>NC_064924.1:376719950-377969950 GCF_023897955.1 Schistocerca gregaria
ATAGTACCAAATTACATGGTAAAAATAGGAAATGGGAACGCGTTTTTATTTGCTTTCTCTGAAGAGTAAGGTGTTCTCTTTTTCTACTGTATATTTTTTAACTTCGGTGTGTTTCGTCTCTATTTGTGATGTTAAACTCGGTCATCTTCTCATAATCTTTGGGTTTATCTTGCTCATAAAGCTAATTTTGGTACCTGACTATAGTTTTCAAAATTTAAAATATTTGATTGTTGATTTTCTGGCACAGTTTGTTAATTTTGTACAGTAACCAAGGTTATAATTGCAAAAAACAATCAGATCTACTTAATTCTTCGTTTCAGCACTGTTTATTGATTCTATGAACCAGATATTTAATGTATATTTTCTATTCACTCTCACAGACGATGTAAGGAGGAAAAAAATGATTTATAAAATTTATAACATTCAACATTGCAGGAGTAAGTAATAGCATTACCGAAGAACAAAAAATTTCACATATAGGTAATTCTGCTTGGAATGCCAAACTAAACGTAATATCAGACGATTAATGGCAGATATAAGTTGCGAATGCAAAATAAAACTGCAATAAATGATACTCAACGTGAGAACTGTCGGACGTTGTAGGAAGTGCTTCAGCGGTATTTGTTTTCCTGGTAGAGATCATTCATATTTCCTGATGCAAGTTAAATGAGAAATTACATAGACGTAAATAAATAGGAGAATATCAACAATCTGTTGACAAATTTATTTCACGATTTTTGTAGTTTTGCCATTTTCTTTCATTGTTGTTTATACTGCCCAAGACCTGGGGCTTCAAAAATTAAGTATTCTGTGTTAGTGGAATTGTTCACAGGTAGCAGCATAGAAGAAAGAGAATATTTTTCAATTGAAACAAAATTTTTATTATAAAAAGAATAAATAAACGAGTTTTGGAAGACAATAGTCAGATCAAAACAATAGGTTTCCTGACCTTTATGATATACGAATAATGCGGGCCTCTGCGGACACAAAAATGGCAAGACCAGCATGGAGGAACAATAACCAAAAGGAACCATAATACTGATTACACACTTAAATAAATCTGTATCACAGGTTTGCGCGTCTTTGGTGTCTCAGCTTCGTAGAACAAAACTTATCGACAATGCATTCATACATGGACATAAGAAATCAACAACTGGTTGATTTAGAACGTTTACACGATTCATTTATGAAAACTCTGGCATGTCCATTTCTTAGAGGCACAGTAACATAGCAGTCCATAGTTACATATTTCAGCATAAGTACTTAACATAATCACAGGTGTTAGCGCCACCTGCAAACTTCATTATTGTTCCTCTGTAGTAAATCAAAAGATACGTTTCAACACAGTCCCACAATTATGTCTTCAGCAACACGTCCATTTAAAACACTGAAAGAAGAACCATTGAAGTCCTTTCGTTTTAAGACACTTTCTTCTACTATGACAATTGATGAAGCCGAGCGACTGATTGAAGGAGCACCCCGATATGGATACAGAGCATTAAATGCACTGATGGGCGCTTTGTGATGGTGGAATATCTCCTTGAATAATGGCTGAGACGATTTAAACATGAGAACAAAATTATGCACGAGATTCGTGTTGATGCAGAACTCGATTGATTAGATTGTCTTTAACTTGTGCAGTCTTCATCTGAGGTGATAGGTGAGTTTCCACCACCCTAGCCATCACGGTCACGAAGGCATTCCCAATGCACACAGAAGGCAAACTTCTGTCTTCCAGTGTAGACTGATGGACACTGAAGCAGTATTTATTCTTCTGACTTTCACTGTAAGCTAACCCACACTGAACCAGCAGGTGGGTATTTGGGATGAGTAGAGGAGGTAGATTTGGATCAATGGAAGGCACTTGGATCGTGTAGTTTTCGATGAGAGATTGGTACTTATGAATGGCAGTGGAGTGTTTCTGTGGGAAGGTATGCAGACTGTACCACTCTGGACCAGCAGGTGGCATCTCAGAGGAGTGATTATAGTGCATGAGGTAGATTTGTAATTGGAGATACATGGTGTACCACTGGAAAGGTAAGAGCCTTTTCCTGTTGGGAAAATATTGGTTGTTTGAAACCTGTCCACATACGTCGAGTATCATTTGAGCGAAGTGGATGTTCTAGTTTGCAGAAAGGGATGAATGAGCCTCTCGTGCTTCTGTTGAAGGAACGTGGAGACAGGCGAGGTCCAGTGAGAGTTGTGGAGTGCCGAGTTGGTTGCGGCCACGTCTTCTGGGCAAGCCGAGTTGAGCTTCTTAAGAAACGATCACGAGGCCGCCTACTACGAATTGCAGGCACTGGTCGTGGATGTGGAACGCACTGGCGAACGTGGCCTGCTCCTTCGGCGTCATGCTGCGCGATTTGAAACGCCGCGTGGTGGTGACGGTGGGGGCGGCGGCAGCCGGCGGCGAGACGGGTGCTCTGGGGGCGGTGGTGGCGGAGGCGGCGGGGGCGGGGGTGGCGACGGCGGCGGCGGCGGCGGGAGCCTTGACGCGGCCTCCGCTCCCCGTGTAGGTGACGCAGCCGCCGCCTACCGTGGCGACGACTCGCACCTTGCCGCCGTTGCCCGTGTAGCAGACGCTGCCGCCGTTCTGCTCCACCAGCACGCGACTGTCGTTGCCCGTGACCTGGATGCAGCCAGAGTTGCTGCGCACACGGATTTTGTTGCCGTTTCCCACTATCTGCAAAAAGACAACAGGACACACTTCGTTAGTCAACGCTACGAAAAATTATCCCATACTACGTCTATTGCACTTTTAATTTATGTGTAATATATTGTTATGATTGTTTCAGTATTTATAAAATATTAACATTAACGCTTCTCGCAAATAGCTGCCACCTTCAGATGTGATAAAATCCACTACAAAACTGCATACAGATTAGATGACTTCGTGATGTTTGTAGTGCGAGTTGTTTTTCTTATTCGGGTTTGACAGAAAGTGTCTGAAAAGTTTGTAAGGCTGCTGCAGGGGAAGTTGCGCTCAGCAATAATTATTGAAAAAAATTCATCACGTTACTCCATTTCCGAATTATTTAGCATCGAAGTGAGCCAATCACGTGGATGCGCGCAAAATGCAAGCACTTGAGTGCGCTGAAATTCGGTAATGCGCAGACATCTGTGGGTCCGTATGTTAGCACTTGTTCAAATGCCCATTTCCAGTTAAACGTGTCCTTTTCAGAAGCGATAAATTTAAAATAGGAGAGCACAACCTGCGTTATTCCATTGGTGGAAACCAAGTGAAGAACAAGTGTGGCGACACTGTCTTTCGCTGGCTACTTGAATTTGCACATGTGATGACCTGAATGGCTAACTTCAACGTTTAAATAACTCGGAAACGATGCAACTTAGCGATTTTTTTTTCTCAATAATTATTTCAGTGAACAACCTCCCCTGCAACCCCATTACAAGTTCCTCTGACTCTTTCTGATCATGCTGTACACGGTAACTCGAAAAGGACTTTACAACTTTGGAATGATATAGAAATTTGTTGAGATAACTTACAGAATCGGCATATGAGTTATTTTGTAGCGAACACCCTCAAGTTTCACATAAAAGTATCAAGCGTCAAAATTCGATTTGACAACCATTTGTGATGAGGCAAACATCCCACCCGTAATCAACCTGTTGATTTATCACGTCGCTGTGAACGACCCGTCACACCAAAGTTCTTGTACCAAGATTAAATTGTAGACCTGATCGGGGATTCTTTAGCATATCCGGTGCGAAATTTACGACTAACAGTTGTTGCAGAGTTCGCTTCATGAAGCCAAAACACTCCGCTCCAGTGAAAGTAGCTATTTTAACTGTGCACTACGCTCGCGCTCCTGGTGGCGGAATGGTGGTACTGATGCACTATGTGAATCAAACATGAGATTGTTTGCTACAAAATGACACATCTACCGTAAGTTGTCTCAATAAATTTCTGTATCATTCCAAAGTTGTAAAAGTACTTTTTGACTCACACTGTACACCTGAAAGAAGCTTTGTGGTAGATTTTATAACATCTGCAGATACTGGATATTTTCCAAAAGCAGTAATGTGGATATTCTGCATATATTTAAGCGTCCGAGACGTAATGAATTATTATACAAACGTTTACAAAAATCGTATGCTTCTAGCTGACAATATGTAAATTTTTAAAAAAATCTTTTAATTTATGTTAACGCTCTTTATAAGCGTTACATATTCCATTGACTTAAAGATCAGAGGCAATGTTCGGTAAAAAAAAAAGTTCATTAAAATGGCGTCACAGTGCTGGTACAGAAGAAAATATTTCCACTGTTCCCACATGATGCGTAGACAACCACCGTAGGTCGGGTATTACACGCTCTATTACTAGTTTTGCCCTTCACACGAAAGTATATTCGGATATTCATTGCCCTGAGGGGAATACCTGAAAGTTTCGAAAGCTCCACTCAGCACCGTCGTCAATGGACGCTGATAGCACAGCAGACTATGTATTCATCCGCGGCCGTTGACGACCACTTTCGAGAAAGGATCGACATTACCATCGATATGGCTGCATGGGCATGGCCCGAAAGCCAATAAATTGAAAAAAAAAGGAGTAATTCGCAACTATTTCTCCGAGATAAGCGGCACCCCATTTCAGTGCTTCGACCATGGAAAAAGCTAGGGAGGCACTGGGAAATTAGCGCAGGCCCCCAAGTATAGGTAAGACGCGCTGACCCACGGAGGTGGATTATGTGCATGAATTTCTGTTAATTATTGCTACTTTAACACTTTTCCCCTGTCACTTACTGTTACTGCGTCCTTTCTCAATTTTTGATGATACTGTGCCATATTCTGGTACGCTGTGACATTTGTTTACCGCTATGAGAAAAATACTGTTAACTATTAAATGAACCGCAGTTAGGTGTTACCTGATACGCATGAAATTTGCAGCAGAACCAGTAAATAATTCGTAGTTAAACACATTTTCATCCATTATTAATATACAGAGTCTGTGTAACATTAACGTGGGAAACGAGTTACTGCTATTTCAATAAGATTTTTAAATACGTGCAAAGGAACTAATTTTGTTTGACACCCTGAAATAAATGTTGATTAGTCTGAGACAGTATAATAATAGTCTAAACTAATTGTCAATAAAATTCCTCTGGCTACGTGACCGGATTGTCAATGTGTAAGACTTCCGACGCTTTGGCCACTAATGCAATTGGCCTTCCACAGGGTGTTTCTGTTAAGCCTATTTGCAATAGTGGCCGAAATGTCGGAAGTCTTACACATTGACAATCCGGTCACATACCCAAAAGAATTTTATTGACTATGACAATGCCCGCGAAAGTCAACGTTTAGATTTAAATCAACTAACTATTTGAGTATTTTCTTCAACCGCTGCTGTTGCTTACGGAAGTGAGCATTACCGGTTTTGCCTATTCGTACCATGGTTGGGCTTCGTATGTGATATTTTTACTGATGAAACGCGCAATCAGGGGCTGTATGTACACGGACCCAGTCACTTAATACATGCATCGTTTTATTTCGACGAGTTACATTGGAACCGGTATCAACTGTGACGCCCCGTTATCGTCATAGAAATATAAATATGTTGTCACCACAACTGTTCAATAAAGCCTTACAAAAGCACTAGTACATTCTCAGAAAACTTTACGCTGAACATTAAAAGCAAAAAATTAATATGAAAGCACAAAGGCCGCATTGTGTCGCAGGACGTGTCACTGACCTTGTTTTATTATGTTGTCAGTAATAAAAATAATAATATGAAAGCGATTTGCAAGAGCTCAGTTATTCAATTTTGTCGATTACGAAAATAAAATGAAAGCGAGTTGTAAGAGGTTTACTGTTCAAATGCACCGATTACGAGACACATTTTGGTCAAGGTCAGTGTTACTACAAAACCTGCGTTCTTTTTGTCGAATTCAAAGTGCAGAGAAGGTGATGGTACCAACCTGTAGGATGCCGGAGTTGGTGTCGTAGCGCAGACTGCGGCCATTGCCGACAACGACACTGGCTGTGGCTGTGGGCGCCATGAGGAGAGAGGGAGTAGTGTGAGCTGGGCTGAGCTGCCGCTGCTTCTGCTGCTAGTCTGGGACTGGCTGGCTGTGCGCCGGCCGCCGCTATATGACCGCGCGCGCCCGCGGCCGGCGGGCAGCAGTACTTCCCCGGCAGGAAGCCCCCGGCCCCCGGCCCCCGGCGCGCCGACCTGCCACGGCGGCTGACACGCCTCCGGCCCCCACCAAGGAGGGCAGTTCCGGCGCCGCTCGCGCAGGTCCTACGCAGCCTCCGGAGTAAACAACGGGCCGAGGTCACGGCTGGCGCGAGCCTGCGGCTGCTGTGGCCTTCGTGGCGGCCCTTACGCCCTGTTAACACAACGCACCGGGTGTAACGTCGTCCGTAAGGTTTTGCTCATTTACTAACCTCCACTCGATTTAACAGCCCGCTTTTGCGTCTCGCATTATACAGGGTGGTCCATTGATAATGACCGGACCGAATATCTCCCGAAATAAGCGTCAACGAAAAAACTACAAAGAACGAAACTTGTCTAGCTTGAAGGGGGAAACCAGATGGCACTATGGTTGGCCCGCTAGATGGCGCTGCCACAGGTCAAACGGATATCAACTGCGTTTTTTTAAAATAGGAATCGCCATTTTTATCACTTATTCGTGTAGTACGTAAATAAATATGAATGTTTTAGTTGGACCACTTCCTTCGCTTTGTGACAGATGGCGCCGTAATAGTCACAAACATATGGCTCACAATCTTAGACGAACAGTTACTAACAGGTATGTTTTTTAAATTAAAATACAGAACGCAGGTACGTTTGAACATTTTATTTCGGTTGTTCCAATGTGATACATGTACCTTTGTGAACTTACCATTTCTGAGAATGCATACTGTTACAGCGTGATTACCTGTGAATATCACATTAATGTAATAAATGCTCAAAATGATGTCCGTCAACCGCAATGCATTTGGCAATACGTGTAACGACATTCCTCTCAACAGCGAGTAGTTCGCCTTCTGTAATGTTCGCGCATGCATTGGCAATCCGCTGACGCATGTTGTCAGGCGTTGTCGGTGGATCGCGATAGCAAGTATACCCACAGAAAGAAATCCGGGAACGTCAAATTCGGTGAACGGGCGGGCCATGGTATGGAGCTTCGACAACCAATCCACCTGTCATGAAATATGCTATACAATACCGCTTCAACCTCACGCGAGCTATGTACCGGATATACACGATGTTGGAACTACATCGCAATTCTGTCATGCAGTGAAACATCCGGAGTGGCCGAACGGTGCTAGGCGCTACAGTCTGGAACCGCGAGACCGCTACGCTCGCAGGTTCGATTCCTTCCTCGGGCATGGATGTGTGTGATGTCCTTAGGTTAGTTAGGTTTCAGTAGTTCTAAGTTCTAGGGGACTGATGACCTCAGAAGTTTAGTCCCATAGTACTCAGAGCCATTTGCACCATTTTTTGAAACATCTTATAGTAACATCGGTAAAACATTCCGTAGGAAATCAGCAGACATTGCACCATTTAGATTGCTATCGATAAAATGGGGGCCAATTATCCTTCCTCCCATAATGCCGTACCATACATTAACCCGCGAAGGTCGCTGATGTTCCACTTGTCGCAGCCATCGTGGATTTTCCGTTTCCCAATAGTGCATATTATGCCAGTTTACGTTACCGCTGTCGGTGAATGACGCTTCGTCGCTAAATAGAACGCGTGCAAAAAGTCTGTCATCGTCCCGTAATTTCTCTTGCGCACAGTGGCAGAACTGTACACGACGTTCAATGTCGTCATCATGCAATTCCTGTTGCATAGAAATATGGTACGGGTGCAATCCATGTTGATGTAGGATTCTCAACACCGACTTTTTTGAGATTCCCGATTATCGCACAATTTGTCTGCTACTGATGTGTGGATTAGACGCGACAGCAACTAAAACACCTACGTGGGCATCATCATTTGTTGCAGGTCGTGGTTGACGTTTCACATGTGGCTGAACACTTCCTGTTTCCTTAAATAACGCAACTATCCGGCGAACGGTCCGGCCGATTGGATGACGTCGTCCAGGATACCGGGCAGCATACATAGTACATGCCCGTTGGGTATTTTGATCACAATAGTCATACATCAACACGATATCGACCTTTTCCGCAATTGGTAAACGGTCCATTTCAACACGAGTAATGTGTCTCGAAGTAGATACCGTCCGTGACTATTACAGCGCCATCTATCACAAAGCGAAAAAAGTGGTCCAACTAAAATATTCATATTTCTTTACGTACTACTCGAATATGTAATAAAAAATAGGAGTTCCTATTTAAGAAAAACGCAGTTGATATCCTTTTGACGTATGACAGCGTCATCTAGCGGGCCAACCATAGCGCCATCTGGTTTTCGCCTTCAAGCTAGACGAGTTTCGCTGTTTGTAGTGTTTTCGTTTGATGCTTATTTCGTGAGATATTTGGCCTGCCACGGTCTCTTTTTACCCTTTGATATATTCTTCATTACGTATTTTCCCTATTCTTTTACATTCCCTCACCGCTCTAAGAAATCCCCTTTCCGATCCTTTTATATTCACAATCCGCATCCATATAACTGGGTTGGTAATGCGACTGTTTCGTAATATTCCAGTCATATTTCTTTCCATTTTTCTGCTTTCCACTGACGTGACAGAAGTCATGGTATAACGATATGCATTTATACAAACGACGGTGGTATCGTGTGGATATAAAACGGCAGTGCACTGGCGGAGCTGTTATTTGTATTAAACTGATTATCATCAAATGAATTCGCAACTGTGAATAAGGACTACCATCAGCTGTAGAATGGAATGACGATAATGAAAATAAGTGCAGGACTGGGACTCGAACCCGGATTTTCGACTTATCGCGAGCGACTTACCCAAACTTCCATATGTCGTCAACCAAGCAGCTACGACTTGTGCTCGAACATCTGTTATGTATATTCCCGTAGAGATCAGACGCTTGCCCGGTCTCGCCAGATAAATACAATATTGCAGTGCCTGTGTTATTCTGATTACGATGCAAAGTTCCTTTGGACATGCAACCTTACACCAGGCAAGCGAATATACGTAATGGATGTACGAGTACGGGTCGCAGACACATGGTTGACGATATATGGAAGTTTGGGTCTGTCTGTGCGTCGTGCACAGATAGCCAAATGGTAAGGCAACCGCTGGCGATAAGTGACAAATCCTGGTTCGAGACTCAGTTCGGCACAAATTTTCACTGTTGTCATTCCAATCTGCAGCTGATGGTACTCCATATTCGCAATTGCGGCGAATTCATTTGATGTGTGCCGTAAAGGCTGTGGTCACCGCAGTGTCTGTTCCTTAGGAGAAGCATGGATGTCCAAAATAACTTTGCACCGTAATCACAATAACACGGGCACGGCAGTATCGTATCGTACCAAGAGGTTATGGCAACACGACGGGAATTAACAGACACTGGTTGCTGTAGCTAGACGCATCGGACACTCCATTCCGGAAATCGTTAGGGAAATCAATATTCCGAAATCCACAGTGTCTAGAGTGAGCTGCGAATATCAAATTTCGGATATTACCTGCCGCCACGGTCAATGCAGTGGCCGACGGCCTACGCTTAACGACTGAGAGCAGCGGCTTTGGCGTGGAGTTGTCAGTGCTAATAGGCAAGCAACACTGCATGAAACAATCGCAGAAATCAATGTGAGACGTACGACGGACGTATCCCTCATGACATTCTGGCTATGACAAGAATCGACCGACGCAAGTGCCTTTAGTAGCAACACAACATCGCCCGCAGCACCTCTGTTGGGGTCGTGAGCATACCGGTTGGTCCCTTGACCACTACAAACTCGTGGCCAGGTCAGATGAGTTCCGATTTTAGTTGATAAGAGCTGACGGTAGGGTTCGAATGTGGACACACCCGTCGAAGCCATGGACCCAAGTTATCGACAAGTCATTGTCCAAGCTTGTGATGACTCTATCATGGCCGGCCATAGTGGTTCTAGGCGCTACAGCCTGGAGCCGAGCGACCGC
Organism: Schistocerca gregaria; assembly: GCF_023897955.1. Classification (NCBI taxonomy): domain Eukaryota; kingdom Metazoa; phylum Arthropoda; class Insecta; order Orthoptera; family Acrididae; genus Schistocerca; species Schistocerca gregaria. The sequence continues at coordinate 376,729,991 of NC_064924.1, forward strand.
TACGGTCGCAGGTTCGAATCCTGCCTCGAACATGGATGTGTGTAATGTCCTTAAGTTAGTTAGGTTTAATTAGTTCTAAGTTCTAGGCGACTGATAACCTCAGACGTTAAGTCACATAGTGCTCAGAGCCATTTGAACCATCTCTATCGTTAAATGAAACAATAAGTTTACTGTTACCAGTCACTGTTTATTTGTTTCCACGACGCGTTTCGAAGGTTTAAACCTCCATCATCAGGTGGATATACATCAGTTAATGTGGCATTCGTGTGTTTGTGTTGTGTTACGATTTCTTTGGAGGAAGTTGTGACACTGTCTAGTGGAGAAAACAAAACAGTATTTCAGAACTTGGTCTGTTTTGACGAAAATTGAACTTGTATCTAGCAGTAAACATAAATTAAGTAAGATAAAGTACCTCCAGTGGTCACAGGATCCTTTCACAGTCGTAGCACATCACATGACACTATCATATTGTGTCATGTGATGTGCTACGACTGTGAAAGGATCCTGTGACCACTGGAGGTACTTTATCTTACTTAATTTATGTTTACTGCTAGATACAAGTTCAATTTTCGTCAAAACAGACCAAGTTCTGAAATACTGTTTTGTTTTCTCCACTAGACAGTGTCACAACTTCCTCCAAAGAAATCGTAACACAACACAAACACACGAATGCCATATTAATTGATGTATATCCACCTGGTGATGGAGGTTTAAACCTTCGAAACGCGTCGTGGAAACAAATAAACAGTGACTAGTAACATTAAACTTATTGTTTCATTTAATGTCAATAACAGTCACGGTAAAGCCTAACCTAAAAATGTTCGCATCTCTATCGTGGTGTGTACTGTGTTACATGGGGTAGACTGGGTCATCTTGCCCAACTGAATGGATCATTGACTGGAAATGGCTATGTTCGGCTACTTGCAGATCATTTGTAGCCATTTATGGACTTCATGTTTCCAAACAATGATGGGATTTTTATGGATAACAATGGAAATGGAAATGAGTGTTCGGCGTCATTGGCCAGGAGGCCCCCAGCGGGGCACGTCCGCCCGCCTTAGTGCAGGTCTTATTACATTCGACGCCACGCTGTGCGACCTGCGCGCCGGATGGGGATGAAATGATGATGAAGACAGCACAACATCCAGTCCCTGAACAGAGAAAATCCCCGACCCAGCCGGGAATCGAACCCGGGCCTGTAGGACTGCAATTCGTCACGCTGACCACTCAACTATCGGGGCGGAAACAATGCGCCTTGTCAACGGGCCACAGCTGTTTGGCATTGGTTTGAAGAACATTCTGTACAACTCGACCAAATTATTGGCCACCCGGATCGCCCGATATGAATCTCATCGAATAGTTGCTAGACATAATCGAGAGGTCAGTTGGTGTACATAATCCTGCAGCGGCAACACTTTCGCGATTATGGACGACTATAGGGGCAGTATGGGGCAGTATTTCTGTAGACTTCCAACGACTTGTTGAGTCCATGCAACGTAGAGCTATTGCACTACACTGGCAAAAAGGAGGTCCGACACGATATTAGCAGGTATTCCATGACTTCTGTCACCTCAGTGCACATTCTTCTTCTTCTGTACCTTCCATGTAAGACCAATTGTAGCCTACTATGGTTTCGACCTTTTTCTCGGCCTGACATAATGTCTTTCCCCTTTTGATTTAAAGTTCTTTATCTGAAGTGACAATTTCTCTGGATCCAGTCTTTGCAGACATTCATTCCATTTCTTTTTCTCTTCATCCCATTTTTGTTTGCTTGGCATTCCAAATTTTCAACTCCTTCCGAATATCTTCATTTCGTAATTATTGTTCTTTTACATCCCTTCACCGCTGAAAGAAATCTTATTTCTATTCCTTGTATTTTCTTTAAAATGGCTCTGAGCACTATGGGACTCAACTGCTGTGGTCATTAGTCCCCTAGAACTTAGAACTACTTAAACCTAACTAACCTAAGGACATCACACACATCCATGCCCGAGGCAGCATTCGAACCTGCGACGGTAGCAGTCCCACGGTTCCGGACTGCGCGCCTAGAACCGCGAGACCACCGCGGCCAGCTGTATTTTCTTTTTTATCTTTTATTCAATAACAGCGATTCATTTTCATGTAATAGTGTTGGCAGCGCGACTGTTAAACAAAATTTCATTGTTGTGTCTTTCCGTGTTTTATGCTACAAAGTTCTGTTAATTGTTCCACACATACCTGTGTAGGGCCGGCTAGAATGGCCGAGCAGTTCAAGGCGCTTCAGTCTGGAACCGCGCGACCGCTACGGTCGCAGGTTCGAATCCTGCCTCGGGCATGGATGTGTGTGATCTCCCTAGGTTAGTTAGGTTTAAATAGTTCTAAGTTCTAGGGGACTGATGACCTCAGAAGTTGAGTCCCATAGTGCTCAGAGCCATTTTGAACGTCAGAAGTTAATTCCCATAGTGCTGAGAGCCATTTGAACCATACCTGCGAATCTACTGAACTTAATTTGTGTATCTCATTCGCATTCGTACGAGATTTTACACCAAGGACAGTTAAAATCTTTTGTGTATTCAGTTATTTTTTTCATCAGCTGTTGTTTTGGTTCTCACTGATTATTTTTCATAAAATGACACTAGCTTAGATTTACTAGAAGATGCTTTTAAGTTATATACAGTGTGATCGGGAATAGTCTGAAAAGCTGTCGCAGGGTAGGTTGTGCTGAGAAATTAACTTTAAGAAAAAAATTCGATACACTGCGACGTTTCCGAGCTAGTTAGCATTGCAGATAGCCAATCGGGCCCTTGTGCCCGCAAATTCAAGAGGTCCAGCAGAAACCCTGACGCCAAACGTGTTCTTCGTCTGGATACCTAAACCCGAACGGGAGAACGATACTGAAATTGGGCCTGGTACGGTGCAAGGATTGGACGCGAGCCAAAGGCTGAGAAGTATTGTGCGCTATTGTCTACGCTCTGAGAGCAACTGACACCGAGTCTCCTGGGCCACTTGAACCTGCACGCAACAGCTTGGCTGGCTAAGTTCAGTGCTAATTAACTCGGAACTGTGCAACACATCAAATTCTTTTCTTAACTTTTCGGACTGTTTCTGACCACTCTGTGTACAGCGTCATCCAGAACTCTACCGACAAGCTTTCAGAGGTAGTTAGGGATACGTTCAGGGTATTTTTGCGTAAGTCTCTGGCGGCTTATTATAGAGTTATTACATTTCGTTTGGTTTCTTGTCCCAAATAGCTTTACATCTGTGTGTTTTGATCCTATTCGTTCTCGGTATCTGCCACTGACAACAGTAATGCTCTTCAGAATGGAATTTTGACTCTGTAGCGGAGTGTGAGCTGATATGAAACTTCCTGACAAATTAAAACTGTGTGCCGGATCGAGACTCGAACTCGAGACCTTTGCCTTTCACGGGCAAGTGCTCTACCAACTTCGTCTCGGTTCGGAACACAGTTTTATTCTGCCAGGAAGTTTCAGTAATGCACTCCTTAAGTTGTTGCCCTGAATTTTGCATCCAGTGTTGCTCGATTACGTCTTGGGTTTCTTTTACTGGCGGTGTTAGTCGTGCGTTAGCAGTAATGCACAGCAGTACGGTGGGTAGGATTATTGATGGAATAGCCGATATGCACCTCGTGTGTGGATTCACTGCATGCAGTATCAGAGCGGCAGTACGACGCTGTGCTCAGCTGTTCCAGCACCGACGGCAGCTACGTCATAGGACTTTTACGGACGGCCATTGTTGTAGGAGTATTACCCTGTGTTGTATGTTGTACGTCTTGGTTATTGCATACTACACGAGTCCTTACTGTTAAGAGTGTATTTTCAGAGTATCAAGAATGACCCCGGTAACAATACGAATAATCATAACTATGATATTACTACGTTACCAGCCGCAGGTGACCGTGGTTCCCTTATACCAAAATAATGACAAGGTATCCCTGAACAAACTCCGAAAGTTTGTCGGTGGAGCTGTGGTTCACCCTGTGTATCTCTCTCTCTCTCTCTCTCTCTCTCTCTCTCTCTCTCTCTCTCTCTCTCTCTATATATATATATATATATATATATATATATATATATATATATAAAAGAGTAAATTTTTTTTGGACATTTTATTTTCCTTCTATTGGAAAGTCAACGGTTATGTAAAATTTTTCTATATATTAAAACAGCCCCAACCGCATAAAGATATTTATTTATTCACTGATGACCACTGTTCTGGTCATCACACCGCTTACTCCATGCTAGTCTGCTGAAGCTGGCGAGCAGCAAACGCCATTCTAGGAGACATATAACCACTGCTTCTGGTTATATGCCTCCTAGAGTGGCGCGTACTCCTCTCCAGCTTGAGCAGACTCGCATGGAGTAAGCGGTGTGATGATGACCAGAACAGTGGTCGAAACCGGTCACCAGTAAATAAATAAACATATTTATGCCGTTGGGACTGTTTTATTATATAAAAAAATAAAGGATAGTGTCTGTCTGTTTGTTTATTTGTCTGTACGTCATGCAAATCTGCAGTTTATTTCCTATCTTGATGAAACTTTTCACACTTTTCATTCACGACAAGAGGAAAATCTCTGCCTATACAAGATTTCGTAATCTGACTTGAAACTTGTGTTCTACACAGAACAATTGTTGTAATTCGTTATGTAGTTATGAGTCATACATTTTATCTGAGTTCAATAGTTTTACATCGCGTTTTCACTAAAATAATTCCTTTCGTTTTAGTTCTAATCAACCAGTAACAATTATCTTTGGAAACCAACTGAGATACTATGTAAACGCACTAGTTTAAAGTATTTGATTCTAAAAAAAAAGTACCAGCCATATATATTTATCTTTATACCTGATGGCAGTGTAATAGAAATATCCGGTAAAAAATAAATAAAATAAAATAATAAATATTGTAGAATATTTGTAGTATAATAAAATAATAAATATTGTAGAATCCTACACCAGTGTCGCCCGTGTTTTCTTTCATACTGTATAAAATTTTCAACCAAGAACAAAAAAAAAAAAAAAAAAAAAAAAAGGCTCTGAGCACTATGAGACTCAACTGCTGTGGTCATTAGTCCCTAGAACTTAGAAGTACTTAAACCTAACTAACCTAAGGACATCACACACATCCATGCCCGAGGCAGGATTCGAACCTGCGACCGTAGCAGTCGCACGGTCAACCAAGAGCAGACGGAACAGTAAATCAATGCAAATAAGATTGGTGATTTTCGGGTGACGCTCCTCAAACTCTGTCACTGATCTGTCCCAACAGTTCAGAGCTGAAACTTGATAGCAGATTACAACTGTGTGCCATACCGGGATTCGAACCCGAATCCGTGCGTCAAGCGAGCAGTACTCTTACGCAGTGAGGCAAATGTTACGCAATTTTGAAGTAATAAATCGCATGGCTGTTCCGATTGTGAGTACGCATTGAAGGAAATTAGTATGGAAAGAGCTGGACAGCGCAGTACGTATTCATTTATTCAATCTGCCACTCTTCAGGCATCGTACTCCACACTTCCTATTACTTGTAGGCGCTATATAAGGGGATTTCGTCGACAAGGTTTTACAGGGGAAAATTAGTCCGGGGATTATCCGTTTTCATGTTATGAGGGAAACAAAACAGACTTATTTTTACAGCTCTCTCTCTAATAGGAATGCTTCTTAGGTAGTTTTCCTGCAAATCCGTCTCGACAATCACCCGACGTCACATTACGACTATCCCGGTATCGTCCAGGTCGCTTTCCTTCTTCCTCGCCTAACAAATCAGGAGTAGTTCAATTTCCCACGAAAAGCGTTGGTGGAGTACTTGGAAGACGTGTCATGGAACAACATGATGAAAAGCGCTCGTAGCAAGAGGGTGCGCCGGCACATTTCGCACTGCACGAAATGATTTCAGCATCACACTCGGGGATATTGTAACACAGAGAATTTAGGAGACGTTTAGGGCACGTAGCGAAGTCCCTATAGCTGTTCAGCCGAGCCACATTACAAAAGGGGACGGCAGGATAAAATTAAACCGCGTTTCCAACCACAGATTCGGACTGATTACGCAATTACAATTTCAGTATCAGGAGGCACTGCACTGTACACCTTTTAATTAGAAATCGGATGAATGTAATCTCTTTATTTAGACAAGATGCTGATAAATTAGTAATACAAAAATAACTTTTAATTGTGAAAAGGGTAAATAACTTACAAAAATGTTTGCTGTAACACTGAGTGTAGTATATCTTCAAGTTTTATTCCCGCCTTTACTAATAGTTCTCAACAGGTGGCATGAGCCAGTTCAAAAAAATGGTTCAAATGGCTCTGAGCACTATGGGACTCAACATCTGAGGTCATCAGTCCTCTAGAACTTAGAACTACTTAAACCTAACTAACCTAAGGACATCACACACAACCATGCCCGAGGCAGGGTTCGAACCTGCGACCGTAGTGGTCGCGCGGTTGCAGACTGAAGCCCCTAGAACCGCTCGGCTACATCTGACGGCGAGTTGTTCAGGGCTAAATACCGCGAGCAACCACATCAAAGAGAAATTGTTATTAATTGGTACAGCCGTTTCACCAAACATGTAGGACGTCGGGTCAGAGTGCGCTAGGGATTTAGACTGCCGATTAAAATTAATTGAGTAATGAAAGACACAGGGGGAAAGTACAGACCAGTAACGTACAGCTCATGTAAAAGCGGATATATTCTTGAAAACACATAAAAAGGCAAGACAGTCTCGTTACAGAAAAACGTGCGAACTTGTTAGTCGACGAATTTGGATTACACAGGCGATCAGTGAGCTTGCTGTGGGCCAGGCCAAGCAACTTGAAAACACATGAAACACAAGAGAAATAATGATAACTAGTCTGGTCTGTGGAGAGAGTATTGATGCAGTAAATTAGAGAAGAATCTGCTGGATTTGAACCACAAACGCAGGTAATGAACCATGAGTAGGCATGTGTTGAGAGAAAGCAGACACGGCCTGCGCGACAGAGGTTAGCGCTGTTGCGTTGTAGATACCGCACAACTAATTCCTCGCGTTGCAAATAGCGTATCTGCAGTTCGCGGAAGTGGTACGTGCGTTCTGTGGCGAACGTTTCGGCTAAAGCTGAACTTAACAGTGCAGTATGGTTGCTTCCAAGGCGATGGAAACAAACACGCGTATCGTGAACTTGGTGGCAAACACCGCAGTACTGGTAGTGTCGAAGTAAAGCCTACCAAGAACTGCAACGAACCGAAGCCTAGAGAGCGTCTCTCAGCAGACTGTGTTGTACCGAGAGAAAAAGGTCGCCTGCCACCAAACTAACTGGTGGGCGGTTGGCGGGGAGGGGGGAGGAGGGGGGGGGGACATCCCACATGCAGGTTAGTGTTCCTGGGACCGGCACCAACTCTCTGGTCTTGGGAAAGGTATCTGCCCCTCCGCGTAACCGTTGCCTCAGCTGGAATTTAAACTAACGCCCATCTCGCGTATTTTCTGAATTGAACATTTAGTGACCACCAGTACTGCTCCATTCACGCAATTCGATATTACTCTACTCAGGCAAGTTATCGGTGGCTTCACTTGGCTTAAGAAAATTACTTTTAATGTATGAGTGTTTCTAAAGTAATTATTCAAAAGTAACATTTAATGCGAAAAAGATAAATAAATTAGAGGAATATTTGATAGAGCAATGAATACAGTATATCTTAAAGGTTTTTTTAGCAAATGTTCAATGTGGCTACCTTCCGTAACACTGTTATCCGTTGTTGCAGCTGACTGACGTTTCCTGGAAGCAGAGGAACGAACACTCTGTCCTTAACGTAAACACAAACAAAGAAGTCCGTTGGAGTTAAATCAAGTGATCGTGGTGGTCATGATACTGTTCCATCACTCCAATCCAAGTCAGCACATTCCTGCGGAGATACACGACAACTTCACGGTGATAATGTGGTGGCGCGAAATCTTGCTGTAAAATAATATCCGGTTGTAATTGAGACATCAGATTATATTCAAACATGTCCAGGTACGATATGTCAGATACATCTGACTCGGCAAAAATGAAAGGATCGTAAATCTTGTTACAGATTACAGCCAAAAAACATTTCCCTTAGGCGAGTCGCGTGCATATTCGATTACGTGAAATTGCTCTTCTCACTCCTTATCTGAATACTATGCCCATTCACTTTACCGAACGTATGGAAGGTGGCTGCGTCACTGAATACAATTTTATCAAAAAATGATCTTCAGCCTGCATTTTGTTGAACATTTCTACACAAGACTCAGCTCGTTTGTCACTGTCTCTTAAAGATTACAGCAATTCCAATTGGCACAGTTTGAATGACAGGCATTTCCGTAATATATCTTCCGCACTGTAACACCTGGCATATCCAATTCTAAGCAGACACAGCTCGTTGGTTTACCCAGACTACGAATGTTAGACTGTCGAAGTTGTTCAACTACTGCGTCAGAGATTACCAGTCATCTTAGCGAATGAAGTCTTTGATGGCTCACCTGAAGATGACTGGTAGGTTCCAGGTTGAAATATCGAAAAAAGGGTTCAAATGGCTCTGAGCACTATGGGACTTAATATCGGAGGTCATCAGTCCCCTAGACTTAGAACTACTTAAAGCTGACTAACCTACACATATCCATGCCCGAGGCAGGATTCGAACCTGCGATCGTAGCGGTCGCGCGGTTCCAAACTGAAGCGCCTACAACCGATCGGTCACAGCGGCCGACCGAAATATCGAGCGATGAATGAAATGACACCTGGCTGCAAACTCGAAATTTGTTTGAACATCGTGAGATCATTTTAATACGGTGGTAAGTAACACTGTTAGAAGCAGAATCATGCTTTCACAAACCAAAGTGGACCACATGATTGGCAGCCAAAATCACCGTACTCATGCGGGTCTAAAGGGAGGAAGGAAGGAAAGAGGGAAGATTAGGGTTAAATATCCCGTCGACGACGGGGTCATTAGAGATTACCCACGAGCTTCGCACTGGGCAAGGACGTGTCATCCGTGTCATTTTCAAACGAACCATACCAGAATCTGCCTTCGGACGCAACATAAAAACCAAATTTGGATGACTGAATGGGAATAGGAACCACCACCCTCCCGAAGGAAGGAAGGAAGCAAGGAAGGAAGGAAGATTTCGTTTAACCTCCAGTCGACATCGAAGTCAATAGAGACGGAGCACAAGCTCGGATGGTATCAGGGATGGGGAATGAAATCGGCCGTGTCCTTTCAAAGGAACCATCCCGACATTTGCCTCGAGCGATTTGCGGAAATGACGTAAACCAGTGAAAACGCTTCATCTCTCATAAACGGTTGTAGATATCTAAGAAGGTTTTGGTTAATGATAGTGCACAAAGAAGATAATCTTTCATCCTATGATTAATATGCGAAACTTCCTTATATAGAGGATATTCAAGCGACTGCAGATTGCTTCACTGAAATACTGTAGTATTTAAGTGCCATCGAGAAACGAGGATTACTTTGGGTTTGGAACAACAAATGTGAAAAAATTACAGTTTCTTTTTATATCGCGGACGGACATTTTCATAAACTATTGACTTGTCTGTCCATCAGTTGCTGTTTCATGACTCTGTCCAAATTGAACTGCATTGGAATGATAGTGAGGCGACTATTTGTAAACTCTGCTGTATTTTGATGAAAGGAACAGATTTTATCATTGGAAGAAGGGGACTTACGTATTACTCAAAACTCGTCTCTGATAACGTTTCTCTGAAGAGAAAGAAATGTGATACTAAGTCTGGGGAAGCAAATCGCTATTTCTTTTGAAATTACCGCGGAACTTTTAATAACGAATGATATGGATTGATACTCTCCAATGGATTTTATTTGTATATGTCAATAATGTAAGAAAGATGAAAACAATGAACAGCACTCAGGATGCCATCTTTTCTTTCCTACACCTCTACAGAATGTAGGATTATACTTTTTCGCCACAAAATCTTTTTATTTATCAAATATATTGATAATTTAATCTGTTTATACTATAATGGGTAGTTGGTTGTATTTTGCAAATTTAAAAGTTTTCAATTTCTCGTTTCATTGAGGTAGAGAAATAAAAATCTTTGGCCAGTTTCAGTTGACATAATTCAGTATTAAATGCACACTGGAACATAGGTTTACATTAAAATTTCAACAGAGGTATCGATTTACTTTCCAAAATTATTGCAATAGTTTACTTAATAGTAGAATATCACAACAAATATGGCCATTATGTTATTAACTTTCCCTACAAAAGAGCGGCTTACCGAGGTCGACGAATAATTCAGAATTGTGGGATAATGTTAATCCACAGAGTAACAACGTTATCCTCGCATTTAGTCTGTTCTAGATCACCAATATATGTTAGTCCCTTGAACTGCTTGTCTGTTACTTATTCTGTTACTTATTTGTAGCTTCCCGTCTATCTGTTTTTAATATCATTATTTTCTTCTGGGAACAGAAGTATCTGTAGTACGAAAAGGAGCCCGATGTCTCCATGGTGAGCTGACATATTTCCATGTAGGTGCTGTTTTACCTGCCAACAGGGAACTGTAACAGCCAGGACAGATCTTCATTTATTTAATTTGCACCTCTTCCAAATTCAAGCGCTACAGTCTTTTGTCACGATTTCAGCATAGAATATATGTGATGAGACAAATTGTCTTATATGAATAGAGTTCGTATGGGATACTGTGAGCAGCCAGTGGGCCCTGCGAAACTTTCACACTTTTGCAGTTTTAAATAATGCCAGTATTTGGAATAAGGGTAGTCGTTGGGATAAGGATAGTTGTGGGAATGAAGAGAAAACGTCTTTAGAAATGAACCGGACAAGAATTAATAATCATGAATTTATGATACATCATTGTATATACATTTCCTTGTTTCCAAAAATGTGTTTTGCATTCTGAATGTTTGCCCCGGCTTGTACGATGGGGGGACCAGGGACCGTCAGCAGGGCCACATAACCTTAACTTTAACTCGACAAACGTTTTCAGTTATAGTACGCACGTTAGACAGTAGTAGCAATAGGTAAATCACACATCAAGGCGACAATGACAAATAAGTTGGTCGTTTCGGAAAGAGTGTTCGTTTAGAAAAGGCAACTTGTACGCCGGGCAGCAGTAGCGGACTACCGCGGTTCTTACTCTTATTATCAATGACAATACAGTATACAGATTATCCCGTTAATAAGTTCTTTAAAACAAATAAATGGTATTTGTAATAACATAATATGAAAAGAGAGTCTCTTATTCGTGATAAATAAGTTATGTTCGTAAAATATGGGTATGAAGCTGGGCATGCCCTTATGTCTACGATAGTTCAAAGTCTCCTTTATGTTAAAATTTTCCACAAATGGTAATTTTTACTGCAAGATCGGTTTGCAGAGCCAGAAGCCGGTTAGAAAGCCTTTCTAACGATACGTTATTCATCCCTGTACGATTAGTGTGTGATGAGAAAAAGGAATTATACATATGATTAGTCAGTATGGAGGGAAGTAGAGAGAGTAAGACAGAGAGATTATACCAGACTGACTATGAACTGCTTTCGCTTGAGCAACTCGTGGACAAAAAACGTTACGCAAGAAACCGACATGCCTCGGACACTAGCTACTGAGACTTCTGAAGCACTATTACCAGTTTTTTGTGGACTTCGACCTCAGTGACACCTTCTTGCAAGAACCAGTTTGCAGACATCAGCATATACGATTTGAAAGCCTGTTTATATAACATGTGTTGCAAACGATGGAATTGTCGCTGCTTTGAGGTTGGGTGCTTTAAGAGGACTAAATCTACAACAACCATCGGGCGACAATTTACTTTTTTAGTTGTTTAATTTAACTAGCTCTTAAAAAGAAAATTTTGCCGCAGATTACTTTACAAGTGTACGTCAGCTCTGAACAACTACAAAGCGAAATGGAAACGCTTTTTATGTCATCCTCACAGGTATGGATTCAGAGGGCTCGGTTCTGGGAAGGGCCATAGTTTTTTACTGTTTATGTCTCCCGTCTCCCACCTCTTTCACCCAAACATATCTGACCGTCATCATCTCTCTGAATTAATCTTTGGTATGTCCTATTTACAAGAAAGACGATAAATCACAATGCGAAATTGCCGAGGAAGGAGTCTGCTACATTCGTGCTACAAATTGTATGCTAAAATTATAAACAAGGATTAATACCAATGGAGGAAGCACAAATGTTAGCGATGCAACATTATTTCAGGTAAGGTACATAACGTTGTGATTGTCTTTTCACTTCGGCTCAAGTAACCGAGAAAAGAAGGGGATTTAGATTGCTAACTTGCTAAGTTATTATCGACTATAAGAAAGTGTTTGACAAAGTAAAGCTGAAAATGCTGTGGGGATCACTTAAGGAATTGCAAGTTCCAGCACACCTGATTGCGACAGTTCAGTCATTATGCAAAAATAATAAAATATAGGACTGTGAGAAATGGGACTGAATCTGCCGATATGTCACGGAGTCAGACAAGGTTGCCCACTGTCCCCCGTCCTTTTGAATGTTTACATTGACGATATCATTCGTAAGCGGTTGATTTTATTAAATAACATATTAAGAAGTGACAAATTTAATTTTATGACGATGGTATTTGCTGATGATCAGATTATGACAGTAGAGTCTGAAGAAAGATTCAAATTTCGATTCGCAAATTGACTCAAATTGCTGCTAAATACGGAATGAGAATATCGACAGATAAAACGAAAGTGAAGAAATTTCAGGGATTGGAACCAGTAAGAGCCAAAATTGTTACAGATGGACAAATAATTGAACAAGTGAGAGAGTTTAAATATTTACGGTGCAGTATTAAAAATGGTTCAAATGGCTGTAAGCACTATGGGACTTAACATCTGAGGTCATCAGTCCCCTAGACGTACAGCTACTTAAACCTAACTAACCTAAGGACATCACACACATCCATTCCCGAGGCAGGATTCGAGCCTGCGACCGTAGCAGCAGCGCGGTTCCGGACGGAAGCGGCTAGAACCGCTCGACCACACCGGCCGGCTGTGGCTTTTTTCATATTGTTAACTCTAGAAATTAACTGCCTTACCTTTGCTACTCTGAGGTAGTGAATGTTAGACCCTAACATCTGATCAATTGTGACGCATAGAATGGTCAGATATGAAGTTCCTTCGCTTTATAGCGGGATATTCATTGTTTTACCGTGAAAGAAATCCGACACTACACGAGAACTAAATGTTGAGCATATTAGAAATATAATTAAAAATAGCGACTGTACTGGAAATATCATGTCCATCGTATATTTAATGATAGAATAATTAAAGCGGCAATACTGTATAACCCAACGGCAAGAGAAACGTTGGACGACCCTTGAAGAGAAGGCGTGAACAATTCTGAGTATGAAAATGTCAAAAGGCCTAATCCTTGAAGACGATGATGATGATGATGATGATGATGATGGCCACAGCCGGCCGCGGTGGCCGAGTGGTTCTAAGTGCTTCAGTCCGAAACCGCGCGCTGCTACGATCGCACGTTCGAATCCTGCCTCTGGCATGGATATGTGTGATATCCTTAGGTTAGTTAGGTTTTAGTAGTTGTAAGTTCTAGGGGACTGATGACCTCATATGTTAAGTCCCATAGTGCTCAGAGCCATTTGAACCATTTTTGATGGCCACTCTTAACGTGCCACAGATGTGCACGATATTACTAATGATAAGAATAATGCACATATAATGTTTTAAACAAATAATAATAGTAAATTGTTTAGTTATCATAAAATACATAAAATGATTTGGTGGAATAAGAATCATTTGTTTACGTCAATGAATAGTCACATTAATCTGTCAAAATAGTAAATTAATTAATATTAATCAATATAGTAAAAATATTTTAACCAAATTGCTCTAGGATAACGTCCAAGAAATTGCAGTTCAGAAAAATATAGCCTCTGAAAAGCACACGTTCGAAAATTTGAGAAGTGTGTGTGTGTCACTCTTTTAATTTAAGAACCATAACTACTCTTACAAGTTTGATAACGTCATAGTTTGCACAATATAAAATCAAAGTGGGCACCTACAAGAATCAGTTTTTCACTAAACACTGAGACTGTGAACACTGGTCTCTTCTATCTGTGGACTCACAAGCCGTATCTTTTTTTTTTTCAGGAAACATATCGGATTTGTTTGTTGGCAGCAGACAAGCTAGCCTTTGGAAGTGCGCTTTTAGCCGGCTGGAATGTCACTAGCTAGACTGCAAGCCCATTCACGCGAGCAGGCCGAGACGCAAGCAACTGAAAATTATCCTGTGTCAAACATAGCCCGAAAGTTACAGAATTCCTTACTATTTTCGAGTCCATTCGATTTCAAATTACTTATTCGCTGAATGTTAGCTTTGGTATTTGGAAATCGGTACGTCAATGCAAAATGTTTCGAGACCGGTTTAATAAAGAAATAGAGAGAAGTTAACATGGTGATTTTAATGCTTCAGGTGTTCTACAGTCTGCCCCTCCCCCCCTCCACTTGTCTACAACGGAGAGAGTGTTCATATGCCCCGTGAAAAGTCAGAAAAATCCTCATATAAGACAGCACGCTTTTCGTGGCCGTTGCCACTCAAGGTGAAACTTGTTAGGCGGTGTCTGATTTCTTAATACAATTGACGTCTCGACCCTTCCGCTAGGTTCTTCTTCAGGATCTTGTGGTGTCCACCGTTGAGTGAACATGAAACGTCAATTGTTTAGAAGATATATGACGTGCCGTAACAACCCAGAAGATTTTACCTTCAGAAAGGTCCTTCTTTCGGATGTTGCTCAAGACGCGCGTCACGTTGGCTTGAATGTCGGTAATGTGGACCAACCGTTAACCTTTCAAGTCAGTTTCTGCCTTTTGTCGTTTTGTGGTAGTTTCGTGTTGAAAACCCCACAACTCGTAACCGATGATGATTTTAACCAGAAAAGATTTATCCGCGTTTTGAATTTCAATGAAGTCGCAGCATGCGTCCACAAATTACTGTTTTTGTTCTGGAGTCAAGGAGTGCTGGACGAACTTTGCACACATTTTCCTCTTCTTCAAAATATTTTGGAGAATGTCTCGAACATTTGATTGCGATTTATGACACAGGAACACTGACACAATATGGTCGGAGGACGACTACTAAACACTGCCTCCTCATTAGTGTCTGGTCGAATGCACTTGCGTTGTTAGTTCAAGCTGCCACTGTAGTTAGTGCTGACTACGCTTAAGCTCCAGGGGTAGTATCAGTCTTTGAAGCTTTTTGGACGGACGGTGCGGGATTTAAAGTTTACCTATTCAGTTGAGGTTATTAGCTCCAGCTAATTTAATTGATAACTGTGCTCTTTAGTATAATGGGCATTAACTTGACAAGTTAGTTTAAATCCAAACACTTCCGGCGCTCGTCGTTGACTTGCTGTCGTGTTAGCGTCGTAGCTCTGCAACGACACATTTCCGACCTATGGTTACGTGGAAAATTTTATTCGATTCGACGTGGCCCACCCTGCTCTGACCTTATTATCTACCCTGTACACACGTGCTACAACCGAAGTAGCTACATTTATTGGAACACGCAACTTCCATTACCATTCTGGTAATTGTAGGGGGATCAGTGGTTAGCACACTGGACTTGAATTCGGGAGGACGACTGTTCAAACCCGCGTCCAGCCATCCTGATTTAGGTTTTTCCCTAAATCACTCATGAAAGACATGTAGAAATGAATACGTGGGGGGAGGGGGCAAAGGTGAAGAGAATTTTTCTCTGGCAGATGATAGAATACTAGTTTCAAATTCTCCCGATAGTCGTCTTGATTATACATGATTTTTTTATCGGTTACGCTAAAGGCATTGGTGTGTAAATAATATTGTGGTCAGTCTGACTGCTTTTGTAAGTGCTGCTTCACATATTAAACGATTTTTCGATGGTCACCGTTAAATACCTATGTGCTAACATTATGTTGTGTTTCATGTTAGGGAAATAAGGAGTAGAAACTGTCGCAGTACTCAAGAATCGCTTATGGGAACGAAGCTGTGAGCCAGGCAGGAGTTTACGAATGGTTTTTCTCATTTTAAAAGTGGTCAGATTTCAGTCGTAGACGATTCGCGCCCCGAACTATCTCTACTACCAGACGAAAACATTGAAAAAACACATTCGATCGCCAAAGAACAGAAGAACTGGTGGAGATGACTAGAACAGATGAACTGGTGGAAATGAGTGGAACATGCTGGAGTTCACATCGATGAATTTTGACTCAAGAGCTAAGGATAACACGTGTTGCAAAAAAATTGGTTCCATGTGTGCTTTATGACGACCAGAGAGCCAATAGTTTGCGTTCGTTCCGAGGATTGAGAGAACAGTGAGACATTGATCCTAATTCTGACGCAAAAGTCATCACGAGCAGCGAATTGTGTAGTTATGAATACGACCCAGAAATCATGCAACAGTCCAGTCAATGGATGACTCCTTCACCACCAAGACCAAAGAAAGCAAGGCAGGTGAGATCCCATGCGAAGACAATTCGTTTTTCGACTCCAAGTGATCTACCTTCACGGATTTGTTTCGCAGGATACCACAGTTAACCAGCATTACTACTTTCAAGTGCTACAACGATTACGTAAGCCAGCGAAAAAAAGCAACATGCACCGTGCTAATCAGGAGGGCTTTTTCAGCACGGCAGCGCCCTTTCGCACACAGCACCGAGTATAAGGCAGTTTTTGGACCAAAAACCAAATGTCAACGGTTTCTCACTCACCATACTCACCAGAACTGGCTCCTGTGACTTGTTTTATTCCAAATACTGAGAACAAACCTGAAAGGGAAGCGTTTTCAAGACTTAGAGGAAGCGGAGAGAAAAAAATTGGGAATTTGTGGTTAGGTCTTATGCGACCAAACTGCGGAGGTACTTAAACTAACTTACACTATGGACAACACACACACCCATGCCAGAGGGAGGACTCGAACCTCCGGTGTGGGGAGCCGCACGGATCGTGACAAGACGCCTACTCCAGCTACCCCGCGGCAAGTGAAGAGAAATTACTGGAGGTAGTACTACACAAGAGTTAAAAAACAGTTTCCACCAACGTTGGGATTAGATTAGATTACATTAGTTTTTCGTTCCTTAGATCCGTGTTGAGGAGATCCTCGGGGATGTGGAACATGTCACCTTTTTTTTTATTTTTTTTTAAGCTGAAATAGCAATACTAATAGTATAAATATATACAACACATCATTTGTTTCTATTAAAAAAATTCGTCAATGGAGTAGAAGGAGTTGGCCACTAGTAAGTCTTTCAGTCTCCTTTTAAACTGATCTCTATTTGTAACTAAATTTTTTATGTTTGCTGGCAAATTATTGAAGATGAGTGTTCCTGAGTAGTGGACCCCTTTTTGAATTAAAGTAAGTGCTTTTAAGTCCTTGTGCAGATCATTTTTGTTCCTGGTATTGTATGTATGAACTGAGCTGTTTGTTGGAAAAAGAGATATATTATTTAGGACAAATTTCATTAAGGAGTAAATATTCTGAGAGGCAGTAGTTAGTATACCCAGTTCTTTGAAGAGGTTTCTATAAGACGTCCGTGAGTTTACTCCTCAAATAATACGTATTACACGCTTTTGGACTCTGAAAACTTTTGTTTGACTTGAAGAGTTACCCCAAAATATTATACCATATGACATAATGGAATGAAAGTAGGCAAAGTATGCAAGCTTTTTCACTTTTATGTCGCCTATGTCTGCTAACACTCGAATTGCAAATACAGATTTGTTAAGGCGTTTCTGCAGTTCTGTGGTGTGCTCCTCTCAACTGAACTGAGACAAGTATGTAATGTCTAATGAACACTATTTTGAAGGTCTTTTGTTTTGATAAAGTTCCTTCAAACACACAACTTTTTAAAAACAATTCTCGTCGTTCTTGGGTCGCCCAGTCGTATGTTGTCTAACGTAAAATAATTCTCGTGTTTGACCTATCGTATGATGGCTTCTGTTCCCGCAAACGTTTCATGTAACGTTTGGAGAAGGAGCGACACCTTGAGCTAATAGAAATGCCGTGTGGCTAAGGCCTCCCGTCGGGTAGACCGTTCGCCTGGTGCAAGTCTTTCGAGTTGCCGCCAATTCGGCGACTTGCGTGTCCATGGGGATGAAGTGATGATGATGAGGACAACACAACACCCAGCCGGGAATCTAACCCGGGCCGTTAGGTATGACATTCCGTCGCGCTAACCACTCAGCTATCAGGAGCGGACGTCAACTCTAACAACACGCCAGAATCTGACAAGTTCAAATGGTTCAAATGGCTCTGAGCACTATGGGACTCAACTGCTGTGGTCATTAGTCCCCTAGAACTTAGAACTACTTAAACCTAACTAACCTAAGGACGTCACACACATCCATACCCGAGGCAGGATTCGAACCTGCGACCGTAGCAGTCGCACGGTTCCGGACTGCGCGTCTAGAACCGCGAGACCACCGCGCCCGCTCTGACAAGTTAACAGCCTTTTCCATGAAGAGCTTTGTTGAGCAAACCCCAAAAAGTCGCAGGAAGATGGAGTTCACGATTTAAAGATGCTACAAAAACTATTCGCCAAACTTGAGGTTCTTTGATGGAGAGTATAATATCCCAATGAACAAATACAAACCACGCAGCCGTGTAGACGCTATATGACCAGTCTCTGTAGTTCGTAATAAACAACATTAGCGTGACAGTTGAAAACGTTATTCATTTTGGGTTGCCATGTAAAATGCAGATGGACCATTTACGGATATGATACTCTATGTAAAACTTCTTCTCTTACGTCGCTTTTTCAGTCTCTAATAGGGCTATAGGAATTGCAGGTCACACTATATAACCCATGTTCAAGGTTTCCTGAATTCACATCCACACCTGGCCTATATCTTAATCGCTACACTCAAGAGACGAATTTCATACGTATTACGTTATTTTTACAGAAACTCTAAGGAAGGCTAGCTGTTCTAATTGCGCGTTTTGAGAACAATATACGAAAAGCTTGATCAAAGAATGTAGCTACTCGAAGAGTGAATATGTGCTACTGCTCACTCTGCAGTTGGTACCAGTAGTCAGTCACCTATTCCGACTGGCGCATGTCAAGTTGAGCGATTTTCCAGGGGTTCTCGAAAAGTCGCGTACATTTATCAGGACGATGCATCAGTTTCGTGGTAGCCCGCTGACGAACTTCCTACATTCGACTACATGTAAGGCGCCATTCTAAGGCAGTTGCGGAGAAACCGTGGAGAGGTTTGGGAGGACAACAGGAAGCGGCGTCGGTTCCGCGATAAGCAAACTGCCCGACAGCTCGCCACAGCTGCTTCGCAGACGTCATTCGGCCTGCCTATGTTTTACGTCACTCGAGCGATAGCATAACAGCAAAATATTTACGCTAATCAGCCCTTCTTCTAGGGCTGGTAAACAGTTTTTACAGTAGTGATATCTGACACAGTTACATACAGGTTTCTGCTAATCTCAATATTAGTAGCAAGTTGGATACCTTTCCAGAGGCAAAACTAGCAACGAGGCTCGAGGAGTTCCGATACTCATGGGTAGAAATAACTTCTTACAGATCAAATAATACTGTTTACTCAGATCGTCTGAATAGGCCATTTTCCACTTCAATGCTCAGCTCGTGAAGCGGTGTATAGGATTATTGGGTGTAAAGCCCAACAATTTTCAGTTTTTCCCTGATCAATGAGGGGAATATTTCCTGCGATTTCAGATTGAAGTCATAAGCTGGGTTATTACCCATAATCAATCCAATTTCCAGGCCTGTCTTACTATTAAGTACAGAGAACTTTACAATTTAGCTAGAACAAGAATTGCCGGGTTTTACTCCGCAAGATGGGGTAAAGCCTCGCAGTGCGGGTATTTTCTCCATTTGCGAAAAACATGGATAAAAATGGTTGACTTCACAATAAAAATCCTGGAAGTAGCCCTTTGGAGCATTGTTGCTTTGTAGCTAAGTTACTCATCACAATATTGAACTGAAATGTCTCGTAAGTTTGAACATAATGCTTGAAAATACTTGTACAAAAATAATACTTTCTTCTCCAAGAAAGGAGGATTAGCAGGGTAACGTAAAAGAGTTCAGTTACTGAGGCTAAGCTATCTATGTGCCCAGTACATAGTGTATTTTGTTAGGCACTCTGATTATTACTTGAAGCCCAAGGCTCTTCATCTTCTTCGGATTCTGCTTCGACAAATTATAAGTCTATATGTATTTATGAGCTACTGTCATGATGTGAGAAGTCTTTATCTAACTACGAAGAAAAACCAGCAGGCTGTTTGATTTATTTTGTACTTGGCACAGATGTAATGAAATCTAGCTTACGTCATTTTTGTTTCCACAGCACACTCTTTTCTTTCTTTGACACGTCGTTCCTTCTCAGTAGCGAAATTTTCTCTTCTCATGCCTTCTTCTCTTATTTTACACAGCGAAATTATATCTTCAGGTGAGATAACCTAACGCAGTGTGTGTTGAGTAATGTTATCATTGAAGAGTATCCACATTACTGGAACTGCAAGGATTTACCTCAAAACACCTGCGAGGATACGACCCGTTTCGTCATTTCCTGCCAATGCGCCGTTGTTGAGTTTTCACGCAAAACTGTAGCTTAAATGCAATTGTGTCAACAAGTAATTTGTTGATTCTTCTTTACCAATCCTGCATTATACAATGTTCAAGTAAAACCTTGGAAAACTTACATGTTAAATAGTAACAAACAGAGATACGTCATTTTCTCACCCCTGGAGCGGCCTGCAGAGGAGAACTTGCATGGAACAGAGGGGAGGAAGAGGATATTGGTGTTTAACGTCCCGTCGACAACGAGGTCATTAGAGACAGAGCACAATAGCGGGTTTGGGAAGAATGGGGAAGGAAGTCGGCCGTGCATTTTCAAAGTAACCATCCCGGCATTTGCCTGGAGTGATCTAGGGAAATCACGGAAAACCTAGATCAGGATGGCCGGACGCGGGATTGAACCGTCGTCCTCCCGAATACGAGTTCAGTGTGCTAACCACTGCGCCACCTTACTCGGTTTTCATGGAACAGTAAGTTGCAATAAGAGAAAACATCCACCTAGTGGTGAACTTCTGAACGATGACTGTGAGTTTGATGCAGTTCTCCACGCTATCCTATCCTGCGCAAGCTTCTTCATCTCCAAGTACTTACTGCAACCTACATCCTTCTGAATCTGCTTAGTGTATTCATCTCTTGGTGTCCCTCTACAATTTTTATCTTCCACGCTGCCCTCCAATACTAAATTGGTGATCCCTTGATGCCTGAGGACATGTCCTACCAACCGATCCATTCTTCTAGTCAAGTTGTGCCACAATTTTCTCTTCTCCCCAATTCTACTCAGTACCTCCTCATTAGTTATGTGATCTACCCATCTAATCTTCAGAATTCTTCTGTAGCACCACACTTCGAAAGCTTCTGTTCTCTTCTTGTGTAAACTATTTATCGTCCATCGGCCCAACAGAAACAAGCCGGAAACATACTGTAATTGGACTTCATATCCCCTCTGTTAAGATGGCAAAAAATGAAGGTCGATTAGTGTTTAACATCTCGTCGATGACGAGGTTGTTAGGGAATGACCTCAGGCTCGGGTCGGGGAAGGACGTGGAAGCAATTCGGCAGTGCATTTTCAAAGGAACTAAGTCAGCATTCGCCTTACGCAATTTAGGGAAACGACAGAAAATGTAAATCTAGATGCTCGAAAGAAGATATGAACCGCTATCCTCCGGAATACAACTACGCCACCTCGTTTGGTAGATGGCACTGGAAGGAATTTTAAATGTTTGTGCAGTACAAAGATGAATCAGAAACAGAGTGGATAACGAAAACAGAAGATTCGGAAGCAATAGAATATGAGCTGCATCAGGGCCTGCGAGCTACGAAGAAAAACAAGGTGCAAGAAAATGATGATGTTTCAAAGTTAGAGAGAAAATTATTCGCTGGACAATGTCTCATAACTGGAATAATAGTGTAATTATTCTTGCTAGAAGGAGACACACACAAGGCATAAGATACTGGAGACCTATCAATTTCATATCCATAACCATCAAGTTAATGAGTAAAGTTCTCTCTAATCCATGAAATGTACTCGCAGTTGCGCATAGGTACAACCAGCAGTTGTATAGGGGAATGACGACAACGAAAATTTGTGTCGGTTCGAGACTTGAACACGGAGGTCGCCTAACAGCTTTGGTTATCCTAATGCATGTCCGAAGGAATGTTGCACCGTTCTTCGTTTTTAAAAAAAACAAAAAAAAACAGTCACTTCAATAAAGTATTATCTCTAACCACAGAGGCTGGTGCCGACGAAGGTTCGAGTCCTCCCTCGGGCATGGGTGTGTTTGTTTGTCCTTAGGATACTTTAGGTTCAGTAATGTGTAAGCTTAGGGACTGATGACGTTAGCAGTTAAGTCCCGTAAGATTTCATACACATTTGATTTCTAATCCAGAGAAAACGCACTGAACATATATCGAACAAAGAAATACCATTAAGAAGTCGATAAAATAAATCATGAATGAGTTTATAGAACTAAGTAATGAATGTGAATTACTACTTTGTATAGGATTTACGAGGGCTATCCACAAAGTGCATAACGTTTTCGTTTGTGTCCGTTAGGGGCGGGGCTAGCGCGACCATCTTGGTGTCATGGCATTCCGCCGCTCAGTCGGCATCCTGCCGTGCTAGTGAGATGTTCGTGCTGTACTCCGTTGAGTTTCTGTGACAGTTTGAAATGTCAGCGTTAATTGAAAATGCCGCAAAGTGTGAAGTGCGTGCTGTAATAAGGTTTCTGACTGCAAAAAACTGTACACCGATAGAAATCTATCGGCAGCTTTGTGCGATTTATGGGGACAACATAATCACTGAAGGTGGAGTGCGTCAATGGGTCATAAAATTTAAAAATGGCCGAACTAACGTTCACGACGAAGAGCGAAGTGGAAGACCCAGTATAGTGACTGCCGAACTTGTCGAAAAAGTCGATGCCGCGGTCCGTGAAAACCGTAATTTCACAATAACGGAACTCTCTATGAGTTTTCCACAAATTTCAAGAAGTTTGTTGCACGAAATCATTACCGAAAAGCTTGGTTACCACAAGTTTTGTGCCAGATGGATACCAAAAATCTTGACAGAGATTCACAAAAATCAGCTAATGGCTGCAGCGTTGACGTTTTTGGACGCTTACGAGAAAGATGACGACTCATTACTCGATCTCATCGTTACTGGTGACGAAACATGGGTTAAGCATGTGAACTGTGAGACAAAATTGCAGCCAATTCAGTGGGGGCACACAAATTACCCCCAAAAACCCAAGAAATGCATGCAGACAATGTCGGCAAGGAAGGTGATGGCGACTGTCTTTTGGGACAGAAAAGGTGTGCTTTTTGTGGATTTCCTGGAAAAAGGCACTACAATGAATTCTCAAAGGCATTGCCAAACTCTACACAACCTCAGAAGAGCAATACAAAATAAGCGCAGGGGAAATTGGGCTCAAAGATCTTGCTGATTCACAACGCCCGGGCCCACACGGCAAATGCCACTCGTGAAGTTCTCGAATCTTTTAAGTGGGAGTTGTTTCCTCATCCGCCGTACAGTCCCGACCTGGCACCGAGCGACTTCCACTTATTCCCAGCAATGAAGAAGTGGTTGGCTATGCAGCGTTTTGATGACGACGCACAGCTTCAAGAAGAGGTAATCACGTGATTGAAGGCGCAGGCGGCCGAATTTTACGACGAAGTAATTTCCAAGCTCGTCCATCGCTACGATAAGTGCCTTAATTTAAATGGCAACTATGTGGAAAAGTAGTATTTAAGTGTGGCTTTCATCTGTATGTAATAAATTTTTTCCAATACTTTATTTATTTTTAATTCCAAAACGTAATGTACTGTGTGGATAGCCCTCGTACATATACTGATTAAGTTTGTAACTCAGTTTAACCGAAATATATACTGTAGCTCTTGAAGAACGAGGTATTCTTCATTCAACCAATGTGAAGAAAAATATGATACGGTAAATCCTTTGTGGAATATAAATAATTTAAGACATAAAAATAGCAAATCACCCATTAACACGTGCGCTGACTCGTCTGTGAGCACGTAAACAATGCTTTCGGATGAAAGCTAGCAATCTTGTCTATATACCTACCGAACACTTAGTGCTTCATTTATTCGGTGATCTGGTACCTTTACTCTTTAAATTATTTATATTGAAGAGATATACGTTAACACCACAGGTAGTGGGACAATCATAAATGAAAGAAGATTCAGACGACTAATTCCATGAACAAAAACTATGCTTTGCAGTTCTAGAGGAAGTCGTCTTTTCCTCAGACTGGAAGAAGAAGAAGAAGAAGAAGAAGAAGAAGGAAAATGTATTAACGGAACGTATCTGATCCAGTTTCTTTTTGTTGACGACATTTGTTTCTGCTACAGATAACCTTCTACAGCGAAAGGAACGACGTAACTTCAAAAACTCGTTTTTTAATTAACATATAGTCCACACACGGAAAAGAGAGTTCTACATGCTGATGAGGAAGTCATAGAAACAGTTTCTCGCGAGCTGATCCTGATTTATGCATGTCTGAGTAAAGCTACAGAGCACATACATGAATACACTTTTATTGCTTCCGAGTCATTCATTCTTTTCACGTGTAGGTAATAACTCTCAGGTAACCCACTTGATTGCATTCAGAGTGACATAACTAGATGGTCATCACTTGATTGCACGGTCATATAGACGATTTAAAGTTAAGTCGACCAATACCATTGTGTTGTAGAACACTAACCGCAGTTTGAAGTGATTGATTTTCCATTTCCTTGTTCAGGGACATAGGCTCCCACCCGCTTTATTAACTGATGTCTCGTTTCTGGAATGAGGCGATGAGGGCCCATTGCATCCAAAGTAATAAACGGCAGCAAATATTTCGCTAGATTCTCTTTAACGCGGTCCAATACCTACAGTACAATCCGTTTTCGCACTTGCGTTTGGTAAGTATTCTACAAATATTGTACTCATCTTTCATAAGCTCGCGAGTAGTAAGTTGTACATGTAAAAAGTACTGTATATTTTCTTCTATCTCGCCTATAGCGTCATCTACATCATACCTCTTTTATCACAGAACCGCCAATATCTTATTTTCACTTAATCTATATTTTTCATCTAATTCTTGAATGTCCACATATGTGATCTTCGAGAGACATTCAACCTTTTGTATTTCCCCCCTCCCGTTTTTGTACATATTAGTCATAAACCTTCACAAAATTTGGATGAATATTCATCGCCGATAAACCTTCCAAGCAAGGAAGTCTTTTACGAAGCAGTAGTCCAGTTTATCCAATCGAGCAAAACATAACACAGCTTCTGTAAAAGCTGTGCGAAGAAACAGAACTTCCCAGAGCCAAGTGACAGATGAATTGAGTTATTATGGCACAAACATAACGAAAACTAATTTTCTGTCATTAAATATAGTTACTACAAGTATATAAGGATGTTAAATGTTAAGTATGCATTAACACAGAAATGTATCGAGTTACTCGAATTGTACTGTCGCACCCAAGACATAAATCTTGCATAATACTGTAAACAGCCAACAGGTGTACACCAGATACAATTTCGAATCCCCGGGGGCCGCGGTTTTCGGTCAGTCAGTTCAAATGGCTCTGAGCACTATGGGACTTAACTTCTGAGATCATCAGTCCCCTTGAACGTAGAACTACTTAAACCTAACTAAGCTAAGAACATCACGCACATGCATGCCCGAGGCACCTGCAACCGCTGCGACCGTAGCGATCACGCGATTCCAGACTGTAGCGCCTAGAACCGTTCGGTCACTCCGACCGGCGGTCAGTCAGCACAAAAAAAACCTTAGCCTACGATAGCTTCGCAAGACCACCAATTAATTCTATTATAATTCTATTTCCTTATTACCTTACGATATTAGGGCTTTAAGGGCCTCTTTTACACCTGAACAGGAGTAACATCTACAAAATATACTACAAAACTTCTCAATAATAATAATGTTCCCCCCAGGCCGTCTACAGTGGAGGTTGGGGATGGCCTTAGCCACTAATACATTTTATCATAAACGCTCGCACGTTCGTGAGCCAGAAGTTTTAAATACCTGGATAGAAATGTTGGGAATGGCTTTATTTAGTTAAAACAGAACCACTAATTTCTTGGCTTGAAGCACCTGAAGATGCAAATTAAATCTGCGAAACCGGTCATGTTCTTGAATACAGAATTCTAACAGTTGCAGCGGTCTTGGTTATTCAATTCATGGAATATTTCGACTGTGGTTGCCCTACATATAAATTAGTGTTTATCATAAGTAGAGTAGAGGTACTCACGAGGACTATGTTCTAGATCTATGGAGAGGAAATTTTAAACATGCTAGGATGCACACATGAGTAGCGTACCCGTTACTCATACTTCGAGAAAGCAAATATTGAATGTGATCAGTTGACGAGGAAGACAGTCCTATCCAAGTTCTTCCCCACTCGACGCGCTTTACGCAACCCCGTAGAAGTCTCTGTGGTGCGCCTTATGTTGCAAGTTGTTGTTTTGTTGCTCGATTTCCTGGCACATAGTACGGTGCTTTTGCTCTGGAATTTGCGCTGCAATGACATTGTGATTTTATCACAGACCGCCAAAGTACTTGACAGATCATTTGGACGAATTGGGTAGTTGAAATGGCAGGCAGCGCGGAGAAGGGAGTGGTAATGTGCTTAACTCAACATAGCCAGAAAGATGAAATATTTTTTACAACATTTATTCGCCTCCATGGCATTTAAACAATAATGGCTATAATGAACAACTGAATTTCTGTGGGCGATAATATTTGAATCACACAATCAGAATTACTCTTCGAGTTATTCTTTTAAAATATTTAAGGTAAATTTTAAAATTTTCCATACATGTGTTTTTAATCCCGTGAACAGTGAGAGGATAAATATTTAGAGAATTTACAAGTTTCACAACAAAATTTTAAACAAGGCTGAAGCAGCAACTGTTGAAAATCTTCACGGTAAATGATAACAGCCGAAAATTTGCAGGATAAAGATTTATTGAAATCCTTGACCACGGTTTCGGTGTATCTAAATACACCTTCATCAGAAGCAAAAATACACTAAAATCACATCTGGAGATGAGATACATAAAACAATCGTCCCAATTCGTCGGCAGTAGTTAAAATTAAAATATCACCTCCACCCGTGCAGCAAAATTATGAAGAGAAGGTCGATCGAACACGGCTGTGAACAAGATAAGTATTGATAATATACCGCGTTCGCATCGATCTTCTCTTCTGGGCCGCACCGTGAACACTGCTGCTCTCATTAGGGAACGCACGGAGACATTCTGAGAAGCAACACATCATCTTCTCCCAGTCATTCGAAGTGGGACATATGTACGTATGAAGTTCTTTGTTTCAAATGTGCGTTCCTGTCCTATCCCTATGTACTGCTCATTTCATTTTTATGAAAAAATAAGTTGTACATATCGATCCAGGGGATCCACATTTTAATACACGGAATTTTAATTTTCAGCTATGGAAGTCTCAAAGCTCTCTTTATGTTTGTATGGAAATTCATTGATGCAACTGTGTTTTCGTATTGTAAAACGAGAAAGCAGCACTCCGACATTTATGAACACTGGACTGGCTCAGATGGACAGTGGGAACGGTAGAAAATGGACCCTGGACCTGGTGAAGAAGCCACCTTGGTATTAGACTGAAGTAATTTAGAGGTAAGCTAAACCTGCGTGATCGGATGGGAATTTAAGCACTGCTTCTCGTGAATAAGATTCCAGTGTCTTAATCAACCAGAGCCCTAACTCCGAAGAGCACATTGACTCTTTTCCAAGGTTAGAGAACATTCACTTGCGGAAAACCAAACCACAATGTCTAAGGTACCAATGTAACTGATTTTCAATCAATGATTATTCGCTTTACCATCCTACCCTTTATTTTTTTTTTTTTTTTAGAAATGGTATGTATCGGCTCCACATGAACCATCCTCAGAGTGTGTGTGTGAAATCTTTTGGCACTTAACTGCTAAGGTCATCAGTCCCTAAGCTTACACACTACTTAACCTAAATTACAAGCACACACACCCATGCCCGAGGGAGGACTCGAATCTCCGCCAGGACCATCCTCAGACATGTAGACGGACGATAAAATATGTAACATGAGTTACATAGACAGAGTAATTTGTTGTAAGTCACATACATGGAACATCCGTACGCAGAGAGAAATTTGGCCGCGCGGGATTAGCCGAGCGGTCTAGGGTGCTGCAGTCATGGACTGTGCGGCTGGTCCCGGCGGAGGCTCGAGTCCTCCCTCGGGCATGTGTGTGTGTGTGTGTGTGTGTGTTTGTCCTTAGGATAATTTAGGTTAAGTAGTGTGAAAGCTTAGGGACTGATGACCTTAGCAGTTAAGTCCTATAAGATTTCACACACATTTGAACATTTTTTAGAGAAATTTGACGGTGGCTTGCTTCCAATATGCTTTGCATGGCCTTCATCGTTTAAAAAGCAACGACACATTCACCACAGCTTTAGAGGTAATTAGTCTGACCTACGTGAAACGCCATGGAATGAGCCGTATTAGTAAACATTTACACATACAGTACCTACGGTAAGGGGCTAGTAAAGCTCATTGACTCCGACTGGGCAAGGCGCTGCAGCGCTGCCAACAGACCTTGTCCTAAGTGGAGATGGCCCCAAAAGCGCACAGTTACCTTCTCCTTGTTCCTTACAATCTACTTTATACAGCGCAGCAGCATTATTCCAACAAACACAGTAATATGGCTTGTATCCTCGCATCTCTCACGAGGTCCCCGTAAAAACGAAAACCTTTATGTATGATTCTCATTTATTTCGCTAGAGCAACAGTTAACAGTAGTAGTATGGGTGTCTTTTACAGTCTATTAAGACAACAGATAATGGTGCTCGTCAGCCAAGAAGAGCTTTCCACGCAATTTACTCCAACTGTAGTTAACGTGTCTTTATGAAACGTGCAACTCCACAAGTCGGAAAATTCCAAATAGGCTGGCAGTCATATCTTCTCACCTTAAGGGGAAGAACTGCTTGCAGCCGTTCCCACATAACAGCTCTCTCTACCTTGCCAGCAGCTTCGGAAATTGTTGCGTAGCTAGTGTTCATCCTCTGTTGCTAAAATATTTGTTACGTAGTCCATGTTACCTCCAGATACAAATCTTTTTCACTTATAAAACGCCAGCATGAGCAGGAATTTCCGTTCTTGATCGATTTTGCAAAAATCGACCCTCTGCAAAATGGCATTAAGTTTCTAACTTTAACAACGGCAATATTGAGAAAAATTTGATGGAGAGATGAATAGAGAAAGAAACACAGCTAGTTTCAGCACATATTTCCACGGAAAAGAGCATTGAAAGTGGTTATGCACTGCCGGGAAAAATTAGTGCATGCTTTTAGAGGTTTCCAGTTCACGCAAGATTTATTATTGCAACAGTGCATATGGAGTACATGAAATGATTACATTTAGAGACCATAGCATAAGCGGTGCTGAGGTACCAGATATCGATCCACATTAGTATATGGTGTAGAATCAACGACTAGCAATGCAGGCTTTAACTCTGGCATCCAATCAACGGCGAATACTGTCCTGTGACACGTTATGTCACCTCCGCTCGGCCTGTTCAAATAGTTCTGTTACAGTTGTTGGCTGATGAGTCGCACGAGTCATTTCTCGAGCCATCACATACGATACACGATTGATTGGAGACATGTACAGAGATAGTGCTGGCTCGGGAAGTTGCTCACGTCTTGCGGAGCACGTTGAGTTTCATGGGCAGTGCGTGGGCGAGCATTGTCCTGTTGGAATAGCGTATCACCTACCTGCTGCAAGAACGACAAAATAACGCGCCTAACAACGTTATACACGTACTGAGCGCTGGTTAACGTATTCGCCTTTCGTTTGTACATCTCAGACTTCATCCACACCCATAAACAAAAATGTAATAGCGTAAGTAGTAAGTGAAGGAGTTGCACCATGCTGGAAGTAGATAGCAGTCCCCGTGGCCAATGGAACGTCTTCAACGTATTCAGCACACGAATATTAAAAAAAAAAAGTGTGGACCTATCAACATGGTGCCGCTTACACTGCACCAAATTTTGATCGGAAAATGGAAGGTGTGGATTTTCTTGCGACCATCGATGCTTATTAAGAGTGTTCTTGATTACATTCTGTGTAAACTTGGCTTCGTCAGTGGACAGTATTGATGGAAGCAAATGACAATTTAGCCAGTGGAAAAATTCAAGTCGTGTAGCATTGTCGCCAATGTGAAGATTACATACGCGATGTCTGTGAAATAGGTGCAATATTTCCGTGTAGAATGTTCACCACACAAGCGTTCGTAGGACTTTGATACGTGCAGAAAGTCGCTGTGCTGGTAGTGGGTCTCCGTTGCAACATTTCACCACTGTGCTACTCTTCCTGCACAGGTTGTTCAACTACAAATGGTTCAAATGGCTCTGAGCACTATGGGACTCAACTGCTTAGGTCATAAGCCCCCAAGAACTTAGAACTACTTAAACCTAACTAACCTAAGGACATCACACACATCAATGCCCGAGGCAGTCTCTATACTCCAAAAGTGTTGCCGGTGCAGGATATTTGTCCACGAACTGCCCTGTCGATTACTAACATGGCGTATTGTCATCAATAAAAATGAAGTCCATGAATGGCTACAAATGATCTTCAGGTTGTCGAACATAGCCGTCTGCAGTCAGTGGTCGGTTCAGTTGGGCCAGAGGACCAAGTAAACACAGCCCACTCCATTATGGAGACACCACTAGCTTGTATAGTGCGTTGTTGACAACTTTGGTCCACGGTTCGTGGGGTCTGCGCCACACTCTAGCCCTACCATCAGCTCTGACCAATTGAAATCGATACTCATATGATCAGGCCACGGTTTTCTTGTCGTTTAGGGCCCAACCGATACGATCACGAGATTCGAACGTCATGCTTATTCACAGACCCAGAGACGTGGAATGTGGCCACGTCAGAAAATGTTACACTTGACAAGAAAGAAGGATTTCCGTCGATTCCGTTAATGTAAATAGGTATCGCCGTTGCTTGTCATCGGGCTTTGGTTCAAATGGCTCTGAGCACTATGGGACTTAACATCTGAGGTCATCAGTCCCCTAGAACTTAGAACTACTTAAACCTAACTAACCCCTGGACGTCACACACATACATGCCCAAGGCAGGATTCGAACCTGGGACGGTAGCGGTGGCGCGGTTCCAGACTGAAGCGCCTAGAACCGCTCAGCCACACAGGCCGGCTTCATCGGGCTTTAAGGCCTGCGGAATCTTCACCGTGTATGAATTCAAACCCATCTGTTTTTTGAGGACCTTATGAATAGTTGCACGTGGCATCTGAAGTTTCTGTAAATCAAACCGATTTGCGTTGGCTTAATAGGAACGCTTGGCGGACGTCCTCAGTTTGTTCTTCAGAGACACGCCGATCCCCGCCAAGTAGTCTCAGAATGCTGTGCTGTCCAGAAAATGCATTTATCCTCTTGTCGCCTAGTACTGCTTTCTTCAAAATGGAACAACATCATGAATTGTTATCGCAGCCGTGTACTGTTTCCTTTGAGCTGTGTACTCGACGCGTTAACTTGTTATATGCCCGTTTTTAAACTCTTCCACGAATTCATGGTTCAATAAGAAATGGTTCAAATGGCTCTGAGCACTATGGGACTTAACTTCTGAGGTCATCAGTCCCCTAGAACTACTTAAGCCTAACTAACCTAAGGACTCCACACACGTCCATGCCCGAGGCAGGATTGTAACCTGCGGCCGTAGCGGTCCTGCGGTTCCAAACTGTAGCGCCTAGAACCGCACGGCCACCCTGGCCGGCCATTCATGGTTCATTGCTTGTAGATCACTAAGAACTGCTCTTAATATGGTCATATGAATTTTGTTCCATGTATCTAATATAGGATATTCTCCCGATATCGCTGCCGTAGTTACGAACGCCATGCAGAGATAGAATGAGGTGCTGGAATATGCCTTTTACCACGAGTAGAAAAGAGGTACTGAGGAGGACCGTGCCCTTTGTTCTAAATGCGTTAGGATGGACGCCTATGTAGCGTACACACTGTTCATCATTGGAAGAAAGGAAAGAGGACTGGGTTTAACGTCCCGTCGACATCGAGGTCATTAGAGACGGAGCTTCAAATGGCTCTGAGCACTATGGGACTTAACATCTGAGGTCATCAGTCCCCTAGAACTCAGAACTATTTAAACCTAACTAACCTAAGGACATCACACACACCCATGTCTGAGGCAGGATTCGAACCTGTGACCGTAGAGGTCGCGCTGTTCCAGACTGAAGCGCCTAGAACCGCTCGGCCACATCGGCAGAGACGGAGCATGAGCTCGGGCTGTGTCACAGATGGGGAAGGAAATTGGCCGTGCCCTTTAAAAGGAACCATCCAAGCATTTGTCTGGAGCGATTTAGGGAAATCACGGAAAACCTAAATCTGGGTGGCCGGACTCGGGTTGGGTTTGAACCGTCGTCCTTCCGAATCCGAGTCCAGTGTGCTAACCGCTGTGCCACCTCGCTCGATTCATTTTTGGAGACCGCAAATACTGAATGTGATCAGTTGATGCGGAAGACGGAGCTATCCAAGTTCTTCCCCGGTCGTTGCGCTTTGCGCAACTCGACAGAAGTCTCAGCGGGGCGTGTTCTGTTGCAAGTTGTTGTTGTGTCACTCGATTTCCTGGCACATGGTACGGTACTCTTACTATCGCTTTTCACTGTAATGACATTTTAATTTCGTCACAGACCGGCATTGTACTTGGAAGGTCAGGAGGTCGGAATGGTTTAGCATCGAGTTAGGAGTAATAAGGTGCTGAAGTGTACGTGCCAGAAAAGATAAAAAGTACTTTTTACATTTTTCGCCTCAGCGACGTTCAAAAAATAATTACAATAATGAACAACTAAATTTCTATGGAAGATGATGTTTCAGTTACACAATCAGAATGACTCTCCAAGTTGTTCCTTTAATATATTTAAAGAGGATTTAAAATTTTTGCTCAAATGAATTTTCTACCTCATAAACAGTCAGAGAATCAGTATTAATAGACTTAACAAGTTTCGTAACAATTTTCCGTTATTCAGAAGAAGAGTTAATAAAACGCCCAATTCATATGTAAACAGTGAAAGCATTAATAGTATTAAATCACAGTTGAAAGATTTGGAAACAAATACATTTGGTTAATAATCAGATGTTGACATACGGTGACCAGCTTGGCTTTAGCCCAGACATTGCTCAGTCCATTCACTCAGCTCAGATTAGGTCTCTCAAACATACAAAGGTTAAAAATTAAAAGCACATAGTCACAAGATTACCCAACAGAAATTAAATACCGGTGGCACGCAGAAAGATCTCATCAGGTCCTTTCAGGCCTTAAGTATGATTAATATAAGTCTTTATATATCAGCTCAGTAATCTTGAATTAAAAAGTATAATATTGTGGCAATTTAACACAGGAGTGTTTAAAAGGGAACTCACAGTTCAAAAAGATTAAACTTTCATGACAATTTTAAAAACCTTGCCTTTAAAAAGACAACAAACAAACAAAAATGATTAAGTAGTTTTATATCCAGACATGGTTTCACCAAATGGTAGAAGAGTTTCAGTTTGGTCAGGTACTGGTTTTTTACCAGTAGGCTTAGTAATAACTCGGGTATGTTCTGGTACTTCACCACCGAATGCTGATCCACAATCGAACGTAGACAAATATGACAGTCACTAATCAAATAGCATTATACATGAGAACCCAAATTACATATCTGTAACAATTCCTCTCTAAAAAACAAGGGGTTCGCAAATCAAAACCAGTACTGACTCACACATATCAAAAAGTGCTCACCGTTTTCTTTGCACACTGGTCGTTGACTATACAGTAAACAGTGGCCGGTCGGCACCCACAAACCGAAAAATCAGAAATGAGAAACTCGCCGAATATGAAGAAGCGAACTCGCGACTACGGAGTCTGCGGTAACAGAAATTCTTCGAATGTCGTAGGCACACTTTTCACAGTTACGGATCACCACCTATAACATGACGGCCCTGACATCCCTCCCCGGCGAACACCCCTATTTGCTATGCAGAACAGCAATGAAACACGACCGTGTAGCAACGCGACCGCTTCCAGAAGGGAAAGATTGCCGTCCCTGGGTCGAATTCACCAGCCGGATCAACGACGGTGTGCCGGTCAGCCTGGATGTGGTTTACACGCGATTTCCCAGGTCCCACTGGTTCCCATGTTCCGCCTCAGATATACGCTACGCAAACATTTAGAACACTTTCTTACACTTATGATTTACTCTTACATATTATGTACACTGCTTCTGTCCTGCGGGGGGGGGGGGGGGGGGACAGAAGACTAATGGCCTTAATTGCTTTGTTTACTCAGTATCAACAGCAGCAAGCAAAACTTCCCTCAGTAGAGAGCGCGCGTATAGTCAAAATCTGCTCAGCGAGTGGTTACGCTGCCTCTGGCGGGATGCCAGGAAATCTGTCGCTAATCTCGGACGATCTGGGTGGCCAAATCATTCGCTCGAATTCTCCAGAATGCTCTTCAATCGGAAACAGTTCTTGCCCGGTGACATTATATAGTTGTTTGGGAACGTGAATGTTTACAAATAGTGTCCAAGTATCCGAACATAACCAATTCCGGTCAATCATCGGTTCAGGGAAGCGTCCTGGGACCTCTACTGTTCCTGATCTATATAAATGACCTGGGTGACAATCTGAGCAGTTCTCTTAGACTGTTCGCAGATGATGCTGTAATTTACCGTCTAGTAAGGTCATCCGAAGACCAGTATCAGCTGCAAAGCGATTTAGAAAAGATTGCCGTATGGTGTGTCAGGTGGCAGTTGACGCTAAATAACGAAAAGTGTGAGATGATCCACATGAGTTCCAAAAGAAATCCGTTGGAATTCGATTACTCGATAAATAGTACAATTCTCAAGGCTGTCAATTCAACTAAGTACCTGGGTGTTAAAATTACGAACAACTTCAGTTGGAAGGACCACATAGATAATATTGTCGGGAAGGCGAGCCAAAGGTTGCGTTTCATTGGCAGGACACTTAGAAGATGCAACAAGTCCACTAAAGAGACAGCTTACACTACACTCGTTCGTCCTCTGTTAGAATATTGCTGCGCGGTGTGGGATCCTTACCAGGTGGGATTGACGGAGGACATCGAAAGGGTGCAAAAAAGGGCAGCTCGTTTTGTATTATCGCGTTATAGGGGAGAGAGTGTGGCAGATATGATACACGAGTTTTTCGTCGCGGCGAGACCTTTTTACGAAATTTCAGTCACCAACTTTCTCTTCCGAATGCGAAAATATTTTGTTGAGCCCAACCTACATAGGTAGGAATGATCATGAAAATAAAATAAGAGAAATCAGAGCTCGAACAGAAAGGTTTAGGTGTTCATTTTTCCCGCTCGCTGTTCGGGAGTGGAATAGTAGAGAGATAGTGGTTCGATGAACCCTCTGCCAAGCACTTAAATGTGAATTCCAGAGTAGTCATGTAGATCACGGGACCCAGTCCATTCCAAGTAAACACAGCCGACACCATAGTGGAACCACCACGAGCCTGCAGCATGCGTTGTTGATAACTTGGGACCACGGCTTCGTGGGCTCTGCGCCACACTCGAACTCTACCACGAGCCGTTACCAACTGAAATCGGAACTCATCTGACTAGGCCACGGTTTTTGAGTCGTCTGGAGGTCAGGAGAAACGCTGCGGGCGATATAGTGCTGTTGGCGAAGGCACTCGCGTCAGTCGTCTGCTGCCGTAGCTCTTTAACGCCAAACTTCGCCCCACTGTCCTAAGGAATTCGTTCGTGGTCCGCAACAGATTGATTTCCCAGTGGTGCCAGTCTGTTAACACTGACAACCCTACCCAAATGCCGCTGCGTTGTCTGTGGTGAGAGGTATTGCCTGAAATTTGGTATTCTCGGCACAGTGTTGGTCTTGAAATATTGAATTTCCTGA
Source organism: Schistocerca gregaria (assembly GCF_023897955.1). NCBI lineage: Eukaryota > Metazoa > Arthropoda > Insecta > Orthoptera > Acrididae > Schistocerca > Schistocerca gregaria. The sequence goes on from NC_064924.1 coordinate 376,766,032, forward strand.
CGATTTCTAAAATGGAATGTCCCATGCGTCTAACTCTAGCTATCACTCCATGTTCAAAGTCTGTTAGTTCCCGTCCTACAGCCATAACTACCTCGGAAACCTCTTCACATGAATTACCTGAGTACAAAGGACAGTTCCACCAATGTACTGTCCTTTTATACCTTGTGTATGCGATACTGCCACCATCTGTATATGAGCATTTCGCTATCCTATGTCTTTTGTCACCTCAACGTATATAGTGCGGTAATTCGTTTTTATGTTTGAAAGGGAACAATGCTGGAACAACGCATATATGGCATCTATGACACATTAGCTAGGTGGTGAAAAGCTTCCAGGATATTTAAAGAAGTTGGAATGATGGAGAACGAAATGGCACACCATCCACCTGTGGAGGACTGCAAGTCGTAATGGAGGTGAAGGCCCTGGTTTTAGAAGGGCAGCGTATCAAAATCGAGGCGATAATGGGTAAAATGAAGATCAGTTATAGAGTATTTTCGAACACCTCGTACGAAATTTGAATATGAGAAAGGGTGCCGCTGGCTGATATCTGCGACTACTAGCATCCGTTCACGTAACCCGCTGAAATGTCGCAGCTAGGTCCGGCAAATGCAGACGAGTTCCTTAGCTGCTTGATCATCACAGACGAATTCACAGCGTATCTGACTCCGAAACTAAGGAGCAAAGCAAGCAGTGGAAACTGCCGCTAAAGGGGAAGACAAACCGTCGATGGGCCAGGTGATGCCTTTTTTGGTACTGCCTTAATGTGGAACTAACAGATTATCTCATAGACTGCAACTATGACAGGTGTTGTGCGTTTGGAGTATACACGTAGAATAAATATAAGTACACGGTATCCAGCTTAGTATCTATTCTAGAGGGGGGAAAAAAAGCACCACGAAGGAATTACCCGAATGGCACGGAAATCGGTAGCTGTGACCTACGAGTACAGAAAAATAATGATTAAATTTCAGGAAAATTTGATGATTTATTCAAGAATAAGAGCTTCACAAATTGAGTAAGTCAATAACGCGTTGGTCGACCCCTTGGCATTGACTGGGTTGTTGGATGTCCTCCTGAGGGATATCGTCCAATATTCTGTCCAATTCGCACATTATATCGTGAAAATCCAGCGGTGGTTGGAGGGTTCTGACCATAATGCTTTAAAATTTCTCAAATAAGGAGAAATACGGCGACCATACTGGCTAATGTAGCGTCCATCAAACACGAAGACAACAATAGAAACACTCATGTTGTACAGGTGAGCGTTATCCTGGTGAAAAGTAAGACCAGATTGACTTGCCATTAATGGCAACAAAAAGGAGCGTAGAATATCTTTGACGTACCACTGTGCTCCAAACGCGCCGCGGATGACAACCGAAGAGGTCTTGCTATGACAATATGTGGCACCACACTTCATCGTTCCTCGTGTCGGAACGTATGGCGGGCGTCAGTCAGGTTGGTATCTCACCGCTGTCCGGGGCGACTCTTAGTACATCTCCAGCGTGGAAGCTCATTAGCTGGAGTAGAATTGCCTTAAGCAATGAGTTCCACTTCGAAATGAGCTCCGATGACCCGCAAAGACGCTGTGTTGGGATACCAACCGGATTGACACTCGCCGACAACCAAGAATAACGGCACGACCACATTGTCATCCACGGCACCCTTACAGCACAGCGGTAGTCCGACGATATTCTACAGACCGTTTTGATGCCCTTCAAGTATTCTATAGTACGTTTTGTTGCCCTTCATGGAATGCTGCCCCGAGCTTACGTTTCACCAAGATAATGCCCGCCCATACACGGCGAGAGTTTCTACTGCTTGTTTTAGTCCTTCCCAAACCGTGCATTGGCTCTCTCCCTAATTGAGAACGTCCGGAGTACTATGTGCAGGTCCATTCAACTACCTCAGGATTTCAACAATCTAATGCGCCAGTTATACAGAGTTCTCACGGTGTCCCTCAGTAGGTCATCCAACAACTCTGTCAATCAATTCCAGGCCGAGTGACTACTGACGTAAGGGCCAGAGGTGCACCAATACGTTACTGACTTGCTCAATTTGTGAAGTTCCTACACTCTAATAAATGATCCAACTTTTCTGAAACTATAATTATTTATATGTCTGTACATGTACATTACATCTATCAATTTCCGTCCCATTCGGATAATTCCTTTGTGGTGTGTCGTGTTTTTCGTCTTAGAGTCCTTATGGTACCTACTCTGTGTACGTCAGTTTCTGGATGTCTCTATTCGTTTTTCGCATAGGGGCATGAAGGTGACGCTAGTGAAGTGTCGAAGCTAGTTGCTTAGATAATAACATTTTGAATAAGAAATACGGATGTTGGCATCCTTTTTCTACGAGATAAGTTTTTACGGTACACGTTATTCAAGGCCAACTGACGACTGCAAGACACTGGCCTACCATAAAAACGACACACATAAATTTGATGTATACGTACCACCCTGGTTATTCTCTCTGTGCATATTTCTAACGATCGATGGGATGAAGGGAACGTCAGTTCGTTTCAAGGGTTATCCAGCAGAGGGAGCCTTATGTTGCGCTGAATGCTGAATTAGGACAAGTTGCCTTGATCAGTTAACCTGTATATGACAGTTTATGATTAGGAAACCAGATACGTACCTGTTTCGTGCCATTCCTTGTGCTATTACTTTATGACCGTCTAAACTGGTCCTCATATCGATAGCGTCGTTACAATCGTACATACTTCTACTCTTGGCAGTGCGTCTGTGCACCCCTCCGCTATCCTCCACAACTACAAAACCTGGATCCGACTCAACCTTTGGTATGTAAATTTTGCATGGTTACCAGTCCCACCGGAATTCTATATCTCTTCCAGATCCTGGAACGACATGCACTCCGCATCGCTTTCCGCATCCGTTCACATTTCCCCGAGGATTCTTTACTAACTAATCACCATCCCACCTTTCCTTCCTTACAATGAACACCTCCGAATAACCTACACCATCCTAAAAACTTGACTCCAATAATTCTATAGTTTCCCCTCCACTCTCCGATTCTCGTATGATGCCTCTTCTGCACCACCATCCACCTACTCTACAGACCCACCCCATCGCCTCCCAACGAAATTTCAACCATTTCCCTTCCCAGATCGTGAACTCGGTCCCGAAATTTATTCATCCGACTAATTTTAAATCCAGCCCACCCATTCCACCTCAAAAGTGTTCCCTCTCCCTCCCCTCCTCATATTTTTCTACTCTTCCCCCCCCCCCCCCCGATCTTTCCTTATAGACTCTTTCCCTTCAAAGTTTGACCTCACCAGTACCGCCATTTATTCACCCCCCCCCCCCCCTCCAAATACCGTACAGCCATTCTTAACCCAGCGATGCCACTCATCAGTCCTCCATCCTTACTACCTCTTCGACGAAGTTTTACCCTTTTTTAAACACAAAGAACGCCTTCTTTCATATACATAAAAATTCTTGCATTAATTTTTCACCATTCCAAATGTTTCAAATCCAAGTAAATAGTGTTTTTTAATCCCCCAGTCTTATGGGGCGAGGGGGGGGATGAAAAAAAATGAAGAAAAAAAACAGTGTGTCTATTGCTTCACTCAGCTACACACTTCCTATGACAGTAAGACAGTGTATCTTAAAATCTCACGCACGATAAAATTTTATAACCTTATATTACTACACTACTGGCGATTAAAATTGCTACACCTTGAAGATGGCGTGCTACAGACGCGAAATTTGACACACAGGAAGACGATGCTATGATATGCAAATGATTAGCTTTTCAGAGAATTCACACGAGGTTGGCGCCGGTGGCGACACCTACAATGTGCTCACATGAGGAAAGTTTCCAACCGATTTCTCATACACAAACATCAGTTGACCGACGTTGCCTGGTGAAACGTTGTTGTAATGTCTCGAGTAAGGATGAGAAATGCGTACCATAATGTTTCCGACTTTTATAAAGGTCGGATTCTAGCCTATCGCGATTGGGGTTTATCGTATCGCGACATCGCTGCTCGCATTGGTCGAGATCCAAAGACTGTTAGCAGAATATGGAATCGGTCGGTTCACGAGGGTAATACGGAACGCCGTGCTGGATCCCAACGGCTTCGTATCAGTAGCAGTCGAGATGACAGGCTGGCTGTAACGGATCGTGCAGCCACGTCTCGATCCCTGAGTCAACAGATGGGGACGTTCGCAAGACAACAACCATTTGCACGAACAGTTGGACGAAATTTGCAGCAGAATAGACTATCAGCTCGGAGACCATGGCTGCGGTTACCATTGACGCTGTATCACAGACAGCAGCGCCAGCGATAGTGTACTCAACGACCAACCTGAGCGCACGAATCGCAAAACGTCATTTTTTTCGGATGAATCCAGGTTCTGTTTACAGCATCATGATGGTCGCATCCGTGTTTTGCCACATCGCGGTGAACGCACATTGGAAGCGTGTGTTCGTCATCGTCATACTGGCGTATCACCCGGCGTGATGCTATGGGGTGCCATTGGTTACACGTCTCGGTCACCTCTTGTTCGCATTGACGACACTTTGGACAGTGGAAGTTACATTTCAGATGTGTTACGACCCGTGGCTGTAGCCTTCATTCGATCCCTGGGAAACCCTACATTTCAGCAGGATAATGCACGACCGCATGTTGCAGGTCCTGTACTGGTCTTTGTGGATACAGAAAATGTACGACTGCTGCCCTGGCCTGCACATTCTCTAGATCTCTCACCAATTGAAAACGTCTGATCAATGGTGGCCTAGTAACTGGCTCGTCACAATGCGCCAGTCAATACTCTTGATAAATTATGGTATCGTGTTGAAGCTGCATGAGCAGCTGTACCTGTACACGCCATCCAAGCTCTGTTTTTACGCAATGCTCAGGCGTATCAAGGCTGTTATTATGGCCAGAGGTGGTTGTTCTGGGTGCTGATTTCTCAGGATCTATGCACCCAAATTGTTTGAAAATGTAATCACATGTCAGTTCTATTATAATATATTTGTCCAATGAATACCCATTTATCATCTGCATTTCTTCTTGGTGTAGCAATTTTAATGGCCAGTGGTGTATCATTTAATTCCATGCGTGTAGTTAGTTACATAAATAATTTAAAAATAAGTAAATTAACCAAGATGTTGTTATTAAGGAAAGATAATTATGTAAATAACCCTTCCATTTCGACAAAGAAATTGCTCAGCTTTCGATTTCGACATTGGTTCCGGTGATACCATCTCGGCTTCATCTCTCCTCGAAATAGTACAGAAACTAGAATACACGCGTATCCAAGGCGCTGAGAATGTGTTTGTAAGTCAGCGAACCGTTCTGACCAGTTACAATGGGCTTAGACGAAAAAAGTCTAACTCACACTTCCCATCAGATTAAAGCTGTGTTCCAGACTCGAACCTGGGACTCTGCCTTTCGTGAGAATTTTGCAGTCTGGATAATCACAAACTGTGCATCCTGTTGTGTGTGCTTCTTGTTGAAGTCACTTTAGAAACATAAGAATTATGTATAAGAAGGAAGATTACAAATTAGCGCCTAGTAGAAATGGCTACAAAACTATTTAATGGCAGCTTGCTAGACTACTGTGTATCCGAAGTTACAAATAAATTTGAGAATGATCGTGTATTTTTGCAATGCGTATTCTTTCCTTCCTTGTGTACAAGACACACTTTGATGCAACTAACATTCTGTGCTCACAGGCAACTTTTTGTAAGTGTTTGTTGAGTAGCGCAAAATGAAGCTATAAACCAGTCGCTAGGACACTACATAAGAGCATGACAGGCGTATGGCACAACCTCAGCCAGATATTGTGTGTGTGGGGAGGGGGGGAAGACACCGCCATCTTTTGTACATGGGAGTGTCACAATGTGGAGATTAGGTCACCACAAGCGGCGCTGCGACGGCCTACTTTATCGTCAGCGTGAATCACACTGTTCTGGAAACATCTCTGGAACTTCATGAGCGGCGGCAGATGTCACAATGGCCTTGGATCTGACTATCGACAAAAAACTGTTCATAGTGCAATTGAGTATAGGTCATCCTCTTTAAATAGAGGCGAACAAATAAAATTTGGCGACAAATGCTGTTTGAAGTGAAATTCTTCTACTTTGTGTGGAGTACATGTTATGCTGGTTGTATGTGACAAGTTAAACTGTATGAGAGTGAATCTTTCGCTCTCTCGCTTTTTGCGATCACTGTACTTGCGTCTGAGGAACCCAGGCATGCCTCATGACTCGCCCACACAGCTTCACTTCCTCCAGTACCTGTCTCCTACTTGCCAAAGTAAACAGTTCTGCATTATCGGCGGGACTAGCACTTCTGTAAGAAATGGATATTACCGAGGAATGGCTTAGCCACAGCTGTGAAACTTGGTAAACAGGAGAGAAACTGTGAGGACGATCCGTGAGTCTCTCAGTTGTATTATTTTAAGTAATTAATTAATTAATTTTTTGAGTCATCAGTCCTCTGTCTAGTTTGATGCAGCTCGCTACGAATACTTCTCTTGTGCCAACCTCTTCATCTCAGAGTAACACCTGTATCCTGTATCCTAAATTATTCGTTGGATGCATTCCAGTCTCTGCCTTTCCCTACGGTTTTTAGCATCTACAGCTTCCTCTAGCACCGTGGAAGTTTTAAAAACTGTTCAAAAGTCAAGATCGCACAAAGTTTTTTTTTTATTCGAGACAAACGGTTTCAGCCATCTTACCTGTCATCTTCCGGTCTTAAACATTTCTTGCAGTAAAGTCTGTTCATTTTACGCTGAACCTCATGCACAAGATGTCAAGTGAATAAAACTCAGCATATTATAGACGTTTGTCATCGCTAAGATATATTTAAAAACATACAGTGCCTTATCCAAAAGGCCATTTCCATACACATGTTGCACACAGATGCTTGTTACATGATACAGATATGTTATACAATAGCACATCTGTTTACATATGCTGCAAATATGTGTACCGTATTTGTATCATGTAACAAGCATCTGTGAGCAATATGTGTATGGACTTGGCCTTTTGGACAAGATGCTGTACGTTTTTGAACATTTTAGGGATGACAGACGTGTATAATGTGCTGAGATTTGTGCACTTGACCTCTTGTGCATGAAGTTCAGCGTAAAACCAACAAGTTCTACTACAAAAATCTTTAAGACCTATAGATGACTACTAAGATTGTTGAAACCGGTTGTTTTGAATACAAAATATTTTGTGCGATCTTCGCTTTTCAATGATTTTTAATGCATAAAACAAATCTCCCTTCATTTCTCTCACAATAAGTGAATTCAACCATGGACGTTATTCCTTTATGTTTTAACAGATGTCTTATCGTGTCCTTTCGATTTGTCAGTGTTCTCCATATGTTCCTTTCTCCACCGATTCTGCTGAGAACTTGCTAATTCCTTATTTTATCAGACCACCTAATTTTCGACATCCTGCTAGAACATCATAACTCAAATGCATCGATTCTAATCTTTCCTGGGTTTCTCTCAGTCCATGATTCGCTACCATACGGTGCTGTGCTCCAAACGTACATTATGAGAAATTTTTCCCTCAAATTATGATATATGTTTGATACTAGTATACTGCTTTTGGATAGGAATGTCCTCTTTGCCTGACCTAGTCTACTTTTTAAGTCCTCCTTGCTTCGTTCATCGCGTGTATTTTACTTCCAAGGTAGCAGAATTCCTTAATATACTACAAGGTCCACAGGTTTGATGTTTATAACTAATCTCATTTCTGCTTCTCCCTTTTATTTTCTTCTTTATTAGGTTTGCTTTCAATCCATATTTTATACTCATTAGACAGTTTTTTTTATTTTTTTTATTCAACATGTTCCGTATTTCTTCTTTACTTTCACTGAGATGAACAATGTCATCAGGGAATCTTATAATTTGTATCCTTTCAACCTGAATTTGAATCACACTGCCGCACTATTCTTTTATTTTTGTCATTGCTTCTTCGATGCATACAACGAACGATAGAGCCGAAAGACTGCGTCCTTGCCTTACACACGTTTCAATTCCATCACTTCGTTCTTGGTCTTCCATTCTTATTATTCCTGTTGTTTCTTGCACATATCTTACATTATCCATCTTTCCCTACAGCTGTTCTGTTGCGCGGCGACAATCGTTATGCCCTCATTGATAATGACAAATGGGTGGAAGGTAGCTACCGGATCTGCCGCCGTAGGAATCTGGATAGGCAAGCAAAAGATAAACTGATACAAATGCAGTCTGTGTAAATATACTGCACTCAATCTATTCTGACGAGCTGCTACAATGTTAACAACTTGATACAGGCGTGGCCGACAATAAGCAGAAGCCTGACACTGGTAAATGCCTACGTGCTGGTCGAATGGTTCAAATGGCTCTGAGCACTATGGGACTTAACTTCTGTGGTAATCAGTACCCTAGAACTTATAACTACTTAAACCTAACTAACGTAGGACATCACACACATCCATGCCCGAGACAGGATTCGAACCTGCGACCGCAGCGGTCGCGCGGTTCCAGACTGTAGCGCCTAGAACCGCTCGGCTGCTCCGGCCGGCATGCCGGTAGAACTATCAATAACTTGCAGTAATGTTAGGCACCAAGTAGTGACACAGAACCGTCACTATAAGCACGGAACTATTAGTAGAAGTAGAAAACTGGTGCCCAGATGCTGACGGCTTATAACACCGTCCTGGCGGTCTTCATTTGTCGGCAGCCTGGAAGTTATCGATTGGCGGCGATGTTCAAAGGCCCCTCACGACGGCCACAGGAATCTTTGAGGCGCCGTCTCTGGCAATATCGATAAACTTCGATACCATAACAGCTTACTTCTATTTTTCTCAGAATATCGAACAATTTCACATTGTCGAATGCTTGTTCTATGGCGACAAATCCAATGAACATGTCTTGGTTTCCATTACAAAGCGCGACGTCGGAACTTTGTTTTCATTTACGAAAGCCAAACTGATCATAATCTAACTGATCTTCAGTTTTCTTTTCCATCCCCTGTATATTACTTTTGTAGCAATTTAAACGCATGAGCTGTTAATTTGATTATAGGATTGCTGTCACACTTATCTTTCCTTGCTGTCTTCGGGATTGTGTCTTTTATTTTTTCCGAAAGACCCTGACATGTTTCCATTTTCATAGAATCTACACACCAACTAGAACATTCGTTTCGTTGCCACTTCCCCAAATGATTTTAGAAACTCAGAAGGAAAATTATCTATCCCTTCTTCCTTACATGATCGCAAGTTTTCTGAGGTCTGTTATCTCTATCTAACATTGAACTCCCTATGTCTTCCATATCAACTACCATTTCTTCTTATGTTATCAAACAATTCTTCCTTCTCGTAGGAGTCTTCATTTTACTCTTACCACTTATCTGCTTTCTCCTCTGCGTTTAACAGTGGAATTCCCATTACATTCTTAATCTTATCTCCATCGCTTTTGATTTCATCGAAGATTGTTTTAATCTCTGTTGATCCATCGTGGATACCGGACAGAAGTCGATCAAATATTTGCCAAAGAAAAATCACCGAACAGCTGTATGTTTTCAGGATTCGTTATTTCTTTTGCACGACCAGTTTCGGCATCTCATTACTGCCGTCTTCAGGGCTCCGTATGTTAAAAACAACGAGTGTACATGTAGTATACGTCAAGGTATACTACTAGTTGGCATTACAGAAAATGAAGCTTAACAATAAAAGTCCTTAAAACCTACGATATGCAACACGCAGAGTTAAGAAGAGTGCCAGGGCATACAAAGCACAGAAAAGCAGAATATGTACACATACTGGTTAACATTGAAAATAACAATTCTGACATAACAGAATTATAACAGAACATGCCAATCATTAAAAAAGTAGATAATGCACAAAAAAGCTCCCATAACTGACACAGATGAGAATCACCACAGTTCTTATGAAAAACTATCCTCATTCAAATTAAAAGTCGCGAAATGACGTGTGAAGTCATATCTTTTTGTTTCTAATTTGATATGTGACATTACGCCCTCTAGGTATTTTATGAGTATATTATCACAAACGTCAAACAGGGATTTTTAATCTGAATGAGGATAGTTTTTCCTAAGAACTGTAGTGATTGTCACCTGTATGAGACACACAGACTTTTATATGTATCCCACACCTACTCACATCTCGCTGTCTGGCCATCTTCTCCTGCTTTTCTCTACCAATCTAATTCTACCACCTCTCCCATTATCCATCTCCTTCTCCACCCTTCCTCTACTCATCTGTGCCACTCTGCATGTATAGTCTTTGCAACGCATGCCGATACTACTCGCAAAACATTACATGCAGAGCAGCAGATCTCTTCTCCAATGGGAGGTACTAACCCATAGCAATACCAAATCTCATTTAAATCAATCCGTGGTTTAGGAGGAGATGCTGAACGTACACGCACGCGCGCACACACACACACACACACACACACACACACACACACACACATATACATTATACATACATTTGATGTATATATTGCACACTTCTACTTTTCCCCCCTTTGTATCCAACTCTTCCTGCCCTATCTCTGTCCACATCATCCTCCCACCTCTATCTGTCAATCTGTTCATCCCAGTTCCCTGTGTCTCTCACTCCCCTCCTCCCTCCTCCTTCTGTCCAGCTCCTCCACTCCCTCCTCTTTGACCATATATTCCTTCTATCTCGCAGTGTCCATTTCGTCCTCCCATTCTCTCTGATCATTTCCTACCTCCTCTCTCTGCACATCATCTTTTCCTCCCCTCCTCCTCTTCCCTCTCTCTCCATCTCCTGAGGCCGCCTCTGTCTCAACTTCTCCCCCTTTGTCCACCTCATCCTACCATTCCTATCTGCCCAACCCATTCTCCCCTTTTCCATGTCCATCTAGATCCCCCCCTCTCTTACTATCCATCTTCTTCTTCTTCTCCTCCCTTTCACCACTCAGTCCTGCCCATCCACATTGGTAGTCATTCCAGTGCATGCCGATGCTACTTGCAACACAGGCTTGTTGTGGAGTGCATCCTACATGTCACTGGGATAAAACCCTTTTTGGTCATATGTCCACTCTTATGGGAGGTAGGAAGTTCCAACCACCACAGTACCGATTCTCGTACAGCAAGAAGTATGTGTACTGCATTTGGTTGGAACCAATCCAATGGTTTAGGAGGAGAAGCTGGACACACACACACACACACACACACACACACACACACACACACACACACACACACACACACACATTCATACATACATACACACACCCTGATGATGCTATTTAATATATATATTTAGCGTGGCTGTTTTGCAGCCATATTTAAGATTTTGCTTCAACAATATGTGCAATATGAGCATCAGAGACAACACTTGGTTGCCCTACGATAATGCAACTGCAAAGCAGCAACTGTGTGAATCTAAAGAGGTTGATAAATCATCCAACCAGTTGCAAACAAAGGTTTATTAGCCCCTGACCTAGATTTCGATATTTGTAAAAATATTTTCTTCAGAAGTAGTGTGATGTAACAAGGCATACTACTTCTAAAGAGGATAGTTTCACAAATATCGAAACCTAGGTCAAGGGCTAATAAACATTTGTTTGCAACTGGCTGGATGATTTTTCAATCTCTTTGTGTATGGAAGAATTTCTATAAGTCTTCCTTGCATTCACAATACCAGATTTGCATCTGACTGCCAAAACTGGAGTTAATTGTTTAACAGTGCAAATTGTTTCTGGATTAGTGCATTAGCATATCTACCAAGTTTCGCTAACACATGATATAAACAGCCCACTCTGGGCCTCTGTAAGTAGCTTCACTTTATCCAATATAAGGACAAGCCTTTTCCCTGCAAATTCACTTGTGTATGTATTTAAAACAAATATTCCCACATCTCCTCCTCCCCTTCTATGTGTACATCTTTACTTCCTACTGTCTCTGTGTCCACCTAAGCCTCTCACTTCTATCTGTCCATCCCCTCTTCCCCACTCTCTCTATCTCTACATCTCCTCCTCCCCCTCTCTTTGTCAATATCCGCCGCCTGTCTCTCTGACCATATCTCCCTACCCCTCTATATCATCCTCCCCCTCTATCTGTACATTTCCTCCTCGCATTCTTCCTTTCCCACCTGCTCACCACCACACCACACCTCCCACTTGCCTCCTGCATCACCCTGTCCTCCTTTTGCCATTTCATCTTTCCCTCTCTGTATATCCCTTCTTCCCCCTCTCTATCCATCACTTGCTCCTGTCTCTTTGTCTGTCTTGTCCTACCCACTTTCTCTGTCCAACTCATCTTTGCCATCTCCTGTCCCCTTGTCGCTACTAATATGCGCCCATTCAAATGTGTAGCATCTGTAAAGCTGGCCAATAGACTTGTAGACCATTTGCAGCCATTCAGAGATTTTATGTTCCTGAACAACGATGACATGTCACTGGGCCACAGTTGTTCGCGTTTGGATTAAAGAACATTCTGGACAACTCGAGCGAAAGATTTGGCCACCCAGACGTCGGCCATGACTGCCGTCGAACATTTATGGGACATAATTGGTCCGTCAGTTCGTGCACAACGTTCTGCTCCGGAAACACTTTCGCGGTTTTGGACGGCTATGAAGGCAGAAGGGCTCAATATTTCTGCAGGGGACTTCCAACGACTTTTTGGGTCCATGCCTCGTTGAGTTGCTGCATTAAGCCGGGCAAAAGGAGGTGCGACACCATATTAAGAGGTATGCCGTGACTTTCGTCATCTCAACACGTTTTCTTAATTTTCCCAGGGCGTTATTTACTCTTCAAGGAATTAACATGTAACTTCATGTGTCGTCCAGACGCTGTGGTAGGTTGCCACCATAGAACTTTGTAACCAACAGGCACGTACTAGCGTATAAATCCAGCTTGATACCAGCCCTGAGAACAGCAACGTAAGTAGGCTCACAAGAGTTATAAACTGTCGACCTAGCAGTCCCTATTCCTGGGAGCCTGAGGGGGGGGGGCTAAATGACGTATAAAAATAATGTTGCAAGCCTTATTTGGCAGAGCAGTTACGTGTAGCTTTCACCGGGACAATGTTGATACCAAATACGGACTTAGTTAGTGCAACTGCATTAGAGCAGTAGAGGGGACTAAACCGTGATTGGCAGGCATCTGAAAGAGGCCTACGGGATTGACTGGGTGGCTTTAAGTGGGAAAAACACTGCCCCCACGCGACTCTTTAAAACCCATAGTTTCCGCATTTTGGGGGAGTTCTCAGTCAGACGAATCCGCGTCCGTCGACTCCAGCCTCGGTCCAGCTCCACGTAAGTGTGCTCTCTCACTTGGAGTGCCTCAGTGAACAGTGTCACATTTAGTATGTTTTGTTTTGCAACTAAGTTGTTGCCTTAAGATGCTGCTAGTGTTTGCTACTGTGGTTAGCATCCACTCCTGGGACTTCTGCACTGGCTTCTGCTGTAACAGTGTCATTCATGCTTTTTGTAACCCTAGAACTAGCCTCCAGTGCTCCAGTGTATTGGTTAGTCCTGTCTGAAATAAAGAACTATTTCAAAACCCTGTTTGTCCAAGAGTCTCCACAACGAGTTCCCTACCGACTCTCACCACCTGCATTTCTAGTCAATGCCTGTATCAGTGTTGGCTCAGATAGAAGAAAACAATCAAATGGCTTCTCTGTGAATTGTCCTTCTGCCTTCTGTTCTGCACCGCTCGGGAGTGCAGACTGACCAGTAACCCCTTTTTTCCCTCTCCCACCAATGGACAGGACACGACAGGGGTTAAGAGCGTGAATGTATGGTATTTTGTATGTGGCTGATGAGTTTTCATATCTACTTCCTGAATAACAACTGAAGTGAATTTAAAATCTCTCACGAATTATTTTCGTCCAGCTGTCACTTTTAAATCCTACGATCTCTATTGTTCATTTGCACACGAACTCAACCTCTGTTCATACTAGTTAACATGAGCTGCATCCAGTAGAAGTAACATTTCTTACATTGTTCTCAGCACTCATATTATTCGTCGATTTTCAGCCAAAAAGGGCGAATTCAAGACGCAGAGAAAATAGAGACACGTGCTGCAGCAATGAATACTTCGAGATCTTGCTTTCAAATGCACTACCTTTTATGTCTGGTGTTAAAACTTACATCTGCATTGCACGAGTTACTCCTGTAAAGAGGGACGCTTTTACACAGAATATGTTGTATTCGGACTGTTCAGAATCCTCTTATCTTCATTTCCTTCATGTTCAAGGTCCCTATAGTTCTCCGTTGTGATTTGAAAGTATTGTCACTACATCATATTTCATTAAAAAGGAGTTAGACGGCAGTATTGTTCATTCATATATGAAATCTCAAACTAAGAGTAATATTTTTAAGGCGTTAATACTGGAGTCATCCCTTGATATGCAGTCACAGGTAAAAGGTTAAGGGATACTGAACGTACAGATAGAAGGGCAGCGCGAATGGTCGCAGGTTTGTTTGGTCCACGGGAGAGCAGTGCTAAAAAACTTGAAACAGCAGAGGCTTGCATGCAGACGTCAGTTATACTACCGAGAATCAGAATTAAGTGAGGAACGTGGAATATACACTGAGGGGAAACAAATCGGAACACCAAAAAATAATTAATGGGGGGTAGTAAATTTCATGAATACATTTGTTTAGGTAACACATTTAAGTGATCAACGTTCCAAGACCACAGGTTAATGCAAGCGCGAGAGAGGCCATTGCAAATATGAAATGCTGGTAAATTAATACGCGGTGTAACCGTCAGAATGTTGAATGCAAGGCTGCCAGATGTCAGTTTGTGGAACGGAGTTCCATGCCTGTTGCACTTAATCAGTCCATACAGGGACGGTTAATGCTGGTTGTGGATAACACTGGATCTGTCGTTCGCTGATGTCCCATATGTACTCGACTGGAGAGAGATCCGGAGATAGAGTTGCTCAAGGCAACATGTCGACACTCGATAAAGCATGTTGGATTAGAAAAGCGGTATGTGGTATAGCGTTATCCTGTTTGGAAACACCTCCTGGAAGCTGTTCACGAGTGGCAGCACAACAGCTCGAAACACCAGACTGACGTACAACGTCAACGTCCGTGGGATAACCAGGAGTGTGCTCCTGCAATTACATGAAATTGTACCCTAGACCATAACTCCAGAAGTAAGTCCATTGTATCTAGCACGCAGACAGGTTGGTTGCTGGCTCTCAACTGGCTTCCTCCTTACCAACACACAACCATCAGTGGCACCGAGGCAAAATCAGCTTTCATCAGAAAACACAGTAGACCTCCACCCTGCCCTCCAATGAGCTCTCGTTTGACACCTCTGAAGTCGAAAATGGCGGTTGTTTGGGGTCAGTAGAAAGTACACTACAGGGCATCTGAGGGAGAGCTGTCCTTGATGTAACCAATTTGTAACAGTTCGTTGTCACTGAGGTGCCAACTGCTGCTCAAATCGCTGCTGCGGATGCAGTACGATGCACCAGAGCCATAGGCCGAATACGATGGTATTCCCTCTTGGTAGTGCCACGTGTCCATCAAGAGCCCGGTCTTTTTGCGACGGTATATTCTCGTGGCCACAGCAGCCACGTACAGTGGTTTCATTTCTGCCAAATATTTCTGCATTATCGCAGAAGGAACGTCCAGCTTCTCGTAGACTTATTACGAGACCTCATTCAAATGCAGTGAGGTGCAAACAGCGTGTCTATCGCCTTAAGAGTATCCTTGACTAACACCAACTCACCACGTTCAATCTCAACGACCGTTACAGAGTTCATTTAAAGCAAATCTGGTTTGAATTCTCATAGCGGCGCTGCGAGTGCCACTCTCATGTGACACTGGAATAGACATCATCTTTCTGATGTAGAAACATGCCTACCAACTTTCGTTTACTTCGCACAACTTCTTGGTGTCGTAATTTTTTCCGACACTAAATTACAAGCACCTAGATTTTGTTACCATAAGGCTGAGAAGACAATATTAGAGATGCATTTAATGGATCGTTTCTAACACTTTCCTTGCGAGACTGCATGATAAGTATCCTCTGCCCTGTATCTCACAGTTGTCGAAGAGTATAGACGTGGATACGCAGGAGGCACTATAGTTTTTGTGAGTAGCTTGTATGTTCTGTTTGCTCATGTGAGCGCAATGAAAGGGGGAAAAGTCGCCGATCAATCCAGTATTAACATACACAGGGTAAACACTAGTTTTTTCTGTTTGGGCAATAAGACGCTATTTACCGGCGCTAAAGCAATTGCAGCGGAGCTCGGTAATGAAAGACCTGGCGTGATGCAAAACGCCGTCCGCCTCAGGGGATTGCCTGTCGCCGTTTCCTCGTCCAGTGGGTATTGCGGCCAAGGCCGTCAGAGGTACTCGTCAGGGCCGCGAGCGCTGGCATGTGGAACAACGTGTGCCGCTCGCTGGCCACTGCCGCAGCGCGCCTGTGCACTCAGGTGGCCGATACGCCGAATATGTTGACACGCGTGGCGGCCGATTCCCGGGAAACATTACGCGCCGCCAGTGACTCAGTTCCGTAGCGATTTTGTTCACAGTCCCGCCGCGTGCCAATCTTGAGTGGCAGACCGACTGGCTGGCAATCAACTGACGAGCCACTGCAAATCGTTCCAAGCGTAGACCCGTACGCGACCTGGCCAGCGGAAAGCTGAATAATTTCTGTGATTTTTCTAAGCCGCCAAAACCATGATACTTTTATTTACACTCATGCTCATAAATTAAGGATAATGCTGATACGTGGTGAAACAACGCTCTGTGGGTCGGTCTGCGGGTTGAAATCACGTGGGGGTATGACCATGCAGTGCCTTTGATCTGCGTCCATCGAACGGTGGTGCTGGCAGCATTCCACGTAACGCACGAGTGTGTTGGTGCATGTCAGAGTACGGTGCAGCGGGTAAGTGTGCAGATGTTTTCAGACGTGCTAATGGTGACTGTGTGTTGAAAGTGGCTCAAAGAATACATATTGATGACATTATGAGTGGTAGAATACTAGGGAGACTGGAGGCTGGTCAAATACAGCAGGTCGTAGCACGGGCCCTCCGTGTGCCACAAAGCGTTATTTCAAGATTATGGTAACGATTCCAGCAGACAGGAAACGTGTCCAGGCGCTACAGTACGGAACGTCCACAGTGTACAACATCACAAGAAGACCGGTATCTTACCAGCAGTGCCTGCACACGGCCATAGAGTACTGTAGGTAGCCTTGCTCGGGACCTCGCCGGCGCCAGCCGGAAGCGGTGGTCTCGCGGTTCTAGGCGCGCAGTCCGGAACCGTGCGACTGCTACGGTCGCAGGTTCGAATCCTGCCTCGGGCATGGATGTGTGTGATGTCCTTAGGTTAGTTAGGTTTAAGTAATTCTAACTTCTAGGGGACTGATGACCACAGCAGTTGAGTCCCATAGTGCTCAGAGGAATTTGAACCATTCACCGGAGCCACTCGAACAGTTATCTCCATACACACGGTCTACAGACGACTGAACAGACATGGTTTATTCGCCCGGAGACCTGCAAGGTGCATTCCACTGATCCCTGGTCACAGGAGAGCCCGTGAAACCTGCTGTCAAGACCGCAGTACATGGTCATTGGAACACTGGTCCCAGGTTATGTTCAAGGACGAGTCCAGGTATAGTCTCAACAGTGATTCTCGCCGGGTTTTCATATGGCGTGAACCATGACCCATATACTAACTCCTAAATGTCCTTGAAAGGGACCTTGAAACGTCCCCTTAGAAAAATTATTACAAGACTGTGCTTAAACTGACACACAATAGTTTTTTAGCGCAACGCAATCTGACTTCCAAAAATCCCTACGAAAGAATGGCCCTGACTAACATTAACCTATACGTTTCACAAATCACTTACCTCACAAAAATCTTCGTTACTCAAGCTACTGCAATACAGCGAGCGCCACTACTGCCAGCTAAATAAAAGATTCAAACTACTGAAGGCACTAACTACTGATAGGCATAGTTAGCAAACGAAAGATTTTAATAGAGAACAAACAATGTATTTACCTCACTAGTCATAATATATATATATATATCAGTTCATGACACCAACTCTTACAAATTTCAAAACTCAGCCATCTCTCTCCCCACGTCTACCACTGCTGGCGGCTCACCTCCAACTGCGCAACGCTACGCGCTGTTAGCATCCAGCTGCTGCTGCCCAACACCACAATGGCAGACAACAATGCAAACCAGCCACAGACTGCACACGGCACAGCCAGTGATTTTTATACAGAGCGCTACGTGGCGGCGGCGTTACCAATAAAAAAAACCTAAACAGCCTACTAAGTAGGCTGTTTATGTTTTTCTATTGGTAACGCCGCCGCCACGTAGCGCTCTGTATAAAAATCACTGGCTGTGCCGTGTGCAGTCTGTGGCTGGTTGGCATTGTTGTAATACTCGCCATTGTAGTGTTGGGCAGCAGCAGCTGGATGCTAACAGCGCGTAGCGTTGCACAGTTGGAGGTGAGCCGCCAGCAGTGGTAGACGTGGGGAGAGAGATGGCTGAGTTTTGAAATTTGTAAGAATTGGTGTCATGAACTGATATATATATTATGACTAGTGAGGTAAATACATTGTTTGTTCTCTATTAAAATCTTTCATTTGCTAACTATGCCTATCAGTAGTTAGTGCCTTTAGTAGTTTGAATCTTTTATTTAGCTGGCAGTAGTGGCGCTCGCTGTATTGCAGTAGCTTGAGTAACGAAGATTTTTGTGAGGTAAGTGATTTGTGAAACGTATAGGTTATTGTTAGTCAGGGCCATTCTTTCGTAGGGATTTTTGAAAGTCAGATTGCGTTGCGCTAAAAAATATTGTGTTTCAGTTTAAGCACAGTCTTGTAATAATTTTTCTAAGGGGACGTTTCATATGTCGACCCTTAGCCGAGGATACCTCACTGGAATCTTCTGATTTTTTCTTGTAGTTTGTGTAATTAATGTAGATTTTTTTATTGCTAGCGCGTAATCATAGAGAGAATTTCCTTTGTAGTTGTAGTCTTTCATTGTTGTACAGTAAAACAGTTGTGGCATGTATGTAGATTTGCACCAAGTATTTCGCAGCTGCGCTTGCAATTAACTAGATATTATTTTCAGTGCTATGTTAATGTGTTCTTTTATTTTTGTTCTTCAAATTGTATTTTTCTGTGTTGTCGTGTGAAAAATTGTGACAATAATGGCGTGTGAAAACGTAACACCAGGCACCAAAATGACAGTGAAGACGAAAGCAGTGTGTTAGCGTCACCATGTAATGAATTAACTAATGTTCAAAGTAGTAATTTGGTAATAGCGCATAGGGAAATGGAGCGAGTTGCAAATAATTGTGTAGGCAGTGAAACAATTAGTGAACAGGGAAGCATTATCGATAGATCGGTCGGCAACAGCTCGCCTCAGGATTCCGAAATGACAGGACACAATCTTGCAAATACTGTAGATTCAGATTTTGCGTCCTCACCGTTTTCTCAAATAAATCAAGACACATTTTCTGCTTTTCAAAATGCGAATATTGCCGGTTCAAATGCACTGCCGAAAAGCACTGAGGAACATGTTTCAGACACCAGTGCACTGTTATTACAGTTAATACAACAAATGGGACAAAGGCTACAAAAGTTAGACACAACGCTTGAACAAAATCAGAAACAAATGGGACAGAATCTTCAAAAGTTAGACACAATGGAACAAAATCAGAGACAAACACAGCAAAAGCTTCAAAAGTTAGACACCACACTTGAACAAACACGTGAAGATTTAACTAATGAGTTACATAACATCGAATTGAAATGTCAAAAAGTCTGTAATGACGTAAAAACACAAATTTGTGAGCATTTCCAACCTATTTTTTCACGGCATGAAAATGCATTACAGAATCACGAAGCAGCCATAAAAGAACTGCAAACTATTGTTCATGAAAATCATGAGACCTTGCAAGCTAAAATTGACTCAGTTGCATCTACCGATTCGGTTACGCAACTTGCAAAAACTCAAGCGAACTTAAAGGACACAGTAGATACTCTGAAAATTGGTTCAGAAAGACACACAGAGGAAATAATTTCACTGTCGGATAAAGTAGCCGAACTTTCAGATCAGTTCACTAACTTATCTACGAAGGTGGTTGATGATCTGAATGACACAAAACCTGTAGCCTTCACTGACACTGAAGAGTATGAACAAATTAGGAAATTCAAACAGAATCAATATCAAATCAACACACAGTACAAAAGTGAAATGCGGGAAGTACAAGATCAGTTGGCTCAAGTAATAGAAGAATTACATATTTCAGAGGACACTCGCGCCCCAGTATGGGAAGAGGGACATAGCAATACAGAACAACCACAAAATAATAACACAGGGCATTTCGGAAATCATGAAAGTAATTGGCAAGGTGCACCGAATTTTGAGATGGAACCGCCGATACGACGTAACAATGACCGATATGCTACCCGCCAACACGATGATTTTGACTATAAGCTGTTCATTACTGCACGTAAATTCAAAACATTTAAGAATTCTGGCAACAACATTCATCCACAAGCGTGGTCCCATCAATTCTCTCATTGTTTTCCTCCCAACTGGTCATTAGAGCACAGATTAGAATTTATGTGTGGCTACTTGGAGAATGAACCAGCTGTAAGAATGCGATCGGACATTCACGATTGTCACAGTGAAGGAGAATTTTATCATGCCTTCCTCTCAGCATATTGGTCTCAAGCTACACAAGACCGAGTAAAACATAGCATCATTATGATGAAACATTTCGAACAATCTGAATTTTCCAGTCTTGTCAAATACACTCCTGGAAATGGAAAAAAGAACACATTGACACCGGTGTGTCAGACCCACGATACTTGCTCCGGACACTGCGAGAGAGCTGTACAAGCAATGATCACACACACGGCACAGCGGACACACCAGGAACCGCGGTGTTGGCCGTCGAATGGCGCTAGCTGCGCAGCATTTGTCCACCGCCGCCGTCAGTGTCAGCCAGTTTGCCGTGGCATACGGAGCTCCATCGCAGCCTTATCTCTGGTAGCATGCCGCGACAGCGTGGACGTGAACCGTATGTGCAGTTGACGGACTTTGAGCGAGGGCGTATAGTGGGCATGCGGGAGGCCGGGTGGACGTACCGCCGAATTGCTCAACACGTGGGGCGTGAGGTCTCCACAGTACATCGATGTTGTCGCCAGTGGTCGGTGGAAGGTGCACGTGCCCGTCGACCTGGGACCGGACGGCAGCGACGCACGGATGCACGCCAAGACTGTAGGATCCTACGCAGTGCCGTAGGGGACTGCACCGCCACTTCCCAGCAAATTAGGGACACTGTTGCTCGTGGGGTATCGGCGAGGACCATTCGCAACCGTCTCCATGAAGCTGGGCTACGGTCCCGCACACCGTTAGGCCGTCTTCCACTCACGCCCCAACATCGTGCAGCCCGCCTCCAGTGGTGTCGCGACAGGCTTGAATGGAGGGACGAATGGAGACGTGTCGTCTTCAACGATGAGAGTCGCTTCTGCCTCGGTGCCAATGATGGTCGTATGCGTGTTTGGCGCCGTTTAGGTGAGCGCCACAATCAGGACTGCATACGACCGAGGGACACAGGGCCAACACCCAGAATCATGGTGTGGGGAGCGATCTCCTACACTGGCCGTACACCTCTGGTGATCGTCGAGGGGACACTGAATAGTGCACAGTACATCCAAACCGTCATCGAACCCATCGTTCTACCATTCCTAGACCGGCAAGGGAACTTGCTGTTCCAACAGGACAATGCACGTCCGCATGTATCCCGTGCCACCCAACGTGCTCTAGAAGGTGTAAGTCAACTACCCTGGCCAGCAAGATCTCCGGATCTGTCCCCCATTGAGCATGTTTGGGACTGGATGAAGCGTCGTCTCACGCGGTCTGCATGTCCAGCACGAACGCTGGTCCAACTGAGGCGCCAGATGGAAATGGCATGGCAAGCCGTTCCACAGGACTACATCCAGCATCTCTACGATCGTCTCCATGGGAGAACAGCAGCCTGCATTGCTGCGAAAGGTGGATATACGCTGTACTAGTGCCGACATTGTGCATGCTCTGTTGCCTGTGTCTATGTGCCTGTGGTTCTGTCAGTGTGATCATGTGATGTATCTGACCCCAGGAATGTGTCAATAAAGTTTCCCCTTCCTGGGACAATGAATTCACGGTGTTCTCATTTCAATTTCCAGGAGTGTATTTTGAAGACATGTTACATAAGAATCAGTATCTTTCAAACCCATACAGCCCCTCAGAACTCATCCGCATTTGCTTAATGAAATTACCTGAACATTTACGACAGATTATTTTAGCAGGACGATGCAAAGACGACATTGAAGCTTTTCAGGGACTGTTACAAGAACTGGAAATTGACACTGACAATCGCGGAACGCGAAAACGGGAACACAACAAATACAGGTCACATCCGTCGCAATTCCGCGATGAAAGAAATAATAACTGGGCACGACAACGCTATTCTCACAATACAAATCGTGACCAAAACAGACACCACCCGTATGACAACCGTTGGCAGAGTAGTAATAATTACAGGGAAAGGTCACCTCTCCGCGGTAGTGACTATCACAGAGACAACCATAGAAACAGACAATATGACAACCAGAACTATTATTATTATCAAGGGAGACGGAATAACTTAAGACGCAACGGTCCAGCGTGCGGTTACGATCCAGGGAGAAATTCTCCACCACGTGGCCGACAAGAAAGATACAATGGAATCTACCGACCAAATGACAGACCTGAATTCCATCAGAACTGGCGAGCTTCAAACAGGTCAGGGCCTTCCCGTCAAGGTGAATTTGTAGTAGTTAGGTCTCCTAATCCCAATAACGGCGCGCGCCAACAAAGAGACAGACAATGACCCGCACCGCAGGCAGCCGCGTGCGCCAGCTGGCTCAGAGAAAAATAACATAAGTTAACCTTGAGCAGAATTCCAGTGTTCCTTACCGACGTAATCACATGATAATTGCTTTTCAGTTGACAGTCTGCGTACTAGGAAGTGTAAAGGTTTACACAACATTTTACATGTAAAACCGTTTATTGAAAGATAATCTGCTTTTTAACTTTGTCTTTGCCATAAAACATTTCACTTCACATTTCTAGTATGCTTTGTCACACTGAGAAACTGTTAACATGCAACAATGTTTTGATGTTAACTATCCAGTCTAGAACCTAGGGAACATTTTTAAACAGAAATTACGAATGTATTGTTATAGTGAACAGACGACACAGTGTTATTTGTACATTCTTGCTTGTTAGTTGCACGATTACGTAACGACTATAAGGCTTACATACTTAGAACATATACTGTTAATGAGATTTTAATGCAACATTTTGGCTTAGTTGAAAAGACATTCCTTACTTGAAGTACTTTCTGTGAGATTAAAGATGACTTAGCATTTGGTTTCTTTGATAGCTACACGATTTTATCACGACGCTACTAATAAGTGACAATTTACAATGTTGCTTTTGCGGTTTATCTATTTTATATCTGCTCAGTTTTTCTGAATTTTTCTGGAAAGTAAAACATGTTTTAGTAGTAACGTTTGTGGTACAGCTACAATGAGACAGCCTTTTCTGTAGCACAACAATACGTACAGTACAGTACTTACTTCATCACGGCAATAAGCGTAATAACTAAGATATCTATACGCAAAGCATTTCAATTTCGTTTATCATGAGGTAAGTACATTGACTTCTGCAGAACTTAGCTTTCGGAGGACAATAACTACGACACTTCCACAGAGATTGTCTTACAGCAAGACGCACATTTAGCGCTACAGGACACGCATTAAACCATTTATTTTTCAACATATTTGAATTACAAAGAAAGTTTTCCGTGATACATTTCATTCCATTGCTGTAATCTGTAACACCTGAGGGTATAATTACATTAATCCTCAGGGGGGTACACGCTTACTTTGTGTACCATGTGTTTGGCAAGCACAAGGAGCCCTAGCTAATATGGTATTTGCTTATACAACTTTACACTTCGGTACCATATTTCTATAACACATAAATTACACAGCTATCTGATCATTTAACAGAAAACCAAACATTTTTTTACTACATCAGTGTCATGTTTACGCAATTACACAGTTGGATAACTTCACACTTATGAAACTGTATTTTGTCTGCACTTTGTAAACTCTTCATATTTTTTTCAGAACCATTGTGATACTATGAGAGCTTTGAATAATGTACTTTGTGTGGGATCATGATTTTTAAAGTATGTTTGAGGTAGATGACACTTTTGACATGAGCAGAGAATTTTTTTTAGGTTTTTAAATTATTGGAGGAAGCTACGGAGATTTTGAGAATTTGACTGTGGTGTTATGATGTTATTATTACGATGACGATGTGAATTATGCTGTTGAGGTATGTTTAAGCTGATGCTATATGAGTTATTTGGTTATGCTATGTGTCTGTTATGATGAAATATTGAAGAAGTGTCGACGAATATATATATATGTATGTAATAAGGTAAGAAATAATGAGTAGTGGTTAGGGACTCTGATTTGTGAAAAAGGATGTTGGAAACCGAGAATCGTACTTTAAGAGTTATGAAATGAGTGTATATGCATGAATGTATCATTATGCTGGCGAAAATTTTTTGGACCCAATTATATTTAAATGATTTTATTTCTACAGATTTGTACCGCAAATTCTTGACCTGTGAAATTTTTTTTTATATGGAACTGCCACTGTAGCGGAAACTGGTGTCGTAAATATTTCGATAAGACAGTTAAGTGACCACCTGCACGTAATGCGTCGTGGGCATCCAGCTGCGCGACAACCACCTGACAAAAGAAAGCCATTAGTGTGTGTGCCTGTCAGAGGCACAGGTGGAGAAAAAAAAGGGCATTCCTTTGTAGAAAGCATCGCAAACACGACACGCCCATTACTTGGTAAGATACTTACATCTGACACCTGATTATAACAAACGTCTTTCTACGAGAGTTGAGAGAATTTTACTAACTTATGAAATGTCACATGACTATTGAATGATATTTTTATGCTTTGTACATAGTTGCTTATTTCATTTGATATCTGTTTTCCAGCTGTGTTGCAGCATTGGTTTTATAAGATAAAATTAAATGCATTTGCTAATGTGAACACTTTCTGTCAACAGATCTATTAAATAATTATTTTATGATCCACATTCTTCGAAAAACGAGCTATTGGAATGGAAAGAGCAATAAGAAGCGACTAATAACAGTAACTGTATATATAATTTTCTTTTCAAGTACTTGGTAATATGTTGTAGCATTAGTTTTTGTGGTGCACCACTTTAATTGCATAGACGTTAAGATGTGAATAGACATTGTCCTTATCTTCATTGTTGTCTTTAGTGTAACATTTTTTCTGATTGAGCTTTGTCATGTTTAGGTATAAGTTATAGCATTTGCTGTGGCTGTTTGCCATTCATAGTGCTACTGAATGTCACTTTGTATTACTAGGTTAAGCCAATTTTATTACTGATTTATTTTTCTTGTTTGCTGCGCATTGCCTTATATTAGTTGTAATATTTCTGCCTTTTTTTGCCAATTTCCATTTTTTAACATTGCTGTTTGTGTAAATTGTTTTGTGCTGCTGCATTGCCTCATCCCTTAGTTAAGCATCTGAGCTCAGTAGATTTAAGTTAGCTTAAGAGGGGGAAGCCTATATAAGAGAATGATTTGCGATGGATTGGAAGAAATGCATTGAGAAGTTATACGAAAAAAGTACAGAAATCAGGTATAGATAGGACTTTTTGGAAATAATGAAGAACGAAGGGAGATCTCCGAGAAGTACAGAAAGCTTTGTTTGCAAAATACTGCAGTAAAACAAACCCTGTCCTTTCCTTGTGTTATCCCACTATGTGTTTGTGTACCCTTGTGTATTTATGTTCTTCCTGTCTTTATATGTTTATCTGATAAGACTTATGTTGCAGAATTTTTCTAATATTCAGCTACATTCACTATGATGAGGAATACTGTTATCCTCAAATATAATTTGCATTGATAATATGTCGTTTTCTTTGTAAATATGTTTATAAATTATTTATTCTGTTCTGTTTTAATGCTCATGTGTGAAGTTGATGTTTCAAAAGTTATTCTGATCTTTTATATATGTACTTATGTCGTCATTTTGTAACACTGATGTATTTGCTATTTCGATTGTTTTGTAAAGCCTGTATTACTGCAAATGTTATCTGTACTATTATGTTCTTTAATGATATATTTTGTACCTTTGTTATTGTATTCTCATGTTATAAAATTGTAATTGACACCTGTTCATCAAATTAAGTAACTTGTAAGTTACATTTCACTGCACACATTTCTGTTGGTCATAGTATATGGACAATATGTGAGAAGTAGGGACTGATAGTGTTTGCATGTGTGTTAATAATTCAGTAAGGGACTGGATAACAGCATTGTTGGTTCTAAGGACATTTCAAAAACAATTTTTGTGAGTGGACAAGTGGTGGTTTATAGACTTGCTGTATTCTCTGCAAGCTTCTTCGATGGTGATTGTGCTCCTGCACAGTCGAAACAGATGGCTGCTGGCCATCTCTACAAGGACTACAGTGGGTCTACACCTTTGATGACCCACCAATACCATTATTTCTACAAGGACTGCAGTGGGTCTGCACCTCTGGTGGCCCACCAATGGTAATCTCTACCAGGACTACAGTGGGTCTGCTCTGTGATGACCTACCTACCGATAGTCTTCAACGTTGACTGACTCTGCTGTGGCCCATTACCTGTGTGCATGTGAAGAGTCAGCACTGTCTGTCCGTTGGAAGGATAACACTACTTCTTCAAGACTGCTTAGAAATCCACTACTTCCCAGTGCATTTTCTTTTACTACTCAGACTTTGAGAAAAACACTGCAATTTTACTTTGATGAATGATCAGGTCTGTCTTTATGGACTGTGAGAAAATTTTAGCTTTTGACCAACATTGTATCGATAAGTGTGTGCATTTCACTTCTTTGTCATTGTAATTATGACAAAAATTTTCAAATCTGTATTGGCCACTGCCCAAAACAATTTGTAAATTTTTTTGTGGGGAGCATGGGGGCTATGTAAGTAGGCTGTTTAGGTTTTTTTATTGGTAACGCCGCCGCCACGTAGAGTCTGTATAAAAATCACTGGCTGTGCCGTGTGCAGTCTGTGGCTGGTTGGCATTGTTGTAATACTCGCCATTGTAGTGTTGGGCAGCAGCAGCTGGATGCTAACAGCGCGTAGCGTTGCGCAGTTGGAGGTGAGCGATTTGTGAAATGTATAGGTTATTGTTAGTCAGGGCCATTCTTTCGTAGGGATTTTTGAAAGTCAGATTGCGTTGCGCTAAAAAATATTGTGTTTCAGTTTAAGCACAGTCTTGTAATAATTTTTCTAAGGGGACGTTTCAACCTGTATGGAGGTCGTGGTTTGATGGTGTGGGGTGGGGTGGGATTATGATTGGTTCACGTACACCCTTGCATGTCTTTGTCAGAGGAACTGCAACAGGTCAGATGTATCGGGACGTCATTTTGCACCAGTATGTCCGCCTTTTCAGGGGTGCAGTGGGTCCCACCTTCTTCCTCATGGATGCAACGCACGACCCCACCAAGCTGCCATCGTGGAGGAGTACCTTGAAACAAAAGATATCAGGCGAATGGAATGGCCTGCCTGTTCTACAGACCTAAACACCATCGAGCATGTCTGGGACGTTCTCGGTCGACGCATCGCTGCACGTCTTCAAACCCCTACGATACTTCAGGAGCCCCGACAGGAACAGGTACAAGAATGGGATGCTATACCCCAGCAGCTGCTCGACCACCTGATCCAGAGTATGCCAACCCGTTGTGTGGCCTGTGTACTTGGGCATGGTGATCATATCCCATATTAATGTCGGGCTACATGGGCAGGAAACAGTGCCTTTTTGTAGCACATGTGTTTCGGGATGGTTTTCTCAACCTATCACCAATACCGTGAACTCTCGTGTGTGTTCCCTATGTGCCTATGCTATTAGCGCCAGTTTTGTGTCGTGACACGTTGTGTGGTACAACATTCCGCAATTATCCTTAATTTATGAGCATGAGTGTATAACGCGTTGGTGTATAAGTTCGTAGCGTTCTTCCATAAGTTTAATAAACACAACAGATACACATATACAGAGACTTTAGCCATCAATAATACATTCTCTTTCACTATTTACTGCAACGCAGGGGAAACGTTACGATTCCGCGACTATAGAAATCACGTGGTTTTGATGTGAAGAACTCGTCGAACCATGTTTGGAGCGAACTTTCATCCGGAAAGGAAGTTCCTTGAAGGTGGTTCGGTAGAGAGCAGGTGAATGAGGTGAGTGCGGAATGCCTTCCCAATCCAACTCCCGTATACCGTTTTTTGTCAGTCTAGTGGAATGCAGGCGGGCAATGTCGTGGAGTAGCATCAGTACACACGATCTTCCTGGTCGTCGTTCTTGGATTGCGCCCCAGTTGTTGACAATAAATGTCAGATACGGTTAAACCTCGCGAACGTAAATCGCAATACAACACACCGTCGCTGTTCCATTAGATGCATAACTTTATCTTTTGTGGATGCACTCCAGTCTTTTTACGGGGAAGCGCTGTTTATTTTTTTTTTTGGCTCAACCATTCCTTTCTTTTCCTTACGTTAGCACAATGACAACATAGGACAGGAATGCTCGGTGCTGTTTATGACGAGCAAGAAGAGATGCAGCTATGGCGACCCATAGATTTTCGTGATTTTGGTTAAGAGCATGCGGTACCTACACGCCTGATCTTTGAAGCTTCCCGATTGCACGCAAATATCGCAAGATGGCGGAATAATCACATTTCATCACATTTGTCCATTCTCGAGTACAACGATTTAGATCATTGTAATTTAATGCTTTCAAACGACCTTCACCAAATCCCGAAGGTTTTCCTGAAAACAGAGAGGCACTAATGTCGAAACGATCCTCCTTAAAACGAAAAAACCTTTTCTTGCCGTGATCTACCGAATGCCATTATCTTCATACACGGCGCAAATGTTCCTGGCTGCTTCCGTCGTTGTCCCCCGATACTGAATTCAAACGAAAGAATCTGTCGGTAATACTCCCAGTTTTCCACTTGTCTCTCCATTTTCTATCGTCGACAGCTCTACTCACTATCTCCAAGTGACAGAATGACAATTTTTTTTAACTAAGGTGGCAACAATAGACTACAAATAAAATGACAATCGATAAATAAATCCGAAGGAACGGGAATACCAACAATCAATGCTACGAACTTTTGCACCAACCTAATATTTTAGTTGACATTGCAAGATATCGTTTTCTATCCGACCATGTCTGCTTGCCTTACTCAGTGTTGTAATCGCCTGGGCCGATTTCCGGCTGCATGGGTTTTGTAGCTTATAGATGAGACATTTGGTTAATCTTCCCAAAAGTTTTTGGACCAGAGATTTTACGGCAGGTTCACAGGCAGAGTAATTTCCTCATGACGCGCAGTGTTTCCAAGATCTTTTGCAAAAAAATGGCCCTTAACATCCTGCCAGGAGGAGTACCTTTCAGAAGCGCCACAATGAGCAGGGCAAGGTAAATGAGAGTGTCTATATTCCATTCCTGATTGTGACTTGCTGGAAGGTCTATACTTTGAATAAATTCGTGTATACACCATCGTTGGCCAGACTGCCAGTTGACGATCTTCTACAAGCTATAAGGGGAGAAACGGGCGAAATGGAACGAAATTGAAAGGAGACATTATGCCTCGGTGGTATCTGATCTACCATCACGTCATTACAACGAAAATCACAGATAAAGCAGGAACTGGACAGTGAAAACGCACGACTACCATTCAATCGCGCGAGATTACGACATCATCTCTACCGTCTCGGTACGATCACATATTCTTCATAGGAATGCGGCAGTCAGGAAGATGGTGACCGCGTTTTCATTGGCTGCGATGGGAGATATCAAGAAGCTACGAAACTAATGCTGCGTCTGATTTCCTTTGTCAATGCTTCAGCAACAAACATTAAAACTCTTTTAGCGACAGAAGACATAAACTGTTATAACAGGGAGACAAGTAAGACTACAATGAAAGCGATTTTTTTCTTTCTTGGATCTACGAGGGTCACTCCAAAAAAATGCACACTATCTTTGTAAAAATACAGTTTTCATTTTGCATCTGTGAAAGTTTTACAGTGTGTAGATACATCCTTCCCGCTTGTTTTCAAACTTAGTTCAACCTGTTCCCGCCAGTGGCGCCGTCACAGCATGTCTTCAAGACGGCTGCTACACTTGACGTTCGTCAGAAGCAACGTGCTCTCATAGAATTCCTGTGCTGTGAAACGAGACAGTGGGAAACATTCACAAGAGGTTGAAAAAGGTGTATGGAGATGCTGCTGTCGATCGCAGTACAGTTAGTCAATGGGCAAGCAGGTTACGTAATGAATGCGGGCACGGAAATATTGAGGATTGTCCTCGCAGTCGTAGCCTTCGTACTGCACACACTCCAGACAACGTGCAGAGTGTTAACGAATTGGTGACTGCTGACAGACGCATCACAGTGAACGAATTGTTACACTACGTTGGGATAGGAAAAGGAAGTGTTTGCAGAATACTGATAGTGTTGGCGTTAAAAACGGTTTGAGCCAGGTGGTTTCCCAGGATGTTGATAGTGTCTCACAAAGAAACAAGAAAAACGGTATGCAGCGAACTTTTGGAACAGTACGAGAATGGTGGAGATGAATTTCTTGGAAGAATTGTGACAGGTGATGAATCATGGCTCCATTATATTTCACAAGAGACGAAGAGGCAATCAATGGAGTGGCGACATGCAAATTCACCCAAGAAAAAAAAGTTCAAAACCACACCTTCTGCTGGAAAAGTTATGGCTACAGTGTTTTTCGATTCCGAAGGACTCTTGCTTGTGGACGTCATGCCAAGTGGAAACACCATAAATTCTGTAGCATATGTGACGACACTGAAGGAGCTTCAAGCTCGACTGAGTCGTGTTCGACCACATCGGCAAAAGCAGGATGTTTTGCTGTTGCACAGCAATGCACGGCCACTCGTCAGTCAAAAAACCATGGAAGCGATCACAGAACTCGGATGGACAACACTGCATGTGACTATCATCTCTTTGGGAAACTGAAAGACTCGCTTTGTGGAACAATATCTGAAGATGATGACTCCCTTGTGCACGCTGTCAAACATTGGCTCCAACAGGTTGGTCCAGAATTTTACCGTGCGGGTATACAGGCGCTGGTTCCAAGGTGGCGTAAAGCAGTTGAGAGGGATGGAAATCATATGGAAAAATGAAAATATTGTTCCCAAAGGATGTATTACACACTGTAAAACTTTAAAACATGTAGAATAAAAGATGCATTTAAAAAATAGTGAGCTTTTCTTTTGGAGTGACCCTCGCATCTTATGTTACTTCTTACAACATTACTTTCAAGTTACGAGGGCGTTCAGTAAGCAACGCAACATTTTTTTTTCTGAAATCAGTCTGGTTTTATTCAGGATTCCAGTTCTGCGTATAATCCCCCACTGTCTTCGCTACAAAACCCTATTTCTCAACGTAATCTCTGTCCAATGCGTCGGCCTTTCGCCACCTTACTGAGAGGGCCTGTATGGCCGTATGGTAGCACACTACTGGTAGACGTCGGAGACAATGTCTTGCTGGATCAATAACCTCACCATCATCCACAAACTGCTTCCCGCAGAATGCATCCTTTATTGAGTCAAACAAATGAAAGTCGGTAGGTGCGAGATCCGATTCGTAGGGTGGATGAGCATGAACAGCCAGATGAACTTTTGTGAGCTCCTCTTGAGTGGGCACACTCGTGTGAGGCCCTGCGTTGTCATGAAGTAGCGAGGTGTTTGATTGAGGTCCGTCGATCACCTCGGATGAGAGTGTCCACACTTTCCAACATTGGAGGAGCCACAGCTGTGTGCCGTCGGACGGCATGTGAGAACTTGTTGCGACGAGGACATATTTCTCATCCAACTATTCAACGTGCTTTTGACCACTGCTAGGTCTCCGTAGTGACTATGCAAGCGCCTATGATTATCTGCAAT
Organism: Schistocerca gregaria; assembly: GCF_023897955.1. Classification (NCBI taxonomy): domain Eukaryota; kingdom Metazoa; phylum Arthropoda; class Insecta; order Orthoptera; family Acrididae; genus Schistocerca; species Schistocerca gregaria. The sequence goes on from NC_064924.1 coordinate 376,798,105, forward strand.
GCTCTGGTTTTCCGCCGAAAGAAACTGGAGGACAACTCTGTGCTTGGAATGCACCTCCGTCAGAGACGCCATATTGAATGCTGCTACAGCGCAGCCACCTATCGGAACTTCATGAAATTGTAGGGGTTGAAACGGGAATATTCCACGATATCCCACGACAAATTTCGCATTTTTCAATAAAAACCGGCCGAAAAAAAAATGTTGCATCACTTATTGAAATTCCCCCCCCCCCCCCCCCCATAAATGGAGGTAATGGATGATTCTGTTTTAATGGTTCAGGCTGTCAGACAATTAAATGTTAAAAAAATAATTTTAAGGCTTGCTGTGTGGGTGCTGCCTAAAAGCCATTAATAAATAACACAAAATAATAATGATAATTTCGTGGAGCGATTTGGAGCTCCCAAATTCAAGGAGCGGGCCGAGAGGCCTCGTGGGGTTGAAGCGGCAAGTCGTGGAGCCGAGGGCCGGAGTTTGTATTTTAAAGTGTTGACCATTTCGGAGTTCTGAAGTTAGCGATCCTGCGTAATCAATGAGATTACTTGTCCGGCACAGAAAGCTTACAAAGCGTTCGAAAATGTCTTGCCGCGCGCGCTAGTCCTATTCTGCTTAGGCAGTCACTTGTTTATCTCAGTGAGTCTTGTGAATTAGTGAGCGCGGACATGTTCGGTCGAAAGAGGTCAAGGAGCTGAGCGTGAAGCCATTAGCCAGCTAGAGGTGACGGACTTGACTAGAGTTAATTCATGACAAAAAGTTTCATTTGTTGCCATGCTAATTAGAGCATGGTGTTTTGGTGAGGCTATTTTCTTTATTGACATGGAACTGTATTGCGTGTTGTGTGGAGTTATCGACGGAAACTATTTGGGGTCTGTTGGGGTCGGTGTGTGAGCTGTTAGCGGTCAACATATTCCTGTCGTGTGGTTGCAACTCGAAACCTTTCCTGAAAATAGTGGGATAGCTACAGGGCTTTTAATTATTGACTCGTTGAGTTGTGAATTGTAACCCTGTCTCGCTGCTCAAAGCGTGACTGTCAATCCTTATGTAGACTAGTTTGCACATGCTTAGCAATGAAGACAATTAATCTATGTCCGCCAGTGAACGTTTCCTGTGTAGCAGCATTTCGTGTGACTTGCCTCGTGCGCCACTCACCACCAACAGGGCAAGGAATCTGTCCGCGACGGTGAGTGTGATTTCGTCTGATGCTACGGAAGTTCCGAAGGGTGGACGAAAGAAACGTTTCAGCATAAACGACGTACTCCTTGCAACAGCTCGAACACATAGCAACTGTTCAAAGTGATGGCGGCAGCACTCAGTGCACATATTACAACGGCTCATTTGATTCTACTTCACTCTCTGAAATATCCCTTTTATCTGTAATAGAGGATAGGTAATCTTTGGCAGAACTTCCCGTGTATACGCTGCCGCCACACCAGGACGTTATCCATTTGAATGTGTTTCACTTACGTCTGGCAGTAAGCAAGTCACAGGGGACTTACTGAGTCTAACATTTATTTCTGATATATCTTGATGCTTGAAAATGTATTATCGCATATCCAAGTATTTGTTTTGGTATGATAGTGATTTCCATACGTAAGTGGTCAGCGTGTTTAACTGCTTTCAGAGGGACACTTGTCCAATTCTCAGTACTACCAAGGACATTACTAGAACGGGATGCAGTCAGTCTTGTGATGTCAACAGAGCAGCGACTTGACTGGGAAGTAGCGGCTTCAAAGTCTTGGAAGCTAATAATGGCCGGGAGAGAATTATGCTCACCCCCTCATCCTCCATACTACAGCCACTGGCAAAGATGACCAGTTGGCACTGAACGTTCCATCAGGAATGGAACGCAGAGCTGGTAAGAAATCGATCACTACCTGCACTTTAAGGTAGTCATCATCATTATTTTACTCCACACAACATGTTGCTAAATAGTACTACAATCCTGGACCATATATATGCATATTGTAAGGAAGTAAGCGTTATTGGAATTTGTACCGATATTTAGCAAGACTACAACACGCCCTGTGCCAATAAATGCCAATAAAAGAAAGGTTTATAAACAGAACGAAATTCAAACAATATGAAAATAGATATAATGAATGCAGTCATGTAGAAGAAAGAATAAGGTAATAAAACATAGAAAATTAAATTAAAATGAACACCTAAAATTAATTTAAAATATATGAGAAAAGATTTCAAGTAGAAAAAGAATGATATGAAAAAAAGTTGTGAAAAAGGAATGGAAATAAAAAATTGTATTTAAGTCACTTAAATCAATAAAAATGATGACCAGTCGGTTTGATAAGGATATTAAAAATGAAAGAAATTTCTTACACCTGGCGAGATTCGAACCCATAAGCTCCTGCATGTGAATGTACTATCATATCTACTACAACACAACCAAACAACGGTATATGAATTTCTTAATGCTATTCTGAGTCACATAAAATTTCGATTTTTTTTGTCAATTACTCGCAGAAGAGGGCCCACCAGGGTGAATGGCTGCAGTGTGTGACATCTGGGATCTTAACCTACATAACTGTATAAATGGATTCAAAAAGTCGATCCCACCACAAGCGACCTCTCCTTGTTAGTGTGAAAAGATAATGCAGAATTATTCAAGCTCACCTCATACAGACGCGGTTGAACGCGATAGTCAAAGTAGCTGCACCTGTTTAGTGGTGGGCGTTGAGAAAATATCAATTCTGGTGGATTAATTACGTGACCAAGCAGGATAGAGGCCCATTTCCTACGTACATGGACTGAATGGGAAGATTCGTTGTAAATTATTATTCTGCTGACTTAACTTTTCCATACATGAGTTGCATTTCTACCTTCTTTTCGATAGTGTACATTGTACTTATGCAAGCCTACAGTAAAAATTACTTTTGTTCATGTATTTTATCACTGGGTTGCGGTGGATGGTAACTACTCTTGATCCCAAGAGAGTGCTATTGGACAAAGGGAGAAGTGCATTTTCGCAACGGATTCTTTATTAATCTTTCTTTCTGAATCCTTAATAGGGTGGTTCACATCAGCAACTGCTTCATATCTACTCTCACAAAAGTGCATCTCACGAAGACCGAGGCTGTGCTAATTGGTTGGAAAATTACGGTGCTTCAGTCTCATCCTTGCGTTTGCATTTGTTTACTGTAAATATCAGATAGTTAAGGGTTAGTTCAGCAACATTTGCATCTACTTCTACATCGATACTCCACAATCCACTGAACGGTGCATGGTGATGGCCCATACCAATGCTAGTCACTTCCTTTCCTGTTCCACTCGCAAAGAGAACGAGGAAATAACGACAATCTATATACCACCGTATGAGTTATAATTTCTCGTCTCTTATGTTCATGGTCCTTATGTGCAATGTCTTCAGATGCCGATTCTCTAAATTTTCTCAGTAGTGTTCCTTGAAAAGAATGTTCCTTGAAAAGAATTACTTCTCTTCAGAGATTCCTCATTTAAATTCCCGAAGCATCTACTTAACACTTACTTTTTATTCAGACGTAGCAGTAACAAATCAAGCAGTTCGCCTCAGAATTGTTTCGATGTATTCCTTTAATCCGACTTGGTACAAATCCCAAAGACTCGAGCAGTATTCAAGAATAGGTAGTACTAGCATTCTATGTGTGGTCTCCTTTGTACATGAACCATACTTTCATGTAGTCCTCTTAATAAACCGGAGTCGATCATTCTCACATGCTAGTTGCATTTTATATCGCTTCGCAACGTTATGCCAAAATTTTTAAATAATGTGACTGTGTCTAACAGAACACTAATGCTGTATCCGAATGTTATGGGTTTGTTTTTTCTACTCATCCGCATTAACTTACATTTTCCTACTTTTAGATCTAACTGCCATTCCTCACATCAACTAGAAATTTTGCCCAAGTCATCTTGTAACCTCCTAAAGTCACTCAACGAGACACCTTCGTACACAGCACGACATCATCAGCAAACAACTGCACACTGCTGCTCACACTGTCTGCCAAACCATTTATGTATACAGAGACTAACAACAGTCTTATTACACTTCCTGGAGCACTCTTGACGTTGACTTATCCGTGATGAAAATTCGCCATCATACTGGGTTCTATAATTTAAGAAGTCTTCGACCCATTCACATTTCTGTGAACCTATTCCATATGCTCGTACCTTCTTTAACAGCCTACAATGGGGCACCATGTCAAACACTTTCTGAAAATCTAGAAGTATGGAATTTGCCTGTTGTCCTTTATCCTTAGTTCGCTGTATATTATTTGAGAAAAGGGTAAGCTGAGTTTCGCACGAGAGATGCTTTCTAAAACCAGGCTGATTCATGGACATAAGCTTCTCAATCTCAAGAAAATTAGTATATTCAAATTGAGAATATATTCAAGGATTTTGCAGCACACAGACGTTAGGATACTGATACGTAATGATGCAGGCCCGTTCGTTTGCCCTTCTTATACACAAGAGTCACCTGCGCTTTTTTATATTCATTAGGGACTTTGCACTGGGTGAGAGATCCAATGCCATAGAGTACTCATTGAAAAACCGATTGCGATTAGTTGCGATGTTCTGTAGGTTCTAGCTCACTTTTCCCAAATCGTCAAAAAAGCATAAAAATTTATATGCTCTTTCTCCTCTTGGGAAAAATTACCCAAAACCTGCAAAACATCTGTACTATATACATATAAAATTAACTAAATTTTACATGTTTTCCATTTTATTATGTTTTTTCCTTATGTATGTTACATACACTAGCAACCCATCTTTTCGATATTTATCCTTATAAAATTCTTGAATACCTTTTTTATTCACACATTCACCACACTCCATTAGCTGAAGCTTGCTGTTTATTTAAAGAACATAAACATTAACAGGAAAATAAATTTTTCACACTAGAAATTCCAGATCATGAAATTAACTATCATTATCTTTAAGTTTCTTCATTTCTTTATAACTCAGTTTAATACTTCATCTTCAGTTAATTGAAAATCCCATTCAGTTATTCATTATTAAATAATCCATTAAGTGAAATGAAAATGAATGATAAAATGTTTGTATCTCTAAATCAATCAGTTAAAACTGTATCTGTTTCAGGTGGATTACTCATGTTTGGTGAACCGTTTTTAGAACCAAATGATGATGGCAGAATGGAACAATAATGTTTTTAAATTTGTAAGTTTTTGATTATATAAATGGAGATCACACCTGGTGCTTGAAGTGCAGAAAATGTAGTGAAACACATAATTCTCACAGAGTAACGAATAAAATGAAGGACAGAGGACTGAAGGTCTCTGCACAGCTTATAATACTATAAACTAAAAATTTGTTAAAAAGATTTTGTAAGCGATGGGACACAGACTATTAATATTTATGAAGAAGTAACTAATGAATTAGATTAACAAGAAAAACTATTGAAAGAAGACATGTTGTCTCTTTTGTTATAGGTGATTTATCACAAGCTGATGTAGTAGAAATGGATTCTGTTAACTTGAATGTCAAAAACAAATAAAGGAAATAATTATTGACTGTTGCCAATATGTTTTCAAAATTTTCTTGGGCTATACTATTTAAAGATAAAACTGGTAAAAATATAGTTCATGTTTTTGAAAAATATTTTAAGTACGAACTCCAATACATTTAAAAACTGGTAATGGTAAAGAATTTTACAATAAAGAATTTCAAGAATAGGTGAAGAAACACAAGATTAACCATTACTCAACTTTTATAGAGTTAAAAGCATCTGTAGCACAAACACTGCAGGAAGAAATGTGGAAGAGATATGCTCTTCAAGGAAATTATAAGTAGGTAGATATGGTTCTAAAACTAATTGATGAATACAACAACACAAAACATTCCACAAGGGGACCCTTAACGTTTCTGTGCTATGCGTCGTTTTCGAGACATTTAGTTCTCTACCAAAATATAAAATAAAAGTAAAAAATAAAAAAAAAGACCTACTAGGAAGGAATTATAAGAACTGGATGGCAATCGATAGATGTAATGTATATGTATGGACAAACAAAAATTCACAGTTTCAGAAAAAATGGATGATTTACACAAGAGAAAGAACTTCACAAATTGAGCAAGTCAGTAACGAGTTGGTCCACCTCTGGCACTTATGCATGCAGTTATTCGGCTTGGCACTGATTGACAAAGCTACTGGATGTTCTTATGAGGGGTATTGTGCCTGATTCTACCCAAAATCCCGAGCTTGTTGGTGGGTCCTGCGCATAATGCTCCAAATGTTCTCAACAGGTAGGGCTTGGCAAGCACGAAGACAAGCAGTAGAAACTCTCGCCACGTGCAGTCGGGTATTAGTTTGCTGAAATGCAAGCCCAGAATGGCTTGCCCCAAAAGACAACAAAACATGACGTACCGCTATTCAGAAAGGGTGCCATGGGTGAGAAGCAGAGGATGGTACAGCAGCACTGCCTGGGGAGATTGCAGACACGTCTTTGCTGGCCATCTCGGCTCACTTCGATGTGGCACTCATCGCTGAAGACAATTCTGCTGCAGTCAATGAGATTTTAGGCCAAAGATGTATCTGGAGCTGCTCTGGAGTATGGTGGAATACCAACATGACTGTTGCCGGCCAGGAGTGGTGAGTGTTTTTTTTTTTTGTCTTAGGATGTGTATATGTATACAATAGTGTGTGTATGATGATCCCCAGGGAAAGCTAGGCAGATTTATAGGACCTGCTGATCGGAATGAACACTACTGAACGACGACTATGGCTTAAGAGTACGCTTAAGAGTACGCCACAGAAAGACGGAAGTACTGACGGAAGCAGAAATAAGATAAGTGATGAATCTCAAAACTGGGAAACATGAAGCAGACGAAGTTAAGGAATTCTGCTACCTTGGAAGCAAAATTACCCACGACAGACGAAACAAGGAGGACATAAGAAGCAGACTAGTACAAGCAAAGAAAGTATTTGTCACTAGATGGTGTATACTATTATCAAACATGACATCTGATTCGAATAAGAAATTTCTGAGAATATATGTCTGAAGTGCAGTACCATATGGTAGATTAGATTAGATTAGATTAGATTAGTTTTTCGTTCCATAGATCCATGTTGAGGAGATCCTCGTGGATGTGGAACATGTCACCTTTTTTTATTTTTTATTTTTATTTTTTAAGCTGAAATAACAATACTAACAGTATAAATATATACAACACATCATTTGTTTCTATTAAAAATTCGTCAATGGAGTAGAAAGAGTTGGCCACTAATAAGTCTTTCAGGCTCGTTTTAAACTGATCTCTATTTGTAACTAAATTTTTTATTGAAGATGAGTGTTCCTGAGTAGTGGACCCCTTTTTGAACTAAAGTAAGTGCTTTAAGTCCTTGTGCAAATCATTTTTGTTTCTGGTATTGTATGTATTAACTGAGCTGTTTGTTGGAAAAAGAGATATATTATTTAGGACAAATTTCATTAAGGAGTAAATATACTGAGAGGCAGTAGTTAGTATACCCAGTTCTTTGAAGAGGTTTCTACAATACATCCATGAGTGTACTCCACAAATAATACGTATTACACGCTTTTGGACTCTGAAAACTTTTGTTTGACTTGAAGAGTTACCCCAAAATATTATACCACATGACATTATGGAATGAAAGTAGGCAAAGTATGCAAGCTTTTTCACTTTTATGTCGCCTATGTCTGCTAACACTCGAATTGCAAATACAGATTTGTTAAGGCGTTTCTGCAGTTCTGTGGTGTGCTCCTCCCAACTGAATTTATTATCAAGTTGTAATCCCAGGAATTTAACACTGTAAACCTCTTCTATCTGCTCTTCTTCGTACTTTATGTATATGCTAGGTGGAAAGCTCTTACAGGTTCTGAATTGCATATAGTGAGTCTTTTCGAAGTTTAATGTCAGTGAGCTGGCTTTAAACCACTTATTAATATCCATGAAAATATCATTAGCAAATCTTTCTAGAACTACACTCGACATACTATTTATTGCAATACTTGTGTCATCTGCAAAAACAAAACGAACTCTGCTTCTGGCAGTGTAACTGACGAGAGATCATTAATGTACACAAGAAAAAGCAATGACCCTAAGATGGATCCTTGTGGGACACCACATGTAATTTCTTCTCATTCTGATGATGACTGATGACTTAATTCACTAGTCCCTTGCAGTGACACCCTTTGTTTCCTGTTAGCGAGGTATGACTTGAACCATTTTGAAGCATTGCCTGTGACACCATAGAATTCTAATTTATTTAAGAGGATGTTGTGGTTTACAAAATCGAATGCCTTTGACATATCACAGAAATTACCTGCTGCTTGTAACTTGTTATTTAATGAATTAAGTACATTTTCACTGTAGGTGTAAATAGCCTTTTCGATATAAGAACCCTTCAGAAATCCAAACTGTGTTCTTGATAATATGTTATTTGTGGTCAGATGGTTGAGAAGCTGCCTGTAGATTACTTTTTCTAAAATTTTTGAGAATGCTGGCAAAAGTGAAATCGGTTTGTAGTTTGATGGCATCTCTTTATCCCCTTTCTTGAATAGAGGCTTAACATCTGCATATTTCAGCCAGTCAGGAAACGTCCCTGTTGTAATTGACTGGTTACACAAGTAACTTAGAATTGTACTAAACTCACAAGAACATGCTTTAATTAACTTTGCTAATATTTCATCATAAGCACTAGAATGCTTTGTTTTTAAGGATTTTATTATGGAAGTTATTTCTTTTGGTGATGTGAGTGACATATTCATGTACCTGAAGCTATTTGTAAAGGCTAGTTTCAGATATCAAGGGCATTATTTACTGATCCTGACAATCGCATTCTATCAGTAACGGATATAAAGTACTTGTTAAATAGATTTGCCACACTATGCCCATCGGTTACTAATGTGTCATCAACCCTTAGTGCTATTTGCTCCTGTTCCTTTCTGGTTCTACTAGTCTCCTCTTTCACTATATCCCATATTGTTTTTATTTTGTTCCCTGTCATTGCTATCTTCTTCTCGTAGTGTATTTGTTGAGATGCCTGAATTACTTTTTTAAATATTTTACAGTATTCCTTGTATTTAGCTAAATCATCAGCATTGGAGCTATTCTTGTTCGACAGATACATTTTCCTTTTTGTCTTACAGGAAATCTTTATTCCTTGGGTGATCCATGGTTTTATTATAGACTTCTGTTTAATTTGAGTAACTTTTAGAGGAAAACAGTTTTCAAACATGTACTGACATTGTTCATGAATGTGTTATATTTTTCATTCATGTCATGAGCACTATAAACATCTTTCCAGTTCATATCTTTGAGCAGTTTTCTGAAACACTCAATTTTTGGTTGACTGAATACTCTCCTGTACTCAGATTTAGCAATCTTGATAATCTGCTTAGAATTTACATCTAAAACAAGGAGCTGCATGTCATGATCTGATAGACCATTTATTACAGGTTTTGTGATATGATTTTGTTCCTTTGATTTGTCTATAAAAATGTTATCAATGGCTGTCCTTGAGGATTTAGTGATCCTAGTTGGAAAGTTTACAGTGTGAGTTAGATTGAAAGACAACATTACTAACTGCAGTAAATGTTTACTGGAAGATTGAATTAGAAAATCTGTATTAAAGTCACCAGCAATCAAAATTTCTTTGTTTCTTACTGTTAAATAACCCAAAAGAGCTTCTAGATGATTTATGAATAGATTATAATTTCCTGCAGGTGCTTGGTAAATAGTTACTATTATACAGGATCTGTTATGGAACTCTACTTCTGTTGCACATGCTTCTAGATGCAGCTCTAAACAGAATTTATTAATGTCAATGTTCTTGAATTTATGGCAGTTTTTAATAAATGTGGCAACTCCTCCTCTCTCCATATCTACTCTGCAGAAGTAGGAAGCTAGCTTAAATCCTGAAATGTCTAACATATCTACACCAGTGGTCACTTGATGTTCAGAGAGGCAGATTATGCCAATTTCGTTAGATGAATTCATTTCATCGATACAAATGAGTAGTTCATCAACTTTATTTCTGAGTCCCAGAATGTTAGGGTGTAATAAAGATAACTGATACTGCATACTAATGCGATTATAAATGCTTTGGTGAAGATGAACTGGCAGTTTCTGATTACTTTCTGTTAAACATTGTTTAAATGGAGGCTGTATGCTAAAATCTGACTCCTGTTCATCTATTTTCTCAAACTGAATCTGTGTGCCAATCTCTCTTAAAACTCGTTTTCTATCCCCCTTCCCTATCCTAAAAAAGGCATCCCTCTGACACCTGTGACCACTGGTATTTTACCACTTGTGACAGTGTCCCCCCTTAAGTTTTCTGCAATGAAGCCAGACAGTTTTCCCTTCCCTTTCCTATTGAGGTGAAGGCCATGCCTAGTGTAGTCCCTCCTATCAATAGCATCCACAGGAATCAAACCAATATGGGACCCTATATCCGTCCTAAGCAGCCACTCCAACTCCAAGTTCACCCTCCCTACAGAAGAGTTCAAAAGAGGCCGATCATGGCGTCTCAACACAGACACAAATCCCACACTCGTATGCTTCGTTGCTGATGCTATCTTCACCAAGTCACTATCTGTAGTGAACTGTAGGAAAAGAGGAAAAGAAGAGAATAGAATATTCTGAGATGTGTTTTGTAATAAGATGTTGAAATATTTTAAGTGCCTTCATAAGCAATCAAGGGATCATTTGTAGAATCGTAGAGGAAAGGAATATATGGAGAACACTAACTGAAAGAAGGAACAAACGTATAGCGCCTGCGTTAAAGCCTAGGAAATGGCTTATATGGTGTTATTAGAGGGAGCCATAGTGAGTAAAAACTGTAGGGGGAAAGCAGAACTTGGAATGTATCCAACAAATAATCAAGTATATCAGGTTTAAAATGTTGGCACAGAGGAGGAAGTTGTGCTGGGATACATGAGGCTAGTCTCAAGACTGATGATCCAAAACAAAAATACTCTATTATGTTAAAGTTGTTGCCATAGTGGCAATGCAATGGAGATTGATTTTACGGTAACATTGTTTTTGAGACCAATCAGTCATGTGGGTAAGCGAAAGGTTCTATTCTGGGAGAACAGTGTGAGTACTTGGAAAGTGTCGACAAACTGGGAAAGAAAAAATATGTGTTTGGAACATAACAGCATTTCTGTACTGGAAGGAATTTACAAATTACATAGATATTGGACAATTCTAGCAGAGTCGTTAGTCATTTTGAGACATCCATACTTCAAATTATTTTGTTAACAATAACTTGTTGCGTGCTCATGAGACAGAGTGTGCGCAGTCTGTAAATGGAAGAGGACATGATTTGGATACGAAATCACACTTAACTGAAATGGAGGAATTAAATTGCAAATTGAGTTAATATGCTACTGGTGTAACCTGTCAACTTGACCAAGTATAGTATTCGAGGCATTGCAGAACCACTTTTGTGACAGAATACTTAAAAGTCTGTGTAGAGTAAAAAAGAACATGTTCATTAGCTGGTATAATGTTTCCCGAATTAGTTCTGAATGTCTTTTTAACAATATCCCACACCAAATGCAATGATAAAAACACAAAACAAAGTAATCCGAGGAAGGCTCAGGTGGACGCAGAACGAAATAAAATACAAAATGCTGTAACATGACTAACTTAAAATTGAAATTTATGTTTTTGAACAATCTTATGAGACGTATATGTTTCAACGAGGCATGCATAGCTTATTAACAAGTTACCTGGGAAATACCTTTTTATCATTAGTGAATAATGAAGACTGACTGTTGCCAGAGACACAGTTTAGCGTGTTTCCGCTCCACACTGTCGTTCACCCTTTGCTTCATGCAGTCGTTTCTACTTAACTATGACAGCACCAGCCGCTGGCCAAGGCAAAGTAACCGCAGGAAAGTAATCAATTTTGTGACATTTTACGAGTTCCTAACCAGGAGCGAATTATATAGTTTCATGTGTGTGATTTGGTAGTTTAGTTTTTGAATTTTTATGTCTTCATTTATTATTTAATAGACACAGTTTTCGTTTGTGTCTGAAACTAAACAGATTTTATGACATATTACAAGTTCTAAATCGGGAGCAGATTGTTTAGTCTCAGCAGTGGGCCTTGGCAGTTTAGTTTTTAAATCCCTGCGAGTTAATCTGATTTCTTAGACACAGTTTTTGCGTTTTCGTCACTTGTCTACCGTAGGGTTCCACAGAGCGTGTCGATAGTCCTTCTTTCGTTCAAAATGTTTCAAATTGCTCTGAGCACTATGTGACTTAACTTCTGAGGTCATCAGTCGCCTAGAACTAAGAACTAATTAAACCTAAGTAACCTAAGAATATCACACACATCCATGCCTGAGACAGGATTCGAACCTGCGACCGTAGCGGTCGTCTGGCTCCAGACTGTAGCGCCTAGAACCGCTCGACCACTCCGGCCGGCCCTTCTTTTGTCTGTGCAGAGTAGTTTTTCACTTTCTTTGGTATGGATAGGGTCTGTGACTGCTGTGTGCGGATGTGAGCTGAGTTTGTCACACTTTGCTCCCAGATCCAGGCTGTGTTAGCTTCAGTTACACTGGTTGTGGCTGCCTTGCATGGGTATCACTGTTGTGAGCCGGCTGTGGGGATCCAACGGACGTCCATCACGACCAACGACTCCACCGCCGGATCGGAATCAATGGCCAGCCCAGTTACTGCTCACTCTGAAGTTGACCCCTCACCTATTGCCGAGTGGGAGGTGGTCTCGGGGTGTGGCTGGCTGCGAAAGACTTACCAAGGGGCTGAATGTAATGCTTCTCAGTTAGTCTGATAAACAGCTTCTGTTTGTGATTGACACTGTCCCTTAGCCAGATGCAGTCGCTTGCCTGGCTTTAAGAGGAAACTCTCAGTCTGCAAGATCATTGCAGTCACAGAGGTTAGGATTATTGTTAGTTGGATGCTCCAATATTAGGCAAGTTGTGCAGCTCGTTAGGTACATGACTGCCAAGGACGGGAAGAAAACCAATGTGCACCCCGTGTGCATAGAGGAGGGAGTCATTCAGATGTGGAACGGATTCTTGCGAATGCCATGAAGAGCACGGGGTTCAGCCAACTGCAAGTGGTGGCTCACGTCATTACCAATGGCGTGCGTTGCTTTGGACTGGAAGAGGTACTCTCTGGTTTTGAGTGGCTATCAGAAGTGATATAGCTGCCATCCTTGCTTGCTAGGTGAAAGTAGAGCTCACCATTTGCAGTGTATTTGGCAGGACTAATTGCGGATCTCTGGTACAGAAACGAGTGGACTGTGCCATAGGTTGGTGGAGTTCTGCTAAATAGGTCATGAGTCGATTACACGCAGGGGTAGCTAAACGGCTAATGGGGTCTGTGAGGCCTTTATTGGGCGGTTTTTTAGGTTAGAGGGTTAGAGCGTCTGGCGAAACAGAAAAAGGGCTTCAGTCTCAACGGATGCAGATGGAACACAGGAAGAAAGTGGATCTAAGAACCAACGGTATAAGAGTTGTAAATTGTCGTAGCTGTGTTGAGAAAGTACTAGAGCTCCAAGTTCTAATAGAAAACACTGATGCTCAAATCGTTTTAGACACTGAAAGCGAGCTGAAGCCAGAGATTAGTTCAGCTGAAATTTTTGCAAAGGACCTAACAGTATTCAGAAAGGATAGGCCTAATACAGTTGGAGGTGGCGCTTTTGTTTCTGTTAGAAGTATATTATCTCGTAGCGAAATTGAAGTAGATAGTTCCTATGAGTTAATATAGGTAGAGGCCATTCTTGGCATCGGAAATAAAATAATAACTGGATCCTTTTACCGATTTCCCAACTCATTTGATTCCACTGATGAAAGGTTCAAAGAAAACTTTAGGCTAATTTCAAATACACACTCCACTCATAAAATTATAGTTGGTTTACTCTCGATGTTTTAGCGAAAATACATTTTTTAATCAGGAGGTGTGCATAAAACATCACCCGAAATTCTGCTAAATGTATTCCCTGAAAATTATTTCTAGCAGTTAGTTCATGAGCCCACTCGAATAGAAACGATTGTGAAGACACACTTGATCTCTTAGGAGCTAATAAAGAGCATCAAAACGAACACAGCGATTAGTGAACAGAGGGTTGTCGTAGCTAGACTGAACACAGTAACTCCTAAATCATCCAAAAATAAAGGAAAAATATTTCTATTCAAAAAAGCATAAGAAGATACGCAGATAAAAATTTGCTTGATGCCTTCCTTAAAGACAATCTCGATTCCTTCTGAGTTAACAACGTAAGTGTAGACCAGATGTGGCTAGAATTCAGAGAAATAGTATCGACAGCAATTGAAAGATTTACACCAAATAAACTAATAACCGATGAAGCTGAGCCACCATGGTACATAAAACACGCCAGTACACTGTTGCAGTACACAAAAAATGCAAGCCAAATTTAAACGAACGTAGAATCTCCGAGATTGGCGGTTTTTCACAGAAGTTCGACATTTAGTCGAGAGGCTTATAATAGTTTTCACAACGAAACTTTATCTCGTAACTTGACAGAAAATCCAGGGAGATTCTGGTTGTATGTTTCAGATGATATCTTGCGAACCATGGATAAAAGGTATCAGACGGATGCCATATTCCTTGACTTCCGGAAAGCGTTTGACTCGGTGCCCCACTGCAGACTCCTAACTAAGGTACGAGCTTATGGGATTGGTTCCCAAATATGTGAGTGGCACGAAGACTTCTTAAGTAATAGAACCAAGTACGTTGTCCTCGATAGTGAGTGTTCATCGGAGGTGAGGATATCATATGGAGTGCCCCAGGGAAGTGTGGTAGGTCCGCTGTTGTTTTCTATCTACATAAATGACCTTTTGGATAGGGTGGATAGCAATGTGAGGCTGTTTGCTGATGATGCTGTGGTGTACGGGAACGTGTCGTCGTTGAGTGACTGTAGGAGGATACATGTTGACTTTGACAGGAGTTGTGATTGGTGTAAAGAATGGCAGCTAACTCTAAATATAGATAAATGTAAATTAATGCAGATGAATAGGAAAAAGAATCCCATAATGTATGAATACTCCATTAGTAGTTTAGCGCTTGACGCTGTCACGTCGATTAAATATTTGGGCGTAACATTGCAGAGCGATATGAAGTGCGACAAGCATGTAATGGCAGTTGTGAGGAAGGCGGATAGCCGTCTTCGGTTCATTGGTAGAAAGATCCGTACCAAATGACTGGAAAGCTGCACAGGTCATACAAATATTCAAGAGAGGTAATATTAATAAACCATTAAATTACATGTCTAAGTCATTAATAACGATATACAGCTCCTTGACCTCTTTCGACCGAACATGTCCGCGCTCACTAATTCACAAGACTCACTGAGATAAACAAGTGACTGCCTAAGCAGAATAGGACTAGCGCGCGCGGCAAGACATTTTCGAACGCTTTGTAAGCTTTCTGTGCCGGACAAGTATCTCATTGATTACGCAGGATCGCTAACTTCAGAACTCCGAAATGGTCAACACTTTAAAATACAAACTCCGGCCCTCGGCTCCACGACTTGCCGCTTCAACCCCACGAGGCCTCTCGGCCCGCTCCTTGAATTTGGGAGCTCCAAATCGCTCCACGAAATTATCATTATTATTTTGTGTTATTTATTAATGGCTTTTGGGCAGCACCCACACAGCAAGCCTTAAAATTATTTTTTTAACATTTAATTGTCTGACAGCCTGAACCATTACAACAGAATCATCCATTGGCGTTCATCAGTGTGTGTTATAGGCCGTCTTCTGTTCCTTATCCATATAAACGATTTAGGAGACAATCTGAGTAGCCGTCTTACGTTGTCTACAGATGATGTTGTCGTTTATTGACTAGTGAAATCATCAAAAGATGAAAACAAATTGCAAAACAATTTATAAAAGACACCTTCGTCGTGTGAAATTTGACAATTGACGACCATAAATAATGAAAAGTGTGAAGCCATCCATGTGAGTGCTAAAATGAATCCTTAAACTGCAATTACATGATAACTCAATGAAATCTAAAGACCATATATTCAACTAAATACCGAAGCATTACAATTACACACAACTTAAATTGGAAAAAAAAAAACAACATACAAAATGTTGTGGGGAAGGAG
The DNA here is from genome assembly GCF_023897955.1 of Schistocerca gregaria. NCBI lineage: Eukaryota > Metazoa > Arthropoda > Insecta > Orthoptera > Acrididae > Schistocerca > Schistocerca gregaria. The sequence continues at coordinate 376,814,177 of NC_064924.1, forward strand.
AACCAAAGACTGAGTGTTATTCGCAGAAAGGAGATTCAACAGACGTATTAAAGAGACTGCCTACATTACACTTGTCCGTCCTCTTTTACAGTACTGTTGCTCTGTGTGGGATCCTTACCAGACAGAGTGAACGGAATACGTGAGAAAGTTCAATGATGAGCAGGATGTTTTGTATTATCAAGAAATAGCGGAGAGATCGTCCCTTACATGATACAGGATCTGGAGTAGACATAATTAATACAAAGGCGTTTCTCACTGCAGCGGGATCTTCTAGCGAAATTTCAATCACCAACTTTCTCCTCCAAACGCGATAATATGTTTCTGACACCAAGCTACTTAGGGACAAACGACCATCATAATAAAATAAGGGAAATAAGAACTTTCACGGAAAGATGTATGTGTTCGTCTTTTTTCCGCGCTCTGTTCAAGAGCGGAATAATAGAGAATTATTGTGAAGGCAGTTTTGTGAACCCCCTGTCGGCCACGTAAGTTTGATTTGCAGTTTATCTATATATATTCAAATATCGTTAAACACATTATGACCAATATAGCGAAACAGCCAATACATACAGTACTTCTAGACACATTGCTGCAGTTTAATCATCTCTGCAGCATGCGGAAAATTTGGTACAAGTTACATGGCAAGTGATTCAGTACATTTCATTTGAGAATATTCACAAGTTCACTACCAAGTGCTTACTACCAGAGAGTCTGCAATCTGCAAACTCACACAACTAACGAGGTCATCCAGAATGTGTACTTGAAAAGTAAACTCATGGCCTCTGACATATGTTTGTTGATAGAAATGTTCTTTGTGTAACAAAAGCATAATAACCACATTTATGTCACAAGAAGAAAGACTGCACAACCACGCCAACTCAGGACAAGACAGCAAACTATTGGCATACAGACAAAAAATACAATTCATTAGCCTTACATACACGTACCAGCTTCAAGGAATTTAAATATCTGACAATCTTTATCTACTGTATAGGCTGCCTATGAAATGTGTTGCCCAAATAAACAACATATGGATTCCCTAAATACTATCACAAAACATTGTTATTCTAACAGGAAGAAAACGTTTTCTTTCTAACACAGTCATGAAAAGTAAAGCAGTCATGAGGAATAAATAATATTAATTCATGTTAGAACATTTATATGTAGTGAAAGACACCACTCATAATTCACATGGTTCTTTATTTGTAAAATATTTTCATATCTTGATGCGGATGCAAACCTTTTATTTTCCCTTAATCGGTAAACTTGTGTAGATACATTCTTGGATGTTGGAAACCTATAACCTCAAATGATTAAATCCACAGGCATTACCACTTCTTTGGTTTCTTGGCAATTAGGGAAGAATTAGGATGACTGTGGACCAGGACTAAACACCCAACTTCATTGTCATGGATCTGAGTGACTTTCTCAGCAAAATATAGCTTTCTTTGGTTTGCTGTCACATATAAATGTGTTGTTTGCATTTCTTTATTCACTCAAAGATTTTCCATCATGCGCTAATTCTGGATGGGTTTTCACCATTCATTATCTTCTGGCTTGTCCAACAACAAATCACTTGGTGTGTAACCAGTTCTAATGTTTGGCAAATTATTTAATATTCTCTCAAAGGGTTTCAGGTAATCTAACCGTTAGTCTGCACATGGCCTCACACTGTGTATTTACACATAAACTGAGACAACTCACGAAATCATCGTTTAACTGGATTACCTTCAGGACGGTATTCTGTAATTTCTGCACTAGTCACTCATAAACTGTGTGCCATTGTCAGAGAACAATGCCTTAGTCTTGCCAACTCTTGCACAATAGTCTGCTTGTGTGTATTGAATGAGAGATGTACTTACGGCTTTCTGGATGCATACAGCCACAATACTTGCTAACCACATCATGCAGTGGTGCACATAGCAAACTCCAATCTTTACACATGGCAGATGTCTGTATTTATCGATGGAAATGAATTGCATTGATGTATAAGAAACAATAGCGTGCAATATTCTCTCATGGCAGAAGTTCGTGGGTTTTCTTTCGTGAAAAATTAAGCATGTCTCAATCGTCTGTTAAATTCCTTGTTGCATGTTGAGAGAGTAACAATACTCATTGGGTTTGTTTGCGCACTTTAATACACCACAGAGACCCCATACGACATGTATGTGTCAAAGCAGTTTTCCATTGCTTCATGAGGAATGAATGCTCACATTAACAGTGCCTCCTGCTTTACTAAAGGCTTGCAGTACTTCTTAAACAAGATTAACATTCTCTGTCCAGGTGGCAGTAGCAGTCAATCGATCATCCACAGAGAGTATTACTAGTTCCAGAGGTTCAGGACCAAATACATTATCCAAATTTTCTATAAATATGTGAGGTGATAGACAGACCAAACTGTAAACTGTTATCTCCTATCAGCAAAAGCAAAGGGGTGTGTTTCCACGAGTTCTTGTCTAACGGAATTTGCCAGTAACAGGGCATGAAGTTGATGCTGCTCAGATACTTGGTTCCATGATATTTTTGTAGTTATTCCTCTAAATTTTCAGGCTTTATACTGACTGATACCAATATTTTATTGACACCTATGACATCGAGTACTTATCGTATTTTAACACTTGACTTAGGTACTGCTGTTCAAAAAAGGGTTTCAGATACTGTGAGAAGTGGTAGTTCTCTTCAAAACTTCGTTAGTCCATTTAACATTGATCCATTCATGAAAATGCACTCCTTTGCCCTCTGGTTTAAGGATTGATGCACCCTTTGAAGTACACCTGGTTGTTCTTCCTGCTGGCATGCATTGAAGATGCGACACTGTAGTGTTGACTGGCGTGGCATAGACCAACTCCTTCAAGTGTCCCCATAGCCAAACGTCTAGATGATTGAGATCTGGGATACGAACAGACCAAGGTGTGCCCTCTCCTCCCCCCCCCCCCCCTAAATAATTCAAAATTCCTAAAATATCTCCACCAGATGTTTGTGCACATTGTGACGAAAGTGTGCTGGTGTGCCTTCATGCACGAACCACAAATTTGTATTCATTGCTGGAATGGCACAGCCTCAAGCAAGGTAGGCAATACATCAGTGAGAAAGTCCAACTAATACCCTCCAGTTAACGTTTGTGGTAACATGAATGGCCCTATTAATCTATTGCCAAGTATTCCAGCCTATACGTTGATTGAAAATGGGTGTTAATGTCCGCTTTGCTGAATTGCTTGGGAATTTACATATGCCCATACATGCTGCTTATGGAAATTCACAGCAGCATCTCTTGTGAACCCTGACTCATCCACAAATAAGATCTTGGATGTGAACAGTGGATCTGTGGCACACTTCTGCAACAGCCTTGACAGAACTGCCATCTGCAATGATGTTCCTGTGGCATATGTAGGTACAGCAATTGTTCATGAAGTACCCTTCCAGATACGAGAGACACGTCTTCTGCCATTGCTAATAGTCGCACCCCAGGGGTTTCTTCCACTGAATGTAGCACACGCACTTCCATGTGCAGACTGTGTAGGGCCTTCAACTGTTATTCCTCCAAGGTGCAAGGGTACCTGTGTCCCTCAGACGCTGTAAAATTCTGCCGAACAGCTTATCAGAGGGCACTCTTCTCTGTCGATATTTTTCGGGGTAGAGGGCACGGGCTTGCAGGCTACGTCTATTTGCTAAACCATAGAAAAACATAATTTCCACCATTTGACTTGTCGAGTAGTAGGCTTCCATTGCTAACAAGTGGTCGAAGAGAGAAGATGTGAATGTGCTACACCATCTGTACGTACAAACAGGACAATAACAGTAAACACATAAGCTAATCCGCGTTTGGAAGAACGTAAAACACTATGACACGTACCTAGGGTTGATAGTACTGTACAACAAGGCACTCAAACACTACGAAAACTAACGTAGCCTCAACACGAATCGAACCACACAATTGAGTGCAGATCATCTCATGGTTGGTAGAGTACTGTGAGTAAGATATCATAATACCCTGCTGACACATTTGAAGGAGCGCCGATGCACCGATTGTACTAATAACCGCAACCGAGCGTCGCGCAGCTGTTCCTATAAACACGTTTTTATCTCGAAAGTATGCGTTTCCGGACGCACGTTTATTGGATTTACTTTTTTTGTTTTGATGGATAGTACCAACTCTCAAAGTTTTCGATGCTGTTTGTTTACTTCACTTTGACTGGGTTGTCTTCTTTTTATGTCAGGCAGCATGAGGGATGCCTCTGAGTGACAAAGACCTGGGGCCCTGCGCAAAAAGCCTAGGCATTCCCCGTGCAGACTAGTGTGTATCTTCGTAGGGTCGCTGCTTTTTTGGCAACCCAAGAATGCAGATGAACAACTAAAGCAGTGCCTAGCGATGTGCAGTGAGCTTTGGTGACATCGGCCAATGCTGAGATGTACAAAACGAGGGGCCAGCATAATAACGATGCAGGAATTCCCGGATTACTCACCAAACCTTCAAGATTGGAAACTTTCACCCTCTACTACAAGTGACAGGTAAGATCACGCAGCGTTGGTCGTTCATTGGGTGGGGTTGCAAACTGAATCCACTAACGAAAAAGACGATAATGGAAAATTCAGCATTCTGGATGAGAGGACGAGGGAGAGCAATAACAAAACTGCTTAACCAAGGGATCAGACAGTCAATGGTCAGTCAGAAAAGTCAATGAGAGGTCAGTCAGTGAGGAACGAATCTGTGAATCAGCGGCCAAGGAGTCAGTAGAACAGCAATATTGGGAGAGGGGCATCAGATACGAGGAGACAGTGGTTTTGATTTCTGAAAGTACGACACCCTATCGTCGACTTGGTTTTTGGACTTCGAGTCAGATTACTGCATTCATTCCGATGACGATTGTCACTTTGTGATGACTTCATTTTCCGCTCCGTGTCGGCCAGTCTTTATAGGCCGATGCTAAAATCCTTAAGCATTCACCTGCACTCTTCTCATGACTCCAGCTTTCAAATATTACTTTAAGATAATCGCTGAAGACAACTGCCACCGTGTGTGCGAGCACAATAAAATCACATCAAGTGCTGAAAGCGCGGCACTTGAAATGATTAAGGCCGCTGGTCAGATCAGACAGTGTGAAGAAGGACGGAGTCGAGCTGTCCAGGGTGTTTCCACAAAGCTGCAGAAGGCATCTGATGAAGAGCTTCCACTTGTCAACCTGCAGCGATACAAATGACGATGGCTGATCCAAGTTTCGCACTGACCATGCATCTGCCGCACACACCTTCATTCAAAACTCACTCCGTCGAATGGGGAGGTGACATAATACCTTCCTCCCTTTTTGCCGAATTACTGAATCGTGTCAATGTCCAGTAAATCTGCCCTGACTTTGTATTTTTGAAGTAATAATAAAAGTAAATGTTTAAATGTATCAATCTTCGAATCAATTCATTTTACTAGAGATGGCCGGAAAGTAAGTGCCTGTTGTAAATGTGTAATAACTTTTATTATTATTTATTTTATGGCCTTCATTGGACCATTCAAGTCAAAAATACAAAGTTGTAAACAAGTTGTTACACAGGGATACAATTTGGCTCAACAATAACTTAATATGATAGTTAGGTAATACACTCCTGGAAATGGAAAAAAGAACACATTGACACCGGTGTGTCAGACCCACCATACTTGCTCCAGACACTGCGAGAAGGCAGTTTAAGCTAATATCATCTTTTACACTTCCAATTCTTATCATCTTTGGATTGTCTTTGTACCATTCTCTCATTATGTATTCCAGTGCACAGTTGAACAGTAATGGTGATAGGCAGTAACCTTGTCTTAAGCCTGTTTTTATGAGGAATGGTTCCGAAATTTCTCCTCGAAACTTCACTTTTGATTTGATGTTGGTTAGAGTGAGTTGTATTATTTTAATTAGTTTTGGATAGAGTCCTAGATTTCTTAAAATTTTTAGTACTGAAGGTCTGTGGAGACAGGATCTTGGATAGAATTTTGTATGTGCAGTCTAGGAGAGAGATTCCTCTGTAGTTGTTTGGTTGCTCTTATCTCCACTTTTGTGTAGTGGATGGATGATAGCTGTGGTCCAATGTTGGGGGAATCGTTCTGTTACCCAAATTTTTGTTAGAGTCATGTGTAAGGAGGTCTTGACTGTGTCACTTGCATATTTACACATTTCAACAAAAACCTGATCTTCTCCACATGCCTTAAAATATTTTTGTTCTTTAAGAATTTTTTCTACTTCTTGGAAAGTTGGAGGGTCTAATTTGTTAGGTTTGGATTTTATTGGGGTATTTATGTTGATTTGTAAGGGTTCGAAATTCAGAAGTTTGTTAACTGCTTTTGCCCTGATTTCTACATTTTCCTTGTTACTGTGTGTCATTCTTTCATCTTCATCTTTCAGTATTAGTGTAGTTGGTTTAATGATAATTACCTTCTACGGAGTTTATAATATCTTTATGGAATCCTCCCCCCCCCCCCCCCCCAATGAACCATTGACCTTGCCGTTTTTGGGAAGCTTGTGTGACTCAACGATACAGATAGCTGTACCGTAGGTGCAACCACAATGGAGGGGTATCTGTTTAGAGGCCAGACAAACGTATGGTTCCTGAAGAGGGGCAGCAGCCTTTTCAGTAGTTGCAGTGGCAACAGTCTGGATGACTGACTGATCTGTCCTTGAAACACTAAACAAAACGGCCTTGCTGTGCTGGTACTGCGAACGGCTGAAAGCAAGGGGAAACTACAGCCGTAATTTTTCCCGAGGGCATGCAGCTTTACAGTATGGTTAAATGATGATGGCGTCCTCTTGGGTAAAATATTCCGGAGGTAAAATAGTCCCCAATCAGATCTCCGGGCGGGGACTACTCAAGAGAACGTCGTTATCAGGGGAAAGAAAACTGGGGTTTACGGATCGGAGCGTGGAATGTCAGATCCCTTAATCAGGCAGGTAGGTTAGAAAATTTAAAAAGGGAAATGGATAGGTTACAGTTAGATATAGTAGGAATTAGTGAAGTTCAGTGGCAGGAGGAACAAGACTTTTGGTCAGGTGAATACAGGGTTATACATAAAAAATCAAATAGGGGTAATGCTGGAGTAGGTTTAATAATGAATAAGAAAATAGGAGTAAAGGTAAGCTACTACAAACAGCATAGTCAACGCATTATTGTGGCTAAGATAGGCACGAAGCCCATGCCTGCTACAGTAGTACACGTTTATACGCCAACTATCTCTGCAGATGACGAATAAATTGAAGAAATGTATGATGAGATAAAAGAAATTATTCAGGTAGTGAAGGGAGACGAGAATTTAATAGTCATGGGTGAGTGGAATTCGAGAGTAAGAAAAGGGAGAGAAGAAAACATAGTAGGTGAATATGGATTGGGGGTAAGAAATAATTGAGGAAGCCGTGTGGAAGAATTTTGCACAGAGCATAACTTAATCATAGCTAACACTTGCTTCAAGAATCATAAAAGAAGGTTGTATACATGGAAGAATCCTGCAGATACTACAAGGTATCAGATTGATTATATAATGGTAAGACAGAGATTTAGGAACCAGGTTTTAAATTGTAAGACATTTCCAGGGGCAGATGTGGACTCTGACCACAATCTATTGGTCATGAACTCTAGATTAAAACTGAAGAAACTGCAAAAAGGTGGGAATTTAAGGAGATGGGACCTGGATAAACTGACTAAACCAGAGGTTGTACAGAGTTTCAGGGAGAGCATAAGGGAACAATTGACAGGAATGGGAGAAAGAAATACAGTAGAAGAAGAATGGGTAGCTTTGAGGGATGAAGTAGTGAAGGCAGCAGAGGATCAAGTAGGTAAAAAGAGAGGACTAACAGAAATCCTTGGGTAACAGAAGAAATATTGAATTTAATTGATGAAAGGAGAAAATATAAAAATGCGGTAAATGAAGGAGGCAAAAATGAATACAAACGTCTCAAAAATGAGATCGACAGGAAGTGCAAAATGGCTAAGCAGGGATGGCTAGAGGACAAATGTAAGGATGTAGAGGCTTATCTCACTAGGGGTAAGATAGATACTGCTTACAGGAAAATTAGAGAGCCCTTTGGAGAAAAGAGAGCCACTTCTATGAACATCAAGAGCTCAGATGGGAACCCAGTTCTAAGTAAAGAAGGGATAGCAGAAAGGTGGAAGGAGTATATAGAAGGTATATACAAGGGCGATGTACTTGAGGACAATATTATGGAAATGGAAGAGGATGTAGATGCAGATGGAATGGGAGATAAGATACTGCGCGAAGAGTTTAACAGAGCACTCAAAGACCTAAGTCGAAACAAGGCCAAGGGAATAGACAACATTTCATTTGAACTATTGACGGCCTTGGGAGAGCCAGTCCTGACAAAACTCTACCATCTGATGAGCAAGACGTATGAGACAGGCAAAATATCGTTAGACTTCAAGAAGAATATAATAATTCCAATCACAAAGAAAGCAGGAGTTGACAGATGTGAAAATTACCGAACTATCAGTTTAATTAGTCACAGCTGCAAAATACTAACACGAATTCGTTAGAGACGAATGAAAAGACCTTGTAGAAGCCGACCTCAGGGAAGATCAGTTTGGATTCCGTAGAAATACTGGAACACGTGAGGCTATACTGACCCTACGACTTATCTTAGAAGAAACATTAAGGAAAGGCAAACCCACGTTTCTAGCATTTGTTTACTTAGAGAAAGCTTTTGACAATGTTGACTGGAATTCTCTCTTTCAAATTTTAAAGGTGGCAGGGGTAAAATACAGGGAACGAAGACTATTTACAATTTGTACAGAAACCAGATGGCAGTTATAAGAGTCGAGGGGCATGAAAAGGAAGCAGTGGTTGGGAAGGGAGTGAGACAGGATTGTAGCCTATCCCCGATGTTATTCAATCTGTATGTTGAGCAAGCAGTAAAGGAAACAAAAGAATAATTCGGAGTAGGTATTAAAATCCATGGAGAAGAAATAAAAACTTTGAGGTTCGCCGATGACATTGTAATTCTGTCAGAGACGGCAAAGGACTTGGAAGAGCAGTTGAACGGAATGGACAGTGTCTTGAAAGAAGGATATAATATGAGCATCAACAAAAGCAAAACAAGGATAAAGGAATGCAGTCAAATTAAGTCGGGTGATACTGAGGGAATTAGGTTAGGAAATGAGACACTTAAAGTTGTAAAGGAGTTTTGCTATTTGGTGAGCAAAATAACTGATGATGGTCGAAGTAGAGAGGATATAAAATGTAGACTGGCCGTGGCAAGGAAAGCGTTTCTGAAGAAGAGAAATTAGTTAACATCGAATATAGATTTAAGTATCAGGAAGACATTTCTGAAAGTATTTGTATGGAGTGTAGCCATGTATGGAAGTGAAACATGGACGATAAATAGTTTGGACAAGAAGAGAATAGAAGCTTTCGAAATGCGGTGCTACAGAAAAATGTTGAAAATCAGGTGGGTAGATCACATAACTAATGAGGAGGTATTGAATAGAATTGGGGAGAAGAGACGTTTGTGGCACAACTTGACTAGAAGAAGGGATGGGTTTGTAGGACATGTTCTGAGGCATCAAGGGAACACAAATTTAGCATTGGAGGGCAGTGTGGATGGTAAAAATCGTAGAGGGAGACCAAGAGATGAATACACTAAGCAGATTCAGAAGGATGTAGGTTGCAGTAGGTACTGGGAGATGAAGGAGCTTGCACAGGACAGAATAGCATGGAGAGCTGGCTCAAACCAGTCTCAGGACTGAAGACCACAACAACAATTACAGATGGAATCCTCTCTTGATTCTTCTAACATTGTGTGTGAATTTTCGTCTTTCATTTTTTAGGTTGATGGCATTTTCTTCAGTTTTATGTGTTTGAAACTTTAACCGTGCTTGGTGTCTATTTTCATGGAATTTGTCACATTCTGGTGTCCACAATGCATGTTTCCTTCGTAGGTTCAAGGGAGCTAGATTCTCTGCTTCTTTTTTAAAAGTAGGCACTAGTTGTTCTAGTTCATCTATTAATTTGATGGTTTGTGTTATTTGTTGGTATTTATTATTTTTAATTAGCTATTATGGGTCAAACCTGGTTTTTATTTTATTAGTTTTTCCTGTCCTCTTCTTTAACGGAGTGCATTTGATTTTAATTTTAGCTATATAATGGTCTCAGCCTGTGTCTACTCCTCTCAGTACTTTAGCATTGTGGATCTCCTTATGAAAATTCTGTCCATACAGACATGGTCTAGCTGCCACTCCCCCTTCCTCCAGTGTAATAACTTTAATAGATATTAAAATATTTGTTTCAAAACAATTGCATTTTTATCGTTTCAGCATTACAAACTGATCTTGATAGACAGATGTCTGTCAGTGCACGAGCTGGCTCAACTGGCTTCTCGGTACGAAGGTTACTGTCTGGATCCGTGATTGACGTTGTAAGAAGCGTTAATTCCAGGACATCCTCGTCAGAGATCGGTCTGCGGAACATTCAGCCTAAGCCCGCAAAAATTAACGCACGACGCAATCCGTTAAAGGAGTCTGACACTATACATGATCCGAAGTGTTCTTAAAAAGAAGTTGGATTTCTTTCGTGGAGGCCTTTTTTACTGTTGGGAAATGTGTGTAATGATCATGACCGTCGTACGGAGTAACAGGTACTAAGCTTCAATCGGGTGCTGCGTGCTTGCAAACAAAAAACAGAGGCTGTTTATGTTCAATTAAGTTGGTAATGTTACTAACGACCTCACATCACAGACGTTCATGTAATCTTTATCAGTTCAAGCTGTCGTTCGTCTTGTGCCGATGGTGCTAGAAGAAGTCGAAGGCTTCAGTTCTCACTCAGGTCTAACATGGCCAAACTCGGACAAAATTTTATTCTCAATTCATCAATATGAACTGCGTTCTCGTTAAGATATGTTGTTCCAAGCATGTAAAGCGAACCTGCACATGTCGCTCTCTGACACAGTCGAGCTACGAATGAAGGGTAAAGATAAATGGACACCAGCTTCTAGCTGCCGACACTCAATGTTTTCCGACAAATTTACACTCCAAATTTCGGCGCCACTTCGTCCTTTCACTCGTGCGATATAAAGCCAAGGTAGTCGGCAGCGCACTGGCTACTAGCACGGTTATGAATTTTTGCGTCCCTTAGCCATTTTTGCTTTTGTTGGCGCGGAAGTGTGTGGCATCAATATTTTTTATGACATCGAGAAATACAGTAATTACTGACAAAAGAAATAAGCATCTTATTAAAGACAGATTTTATCGTCATATGTCTTCTATAATCAACAGTATCTGAAAATGAAAAAAAACAACAGAAATTATGCAAGGTGTATAACTTTGCTTCCACCGTTGGCTGACAGGTGGCGACAACGGTAAGTAGCGGTCGAAAGAAACAGATCGCAGACGTCAGGCAGTTAGCTTAGACCTCGGTCAACATAACCTCATTCAAACATTAGTCGATTTGTGTCTGCATCATAAAGTTGTTCTTGATTGAAAGCGTCAGCTTACGAGCCTAATGGGTGTCATTTGCGGGATGTGTTACTGTTTTGTTTCAATATGAGGAAAACAGCGGCTGAGTCTCATCGAATGCTCTCAGGTACGTAAGGTAAGGACGCTATTAGTGAAAGAACGTGTCGTGAGTGGTTTCAACGCTGCAAGAATGGTGATTTTAAAGTCATATACCGGATTAGTGGTGGAAGAGAGAATGTTTTCGAAGATGCAGAATTGGAGACTTTGCTGAGTGAATACTTGCGTCAGACTCAAGAAGAATTGGCACGATTACTGGGAATGACACAGCAAGCCATTTCAAAACGTCTCAAGGCTATGAGCATGATTGAGAGAGGAGGAACTTGGGTCCCGAGTGAGCTGAAACCAAGCGACGTTGAACGGCGTTGGTGTGTTTGTGAACACTTGCTTCAGAGGCAAAAGTGGAAGGGATTTCTGCATCGCATTGTGACCGGGGATGAAAAATTGGTTTATTACGATAACTCTAAACGCAGAAAGTCATGGGGATATTCCGGCCATGCTTCCACGTCGACGGCGAAACCGAATATTCACGGCCTTAAGATCATGCTATGCATTTGGTGGGACCAGCTCAGCGTCGTGTACTGTGAGTTGTTAAAACCAAGTGAAACAAACACAGGTGCTCGTTACCAAACATAATTAATGCGTATGAGCAGAGCATTAAAAGACAAACGGCCGCAATACAGCGAGAAGCACGATAAAGTGATTTTGCAGCACCACAACGCTCGAACCCACGTTGCAAAAGAGGTCAAAACGTACTTGGAAACGTTAAAATGGGAAGTCCTACCCCACTCGCCGTGTTCACCAGACATTGCTCCCTTGACTATCACCTGTTTAGATCAATGGCGCATGGCCTGGCTGACGAACACTTCCGATCTCACGAAGAAGTAACGAATTGGATCGATTCGTGGATCCCTTCAAAAGACGAACAATTTTTTCGACGCGGGATTCGTACACTGCCCGAAAGATGGGAGAAATTAGTGGCAAGCGATGGAAAATACTTTCAATGATACATGTGTAACCAATTTTTTTCATTAAAGCCTCAAATGTTGGGGAAAAAACAGCGGGAGCAAAGTTGTGCACCTAGTAGTATTTCAATTTTAGCTCTAATTTTTACTTTCAAAGAAATAAATGCTTTGTTCAAGGCGACATTTAAACCATAAAAAAAAACCATAAAAATTCAGGGTACTACGGACAACGTGCGAAGGCACGTGTGCCACAGGCAGATTTTTAATGTGAATACAGAAAAAGAAAATTCGCTAAAGTTGTTAAACACTTTGCGATCTGGCGATACCTTCGCGGCAGTTTCGTGGCAGTTTCTTACACCTTCTGATGTCCCATTTATAGATTTACGTCTTGATGGACTCGAGGACCAAATTTGCCACTGACTTCTGGAAAGTCTCAATCAGTAGTGGGCAGCATAAAAATGTGTTATGTGATTCAATTGTCCGACAGTCGCTTCCGTAATTTTCTCACCTCGAAATGATAATGTTCTCTAACTAGAGAGCTGACAGCCACATCTTGTTTGATGCGTATTTATAACGAATTCTGGCTTGAATTTGGGAGTTATAGTGGACGATTGAAGTTGAAATAGTCTTACTGTTGCTTCCAGTTCATCAGAGGTTACCTTCTATTTTGTATTGACGTATTTGGTTGCGTGAGGCTGGGGTATTCTGTGTTTCACCTTCAAAGACTCGCACCAGATGTTTGAGGCTTTGAACTCAAAAGTTTGCGACTACAATGAGGCTGCTGCAAACATTGTCCACTGCCGCAATGCTCTTGTAGTAACCACATGTCCACTGTTTCTATCCTCTAAAGAACGGTACAACACTCCCAGAAGTCTTTCCCTGACACAAATATTCATAAGGCACAAAATGTGATACGTAGACAATTTTTATCTTGAATCGCGTGTGACATATTCAAGTACATACAAACGAGGTGCGATAATAAAGTAATGAGACTGATTTTCTTTGTAACATGTGGCAACCCTGCAGGGTTGTGTAGGCGCAGTATTTCTGACCTAGGTCTAAAAGCTGCTTCTAGTACAAGCAGCACATCGATGCAACTGCTCAGTCGTGAGTTGTGCTGTAAAAAGTTAACACATGTTTGTGTCTCTCGTCACGGAAATGGAACCGCATAATATTGCGCAACGGTATGCCATATTTTTGCATTAAATTGGGTAAAAAGGAGACACCAACTTATGGTACGCTTCAGAAGGGTTTTGGAGAGGAGATTATGTCAAGAGCTCAAGTTTTTCGTTAGCATAAAATGTTTAGTGAAGGCAGAACGAATGTTGAAGACGAAGACCACAGTGGACGGCCATCAACCTCACGGACGGATGTCAACGTGACCAGGGTGTGTGAACTCGTGCTACCTGATCGAAGATTATCCGTGAGAATGATTGCAAAAGAACTGAACATCAATCGAGAAACGGTTCATCTATTAATAACTGAAGATCTTGGTATGAGAAAGATTTGTGCAAAAATGGTCCCCAAAAATCTCACACCACAGAGCAATTTTAAACCTCAAAACAAATTTCAGTACTACCACAGCCACCTTATTCAGCAGATATCGCTCTGTGCGACTTTTGTTTATTTCCAAGAGTCAAAACGGCAATCAAGGGACTCCATTTACAAACAACACAAAATGTCCAAAAAGCTGTGACGAGGGTCGTGAAGGATATTACAGAAGATGAGTTCCAGAAGTGTTATCATCTATGACAGAGGCGGTGGAAAAAGTGTGTGTTATCAGAAAGGAACTACTTTGAAGGAGACAATACTAAACTTGACTAAAACGGTAAGCAACTTTTTTTTCACATAAGTCTCATTTCTTTATTGTCGCACCTCGTACTTATGGTTACTTTATTTGTTATAGGACCCAGTGACGTAACAACAGTGGAATCGGATAACATTTGCAAAACAAAAAAAGACATGTACTCAAAGCAAGAGAAACCCTATTGTGTCCTCTGGTATCACGAGACACAGTCATCAAAAATAATCCAGAGGAAATTCCAAATGGTATAACATTGACAGCCACCAGATGTCGAAAACCAGAACTGGTATGCGAAGTTTAAGGAAACTTGGAGCCCCTGTGATTTTCTTACAACAGGCAGGCCTATACTTAGTGCGCAGAGAATTCAGACAGTGAGACCAGCGTTCGTGAGAAGTTTTAAGAAGTCAGTCCGCAGAGCTTCACGTGAGAGGCAGATTCCAAAGGCATGAGTGCTCCGCATCCTGCATAAACAACTTCTTTTCCGTGCGTACAAAGTCCAGATCGTGCAGTCCCTCCAGCCAACGGTTTACGGCGCTCGTTATGACCTTGCTGTCGCCATACTGGTTCAGCAGGAGGTTGATAGAAATCTGAAATGGATCCTTTTCTCAGATGAGGCCACATTCAATTTGAACAGTTGAAACATACCCCTTAGAAATTTTTTATAAATGACAGTGCTGGAAAACCTCTACGTTATTTGATTTTCAAACAGCTGAGCAAAACTGAACGTACTCAGACATTCACTAAACTGACACACAATATTTTTAGGACAACGCAGTCTGACTTTCAATAATACCTACAAAAGAATGGCCCTGACTAACAATAACCTATATCTTTCATGAATCACTTACCTCACAAATCTTCGTTACTCGAACTACTGCAGCCGGCCGGTGTGGTCTCGCGGTTCTAGGCGCGCAGTCCGGAACAGTGCGACTGCTACGGTCGCAGGTTCGAATCCTGCCTCGGGCATGGATGTGTGTGATGTCCTTAGGTTAGTTAGGTTTAAGTAGTTCTAAGTTCTAGGGGACTGATGACCACAGCAGTTGAGTCCCATAGTGCTCAGAGCCATTTGCACCATTTGAACTACTGTAATACAGCGAGCGCCAATACTACCAGGTAAATAAAAGATTCTAACTACTCAAGACACTAACTACTGATAGGCATACTTAGCAAATGAAAGATTTTCATAGAGAACAAACAATGTATTTACCTTAATAGTGTTCAAAAGTCATATCAGTTCATGACATCCAGTCTTACAAATTTACTCTCTCTGATGGATACACGTCCAGATCGGATCGGGCGGTTGGTCCCATCAACTAGCTTACCGCGATCGCCGAACGTAACGTCACCGGATTTCTTCCTTTTGCGTTACGTCAATAAGAGGTTTACCAAACACCAGTGGACGATATTACAGCGTTACGACGCAGAATTATTTGTGTCATAATATCCATTTCTCACATGTTGACCAAGACATGGTTGAGGTCTGAATATCGCTTCGATATGTTTAAGGAACGAAAGTAACACACATCGAAATTTGTTAATTTTTTGTGTGTACACAAAAACTTGAATATGTTACTTGCACTTCAAGATAAAAAATATGTGCCTAAATGTCATTTTTTCTACCTTATGTATGTTTGTAATCAGGGAAAAAGTTCTGGGACACCCTGTATATCTCCACCAGTGCGCCGCTATCCGCTTGGTTCCTCCATCGTGATAGCTGTATTGTACTTGCGGGCTTACGTACTCGTGCGTTGTTAGCAACAGCTTTCGTTTGTCATCGAAGTCGGTGGCCAATATAGTCCTCAAGTCCAACAGGATGTGGACCAATTAATCGTGCGGCATCATAACGTGTACGCAACAGCCGCAAAATATGGAAAGCTCACAACGGAATTCTATGGACGAAGGTTTGCGACCTTACGTAATCATTGAGCCGTTTGTGTACATTATCGTCTCGTGGGGTGGGCAAAGCTGCCCCTCCTTATGCGATGGGCTGCTTATCGATGAAACTGGAACACCGTCCTGTTCATCAACAGTAATTGCACCACATGCCGTTCTGGCTTTTACCAGCAGGTGATTACATTAGCCCTTTTCTCATCTCACAGAAAAGGGAAATCACAATTGGAAGCGAAGCAGTTACAATTCTCGTCTTGATGCGTAATCAACTGCAGGATCCGGCTCTGGACAAATTCTTCGATGTGCACGGTTTGCAGCGAAATAATCACCAATTCACCCGCTATTTAGCACCTTTAGTAAGGCTGTTTTTGCTAATGATTTTCACATTCAAAAATATATCTGTGGCATATGTGCCTGCGCACGTTGCTCATGATGCTCCGAAGTTTTATACTTTGACTGCTTTTTTGACAGATAAAACGCTGGGGAATGTACTCGTTCTCTTGAAGTACAAAAGTGGAAATGAAAGAAAAAACTGAAATACTAGATTTTATGCGTTTTTCGTTTACAATTACTGTTAACTATGTAAGAGTAAATAAGATTTGTGATGATAAAGCTATTTTCAATAACACTAGACTCGTTTATTTTTCACGTCAATAGTTCCACGGTATTTCACGACATCGCAAAAATATTGATGTCACGTACATCCGAGATAACAAGAAAAGTATAAGACTGAAACTCAACACGTTGCACTCTACTCTTAGCTACTACGTCAACTACTACTTTGGTTTAACGCAGCGTTATCGAACTGATGAAGTGGCGTCGAAACTCTGAGTGTCATTTTCTTGCAAATTGAGTGTCGGCTACCAACCCAGAAAAGGGTCCCTTTATTTTTACCCTCCTTTAATCCTACGAGATTTCGACCGTGTCAAAGAGCGATATATATGGTGGGTTGCCCTTAACAGTTGAAAAGTGGAAGGAGTTTGCTAATGTCATTTACCAGTCAGCCGGCAGGGGTGGCCGAGTGGTTCTAGGCGCTACAGTCTGAAACCGCGCGACCGCTACGGTCGCAGGTTCGAATCCTGCCTCGGGCATGGATGTGTGTGATGTCTTTAGGTTAGTTAGGTTTAAGTAGTTCTAAGTTCTAGGGGACTGATGACCTCAGAAGTTTAGTCCCATAGTGCTCAGAGCTATTTGACTATACGCGAGTAATACCACGAAGAAGTTATCGCACGACGCCCAGAATTTATTATGCTGTGTAACTCCTGCCCTTCTGAGAACTGCCATTGCGCGCAGCGTCCGCCCCAAGATGGACCTGCAGCGCGCTGCGGCTAGCGGCCGGATGTAGACAACTCTTCGCGGAATGGCGAATCTGTAAACACAACGCAATCGCGAACCGGCTGTCGAAACGCCAGTGCCACAGGAGTCCCCGCCAGAGGCGCTTTCTCTGGGAAGCGGGTCGTCGCTGCGCGAAAGTAACGCAACATGTGTAAACAGAATGTCGGCGCCATAGGCGGGGCGTGTACAGCAACTGAGTTCACCGGAAAAAAAAAAATTTACTCACTCCCTTAAAAGAGCACACTGGTCACCAAGGGACGCTATAAACGGTGCAGAAGTGGGAAAAGGGGACTATTTGACCGTCCATAGCTGATGTGCTCTGTTGTAGGGAATCAGCAGGGTAAGATGGATCGATGTGTCGGCACTTGACGGAATGTCGGAAAGGAACTCTCGGGTTTGAACTTGTCCATGACAACGTGAGTGAGGCTTCTCTATTTGTTGACGTATCAACGTGGACTGTGACACTAAAGCGGGGTTAATAAAGACAGTTCTACGAAATTCTTTCACCAAGGAAGACGAAGTAAATACTCAGGAATTCGAATAAAGAACATCTGCCGACGTGAGTAACTTAGGAGCGAAGCAGTTTAAATCAATAAAGGCAAGTCTTCTGGCCCAGATTGCTTACCGCTTTTGTTTCAGAGTATGCCGATGTAATAACTCCATACTCATCAACCATATAATGCCGCTCGCTCGGATTAAGATCCTGACCTAAGGATTGAACAGTTACACAGGTCACATAAATACAGTAAAAAAAAAAGTAGAAATAATTCACTAAATTGTTGATGCATATCGCTGACGTCGATATGCAGTAGGATATTGGAAGCTCTACTTTGAGCGAACTTAATAAATTACCACAAAGAAAATGACACATAGTCGGCAAAGATTTAGAAAATATCGTTCTTGTGAAACACAACTGGCTCTTTCTTCACATGAAATAACGAGTGTGTGGACAAGGGGTCGCAAGATGATTCCATGATTCCAGATTTCCACAAGCTTTTTGACACCGTTCCTCACGAGCGACTTCTGATCAGATGTGCTTGCCTATCAGCTGAGCGACTGGATTCGTGATTTTTTGCAAGAAAGGGTACAGGAATCGACGGGAAGTCATCGAGTAATATAGAAGTGATATATGGGGTTCCTCAAGGAAGTGCGTAGCTTTTTCTAATCTATATAAACGTTTTAGATACACTCTGAGCAGCCTTCTTAGATTATTTGTAGATGGTGCTGACATTTACCGTATAGTAAACTCACCAGACGACTAAAACCAAGTGCAGAATGATTCGGACGAGATATCTGCATGGTGCGAAAACTGGCAGTTGCCTGAAAATAATAAAAATAGCGAGCTTATCCACATGAATATTAAAAGGAATCCGTTAAATTTCATACGATATATCGAACCAATTTAAGTGCTGTCTTGTTACGTCCCCTTTGAAACATTATGAATGACAGTGCTGGGAAAACTCTGACGTTGCTTGATTTTCAAATAGCTGAGCAAAACTCAACGTACTCAAACAGTTTTGTCTTTACTTATTCTGATCATCACTAAACTGCCACACAATATTTTTAGCGCAACGCAATCCGACTTTCAATCCCTACAAAAGAATGGCCCTGACTAACAATAACCTATACCTTTCAAAAATCACTTACCTCACAAAAATCTTCGTTACTCGAACTACTAAAATACAACGAGTGTCAATACTGCCAGCTAAAGATAAGATTCTAACTATTGAAGGCACTAACTACTGATAGGCATAGTTAGTAAATGAAAGATTTTTATAGAGAACAAACATTGTATTTACCTTAATAATGTTCAAAAGTCATCATACATATATCTATCAATTCATGACATCCATATTTACAAATTTCCTTTTTCTGGCAGACAGACGTCCAGATCGTCCGCTTATAGCAACCTCTCAAAACTCTAGCATCTCTCTCTCTCTCTATATCCACCTCTGCTGGCGGCTCACCACTAACTGCCCAACGCTACGCGCTGTTCACATCCAACTGGCCAACACTACACAAGCGAATATTCCAACAATGAGACCAACCAGCCACAGACTACACACAGCACAGTCAGCGATTTTCATACAGAGCGTACGTGGCGTTACCAACATAAAAATATCAACAGTCAGTACGACTTAATACCTAGGGATTACACTTACGAACAATTTAAATTGAAACTATCACATGCTGTTGTGTGAAAGACAAACCAAAGACTGCGTTTTATTGGCAAAACATTTAGGAGATGCAATAGGTCCAATAAAGACTGCCTAAGCTAAGCTTGTTCATCCTCTGCTAGAGGTCTGCTGTGTGGTATGGAATCCGTATCAGATAGGACTGACGGTGTACATCGAAAAAGTCCAAAGAAGGGCAGCTCGTTTTGTATTACCACGGATATGTTACGCACATTAGGGTACCAATCATCAAATTCAGCTTGTTCGCAACAGGTGCTTTCAAATACATTATTGATTCACGCAAACGGCCAGTGTGCATAAATCTATTCATTGAAGTGAGGTGGTAGCGCAGTATTCATGATCACTAATCTTTCTTCAGTGCCCTCGATTTAACTCCAAATCACTCCTCACTGCCTCATGAAGTGAGTGCCTGTGACACTGTTTATAGTGGTCCCTCCATAACATGGGAACATTAGGCACTGCTGTCCCCTTGGTGCTGTTCTAGACGGGAGGCTGTGTGCCGGCTTCTGGTTACACTCTCTCCCGCCTCTCATCATCAGGGAAACAAACATGATACCATATTATTCACACAAGCATTAAAGCCATTCACACTGAACAGATACACAACTGGCATACACAGCTGGGAAGACGGACAGTGTGTGTGGAGAAGGAAAACGCTTTTCTACTGTTCCGTCCCTCCCAAACATCTATGCACATAGCTGTACACTTGTCCCATGATCATCATTATTTGTACAGAGAGTTCTCTGGATACCTTGTAAAGCAACTCAATAACTTGAGTATGGAATTGAGAAACTAGTAACATGGCAAGTCAAACGACACTGAAGTGAGCAAAGTAATGGGATTCTTTTTCATATTTTGTGGGACCTCGTTTCGCACGGTGTAGTGCAGCAACTCGACGTGGCATGGACTCAACAAGTCACTGGAAGCCCCCTGCAGGAATATTGAGCTGTGAGCCTCTGTAGTCGTCCCCATAATTGCGAAGGTGTCGTCGGTGCAGGATTTTGTTTAGGAACTGACGTGTCGATTGGGCCGGCCGGAATGGCCGTGCGGTTCTAGGCGCTGCAGTCTGGAGCCGAGCGACCGCTACGGTCCAGGTTCGAATCCTGCGTCGGGCATGGATATGTGAGATGTCCTTAGGTTAGTTAGGTTTCATTAGTTCTAAGTTCTAGGCGACTGATAACCTCAGAAGTAAAGTCGCATAGTGCTCAGAGCCATTTGAACCATTTGATCTGTCGATTATGTCCCATAAACTTTCGACGGGATTCACGTGGAGCGATCTGCGTGGTCAGATCATTCATCAAATTGCCCAGAATGCTCTTTAAATCAATTGAGGACAATTGTGGCCTGGTGACATGGCGGATTGTCATCTTCCATGAATGTTTGCAAATGGTCGCCAAGTACCCGAACATAACCGTTTCCAGTCAATGATCGGTTCAGTTGGACGAAAGGACCCAGTCCATTCAAGTAAACATAGCCCACACCGTGCTGGACCTTCCACCAGCTTGCACACTGCCTTGTTCACGATTACGGTCCACGGCTTGGTGGTATCTGCGCCACACTCGCTCTTAGCAACTGAAATCCGGACTCATCTGGCCAGGCCGTGGTTTTCCACTCGTGTAGAGTCCAACCGATAGCGTCATGAGGCCAGCAGAGGCGCTGCGAGGAATGTCGTCCTGTTGGCGTAGACACTCACATCGGTCGTCTGCCGACAAAGCCCAGATCCCTCCACGCCGTACAAACGGATACGCTCGTCGTACGTCCCACATTGATTTCTCCGGTTATTTCACGCTGTGCAGCTTGTCTGTTAGCGCTACGCAAACTCCGTTGTTGTCGGTCGTTAAGTGGGCGCCGTCGGTCCCACTGTTATCCGCGGTGAAAGGTAATACCTGAAAATTGGTATTCTTGGCATACTCTTGACACTGTGGGTGTAATATTGAACTCCCTGACGATTTCCGAAATGGAATGCCCCATGCGTCTAGTTCCAACTACCATTACGCATTCAAAGTCTATTAATTCCCGTTGTGTGGGCATAATCACGTCGAAAACCTTTATCACATGAATCATCTGAGCGCAAATGACTGCCCTTTTATACCTTGTGTACGCGACAGTTCCGCCATCTGTATATACGCAAATCGCTTCCCCTTGGCTTCTGTCACCTGAGTGTATATTCTTTACGTGATAAACTATTTAAGACAAGGTAGTTCACTAAATTACAAGAAGGTGCAACGTCGTCAATCGATAAATAAATATGAACTTTTTATGCGGAACGAGCGAAGTGGTGCAACGGTTAGCACACTGCGCTCGCATTCGAGAAGACCACAGTTCAAATCCCCGTCCAGGCATCCCGATATAGGTTTTCAATGTTGTTGTTGTTGCGTTCTTCAGTCCAGAGACTGGTTTGATACAGCTCTCCATGCTACTCTATCCTGTGCAAGATTCTTCATCTCCCAGTACCTACTGCAACCTACATCCTTCTGAATCTGCTTAGTGTATTCATCTCTTGGTCTTCCTCTACGATTTTTTACCCTACACGACGCCCTCCAATACTAAATTGGTGGTCCCTCGATGTCTCAGAACATGTCCTACCAACCGATCCCTCCTCCTAGTCAAGTAGTGCCATAAATTTCTCTTATTCCCAATTCTATTCAGTACCTCCTCATTAGTTATGTGATCTACTCATCTAATCTTCAGCATTCTTCTGTAGCATCATATTTCGAAGGCTTCTATTCTCTTCTTGTCCAAACTATTTATCGTCAATGTTTCAGTTTCATACATGGCTACACTCCATACAAATACTTTCAGTAACGACTTCCTGACACCTAAATCTATACTCTGTATTAACAAATTTCTCTTCTTTAGAAACGCTTTCCATTGCCATTGACAGTCTACATTTTATATCCTCTCTACTTCGACCATCATAGGTTTTTTGCTCACCAAATAGCAAAACTCTTTTACTACTTTAAGTGTCTCATTTCCTAATCTAATTCCCTCAGCATCACCCGATTTAATTCAACTACATTCCATTATCCTTGTTTTACTTTTGTTGCTGTTCATCTTATATTCTCCTTTCAAGACACTGTCCATTCCGTTCAACTGCAGTTCCAAGTCCTTTGCTCTCTCTGACAGGATTACAATGTCATCGGCAAAACCTCAAAGTTTCTATTTCTTCTCCATGGATTTTAATTTCTACTCCGAATTTTTCTTCTCTTTCCTTCACTGCCTGATGAGTATACAGATTGAACTACATCAGACATGGGCTAAAACCCTGTGTCACTCCCTTCCCATCCACTGTTTCAATTTCATGCCCGTTGACTCTTATAACTGTCAACGGGTTTATGTACAAATTGTCAATAGCCTCTCTCTTCCTGTATTTTACCCCTGCCACCTTCAGAATTTGAAAGGTTTTCCGTAATTCCTCTAAATCGCATAAAGAAAATGCCTGGACGGTTCCTTTGACTCTGAAAGGGCACGGCCGATTTCCGACCTCGTCCTTCCCTAATCTGAGCTTGTGCTTCGTCTCTGATGATCGTGTTGTTGACGAGACGTTAAGCCACAATCTTCCTTGTCCACATTACGCGGTAGAGGAAAAAGCTACATATAGGAAAAAAATTCAGTTTCCACAGCGTAAGTAGCTTCGGTGGATTTACGGAATCGCACGTGAAGAAGCAGGCTCTAGACGAAAATTAATGGAGGCGACGTTAGAAGAGTGTGAGAGACCTACGTGCTTTGACAAGGAGGAGAAACATCTTCCGGGGACCGACAAATCTGTGGGAGGATGGCGAGAGGCACTGCCGAGCAACACCTCGGGTTGCACCGTTTGCGATGTCAGTCGTGTATTTTAACGGAGATCAAATCAATTTATGATGGAACACCTGTTCCAAACAGCACAGGTGCAGGGGTTGGACAATAAACGCAAGCACCACAAACACAACACTTTGTAAGTAGGATGTTTAGGTTTTTTTATTGGTAACGCCAACGCCACGTAGCGCTCTGTAAGAAAATCACTGGCTGTGCTGTGTGCAGTCTGTGGCTGGTTTGCATTGTTGTCTGCCATTGTAGTGTTGGGCAGCGGCAGCTGGATGCTAACAACGCGTAGCGTATCGCAGTTGGAGGTGAGCCGCCAGCAGTGGTGGACGTGGGGAGAGAGATGGCGGAGTTTTGAAATTTGTAAGACTGGATGTCATGAACTGCTATATATATTATGAGTATTAAGGTAAATACATTGTTGTTCTCCATTAAAATCTTTCATTCGCTAACTATGCCTATCAGTAGTTAGTGCCTTAAGTAGTTTGAATCTTTTATTTAGCTAGCAGTAGTGGTGCTCGCTGTATTGCAGTAGTTCGAGTAACGAAGATTTTTTGTGAGGTAAGAGATTTGTGAAAGGTATAGGTTAATGTTAGTCAGGGCCATTCTTTTGTAGGGATTATTGAAAGTCAGATTGCGTTGCGCTAAAAATTGTTGTGTGTCAGATTAAGCACAGTCTTGTAATAATTTTTCAAAGGGGACGTTTCAACTTTACCACGCCTAATACGGTCTAAGAATGCGTTAACATTCAAAATACCCTCCAGTTGTCTTGGAATGGATAAATGGAAGCCCTGTATGGATTTCAAGGGAATCATGCCGTTCTTACAGAAAAATTATGGCAGTTCAGGTAAGCATGATTGAGATGGATAGTGGTCAGGCACCATTCTCTCCAAAGGAGACCACAAGGCTCGATATTGCTGAAACCTGGTGTCTGTGGTCAGGAGAGAAGCGAAAGTTCATCCTCCTGGTCACAAAACAGTCCTGGACGACGCAGGCCGTGTGAACAGGTGCCCTGTCGCCTTGGAACACATACTACTATTGAGGAACAAACAGTGTTCTGTGAGACTGTCCCTGTCAGCCACAATTGCCACGTAATACACTACGTGATCAAAAGTGCCCGGACATCCACAAAACAAACATTAAGTGCGTTGTGCTGCCACCTACTGCCAGGTACTCCGTATCAGCGACCTTAGTAGTCATTACACATCGTGAGAGAGAAGAATGGGGCGCTTCACGGAACTCACAGACTTCGAATGTGGTCAGGTGATTGGGTGTCACTTGTGTCATACATCTGTGCGTGGGATTTCCACACTCCTAAACATCCGTAGGTCCACTGTTTCCGATGTGATAATGAAGTGGAAATGCTTAAGGACACGTACAGCACGAAAGTGTACAGACTGTCCTCGTCTGTTGACTGACAGAGACCGCTGACAGCTGAAGAGGGTCGTAATGAGTAATAGGCAGACATCCATCCAGAACGTCACACAGGAATTCCAAACTGCATCAGGAGCCACTACAAGTACTATGACAGTTAGGCGGGAGGTGAGAAAACTTGGATTTCATGGTCTAGCGGCTCGCTTTGTGTAAGGAGCGTAAACATTGGACGATTGAACAGTGGAAAAATGTTTTTTGGAGTGACGAACCACAGTAAGCAATGTGGCGACGAGATGGCAGGGTGTGGGTATGGCGAATACCTGGTGAACGTAGTCTGCCAGTCTGTGTAGTGCCAACAGTAAAATTCGGAGGCGGTGGTGATATGGTGTGGTAGTGTTTTTCATGGATGGGGCTAGTTGTTTTGTGTGGCACTATCGTAGCACAGATCTACACTGATGTTTTAAACACCTTCTTGCTTCCCACTGTTGAAGAGCAATTCGGGGATGCCGACTGCATCTTTCAACACTATCGACCACCTGTTCATAATGCACGTCTTGTGGCGGAGTGGTTACACGACAATAACATCCCTGTAATGGACTCATCTGCAAAGAGTCTAGACCTGACTCATATGGAATACCCTTGAAATGTTTTCGAACGCCGACTTCGTGTCACGGCTTACCGACCGATATCGATACCTCTCCTCAGAGCAGCACTCCGTGGATAATGGGTTATCATTCCAAAGAAACCTTCCAGCACCCGACTGAACGTATGACTGCGAAAGTGGAAGCTGCCCTCAACTCTAAGGGTGGGCCAACACCATATTGAATTCCTGCATTATCGAGCGAGGGCGCCACGAACTCGTAAGTCATTTTCAGCCAGTTGTCCGGATACTTTTGAGACATAATGTTCAGTGCAGTAGTGCGATCTTTCCCAATAAACAAGCGTCCCGTAGAACACATGGTAAGGCTTCCTCAACCATCACCGAACCCTCGCTATATTTCATTCTTGGGACGTAAACTCGGCTGAAACTTGGAAACAGTGTCCAACAAGACTCATCCGACCAAATCAGTAGCCTTCATTGCTGCACAGTGCAGGTTTTATGGCTTTAGCACTAAGACGACGCTGATCGTCTTTTTCGACAGCAAGGACTTGATCGGTTTTGAATTTCTACCCTAGTGAGGTGGAGAACACTATGAACGACACGCTACCAACTCTCGCTTGGCTTCGGGATCGTACTGGCCTCTCATGACTTCATCTCCTGTAATGATGGGTATAGCAACAATGTGTGACGACGGTGCTACGGGCGATTCCACAACAAACGTTTGCTGACAGTTTCCAACAGCTCTGCAGCTGATACCATAAGTGTGTTGTAGGTAACAATGATTACTTTGAAGGTCTGTGAAGGTAGTTTGTAACTCGTGTTTCCTTTATTTTCTGAGAAAATTCGCCGAACTTTTCAGGTGCACCATGTACAAGATACGGTGGAGCACAGAGGTGGCAGACTGTCAATATGGGGTAGCATACCAGCGTCTGATGTAGGGAATACCCGGAAACACAGATACGAGGTCTGTTCAAAAAATTCGGGAATTTCATCCACAAAACTTTTCTACGCTTTCCTGTTACTTATTGTGCATGGTCTCCTTTGAAATAATCTCCTCCACAACGGATACACCGCTCCCAAAACGGTATCCACTTCCAGAAACAGTCTTGGTGCGCTCCTTGCTGCATCGCGCCAAGTGCTGTCTGCGAATTTCCGCCTAACGTTGCAAATCTTCGTTCTTTCAACGGGGTTTTCGACCTTGTAAATAAAAAGAGTCTGCATTGGCCTGGTCTGGAGAGTACGCAGGATGAGGCAGCACAGTAATTCCTTTTTTGTGCAATAGTCACGCACCAACAGGGGTGAATGTGCGGGTGAGTTATCGTGAGGCAAGAGCCATGAATTGTCTCATCACATTTCAGGCTGTTTCCTTCTCACATTTTTATGCGGGCGTCGCAACACGACCCGATAGTACAGTTTGTCCCTGTGGTACGAATTAGGATAAACTAATCCTTCAGAGTCAAAGAAAACTACCTGCATGGCTTTGACATTTGTCCTGATCTGACGAACTTTCTTTGGTGTTGTTGAACCTTCCCCGACCAGTTGTGAAGATTAAACTTTAGTCTCAACATCATAACCGTTCTCAATTACGCAATCCAAAAGCTCTACACAGACTGCGAAAGTCTTTCTGGTCTTTATTCGTGAGCCGTTGGACGAACTTGGCGGCAACACGATGCTTTCCAAGATGCTGTCACGATTTCATGACATGATCCAATTGAAATGTTACTTTCTTCTGCAATCTCAGAGAAAGTCAGCCTTCGATTGGGACGCACAGTTTCGCTGACATTCTTGACGTGAGCGTCGTCATAGACATCGAAGGACATCCTGATCGAGGGTCATCTTTAACTCCCGTCTGTCCATTTTTAAACAGTGTGAACCGTTCGTAACACCGAGTACGGCTTAAGCACTCGTCACCGTAGGTTCCTGCAGCATTTGGTGTGTCCGTATAAAGGTTTTCCTGAGTTTCACGCAAAATTTAATGGAGACGCGTTGCTCCTCTAACTCTAGCATCTAGAAATTCGTAAACTGTGCGACACAACGTTCTACTCAGTGCAGCATTGAACAATAACTAATAGACAAACAGCCGGCCGCTGTGGTCTCGCGGTTCTAGGCGCGCAGTCCGGAACCGTGCGACTGCTACGGTCGCAGGTTCGAATCCTGCCTCGGGCATGGATGTGTGTGATGTCCTTAGGTTAGTTAGGTTTAAGTAGTTCTAAGTTCTAAGGGACTAATGACCACAGCAGTTGAGTCCCATAGTGCTCAGAGCCATTTTTTTTTAATAGACAAACAACAATTAGACTTCAGGCTGTAAAACATTAAACATAGACCTGTGCAGAGAAGGCAACCGCATTGCCCTCCAACACACCATTTGCAACATATTGCAGTATACAGAGTGTTACAAAAGGTACGGCCAAACTTTCAGGAAACATTCCTCGCACACTAATAAAGAAAAGATGTTATGTGAAAACGCCTAATTTCCATGTTAGAGCTCATTTTAGTTTCGTCAGTATGTACTGTACTTCCTCCATTCACCGCCAGTTCGCCCAATTGAAGGAAGGTAATGTTAAAACGTAATGTCGACTTCCGTGCTTGTGTTGACATACGACTCATTGCTCTACAGTACTAGCATCAAGCACATCAGTACGTAGCATCAACAGGTTAGTGATCATCACGAACGTGGTTTTGCAGTCAGTGCAATGTTTACAAATACGGAGTTGGCAGATGCCCATTTTATGCATGGATTAGCACGGGGCAATAACCGTGGCGCGGTACGTTTGAATCGAGACAGATTTCCAGAACGAAGGTGTCCCGACAGGAAGACGTTCGAAGCAATTGATCGGCGTCTTAGGGAGCACGGAACATTCCAGCCTATGACTCGCGACTAGGGAAGACCTAGAACGACGAGGACACCTGCAATGGACGAGGCAATTCTTCGTGCAGTTGACGATAACCCTAATGTCAGCGTCAAGTTGCTGCTGTCCAAGGTAACGTTGACCACGTCACTGTATGGAGAGTGCTACGGGAGAACCAGTTGTTTCCGTACCATGCACAGCGTGTGCAGGACCTATCAGCAGCTGATTAGCCTCCACGGGTACACGTCTGCGAATGGTTCATCCAACAATGTGTCAATTCTCATTTCAGTGCAAATGTTCTCTTTACGGATGAGGCTTGATTTCAACGTGATCAAATTGTAAAATTTCACAATCAACATGTGTGGGCTGACGAGAATCCGCACGCAACTGTGCAATCACGTCATCAACACAGATTTTCTGTGAACGTTTGGGCAGGCACTGTTGGTGATGTCTTCATTGGGCCACATCTTCTGCCACCTACGCTCAATGGAGCACGTTATCACGATTTCATACGGGATACTCTACCTGTGCTGCTAGAACATGTGCCTTTACAAGTACGACACAACATGTGGTTCATGCACGATGGAGCCCCTGCACATTTCAGTCGAAGTGTTCGTACGCTTCTCAACAACAGATTCGGTGACCGATTGATTGGTAAAGGCGGACCAATTCCACGGCCTCCACGCTCTCCTGATCTCAACCCTCTTGACTTTTATGTATGGGAGCATTTGAAAGCTCTTGTCTACGCAACCCCGGTACCAAATGTAGAGACTCTTCGTGCTCGTATTGTGGACGGCTGTGATACAATACGCCATTCTCCAGGGCTGCATCAGCGCATCAGCGATTCCATGCGACGGAGGGTGGATGCATGTATCCTCGCTAACGGAGGACATTTTGAACATTTCCTTCAACAAAGTGTTTGAAGTCACGCTGGTACGTTCTGTTGCTGTGTGTTTCCATTCCATGATTAATGTGACTTGAAGAGAAGTAATAAAATGAGCTGTAACATGAAAAGTAAGCGTTTCCGGACACATGTCCACATAACATATTTTCTTTCTTTGTGTTTGAGGAATGTTTCCTGAAAGTTTGGCCATACCTTTTTGTAACACACTGTATAAAGCTATCACCGAGATTTTTGTAAAAAAGTATGGATAATTTAACATCCCGTCAAGGACGATATCGTAAGGACGGTGCACCAGCTCGGAATGGGCAAGAACAGGGAAGCCAATCTACTCCGTTCTTTACAGAAGAACGATCCCGGCGTTCGTATTAAGCAATCAAGGGAAATCATATCAAACCATTCGTCAATACAGCAAGTTCGTTGCATATCAACGTCTCTCAGTCTGTGTTTATTTACCAGAGCAGTGGTGCATGCTACGCGGGTCGAAGTGCACATGGTTGGCAGGATATGCTTCACCTGTAAACAATCTCTTGCACGGAAACGTCGCATAATATTCTGATTTTCGCGGATGCCATTTGTAGAATTTTAACCTATTTTGAAAGTCAGTGCCATGATAGCGATTCTTGGTAGCAAGTTATCTCATAGCTACAACAACAGGGCACACATAACTTCTCGAACTTCAAGAACGCAGCTAAATACAAGAACACACCTAACTTATATAGTATTTGGTACATTACGGCAGACGTTTGTGGGAATTTTTCACCTGAAGGCGGGAGAGGGTTTTGGCTATATTCTGTAATTACTAACTGAGCTTATCTTGGAGGGCTCTTCCAGTCACAGAAGAAGGTACATACTTCGATAAAAAAAATAGATGTCGTAATTCGGAAGCCATAAGAGGTAAAAATTTCTTGTTTACTTAAAAAAGGCCCACCACGTGACGTACAAGTACGGACAAACAAATTATTATAATTTCAGAAAAAATTGATGATTTATTCAAGAGAAAGAGCTTCACATACCGAGCACCTCTGGCCTTTATGGCCGGCCGCGGTAGCCGAGCGGTTCTAGGTGCTTCAGTCCGGAACCGCACGACTGCTACGGTCGCAGGTTCGAATCCTGCCTCGGGCATGGATGTATGTGATGACCTTAGGTTTAGTTAGGTTTAAGTAGTTATAATTTCTAGGGGACTGATGACCTCAGATGTTATTCCCATAGTGCTCAAAGTCATTTGAACCATTTTTGGCCTTTATGCAAGCAAGAGGCGTCTGGATACCCTAAGGACAGCTGTGGGATACCAACTTGACTGTCACCCGCCATAAGGCCTAACAACCATGAGTGGGGGTTCGGGATAACATTTATTTTCGTAGCAGGATCCCTTTAGTTGTCATCCGCACTGTTACGTCATGGTGCTACGCCGACGATATTCTACGCCCTGTTTTGTTGCTCTTCATAGCAAGCCGTCTGGGGCTTACTCTTCAACAAGATAATGCCCGCCCGTACACAGCGAGAGTCTCTGCTGCTCGTCTTCATGCTTGCCAAAGCCTACATCCACCAGCAAGTACGCCGGATCTCTCCAGAGTTGAGAACGTTTGAAGCATTGTGGGCGGGGCCTTTCAACTAGCTCGGGATTTAGCCGGTTTAACAAGCCAGTTGGGCAGAATTTGGCACGATATTCCACATGAAGACATCCGGCACCTCTGTCAATCAGTGCCAAGTCGAATAAGTGGTTGTATAAGGGTCACAGGTGGACCGATGCGCTATTGACTGGCTCAATTTGTGAAGCTCTTTCTCTTGAATAAATCATCCAATTTTTCTGAAATTATAATTATTTTTTTGTCTTTACATTTCCATCACATCTACAAATTTCCTTTCCTTTCGGATAATTCCTTCGTGAATCGTCGTTTTTTGTCTTAGAATGTATTTGGGTAGCAAATTTTAACTCCCTCACACTGTAGACATTAAACATCGACAGTTTTGTAATCGATTGTTTTTTGTTGTTTAGAACATTCTCCATTACACACGGTTTGTAATAATATATGTATGTATTTTGTGTGTGTGTGTGTGTGTGTGTGTGTGTGTGTGTGTGTGTGTGTGTGTGTGTGTGTGTAATGTAATGTTTGTGTTGCACGATGATGATGATGATGAGACAAGGGAGAGTGTCGGCGAACAGCGCCAACGAGCCGCCAAGTTTAACGCCCCATGGGGAAGATGCATGTAGTGATGGAGGAATTATGTTAGAATTTGAAGACCTATTTAATCCCGATGGGCCTGTCAAGCGACCCCAGTGTCAGCGACATAGATTCCCAACTGGGAACAAATAACCTGTGAACCGTACTTCATACTGGGTGCCCCATTATCTGCAACTGGTGATGGAGGACTTTATTAATTAACAGTTATGCGGTAGTACCACAGACGAATGTGCCACTCCATGGTGTGTACTTGTGGTGATAACATACAAAAAAATAGAATGCAGCTAAGGAGTATCAAGTTTAGTATGACTGCAAGTATCTCAAGAGTCGTACGGAAAGAGATGCATATTATATTCCGAGGGTGACAAAAACCCAGGACAATTTGGGGCAACGCAGTTATTTCTCTAACATGGATTTACACTGTAACTGTCGTCAGAGAGAAGCAGTACCAGAGTACTGGCCATATGTGGCACTTACAGTTCCTTGAAGTTACTACTAACGTAGATGTATGATTTATGGCTTGCAAAATGCTACAACCATGTTTCAACGTTTATTTCATGGAATGTTGAGGGGATTAAAGCCAAAACAATGTGGGGTGTCTCTAGACAATATTATTGTGTTCGGAAAAGATATGAAGGGACATGTGTAATGTCTGAATGAGGTTTTTAAGACGTTATGCAAAGTACACTTAACTCAGTATAGAGAAATGTCATTTTATGGTACAAGAAGTAAAGAACCTTGGGACAAGAAATTAACCCATATAAATGCCATTCAGAATTTTCCAACACTTCATACAGGCAAAGAATAGCAGTCTTTTCTGGGGTTAGATAACTACCGTAGGAAACTTGTCGAAAGACTTGCAGAAATAGTACGATCTCTCATACATTTATTTTTGAAAGGTATAAAGCTTCATTGGATATCAGAATGTGAAAGTGTATGTCAAAAATTTAAGGAATTACTGACGACTAGTGAATTTAACCTGGAAGAAGTCCATAAGCCCAGTAGGAACCATGGTAATGAACATGGCCTCAGTAGGTAGACTGGTGCATTATGGATACTAGGGCCTATTAATGGGGAGTGGCAAAGAACAAAGGCTGCTGTCATTGCTTGTAAACTATCTGCAACACAATCTCAGTTCATCACACGCAGTGGCGCATTGCACAAGACGATAAATCTTGGGAATCATGCTGTGCTTCCCATCATTCTGTGGGAAGAAATGTTAAAACAGCGACGTGATCACTTATTATCCCGTCGTGAAGGGCATAGCATAGCTGAACATCGGTGGCAGTGTGTGCATAGACAAGATGTTGAGCAGAATGTTACAGACTGTGTGTGATGTGCGCAACAAGCGAAGTTAGGGCATCATTGTCTTCAACTGAAAAGGTTACCAGAAGGCAGCAAAACTTCTTAAATTATTGGGATGAACATTTTCGGACCTTTTTGACACCAGTGAAACCGCTATGTTCTGACCATAATAGATCGTTTCTCGTGGTATCTATGGATGGTTGCTATCTCAAATCAACAAGCCAACCCAGTAGCACAAGCAATGGTGAATAACCGTTTACTAAAGTTCGGAATTCTGGAAACTATAATCGTGGATCAAGGAACTATTATATCCATAGGAAAATAAAAGAACAGAATGTGTACTTCATACGAGATAGGAAACGCTAAGGCACTACGTGAATAGCCTTCACAATGATTTCGATGCATTATTGCTGTGCCTGGTCGTAATTTATTGCGGGAGTTCCATGAAAGTAAAAATTTGTATATGGTCGAAAAATGCTGTCACCATTTCAGACAATCAAACCTAAGATGGGAAAAGATGGTGAGCCAGTGCGAAACTTCGTAAGGACGTTGAGAGAAGTATGGTAGCCAACACCAAGGTCTTTGAACATCAGAAATAGATGAGGCAGCACCATGCAAAGTTACTGAACTGTAGTTAATAATAATAATAATGATAATAATAATACCCTGAAAACAACAGAGCCAGTGGAGAAGACTCAGTTACAGCTGAACTAATAAATTGATCTCAACCAAAAATTATAACTAACCGTCAGCTCATGTTTGAAGAAATATGGTGAAACTGAAAACATACCATAAGACTAGAAAGTGGCTGTCATCCATCCCTTGCACAAGAAAGGTGATAAGCAAAACGTAAATAACTACAGAGATATATCTTTGTTGCCAGTGGGTTATAAAATATTTTCAACAATACTACTAAGAAACGTAGAACCAACATTTGATAGCCAATTAGGAAAATATCAGACTGGATTTAGAAAGGGCAGATCTTGCTCAGAGCAGATTTACAACCTAAAATCCGTAATTCGTCTCAGACTTACAAACTCCAAAGATACAGTTGTAACATTTATAGATTTTAAAAAGGCATTTGACTTAGTTGATAGGGAAACACTAGGTAAAGTGATCAGAGAATTTGGCATCAGATCTAAATTAGCAACCCTTATTCATGAAACGCTCACAGACACCAAATCCAGAGTAAAGTTTCAGGGTGAAATATCGAAGGCATTCAACATAAAAACAGGTGTAAGGCAAGGTGACGGCGGGTCTCCACGCCTCATTAACTGCGTACTAGAGAAAATAGTAAGAGAATAGGTACAGAAACTAAAAGAAGAGAAGGTATCAACAATCAGACTGGGAACTAAAAACAAAGGTATTGAAATTAACCGTTTAGCACTTGCGGAAGATTTTGCCATTCTTTCTGAAAACCTAACAAATGCTTTAATACAAATCAATCTCATAGAAGAAATAGTCAACAAAACAGGTTTTAAGAATATCAGTAGAAAAAACAAAATTTATCACAAATATAAAAAATTCTCCGGAATCCCTAGCAACAGATATTGGCCAGATAAAGAGGATAAATGATTTTAAATATTTGGGGTAAATTATCCAAGAAAATGGCTTAGAAAAATTCACTATAGAAGAAAGAGTACGTAAAATGTTGAGAGCTTATGGAATAACTAGGAATGTCTATAACAAAAGGTGTCTGTCTAAAAATTTGAAGATACAGCACTACTACACAGTAGTAAAACCAAAATGTCTTTATGCAAGTGACTGTTTAGTACTGAACTACAAATTACACAGATTTGAAGTCCTAGAAAGAAAAATCATTTTAAAAATACTTGGACCACCAAAACATACAGAGGTATGAAAATTAAGAAGCAATGAAGAAGTTTATCGCAACATAGAAAACATAAATGAAAAACTACGAAAGCGGCGACTGCTATTTTTTGGGCACTTATACGGAATGAACAGCAACAGGCTAACCAAACAGATTTTTAAATATCTTTCGGACAAGAAGTCAACAATAGCCTGGATTCAAGGAGTCAGGATAGATTTGGAAAGAAACAGCATAAGTGAGAAAGATGCAACAGAAAGAGAGTTTCAAGAGGAAAGTGTTAAAAATGAAAGGATTACAAGGCAGGAGGGAGAAGAAGACAAAGTCAAAATGGTCCTAGGAGAGAAAAAGGATACATAGTGAAAAGATGAAAGAATATTGGAGGAAAAAGAAAGAACAACAAAGAAGGAAGCATTGAAATTGGTGCTTGGTCCTTAGATGAGCCAAACAAAGAAAGAATAATAATAATAATAATGCTAATTTCGTATGGTTCACTGGCCTGGCGCAGTTATCCAACCAGCAAAGGGAATCTACAATTAGACTCGGGATCTAAACCAAATGTCGTTTCTGGTGGCTCCTCACATCGTTGGGAGGAAAAGGGTGGGTTAAAATACAGACTGAAAGATCCAAGGTCCGATTAGGATTCAGTCACTCACATTACTGCTAGACCACCAGGCTCGATAAGTATTGTGTACATTAGTGGGTAACACAAACAAGGCCATGCAACCTAAAAGGAAAATTGAAGAAATTCGTTACCCGGTATCAAGGTCCAAACCAAGTAAGTGAGATGTCGTGACCAATGAAAGTTAAATTGCACCTTTTGACACATACAACTTTCGTACATGTTGGGCAATCATAGGAGCAGCGGATAATAAGAAAAAAACTGCGAAACGTGCCACACCTGTGTAAGCTAAATGCATGTTACAATACACACTGAGATCATGGAAGTAACAGTACACTGTGACTTTGGTGTTTTAAAAAAAATGGTTTAAATGGCTCTGAGCACTATGGGACTTAACATCTATGGTCATCAGTCCCCTAGAACTTAGAACTACTTAAACCTAACTAACCTAAGGAAATCACACAACACCCAGTCATCACGAGGCAGAGAAAATCCCCGCCGGGATTGGTGTTGTATTCAGAATATTTAATGTGTCATGCAGCACGCAAAGGTATGTGAATTTTGTGCAAACAATGAAGGGAATTGTTGGTGTGTGCTGAAATATTAGGTGTGAATGATAATGTGTGGTGGATTTCATTTTTGTGATAAGTTAAGAACTACTACTATGGTTTTTTACTTTAGATAATGGACTTAGGTCGAGAAGAGGAGCGTGATTTCCAACCTTTCTGCACTTTTAAGATTTATGACTGACGACTGGAGATGTCAGTGGTTATGTGTATGAGAGACTATAGATTATTTGAATGTACTTCTAGAGTCAAATTACTATTCATAGAGAATGAGCTAGATTTGCTGCGTGCTTTTTATAATTGGCTGTGTTGTGAAACTTAGAAACGCTTCTCGTGAATCTAGTGTTGCTTTTGCTTCTTTTGAAAAATGTGATGACAAAGAGGGACATTATTTCCTAGTATAATACCTGAAGTATTAAGGATGGCGGATTCTCACACCATTGGTGCAAGTGGAATATTCGCTCATATGGGTGACGTGATCTGTAAGATAACATATTGATACGGTAAATGGGCGTCATTGCATACTGATGAATGATTTATTCAGTAATCTGTTTTGCATATTCATCTTGCTTGGAGTATTGTGTGTTTGTCTTGTTAGTGTAGTGAATGGCGGTTTAGTTTGTTTTGTTTTGTTTTGTAGTATATCAGGGGTAATGTTTGTTTTGTTGTATTTAGTGTGAGTAAATTATGATGAGGAATATGTGCTAGTGACTGATCGCAGTCGCAGATGTGGCAGCAATATTTTTCTTTTGAAAGTATGTGCAGTGGAAGTGGAAGTGGAAGTGGAAGTAACAATGAACGGGTTTTGCGTAATGCGTAGGTATTCAAGGCGGTCTCAGGAACGTGTGAAAGTAAAACTATTGTTGGGGGGGAGGGGACTGGAAGGATGCCTGCAGCCTGTTCTTTTACTACAACCTAGTTTCCAGAAGGCGGGTCAACCCTAAGTACGTTATACACATATATAAATATATGTGGCCCACTGGTTGCTATCACCAATTGTTATGAGCGTGGCAACCTGAGAGTGTAGAACAGTTAATAGGGCATATTCATAAACAGTATGACCTGTGACACTTTGGGGCCATATTTTCAGCTCCCAACAAACATAACAGGTGTTGTGATCTGTACATGACATATCTGCTACTGAACTTGCTTGACAAACCTTCCAGATACACTACTCGGCCAAAACTTCGCCTTTCTGACCCAACTTATTTATCTGGTAAGTTGACAGCAGCGGAGAAGGAGCGTATGCTTCAGCATGTGCAACAGTATTGCAGTAATTACCACTACAAAATAATGGTGATACGCTTCTCAACTTCAAGGACTATCTTCATTCTGGTACTTATTTCTTCAGCCTATCTCTGTCTATGTTGAAAAACCAGCAACAGTTCTGAACTCCCTGGACACCGAACAAATGAGTAATCCTTAGCAAGTAAGCAGCCGTTAAGCATACCAGCTAGCACACACTGCGAACTGGACTTGGTTAGTGTAAGAGCGTTGGAACGATAAACGAAAATACACGTAAAAATGTAATATGTAAGTGATGTTGTTGTTGTTGTGGCCTTCAGTCCTGAGACTGGTTTGATGTAGCTGTCCATGCTACTCTATCCTGTGCAAGCTTCTTCATCTCCCAGTACCTACTGCAACATACATCCTTCTGAATCTGCTTAGTGTAGTCGTCTCTTGGTATCCCTCTACGATTTTTACCCTCCACGCTGCCCTCCAATACTAAATTGATGAACCCTTGATGCCTCAGAACATTTCCTACCAACCGATCCCTT
Source organism: Schistocerca gregaria (assembly GCF_023897955.1). NCBI lineage: Eukaryota > Metazoa > Arthropoda > Insecta > Orthoptera > Acrididae > Schistocerca > Schistocerca gregaria. The sequence continues at coordinate 376,851,664 of NC_064924.1, forward strand.
CTTCTGGTCACGTTTTGCCACAAACTTCTCTTCTCCCCAATCCTATTCAATACTTCCTCATTAGTTATGTGATCTACCCATCTAATCTTCAGCATTCTTCTCTAGCACCACATTTCGAAAGCTTCTATTCTCTTCTTCTATAAACTATTAATCGTCCATGTTTCACTTCCATACATGGCTACACTCATAAAAATTCTTTCAGAAATGACTTCCTGACACTAAAATCTATACTCGATGTTAACAAATGTCTCTTCTTCAGAAAAGATTTTCCTTCCCATTGCCAGTCTACATTTTATATCCTCTCTACTTCTACCATCATCAGTTATTTTGCTCCCCAAATAGCAAAACTCCTTTACTACTTTAAGTGTCTCATTTCCTAATCTAATTCCCTAAGCATCACCCGACTTCATTAGACTACATTCCATTATCCTCGTTTTGCTTTTGTTGATGTTCATCTTATATCCTCCTTTCAAGACACTGTCCATTCTGTTCAACTGCTCTTCCAAGCCCTTTGCTGTCTCTGATAGAATTACAATGTCATCGGCGAACCTCAAAGTTTTTATTTCTCCTCCATGGATTATAATGCCAACTACAAATTTTTCTTTTGTTTCCTTTACTGCTTGCTCAATATACAGTTTGAATAACATCGGGGAGAGGCTACAACCCTGTCTTACTCCCTTCCCAAGCACTGCTTTCCTTTCATGTCCCTCGACTCTTATAACTGCCATCTGGTTTTTGTGCAAATTGTATATAGCCTTTCGCTCCCTGTATTTTACCCCTGCCACCTTTAGAATTTGAAAGAGAGTATTCCAGTCAACAGTTTCGAAAGCTTTCTCTAAGTCTACAAATGCTAGAAACGTAGGTTTCCCTTTCCTTAATCTTTCTTCTAATATAAGTCGTAGGGTCAGTAGTGCCTCACGTGTTCCAGTATTTCTACGGAATCCAAACTGATCTTCCCCGAGGTCTGCTTCTACAAGTTTTTTCATTCGTCTGTAAAGAATTCGCGTTAGGATTTTGCAGCTGTGACTTATTAAACTGATAGTTCGGTAATTTTCACATCTGTCAACACCTGCTTTTTTGGGATTGGAATTATTATATTCTTCTTGAAGTATGAGGGTATTTCGCCTGTTTCATACATCTTGCTCACAACATGATAGAGTTTTGTCAGGACTGGCTCTCCCAAGGCCGTCAGTAGTTCCAATTGAATGTTGTCTACTCCAGGGGCCTTGTTTCGACTCAGGTCTTTCAGTGTTCTGTCAAACTCTTCGTGCAGTATCGTATCTCCCATTTCATCATCATCTACATCCTCTTCCATTTCCATAATATTGTCCTCAAGTACATCACCCTTGTATAGACCCTCTATATACTCCTTCCACCTTTCTGCTTTTCCTTCTTTGCTTAGAACTGGGTTTTCATCTGAGCTCTTGATGTTCATACAAGTGGTTCTCTTATCTCCAAAGGTCTCTTTAATTTTCCTGTAGGCAGTCTCTATCTTACCCCTAGTCAGATAAGCCTCTACATCCTTACATTTGTCCTCTAGCCATCCCTGCTTAGCCATTTTGCACTCCCTGTCGATCTCATTTTTGATACGTTTGTATTCCTTTTTGCCTGCTTCATTTACTGAATAATCTCTTACTATATGAATAATTTATTTTATTTCATCATACATTTCTTCAATTTCTTCGTCATCTGCAGAACTAGTTGGCATATAAACTTGTACTATTGTAGTAGGTATGTGCCTCGTATCTGTCTTAGCCACAATAATGCGTTCACTATGCTGTTTTTAGTAGCTTACGCGCATTCCCATTTTTTATTCATTATTAAACCGACTCCTGCATTACCCGTATTTGATTTTGTGTTCATAACCCTGTAGTCACCTCACCAGAAGTCTTGTTCCTCCTGCCACCGAACTTCACTAATTCCCACTATATCTAACTTTAACCTATCCATTTCGCTTTTTAAATTTTCTAATATACCTGCCCGATTAAGCGATCTGCCATTCCACTCTCCGATCCGTAGAACGCGAGTTTTCTTTCTCCTGATATGTGATATGTGATATCTAGAGCTAATAAAGACTGTGATCCAGTAGCACAGATTTTTTAAAAACGGCTGGAGTGTTCTGCCACGACCTCTCCAAATCGGTATCTGAAAATTGCAGCCAGATGAGTCGGGAGGCAGCTTGCCAGATTCTGCTGCTATTGGAAAAAGTAATGAAAATGAAATGAGCGTTTGGTGTCATTGGCCGGGAGGCCTCTTTCGGGGCAAGCCCGGCCGCCTTGGTGCAGGCCTTATTACATTCGACGCCACATTGGACGACCTGCCCGCCGGATGGGGATGAAATGATGATGAAGACAACGCAAGAACCAGTTCCTGAGGGGAGAAAATCCCTGACCCAGCCGGGAATCGAACCCGGGCCCCTAAGGACGGCAATCCGTCATGCTGATCATTCAGCTATCGGGACGGAGACGGAAAATGGTGACCTGGTATAGTGAAAGCCTCCACGCTGGCGCTGTGACAAGAGAACGGTTACCACAACTTGCATCCCATCACCTACTGCTGGGCCTCAAACGTGACTGGAAGCAGAGTCTTTTCGTATTAAGTCTAAGGTGCGTAATTATAAATGCTGGCCATCCGCACCCAAAACTGTCGCTGCTTGCTGCCTACACCGAGAATTACTCCACACGAACTATCGACCACATGTGGGTCATCCAGTCTCAACTACGATTAGTTGCTGCCTTCTGTAGCTACAGCTCTGTTTCTCCTGCCTAGCCCTGATGCTGTTAGGACCTGAACTGGATCCCTCCAGCTGGGGCCTCGGTTCACAGCCCACACTTTCGTGCCTCGTACAATTGACCTACTGAGAGGGGCTAACGTTGTGACCAGCCCACACCAGTGGTTGCTGCCACTGCATGCCTGCTTCTTTAGCCCTCACTCAGCCAAACACATGCTTGCGTCCTTAAGCTAGTGGCACCTCCTGCTGCCTACCACTGAGCTGGGCAAGCATCTCTGCCCAAGTCCATCGGACGCCACTAACACGCTGTCCACACCAACTGTATGAATTCTTATTCTTCTTCCTCCTCTGCTTCTACACTAAGGCCTAGGCAAAATGCCCTTTACAACGTTACATAATTAACTCCATCTCTTTCTTGACATTTCACATCTCTTCTTCCTGAGGGTTTGCACTTATTTACATCGAACGGAATTCTGTCTTCATCTATCTGCCTGAGGTGTTGACTCCATTCTTCCCAATTTCTTCAATCTTCTCATTTAAACTATAAATTGCCAATTCTGCCCAGATGACATCATTTTTTTAAGTGGTCCCTCCTTTGGTAACTTTTGACATTTAGAAATCACATTTCTGCTGACTGTATGTTATTTATATCTTCTTTTCTCTCAGTCCAAATAGCACAGGTGCTTCCATTGTTTTATATGATTTTAATTTTGAGGTTTTTCTAACTTTATTTTTTTTAAGTTTAATTTATAGCTTTACATATATGCTGAATTTTTTTGGTTTTCCTTTATATGTCCTTGTCTACTTCCACATTTGCGTCACTACCTAAATCACTGGAACTAGAGGCTTGGTCAAGCGCCTTGTTTTCAATAAAGAGCTTTGATCGAACTGGGAATTTTCCATAGTGGGCCATAACTTTTATCTTAGCAACAGATGTTTCTAGACTGTAATGTTTCCTTCCCAACTCATAGTACTTATACACAATTTACACACAGGGCCTACATCTGTCATTTGTAGTACAGTAACATCATCTGCACGCAGCATAACATGTAAATGGTAGTTCCTTTTTAGCTGTATGCGTTTATGGACATCCTTCTTCCAGTTTCTTATGAGGACTTCAATATAAATGTTATAAAGAGTCGCTGACATGCTACTTTCCTGTCTGACACCTTGGTTTATTATTATCTTATCTTTTTTCGAAGTGCCTATATTTACTATTATATTGGTATCACCGTATATGCATTTGATTACCTATATAAGGTGCATGTGGTCTTCTCACTTGTGCATTACTGTCCACAGTGTATTTCTAATGACCGAGTAAATGACTTTCTTGACGTTAATAAAAGCAACACTTGTTTCTAAATCCACTTCACGTCGTTTTTCTGAAATTTCCTTTATATTAAAAATATTATCGCTGCATGAGTACCCTTTCCTAAGCGCTCTTTGCTCTTCCCCCCTAACATGCATCTGTTATTACTTTCAAGCGATCGTTTGTCATTCTTGAGTAGACTTTATAAATTCGTGCTATTTTTACCTTTGTAATGGTCACATGGATTTCTTTGGTCCGCTTTGAAACAGAAATTACTTCGGAGGTTATCCAGTAATTATGGATTTTAAACTTCGTCAGAATTCATTAAACAATGTAAGTCTTTCATCGCACAGCGTCCCTCCATACTTAATAAACTATGCAATTATTCCACCTGGCCAACAACTCCTTCGATTTTTCAAACTTTTAAGAATATATTGAACCTCGTGTAATGTTACTGCTCATATGTCTTGATATAATAGGGTGTTAGGTATTTTGTATTTATTGCAGCACTTTCACAATACCATAACTTCATGTAACACTGTATCAACTTTTCTTCAATAATTACGTTAATTCTAGCATTATACCATTATAACTGATTTAATTTCTTTAACATTCTATATTCTAAGTTCTGTTCTCATATGTATAATGTTCAGCATTTATAACTAATGTTTACCAAGAGTCTTGATGTGCTTTTCTTATTATCTGCTTAGCATGGTTCCACTTATCCATTACAGCGAATTTTATCCTGCAAACTTTTTCTCAGGAAAGCTCACGCTGCCTCGAACTGGTTATGAATGACTGTGTTCATCACATCTGCGATGTTCGACTCTTTGATCATATATCACCATCACAGCCATAGCAATACTGGCTGTATGCAGACAAGCGCAGAGGTTTCCATAACTACTGTCTGGTCTACTGCTTTATCAACGTACATTGTCCCTCACGTCTCTCCTCGACCTTGACGCTCTTATATGAACAACATGGCAGAAACAGCCGTTCCCACTAGATAAAGTCTTTTCAGTCCCACTCCATCGTTTGGCCATTTTCTCGAAGTTATCAGCAGCAGGATCACGTCTTTGGAATAAACTACCACATCATATTAGAGAACGCAGTAACATCTCCAGCTTCGGAATACAGTTAATCTACTAAATCAACAATAATGATTACCATTGTCCCTGTTATCAGTCGCTGTCCTTGCACATCATTCTTTACAACCAGATCTTCCTCATTTTCCAGTCTTCTTAGCTCCTTAAGTTTCCTTTCCTCAGAACTTGCTGTATCAGACTAGACCTGTTTTGTACAGCTATAAATTGTTTGTACATCTGAAGCTATCGTAAATGTTACTACTGTATTGTTATTGTTATTATTATTATTTTTATCATTTTGTTATTATTGTTTCTTTCCTTTCTCAGACGTTATGTCTAGTTAAAAATGGAAAGTGACGCGGACCTTGATCAAGCGTGACTTCCTTTTAACTGTACGGTATATGTTACGTTGCATTTAGGAACTTTCGGGTAATTGAACATGTATCAGTAGTTACAGATTTCTGTAGTTGTGTATATACGTTTGGATGTAGCTGTATTGCGTTGATGGACTGGTGGATATTGTGTGGTATGACTCCTGTAGTTGATAGTATAATTGGTATAATGTCAAGTTTATCCTGATGCCAAATGTCCTTGATTTTCTCAGCCAGTTGGATCTATTTTTCAATTTTTTCTCCAGTTTCCTTCTGTATATTTATTATATTGGGTATGGATATTTCGATTAGTTGTGTTAATTTCTTCTTCTTATTGGTGATTATGATGTCAGGTTTGTTATGTGGTGTTGTTTTATCTGTTATAACGGTTCTGTTCCAGTATAACTTGTAGTCATCATTCTCCAGTACATTTTTGTGGTGCATACGCGTATGTGAGAACGTGTTGTTTTATTAGTTTATGTTGTATGGCAAGTTGTTGATGAATTATTTTTGCTACATTGTCATGTCTTCTGGTGTATTCTGTATTTGCTAATATTGTACATATGCTTGTGATGTGATCTACTGTTTCTATTTGTTGTTTGCAAAATCTGCATTTATCTGTTGTGGTATTGGGATCTTTAATAATATGCTTTCTGTAATATCTGGTGTTTATTGTTTGACCCTGTATTGCAATCATGAATCGTTCTGTCTCACTGTATATATTACCTTTTCTTAGCCATGTGTTGGATGTGTCTTGATCAATGTGTGGCTGTATTAGATGATACAGGTGCTTGCCATGTAGTGTTTTCTTTTTCCAATTTACTTTCTTTGTATCTGTTGATGTTATGTGATCTCAAGGGTTGTAGAAGTGGTTATGAAATTGCAATGGTGTAGCCGATGTATTTATATGAGTGATTGCTTTGTGTATTTTGCTAGTTTCTGCTCGTTCTATAAAGAATTTTCTTAAATTGTCTAGCTGTCCCTAATGTAGGTTTTTTATGTCGATAAATTCCCTTCCTCCTTCCTTTCTGCTTAATGTTAATCTTTCTGTTGCTCAATGTATGTGATGTATTCCATATTTGTGGCATTGTGATCGTCGAAGTGTATTGAGTGCTTCTAGTTCTGTGTTGCTCCATTTCAGTTCTCCAAATGATTAGGCCAATATTGTTATAGCATAAGTATTTATAGCTTTTGTCTTGTTTCTTGCTGTCAATTCTGTTTTCAGTATTTTTGTTAGTCTTTGTCTGTATCTTTCTTTTAGTTCTTCTTTAATATTTGTATTATCTATTCCAATTTTTTGACTGTATCCTAGATATTTATAGGCATCTGTTTTTTCCATTGCTGCTATGAAGTCGCTGTGGTTATCCAATAAGTAATCTTCTTGTTTAGTGTGTTTTCCCTTGACTATGCTATTTTTCTTACATTTGTCTGTCCGAAAGCCATATTATTGTCATTAGTATTATTATTATTACTATTAACATTTTTGTGGCGGCAGCTGCAGCAGTAGTACAGGTACTAGCAGTATTAACTTTATTACCTCATGGCCAGTGTTATTTATCTACATTGTCGCTATAGAAGCTGTATGCGTGAAACCTTGGTCTTATATAAGAGCGGTTCTGAAGAGACCTGATCAGATCAGGCTAAATAAATAAACACAATATTCCATATTTCAACTATTTTCTCCTTCTTTGCTTTTCCTTCTCACCAACTCCTTCAAAAGCTGCTCCTTCTATACAGTTTTTCATACGTCTCCACTCTGATTCCCCATCAACCTCAGTTGTAAATTTTATTAGATACTCCTGTAGTTACTGTAGAAACTATTATCCAATACTCTTCTCCTGTAATAAATTTACTTTGAATACTTTTCTGAAGAAGCTGGTTTCCTTTTAGCAAATTTCTTCCATCTAGCTACTGAAGGTGTAGTTCCAACCACGAGAAAGTGGTCTGAATATATGTTATCCTCTACAGATCCTTATGTCTTGATCCCCATATTTGAGTGCGCGATAAACTATTATATTATTGATTAAAAAACCTTGAACAGTCCTTGTATACTTACGGATGTTTTTTTCTTAAGAAAAGGAATTACATATTTGCAGTAGATTGTTTGTGGTAAACTGTCTTAGCTCTGGCCCGTTATCATTAATTATTTGGTGTCCAAAAGTTCCAATTACTTCTGGTACTGGCTGTCTTCCTATCCTTGTGTTTAGATCACCACATAATATAACACTGTCTGTCTTGTTTACGTTCTTTAATTACTTTTGCAGGTTGTCATAAAACTTCTGGGTCTCTTCCTTCCTTCCTTCTCCATATACACGAATTGCAGTAAGAGAACGTATGTCTCTTCTGAATTTCCACGTGAAAATTCTCTCATTTACGTAGCTATAGCTCACTCTGATATTCTTCCATGTCATTTAATAAAACTGCTACACCATTACAGGCCTCTCTGTTTTGAGGCGCTCCACTGTATATCATTATGTAGTTTTTATATTCTGTTTTCTCATTTAATTCCCTTTGTATGAATGTAGGTGAATAAATTATATTGATATTTCCACCACATTTAAGTTTCGACAATGGCCGAGGAATTGATTCTTCACACTTGTTGCCCATTCAAATCCTGCAGTATTATCGTGGCCAGTTATAAAGTCAGTAAGACTCGAACCGTCCTGAACCCTTGATAGCAGTTTACAGAATTCGCATGCGTGGTCACAATACGACTACAGCATTTAAACCTCTAGTGCACATCGCTCATACAATCGCTACTTGAGTCTGTCACCTGCCTTCCTGTCGGCTAGATTTGTCTTATTCGCGATAGATGCTCCTAGAGCCTTAATGGTTGTGACTGATTCTAGGGACAGACGGCCGACCGAATGGTCAAAGGTTATGGACATTGCATTAGATTTATTAATGTCAGCAGCTCATCTGGATAGGCGCTGACCATTTTTAAAGCTCGCTCCATTTAGAACTAAATTTTTAACGACGTCATCTCTGTGTACGTGCCCCTATGTACATGGTACGTGTAATCCTATATGCATGGTCATTGCTAGGCGGAACTGGTAGTCTAAGGGCCAAAACTTTTGTCAGCATTGACGGGAATATGAGAAATTTATCTTATATACTCTGCCTGACGGAAAGTGAGGTTCCCAGAAGGGTAGGAGGATACGAAATGAAACATCACGGGGTAAGAATGTAAGAGGGGAGGCTATACAATATTATTTCAGCTATTACAAATCTGAGTCAAATTTACAACTTGACACTATGAGCCCCGTTATCAGTATGACATTGCACCCCCTCTGACCCAGACGCGTGCACTTATCCGGTAGGGAAGGGTGTCATAAAGCTGTCCCTCTCTCTCTCTCTCTCTCTCTCTCTCTCTCTCTCTCTCTCTCACTCCCTCTCCCCCTTTCTGCCCCTCTTTGTGTGTGTGTGTGTGTGTGTGTGTGTGTGTGTGTGTGTGTGTGTGTGTGTGTGTGTGTTGTCACGTAATGCAACTCAGTTCAATCGGAAAGATACAGACTATCTTTGCAACAGTGGGTACTTCCCCTTGTGAAGCCGATAAATAGGCCGTGGTGTCGTTAAACGGCGACAGAATGAGGCTCCGAAAGTGGGGAACACGTGCAGACCACGTGACTTCTATCTCTTTCTGTATGCGCGATACGCTCAGTACACTGGCTTAACAACCGTCGGGCTTAGCACGTTACAAACGACTGAAAACTGAGACCACGCTGCACCGTCAGCTAATAGTTGAGTAGTAGACCGTGCACTGTGCCTCTGCACAACCCAGTTAATACGAAATAAGTTGCTACGGAGCAGTTAGGCCATAATACAACTTATCTACTTCATGAAAGCGAGGTGGCGCAGTCGCTAGCACCCTGGACTCGCATTCGGGAGGACGACGGCTCAATCTCGCGTCCGGCCATCGCTTCAAGCAAAAGCCGGGATGGTTCCTATTCCAGGGCATGGCCGACTTCCTTCCTCATCCTTCCCTAATCCGATGAGACCGATGACCTCTCTGTTTGGTCTCTTCCCCCACATCAACACTCCCATCTAACTCGTAGTGACCACTTCAAACCCAGGGTCAAATAACAATCATTATAGCTAACCTTCCTCACTGTAAACAAAGTGTTTTCAAAATATTCTCTTAGTTACATAGTAGATGTATTATTTGCGTAATAATAGTGATTAACTCACAACTCCTACGGTTTATTGAAGTACTCGGTAGAATATTCCGATGAATACGACGACCAAATTTGAAATTCTTAAACGCAGAACAGTCTTAGCAAGGCTAATCCTCAAAGGTAATGAATTATGGCGATAATATTTCCACTCCTCACGATTTTTCAAAAGTGGTTCGATGTAAAATACTAAAAATTAAGGAATAGAAACGAGACCCAGCCCACGTGCTGAATACTATTAACAGCCGCTATTGCGAAACAAACATTGAAATGGAAGTAAATTAGCAAAAGGCAAACAAGGGGTCTCAAATCAGATGCATTATTTAATTTAAATACAGACAACAAAATTCTTAACAGGCAAAAATGCTTGGCTGTGAAATACAATAAACGGCATCACAGATAACCTTACTTTCTTGTGATGATGGAGGTTTCATAACGGAATAAGAAGATGATTTGCAAATTTCATTCTACAATACGTGGAACGAAGGTACAAAAATTCACCGGGAAACACTTGACAAGAGCGAATATCCTAACAACAGAATAATTTGCGTAATGGAGTTATTGTTTCTAAATACTTCGACATTAGTTTAGTCAGTTCTAAACATTGGCTCCCAGTTAAATCATTCCGTTCCTCATGTGCCAATAGGAAGTGCAAGAAAGCTAAAGCGAAAACGTTGCAGGAAAAATGTGAAGAAATCGAAAACGGAATAAGCGTTGGAAGGAAGATTCATCATACAAAAAATTTAAAACAAACTGCGGTGATGCTAAAAGCAAATGTGCTAAAATTAAGAACTTAGGAGAACTTCGGTTTTAAATGCAACGGAGAGCGGATAGCTTGAAACAATGCGCAGAAGCTGTCTTCGAGGGGAAGGGAGTGTCTATTACTTGACAGAAGAAATAAACTGAAGGGGAGCTGGTAACATAGTGGATACAGTGTTACATTCAGAGTTTGACAGAGCTTTCGAAGACACGTAATCAAAAAAGGCAGAAGGCGTGGATAAAATTTCTTCCGAGCTTTTAAAAACTTTGTGGGGACACGGCTCCCAAAGATCAATCAAGGATGTAAAATCTATTAAACTGGAGACATAGCATCACACATTCGGAAAAATATGATCCACACATTTTCGAAAATAATAATGGAAGATAGTGCAGAATTAGTTAACAGCTCATGGACTAAAGTAGCTGACAAGAATAATACACAGAAGAATGGAAAAGAAACTTGAGAATCTCTTAGTGACGATCAGTCTGACATAGGCAAAAGCAGAGGCACCAGAAACAGAGTTATGACGTTTTGCTTGGTAATGGAAGTAAGACTTAAGGTCTGTAGTGCTAGAAACACCGTTGAACAACGTAAACTCGCAAAAAGTTGTAAAATATAGAAAAAATGGTATGTCCCCCTAGTGTTCAATCTGTACATCTAAGAAGAAATGGCGAAAATAAAGATAGGTTTAGGAATGGGATTAACTTTCAGGTCTAAAGAATGCAACTATAATGTTCGCTGTTGACACTGCTATACTCAGTGAGAGCGAGGAAAAAGTACATGGCGTACTAAACAGAATGAATAGTATACTGAGCACAGAATACGGATTGAGAGTAAACCAAAGAATCAGAGTAGTGGAAATGAGAAGAATGAGAAACTTAAACTCAGAATCAATGATTACGAAGTAGATGAAATTAAGGAGTTCTGCTACCTTGAAAGCCAGATAATCTATCACGGACGGAACAAGAAGGAGACAAAAAGCAGACTATTACTGGCAAAAAGGGCATTCCTGGCCACGAGAAATCTACTAGTATCAAGAATAGGCCTTAGTTTGAGAAATAAATTTCTGAGAATGTTCGTTTGGAGCACAGCATGGTAATAAAACGTGGACTATGGGAAAACCGGAACAGAAGAGAATCGAAGAATTTGAGATGTGGTGCTAGAGAAGGATGCTGAAAATTAGGTGGGCTGATACGGTAGGGAATGAGGAGGTTCTCCTGAGGATCGGCGAGACAAGGAATATATGGAAAACACTGACAGTAAGAAGGGACAGGATGGTAGGATATCCGATAAGACTTCACGGAGTAACTTCCACGGTGCTAGAGGGAGCTATAGAGGGTAAAAGCTGTAGAGGAAGACAGGGATTGGAGTACATCCAACAAATAATTCAAGAGGTTAGGCGTAAGTGCTGTTTTGAGATGATAAGTTTAGCACAATAGAGGAACTATGGCATCAAAATCAGAAGACTGAAAACTCCTGCCATCTGCTAAGAAAACCATAGATAAGATTATATTGTATTTTGTAGCTGTACACTTCATTTGAGATCAATTGTTGGGAAACCAGTGGTAAGTCCTTATGGAACCAAACTGCTGAGGTCATCGGTCCCTAAGCCTACACACTACTTAATCTACCTTAAAATAATTTACACTAGACAACACATACGTGCCCGAGGGAGGACTCGAACCTCCGGCGGGAGGTGCCGCACGGACCGTGAGAAAGCGCCTCAGACCGTGCGGCTAGATTAAGTTTAACTGTCCATTAAAGCAGTTAAACAGTGTGCCGTAAAGTAGCTGTAAATATAGAAGGTGTTTTTGGATGCCTCTGTATAACCTTGCGTTACGGAGCATTGAACATTTGAACAACTGATAGATTGAAGTATGCTGCATCACCCCATAAGATTATCTCAAACAACGGCGTGAAATGAAGGTATGAAAATTCACAGAGCTGCAGTGTCAGCCAACTGTACAGGCCCATACTGGCCATAAATCTGCAAAATGAGTTTAGTATTCATAGTAAGGAAATCAACAAAGCAATAGAAGTGAAGTGTCAATACCCATTTTGAAACGCCCCGCTAAACCCGCAGGTCAGGACAGGTAGTTTAAATTGTGGAAAGGGGCCAAAATAAGCGGCTGTCAGCTACACTCGAACATACAGCTTTATTTATATGACCAAACATTACAAGAGCCAAGAAATTAAAAAAAAAAAAAACAGCATTAATTTATCGGCTGAATGTGCCATACAACCTCATGCCTTAAGAGCAAAACAACTTTAATTTTTAAAAAAAATTGGCTGAAGGCCCATCTCTTAAGACTCAAACCAAAATTAAATTTTTAAAAGGCCAAACGCCTTATGTTAAAACCGTTATTTAATTAGGTTGAAGGCTCAAACAATCTGACACCTTAGAAGCAAAACAACTGTAATTTAAAAATCGGCTGAAGGCCCATCACTTAAGTCTCAAACCAAAATAAATTTTTAAAAGGCCAAGGCCTCACCTTAAAACAGTTCATTAAATTAGGCTGAAGCCCCAAACAATCGTACGCCTTAGGGGCAAATCAACTTTAATTTAAAGGAAGCCATACAAATACAAACAACAAGAACAAATAAGTAATGGCAGTGCATCCAACGGCGCTCAGAAGTTTCCGAGGTTCGGCCTGGAATTCAAACACTAACGCTCGCTTAAGTGAGACAGGCAGTCGGCCCAAACATTCTCGATCCAACGACGCTCCAACCGACAGACAGTCAACGGACCCACCGACAAGATAACTTCCGCTCCACCTGAACAGCACACAACAGGGAGTTCAATGGAACAACTAATTATACATTGGGCTGTCAAACTACACGCCGTGCTCGACAGCGACAACACGGTGAGGAAAATACACTGCGTGAATTTACGTCAACGGCCAGGGCAGGTAACCGGAACGTTAACGGCCACAAGGCAGAAGATTCCTCTGGTGCAATTTAATTCAAAGTAACCAGGTATAGTTAAACTCCACTGGAGGGTGGCTAAAATTTGCCAACTTGAAAACACGTTTTTGCGCGCGGGAATGTCCCAACAGCCGACAACTAAATCCAAACGACACAATGTGAACAGTGGTGACTTGCTGACAGATTAAGTCAAAACTCAACTTTCGTGTCCAGGATCGGTGAGCCACAGACCTCGTGGCAATGGGAACAGCACCACACACTCCGACCGCGCGTGGACGTCGCCGCGGAGATTTCCTCGCTGCCCCACCCCAACCGACCAACTGCACGCACCCGGAATCTATAAGCGCCAGGCCAAAGATAGTATAAGGTGCGAATATCGATACACACCGGTGCTGCCACTGGCGGAGACAGAGGATAACAGCATAATCGCGATAACCGTAGTAACATAGTAATCAAGGTTTAATCCAACGCATAACATGAGCCAGCCACGACTCACAGTTTTTAGTGACTTCTGTGAGGAAGTCGCTGTGAAATGCTGCACTAGCAGCTACTGACCGGGAAGTGCAGTTTGGTGACCTGCGGGTTAGAAGAACGCATATCCAAAGGAATGGTGTGACTGGTCAGGCGCGCTTGGTGAAACCTGCACCACACAGTGGCACTAGGCGAAATGGGCAGGACGATATCATCACAGCAGGACCCATGTTCGGAGCTACGTGACTGGGAGCCTCATAAACGGATAAACGGATGTGAATTTTGAGGTACATTCAGAGTCCGTCAGCATCATCCCACGCTAACCGATGAGACAACTCCGCAGAGACAGCTGGAGCCGCGGGTTCGATACTGAATCGGGCCAGACGCGCCCTGCACTGGGTCTCTTAGTGGGACTTGGTGCAGCAGTGCTGCTCATCTGTCTTCCATGCCTCCGGTCGCGAGACTCCTGCCAGGGGGCAGCAGGTCGTGCCCTGCCGGCGGCAGTCTTCACCCGCCTGTGTGATGGATGCGCGCGGAGTTTGCGTTGGCAGGTGTGGTCATTCCACACTGGAACAGTGTCAGAATAGAAGTAGGAGAATGGTACTGACATCGAGGCTGTGGCCTGCTGTCACACCACCTGCCACTAATCGGCGTGACATCAGCATCACAATGCGCCTACAAGTGCATCTCCTCACCAGAGTGGAAGCTTTCACCTGTGAGCTGAAGCCAGCCAGGATCGCCTGAGTGAGGCAGGTCTGCCTCACATTACAAATGACAGGATGTCTATCTGGAATTGAATAAAGCACTTCTGTCGACGGGCAGTGTATCTTTGGGCTCACAGGGCTGTCACTCCACCACTCACCCTACAGCATTCAACCAACACTCTACAGAAGTAAAGAACTTTGGGCTACAGACATCATAAAATCATGCGGGTAAAATGATGTCATAGCCATGCTGCTTTTTGTGGCATATTGACCATTTAGGATGATCATTCTGTTCCGTTGAATGGAGTTCACCCCTGTTTCCACTAGCCTAGTTCTTTGTGTTTCTCTTCTCCTACTGTCCAAGACTGTAAACATTTTGCATTCTTCCTCCAGCTGCGTACCCTTCAATCTGAAGGAAGAATTAAGAAATATACATGTTTCAATGATTAGAATGTCAATGTAGACCAGGATAGACATGAACCAGAGAAGAATGGAGCATAGTAAACGCAAAGTATGGGGAAGACTAGGAGGAGGAGAAGTATACAGTCCACGGGATATTGAAATGGTTAAAAATGGTGTTGTACGGTGGGGCGATAATCAGCAGTGTATTGTGGAAAAAAATTATCACAGAAGTCATCAACTAACTCTACATCTCCGATACATGACTATGGAGCTTGCTAGAAGTAAGGTGGCCCAAAGTAATACCCAGAACTAAAGTATTAAAAATTGGCTACGGGACACCAACAGAGAACAGCTCAAGACCAGAAATCAAAAGAAGTCAACACACCCCCTGTGTCAATGAAGAGGACCAACAGCGAAGTACGGCCCTGACTGAAACATTCAACAGGGGATACGAGGGAGCCCTCAGACTACCTGTCAGAGATCTGCAAACAAGGACATGGCAGCTGTGAGTAAGACACGGAAAGCAGTAAATGATACAGCAAACTACAGACCACGATTGTAGCCTTTGTGTATTTCACTGGGAATTAAAGACACTATCATAATTCCAAAGAGAGCAGGTGTTGACAGATGTGAAAATTACCGAACTATCAGTTTAATAAGTCACGGCAGCAGAATACTAACACGAATTATTTACAGACGAATGGAAAAACTGGTAGAAACCGACCCGGAGAAGATCAGTTTGGATTCCTTAGAAATGTTGGAACACGTGAGGCAGTACTGACCCTATGAGTTACCTCATAAGATAGATTAAGGAAAGGCAAAACTACATTTCTAACGTTTTTAGACTTAGAGAAAGTTTTTGAAAATGTTGACTGGAATACTATGTCTCAATTTCTGAAGGTGGCAGAGGTAAAATACAGCGAACGAAGGGTATTTACAATTTGTACAGAAGCCAAATAGCAGTTATAAGAGTCGAGGGGCATGAAAGGGAAGCAGTGTTTGGGAAGTGAGTGAGACAGCGTTGTAGCCTATCCCCGATGTTTTCCAATCTGTATATTGAGCAATCAGTAAAGAAAACAAAAGAAAATTTCGGAGTAGAAATTAAAATCCACGGAGAAGAAATAAAAACTTTGAGGTTCGCCGATGACACTGTAATTCTGTCAGAGACAACAAAGGACCTGGAAGAGAAGTTGAACGGAATGGACAGTGTCTTGAAAGGAGGATATAAGAAGATCATCAACAAAAGCAAAACGAGGATAATGGGATGTAGTCGAATTAAATCGGATGATGCTGAGGGAATTAGATTCGCAAATGAGACACTTAAAATAGTAAATCAGTTTTGCTATTTGGGGAGAATAAATAGTTTCGACAAGAAGAGAATAGAAGCTTTTGAAATGTGGTGCTATAGAAGAATGCTGAAGATTAGATGGTTAGATCACATAACTAATGAGGAGGTATTGAATAGAATTGGGGAGGAGAGAAATTTGTGGCACATCTTGACTAGAAGAAGGGATCGGTTGGCAGGGCATGTCCTGAGGCATCAAGGGATCACCAATTTAGTACTGGAGGGCAGCGTGGAGGGTAAAAATCGTAGAAGGAGACCAAGAGATGAATACACTAAGCACATCCAGAAGAATGTAGGTTGCAGTAGGTACTGGGAGATGAAGAAGCTTGCACAGGATAGAGTAGCAAGGAGAGCTGTATCAAGCCAGTCTCTGGACTGAAAACCATGACAACAACATCATGTAAGGGGTTATACAGTACTACTGACAATAGTATGTTGTAGTATATCGTGTCTGTTCTGTGTCGGTGGTCTTCTGGAACTTTCGAAGCAGCTCGCCTTTTTCTCCACTAGTGGCAATGCCTTGCTGTTTTGCGTTCAGCAGTGCAAGACGCTACCGTCATGTACCTGAACTTGAAAAGAGAATCGTTTTTTTGGGGTTTCAAGCGGAATGGTCGCCTGAAGTTCCGTCGCACTTAAGTTATTCGAACAGTTTGCTAAACTTATGAATTATGTGTTTGGAGGTATTACATCATTTGATAGGGTAATATGTTTAACAATGCGGTTTATATGTGCAAGGTGCAAGTAATTACATATGAAATCAGTGGACAAAACCGTACTGTCATTCTCAGTCAGTAGCTCCCGATATCGGACGGTCATAAAAAGACTGTCGTGGGAGGTAGTAACGTGAACAGTTGATGCAGAAAAGCGATACGGCAATGGCAAACCTCAGCGTGAAAGTGGAGTAGATTCAACTGTTAATACAGTCAAAGTTGGGTCTAAGCATTATTAGGAAGCGTGTTACGTGAAAAAGTTAATAAACGAAATAAAAGGATCTCTACTGTTTATGTTTGATTCTTTCAGATAATTTTTGAAGAAAGTAGCCGAAATAACATTTACCGATTCTCCTGTGTCCAGAAATATTTATTGTCGGAACCATGGCCTATAGGAGTAGATAGGTACCAGGGGGTATTCCTGTTGGCATTGGTTAACACCTTCGCAGATATCACTCCTCGTATCTGTACCACTGTTTAGCGAAAGAATTTTACGATTTTTTCGTAACCGCTGATTCTGGCCACGATCGTTTTTCTGGGGCACAATACGCTCGGAATTAGTTTGTGTAATGATTTTCGACTGAACGAGCACCATCGTCTACTACTTTGGTTATAACAGGGTACTGCGACCTCCAGTCCATGTTGGTAGGTGGTGGAGGCAGCTTCTGGTTCCACTATTAATGGTTTGGGTTCGGTATGTAGCCTGGATTGCATCTCCTGTACAACGGTTTTTTAGACTCCGGTATGACCTAAACCCATTTTCATTTCCGTTTGGCGTGTTATTATTCTGATTATTCCCTGCGTAGGCATTCTTGGAGTTGTTTCGCTGCAGACGAGCTGCATTTATTTCAGATTGCCCCTTATTATTACAGAGCCCAGTGCCATACGGTCGAACGTTATGTTGACTTTGTTGGGCTCTGACGTGTGCTTGTGTTAGGTCAATGGAATTCAGCACTGACATGAAATCCTCTAGATGACAATCTGGTACGTGTATTACCTCCTCCCGAATCTGCACGAGTAATTGTGCGCTTCGGATTCCCAATTTACTGCTTTCCTTAAATATTTTTCAAAGTAACGTCACCGGCTTCATTACAGAAAATATTCTGGGATAAAAGCCTCCTTTCGCAAACTCTGTTGAATTCTGCGGGGCCAGTATTTGCTGAGAAAAAGCTCTTTTGAAGTCCTCGTATATTTCACATGTTTCAGTAGCATCTGTGACCCACATTGGCCCATTGCTGTGAATATAACCTGATACAAAACTCATTCTCGGCAATACTCCTCTGAAGCTTCTGACAAGCACATCCAGGCTGAAACTGCCTTGCTTCAGCAATTTCTCTTCCATTAACAAAGCTGTGGACAAGTTTGCGGCGGGAAGAGAGACGTGTGGTGAACATAAATTGTTGGCTGACAGCTGGCATGAGTGCACACCATCACAGAGTGGGTTGGGGCTTGAGGTTTGTTGAGCCTCAGCGTCACATACGGGGCATCCATAAATTACGTCACTCGGTAAGGGTGAGGCCCACGAGAAAGACAGGCCGCGGCGCGTACGTTACGAGGACAGACCTGAGCTGGCTTACTTGCTCAGTTCTTCAGACAAAACACGTTTCTAAACCTGTTAGCTCTTAACTGGGCGTTTGCGTTCTAATGAGAATTGCATATTCTACTGGAATCTGCTTTTATGGATTGTTAAAAAATGGCTCTAATCACTATGGGACTTAATATCTGAGGTCATCAGTCCCCGAGACTTAGTACTACTTAAACGTAACTAATCTACGGACATCACACACATTCATGCCCGAGGTGGGATGCGAACCTGCGATCGTAGTAGCAGCGAGGTTCCGGACTGAAGCGCCTAGAACCACTCGGCCACAGCGGCCGGTTTATGGATTATTACTGACTACTAGTACTACGACAATATACACCACCGTGCAGTATGCTGTATTCTAAGATCTTTTAAAGTTCTCCACTGTGTGTTTCTGTATGAAATATGCCCCAAATTTACCTTCCACTCTATAAAAAGTCTGCGTATTATGAAAAAGATGTATCCACAAAGAGTTATCAAACTTATACTAGTATGTTAATATTTGACTATGGAGAACCTAATTTGAATTGAACTGTAACTGGTCTGAATACAACTCGTCTTTGTATTAAATGCACAACTGAAGTAAAACAATTATCTGGCTCTAATCAAAATTTCTGCTTAACTCCAGTCTTGAAAACATTGTTGCAGACTTCTCGACAGCACAACAGCAAACAGCTAGCAGGCAATGGCTAAACTAGATTTTTATTTTTAAATAAAATTTGCAAACACTATTCGAACTGCTGTATACCATATGGTGCAATGTCACCACAATCAAAATTAATTGGAATCCTTCAAGGAACTGGGGCACAGGTGACACAGGAGATGAGAGTCATTGTAAGAGGTTGTTTGTGATATCTTCCAACTCGAGATATTCATGTGTGATTGACATTAGTGATCACCAATTCCGCAAGACTCCACCAGTATACGACAAGGAACTAAAATACAATACAGTAATTAGTATATTACAGGAACATTACAATACTCCGTAGGCCTGGTTAGTGTATTCCCACATATGTACTCCCTCTACACTAAACTACAATGCCTTCAATATAATATTCAAATTGTCTTTGATAATAATTATGATACCTACAGTGAAATGTTAGTATTAAGGGAACCTACACGACAATTAAAATTAAATGTGCACCAAATTCTATTATTAATTGTGGTCAGTAAACGGTAATGAAATATTCTAGTTCTGTGTGATACCTTCCGGTAAGAATGCTGATGGCTTTCTGGGATAATCAAATGTTCTTACTTGTATTGCGTGATTTTGGAAAATTCTTGTTTGGGATCATGAAAAATTTGAAAAATTTTCGCAACCATATCTCATAAGTTGTACTCCATATTCGGTACTTCTATAATATATTTGCATTAAGGCACAGAGGCATACGGAGAAAATATTTATTCCAAATACCTCTCTTGCGATTGTAGGTTCTTTAGTGCGTGACGGGAAAGAAAGAAATTGTTTTCCATTTGTAAGTGGTGAGTAAGCCTTATTTCAGCGTATTCCTGACGCTAGCACTCGTCCTACATACTAACAATAATCAGTAAGAGCTTTGCTGAATAAATGAACTTGATTTTTTTCTTTATTGCACCACCTATTAAGCAAGAACAACATGCGCTGTGAACTCCCTCGTTCTAATCTAAAGAGCAAAACAAGTAAACAGGTTATAATAACGAGTCTCGCAGAATTCTGTGTACCGTTATACAATTTGCTTGCACAGTTGAGTTGAATTAAATTCACTTCAGTGTTTATACCAAGTGTGTCCGTGTGCAAAATTATGCGTTCCACTGTTGTTTCGCAATGGGACCTAATCCTAAATAAGAAAAGCATTACAGTCAGATTTTGGAGTGCTATCCTCAAATTAAAGGGTGGTTACGTTTTGTTGAAAATGGTACTACAAGAGCCTAGTGTGCTTACTGAAAGTGTGAAATTAATGCAAAATTAACAGACATTAAAAAGAATATTAAACCACGGATCACAGTAAAGCTCTCGACAATGGAAGCTTCTTTTTCAAAGCGAGACTAAACAAAATGCCCTTATATCATCGGAATCATTAACCTGCATGCTCAGTGTTGACCACAGTTTATTTCTTTCGAATGATCACTAATCAGAATTATGTCAAAAACAATTTTCAGATAGAAAATGTACGAGCGAATCCCAGTTGCACAAAACTAAGTGGAGAGAAATTGTTGCAAACTTGTTAGCTCCAGACGTTTCGGAAATGTTGCGTCATGATATTGGTGTAAATGGATTCAGCAATAAGTTTAGATGGCTCAACAGATATAGCCATTATAAAATTACTCGGCTCTTGTATAACCTATTTAAGCATATCGATAAAAAAGGTGTGAATGTTCTTGGGTATGGTGTATTTAGAAATTGGAACAGCTGCAGTCATTATTAATTCAGAAATAGCTTTGGTGGAGTGTGATAAACTTAACCCAGAAAATATGATAGGGATCGGGGTTGACAATGCTGCTGTAATTACATGAATAAAAATGGTGCATGTGAGAGGCTGAAACGAGACTTACATAGACCACACCTGATTATGATGTCTTGTGTTTGTCATTCACTGCAGTTAGTAATCACTCATGCAGCAGAAGAGATATTGCCAAGGAATATCGACTTTTTAGTTTGAGAATACTACAACTGGTTTCAGATAGCTTTTGCCCACTAATGTAGAGGGACGTGCGTAGAACGTTAAATGAAGGAAGGAACCTTTGAAAACTCCATCTGTGTGTGTGACGCGATGGCTTTCTATTGAACCTGTTGTTAAAAAATTATATCACATTGCGAAGAAACGAAACTTCACTTCCAAATTGCCAGATGTACAGAAATCTTGCTGCACAGCAGAAATGCTGTACAATTCTTTGTCTGTCATTCTTTGCAGTTAGCGTCTTCTCATGCAACAGAAATATTGCCAAGAAATATCGACTTTTTGCTTAGAGAAATAATCAACTGGTTTTTGCATTCTTCAAAGCGCCAAGCAATGTGCTGGGACATCTACAAAACATTAAGTCAAGAGGAGGAACCTTTGAAAATTCCTGCTGCGAGACGTGATGGCTTACTGTTGAGCCGGTTGTTAGAACAATATTGTCACAATGGGAAGAAATGAAACTTCACTTTCAGATTGTCATATCTAAAGAAAACTGCTACGCAGTAGAAGTGCTGTAATACATGTGTTGCGGTCCTTTGTATTTGTTGTATTTGTGCTATTTAAATCCAGTAGAACAGCAAATGCAAACGACAACCAAGTTTTATGAAACAGAGAACGCTGACCCAACAAAATTACTTCATGACTTGTGACAAATCACATGCAGTCAGTGAGTAGGATAATTGTAATACCTACAGCGAAAGTAACTATCCTGACAAGTGACACTGATTCATATGTAGATGCTAAACCATACATTTGAGAAAATTACTTCAGAAATTAAACTCAGTCGTGAAACTAAAAAGTCCTTCGTAAATGGTGCATAAATTTCACAATAAAACTCACCAAAGAGCTAAGAAATAGGTTCATAATGGTTCAAATGGTTTTGACCACTATGGGAAGAAATAGGCTTCCTAATAACATTCACGTCCTGAAAATAATTAACACACCCTCTGTAAACGACATTCTCAAGTCTCTTAAAGAAGAGATTACTGAATCAGCTGAAATCTTTTGTTAGACTATGCCCACTGTAGCTGAATCCATCATAGGTCAGTGGCGGAATATCAGTTTCACAAAATGGGGCAACACTAGTAACACAATGGCTTTTTGGGCTGAAGAACCTACTTATAAAGATTCCACAGTCATGAATTCCTATTAAGGGCTATGGTGTCTTGCAATTTAAGTGTTAAGTCTCCCCCTGTCAAATGCAGAGGTGGAGATAGTTTTCAGTCAAATCAGCATTCTGAAATCAAAATTGCGTAGGAGGATGATATCGATATTCTGAAGCCGATTCTTACATTAACAAGTGGACTAAAGCGCATAGGAAAATGTTGTCACTCATATGAACCAGATGACTCCGTGTTGAAGTTGACAGGTGCAATGTCAAGTCACACCAGACACTCTGCTCCTGACAATGAAGCAGCTGCACCTAGAGATCTACAAGAATGAAGGAATATGGAAGTGCGGATGAAGACTTATGGTGCATGTAAGGTTCAAAGAAAACACTTATTTTAAGAAGATAGTAACTATTCTTGAAAGAACAGATACCACTGATGACCGTGCAGCTTCTCTAGGATAAATGATAATTAATTGAAACCCTCAAGCTACCGACAGGTGTTGTTCATATACCTCGTTGGGGACAGGTGAAAATGTGTGCCCCCCACCAGCACTCGAACCTGGAATCTCCCACTTACATGGCCGACGCTCTATCCATCTGGGCCACCAAGAACACAAATGAATAGCGCGACTGTAGGGACGCTTCCCGTGAGACCCAATTCCTAACTGTCCACAATTATTGATATCGCTGGAGCTTTTGATAATCTCTGGTGGCCGTCACTATTCGTCAGACTAAGGGAAATTCGATACCTTCTGCTCTGTATTCTAGTTTTATGGACTACTGTAGGAGAAGAATTGTAGAATGAAAGTAGGAACACGGAAGGTGGTTAAGAGAATAACCAAGGGATGTCCACAGGGATCAATCTGTGAGCCCATTATTTGGGATATAGCGACTGAGCCCCTATTGCACATCTTGGATAGAGACACACTTATAGAAGGTGTTGTCACTTACGCAGATGATCTTTTGGTTGTTGTTTCGCACCGTCTAGACTGCAATTGGAAAATAAATGTACATTAACACTACAGATGACCATTTACTGGTGTAATCAGAACAAATTGAAAATAGCAGGAAATAAAACTAGTTATTGGTTAAGGGAGTACTACAGCGGAATCCTAGCATAAAACTGAATAACATTAATATACAAAGGAAACAGGTAGCAAGATATTTAGGACTCCATCTAGATGAACAGCTCCCTTTAAAACAACATATTAAACTTACTGTAGACAAAGCTGCTAAAATTATGCGTAAATTTGCGAGATTAAATTCACTGCAGTTTCGATTACCATTAATGACGTTGCGGATGTATCACAGAGCACTATTGGAGTCCATTGCATGTTTTGCAGCTAGTGCCTGGGCACATCGTCTAAGTCTAGTGACTTACAAAACAATAGTCAGGAGAGGACAAAGAAGTGTACTACTCAGGATGTCTGGAGCGTTTAGGACAACACCAGTCGAGGCCCTGTATGTGGTTCTAGGAATATGTCAAATAGACCTCACTATTCGCTGTAGAGCTGCCTCATATTGGTTGAAGAATTGTGACTTCGAAACGGTTTTCCAAATAACAGGAGAAAACATACAAACTAAGCAACACCTACACAAATGGAAATCAGACACATGGCAAAGAGAATGGGAGACATCAGACAAAGGGCGGAGTGTCTTTTCCGTTTTTCCAAATGTATCTGAGAGGCTAAAACTAAAACATGTAGATCTAAGTCGTGGCATGGTTTACTACTTGACTCGGCATGGACCATACCCAACACATATACACAGTATGGGAGTAAGGCAAACCGAGATTTGCACAGGTGGCATTCTTGGAACGCCTGAACATGTTGTGTTAACGTGTAACTTACTCGACCATGCATGACCTACTATAAGAAACGACGAGGTCAGTGCGGTTTTTTGAGACCCAGATAAATGGAACGCCTTAAATAGTCTGGCTGACTCAGTGACAACGACACTGCTTGACATATACAAAAATCAACATCCTACTGCCAGAACAAGAACACAGACAGTAACAGAACCTCAACACAATACTTGGGAAGATATACGCTCCGACACTGACACAGACACTAGAACAGATAGTGATTAATATTGACAGAACTGATTAATACTGTACGGATGTAGATGGGCCAAACTTACAATGACTGTGTCAAACAACTGATAATGTACTTCATTAGACATATAATGTATGCTCCCAGTTTTGGCTCACAGAATATCAGAGATTTCATTGGACATTCATTCAGATTCCCCTTCCTGGCTCACAACCTTGTCACTTGTCTTGTCACATGTACTGGATTTAGTTGTAATCAGTTTAAGTAACCTTACACTTGAATTACCACATTTTAGACTTCTATGTAACTTAATTTTTGATTTGTCTGCTATAGATTTCTAGCTTTTATGATACACTAACATTGTTTCTGCATTAGTAATCTACTGTCCAAATAAAATCCTGTATAGAGGAAATGGTCATGTATAACTTTCAGCTATCTGAAAATTTTTGTATTTTCATTTGTGTTGGGGATAACTTTGGTATCAATTATTATTAATAGCCTGCAAGGTATATTTGTATTGCTATATGTTAATATTCATATTGTTTTATTATTCACGTGAAATTTGAAACCTTATTTACAATGTCATATGGAGGAATCTAGTAATGTTCAATCTACAGGCACATACAAAGCCTCTACACTCAGGAATTGCATGTGTGAGAATCAGGTTTTAGGAGACACCATGTTTTTTTTTTTAAAAAAAACTCACTGTTTATACTCATTTTCTTTTATTCTAAGTATAATTATATTCTTTTTATTAATTATATTAACTTTGGTAACCACTTATCTCTAACAATTGATGCTTTGTATGTTATCTCATACTTAAATTTAATTTTTAAATTCTGAATTGAGGAATCCTATTATGTTTAATCATAACTACCTGAATACTTCCTGTATCTAAGATTGTTTATGCAAGAATTTACCAATAGCATTATATCTTATTACTCATTATGCTATTATGTATCATGTGAAATTGTAACATTATTTGTAATCTCACATAGAGAAATCTAGCTTAGTTTAATTTTTGGGGCACATGTATAGCGTTGCACTCTTAAATTGCATCAAGGAGAACTCAGTTCTTGGTAGATACCATATAGTTTAGAATTCTTTTTCTTTGTTTGTATATTTTTATATCTATTTTGTTTCACTTTATACTTAATTAATTATATTAGTTTTATTGATTATTTTGCATAAAAACATCACTTACTGTATCAAAGAGTGTACCAACATACAGAGCAACAGTCAGGCCAGAAACTTTAAAAAAGGTCCACCTCCACGTGGCAGGGACGGTAACGGAGTGGGGGCTTGTCAAGCTAACCTAACTTGCGAGCAGCCATTACGGCTAAGAGACCTAACGCTGCCTGGCTTGTCACTTGTCTTAGCACACGGTCCACCTTAGTAACCCAGGTGGTGGGTAGTACCTGGCTATCATCATCAATTTAGTTTAAGTGTAGTAATAAATTTTAAGCGAAATTTGATATTTCATTCTTTTCCATGTTTCCTTTAAATTAGGGGTATTTTGATTAAAAACGACATTTTAAATGGCTTTTGGGAACGTTCAGCACCACCAAATTGGCAACACTGGTAGAACAAATACTCCAGTGTTACGTCCCAAAGCTCAATAGACGGAGTAAAAGGGTAGTGAACTGTTAAGGACTGTGCTGTTAACCACTTAGACGAAGTTTTTCCCACTTAAAATCGAATATTACATCCATAAACGTGCTTCCGAGTTTGGAAACGTGGTCAGATTTCGTAAAGGAACGTGTTCTCTCTGTTAACAATCCCGTACAAAAACCTTATGATCACGAAGTAAGTGAAGCGGATGTTACAACTATTACTAGGGTGAAAATAACATCGCTCATGATGTTATTACAATAACAATCCCGGCACTCAGGGGGATTAATGGAAGTCCCCACTCCCGCACTATCTGGCTCGGTCGCAGAGTACACCACCTTTCCGGAGGAAACATTTCCTGTGGTGACCAATTGTTATTGCACGGTGATTGATGCCGCGGCAAATCCGTGCCCAGGCTGTGAGATCAGAGGGCACTGCTTTAGCCTTTCGCGGCGGCCGGCGCTATCCCGCGATAACTGGCGCCAGTCCGTTATCTAACCGTGGCGGGCAGGGAATTCCCGGCCAGGCTTTTTGCGCGGCCGTCGCCTCGAGCGAACTGCAAGCTCACCGCTGCCTGCCGGAACCGCCTCGCGTCCGGCCGCTGGCGTGGCAGCGGCTGCTGCCTGCGATAGCGCCCTGCCCTGCCTGTGCGCGACCCGGCGCCATCCGAAGCTGGCCGAGCGTCCGCAAAGTCAGCTTCCCGCGGGCTGCAAACCTCTCTTCACATTGTTATAATTTACTTATTTATTTCATTGCTATCCACGTATAACTTACCATCTTGGGGCAGAGACAGGTCGGATTTATCTCTATTTTCAAATATACGTTTGTTTCGGTTAATAGAATTAAATTATTGTATCTGTCATTCACTTTAAAAAATGGAGTTAACCGTACAGTAAAATGAGGTGAATAGAAACATTGGGGTGAATACAAACGAAACTTCAAGACAGTTCTGTGCTGCCGTGTCAGAAGACAAGTAGTAGTATAATTCGAAGGTTTGTCGGTCTATGTTAGTAATGAATCACCTTAACAGGTGTAATGGTTCTCTATTTACGAGACCATTACGCCACTCCAACCCCAGTTCTCGATACCAGTAATATCGTAATAATTTTCTCTGAAGTAACGGACATATTTTTGTGACAATATTCACGTTTGGGTTTATTAATGTATAGGTACTCAGATGTATCGATATATTACAGTGATATGGGTCTTGTGTGTACTCATTTCTGTGAGACTGTCATAATCTTTGACTTACTTGTAACCGTTTTGGCGCGAATGCGCACAGAGCAGTCTTTGTTTCACTTTGGCAAAAGTTAAGTTGTTATTTCGCTTTGTAAAAGAACAGTCAAGTCTTGTGTTTGGTTAAAGTGGAAATTAAATATCCGAAGATTGATACAAAACTGTTTTCTTGATTATGTGACAATTAAGAGGAAGTATATGTGAATTTACAAGAAGTTTAATAAAAATGTGGATCGTGAACACCAAGTAAAAAATTATTTCTACCGTACCATTGTTCTGATCTGGGATTGTTTGATCATTAAGAATTCCCTGAAAAACGCGTTTGTTAGGTCTTCAAATATTGCTAAAATACAGATCTGGACTACTAGCAGTCAAAGTGGAATCTCCCTAGAATCAACAAGATGAGCTATAACAACTTCGGCGAAATCTGCGTAGGAATCCATTTAAGATAAGTGCCAAATTAATGACTTTTTTTTACAGTGACCTCATTATTTCCATTCTGACGATACCATCCACAGTCAATAACTTTGTTGTTTCCCGATAAAGCGAATATATGCTGATTTCTAACCTACTTTGCAAGTGGTGGTTCAGAGCTAACGACACTGACAGCTGATATTTTGTTCAGCCTATGACAAACATTGGATGTGGTGCTGAATTTGCGAACTTCAAATTTTATTTTTTAGGGTCAGTCTCAGTGGTATTGTTTTAATTTAGGTAGAAGGCACACAAATTTGCAATTCCGTTTCATTAAACAAAGATTGGGTGTTGAAGTGTACTTTGATCGGCTAACAAAAAACCGAGGGTGTTTTTTGGACTGTATGAAGCGAATGGAAACAATAATCGCCAGTGTTTCTTCAGAAGAAGAAAAAGAATTTGACGGAAATGAGCAACCACCTGGCACTGTCCCCAACCCAGAAGATTACGCAGTGATTACAGTATTATGGAAAAAGTGAGCAGTCATTTAGATTCTATCCATGGAAAATGTGTTATTTCGCAGATAAAAATTTTGTCGAAGTTTTTTTTTTTTTTTTTTTAAATGCAAGGCCGATTAAACACGTTTATTTTAACACATGAAGAGTAACTATTTAGTGAAGGAGAAGTCGTTCGAAAGCTCTTCGTTATGACTTGTAGACTAAAATACATTATTTTCAATGTTATGTCAGTGACTTGATGTACACCGGTGGGCAAAACTTCAGGACTACAGTAAGTTTCGGGTGATGTATCACAACCAAGTAACATAGCTCGATGAAACTTGGACCATAGAAAGAACTGCTACAGTATACATCGAAGAGCCAAAGAAATTGGTACACCTGCCTGACATTGTCTAGGGCCTCCGCGAGCATGAGAAGTGCCGCAACACGACGTGGCATGGCCTCGGCTAATGTCTGAAGTAGTGCTGGATGGAATGACACCATAAATCCTGCCGGACTGTCCATAAATCCGTAAGAGTACGAGGGGACAGAGGTCTCCTCTCGAGACTTCCCAGACAAGCTCAGTAAGGTTCATATTTGGGGAGTTTAGTGGCCAGCAGGGATGTTGAAACTCAGAAGAGACTTTCTGGACCCACTCTGTAGCAATTCTGGTCGTGTGGGGTGTCGCATTGTCTTGATGGAGTTGCCCAAGTCCATCGGATGCACAATGGACATGAATGGATGCAGGTGATCAGAAAGGATGCTTACGTACCTGTCACCTGTCAGAGTCGTATCTAGGGGCATCAGGGGTCCTATATCAATACAACTGCACACGCCTCACACCACTACAGAGCCTCCACCAGCTTGAGCAGTTCCTGTTGAGATGCAGGATCCATGGATTCATGAGATTGTCTCCATACCCATACACGTCAATCTGCTTGATACAATTTCAAACGAGACTCTTCAGACGAGTCATCAACAGTCCAATGTCGGTGTTGAAGAGTCCAGGCGAGTCGTAAAGCTTTGTTTCGTGCAGTCATCAAGGATACACGAGTGGGCCTTCGGCTCTGAAATGCCATGTCGATGATGTTTCTTTAAATGTTTCTCACGCTGACAGTTGTTGATGGCCAAGCTTTGAAATCTGCTGCGATTAGTGGAAGGGTTGCAGTTTCGTCACATTGTCGATTCTCTTCAGTCGTCGTTCGTCCAGTTCTTGCAGGATCTTTTCCCGGCTCCAGCGATGTCTGAGATTTGATGTTTTGCCGGGTTCCTGATATTCACGGTACGCTCGTGAAATGGTCGTACAGGGAAAATAGCCACTTCATCACTACCTCAGAGATGCTGTGTCCCATCACTCGTGCGCCGACTATAGCAGCACGTCCAAACTCACTTAAATCCTGATAACCTGCCAGTGTAGCAGCAGTAACCGATCTAACAACTGCGCCACACACTTGTTGTCTTACATAGGCGTTGCGGACCGCATTGCCGTATTCTGCCTGTTTACATATTTTTTGTATTTGAATACACATACCTATACCAGTTTGTTTGGAGGTTCAGTGTGGTATACTATAGTATAGTATTGAAGGTAACCGAAAGAAATATGCAGAGATACGAACAGAAATGACACTGTTACTCAAAGGCAATAATTATACCGCAGTCACAGCGATACATGATGACCCCTTGAACATTACTGAAGGAGTGACATGGATTTTGATAGGGTGCGTGATCCCCACACAGGTCAATTCATGCTCTGCTAAGTGCTCATATGCTGGCCACAAGGTTGGTGAGGACTTCTAGTGATAGGATTTCCACACCAGCGCGGCTGATAGCAGTTGGGTGGCCATTGGTGCATGTGGGCTTACTGCCGTACGTCTCCACAATGCATTTACACGTTCTCACTTTGATTTAATTCGGAAGAACGAACAGGCCAGTCCATCTGTGGAAGATCCTCTTGTTCCAAGACTACCTTCAACTGTACTGTTCGATGCGGTCGCGCGTTGTCACCCATAGAAGAGAAATCGGAACCGACTACACTCCATAAATGACACACATGAGGAAGGAGCACTGTGTCACAATTATGTTGACCGGTGAGTGTATAGTGTTCAAAGATTTGGAGGTCAGTAGGCTCACGCAACATTATGCCAACCCACACCATAACACTTGGACCACGAAAACTGTTATGATCGACAATACTGGACATAACCTCACTGGCTAGAGGAGAGAACATGCCATCTACCAATGAACTTTGCTGAACAAGATGGTTGTGTAGCTGTATAATCTTCAGGCCAAAAGTCACAATAAACAAATAAATAAAATATCGTTATGGTGGTCCAGGTTTTAAGGTGTGGGCAGGCATGATGTTGCATGGGCTTACTGATGTCCAAATCTTTGAATACGTGCACTCATTGGTCAACGTTATTTTGACACTGTAGTTCTTCCTCATGTTTGTCATTTCAGGAGAGCAGTCGACTCTTGTCTTCATTACTATGGATGATAACGCACTACCGCATCGAACAGTACTTGTGGAGGAGCTCTTGTAACGAGCGGATATTCGCCGATTGGCCTGGGCTGCCCGTTCCCCCGGCTTCTGTAGGTGCGGAACGCGTTCTATTGCAGAAGCTCTACACGCACCGACGACCATCGAGAAGTGGTCATCCTTCCTCGTGGAAGAGTAGAGCGCCCTGCGGCTTATATGGGAGTATGTACTTTGCAGAGCATACATTACCATTCGTGGTGATCACACACCGTATTAAGAACCGTGTCCCGCCTTTTGTCACGTCCAGTGGACAATCTTAAACGGAGGTAACTTCCTTGCAATTGCTACCTTTGTAATAGAAGTGTAATTTCTGTCCGTCTTATTGTGTATTTCTTTCAGTTACTTTCCTTTTCTATACCGCGACAGTTATATCTTTGAATGGCCTAAGTTAGCATGAGCTACTTGTATGTTACTTGGCAGCGACACATCACGCGGAAGTTACTTTCATCCTTAACTTTTGCTCACCATTGTATTAAGAAACGAACCAAGTATTCAATGTAATGTTACAATAAAATAATTTATATACGACAATTTTTATTTGGAAATAGAACATAAACCGCAACTCATGCATTATTTTTAGCTTTTGTATTGAATAAAACGTTTTTGAATTAGACACATTTTGCTTCTTATTCTTTTTGAGGTGTTGTCCGCAGAATGAGGTCTCATGCAGAAGTTGATATCTCAAGACGCCACCGCAAGTAAAGACAGTCGCTGCCAAACGCAGCAAAGAATCGTAGGCATCGGTGTAGACATGCCCCCTAGTGTTTCCTTACACCGCTGCAGCCAGAAAGTTTTTTATATCCTAGCGCAGGACCACTCAGCCCCTTGTATATGTAATCTACGATGAAATGTAATCATCGCTTACGACGACAGTGCCGTCGTAGTACAGATTTGGGTGCGTGCAGGTAGAACAGTTATTCTGGATTATTATCACTTTAAGAATATTGTACTCTAATGTGAAACTACCATTCTGTAATGGAGTACTAAATGTTTTAAGTATCAGCAACAACTTCATGTCATCTGTGTGTAAAAACTTATTTTCAAAGTTATGTATTTACCACGTTCACGTTCTGATAAACTATTAATAATTTGTGTGTGTGTTGTGTATCCGCTCGATCTGCTTGCTGTAATACGCCACAATGGCAATGAAATGCCCCGATGGTTTTTCGTCCGCTACGTAATGGCGACGCTGAATGGTACACGTTTCGAGCGTGAGTAGACTCCCCAAGCTTCTTTTTGGCTCAACGTGAACCGCGTGTTACGGTGTCATTCATATTTGTCTATTCCCTTTCGTGTCTAACATTGTGTTGAAACATGTCAGATCCCCCAATAGAGATGTGTCTAAATGGCGTTGTTCAGTTTCATGCGCAGCGGACTAAACTACTGCTCCTAAGCCAGTGTTGCCAAATCGGTGATACCGAAAGTTCCCATAGACCATTTAAAAATTCCTCCATTCTCCGAGGCGAGTGACTACGTCCGGCTGTTCCATTGTCAGGAGCAGACTGTCTGGTGTAACTTGACACTGTACCTGTAAACTTCAGCACGGAGTCAGGTGGTCCATATACATGGCAACACTTTCCTATGCGCTTTAGCCCACTTCTTGATGTAAGAATCGTGATCTGAGTATCGATATCATTCTCTTATGCAATATTGATTTTACAATACTCATTTGACTGGAAATCCTCTACGCTTCTGCCTTTTAATGTGGGAGACTTAACGCTTTAATTGCGAGACACCATAACACTTGAAAGTGATCCATGCCTCGGAATCTTTATAAGTATGTGCTTCAGACAAAGAATTCTCTATATTTCTGGAGTTGCGCCATTTTGTGACACTAATAATCGGCCACTGACTTATGGTGCACTGAATTACGTTGGACATAGTGTAACCAAATATTTAAGCTAATTCAGTAATCGGTTCTTTAAGAGAAACTCTTTTTTCTTTAAGAGAAACTCTTTTACAGAGACTATAATTTTTTCAGGATATGAACGTTATAAGAAAGATTGTTGCTTAGTTCTTTTGTGAGTTGTATTGTGAAATCTATGCACCGTTTACTAAGGTCATTTTTAGTTTCACGACTAAATTCAATTTCTAAAATCATTTTCTCAAATCCATACCCCATATATGGTTTAGGATCTACAAACAAATCAGTGTCACTTGTCAGGATATCTGATTGGATCAGATTTGTCAAATCCTGAAGTAGGGTCAACGTCTCACTTTCAAAAGCCTTAGTTGTCTTTTGCAGTTCCCAGACTATTGGTTTTGAATAACACAAATATAACTTATTAATGGGACCGCAATATATGTTGTACAATATATCTGCTGCGTAGCAGTTTTCTTTAGATATGGCAGTTTGAAAGTGTCCCACTGTGATAACATTTTTGTAACAACTGTTTCAATTGAAAGCCATAGCACCGGCTGATGTGGTCGAGCGGTTGTAAGCGCTTCCGTCCGGAACCGTGCTCCTTTCGCAGGTTCGAAACCTGCCTTGGGCGTGAATGTGTGTGATGTACTTAGGCTAGTTAGGCTTAAGTAGTTTTAAGTCCAAGGGACGGATGATCTCAGATGTTAAGTCCCATACTGTTTAGAGCCATTTGAACATTTGAAAGCCTCATTTAATGTTTCATGAACTTCCCTGTACATTGCTGGCGAAAACCTGTTGAATCAGTTGCAGGTTTCTCGAGCGAAAAAGTTGATATTTCTTCGTAGAGTCTCTTGTGTTGCATGACAGATTGCTAACCGCAATAACGATGAACACAAAGTATCATAAACAAGTGTGATAAGTTTAAATCTCGTTTCAGCTTCTCATATGAACCATTGTTATTCATGTGTTTACAGACGCATTGTCTACCCCGACCCCAATCATATTTTCTGGGTTAAGTTTATCGCATTCCAACAAAGCTTTTATTGAATTAATAATGGCTTCAGCTGTTCCAAATTCCAATTTCACCAAACCCAAGAACATTCAAACTTTTTTTGCATAGAGATGCTGAAATAGCTTATACAAGCGCCGAATAATTTCGTAATGGATGTATCTATTGATTCATCCAAAATTAAACTGAATCCATTTACACTAATATCTTGACGCAACATTTCCGAAAAGTGTGGAGCTAACAAGTTTGCAACAATTCTCTGCACTTAGTTTTGTGTAACTGGAGTTCCCTCGCACATTTTCTATCTGAAAATTGTTTGTTATATAATTCTGACAAGTGATCACACAAAAGAAATGAACTGTGGTCAACAATGAACATGCAGATTCTTGCTTCCGATAATTATTGGCATTTGTTTTAATCTTGCTTTTAAACTGAAGCTTCCGTTGTCGAGAGCTTCCGAACGGATCCGAAAATATGCTGTGTTTCTGTGTTTTTATATTCTTTCTAATGTCTGTAAATTTTGCATTATTTTGACACTTGCAGTAAGTACGCTAAGCTCTTGTAGTACCATTTTCAACAAGACGTAACCACCCTTTAAACTGAGAATAGGACTCCCAAATCTGTCTGTAATGTTTTTCGTATTTGAGATTTGATCCCATTGCGGAACACCAGGGAAATGTATAATTTTGCACACGGACACACTTGGTAGCAAACACTGAAATGAACGTAATTCAACTCAACACTGCAAGCGAACTGTGTAACAGTGCACTGCATTCTGCGAGACTCGTTGTTGTAACTTGTTTACCTGTTTTGGACTCTAGATTAGAACTAGGGTGTTCACAGCGCACGTTGTTCTTCTTCATAAGTGGTGCAATACAGGAAAAAATCAACTTCATTGATTCAGCAAAGCTCTTACAGATTACTGTTAGTATGTAAGACGAGTGTTAGCGTCAGGAATTTGCTGAAATAAGGCTTACTCACCACTTACAAATGGAAAGCAAGTTCTTTCTTTTCCCTTACGCACTAAAGAACCCACAACCGCAAGAGAGATATTTGGTGTACATATTTTCTTCGTATTCCTCTCTACCTTATTGCAAAACTATTGCAGAAGTACCGAATATAGAGTGCAATGTGAGAGTTATGGTAGCGAAAAATTTTAAGATTTTCCATTATACACCCAGCAGACCGCAACAAGTGGCCAATCCCAATCATGAATTTTAGTTGCTGTTGTGCTTGTCAAATACCCCATATGTAGCTACTCTTCCTCCGAATTGGCGACACTGAACTCAAGGTTCGGCAGACAATCACATTGCTGTCCCAACAAGCAGCACCTTAACCAGTTGCTGTTTCCATATTTCGCCAGTTTAACAGAAAGAGGAAGACTGGCCTGAATATCGCTCGAAAGGGGAAAACCATTTACAAATAGTTCAAATGGCTCTAAGTACTACGGGACTTAACATCTGAGGTCATCAGTTCCTTAGACTTAGAACTACTTAAACCTAACTAACCTAAGGACATCCACACATCCATGTCCGAGGCACGATTCGAACCTGCGACCGTAGCAGGAGCGCGGTTCCAGACTGAAGCGCCTAGGACCGCTCGGTCACAGCGGCGGCAGACCCACTTTACGGCTTGGAACATTACAGATATGCCACGCTGTGCTTTTCTTGTGTCCGCGATCGGAGCCGATTTGTATTGACTATTGAAATACTTCCGTCTTAATAATCAGCCAGTCTTTAAAACGTTGGATTGCCGAACTTAAAGGGCTAAAAAGGCACTGCAGGTTCAAGTATTCTTGTGGAGTGATTTACTGTGATGTTAGGTTATATGAAGAAAACTCGCAAAATGTGTCAGATACGGGTATTGGCTCTGCTACTCTAAAACTACCAGAACCCGATCTGAAAACAGTTTTGCCACTATTGTAGAATATCA
The DNA here is from genome assembly GCF_023897955.1 of Schistocerca gregaria. Lineage (NCBI taxonomy): Eukaryota > Metazoa > Arthropoda > Insecta > Orthoptera > Acrididae > Schistocerca > Schistocerca gregaria. The sequence goes on from NC_064924.1 coordinate 376,887,149, forward strand.
AAGTACAGGGGACACAATTGAAGTTAATTCCATGGTGTTTCGAGACTGCAGCCGGATGACGTCGACTTCTTGCAACGATATTTCGGCTGACAACGAATGCGTAGGAGAGAATTTGTAGATGAATATCTGGAGACGAAATGGAGGAAGAGTGGAGAGGGATGCAGTATTGAACCAAGACCAAGGAAGTGAGTGGAGAGGATTGGAGGGGAAGGGAGCCCTGATGAAGAGTGAGCGAGTGTTAGGGATCTTCTAGATCACATGGTAGTGTGAGGGAAGGTTATTAAAGTTTCAGTGGGAGATGATTTGGAGTGTATAAATTTAGTATTGAGGAAATGTGGTGGTAGCGATGCAGCAGAGTACCAGGACGAGTGAGCAGTGGGGAAACCAGGGAGTGGGTAGCGTCGAGCTAACGGGTAACTTAGGATATTCGGAGATGTTCAAGATGAAAGAGTAGACTGGGAATTTGATAAGTTGATCGAGGATGCGGATGGGGAAGGGAAGCGTCGAGCTAACGGGTAACTTAGGATATTCGGAGATGTTCAAGATGAAAGAGTAGACTGGGAATTTGATTAGTTGATCGAGGATGCGGATGGGGAAGGGAAGCGTCGAGCTTACGGGTAACTTAGGATATTCGGAGATGTTCAAGATGAAAGAGTAGACTGGGAATTTGATAAGTTGATCGAGGATGCGGATGGGGAAGGGAAGCGTCGAGCTTACGGGTAACTTAGGATATTCGGAGATGTTCAAGATGAAAGAGTAGACTGGGAATTTGATAAGTTGATCGAGGATGCGGATGGGGAAGGGAAGCGTCGAGCTAACGGGTAACTTAGGATATTCGGAGATGTTCAAGATGAAAGAGTAGACTGGGAATTTGATTAGTTGATCGAGGATGCGGATGGGGAAGGGAAGCGTCGAGCTTACGGGTAACTTAGGATATTCGGAGATGTTCAAGATGAAAGAGTAGACTGGGAATTTGATAAGTTGATCGAGGATGCGGATGGGGAAGGGAAGCGTCGAGCTAACGGGTAACTTAGGATATTCGGAGATGTTCAAGATGAAAGAGTAGACTGGGAATTTGATTAGTTGATCGAGGATGCGGATGGGGAAGGGAAGCGTCGAGCTTACGGGTAACTTAGGATATTCGGAGATGTTCAAGATGAAAGAGTAGACTGGGAATTTGATAAGTTGATCGAGGATGCGGATGGGGAAGGGAAGCGTCGAGCTTACGGGTAACTTAGGATATTCGGAGATGTTCAAGATGAAAGAGTAGACTGGGAATTTGATTAGTTGATCGAGGATGCGGATGGGGAAGGGAAGCGTCGAGCTTACGGGTAACTTAGGATATTCGGAGATGTTCAAGATGAAAGAGTAGACTGGGAATTTGATAAGTTGATCGAGGATGCGGATGGGGAAGGGAAGCGTCGAGCTTACGGGTAACTTAGGATATTCGGAGATGTTCAAGATGAAAGAGTAGACTGGGAATTTGATTAGTTGATCGAGGATGCGGATGGGGAAGGGAAGCGTCGAGCTTACGGGTAACTTAGGATATTCGGAGATGTTCAAGATGAAAGAGTAGACTGGGAATTTGATTAGTTGATCGAGGATGCGGATGGGGAAGGGAAGCGTCGAGCTTACGGGTAACTTAGGATATTCGGAGATGTTCAAGATGAAAGAGTAGACTGGGAATTTGATAAGTTGATCGAGGATGCGGATGGGGAAGAGAAGCGGAACCGAAGGGCTAGGCGGAGTGCATGGCATTCAAGGATCTATAGGGCATGATAAAAGGAGGGAGGAGCGCAAGTCCATGCCACATTGGGCCAGCAGAGGATGGGTCGGATGACGGCTTTATAGGTATGGAGGATTGGACTGTGGAGGGGTGCAATCCCCGTGTTCGGTCGGTTAATAGTTTTAGTAATTTTAGTCTGTTATGGGTTTTCTGTTGAATGGTTAGTAGGCGAGGCTTCCAGGCTAGCCGGCGATTGAGTGTTAGTCCAAGATATTTTCATGTGTTAGTTAACTGGATAGGACAGTCGTAAATGGCTAGGTAAAAGTCGTGGGAAAGGAAGCTGCCGGTGGTTCAGCTTATAATTATGAGGTTGGTAGTTCACATCGTTAACTTTATAGAAAAAAATTGTCACGGAGACGCACGCGCAAGCCAGCTATTACATGAGCGACCTCTGTCGAGTTTCGTGCCCTCCTCGAATATTGCTCATGTAGGCGCATGTGTAACTGTGGTACTACATGCGCTATCCCTGTTGGAATGAGGGTTCACCGAGCTAAATTTAAGATTTCAAATTAATCAAATTAACTGTCGCTAGATGTGTCATTCGTCATAAAACGTTTCCTTTCTGAAGATATTAAAGAAATCACAACTGATGTTGATTTTGACTCTTCCTCTATTTCTGGTGGTGGTGGTAAGATCATAGGTTCCTAGGCATCGGTGCCATAAACTAACTTACGCTAAGGACAACACACACCCACAATGCCCGAGGGAGGACTCGAACCTCCGACTGGGGGAGCCGCGCGAACCGTGGCAAGACGCCCTAGATAGCGCGCGTATCCCGCATGGCCTCTATTTCTCTTATTCATGGTGCGCAAGGCGCTCGGACTAAGGCGAATGTAAAAGTGAATAAAAACATAGCTCAGATTACCTGTAAATGTGAAGGTAAATATTTTCAGACCCATATGTACGTAGTCTATTCCAGAGTAATGTGAGGAAATTTTGTCAGTGTTTTTGTATCGTAATTCCGTTACCAGTACGGTAAGGAAGTCATATACAGACTGCAATTCATAGCCCACGTCTAACACGAGGCTACAGTGCAAATATCAGCAAATAATGGTTATTGAGTCCAGATAAATAAGGCTGGGACTTACTCAGGCAGGCTTTTTTTTCATGGGAGACTTCAACAATTGTCGACTGATAGGAGAACAAATTTTTAGTCCAGTTATGGGTGCCTCAAAAGACAATAAAGTTTCTATTAGAGCTGGGTGCATCTGTTTACCTGATCAATAAAGACACCTATGAAATAATGGGTAGTCCATGGCTACAGGTGCCTAATTCTGTATTGTCTTCCTGTAACAATCTCGAAATACCAGTGCTTATGCCGTTTACCAATAAATTTTCGTGACTTTACAAAACTTGTTTCATTTCATATACTATGTTCCAGAAGCATTGCAAACATGTTTGGTTTAGACTAGTTTGTCTTGTTCAGCCTCCGCATACAAGACAGTCTGTTACATCAGTGTCACAGTGTCTCACACTAAAAAAGTGTCACAATTTTTTCGTTCAAGACCTGTTCCCCACGTCATACACGAGCAGGGTACTCAGGAACTGCAATGATGGAAAGACGAAAGCGTAATACAACCTGATTCTCGAGTCAGTGAGATTTCAAAGTCACATTGAACCCACGAAATATTGTGAATTCATTGCGGCTCCCATGACTGGAGAAATTAATGGACAGATTGGGACAAGGTAGGTTGTTTTCCAAGACTGATTTACAGGAGGTATATTTAATTTTACCACCTGCTCAACATTTGGCAAATTTAGAAATATTATGTGAAGTGTTATAGGAGCAATCTCTCCTTCGTTCATCAAGAACTTGAGAATTTAGGACATGTTATGGATGCACAGACTATTCACCTCGCTCCTTTGCAATTGTCTGCGATTAAAGATCTGCGGTGCACTGTAACATTAAGGAGCTCCAGGCTGTCAGAAAAGCGTTTCTTTTGTGTGGCTCCAAGAATGTCAGGACGCAAGTCAGTAGTTAAAGGACAGAGCGTTGAGTCGCCGTCGTCTGATTCGTTTTGATCCAGCTAAACCTGTTGTCTTATCTGTAGGTGCATGTTTTTATGGGATTGGAGCTGTGATCTCCTATGGAATTCGCCCATCTGATCGACCCACTGCTTCTATCTCAAAAAGGGTCAACAAAGTGCGGTGCAATTACTGCCACCTTGAAACAGAGGCCGTCATTGTCTATGATTTTTTTTTTTTTTTTTTTTTTTTTTTTTTTTTTTTTTTTTACAGATAATCGGCTTTCAATAGCTTTGTGCAGTCCCGCAGAGGACAGCCCAAAGAGTGCAATGTTGGATTCTGTTATTGCCTAATTATCAAAAGGAGTTGTTGTATAGGTCCATTGCACAACATTTGAATGCTGACTTATTGTTTTGATTACCGGTCGGTACAGACGCAATGTTCGGTTCATCTAAGGAATAATACTATCAAATTGATACACAGAATTTTGAACATATTCAAATCCTCTTTACTTTCGGCGTATTGTTGGAGCAACTGCTCCGATCTCAGCTCTTCGGGTAGCTTTGCAATATATACACCATGGATGGCCGTGCAGATTAGACAGAAATTTCCCACCCAGTGCTGCATAGCTAATTTTCACATTGTCACGTGTTGTCCACGTGGTCAAGTGTTCTGCTGAACGAACATGAGTTGTCAATCCTCATTCTCTCCAGGCGGAAGTTTTGTCATTATTGCACCAAGGTCACTGAAGCGTAATTCGAACACAGCAGTTCGCCCACCATCATTGTATTTGGCATGGCCTAGACGGCCAGACTGAACAACGACCTCTCGTCGGAAGCTGCGTGCAGACCATCAGTCCGCTGCGACGGAATGTTCTTGTGAGTGGGTATTCCACCCGGGCCGTCGCAACGCATCCATATTAATTTCGCGGGTCCATTTTGAAGCGGTTGTTGGTTGTAGATGCATATTTTGGTATCCCCATGACATTCACCGCAACCGCTAGTACTGTATCGGCTTTGTCTTTTATTTTTTGTCGCAATGTTTTCGTGAGGTCCTTGTCTCGGTCACCAGACCGCAATTCACGTCAGCCGATTTTTAACAATTTTGTGCCAACAACGGCATATAACAAGTAACTACCGCCCCTTCTCACCCTCAGTCTAAGTGAAGCTGAACAGTTCGTTCGAACGTTCAAAAGTCACATTGCGAGACTTCATCCCTCTCACACATGTGAGCAAGCGTTAAAGAGTTTTCTTTACTCCTGTCGCTCCTTGGCATGTGGCCGCCAGAATTATTTCACGGTGGTTTCATTTTCTGCGGCTGCCGCGGAAACAATTAGTTCCGTCGGGTGAGACAATGTTTCACCTTCAGGAGGAAGTCGTCATTAAAGTTTGCGCCAAGAAACAGCATGATGTCATTACATGGGTGTTAGGTCGTTCATCTCATACCGTTCAAGGTTCTTGCAAGCTGCATCGGCGTCACCAGAATCAGCTGCAGAGCTTTTACGTCAGCGATTCAGCCGCAAATGTTTTGCCCACATATCCAACATGCGCCTGGAGTCTGCAACACCAGTCTTCGCCGTCTCTCTCCCGGTCACAGACGGCGTCAACAAGCGTGCTCCCAATTGAGATCGACGTGTCGCCACCGCCGCCGCTGCCGCCGCCGCCGCCGCCTCTGCAATAGCCGATATCCGTGGATATGACGCCCCCGAACAGCCAGCGCGATGTCCATAGAGTTCTACTTGCAGTCAATCCGACCACAGTGTTTGAGTCACGGGATGCGCGCGTGGACATTGATGCCAGTTCGGCGGTTGGTGTTACCGGTCACTCGCAAGGTGGATACCGGCATGTGGACGGGGAGCTATTATCGCTCGCCATTACACTCCCTGTCTCATCGTCTACGTCTGCATTCAGGCCTACTCTCCACCCCTTAGCGCCGTCGTCATGTGACACAACACTACATGACGACGGCCTTGAGGTTTGGGGGTGAGAAAAGTGATTTCTCATGGAAAAGTTGGTACCTCATTACGACACCAGCAGTAAAGACAGTCGCTGCCAAAGGTCTAGCGGGGTGGGGGGTGGGGGACGAGGGCGGACCGGTCATGTCTGTTCCACTTTTACAGGGCTTTCGTACAGTCACAGCTGGACTACCCAGGCTTTGTGCTGAGGCTGGGGAACTGCTACTTACCATCCGGTGACAGGTTGTCTTGTTGAGTCAGGAGTAACAATTCCTCACTATTCCAACTTCCCCGGCATGTTATACCATTGCTCTTTCGACTACGGAATGCATCTTTACCAATAGTCCGTCAGAAACGAGGCAGTTTGGGATCCGTGTGAAATATGTTTTGGAGTGCTTCGGTTTGGAGCACATACAGTACGTGCTTAAATCTAGGGTTTTAACCGACTGCCACCCAGATTACTGCAGAAGCCCGCAGAGCGCAATTTTAGATTTAGTTCGGTACAGGAGAGAATGCACTCCAGTTTCTATTACATTACATTTTAAATGAGCTTCCCCACTATGCAGCTGTATTCATAGAAGGGTTTCAAATGGGGGGGGGGCTTCATTGTTTATAGAATGCTTTCACGAACGGATGACACAGCTGCTCGGAAACCTTTTGGGAACAGAAGAGTTTCTTGGACCACACGACCTCACATCCCGAAAGGTTTACCAGCAGCTACTCCATTGTTCGCTCTGTTGTTTTTCCAGATCGTGTCCTCACGATTCGATGCCAAGCTATCCGCTGTCTTGACGGCCTCGAGCAGACCTCTGGAGTTCACTGTATTCGATGCTAAGCTATGCGCTATCTTGAGGGTCTCGAGCAGATGAGATTAGCCATGTCTGCTAAATTCTTCGTCTGTTCCAACTCCCTGAGTGCCCTTCAGTCTCTGCAACGCTTGTGCCCAGCCGACGAAGTAGTCCATGATGTCCAGAACGCCTTCTTCCTCCTTAAAAGGCAGGGGAAGGAGGTTTCCTTCTGCTGGGTGCCAGGAATTAGTCGATGGAAAGACTAATGGCTGTAAGTGACAAGCAACAACCCTAAAATGCGGTCTTGGTGTACCTCCTTCCAGTCACGCAGATGGAACGAGATTCTCCTTATGATCTGTGGCTTCTTGTTCGGCGAGAGGACACTTCGATGTGTGGTGCTTGTGATGTACAGATCACTAAGCGGCAGATTTTATTAGACTGTTTTGTTTTCAGACCAGAGGGCAGGGGCAGATTTGCCGACAGATCCTCCCTCTGTTTTATGTAACGTTCAAACGAATTTTGTCAGGGAATAATTGGTTGTATTTCCATCACAAGTTGCATTAAGAAGTATTTTTTTTTTATTTACTGATAGTGGCTGGTTTCAAAGCATCCGTAGCGTTAGACATTGCAGGTGAAAGCCTGCGCGCAAACCTTTCCCTGCAAGCGGCACTAGGGCCGACTCAACAATAGTAAACAGACCATATACCACAGATATTCTCCACTGTCGGTTTAGGTAACAAGTTAGAGTTACGTCAGCAAGGTCATTAACGATAACTGGCTAACTTCACACTGAAAGTATCGTTATTTAATATACACGAAAGTACATATGGAGCTGAACTGCATGCCTCAGTAGGTAGTGCTCCCATTTATACTCACAAGGACTTTTCTAGCAAATTCCAGTATTCCATAAATAAGTAAGTCCTAAAAACCTTCAGAAATTACAAGTCTTAAATGATAAACGATTGCTGTAGAGGGGAATCCAAACATACTAGCACGTCTGCAGACAGCGATTATAACTACACCAAAACGTACGTACGCCAAGCTGAAATATTTTGCATTCCCCTATGACGACGTTTCTGTAAAACTATCAACTAATAAGAGTATGTAGGAAAACATTCGTTTCCACAACCAACGATTGTGTAAACCTAGTAGAGGGCAGGTCGGTGCAATGTACAGTAGAGAGTCTTCAAGCTTATTCCGCACTGTCGCTTAGCAAAATACGGGGATTGGTCATAAAGTATTAATTGCAAAATCGAAACAGTAAAGATACGCAATTAATTTTATATTTGTTTACAGGTTATTCTCTGTCGTCCTGGGTGCACATTTAAATCCCTATATCACAGTACCGTAGTACATTGCCAGTGAGGCAAAAAAATGGCGCAGTCCATTCACCGAATGGAGTATCATGCCGTAATTAGATTTTTGTATTTGCAAGGGAACAGCTCTGCAACGGTACATCACATGACTCAGTGGTTAGGTGACGTAGAAGCTTCCAGTGTGATCAAACAAGTGTTAATGACGAAGAACGAGGTTGCAGAGCAACCTCTCTGTGAAGGTATCGGGAACTGAAATGGAAATGGAAGCCCTGGTGATCGAAGCTTGATTTTTCCGAGGCCATAATTAAAACCTAGTGATAATTCTTCACACGTATATACGGAAAATCCTACAGATATGCACTGAGCGAGGTGGCGCAGTGGTTAGCATAGTGGACAAGGATTCAATTTATATATGGCCAGGATCCTCAACACTATCTGTACTTGAGACAAATGTTTTTCGTTGAGCCGTCAGGTACTCTGTAATCTGCTTTTTGTCACTTTTGCTAAACAGAAAAATCTTCCTACCTTTTTTAATATTTCTATTTACCGCTATAACCATCGATAACGTAGCCGCTTTATGATCGCTAATGCTAGTGTTAGTGAATAGTCGAAAACATCCGATATCGATCAGTCAGCGAAAAAAGTCACAAATGTAACACATCTAGGATCACCTGCCCAGAATGAGTTAATGTAAAACGACTTCAGAAATGTATCTGTGAGGAAGACAAAAGAAGATTTCCCAACTGATTGAAAGAATTCTAACATGGTGTGATTCTCAAACGAAGGAGGTCGCTTATAACATTTATGTACAACTGAGTTTTGACCATAGTTTTGCAGTCTGGAATCCCTACCAATTTTCATAAATGGACGAGCTAGACAAGATTCAGACAAGAGCTTGGCATTTCAGTTTGGTTTTCGTTTCCTCATCGTGAGAATATGACAGAGATGCTCATCAAACTACAGAGAGAGACGCTATGGGGAAGATGTTGTGTACAGCAGCGAGGATTTCTTGCAGATGTTGGGGCTGAATTGTCTCATACCGAAGGAGCGATCTGTTTTACTTGCTAAAAACACTCAACAACCTAGATCGCATATAAAACGTTTGTCATAAGTAAAATATATGTCCAGCTTATGTATACAGATGTGCTACTATGTAATGTGCTTTTGCGAATTAACGAGCATGTGTAAGCGATTTGTATATGGACATGGGCATTTGCACGTGTTTTATGTTTTTAAATACTTTAGTTTTGATAAACCTTTGATAATGTGCTAATTTTTATCTACCAGACAATTCGGCGTGAGGTTCAAAGTAAAATTAACACGTTTCACATCAACAAGATTTTTAAGACCTGAAGATGATAGCAAAGTCTGTCGAAAGCGGTTCTCTTAGATCAATAAATATTTATGTGATAAAACTGGCTTGGTATTTTGCAACATGGTGTTCTACCATAAGCTGTGGGTATGATTGTTCCACGACCTGGCACTAAACAGCATTTCCACAACTTACTATGTGAACGGAAGCCAGTTCCTCTTATGACGTCGCCGAGATATATCATTATTTGTATATATATGTAGTGTCTGTTCTTCGGGACAGGTCCAAACGAACAGACACCATTCTTGACCACGCAGCCATACATATACATGTACACCACGCATATATATAGATATATATGGCTTGATGGTCATAAGATCATTTAAGTGTGCATGCTCTCTCTTTACTAAATTCTTGGGGAATCCAGCGTGATGTGGCGACCAACGATCGTGGTGGACAGGAAGCACTATGTAAGTAGGGTGCCACAAGAAGCGAATTTGGGTTGGAAAAAAAGTGTGCTTTGCTATCCGAAGCAGTGAAGACGACCGCTAGTGTGAAGTGGAAGATCTGGGTTCGAGTCCTGATCCAACACAGTTCTTCACTAGCCTCCATTGAATTCATATCAATGCCCAATTGCAGCCGATATCAGAATTTATTTAGTTTCATCGCGTACATACACTCCCAGCGCAGCCATTACAAGCACACCATCAGTGCCATGCGTTAACCTCTTGCAGTCTCCGTGACATAAGTCGAATGTGTCTTCTAGCAGCAACAACATCATTGAGCAACACTATCAACAAGGCGTCGTCACTGGTCTACAAGCCGAAAGATAGCCTTGATGGTTCCAGATTTGGAACTGGATCCGCCGAGGTGATGACACCCATTGGATGCCTTTGGCTGACAACTTCAGCCAGCCTCTGAGAGTCCAGGGACTACTCAGGACGTCTGCATATTCCAGCCTTCGGCTGTATGCAGTGTACGCCTACAATCGCTGTCTAACCAAGCTTGCTGAGGAGCTGACATCATGCTTGCATCAGCAAGGACGCTGTCCCTACCAGCCGCCATTATCCTACCTCAGCGCAGCTCACTCGCTGTCTGCAAGCTACAGCCAGCTACTGCCTTTGAGTCATTGACCTCCTGTGCCGAAGCATCGAATAATATAGAAAGTTATTGTTGAGTAAGCGTTCTTGACTCTGTGCCTGTTGTGGTACTAGAGATCCCTTCCCACAACTCCCCAGAGATGCCACTTTGGAGTCTAAAGTTTCCATTTTGCAACATTAGTGTCAGCATAGTGGTCATAGTGCAACACGACCGCCACTCAGAATTCCAAGAGACAAGAAATATATTTTGAATAAAGTAATTCTGAGTATGATACCATATTATAAAACATTAAAGTATCTAAGCTGCTGATGTTTCGACCGACTTCGCAGTGGTTCTCTTTAGAAAGTTACACTGCTGTAAATTGGGCCGAAACGTCGGCAGATTAGTTGCTTTAGTGCTTATGACAGGGCCTACACATCAAAACTATTTCATTGAAAATGATACTGATTGTGGAAATATACTTACTTAAGAAATACACTCCTGGAAATGGAAAAAAGAACACATTGACACCGGTGTGTCAGACCCACCATACTTGCTCTGGACACTGCGAGAGGGCTGTACAAGCAATGATCACACGCACGGCACAGCGGAAACACCAGGAACCGCGGTGTTGGCCGTCGAATGGCGCTAGCTGCGCAGCATTTGTGCACCGCCGCCGTCAGTGTCAGCCAGTTTGCCGTGGCATACGGAGCTCCATCGCACTCTTTGTCACTGGTAGCATGCCGCGACGGTGTGGACGTGAACCGTATGTGCAGTTGACCGACTTTGAGCGAGGGCGTATAGTGGGCATGCGGGAGGCCGGGTGGACGTACCGCCGAATTGCTCAACACGTGGGGCGTGAGGTCTCCACAGTACATCGATGTTGTCGCCAGTGGTCGGCAGAAGGTGCACGTGCCCGTCGACCTAGGACCGGACCGCAGCGACGCACGGATGCACGCCAAGACCGTAGGATCCTACGCAGTGCCGTAGGGGACCGCACCGCCACTCCCCAGCAAATTAGGGACACTGTTGCTCCTGGGGTATCGGCGAGGACCATTCGCAACCGTCTCCATGAAGCTGGGCTACGGTCCCGCACACCGTTAGGCCGTCTTCCGCTCACGCCACAACATCGTGCAGCCCGCCTCCAGTGGTGTCGCGACAGGCGTGAATGGAGGGACGAATGGAGACGTGTCGTCTTCAGCGATGAGAGTCGCTTCTGCCTTGGTGCCAATGATGGTCGTATGCGTGTTTGGCGCCGTGTAGGTGAGCGCCACAATCAGGACTGCATGCGACCGAGGCACACCGGGCCAACACCCGGCATCATGGTGTGTGGAGCGATCTCCTACACATCTCCGCATCTGTCCCCCATTGAGCATGTTTGGGACTGGATGAAGCGTCGTCTCACGCGGTCTGCACGTCCAGCACGAACGCTGGGCCAACTGAGGCGCCAGGTGGAAATGGCATGGCAAGCGGTTCCACAGGACTACATCTAGCATCTCTACGATCGTCTCCATGGGAGAATAGCAGCCTGCATTGCTGCGAAAGGTGGATATACACTGTACTAGTGCCGACATTGTGCATGCTCTGTTGCCTGTGTCTATGTGCCTTGGTTCTGTCAGTGTGATCATGTGATGTATCTGACCCCAGGAATGTGTCAATAAGGTTTCCCGTTCCTGGGACAATGAATTCACGGTGTTCTTATTTCAATTTCCAGGAGTGTATATTACAGGATGGTTATAATTAAACTTTCGCTACTTGAGCCAGTGTAGACGGAAAACTATTTGCTGTATGGGTACCCAATTCCATTGAAACGATGTTTGGACAGGACGCTGTAGGATTTGCGTTGTTGGTAGTGTAGCGTTGAAACACAAGCCTCATTGTGCATTACATTGCACACAGTCAATTTGGGTCTGGACAATGCGAGCACGGCTTTACTCGTAAAGCTGTTTCTTTTTTTTTCACAACAGGAATAGGCACTATTCCTTCGCGAATTTCGGCGCATTAAAGGAATAAGGAGACGTCCTCTTTCCACACCAGGGTTGAAGAACATTATCTGGAAGTTCGAATTAAGTGGGATTTTTGGAATTGTTCTTGCGAGAGTCCGACGGACAATTGCACCACAAATTATTGAAAAAGTTACTCTAGACGTGACAAATTGCTATACGCTAAGTCCGATCTTCAAGTGGTACACGCACTGTGTCATGACAGTTGAAAATTTCACGGCCCATCGTTCGAAAAGTGCTGCGAACAATTGCGAAATAGTGATTTCGTAGACTTTCCCGGCGTAATAACTGCTGATATTCTTCACGGGTTTGCAGCCGGATCATTTCGTCCTCCAGACACAATATTTCGGCGGACCAGCTGGCCGCCATCCTCAGGTGAGTTAATGCTGGTGCACTGCCTCGCCGGAACTGAGTTCCAGCCACAACGACGGAAACCTTTATACACCACAAACCGTTCACCGCGCCTGCGCGAGAAGATAGCGCCTCCTGGCGGTAAGAAGACACGCAGCGCGCCGGTGGAGAAAGACGGCGGAAACGATAAATCGCATCAGGAATGATCCAAAGATCGAAAAGAAGAACGTTTTTGTTTAATGTCCGACAACATCGGATTCCATATTTTGCTTAGAGGAAAACCTCTATCCCTGTTAATAATATTGCTTGCTAATCTGATTTCAATAGATTCTTTAAGAATACATTCCCAATAGCGAGAAGCAGGAGAGATCAATTGTGTCCTGTCGTACATCATTCTGCGTCCCTCGTTAAGGCAATGTTCCGCCACTGCAGATTTCTCGGGCTGGAGCAACCGAGTGTGCCGATGATGTTCCACACACCGGTCCTTAATCGTTCGAATAGTCTGACCAATGTACTTCTTTCCACAGTGACACGGGATTTCATATACACCGGGTTTCCTCAGACCCAAATTATCCTTAACTGAGCCGAGAAGGGCTCTAGTCTTGGCCACCGGCGTAAAAACACTTTTAATATCATATCTCCTTAGAATTCTTGAAATTTTAGATGATATACTTCCCGCAAAGGGTAAATAAGCAACAGCTACAAAAGTATCCTCTATAGGCTCGCGTGACGGACCAAACTGAAGAGCACGGCATATTTGTTGTTCCGTATATCCATTCTGTTTGAAAACAGTTTTCAAATGGTCAAGTTCTTCTTTCAAATGTTCCTCGTCAGAAATGGCATAAGCTCTTTTTACCAAAGTCCGCAAAACTCCACTACGTTGGTGTGGTGGATGACAGCTGGTCGCATGAAGATAACGGTCAGTATGAGTAGGTTTCCGATACACACTGTGTCCGAAAGTCCCATCGAGGACATGGCACTCAAAACTTCGTTTCTTAAACCTAAGTGTTTTTTCAGATATGTTGATGACATTTTTATGGTTTGGCCGCATGGAATTGATGCCTTGAATCGTTTTTTGGATCACTTTAATTGTCTACATCCGAGCATTCAGTTTACCATGGAAATTGAAAGTGATGGCAAACTTCCATTTCTTGATGTTTTGGTTGAAAGAAAGGACGATGGGACTTTCGGACACAGTGTGTATCGGAAACCTACTCATACTGACCGTTATCTTCATGCGACCAGCTGTCATCCACCACACCAACGTAGTGGAGTTTTGCGGACTTTGGTAAAAAGAGCTTATGCCATTTCTGACGAGGAACATTTGAAAGAAGAACTTGACCATTTGAAAACTGTTTTCAAACAGAATGGATATACGGAACAACAAATATGCCGTGCTCTTCAGTTTGGTCCGTCACGCGAGCCTATAGAGGATACTTTTGTAGCTGTTGCTTATTTACCCTTTGCGGGAAGTATATCATCTAAAATTTCAAGAATTCTAAGGAGATATGATATTAAAAGTGTTTTTACGCCGGTGGCCAAGACTAGAGCCCTTCTCGGCTCAGTTAAGGATAATTTGGGTCTGAGGAAACCCGGTGTATATGAAATCCCGTGTCACTGTGGAAAGAAGTACATTGGTCAGACTATTCGAACGATTAAGGACCGGTGTGTGGAACATCATCGGCACACTCGGTTGCTCCAGCCCGAGAAATCTGCAGTGGCGGAACATTGCCTTAACGAGGGACACAGAATGATGTACGACAGGACACAATTGATCTCTCCTGCTTCTCGCTATTGGGAATGTATTCTTAAAGAATCTATTGAAATCAGATTAGCAAGCAATATTATTAACAGGGATAGAGGTTTTCCTCTAAGCAAAATATGGAATCCGATGTTGTCGGACATTAAACAAAAACGTTCTTCTTTTCGATCTTTGGATCATTCCTGATGCGATTTATCGTTTCCGCCGTCTTTCTCCACCGGCGCGCTGCGTGTCTTCTTACCGCCAGGAGGCGCTATCTTCTCGCGCAGGCGCGGTGAACGGTTTGTGGTGTATAAAGGTTTCCGTCGTTGTGGCTGGAACTCAGTTCCGGCGAGGCAGTGCACCAGCATTAACTCACCTGAGGATGGCGGCCAGCTGGTCCGCCGAAATATTGTGTCTGGAGGACGAAATGATCCGGCTGCAAACCCGTGAAGAATATCAATTGCGAAATAGTATCAATACAAACTTCGCATTACTTACCAACTTTTGCCGCGTGTCACAAATGTTCGAATAGACTTTGTTCTTACGTTTATTGTTAGTGTTGACGTTTATGACATGTGGCCTTCGAACGTTTTGTCGAGTGATGTAAAACGTTTTAACCTCATTGGAATAGTGAACAGTTACAACTGTCTTATTTGAGGATCGTCATCACTAACGGTTGTTCATGAAGTTCCTCTACATAGTGAACGTGTCACTGTGTGGTGTGGCTTCACGGCACAGTCTAGTTATCGTTGACGAACTCGAACCCTACATGATTCTTACTTTCCGCACCCTCGGCAGGCATCCTCAATTTTATAAATGGCACCTGTACTATAGAAGACGCGAGCGGCCATTTGCAGCAACAAGCATCAATACTCAAACTAAAGTTTTATTCGGTGGTTTTGATCAAGTTAGAATTAGAATATTATTATAATGAAGTTTTAAAACCACCTTACAGAGTTTATTAAATGAAATATGCCCATGAGTGGGACATAGACAGGTGATTAACTGAAATACGCATACCAAATATTCTGTGAAATGATAAGGGAACATGATGTGGCTGGGAGAAGTCACTGTAACATCTTTATATAATAACACAATCACATTTATTCAATAAACATTACAGTCTCAAATACTCCCTCTCACTTATCACGGAATGCTGGCGTGATACAAATAGTATAATATCTAAGTAAACTTAGTTAAACATCCGGCTAACATGTGCCGTGAATCGACAATGACTACCACCTGCACATTTCTATCACCATTTAGCCACACACACACACACACACACACACACACACTAACATTCACTCTATTCATTTTATCTAACGGATAAAAGAGGAAGGTTCCCATACACCAAGTGGGACAACATTGGGAGAGAGCACATCGTTCCAACTGTAAATTTAATTCGGGCAAGTCCTGTCTTCACGTTTAACTAACTCCGCGAGTTTTACTGGATATTATGAAGAAACATTTAAATCACACGCGTGAATTTACGTAGATGATCCAGCTCGATCACGAAATGTGATTACGTCGAGCTGAAGCTTCTCACCAAGAAATGCACGGGGTCTGCGGATCACGTGTTACCAATCTCTCCACAATCAGTAGTCAATAACCACATTTAAATAAAATACACTTTGCATATATCCTTCTCACTCACACTGAAATGCAAATTGAGCAATTCTGAGTACTACTCGGCAATGAGCGCCTGTTCACTCCAAAGTGCAGTGAACACAAATTCCCATGAAATTACTTGGCAAAAGAAATCATCTCCCTATCTCTCCCAACCGAGATGATTCTAGGAAATACCACAGTGGCTTTCCTCAGCAGGGAAGCTGCTTCCACGTTCAAAGTGAACATGGAATGCTAAATCTTCGCTAACTATCGGAGCGAGAGAGCAGAGCGTGCTTACTCACCCAGGTCTTCCCAGCAACAACTCCGAAACGGTCTCCCTCGTCCGGGTCCACACATCGTGGCCGCAAGGACTCAGATACCGCAAATGGTTATTTGCCAACCTAACGAGCGCTAATGACGCGCGTGGAGCTTATGCCTCTCTGGTCCAGTGCAGTCGCGCTCTACTAGATTCGAGGTTGGCTACACTTCCACTATGCCTATAGCACACCCACCGCCGACATCTCACGCTTACCTCATCATACGTTCGCATTCACACTTTGCAGACAATTACCATATCTAATATTAAAATAATCGTCTATACTTAACAAACCCTATCTTACTAATTATCATCAGGCTCTTCCCTGAGTGTCGGAAGGGCACTCAGGTGTCTTGAGTTGTGGGGTCGAGCCAAGTAGCGGCTTACATGGAGCCGTTACAACCCCAAGGACCAAGGACACGCAACCTGACTGTCACACGTTACTCTAATCTGCTTCTCCATCATGTGATCCCTGCTCTACTGTGCTTTAGCAGTGGCAGAGATGCTTTGGACTCGTTTAGTTTCATCCACGATGGAGCTCTACCTCACATTGCTCGTGAGGTCATTCTGCTACTCCGTAGTAGATTTGGAGAATACTGAATCATTGGGCAATCGTTTCAAACTGCGTGACCGCCAAGTTCACCAGATTTGAACAAGAGGCATTTCTGGCTGTGAGGTAAGCCGAAGGGTAAGGTTTATCAAAGGGACTTTTACACACGTTGGAAGTTGAAGACGAGCTTAGCGAGGGAGGTAGCCAACATCCTTCTTGAGATGTTTCCGGCAGCAATAGAGAAAAATCTGCTGCGGTTCCAGGCTCTCGTGAATGCAAATGATAGCCACATTGAAGAACGTTTCTAGTCTGGAACGTAAACATGATACGCAACTAAGACCTTGTAACATTACAGGACATATTGGGACATATTGAAGTATTCGATACTGTAGACTTTTAGGGGATGTCGATACAGATATGCAAAATGTAAAGGGAAACTTTGGTGATGTTTAAATATTGTACTGTGTCAATATTAGGACATTTTGCACAGAAAGAACAAAAATAGAATTAATGTAAATATATATTAGTGTTAGTAACCTATTTTCATTCAATTTTGTAATTATATATCATTTGCTAAAAGAAAGACTCAATGTTTGCTGTAGCTCTGATTAATTGTATAAATTATCAGTTTTGAGCTAAATTATTTCGTATAATATGGACAAGATACTTTTAAAAACTCACCAGCTAAAGAGAAAGTCTGTAAATGAACGTTTAATGCACACTTCTGGAACTTTCTATGGAGAAATTCTATATTATGATCGCAAAAATACGAATACTTGTGAAAACTGTTTCATAACCTAATTTCGAAAGACGATTTGTATCAAGAAGTATTGCTAAAAAGATTTATTTACGTTTTGAAACACGATTTAAATCATTTTACATATAAATAGTTGTTCTAAATCACTCAAGAAATATCCAGAATCAAATGTCAAGATATTTCTGGGAACATCGATACAAATCTGGTGAAGGTTATCCAGAAGCTGGTAGAAAAATGTTATAAAATCTATTTGGAAATTATGCTTGTAAGAATTTATATGTACTGATCCTTTTACTTGCTTTAATCTGTGCTAAAGTTCTGTAATGTCTGATTTGGTTTTAAGTCGTGAATAGCTATCGTATTGTAAACAAAGCATTGTCAAAGACTCTCATTGTTTGGAAGGATATTAGTACACCTAGGAGTTGTCAGTTGCCAGTTCGGATATGCAGTGCGGTTAGCTCTGAGAGTCAGTTGTTGAGACTGTGAAGTCTGTCAGTTCTATTTGTAAATAAACGTCTGTAATGAAGAATTACTTGTTGTCGTAAATATGAACTCAAGACCTTTTGCACGAAGCAGACACCTCCTAATGCAACGTTTTAATTTGGTGTTGAGGAGCTCAAACGTTATAATTTGGTGGAGGAGCTGGGATGTTATAATTTGGTGGAGGAAGCAGAGGATATGACGACCACCCAGTGATTCTTCAAAATAAAATACGTCTCTTCTGGGATCACAAGAAGAAAATACGTCTGTTTTGGGACCACAAGAAGGGGATATACGACGGACCAGTCATTCTTCAGAAGTAAATACGTCGATTCTGGGGTCACAAGAAGAGGAGTGAATCAACCGAGCGAAACCATCCTGAAATTGAAGAAATTTCGCAAAACACGGATACCAACGACCGCCGACGGACACTAAGATAAGTACCTGCTTCCTAAAATAATGGAAAAAGACGCAGATTTCAGTATTGACAGCGGTGTAGCGAGTACACCTATTAGGCAAAGTGCTTCTGACAGTGTAGGAATGTTGGAAATGTTAAAACAAATGTTTTCAGAGTTAAACTCGAAGTTGGATAACACAAACTCGAAGATGGACGATTCTCGTGCCGAATTACGTCAACAAATTGAACAGACACAACAGATGGACAGGTCGATTTCGAAGGCTGTGTGTGATTTAAAATCAGAAATAAATTCAAATACAGAACAGATTGCTCACACTAATTAGGTTCTCGAAGAATGGCGAATTACTTTTGAGTCAAACCAAAAAGAACTTAGTTGTCGTGTGGACACGGTTGAGAGCAAAATTTCTGTCCTTGAAACTGATTTAAGTAACAAAATTTCAAATATCCAGTCAAAACTTAAAAAAGTTGTTGATTTTGTAAATGAGGAAAATTCTCAATTGAGAAATGAATTTGACCAGACAAAACGATTTTTTGAAAGCGAAATTGAATCTTTCAAATCTGATTCTGACAAAAAGGTCACAGAAATTTGTAATAGAGTAGGTAATGTCGAAAAAACTGTAGACAGAAAATTTGTAGAAATACAAGAAACTATGATGCAAAAAGGTTTTAGTAATAGTTGTAATGGGGTATGGGGAAAGTTTCCCATTAAAACTTATCCCCTTGATAAGAATATACACCCAAAAGACTTCATGCAATTCTGCAAGGAGTAGTTCACGTCCATAATGACAGGTAGTGTTAAGATAAAATTTGTAAAGAAATTACTTGATGATGAGGCGCTTTCGTGGGCCAATCAGAATTGTTCCGCGGAGATGTCCTTTGAAGATTTCGAAAAATGTTTTCTAACCAAATTTTGGTCTGAAACTGAGCAAGCTCGAATCAAAAGTGAATTCTTGAATGGTCCTAATTACAGAGAATCTGATGGGTCAATGAAAGCCTATTGTGAGAAACAGTTGCAAAAATTAGTGCATCTGGATAAGCCATTTGATGAGCTAACTCAAATTGATGCACTAAAACGGAGACTTCCGAAAAGAGTACAATGGGGTTTAGTATATGGTCCAGATGAGTCCATAGAACAATTCTTGAAATATGTGGACAAACTTGATAGACCCTTTGAACAAAACAACAGATTTAACGACTTTGTAGGTTCATCAAACAGAGGGTGGGAACCGAACCGTGGAAATAATAACAATAATAGTGAACGAAGAAACTTTAACAACAACAGGGATAATTATAATAATAATGACAGAAGAAATTTTGGTAGGAATGATCAGCACTTTAATTCAAACAGAGAATGGGAAAATCGAAACAGGTCCTGGGGTAAAGACATGAGAGAAGGTAACCCGAGGCAGGGGAAACGACAGACATAGGCCTTTAAACGACTAAATGCTCCACTGGGAGTCTGTCAGTTTGGGGCAAGGAATTTTCAAAATCAGGCTAATTTCACCCGGAACAGACAGCACTATAATGAGAGACCTAACCAGTATAGATAGCATGCTTATGATCGATCTGTAGATAGAGGTAATGAAAAAATTAAATTTGACAGGAAATTTTGGAATGTCATCAGAGAAAATACTAGAAACAACTGTAATAGGAACCAGGCTACCTTTGATGAAGTAGGCTTAGAAGATGATATAATTGCAAATTTATATAATCAAGAAGAAGCACCTAATGCTGAAATGAAAGGTAAGGATAACTTTGATAATTTTGGATTGTACAAACTTATGTGTGGTGATGTTTTAGATGTAAGTTGTCATAATGATGTTCGTACTGAAGTTTCTGGAAAGTCTGATATTCATGTGGATGTGGTTGGTGAAGATGGTGTTGTGAGTAATGTTGGTGATACCAGTAGTGTTTGTAGTGTAAGCTCAGGCAATGATGATGATAATGTTGATGTTAAGGCTAATGGTGATTATGTACTAGAAGATTTTGATGGTGAATTGGATGGAATAGTTTATGTTGAAGTTAAGGAGGATGTTGTAAGCAATAGTGTTGAGAATAGTTGTGCCAGGAACTCTAACTACATTCCACATGAGAATCAGATTGTGCCTCTTCAGCTTAGTAATACATCAGGAGGCAGGGGGGGGGGGGGGGGGGGGTTGATTGTGCTTATGCATCTGAGATTATTTTGAAATCTGTTTGGGACAAATTTAAAGATTACAGTGATGACAATGATGTTAAGATCAAATTAAGGGAAATTTGTGAACCAGTTTCTGCTTTTAAGCCTAATGAAATCATCAAACGGGGTACTAGTCAGGATGTGTGTGAGGTAAATAGTAATCCAGACATTCCAGTAAATTCCAGTAGACCTAGAAGTTTGAAGAAAGTATTGCCTAATAAAGAAAACCTAAATATGGAACAGAGGTATGATGAGATATCAGAAGATCTTTTGTATGAAGAACAGGAAGAAAGGGAAAACACCACTATTGGTAGTCCATACATAAAAATTAAAGCTGCAGGTTGGGAAGGGTATTGTTTGATTGACACAGGGAGTCCAATTAGTGCCATTTCAAGCAAATTAAGAGATATAATTACGCATGATCCTGACTTTATTGAATTACCAGTTGTTGGAATAAAAATTAGAGGCATTACCGG
The DNA here is from genome assembly GCF_023897955.1 of Schistocerca gregaria. Classification (NCBI taxonomy): domain Eukaryota; kingdom Metazoa; phylum Arthropoda; class Insecta; order Orthoptera; family Acrididae; genus Schistocerca; species Schistocerca gregaria. The sequence goes on from NC_064924.1 coordinate 376,908,232, forward strand.
CAAACTGAGCAAAATTGTTAATAGACAGGTGTTGTTGTCCTTCAGTATAAATGATGTACAGTTTACTCAAGGATGTCTTGAAATAAGTGACCTAAATGAGAATGTACTGTTGGGTATGGACTGGATATTAAAAGCTAATGCAGCATTTGATTGGGAAAAGAGTTTGTTTACCTTTATTGATCCTAAGACGAAAGTATGTTCCAGTACTGACATGTCGATTCAAAACTGTGCTGATAAGGGAATTGAAATTAGGGACGTTACATTTTCTAAAGACAGTGGTTGTTGTGTAGAGGAAATTACTGAGGATTATGATGATGGAGAATATGGGGATATAGTTCAAGAAAAATTACGGGAATCAGATAATTTGAACCAAGAACAGAAGGTAGAGTTTGAAAGATTATTATGGAATTACTGTTATGTTTTTGATGATAGACCTGGCAGAGTAAAGAATTATCAATGTAAACTCAGATTAAAACCACATGAGCCATTCTTTATAAAACATTATAGTGTACCCATTGCAAAGAGAAAAGATCTAGAAAAGGAACTTCAAAAGATGGAAGAGTGGGGCATCATTGAGAGAAGTAAGAGCCAATACAATAATCCCTTGTTAGTGGTTGCAAAACGTGATGGCAGTGTCAGGCTTGTACTAGATTCAAGACACCTAAATAAGTATCTCGAAAGAGAGACCAATCATCCAGAGAATATAGACGAATTACGTCATAAATTTGAAAGAATGAAATACATGACCAGTTTAGATCTCACATCAGGATTTCACCAAGTAGAATTAGAAAATGATTCCAGAAAGTATACTGCCTTTTTGTATGGGGGAATATGTTACCAGTATTGTGTGGTACCATTTGGGCTGAATGTCTCAGTAGCCGAATTCATTAGAGCACTTGACTTTGTTTTGGGAAAAGATCTTTTAACAAAATTAACTGTGTATGTAGATGACATTTTGATCACTGGAGAAACTTGGGAAGAACATGTTAATACTTTGAGGGAGGTTTGCAATACATTAAGGAAAGGGGGAATGTCACTTAAATTATCTAAATGTAAGTTTGGTATGAAAAAATTGAAGTTTCTGGGGCACAGTATTTCTGAGGAAGGTATTTTGCCAGATCCTGAAAAACTCAAGGCAATTGCAAAATTCCCAATTTCAAAAACCAAGAAACAACTAAAGTCATTTTTCGGGATGTGCGGTTACTACAGAAAGTTCATTAGTACCCAAGCTCTAAATGCTTCAAGTCTTAACAGACTGCTGAAGAAAAAACGCAATGTGGGTTTGGGATCAGGAATGTGAAGCGGCTTTTGAAGAAATAAAAACACAGTTATGTAACAGTCAAATTTTGTACCGTCCTAATTTAAGTTTACCTTTTTGCATTATGGCAGATAGTAGTGATTATGGCCTAGGTGCTCACCTTTTCCAAGAAGTAAATATAAATGGGAAAATAGAACACAGGTCTATTGCTTTTGCTAGTCGAACCTTGAAAAAACATGAGAGGCAATACACTGTTACCGAGAAAGAGCTTTTGGCCATTTACTGGGCATTTTCTAAATTCAGAAATTATTTATTGGGAAACCAGGTAGTTGTCTACACAGACCATAAGGCATTAATTTATATTCAAGAATGTAGGTTGCATCATGGAAGGATTACCAGGTGGGCACTCTTGTTACAACAATTTAATTACTCAATAAAATATCTTAGAGGACCCGATAATGTAGTTGATGATGCTTTACCTAGACTACCTGTGGGGGGTGACTTTGAAGATGACAGTGGGGAATGTGAAAAAGAATTCAAAATTATGTATTTAAGAGGGGTGGACAATGAACAAGAAATCATAGACATTTGTAATGACATCCAACAGAATCAGAACCACGATGAGAACTGTAAACTGGTCAAAAGTTATTTAGGGAAAAAGGGACATGAAAAAGTGGGAGATTATTACAAAATCTACAAGGGGATTCTATTCAAGAGACACAGTGTAGATAGCGATGTATGGAAATTATGTTGGCCTGAACAGTACATCAATGTACTCATCAAGTACATTCATGAAAGTTTTGGTCATTGTGGGATTCAAAAGTGTATCCAGAAAATCCAAGAAAAGGTGTACTTTAACAACATTGCCAGGAGGGTTAGAAAAATTTTGACGGGTTGCGACAGGTGCCAAAGAGTAAAAGTATCCAACCAAACTTGTCGAGGATTAATGCAAAACATCTTACCAAAAGAACAACACGAGTTAGTCGCTGTCGACTTATATGGACCATTACCGAAGACCAGAGGAGGCTATTGCTACATTTTTGTTATGGTTGATGTTTTTTCAAAATTCATTAAGTTATACCCTCTTCGCAAGGCAAACAGTAAGAGCATTATTTCAAAAATCAGAGGAGACTATTTTGGACGGGGTGGAAAACCTCAGAAAATCTTATCAGACAATGGGACTCAATTTACTTCTGGAGTATGGAAAGCTTTTGTTGAAGACGAAAATATAAGTCACATTCTTATTTCAGCTTATCATCCTTCAGGAAACCCTTCGGAGAGATACATGAGGGAAATTGGGCGATTCTTTAGAACCTACTGCAATACTGATCATGCTAGTTGGATTGACTATGTTGAGAAATTCGAAGATGTTGTGAACAGCCTACAGCATTCCTCAACAGGGTTTTCGCCTTATGAAATACAGTATAATAGCAAACCACCACGTCCAATTAGTGATTTCATTGATTTTCCAGTCTGCAAACCATTAAGTACTCAAGAGAGAGAGGAAATAGTGAGAAAGACCATGAAATCTCAAGGTGATAAGAGGAAATGTAGACATGACAAAAGATTGAAGCCTACTCAATTTAAAATTGAAGACTTGGTCCTTGTTAAAACACAAGAGAAGTCTAAAGCCATCAGTGGTGAATTAAAAAAGTTTTTTGATATATACATTGGACCTTTCAAGATTCAGGACAATCCTCATCCGAATGCTTACCGTCTAGTCTACCCAAATTCTGGCAGACTGTTTGGCCTACGAAATGTGACCGAACTGAAATTGTATAAAAAAAATGTAAAAAGTATTTTAGATAATAGATGTTTATAGACTTTTATATGTAATCTTACCAGGATATTTTTGTATACTTTGTTATGTTGTATTTATCTGATTCCTCAGGGGAGCATACATTCTTTGTGTGCTAAGTGTTTGGCGAGCACTAGGTCCCCTAGCTATGCAATTGTCATATTTCCTTTTCGTATTCTGGAATTGAATCTTACACTTATTCTGTGATCCTGTATAATCAATTTTCTCCATCTGTCAGTCTATCCTCTCTTAGCTTTAAGAAATTATTTAGAGTAAATTTTCTTGAGTAATTAGACTTTAGAGAATTCAAATTTCTGTGTCCTTAAAAAAGCGGTCCACCGACTATTAAATGCTTTTGCTAATGTTTAACTGGGTTTGACCACTGTATACTGTATATTCATAACGGACTGTGCTATTGCAGCCTGTGATAGCCTGCAGTGTATATGGAAACCATACGGACTGTGAAGATGAGACTGAAATACAGTGTGTGGCATTGAGGTATACCGACCTTTAAGGAAGAAGATCACCGACCTTCAAGAAAGAAGATAACCGGTCTTCAAGAAAGAAGACACCAAAGATATTGTGTAAAACTTTTCTGTTTTGTAATGTAAGAACATCAACCCTTCCGTGTTTCACGTGGAAGTGCTGATGGAGGGGTTGTGTAACATTACAGGACATATTGGGACATATTGAAGTATTCGATACTGTAGACTTTTAGGGGATGTCGATACAGATATGCAAAATGTAAAGGGAAACTTTGGTGATGTTTAAATATTGTACTGTGTCAATATTAGGACATTTTGCACAGAAAGAACAAAAATAGAATTAATGTAAATATATATTAGTGTTAGTAACCTATTTTCATTCAATTTTGTAATTATATATCATTTGCTAAAAGAAAGACTCAATGTTTGCTGTAGCTCTGATTAATTGTATAAATTATCAGTTTTGAGCTAAATTATTTCGTATAATATGGACAAGATACTTTTAAAAACTCACCAGCTAAAGAGAAAGTCTGTAAATGAACGTTTAATGCACACTTCTGGAACTTTCTATGGAGAAATTCTATTATGATCGCAAAAATACGAATACTTGTGAAAACTGTTTCATGACCTAATTTCGAAAGACGATTTGTATCAAGAAGTATTGCTAAAAAGATTTATTTACGTTTTGAAACACGATTTAAACCATTTTACATGTAAATAGTTGTTCTAAATCACTCAAGAAATATCCAGAATCAAATGTCAAGATATTTCTGGAAACATCGGTACAAATCTGGTGAAGGTTATCCAGAAGCTGGTAGAAAAATGTTATAAAATCTATTTGGAAATTATGCTTGTAAGAATTTATATGTACTGATTCTTTTACTTGCTTTAATCTGTGCTAAAGTTCTGTAATGTCTGATTTGGTTTTAAGTCGTGAATTGCTATCGTATTGTGAACAAAGCATTGTCAAAGACTCTCATTGTTTGGAAGGATATTAGTACACCTAGGAGTTGTCAGTTGCCAGTTCGGATATGCAGTGCAGTTAGCTCTGAGAGTCAGTTGTTGAGACTGTGAAGTCTGTCAGTTCTGTTTGTAAATAAACGACTGGAATGAAGAATTACTTGTTGTCGTTAATATGAACTCAAGACCTTTTGCACGAAGCAGACACCTCCTAATGCAACGTTTTAATTTGGTGTTGAGGAGCTGAAATGTTATAACCTTTTACCCTCTCATGTGAAAATTAAAATGTGTTTCTTACGATGGTTTGTCCATAATATTCCTTCCGCAGCGCCCTTACACATGTTTCCACAGGGTTTCATTGCCCTGCGACCAGTCGTTTTTCATGGGGGCCCTCTGAGGTTGTTGTTGTTATCTTCAGTCCTAAGACTGGTTTGATGCAGCTCTCCATGCTACTCTATCCTGTGCAAGCTTCTTCATCTCCCAGTACCTACTGCAACCTACATCCTTCTGAAACTGCTTAGTGTATTCATCTCTTGGTCTCCCTCTGCGATTCTTACCCTCCACGCTGCCCTCCAATGCTAAATTTGTGATCCCTTGATGCCTCAGAACATGTCCTACTAACCTGTTCCTTCTTCTTGTCAAGTTGTGCCACAAACTCCTCTTCTCCCCAATTATGTTCAATACCTCCTCATTAGTTATGCGATCTACCCATCTAATCTTCAGCATTCTTCTGTAGCATCACATTTCGCAAGCTTCTAGTCTCTTCTTGTCCAAACTATTTATTGTCCATGTTTCACTTCCATACATCGCTACACTCCATGCAAATACTTTCAGAAATGACTTCCTCACACTTAAATCAATACTCGATGTAAACAAATTTCTCTTCTTCAGAAACGCTTTCCCTGCCATTGCCAGTCTACATTTTATATATTCTCTACTTCAAACATCATTAGTTTTTTGCTCCACAAATAGCAAAACCCCTTTACTACTTTGAGTGCCTCATTTCCTAATCTAATTCCCTCAGCATCACCCGACTTAATTCGACTTCATTCCATTATCCTCGTTTTGCTTTTGTTGATGTTCATCTTATATCCTCCTTTCAAGACACTGTCCATTCCATTCAACTGCTCTTTCAAGTCCTTTGCTGCCTCTGACAGAATTACAATGTCATCAGCGAAGCTCAAAGCTTTTATTTCTTCTCCATGGATTTTAATACCTACTCCGAATTTTTCTTTTGTTTCCTTTACTGCTTGCTCAATATACAGATTGAATAACATTGGGGACAGGCTACACCCCTGTCTCACTCCCTTTCCAACCACTGCTTCTCTTTCATGTCCCTCGACTCTTATAACAGCTATCTGGTTTCTGTAGAAATTGTAAATGGCCTTCGTTCACGGTGTCAAAAGCATTCTCTAAGTCTACAAATGCTAGAAACGTAGATTTGCCTTTCCTTAATCTATTTTATAAGATAAGTCGCAGGGTCAGTATTGACTCACGTGTTCCAAACTGATCTTCGCCGAGGTCGGCTTCGACCAGTTTTTCCATTCGTCTGTAAAGAATTCGCGTTAGTATTTTGCAACTGTGAGTTATTAAACTGATAGTTCGGTACTTTTCACATCTGTCAACACCTGCTTTCTTTGGAATTGGAATTATTATAGTCTTCTTGAAGTCCGAGGGTATTTCGCCCGTCTCATACATCTTGCTCACCAGATGGTAGAGTTTTGTCAGGACTGGCTCTCCGATGGCCATCAGTAGTTCTAATGGACTGTTGTCAACTCCCGGGGCCTTGTTTCGACTCAGGTCTTTCAGTGCTCTGTTAAACTCTTCACGCAGTATCGTATCTCCCATTTCATCTTCATCTACATCTTCTTCTATTTCCATAATACTGTCCTCAAGTACATCGCCCTTGTATAGACCCTCTATATACTCCTTCCACCTTTCTGCTTTCCCTTCTTTGCTTAGAACTGGGTTTCCATCTGAGCTCTTGATATTCGTACAAGTGGCTCTCTTTTCTCCAAAGGGCTCTTTAATTTTCCTGTAGGCAGTATCTATCTTACCCCTAGTGAGATAAGCCTCTACATTTGTCCTCTAGCCATCCCTGCTTAGCCATTTGGCACTTCCTGTGTCTGAGGTAGCGAAATTTTAATTATAACTACCGTGTATATGAGATGTCATCAAAAACTAACGGGAATTTTTGTTTTTCTTAAGGAACCTTTATATACTCATCAATGTCAACTTTGTCCCCTTCAAAGTAATCACCCTCAGATATAACAAAATTGTGCAAGCGCTTTTTCTAATCTTGGAAGCACTTCTGGAACTCACTTTTCGGACTTGTGTTCAGCTTCTTCAACGATTCTTTTTTCAGTTCATCAGTGGCGGCAAAACGATGTCCTTTCGCGGGTCTCTTCAGCATAGGGAATAGAAAGAAGTAGCAGACGGCGATGTTGGTGAATAGCGTGGCTGAGGTTTTGTTTTCTGCCAAAAACTCACGAACAAACATTGAGGTGAGAGTAGGAGCATCATTGTGATGTAATTCCCGTGAGTGATTTTAGCACAATTCTGGTCTTTTCTTCAAACTACATCAGGCAAAGGGCGCTTAATTTTCAGGTAGTATTCCGTATTGACCATAAGACCGTGAGGCAGGAACTCAATATGTACTATCCCACTGTAATCGAAGAACACAGTGTGAAGAACTTTCACATGTGATAGAACTTGTACAGATTTTTCGGTCACGCAATTTCCTTTGGAACGATTGGCCCTTGATTTCGACGTCACACCCGTACATCCATGTTTCCTCATCTGTTATACCTTTTAGAAGTTCTGTATCGTTGTGGACTTCATTTAGCAATTCCAGAGCGATGTCCAAGCTTCGTCGCTTTTTGGTGGAAATTTGACAATATCGGAACAAACTTTGCTGCTACACGTTTCATCGAAAAAAATTGTGTGGCACGAGCCGAAGGACAAGCCGACATCATTAGCAATTTCTCTGATGATAATTCGGTAATTTTCCAGAATCATTTTCTTTACTTCTTCCATATTGTCGCCAGTAATTGATGAGCTAGGGCGTCCAAGGATTCGCCAAAAGCCACAGTCAACATTTCGAATGCGGTGCTGCACTTTATTCCATTTTCCAAACGAAATTTAATGTAGATTCTTTGATCCATCTTTTTCGAAAGTAAAAATTCGCCGAGTACCCGAAAACATGTTAACCTTTTCACCTTATCGACTGTCAAAAATAAACTAAATCTCCTAAGCAGCTGAAAATGCAGATATATATAAGGAACATGTGTACCAACAAGATAAAAATATTTTGGAAAATAAGATGTATAAAACCAGTGAAATTAAGAAATTCCATCGCAGGTGCATCAACGCCATTCATTCAGGCGATGCAGCTTCTGTGCCAGTCATAAGTCGCATGCTCGACCTAGCAGCTACAGTTTCATTGAGCAACCAAGTGAAGCCGCTAGTCTACAACCCATCAGCTATTCTTAATAGATCCAGGCTTTGAAATGGATCCCCTGAGGTGGGACCACCCATTGGGTGCCATTGGCTGACACTTAAGCCAGTCTATGAGAGGTCTGGGTTCAACCTCAAGCGTCTGCAATTTCCAGCCAGGTACCCTGCGCTGCCATCACTGTGCGAGAACGCCTAACTTGCGATCTAACCACGCCTGCTGCATAGGAGACACCCTGCTTGCATCAGCAAGGACTCTGTCCCCGCCAGCCGCCATTCTGCTGCCTCAGAGCTCTTACTCGCAGCCTGCTACCGGCAGCTTGTGGCTTAGAGTCATGGACCTACTGTATGGAAGCACCGAATAATAAACAGTGCAGGAGTTAAGTAAGCGTTGTTGACCATGCACCCACTAAGGTACTGGAAGTATCTCTACGCAGCTCCCCAAGTACGCCACTTTGGAGTCTGGACTGGTCATCCTGCAACACTGGTGGCAGCGCAGAGGTCATAGTATGATGGGATGGCTGCACAGAATTCCGAGCGCCTGTGTTTCTAAACAAGGTAAAAAATATATTGCTTCCACCGACATACACAGTAGTAAAATTAGAGAAATTCTCACTTATCTGAAGATACAGTGATAACTTTTCTTCTCATGGACCATTCGTGAATGGATTAGGAAGAGGAAAAATGGGACAACATGATTGTGGTACACAGTGTACCGTCCGACATACTCTGGACTGTGGTTTGCAGCAAACCTTTGTTGATGTATCAGTGGCCAAGTTAGTTAGTGTATGACATTGATAGCTAGTGGTTGCAAATCAAATAATTTTTGAAAAGTGAAACGTACTTTAGTTTTCCTGGGAATATGAACTTATTGCTGATAATATGAAGATCACATAGCCTTTGGCATTCACTGTACTAAAGGAACTTTCAAGGATAAGTGTCGTTGCTAGTTGCAATTTCTTAATTCATATTCATTAGCGATATCTTCAGCTGATTAGAATCAATCTCACATGCTCCATGTTCCTATTGAAATTTACCGAATTGTTTAAATGACACATTACATTCCTTAAATATCTTAACTCATTCGTAAATGCTTCGTGAAAATGTGCACCGCCTTTCGAGCAGATTGCATGCAGTAAACCTGTTGCAGCGATTTCTCGGTGTACGGTCTATTCTGAACCGTTCCTGACATTTAATTAATCGATAACATTGTCAACATCTGACTGGCGCTCAAAAGTCAGAGCTTTTATATGAGCAAATTGGTCAGGTGTCTGACACAATACTTCTACATCTTCATCTCGACAGCCTTCAAATTTGTGTGGTTTGTAGTGTAACTAAAATTTAACGTAATCATTCTAGTACTCATATGCATGATCTCACGCCTTTTCTTATCCAGAGTCAGTTGCCACTTATAATACTACATATTGCATGGGGGCTTAATTATATAAAATGCAAATATTTTTTAGTTTTAGTTGCTGTTTGTCCGGTTACGCAGTCTCGTAACCGGTTGGCCCTAACTAGTGTTACTCCGCAATCTGACTGCACAGAATAACAACAAAGAAAGAAAGTAAATTTCCGTTAACACAATTAATTAAATAAGTCCCCAGCAACTATAAAAGCTACGAAACAACAAAGTACAAATGTAACTGTTCTGTGTGTGGAAGTGTCATTCAACGTACACATCTGGCGCGGTTCTACCTCAATAAGACAAGATATTTTCGACACGATTTACACTGAAGTAATTAAAAAAACCAGAAGTACTATGATTGCACATAGAAACCAGAATTACAGTCAAATACAAGAACACGAGCGAGATGCTTTGTTGACTGAACCTGTGACCAAGAGGCATTGTTATTTAGGATGTCTAAAATAAAAACTTTTCTTTACCTTCATATATAGTTCTAAGGGACTGATGACCTTAGAAGTTAAGTCCCTTAGTACTCAGAGCCATTTGAAAAATTTTTAAAAGCATTTTGCAGTTGGGTTCCATCTTGTGATGTGTTTATTAAACAGCATCAACTGTAGACAATGTCAGAGGGTTGTACATATTGTCTCCTAAATTGTTTAGATGGATTAGGAACAGCAGAGGACCTATCGCACTTCCTCGTGGAACGCCAGATATCACTTCAGTTTTATTAGATTATTTTCCGTCTGTTACTGTTTACTGTGACCCTTCTCAGAGGAAATCACGAGTCCAGTCCCACAATTGACACAATATTTCATTGGAACGCAATTTGATTTCATATCTCTTGTGACGAATGGTGTCAAAAGCCTTCTGGGAATCTAATAATTTTGAATCAGTTTGAGATCTCCTACGAATAGCACTCATTGCTTCGGGAGAGTAGACAGGCTGCTGTGTTTGAACACTGAGCAATTTTTCAAATGCCAAGATAACTAAACTCATTTGTTCATGTAGATTAGCAGTTTCCGCAATTTTTTGTAGTCATCTTTGGATCTATGTTTACGTCATTAAACAATCTTTTCCTTCAGTATGGTAAGAGGTTCTATACAGTGTACTTCCATGCTGGTATCATGAAATGTAATACAAGTAAGAATGTCAGTTTTAAAATGACAGCTTAGTACACATGTGTTATTGTGCCGATTACGTCAATTATTTTTTACGGCTTCATATCTAAAAATTCAGCTATTGAGTAGGACAAGTTCTCATTCAGATATTCTTTTAATTTATGGTTTTTTTCTTTTCTTTCTTTTTAATGTTGTTTGGCTCTCTGTCAGACTTTTAATGCGATTTGGTAAATGACCACAGACTTTGGTGGGAACATAATTCACCCCTTTGTGTGCGAAAGTCAGATTTAACCCAGAATAGTGAAGATCATCGTTTCTTCTAGTGCTGTAGTTATGCACTGTGCTATCATTTTTGAACTGGGAAGCGTTATTAATAAAAAGTATCGTAAGTGAATATATGTATTGTGAAGATACTATGAACATTTTTAGTTTTTTAAATAAATGTATGCAAGGTGATCTTGGGTGGGCTTTAACTATTATTTTGATTACACCCTTTTGTGCAATTCACGTTTTTTCTCTTGGTGATAAGTTACCCTAAAACAGGATGTCATAAAGCAGCGAAAGAAAATAAGCATAGTAGGCTAATTTACTGACACGTTTATCACTAAAATTTGCACTAATTCAAAAAGCATAATTAGCGCAACTCAAGCGCTTCAGCAGATCATCAATCCGTTTATTCCAGTTCAGTTTTTCGCCAGTGCACACATCCACAAATTCTGAATATTCTGCCTTAGCAAAAGACTTCTGTTCAAAGTCTGTATTAATCAATGGCTATATCATTTACCATACAGAACTGTATATACTGTGTTTGTAGTAATTTGAAGAGAATCCATTTGCAGAGAATCGCTTGATAATTTTCTGAAAGACATTATTAACAATTTCCTCAGCTAATTATTATTTATTAGGTATGATTTCTACACTTGTATCACCAGAAAAAAGAACTAGCTTTGTATCTTCATGAATGTAGAGTGTCGGGTCATTAACATATTATTTTAAGAATAATAGGTGACACAAGACTGGATACAGTGGGACACCATTCTTCATAACTCCCCAGCTAAAGGACTCTGCTGATTTTTGTAGACTATCTGTACTGTAAATATCGACCATCTGCATTCTTCAAGTTAAATATGAATTAAGTCATTCGTGCACTCTCTCTGCCGCCACCCTCCCCTGCCCTTACTTCAGCTTATACAGAAGAATTTAATGATTCACGGTTTCACACAGTCATAATCCTATGAGAGGGTACAAAATATCCCAGTGGGTGATGTTGAGGTATTCAGAGCATTTAATATTTTGTAAGTAGGATGTTTAGGTTTTTATGTTGGTAACGCCACGTAGCTATATGAGAATCACTGACTGTGCTGTGTGCAGTCTGTGGCTGGTTTGCATTGTTGTTGGCTATTGTAGCGTTGGGCAGCTGGATGTTAACAGCGCTTAGCGTTGCACAGTTGGAGGTGAGCCGCCAGCAGTGGTGGATGTGGGGAGTGAGATGGCGGAGTTTTGACAGCGGATGATCTGGACAGAGACAGTAAATTTGTAATATTGGTATAGCATGGACTGATATAGATATTATGACTTTTAAACACTATTAAGGTAAATACATTGTTTGTTCTGTATCAAAATCTTTCATTTGCTATCTATGCCTATCAGTAGTTAGTGCCTTCAGTAGTTTGAATCTTTTATTTAACTGGCAGTATTGGCGCTCGCTGTACTGCAGTTGTTTGAGTAACGAAGATTTTTGTAAGGTAAGTGATTTGTGAAAGGTATAGGTTAATGTTAGTCAGGGCCACTCTTTTGTAGGGATTATTAAAAGTCAGATTGCGTTGCGCTAAAAATATTGTGTGTCAGTTTAATGTTGATCAGAATAGGAAAAGAGCGAAATGTCTGAGTACGTTCAGTTCTGCTCAGCTGTTTGGAAATCAAATAATGTAAGGGGTTTATCAGCACAGTCATTCATAAATTTTTCTAAGGTGATGTTTCAGTTTGACCAGTGGAAGCATATATAGCATTTTCTGTTGAAAAGTCTTTCTAAAAACCAAATTGACGATTTATTAGTACTTCATTTCTACAAATATGTGAAGCTACTCCTGAATAAATTGCTTAATCAAGAATTTTGGACAAAGCCATCAGAAGTGAGATTGGGCAGTAGATGTTAGCATCAAATCTATTCCCAATTTTGTACAATGGTTTAAGAACAGCATATTCCAGTCTATCTGAAAAAATGCCCTTTTCCAGTTAGCTATGGCATTGCGACAGAGAATCCTACTTATCTGGTGGGAACAAGCATTTAGCACTCTGTTTGAAATGCCATCAATCCCATACGAGCTTTACTTTAGAGCGTATTTATTATTTTTCTGATTTCAATAGAAGAGGTGAATGGAATTTCAATTTTATCAAATTGCATGGATATTGCCTCTTCCATATACAACCTTACATTATCTAATGATCAGTTGGATCCTCTTTGCTCAAAAACACTTAAAAATTAATATTAAAATATTTTCTACTTCTGTTTTTTTTACAAATTTTTCATTGAATTTTATAGAAATATTGTCTTCCTGTGCTCTCAAGTGCCCTGCTTAACTTTTATCAATATTCCAACTTGTTTTAAATTTATTATCAGAGATGCTAACCTCAGACATAATACACATACTTCTAGACGTATCATTACTCATTTTAGCCATAAGATACATTTCCCTTTTCTGTTTATAAGATAATGTTATTTCTTTAGTAAGCAGTGGCTTTTTAGATGGTTTCTTACAGTTATGTTACACTGTTTTCTTATGGAATCTGTTTTAAATATACTCACAAAGGTATCATGAAATAGGTTAAATTTTATATTAGCATCAGGTTGCCTGTACACCTCATCCCATTCTAATTATTGCAAGCTTTCCCTAAAATCTGCAATTGATGACTTGATAATTGAATGCACTAATTTGTAGGATTGTATTGCATTACTGTATGCAGCTATGTCAGAAACTGTAACTATCTGTAGATCATGATCAGAAATCACCTTAGCAGGAAAAGGTTTTATTTCATTAACTTTATTTAGGTCTACAAAAACATTATCTGTCTTTGTGCTGCTTTCCTGTATTACATGAATAGGAAAATTAATAGCTGATATCAAATTGAAAAAAAACAAGTAATAATAATTTATGGTCATTCTTTGTATCAGGCTCTTTCAGAAAATTTACATTGAAATCACCACAAACAATTATTTGCTTCCCTTGGACAGATAACACATCAAAGAATCCAAGTTTTCAGAAATAGTGTACCGGCAGTACACCCGTGGACTGTTCAATTAAGAAATACGCTAGGATAAGTTGAAGAATCACAAAAAAAGAAATATTCCCTCGAGGTTCTGTGTCATCCTTAAAGAGTATGTTATCTTTCCCGCCAATTTACCCCTCCCCTTCCTGTTGATATACAGGCCATATCTTTTGAAGTCCCACGTACCAAAAGTATCAAAAGGAACCAAACTCATGCCTGACAAAGTAGCCACCAAAAGCAGTTGATCTAACTCCATATTGACCTTCCTGACAAAGCTGTTGAATCGGGACCAACCATTTTCATGAAAGCTGGAACTAAGCCAACAGTTATGTTGCTCGAACAGTCCACTGGTATACTGCCGGTTCATAGTGTCCAACGGGGACAATATTTCGGCGATCAGACATGTCGCCATCGTCAGGTGCGCTGACTAATTGAGCTCTTGAGGACGGACGGCCGATTTAAATCCCCTCCCCCCGCGGACCGTTCACAACATTTATGTTGTTCGTTACAGATGCTATTTTTACCAGGTCACAGTCAGTGTTGTAGCCCTGATCCCCATCAACACTGTTTCTTCCTCCATTCAGTATCACAACATGATCTACCTTTGTAAACCCTTGTATAATGATCCTACGCCCTCTACCACTTGGCTAACGCATGCAGTGGGCTTGAAAAAACTTGTAAACTGGTTCCTTTCACCTAATTCTTCTTGCAAGATTTGGACCACACCTCTTCCATGGCTACTACCTAACAATGGAACTTCCCCTCTACTTTCTACTTTTTTAAACAGTTGGTTTCTTGGTAAAAGACTGTAGCGTATTAAGTTCTTTTACCTCTACTTGTGCCTCTTCCTTAAATAACTGGGGTAGCAAGGCAAATCTATTGTTTTTGCCAATGATGAAACTGTCAGATACTGTTCTCATTCTGTGTCCCCTGTTCCTTGCTACCACTTCCCAGATTTTTTCACCTTTCTCCTCATCAGTTCCTCTGTAGCAGTATCCATTTCGGCCGTAAGGGCTTTTACCTTACTTTCCTGTTCTGCTGTTTTCCTACCCCTTCAATATCCTTTGAAATACCATGAAAAAGACTCATTTACTTCCCCAATTTCTAGGGCAGCTCAAACACTTCTTGCTTATGGTAGTTTACATCCCTTTTACAAAATTTAGCTAGACAATAGGAGCAATATTATGGTAACTGCAGATCACAAGAGTCACTAAATTTATGCAGAACACAAATATATCTGTATACTATTAATATAATAAAGCACTTGAAATATAGTTAAAATTCAAAACTTGCTTACCCGAAATAATACAGAAGATCCTCCCCACTCCACGGTGCTACAGATGGTGAACTCTGCTTTCATATCGCAAGCAAGATGGACATTGTTTACCTGATCAGGGTCATATTTCAGCAATTTATTTGGTATAAATCTCTCAACTACCGTAGATACTATTTCTTCAAACAAAAGCCACATCTGGACTGCACTTACATACTTAGTTTGGAAGGAGTGAGACTGTCTCTCAGGAAGGCGCCGAGGGAATCTTTATCTGCTCTCTGAAATAGATATTTTTGTGTTTACTTTTAGCGCATTTGGATGTTAACATTGTTCACTCTCGCGACAACTCAGTAATTCCTGTATCTGTCTCGATGCTCCCTATTTGCTCAGGATTATTTGTTGTTATGTGTTGTGGAACCATGACTTGTTAAGCGGGAGCTGAAGCACCACCGCTCTATGACGCAAAACGAAGAATCTCTAACCTACACGGTCGTAGAACCATCTGAGCCTCTATTACAGACCCTCCACCCGACTCTGTACCAAAGGTCCGCAACCGGTCCTGTCCATGGCGCTACAGATGGTGAACTCTGCTTTCATATCGCAAGCAAGATGGACATCCTTTACCGCTACGAAATTATCGATAAGATTTAATTTAAAAAATACACCGTTTTATCATTTTAAAGATGACGTGCCCATCGTCGAGGAATTTCATAGTGGTAAAAGGGTCCCTCATTTAAGAAGCATCTCAGTTGCGGATATCAACATGGTCGAGTGAGGAACGGAATTTTAAAGCGACTCATGGAACAGTATACAATTCATGTTAATCATTGTCATGCATTTTTTTCAATAATCATAGGCACATTTCTCCATCTATATGACTGTAGAAAATAGTAGGGCCTTACACCATTTTGGCAAACTGCATCACTCACTGACAGAAAAATACTATTTGTATGCTCAAAATCAAACTCATTATGGATTCTAATTCGGGTGACTGTAGATTTAACTCTCAGAAGTATCACGGGAATTAAATGCGATACATCCTTTACATATATGTCTCATCCACCTCTTAAATGAAACTAGCCCACGCAACTCGCCAAACCATGCATTCTTACGGTCATGACGGGACGTGTAGCATCCCTTAGTTCTCCAGTAAGGCGAATGCGGAGGAATTCTCCTACAGCGTTCTCTTCTTAGACATTCCCAAGACGTTCTCGTACAGGTGACGTAATAACTATTAAAACTACTTCCGCTTTACAAAATGTTTTGCGGAAGTGGAAAACAGACTTAGCTCTGGTAGCGCGGTCATGTCTTTCTTCCAGCTACTAGGAAATATAAGGAACAGTTAACATGTCAACACACTCCGCACTCGTGTTTGTGTGCAGCATATTTCCGCATAGACATTGAACACTGTTGGCTGATAGTCTGTTGAAGTGAAGTAATAATAGATCCGATTCACAGGTGACTTACGTCGGACAGCTGCAAGTGGTGGATCTTCGAGACTATTGACAGTTGGTGCAGCAAACGGTCAGTAGAACAACTAAAGAAAAGTGCAGTGGACCTATTGAAAAGCACGTCACAAGAGCAACACGAGAAGAAGTGGCCTCGAAATTTCGAATTCGAGAAACTATAATTTGGTAGTATTTTCAACAGGCCACGTGTTGACATTAAATTTCTTGTGTACAGGACTCAAAAGCATCACCAACCACCTAGCTGAGTCACAAAGGGAGATGGGTGCAGTGTGTGACGTGCTCTTACCCACAAGTAGATTGTTCCAATCCCGATAGCGGAAGACATTTTTATTACCAATATTTTGTCATCTAGATGTGAAGCGATCGCAGGAATTTATGTGATTAATCTAATATTCTGACTCGACAGAAGATGGTCAACAACTGTACGACATAGTTTCTTGTATTCCTGCCACCCAGTGACACTGGAAATGTCGGCCAGCGCCAGATACTGATTGGGTTACCTCATAATCGATTATCAGCTTTAACAACCTTGTCAACACGAGTCAATTATCAGAAATTAGATGCTATATAATGTTACTTAACTTGTTTATCTACATTCACATTGTTATCAGAAAAACTCTTAACAGCTCTGCTACCAATACCTGTCTAGTCAACGGCGTAACAGTAACGCTACTTTAATTCGTGTACTGCATTGTAAATAATCTGTACCAGACGAGCAGAAACGAGGGCACGACAAAGACTTCGTTCTTCGCAATACAGTTTGCAAACTGTGATAAGGTCGGGACTGCCCCTAACACCAGCGCAACACATACAAAACTGCGAGGATACTTATGCAATGATAACAGCAGGCTGATACACACCATCGGAAATGGTCGGAGTTGTGTCGATAACAAGTCACGTAACGTCTGTCTCTATCCTACACCGTTGTCGCAGTTTCGCAATCGTGTGCTCACTTCATTCAAGCTAGATGTCTTGGCGTATGTTTCATATTAGTCATAAATGAAAAAAATGGGTCTGAGCACTATGGGACTTAACTGCTGTGGTCATCAGTCCCCTAGAACTTAGAACTACTTAAACCTAACTAACCTAAGGACATCAAACACATCCATGCCCGAGGCAGGATTCGAACCTGCGACCGTAGCAGTCCCACGGTTCCGGACTGAGCGCCTAGAACCGCGAGACCACCGCGACCGGCAGTCATAAATGAGCCAGACATAAAAAAATTATTATTAAATTTTATCACAAGGCAGTAATAAAATAAAAAATAATAAAATAAATAAATAAAAATAAAAAACCACGATTTTTCAGTCCAAAATATGTACTAATTTAGGTGGTTGCCGCAGCCAGAATTGTATCATCGCTCATACTTGTTCGTTTGTTGCAAGCAGAATTCCAGAGTGATGACTGTGACAAAACTGTATACCGGGCTGGGGTCCGAGCTTCGACACCAGCATTCTCCCAACCGAACCATCCCAGCACTCCCTGTGGTAGTACTCAAAGCTTCAATTTGTCACTGGCTCTCTGCATGTTTTATAGAGTCCACATGAAAGTAGCACTCGTGGGAGATTCTGTTCTCTGCTATGATCCTGACGGTGTGCTGAATGAATTCACGGCTGTACCCATTTCCCAGCGGACGCTAATCCCTCATCATCGTGGAATAACACCTTTCATTAAACTTGGGATCAAAGGGAATTCTGAAATTTTGAAGTTCTACACACGGCCCACTCGGTTAGCTCAGTTGGAAGAAACAGTCAAGACATGGCTTTAGGTTCCATAAAATCATTGGTTATTCTTTCTACAGTGCCACAACCCGTTACCAAAACAAGGCAGCGGTTTGTCTCTAACGCCTAGCTTTAAATGAAAGACTAAAATCCAGACCTTCTTCAGTCAAAGCAACAATGTCCACAGATGACAGGTTCACGCGTTAAATTATTTTCCAGAGCTAAATCTAATACAAATGCCAAAAGCAAAGTTACTGCTTCTCAAACTACAAGTAATATCTTTGGTGAAGCTGCTAACGTCAGAAGGTGACAGTTTCCCTCTGCACGGAGGATGACAGATGAACTGTCCAAAACGCTGTCTAACGGCGTTACCCTTCCCTCGGTAAAGCACTCTGTTTGTTTCTAAGATATTTGCATATGTCCCAGAGACTTATTCGCATTTGTCATTGGTTCTGTGGAGCACTGTACTCTTCTGAATCATATATGTTTGATTTCCAGTCAACTGTCTCCATTGTTGTTTATATCTACAATACATTATCGATTAATGTGTTACATAAAACCATCTTCAGACATCCATGTCACTGACCAATCAGTTGACTATGGAATACAGTCAGCAAATCAGCGTACACGTAGTAGATATATTGAGGCGCCCAGCCTGACAATTTCATAAAGACAAGCTAGACTTAAACACAAGGTAAGCTAGCACAGCAAAGCTCCTTTGTGTATACAGTTTGATTTACTCTTTGTATTCCAAAATGGGATGAACGGACAGTCGTACGGATGTCTCCTCCGTCCGAACAGGCCATGAAGGCCCAACGGTACCGATGGTACCGACCGGCCGCCGTGTCATCCTCAGCCCACAGGCGTCACTGGATGCGGATATGGAGGGGCATATTGTCAGCACACCGCTCTCCTTGCCGTATGTCAGTTTACGAGACCGGAGCCGCTACTTCTCAATCAAGTAGCCCCTCAGTTTGCCTCACATGGGCTGAGTGCACCCCGCTTGCCAACAGCGCTCGGCAGACCGGATGGTCATCCATCCATGTGCTAGCCCAGCCCAACAGCGCTTCACTTCGGTGATCTGACGGGAACCGGTGTTACCACTGCGGCAAGGACCTTGGCTTATGGACTTCTGAAGATGGAATTATATAACTAAGAAATACAGAGCATAGTATTTATATAAACGATAATAAAGGAAGTTATTGGAACCTGTCAAACATATGGGGAGTGTTGAAAAATAATACCTCCGATTTGCTCTTAGAACGTTATAAGTAAAACAAGCCTCGTTAACATTCTACATTTTTATTTTTCGTGTCTACATGTTTGCTGCCTCCTGTCGCTAGGGGGCTCCGAATTGTAGCGTGTGACATGGCGGTGTGTAACATAACTCTGTCGGTTAGTGATTTCGAACTCGAAGAGATCGTCCACACGTGGAGTACCCTCCTTTGCAGGATGACAATGTCAGCCCAGACACAAGCATTGCGACATGTGCAACAGTCCGACGATTTGGGTTGATTGTCATCGATCATCCTCTGTACAGCCCCGACTTGGTCCCATTCATTTTCATCTGTCTCCAGAATTTGAAGAACACTTTCAAGGAATTCATTTTGATGGTGTTGGAACGGTGCAAGCAGTGGTGACTTTTTGTGGCTCAGACAACAAAGTCAAACATTCTACAGAGGTGGTATCAACAAACTGGTCTCTCATTGGAAGAAAATTATTGGTAGCCAGGGCGACTACGTTCACAAATAAATATGTAGACATAAAGAAAAAGATGTAGAAAGTTAGAACGTTTCCATATAAAAATTTCGGAGGCATTACTTTTGAGCACGCCTTCGTGTCAAAAAACACAGCTGAACGCCAAAGAATTCCATTACACAAAAGATCTCAAATAGAGTCATAGTTATACTTGTTTTGTAAATAAAACTGCCTTTTCCTGCTGCTAGTTACTTTATTTATCCCATACACGTTTCGCCTTCTCCTGTTCTAAGGCATCATCAATGGGATCTATAACGATACAGTTTTGTTAGTTTTAGACTATTAAACAGTTCACTTCGGGATTTTTTTGTAAAAAAAAAATTAATTACTTACGATTTGCTGATCTGCGTTTCCTCACATTTGGTCTGGAGGTCGCACTATCACATTTATCACTGCCATAGAATCACATCTTTGTGTTATCGCCTTCCACACACTGTTGACCATGTTTCTTACTCTTTTTTGTGGTGGACTATTGTTCTTTTGTCACTCGATATAACTATTTCGTTGTACACTGTTTTTCACAATGTAAATATTGCGACTCCATTACCAGTTTCATATTCTTTGGTATGTTTACCTATTTGTTGCCAACCTAACGAAGTATATGTTCGAGACTAACTTCTATTTATGATGTTTATACCGTGTGTGTGTCTGAGTGACAGAGAGAGGGGGATAGAGCCGACGAGTATTTTTCTTCTTTTTTTTGGAGGGGGGGGGGGGGTTGTACTAGCTGTTAGCGAGTGGTTGAAAACTTTGGTGACAGCTGACTTGACTTTTCGTTTCAATATTCTTAGGAGGGTTTCATGGATGAGTGTGTCTAAAGATGTTGGCTTCTATTATTATTATTTTGGACAGTATTATTATATTAATATTCAAATGGTTCAGAGGGTTCTGAGAACTATGGGACTTAACTAATGAGGTTATCAGTCGCCTAGAACTTAGAACTACTTAAACCTAACTAACCTAAGGACATCACACACATCCATTCCCGAGGCAAGATTCGAAACTGCGACCGTAGTAGCAGCGCGGTTCCAGACTGTAGCGCCTAGAACCGCTCGGCCACTCCGGACGGCATATTAATACTTTTTGCGAACGTTATTCTGTTATTTTATCTGTTAGTGTAAATAATGAATTGCTTGGCATGTGTACTTGGTCATTCAACAGGATTTTCCTCTCTGTTTTGGTTCTCTGTATGCGGTAATTTTCTTGCGTGGTTAGGAGGTGTTTTTTTTATTCTTGATTCTAATTATTTTTGTGTCATGTTCTGTAGTGGTTGGTTTGTGGTCATTTTATTTACAAAACAACTATATATATGCTTGCTGTGGTGGATGGTCACACAAAGAAACTTGTGAGTCATAGTTTGTGACCGTCATATGTAAAATGGACACCAAAGCTATTAGTCCGCCTGGATGTTATTTCAGTGATTACAAAATCGAGTCAAATTTAGAAAGAATTTGGCGGTATTAGCTTATACTTATCAGTATGACTTTTTATCCTCTCTGGACTGTAGGCACGCCCTTACTTGGTTGAGGAGGCTGTCATGAAGCCGTTTGTATCGTCTCGGGAGGCAAGATGGCCCACAACTGTTAAAACTGGTCGTTGGTATCCTGGACATTGACACTTGGAGAGAGTGTACGTCCGATGTGGGCCCACACATGTTCTATCGAGGACGGATCTAGAGATCTCCGTGGTCACGGAAATACCTCACCACGACGCACACAGTTCATAGAACACGTGCCACGTGTGCATGAGCATTAGCATGCAGACAAATGGCGTCGCGATACTGTCGCATGTCTGGTAATACAAGAGGACGCAGGAGGCATGTGACGTACCGTCCTGCAGTCAGAGTTCCATCAGTCAGCATCAGCCATGACCTGAAGCCATACACAATGGCTCCCCACGTGACGGCGCCAGGAGTAACACCACTGTGCCTCTGCAAAACATCCGAGAAAACGAACCTGTTCCCATGTCGCCTCCATGTTCGCCGACAATGGTCACCTGGCGATGTGCAGAACTGAGAATTATACAGGTCTGCAAAAAAAATTTTTTTTGTCAGCTACATGACATATTTTTACTGAATTATATGTTTTAGACTGCGCTAATTTCAGAAGTGATGTCCATTTTCTTCTATCACATAAAGCTTTTTTTTGCAAATTCAAATATAAAAAATTGGCAAAAGCACTCGTTTATTCGAAATTATCAAACATAATATTCTTTTACAACCAATGAAACATTATTTTGTGACATATAGTAACAATATTATACTTATTCATGTTTTTATGAAACCATTTCTTCTTTTCCATGATACTTCGTCGAGTCATTTTCCTATTTCCATCTTTTGTTTCCCGCTTACGCATCCAACAGTGGTTAGCAAGGATAGTGACATCCTATTTACTTGGTACCGTCTCTCGATATCATGGACATCCTGGTGAAACCGCTCTCCCTATTCTTCACTGTAAGCACCCAGCTTTTCAGGAAAACTGTCTATGTGGAAGTGTAAAAAATGGACCTTCAAGCTCGTCTTGCAGCTTTGAGCTTCGAATGCTGCTAGCATCAGTTGAACATTGGTTTTGTAGTCAGAATCCTTAGAGCCGGCCGCGGTGGCCGAGCAGTTCTACGAGCTCCAGTCCGGAGCCGCGCTGCTGCTACGGTCGCAGGTTCGAATCCTGCCTCGGGCATGGGTGTGTGTGATGTCCTTAGGTTAGTTAGGTTTAAGTAGTTCTAAGTTCTAGGGGACTGATAACCACAGCAGTTGAGTCCCATAGTGCTCAGAGCCATTTGAACCATCAGAATCCTTAGCATTTCCCAAAAACTTTTGCACTCCATCCTTGAACGATACCCAAGTTTGTTTTTCCTTGTCATTGTCGGTTAAAAGTTTTCTTATGTAGGGGCCAGTGAAAATTCCCTCTTTCAACTTTGCTTCTGACAGCTTCGAGAATTTTGTACATAGATATTTAAAACAGTCTCCATCCATTTGCAACGATTTTACAAATTCTTTCATCAACCCCAATTTGACATGGAGAGGGGGCAAAGAAAACCTCTGCTGGTGGTACCAAAGTAGTATTTACAAAATTTTTCTCTCCGGGTTTTAAAGTTTCTCGGGGTGGCCAATCAATTTTAGTCCAATACTGTTCTCTGGCTCTACTATCCCACAAGCATAAGAAGCATGGGTATTTATTATAGCCTACTTGCTGACGCTTAAGCATTTTGAGTATTTTGAAGCCCCCACAAACTATCCATTGATGTTCCTGATATTTGATTTTTCCACGATAATGGCCAAATCGTTATAGTTTTCGTCCATATGAACAGAATGTCCCATCGGAAGCGATGCAAATTTATTTCCATTGCCCAATAATACTACTTTAAGTTTAGTTTTGGGTGAATCAATGAATAGGCGCCGTTCAGACGAGTCATACTGCATATTAAAGCAATGCATCAGTCCTTCCACATCATCGCAAAAAACTAAATTTCCTTCTTTTGAGAAAGACTGGGTAAATTCTTTTTCTCGGTGTCTGTACCATGAAAAAAAGGGGATGACAGATGATAAAAGGTTTTTTTTTTTTTTAATCTGGAACCTAATAGTTCGGCAGCATCTTTGGAAAGACCTAAATCTCTTACTAGATCATTGAGCTCACTTTGAGAAAATAGTTGAGGCCTTTTATCTTTTTATCTTCGTCTGAAGAAAAATCTGAGCTTGATTCACCCTAAGCAGGTGATGTTACTTCGTCCTCCAACTCACTCGGGTATTCATCCAAAGATGGCTGTGAAATAGGTATTTCAGAGCTATGGGGCACTGGACGTACAGCTGAGTCAAAGTTAGGTTAACTTATGCTTCTTTGGTTTTTTTTAATTGAATCTCTTTACGTCAACTGAAAAGAAGTAGCAATCAGTGGTATGGTTTTTCTGCTCACGCCATATCATAGGAATTCCAAATGGAAATGTATTTTTCTTACCCTTAAACCACAAACTGAGATCTTCTTCACATCTTCTACACACCTTATGAGGGGCCCATGGTTTATCTTGATCACCAACTTTTAATTTAAAGTAAGCAAAATAAACTTTCCTCGCCGAATGAATTATGTTTCTCTGTTGACTTTTAATAGCGTATGCACCACAGATATAACAAAAACTGTTTGGAGACGTAACACAACCTCTTGTAGCGATTACTAGACAGAAAGAACAGCACTGTTCACTTGAATAGCAATATGTCTACTGAGAGTTTCTCTTCATTTCATGCGAGATACAAATCGTCATTTGACTAGTCGCAAGACGATAAAATTGAACAATAATATTGTTTGCATTTGCTTCTGGCGCCCAGGAGTTCACGGAAAAACGTGCAAGTGGTAACAAAGAATAATTAGCATTGTTAATTTTTTAAATTTAAGTTTTTTATCAATTATAATTGATATAATTTTTAATAATTATTAAATTAAAATAACGACATAGGTTTATTAATAATGAAAATAAATACAGCAATATATATGAAAACCTAAGTGATAGAATTTTTTGAATATTGTTCCTGTTTTTGGGAGGTCAAAATCTATAAGACAAAGTTAAAAAATTCTATGCAGTTCTTTAGTCGCATACCTGTGTTATCGTCGAACACAATGCGACGCCATTCAGCAACTGTCCACGTTTTTCGATCACGGCACCACTCCAAATGCAGCGTTTGTGTTGTGGTGTTTGCGGCAGTCTACTCGACACGCTAATTTCCTAGTGAGTTTGCTGCTAGTTCGCGATCAAGGGAGTACATTATTTGTTCTCGGATGGCAGGCGTTTGTGTGGGGGTGTTGCGATATGCTTGGTGCCCAATAGTCCGATCCTGTCTTGTGATGGTCGATCATGGCCGACTGAAACCTTGACGGTGAGCATGCCTGCCCTCACTTTCCCATACAGTCCAGCATCTGGCTGCTGTCATACCTTGATGAGCCACAGACCTAGATAATCCATAATGAGAGCAGAATGGCCAAATCGAGAACCGCAATAAGGCACATTTCAAATTCTGTCGGTTGCTGCTAACTCAGTGTCAGACGCTTACGCGGCATCCCCATGTCCCTCCCAGTTACTTCCTAATATCTGGCATTGTCCACGCCCCTTATACACCCTAGAGTTAACGCCTACTACACTAACGCTCTTAGTGACCGCTCCACCTGTTACAGAGAATAGCAACTCTAATTATTTACATATCCGCCGATGGTGCGAACGTGTTCGCAGTTACGTTAACACCCGATGATGTCTTCTGCGGCTATACTTTTTTTGTCAGGCAGTGTATTTGTTTAGACACGGATTGCCAGTTCCACCATGCTGAGCGAAGTAGCTCAGAACACCTTCAGCTGAGTTGAAGTCGCTTTCTGGCCATCTGCCTTATTTTTTGACCTCACAAATTCAAGTAAGTCGAATACCTGGATGATTTCCTTGAAAAGGCCGATTTGATTCCCCATCCCCCTATTCACCCTTGTGCTCCGACTCTAATCTCCTCTTCGTCGACCGGACGTTAACCGCAAACGTGGCGACCTTTCTTCTACATTTTCCTCGCGTGATACAGAATGTTACTAAGTTGGTGCATAACTTTGTAGAGTTTTTGTTTTGCATGTTAGTATTCCGGTTGCTACACTTTTATTTATGGATTATTATTTTTCATTTGTAATTCACTGTCAAAAAAAGCTACTGCAGGCGGGTGTTAAATGACTGTGCGGAACGGAAAATAATAAACGCTAAAATAAAGATTTCGCCCTGTCTGACTACCCCCTGAAGCAGATCTTAGGATCTATTAATGCTCTTTAAGACATAAATTCCAACCTAAACAGAAATGAATGATTAAGGGAACTAATTTTAGTAAATGATAAACGTCGCTGCTGCTTATACATTTATTGTATATTAAAAGCAGTCATTATTGCAAATGTTTATATTTCCTAACTAAAATTACTGATCCATTGAACAACTCTGCCCTTTTATTATAACTACACGATCTAATAAAAATAACGCGAAATGACTGACATTATCTATGTACCGAACACAAGAACACACTACTTTTAAAGATGATCTACAATGGAGTGCAAAGTCCGTGGAAATAAATCATACGCGATCACAGCTGTTTCGCCTTATATCCCTTAATAAGCCAAAGCAGTTAGCAATATCACCATATGTACTGCGTCCGGTGGTTCGGAGTGCTGGTTGCCATACACGTCTGCGACGATGGAAGAACTCCAGCCACAAAATAAACTCTATCAAAGAGTAGGATGGCTGAAGGCAGTCCTCTCACTACTGTACTCTAATAGTCTCTTCTCCTCTCTGTGTTCTATGGACAATGAACGCTAACTCCCAGCCACAAGGACAGAGTTCAGATAACGTCTCAAGTAAGTAAAGGCAGAAGAAATGCTGTCAATCACTGAATGCTGCAATCACTCAACGACGACTTCCAACCCAAAGGTGAAGTCCAGAATCGTGTAAGTTCACAACAGTACAGTACCTAACTGTTCTAACTATAAAATGTCGTGAGAGCAAAGACAGCAAGTCCGTCCGTACCAACAAGAAACTGATACTGAGCGACCGTCGCACATGGGAGCTCAAAACGAAAGACCATGTCTCTCCAGCGCTGGCTTCCCAGCAAGGCTCGGCTCCCCACCGTCGTAATTCCGGAAACTAATCATATTCCCGAAACCACGGAATATTCTCCCTCTCTACAGATTTTTCCAAACGCCGACCAACCATATTTTAGTCTTTTGTCGTCCAGTGAGGAAAGTTTGCGAGGAAAAATCTATACTCGTACAATGGTACGCTTCTATGTAATAATCTTTGGAAATAACCCAGCCTGTGTGGTTTCCAAGGTGCCGTTTCTTCTTCCTCTCACTTGGGTCCAAGATTTCCAGCGTTCAGAAGTATAATCCTTCCGGTTCGGCTACAAGACCGGCCGATCGGGACACTATTGTGCTCCAGCGCTTAGGTGCCACGACGTCCGACTTGCTATTTCCTGAGTTTAAGCAGGACCAACACACCTGTGTAGGCCTTCCACCCAGGGCTTTAGTTCCGCCTGCCTTTTTATTTCCACTGGCGTTACAACCTCTACTAGTATAGGCAATCATTCATTACACCCCATTTATAATAAAGACACTCTATCAGCTTTCATGAAATAAGTGTTAACAATTATTTACAAAGTGTGCGTGACAATGTCACTCTCCTTTATATATTCATATATACGATGTACAACCTATCACATGATACCTAATTGTGTTTGCAGATCACATCAAAGTACAGGGTGTTTCAAAAATGACCGGTATATTTGAAACGGCAATAAAAACTAAACGAGCAGTGATAGAAATACACCGTTTGTTGCAATATGCTTGGGACAACAGTACATTTTCAGGCGGCCAAACTTTCGAAATTACAGTAGTTACAATTTTCAACAACAGATGGCGCTGCAAGTGATCTGAAAGATATAGAAGACAACGTAGTCTCTGGGTGCGCCATTCTGTACGTCGTCTTTCTGCTGTAAGCGTGTGCTGTTCACAACGTGCAAATGTGCTGTGGACAACATGGTTTATTCCTTAGAACAGAGGATTTTTCTGGTGTTGGAATTCCACCGCCTAGAACACAGTGTTGTTGCAACAAGACGAAGTTTTCAACGGATGTTTAATGTAACCAAAGAACCAAAAAGCGATACAATAAAGGATCTGTTTGAAAAATTTCAACGGACTGCGAAAGTGACGGATGAACGTGCTGGAAACGTAGGGCGACCGCGTACGGCAACCACAGAGGGCAACGCGCAGCTAGTGCACCAGGTGATCCGACAGCGGCCTCGGGTTTCCGTTCGCCGTGTTGCAGCTGCGGTCCAAATGATGCCAACGTCCACGTATCGTCTCATGCGCCAGAGTTTACACATCTATCTATACAAAATTCAAACGCGACAACCCCTCAGCGCCGCTACCATTGCTGCACGAGAGACATTCGCTAACGATATAGTGCACAGGATTGATGACGGCGATATGCATGTGGGCAGCATTTGGTTTACTGACGAAGCTTATTTTTACCTGGACGGCTTCGTCAATAAACGGAACTGGCGCATATGGGGAAACGAAAAGCCCCATGTTGCAGTCCCATCGTCCCTGCATCCTCAAAAAGTGCTGGTCTGGGCCGCCATTTCTTCCAGAGGGATCATTGGCCCATTTTTCAGATCGGAAACGATTACTGCATCACGCTATCTGGACATTGTTCGTGAATTTGTGGCGGTACAAACTGCCTTAGACGACACTGCGAACACCTCGTGGTTTATGCAAGATGGTGCCCGGCCACATCGCACGGCCGACGTCTTTAATTTCCTGAATGAATATTTCTATGATCGAGTGATTGCTTTGGGCTATCCGAAACATACAGGAGGCGGCGTGGATTGGCCTCCCTATTCGCCAGACATGAACCCCTGTGACTTCTTTCTGTGGGTCACTTGAAAGACCAGGTGTACCGCCAGAATCCAGAAACAATTGAACAGCTGAAGCAGTACATCTCATCTGCATGTGAAGCCATTCCGCCAGACACGTTGTCAAAGGTTTCGGGTAATTTCATTCAGAGACTACGCCATATTATTGCTACGCATGGTGGATATGTGGATAATATCGTACTATAGTGTTTCCCAGACTGCAGCGCCATCTGTTGTTGACAATTGTAACTACTGTAATTTCGAAAGTTTGTCTGCCTGAAAATGTACTGTTGTCCCAAGCATATTGCAACAAACGGTGTATTTCTATCGCTGCTCCTTTAGTTTGTATTGCCGTTTCAAATATACCGGTCATTTTTGAAACACCCTGTATGTGGATGAGTTCTTGTAAGGTGCGAAATTATAGCCACCTTACAACTGTTGCTGTATAGGTTCATATATTGTCATTTTGTCATTTGGAGATACGGAGTGAAGCTGTGGACGTTAGAAAAAGGAGTGCTAAGTGATGAAATCGAAACATTTCCGACATACTCTGCTGTGTCAGTGCAGTAGAGGGGTAACAGGTTGATAGCAGTGGAGACAGCCAGAAACACTTGAGCCGTGTATGACAATAACGCCATTGGACAAGTTACGGCAAGAAAATGAATCCAGGATGAGATTTTCACTTTGCAGCGGAGTGTGCGCTGATATGAAACTTCCTGGCAGATTAAAACTGTGTGTCCGACCGAGACTCGAACACTTCGCCTTTCGCGGGCAAGTGCTCTACCAACTGAGCTACCGAAGCACGACTCACGTCCGGTACTCACAGCTTTACTTCTGCCAGTACCTCGTCTCCTACCTTCCAAACTTTACAGAAGCTCTTCTGCGAAACTTGCAGAACTAGCACTCCTGAAAGAAAGGATATTGCGGAGACATGGCTTAGCCACAGCCTGGGGGATGTTTCCAGAATGAGATTTTCACTCTGCAGCGGAGTGTGCGCTGATATGAACCTTCCTGGCAGATTAAAACTGTGTGCCCAAACGAGACTCGAACTCGGGACCTTTGTCTTTCGCGGGCAAGTGCTCTACCAACTGAGCTACCGAAGCACGACTCACGTCCGGTACTCACAGCTTTACTTCTGCCAGTACCTCGTCTCCTACCTTCCAAACTTTACAGAAGCTCTTCTGCGAAACTTGCAGAACTAGCACTCCTGAAAGAAAGGATATTGCGGAGACATGGCTTAGCCACAGCCTGGGGGATGTTTCCAGAATGAGATTTTCACTCTGCAGCGGAGTGTGCGCTGATATGAACCTTCCTGGCAGATTAAAACTGTGTGCCCAAACGAGACTCGAACTCGGGACCTTTGTCTTTCGCGGGCAAGTGCTCTACCAACTGAGCTACCGAAGCACGACTCACGTCCGGTACTCACAGCTTTACTTCTGCCAGTACCTCGTCTCCTACCTTCCAAACTTTACAGAAGCTCTTCTGCGAAACTTGCAGAACTAGCACTCCTGAAAGAAAGGATATTGCGGAGACATGGCTTAGCCACAGCCTGGGGGATGTTTCCAGAATGAGATTTTCACTCTGCAGCGGAGTGTGCGCTGATATGAAACTTCCTGGCAGATTAAAAACTGTGTGCCCGACTGAGACTCGAACTCGGGACCTTTTCCTTTCGCGGGCAAGTGCTCTACCAACTGAGCTACCGAAGCACGACTCACGTCCGGTACTCACAGCTTTACTTCTGCCAGTACCTCGTCTCCTACCTTCCAAACTTTACAGAAGCTTTTCTGCGAAACTTGCAGAACTAGCACTCCTGAAAGAAAGGATATTGCGGAGACATGGCTTAGCCACAGCCTGGGGGATGTTTCCAGAATGAGATTTTCACTCTGCAGCGGAGTGTGCGCTGATATGAAACTTCCTGGCAGATTAAAACTGTGTGCCCGACCGAGACTCGAACTCGGAACCTTTGCCTTTCGCGGGCAAGTGCTCTACCAACTGAGCTACCGAAGCACGACTCACGTCCGGTACTCACAGCTTTACTTCTCCGCAATATCCTTTCTTTCAGGAGTGCTAGTTCTGCAAGTTTCACAGAAGAGCTTCTGTAAAGTTTGGAAGGTAGGAGACGAGGTACTGGCTCTCCGCAATATCCTTCCTTTCAGGAGTGCTAGTTCTGCAAGTTTCGCAGAAGAGCTTCTGTAAAGTTTGGAAGGTAGGAGACGAGGTACTGGCACTCCGCAATATCCTTTCTTTCAGGAGTGCTAGTTCTGCAAGTTTCGCAGAAGAGCTTCTGTAAAGTTTGGAAGGTAGGAGACGAGGTACTGGCAGAAGTAAAGCTGTGAGTACCGGACGTGAGTCGTGCTTCGTTAGCTCAGTTGGTAGAGCACTTGCCCGCGAAAGGTAAAGGTCCCGAGTTCGAGTCTCGGTCGGGCACACAGTTTTTAATCTGCCAGGAAGTTTCATATCAGCGCACACTCCGTTGCAGAGTGAAAATCTCATTCTGGAAACATCCCCCAGGCTGTGGCTAAGCCATGTCTCCGCAATATCCTTTCTTTCAGGAGTGCTAGTTCTGCAAGTTTCGCAGAAGAGCTTCTGTAAAGTTTGGAAGGTAGGAGACGAGGTACTGGCAGAAGTAAAGCTGTGAGTACCGGACGTGAGTCGTGCTTCGGTAGCTCAGTTGGTAGAGCACTTGCCCGCGAAAGGCAAAGGTCCCGAGTTCGAGTCTCGGTCAGGCACACAGTTTTAATCTGCCAGGAAGTTTCATATCAGCGCACACTCCGCTGCAGAGTGAAAATCTCATTCTGGAAACATCCCCCAGGCTGTGGCTAAGCCATGTCTCCGCAATATCCTTTCTTTCAGGAGTGCTAGTTCTGCAAGTTTCGCAGAAGAGCTTCTGTAAAGTTTGGAAGGTAGGAGACGAGGTACTGGCAGAAGTAAAGCTGCGAGTACCGGACGTGAGTCGTGCTTCGGTAGCTCAGTTGGTAGAGCACTTGCCCGCGAAAGGCAAAGGTCCCGAGTTCGAGTCTCGGTCGGGCACACAGTTTTAATCTGCCAGGAAGTTTCAAGAAAATGAATGTCTCGTTTTAAGAAGGATCGTTTTGTCATTAGTGACTCCGCATTCGGGAAGACCTTCAGGGTTTGAAGAAGATCGTTTAAACCCTTTAATCCACAATGATGTCAGTGTACTCGGGAAGTGGTAAATGTAAAGAACTGTGATAATTTCAGCAACGTGAGGCATATTCATGGGATGGGAACGGTTCAAACATCGGGTGAATGTGTACCGCAAGCTCTAAGCCAAAACCAAAAAATGAAAAGGATCCGTAACGTGTGTCTCTGCTTACATGTCATCAATTGGCTCGTGAACAACACGGACCATGCCTGTCTTGTGTCGTTACTGGTGACGAGAAACGGTGTCTTTGTGCTGACATATGGAAAGGAAAGGAATGGCTGAGTCCAAACAAGGCTGCAACTTCCTGTACAAAGACCTGCGCACATCCACAAAAGATAATGCTCCTCTTCCGGTGGAAGAGTGACAGTGCAGTGGACTATAAGTTGCTTTCCCGAGGTGTACCCGTCACTGCCGACATTTTTTGTTAATAACTGAGGCGTCTTGCAGACGCAGTACAAGAACAATGACCAGGAAGATGGCATGATGTATTGCTAGTGGCGCCGCGTCGTCCAGGGCGCGCCTGAGATGAAGTCAGCTGTCTTAAGGTAGCCAAGCGCCTTGTCACCAGACAAAAAACATCAGCTCCCAGAAGGTCACACTACGTCTAGCGCGTAGCCATGCGCTACAAGTGTAAATACGTGAACAAATATTTTTTTTGAAAAAATGAGGGATTAGGAGTGGAAGTAAGGAATTATTTATAGTCTATAATACAATATACAATCACCAGTAATCTTAGTTTTACAATTGTTGTTGCCTACTTCGGCCCAAATGAAAAGGTGTTCGTCAGCATTCAGCTTCTTCGTTCTTCTTGTAGACAAATTAAACAGCTTGTCTGGAACCAAGGTACCACAGGGTACCTTCGCAAGTAGTCCTATACTCTCCGCTATACTCCAAGTCTTCCAAGTCAGCGCCCTCCTGCATTCTGCTGGACTAGAAAGGTGCTGATTTCGGAAGTAACTCCGCAGTCACTTTATCCACCTGTTCCTGCGATATAAGATTTTCACCTTTTTTGCTCTCTATCGAGCAACCTTCACTGAAATTCCTTTCCGGCTGAGTTCTTTGCTTCAAAGCTATGTGATTTCTACTGTCACGGAATTGAAAAGTTACCATAGCGTTGGCAGACAGCAGTAAATAACGAAGGAGACAGTAAAGGAGAATATATTATTTATGACTGAAGTATCTGTTACGTGTATCTCTTGTATTTATTAAACTTACAGAAAAAGACTAAGAACTTATACACCAACCTATCCAGCCGGTGTGGTCGAGCGGTTCTAGGCGCTTCAGTTTGGAACCGCGCGACCACTGCGGTCGCAGGTTCGAATCCTGCTTCGGGCATGGATGTGTGTGATGTCCATAGGTTAGTTAGGTTTAAGTAATTCTAAATTCTAGGGCACTGATGACCTCAGAAGTTAAGTCCCATAGTGCTCAGAGCCATTTGAACCATTTTGTAGTCTCCACTCTTATGCGACGGTCGTGAAATCTGAATGGACATTATATTTCAGATGTAGAAACATGCCTACTACCTTTCGTGTATGTCGCAGAACACATTCTTGGATTTTTTTCCGTCACTATGGTTGAGTTCATCTCTTACTGGTTAGAGTAAATGTCGTGTGACTATGGCCTCCCGTGGGTAGATCGTTCGCCGGGTACAAGTCTTTCGATTTGACGCAACTTCGGCGACTTGCGCGTCGATGGAGATGGATGATGATGATTATGACAACACCCAGTCCCTGAGCGGAGAAAATCTCTGACCCAGACGGGAATCGAACCCGAATCGAAGGATTGACATTTCGTCGCGCTGACACTCAGCTACCGGGAGCGGACACTGGTTAGAGTGGCAGAATATATCAATTCAAACATCTATGAGTGTTGTTTTCCGCAAATGTCAAAGAAGTCTTGCGTCTTGCCAGTCTATGTTCTATAGCTACAAGTCAAGTAAGTTTTAATTTTGTTGATTTTACATTCTAAAGTTAATCTGATGTATTAAAAGAAAGGAAGATTCGGTTTAACGTCCCGTCGACATCGAGATCATTAGAGACGGACCACTATCTCCGATTGTGTCAAGGCTGGGGAAGGAAATCGGCCTTGCCCTTTCAAAGGAACCGTCCCGGATTTAGTCTGGAGCGATTTAGGGAAATAAGGGAAAACCTAAATCTGCATGGCCGGGCGTGGATTTGAACAGTCGTCCTCTCGAATGAGTAATTTGATGTATCGCCTAACTTGCATACATCTCCCAGGAGATCTGTATCACTGACGATCTGATGTATCGTGTTAGATATTGTCTGAATTATCTGAATATTGCCTTGGAAAGATTTATGATCAAGGTGGTGCATACAAATGTCAACTGACATTCTATTAAGGTGGATATAAACACGGAACCGATTATTTCGGTTTTTATAATTTCTTTCTAAGCCATGACGACGGGAGCCAAGAAACAATTGCAGGAATTGCAGAAAAAAAAGAAAAAAAAAGAGAAACGAAACAGAGCAGGATAGGAAACTACCGCTAACAGAAGCAACAACTGTGACTACAGATAGGAGGAGATGAAAATTCTGAGGTAGTTGGGGACCAAATTAAGTGAAGTAAAGTAATGTGAGCACCACTCTACCGGCTGTTGTCAACTTCGCAGACGTTTCAGCTGCTATTTATCACTCATCTAAGTCTTCAATTTGGCTTACGAGGCTGACTGAACTACATTCAAGGCCTACCAGAGAAAAAAACTCCCTGACAGTTCCAGAAATTGAACCCATTCTTTTTTTATTTTTAATATATATATATATATATATATATATATATATATATATATATATATATATATATATATATATATATATATTTTTTTTTTTTTTTTTTTTTTTTTTTTTTTTTTTTTTTTTTTGCGTGGCCTACTGGCTCGCTGCCCACTTACCTAAGGAGACGGACATTTCACAACTATGGGTTGTGTAACCATGCCACAATTTCTCTCTACTAGGCACTTCAGTGTAAATTGCAGAGTAATCCTGTAGACGTAGATGAAGAATTACACTAATTCATTTACTTTTACAGCGAGTTGTTAATTTTCAGGTTAACACACACTAAAAGACCGCAGTACACCTGTACGCCTGTTGTTGTTGTGGTCTTCAGTCCTGAGACTTGTTTGATGCAACTCTCCATGCTACTCTATCCTGTGCAAGCTTCTTCATCTCCCAGTACCCACTGCAACCTACATCCTTCTGAATCTGCTTAGTGTATTCATCTCTTGGTCTCCCTCTACGATTTTTACCCTCCACGCTGGCCTCCAATACTAAATTGGTGATCCCTCGATGTCTCAGAACATGTCCAACCAACCGATCCCTTCTTCGAGTCAAGTTGTGCCACAAGCTCCTCTTCTCCCCAGTTCTATTCAATACCTCCTCATTAGTTATGTGATCTACCATCTAATCTTCACCATTCTTTTGTAGCACCAAATTTCGAAAGATTCTATTCTCTTTTTGTCTAAACTATTTATCGTCCACGTTTCACTTCCATACACGCCTACACTCCATAAAAATACTTTCAGAAACGACTTCCTGACATTTAAATCTATACCCGCTGTTAACAAATTTTTCTTCTTCAGAAACGCTTTCCCTGCCATTGCCAGTCTACGTTTTATATCCTCTCTACTTCGACAATCATCAGTTATTTTGCTCCCCGAATAGCAAAACTCCTTTACTACTTTGTCTCATTTCCTACTCTAATTCCTTCAGAATCACCCAACTTAATTCGACTACATTCCATTACCCTTGTTTTGCTTTTGTTGATGTTCATCTTATACCCTCCTTTCAAGACACTGTCCATTCCATTCAACTGCTCTTCCAAGTCCTTTGCTGTCTCTGACAGAATTACAATGTCATCGGCGAACCTCAAAGTTTTTATATCTTCTCCATGGATTTTAATACCTACTCCGAACTTTTCTTTTGTTTCCTTTATTCCTTGGATTTTCACAGTGTGTTTCTACGTCAAGAATAAAAGTAAATTTATGGTAGTTACTGTGGTATACACTTTAATTTTAAACTGGTATATGAACCACGGACTTCGCCGTTAGTGAGGTGGCTAGCGTGACTCGGCAATGCAGATACCCGCAGTACCGCAGTTGGAACCACGTCGCAGGGGTATCTGCTGAGAGGCCAGACAAACGTGTGGTTTCTGAAGATGGGCACCAGCTTTTTCAGCAGCTGTAGAGACAACAGTTTGCATAATTGACTGATCTGGCCTTATAACATTAACCAAAACTGCCTTTCTGTGCTGGTACTGCGAACGGCTGAAAGCAAGGGGAAACTACACCCGTAATTTTTACCGAGGGTATGAAGCTCTACTGTATGGTTAAATGATGATGGTAATCCTCTTGGGTGAAATATTCCGGAGGTAAAATAGTTCCCCATTCGGATCTACGTGCAGGGACTACTCAGATGTTTTCGTCAGGAGAAACAATACTGACATCCTACGGATCGGAGCGTGGAATGTTAGATTCCTTAATCGGCTAGGTAGGTAAGAAAATTTGCAAAAGGGAAATGGACAAGTTGAAATGAGATAAAGTGGAAGTTAGTGAAGTTCGGTGGCAGCAGAAACAGGATTTCTGGCCAGGTGATGGCTCTGAGCACTATGGGACTCAACATCTGTGGTCATCAGTCCCCTAGAACTTAGAAATACTTAAACCTAACTAACCTAAGGACATCACACACATCCATGCCCGAGGCAGGATTCGAACCTGCGACCGTAGCAGTCGCGCGGCTCCGGACTGAGCGCCTAGAACCGCTAAACCACCGTGGCCGGCTCTGGTCAGGTGAATTCAGAGTTACAAATACAAGATCAAATAGGGTTAATTAAGGAGTAGGTTTAATGATGCATAAGAAAACAGGCTTGCGGGTAAGCTACTATGAACAGCATAGTGAACGCATCGTCGTAGTCAAGACAGACACAAAGCCCAAACCCGCCACGGTAGCACAAGTTTATATGCCAACTAGCTCCGCAGATGATGAGGAGATTGAAGAAATGCGTGAGCAGATAAAAGAAATTATTCAGGTAGTTAAGGCAGGCGAAAATGAAATTGTGAATGGGGAATGGAATTCGATAGCAGGGAAAGGAGGATCAGGAAAAACAGTAGGTGAATATGGACTGGAGGAAAGGAATGAAAGAGGCAGGCGCTTGGCAGAACTATGCGTCAATCATAATTGAACCATAGCTAACACTTGGTTTAGAAATCATGAAAAAAGACTGTATACGTGGAAGAGACCAGGGGCCACTGGAAGGTTTCAGAATGATTCTATAATGGTAAGTCAGAGATATCAGAGCCAGGTTTTAAATTGTAAGACATTTGCAGGGGCAGATCTTGACTCTGACCACAATTTATTGGTTAAGAACTGTAGATTAAAACTAAAGAAGCTTTTTTAAAAAAAACAAGGAAATTATACGGGGCCTGGACAAGTTGAAAGAATCAGAAGTTGTTGAGAGTTTCAGAGAGAGCATCATGAAACGATTAACTAAAACAAGGGAAGTAATACAGTGGAAGACGAGTGGGTAGCTTTGACAGATGGAACAGTGCAGACAGCTGAGGAGAAAATAAGTAAAACGATAAGGCCTAGTAGGAATCCTTGGGTGATAAAGGAGATACTGAATTAATGGGTGAACGGAGACAACCTAAAAAATGAAGCAGGAGAAAGGGAATACAAAGTCTAAAAATGAGATTGCTAGGAAGTGAACATGACTAAGATTGAATGGCGAGAGGACGAATGCAAGGGTTTTGAAGCATATATCACTAGGGGAGAGATAGATATTCCCTACAGTAAAATTAAAGAGAGTTTTGGAAAAGAGAGAAACAGTGGTATG
Organism: Schistocerca gregaria; assembly: GCF_023897955.1. NCBI lineage: Eukaryota > Metazoa > Arthropoda > Insecta > Orthoptera > Acrididae > Schistocerca > Schistocerca gregaria. The sequence continues at coordinate 376,945,614 of NC_064924.1, forward strand.
AAAATCAAGAGATCATTTGGAAAACCAGTACCAAGCAAAGAAGGGAAAGCTGAAATGTAGAAGGGGAGTATATACACGGTCTATACAAGGGATATGAACTTGCAGGAGGTGTTGTAGAAATGGGAGAAGACATAGATGAAGATGAGATGGGAGACGTGATACTTCGAGAAGAATTTGACAGAGCACTGAAAGACCGAAGTCGAAACAACTCTTCAGGGGTAGATGACATTCCATCAGAGCTATTGATAGCTTTGGAAGATCCAGCTGTGACAAAGCTCTTCCATCTGCTGTGTAAAACGTATGAGAGAGGCGAAATAGTAGCAGACTTCAAGAATAATGTAATAATTCGTATTATAAGGAAAGTTGGTGCTGACAGATGTGAACATTACCGAACTATCAGTTTGATAGGTGATGGTTACATAATACTAATCCATATTCTGTACAGAAGAATGGAAAAAAGTGGTAGATGCCGACCTCGGTAATGATCAGATAGGATTCCGGAGAAACTTAGGAGCACGCGGGGCTATACTAATCCTATGACTTATGTTAGAAGATAGGTTACGGAAAGGCGAGCCTTCGTTTATAGCATTTGCAGGCTTATAGAAAGCTTTTGATAATGTCGACTGCAATACTCTCTTCCAAATTCTGAAGATAGCAGGGGTAAATTATGGGGAGCGAAAGGCTATTTGCAACTTTTACAAAAATCAGACGGCAGATGTAAGAGTCGAGGGGCATGAAAAATTGGAAATTTGTGGTAAGGTCTTATGAGACCAAACTGCTGAGGTCATCGGTCCTTAAACCTACACACTACTTAATCTAACTTAGACTAACGTACGTTATGGACAACACACATATCCATGCCGAGGGAGGACTCGAACCTCTGACGAGGAGAGCCGCACGGACCATGACAAGGCGCCATAGACAGCGGCGGGCATGAAAAGGAAGCAATGATTGAGAAAGGAGTGAGAGAGGGTTACAGCCTGACATCGACGTTATTCAATATATATTTCGAGCAAGCACTGAAGGAAGCCAATAAAAATTATTAGAAATAATCACTATTTAGGGACAAAAAAATTAAAAAAAAATGAGGTTTGCGGATAAGACTGTAATTCTGTCAGAGATAGCAAAGGACTTAGAAGAGCAGTTGAGCGGAATGGTCAGTGTCTTGAAAGGAGGATATAACATGAACTTCAACAGAAGCACAACAAGGATAATGGAATGCAGTCTAATTATATCAGACGAAGCTGAGGGAATTAGATTAGGAAACGAACCTCTTAAACTAGTAAATGAGTTTTGCTAATTGAGCGGTAAATAACGGTTGATGGACGAAGTAGAGAGAATATAAAATAAAGACAGGGAAAGGAATGAAAATCGGTTCTGAAGAAGAGGAATTTGTTAACATCGAATATGGATTTGTTACGAAGTCTTGTGTGAAAATATTTGTACGGAGTGTAGCCATGTATGGAAGTGAAACATGGACGATAAATAGTTTAGGTAAGAAGAGAATAGAAGATCACAAATATGGTGCTACAGAAGTATGCTGAAGATTAGACGGTTAGATCTCTTAACTAATGAGGAGGTACTGAATAGAACTGGAGAGAAAAGAAATTTATAATACAACACAATTAGAAGAAGGGATCTATCGATCGGACACATTCTGGGACATCAAGGAACCACCAATTTAATGCTAGACGGAAGTGTAGGGGGTAAAAATCGTAGATGGAGACCAGGGGATGAATACGTTAGGGTAAACTGAGGAGGATGTAAGTTGCAGTAGTTACTCGGAGATGAAGAGACTTGCACAGAGTAAAGTAACATGGAGAAGGTGCATTGAACAATCTTCGGACTTAAGTCCACAGCAACAACACGTTATTAAATTTATGGGGTCTGTAATGAACTTATTTGAACAATCCCCTTTCAATGATCAGAAATGTCTGGACACTGAGAGGGTGTACATGATCGTGAATGGTTTACCAGGTCAAGTTTCTGCACGACGTCCGTTTAAAATGAATCGTCTCAGTTTCATAGCTTTCTGATAACACAAGCTAAATGTTACCAGTGATTCCGCCTCCATAGAAGCAGTCAATAGTAGGTCCTCATGTTGACAAGATTTATCTCTGAAAATTGTGCCCATAATACATTTCAACGGTGCCAATTTATAGGTTGCTGTTTTCGGTCCTACTGACACAACATATGCTTTAAAGAAGGGCAGCACGTTTTGTAATATCGCGAAATATGGGAGAAAGTGTCACTGAAATGATACAGAATTTGGGGTGGACATTATTAAAACAAAGGGGTTTTTCGTTGCCGTGGAATCTTCTCACGAAATTCCAATCATCAACTTTCTCCTCCGAATGCGAAAATATTTTGTTGACACCGACCAACATAGGGAGAAACGATCACCATGATAAAGTAAGGGAAATCAGAGCTCGTACGGAAAAACATAGTGTTCGTTCCTTCCGCGCGCTATACGAGATTGGAATAAGAGAGAATTGTGAATTTGGTTCGATGAACGCTCTGCCAGGCACTTAAATGTGATTTGCAGAGTATCCATGTAGACTTTAAGTTATTTAGAAAGAGAACTGCTGACGGTAACTAGCACGTTTTGACATTCTTTTACTTCCATAGTCGTTTAAAGTCACTGTCACATAAAGATTGAGCGATAAAGGAGTTCGCTATCGTGATGTTGTTCTTTAAGGCGTAGCCGGTATGTTAGCCACTTCTTCCGACTCAGCTCAAACAAAAAGCATCCTCCCCTCTCCATCTTTCACTGTCAGTGCTGAAAGTGAGCACATTACAGTTTGATCATTTGCCGTATCGGAGGAACTATCTCGCAAATGCGTGGATTCAAATCCGTCGGTGAAGTTTCTCCTAACGCTTGGGTCGTCTTTCGACATTGCAGAAAACTACTTGGGGTCACAGGCAATATTATAAACATAAACATCGTAGGTTTTGTGCCTCCTTCCGCGTGATTTCATGTTTTCGCTTGAGTAACGAAAGAACAAAAACGTTGTTGTGTCGTGCAGTCTAAGCGGAAATATCAGACCGCAGGTTGGGTAATACTCGCTTCTCAGTTATGTGCTCGTTTTTTACACTTCCACGGAGCGGTGCATGGAATTTCTCCCTTGATGAATCCAAGGACAAGACACATTAAAAAAAATAGTGAGATGGGAGTTTTGGGGTAACAGGTCTATATGAGCAGACGAACGAGCATCAGTTAGGGACACCTGTTCTTGTTTGTGCGGCTGAGCGCTGTTCGTAAGGAGAGGAACCTGAGCTTGCTAATGAGTTTCCGTCCACTCACTTCCGCGCTGTGCAGTCGGCTTACAATAGCTCACTGTTCCACCACAGAAGTCGGACATTACTTTAATGCGCTACAGAACAAATGTTTTTGGTTAGTTTCTAGACGCTAAGGAATACTACACTACTGGCCATTAAAACTGCTGCACCACGAAGATGACGTGCTACAGACGCGAAATTTAACAGACAGAAGAAGATGCTGTGATATGCAAATTATTAGCTTTTCAGAGCATTCAGACACGGTTGGCGCCGGTGTTGACACCTACAACGTGCTGACGTGAGGAAAGTTTCCAACCGGTTTCTCATACACAAACAGCAGTTGACCGGCGTTACCTGGTGAAACGTTGTTGTGATGCCTCATAGAAGGAGGAGAAATGCGTACCATCACGTTTCCGACTTTGAAATAGGTCAAATTGTAGCCTATCGCGATTGCGGTTTATCGTATCGCGACATTGCTGCTCGCGTTGGTCGAGAACCAATGACTGTTAGCAGAATATGGAATCGGTGGGTTCCGGAGGGTAATACGGAACGCCATGCTGGATCCCAATGGCCTCGTATCACTAGCAGTCGAGATGACAAGCATCTTATCCGCATGGCTGTAACGGATCGTGCAGTCACGTCCCGATCCCTGAGTCAACACATGGGGACGTTCGCAAGACAACAACCATCTACAAGAACAGTTCGACGACGTTTGCAGCAGCATGGACTATCAGCTCAGAGGCCATGGCTGCGGTTACCCTTGACGCTGCATCACAGGCAGGAGAGCCTGCGATGGTGTACTCAACGACGAACCTGGGTGCACGAATGGCAAAACGTCATTTATCGGATGAATCCAGGTTCTGTTTACAGCATCATGATGGTCGCATCCGTGTTTGGCGACATCGCTGTGAACGGAAATTGGGAGCGTGTCTTCGTCAACGTCATACTGGCGTATCACCCGGCGTCATGGTATGAGGTGCCATTGGTTACACGTCTCGGTCACCTCTTGTTCGCATTGACGGCACTTTGAACAGTGCACGTTACATTTCAGATGTGTTACGACCCATGGCTCTACCCTTCATTCAATCCCTGCGTCCCGGGTTCGATTCTCGGCGGGGTCAGGGATTTTCTCTGCCTCGTGATGGCTGGGTGTTGTGTGTTGTCCTTAGGTTAGTTAGGTTTAAGTAGTTCTAAGTTCTAGGGGACTGATGACCATAGATGTTAAGTCCCATAGTGCTCAGAGCCATTTGAACCATTCGTTCCCTGCGAAACCCTGCGTTTCAGCAGGATAATGCACGACCGCATGTTGCAGGTCGTGCACAGGCCTTTCTGGATGCAGAAAATGTTCGACTGCTGCCCTGGCCAGCACATTCTACAGATCTCTCACTAATTGTAAACGTCTGCTTAAGGGTGGCCGAGCAACTGGCTCGTCACAATACGCCATTCACTACTCTTGATGAGCTGTGGTATCGTGTTGAAGCTGCATGTGCAGCTGTACCTGCACACGCCATCCAAGCTCTGTTTGACGCAATGGCCAGGCGTATCAAGGCCGTTATTACGGCCAGAGGTGGTTGTTCTGGGTACTGATTTCTCAGGATCTATGCACCCAAATTGCGTGAAAATGTAATCACATGTCAGTTCTAGTATAATATATTTGTCCAATGAGTACATGTTTATCATCTGCATTTCTTCTTGGTGTAGCAGTTTTAATGGCCAGTAGTGTATATTGTCACATGAATGTGCCTTAGCACTTTTCGTTATTTAAACTAGGAAAAAACAATTCCCTGATAGAGCCTGGGAAGAATTTACTGTGGAACTACATGATTCCTGAGAACAAGTCTCAAACGTCTGTGACGTATATATGCACACTGAAGCGATGAATGAAAATTTGAACCATGGCCGATGCGCAGATGCATAGTAGCTTTGCACAACTACACAGACTGGCCTAGCACAGTTACCTCTGTGGCTCACGTTGGAGCACAACCTCTCTGTATTGCCTGAGAAAGGTGAATGACGCCATTAAACTCACCTGTACACTAAATATATGATTGATACTCGTTGCTTCATATAGGTCCCTGCAGTTTTGAAATCAGTTGGAGAAGAGAGAGTGATATAATGTCACAAGAACTGGGAGAGAGCAAAGTTGTTTATAGATATCGCCAACAATAAGTGCAGGATATTGCTGTCACTAAGATAAGAGCAGTGAATGTGGTGTGCCTGCGCTGAGCAAACTGCATTCGCACTCACTGGAAGAGTGGTTTAAAATGAGCAGCGTGTACGTCTCTTGAGATGAGGCGGGTGAACATTGAAACTGGCGCCCGCTCACTGGAGTGTGCCATGTGCCATTGAGTGTTGAAAGATATTGGTTGTTCTTCTACCTCTTCCAGTGCTGCAGCAGGATGTCGCAGACAAAGTAGTTGCAGTACGTAAGGTCGGCAATAAGGCGCTAGACCACGTCTACTGCAGAAATGTGCAACATCGTAACCAATTGCTGCCACTACTGAAAGAAAAACGCAAAAGATAGTGGTGCACTGCACGGCTGCGTCCCATTTTGCGCGAACTGTGATATGAAATTCATCCAATCCATCTGTGGCATGAATCAGCAAACCAGTGGTTAATAGTATTAGTTGAAAACAGCTTTCGTTGCAATTTTAGGTTTTTAGCATAATGCTAACTAATTAAGCCCCATCTTATTCTATTATTTGCTCCTGTGAACGTGAACGCGCTATGCAGGTCTATGCAGAGGGATTCATTTCATTATAGGTTTTTGGAGTCACGTAGACCTGAAAGTATTTACTGAGGTTAACGAAGGCGATGTTGGCCTGATGTATTCGACGATGCCCCTTAGCTACACTGTCTAATGGATCGCCTAAGAAATACCAAATTAAGATCAGCCTGAAGATGCCTAAATAAGGTGAAACGCGTAGTTGATAAATAAAAAAAACTAAAATAGCAACCAAGACCGTTTTCATCTAAAACTGTGATTCGTTTTGTGTACCTTTCAACGCTTGAGGAATGGTGACAAGTTGTTTCAAACTGCTATGTACTGTTCAGTAATAACAATAACTACACTCAACATTCAATAAGTACTCAAATTATCATAAAAATTACAACAATTAAAAAGTCGAGAATGATGAGGTGTTTCCAAAAGGCGCATAGCTGTATAAAGGTACTTTATTCGTAACTACCTATTTCACGTCAGCATAGGCGCATCTGCAGGTTTATATGTAACATGCATTTCACCGAATTCATAGCTGTACATCGATGTATAAGATGATATTCGAAATCAGATTCGTTCGAATAACGGTAGCAACCGCTTGAACCACGGGAATGGCTTCAAAACAGGAATTCACGCAGTCACAAACCGTGGGTACTGTGTGAATTCCTGCCTGCGTCTATTATTAGATTATTGAATACAGAACAGAAAAGCTTTACTCGACTGCCACATATTTAAATTTGAATAGAATATTTGTAACTAGGTTCAGGGTGCTTTACAGTGTTTTGAAGATTCCAAATTAAATAATACAAAAACTAATCGTGAAAAAAAGTAGAACATTTTACACAAGGCATAACATTTATTCAAGTTTATTTTGAAATACTACATCGGACGAATGGCCATTCGCAGCTACATAATTCTCAAGGCACTTCACCTACTTTTTGAACACATCTATCGTAACTGCTGGAAGAATTCTGCAAATTTCATCGTGAATTCGATCTTCTAGCTGTGGCAACTTCTCGGCTAGTCGGAGCACACTCTCGTCTTCAAATAACCCCTTAGGTAAAAGTCTGGCACCGTCAAATCAGGCAAGCGAGAAGGCCATCCAACACAAGCGCGTTTGGGAAATATATGGTTACCAAATTTTTCACGGAGAACTTGCCAGTGGCTTGTTCGATGTGTGGCAAGTCGCGCCGCCTTGTTGGAACGTTTTCGTAACGACGTGTGCCTGCCTGTAGACTGCTGCGTACATGTTCGAAGTTCTCGGGAGTTCGGAGGGTCAGTTGACTTTCGATTCGATGCACTGGCAGTTGCATGGAAGATTATTACCCAGTTTATTATTGGCCCACGAGTAGGAATTGGATATCACGGACGAATCTTGAAATGTTTACGAAGTTACGTTGCACCCGCACGGCAGATTCGCCGTAGTGAAAATAAAACTCCACCGCGAACGCACGACGTTTCTTCGATGAGTACGGCGTGATTACTGACCTGTAAACTGGACGGAAGTTCGCGTTACTAAAAGACGGTGCCGCCGTCGCTTTACTTTGATTTTAGCGGGCGTTATTCAAGCTTGAAGTCGTCAAAACTCTGTGAAACACCCTGTATATGACAATTCTGTATCTTGGAACAGTTTTTCACATATGGAAAAACCCTTATTTTCCACAGTAATTCTTTTAATTTAAAAAAAAAGACTCCAACACATATACAGTGAACTCTATCATTTTCACAATGGAATAACGTATTACATTGAACTTCTGTCCCAGGACTAGCTACAGGCGAATGTCTGGGAAGTGCTCCACGGTACAACACTCTCCTCTACAAAGTCGCTAAGACGACAGAGTCCAAACATGCCTGCTGACACGACATTTTCTACAACGCTAACTGAAAAGAGCTCCAACGAGAACATGACAACACGTGGGTGAGCCGTGTCGGCTCGTATAGATTCCTCTTGCGGGCGACTACCCTTGCTTGATTTCTCCTCTGGTTGACCGGTGGGGCTGCCCCCGCACATCGGCCGGTGGGCCGAATTTTCCGGCGTGCGAGTCTCGTTTGGACAGCGCTGGAAGGAAGTTGGGGCTCTGAGCTGAAGCGGTCGGGACGAGAAACAATTGTTCAAAAAATGGTTCAAATGGCTCTGAGCACTATGGGACTTAAGATCTGAGGTCATCAGTCCCCTAGAATTAGAACTACTTAAGCCTAACTAACCTAAGGACATCACACACATCCATGACCGAGGCAGGATTCGAACCTGCGACCGTAGCAGCCGCGTGCTCCGGACTGAAAAGCCAAGAACCGCTCGGCCAGAGAAACAATTGTGCGGGAAGTGACCAAAGGCTCCGTTCCGTGAAAGGCTCAGACTACTAGATTTCCATATTAAGATTTGCATGTATTTCATGTACCAGGCCGCTTGATTTTACTGTTAGGTTTTCTTAAATAATTATGTCACATTGTTGCATAAACAAGGAAATTAAAGAGCCAGCATTGTAATTTTGATGACATTTTATCAGGAGTTTGTGTACGCATTTATTAAGGAACTTTAAATTTACACTACAATTTTAGGTTGCAAGGATGTTTTAATGCAAAATGAGCTTTTAGCCATCTCACTATTTTTCTAGTATGTCTAACCACTGCTGTATGCATTATAATAGGTACGTAGGCAACTGTAGGTCATTATGAAGGATTATCCATTACCAATAATATTTTATTGCCTTGTTTGCTTAAATATTTATGTCTCGTTTATGTAGCGTGTTTGCAAAATTTGATACGCTCACAGACAGACTGATGCCACATTTCTTGAGAATTATTATACTTACAGGCAGACTGTTGCCACACTTCTCATTGTATTGTATAGGATTGACATGTCATAAGATACAGCACTATGCCTTCATCCAGTTCATAGCCTTATTAGGATATTGTATCTTTACTATTTTCTGTTCCCACATTTACTAGAAGTTGGCATGTTGCAACACTCTGTATAGGCTGATTTAGAACTTACATAGACACTTTGCTACGTTTATTTGATTATGTTCCACTATCTTACCTGTCTCACTGTTTCCCAGCTCCATCATCTAGTTTCCTCCCTCTGCTCATGACATTGTAGGTATTGTATATCAGCATTCATACTTCAGTGTGGCTATGCACAGTATGGAACGATGAAGAATATTCAATTTCAAATGTAGTGATGATGATGATCATCACAGTACTAATGTACTGAGACCAACCATCTTTGGGTGTTGGTAAATATGGTGCCAAGTACCAACTGTACATTTGTACTGGAGTGAGACTATGGTGACTTGTTTAGCTGTTCTTGAATGCTGGACCAATCTACTACAGCTAATGCTCAGATGTTCGACTGCAAAGAGTTGGATTTTATAATGCAGCCATGTATACATAGTTATAAACTTCAGCCATGCAACAACCTTTCCTTAACCATTTTCCCATTATTTTCTTGATGACTTGTAAGTGAGATTTTACATTTACTACTTAGGCACTAGAGCCCCAGTTTACTCAAGGACTCAATGATTTTTAATGTCTTTAGGATTATATTGTGATGATTATGCAATACCAATTATTCATATTGAAAATTCTGATGTAAAAAAATTTGCCCTACATTTGGTGTCCATTGCACGTACAAACTGTATGGCAAATTTAAAAAAAAAACCTCTGGAGGGTTATGTGAGGGGTCCACTTGAACGTGGAGCCTGATTCTTTAATATATTTCATGAAAAATGACATGAAATGGTTATCACTTGTAAAAGACATTGTATCTTTGACACTGCTGAATCAAAGATGTTGCCTGAGGGGCAGAATCGATTGTAAGTATGGGCACGCAGAGCACAGACTTAGTTGCCATTGCACTCTATTAAAGGTAAGACGTAAGACTTAAAGCTAGTGGGTAGCTGTGAGAATTTAGCTGTTGGCCTTTGGACACAGCATAATACAGTTTTGTTAGGCAATGAAATTTTGTGTTTTAAGTATGCAGCAACACAATGTGGATCTTGCTAATTTTCAGCACTGACCCTTGAATGTAAAACAGTTTAGGATTTAATGTATAGGTTCATTAGGTGCACACGATTTGTAATGTTTGTGTGTTTTGTAACCCTGATATGGAGAAGCTAAATTTTGGAAGTTATTTTGCAAGTGATGTCAGGCATTTTCTGCAAGTATTTTTAATTACGACAGTAAGTGAGAATAAATTGTAGAACAATTTAGAAGTTCACTGATTTTAATATGTAAAATTTCTCATATTAGATTCTGTGAAGGAGGAACTTTATTTTGAATACAATTTTCAAACTAAAGCATTCGGTCTTAAGCATATACCATTATCAGTACCACATCTTCTTCCATGTAGTATTTGTTTAAATCCAATGAGTATTTTTTTAAAAGACATGATTTTTTAATCAGAGTCAGAAACATATTAATGTGCTAGAATCAGAAAAGTATTAATGTTTGTAATAGTTTCAATGCGGGAATCATTGCACAGCGCTGAGCCAATATTGCTGAACATTTTCTGCGTTATTCATTTAACAACTAATCTAGTGATATTATTTGTATGAAGCTATTTTACAGCCAGCATTGCACTTAGCTGAGCCAAGATTGAATATTTTGTATGCCTACTGTGGAGAGAACAGAATACCATGATTGTATCCGTTGCGACTCAAGATCTAAGGAAAATGTGTTTCATTGTTTATTTGCATAGGGAATTTTATCAGTGTAATGCACAGGGCCATAGAACTCTGTGCTCACAAGACTGAGTAAATTTCAGAGGGATTCATTTCATTATAGGTATTACATGCTAGTTTTCCAGATTAAGTTGTTTCATTTTTCTTTGGATTACGGAAAAACTGATTCGGCACAGTATTTGCTCAACAACATATTACACAGTAAATTTCCGTAAGACAAACATTATGAATTGTATATCCATTAACAAACAAAAATAATACAATTTAAAGAACGCTACACACAGCTAGCCACTAGCTTTAAGCCTTACATCGTACCTTTAACAGAGTGCAGCAGCAACTATCTCCGCACTCCGTTCGCCCCTACTTATTATCTATTCTGCCCCTCAGGCAACATCTTTGGTTCAGAAGTGTCAAAGATACAATCTTTACTAGATGTGATAACCATTTTATTTCATTTTTAGTGCAAGTGGACCCCTCACAAGGTGGTCTTGCAAATTACAACGCATATACTCTCCTCGATAATCATTGTCCCTGCGGGTCTCGCAGTTACGGAAATCTCCACACTCGCTGTTTTTGAATTCAAAGCCACCCTTCGTTCTTATGGTTCTCCTCTTATGATATTGTTTCTGCCTCATCCATTATTAAATATGCAGGAGTCGGACATAAAGAGTGAAAAACAAACAGAAGTGCTTGAATTGAAATGCGGATGCTAGCCAACCCTGCAGCTTGTGCTGTTGTATTTGAGCATGACTGGCACCTGTGCAATGTCCTCAATACCTTGCAAGTGTCAGCCATGGTCAGAACAGTGTTCTGTATGGTTGTCGGTGCTCTACGTCGGAGCTAAACGAATCCAACTCCCAAATGTACACAAATTGTTGGTGCACGTATGGTGAGTGCTTCCATTATCAAGGTAGATGTATGTAAGATTTATGTTACATAAAGGGGATGCGGAAAACATCACCCATTAAGTCACAATGTGGAGAAAAGAGTGTGTTGTGGGGTCGTGGCGGACGGTCATTGAAAAAGACTATGGAAAAAATGAGAGGATGATAACTGTAAAAGTCGCGCTCGCGATCCATATCAGCACCCAAACAATAAGAAGGGAATGAAATTTTCACTCTGTAGCGGAGTGTGCGCTGATATGAAACTTCCTGGCGGATTAAAACTGTGTGCCGGACCGAGACTCGAACTCGGGACCTTTGCCTTTCACGGGCAAGTGCTCTACCATCTTTTCTTTTTTTTTTCTCTTTTTTTGTTGATATCATTTTGTTCGTGATTGTTCATTCCATCTGTTCTGGCGAACGTCACATGGCGCTTGTTCAAGTTCATCGTGATTCCATTAACTCAGTTTTTTTTATTACAGAGGGCGGCTATCCCTCTGACCGAACACGCTAAGCTACCGTGCTGGCATAAATCTCCGACCCAGCCGGGAATCGAACCTTGGCCCTCTGGCATGACAGTCCGTCGTGCTCACCATTCAGAGCTTCTGTGAAGTTAAAGCTGCATGGACGGGTCGTGAGTCGTTTCTTGGTAGATCAGATGGTAAAGCACTTGTCCGAGAAAGGCAAAGGCCCGAGTTCGAGTCTCGGTCCTGCACGCAGTTTTAATCTGCCAGGAAGTTTCAACACGGAGTTTCAGGGGATTGTTGCATGGCAAGTTGGAACTCCGAAAGCACTCATCAGTGATGCAAAACACAGTGCCAGAGCCATAAACCCTGGACTGTGGAGCCATGGAAGAAAATTTGTCTGATGAGTCTTGTTTCACACTTTTTCCAACTTCTGGACGAATTGACGTCCCAAGAGTGAAACGTGGCGGAGTCCAGTTATGATGTGGGCAACATGTGGTTTCCGTGGGCCCTACGGTTGGTCTGCAAGGTTCGCATTACTGTCAATGCTTGTTGTTGTTGTATTGTTATGCTCTTCAGTCCTGAGACTGGTTTAATGCAGCTCTCCATGCCACTCTATCCTGTGCAAGCTTCATCATTATTTGATCATTTTGGGTGATGAGGTCCATTACATTGTACAATATATGTGCCTCAATGGTGATGCTGTGTTCCAAGATGATTGGGCCATCTTCACGCAGCTCGCATAGTCCAGGAGCACGAGGATGAATTGTCACATCTCCTTTGACCACTATAGCCACCAGATCTGAGTATTATTGAGCTTTTACGATCTACTTCGTAGACAGTGGTGCTTAGTGACTGTCCACATCCACCAATTTAACCTGAACTTGCCACTACTTAGCAGAAGTATGGTCTAAGATTCCCTTGAAAACCATATAGGACCCTTATTTATCCTTTCCGAGACGACTGGAAGCTGCTTTGAATGACAACGCGTTTGTGATATCGTATGTTGTTGGAGTTTTTGGTGTTTCTATATTTTTGTCCACCCCCTGTAATCCCGCGGTGCCTTGACAGTGATACGTCTCCACGGTCGAACTTTGAATGAAAATTACCAGAAACCTTTGCCAACGTGTCTGGCGGAATGGCTTCACATGCAGATGAGATGTACTGCTTCAGCTGGTCAATTGTTTCTGGATTCTGGCGGTACACCTGGTCTTTCAAGAGTCCCCAAAGAAAGAAGTCACAGGGGTTGATGTCTGGCGAATAGGGAGGCCCATCCACGCCGCCTCCTGTATGTTTCAGATAGCCCAAAGCAATCACACGATCATCGAAATACTCATTCAGGAAATTAAAGACGTCGGCCGTGCGATGTGGCCGGGCACCATCTGGCATAAACCACGAGGTGTTCGCAGTGTTGTCTAAGGCAGTTTGTACCGCCACAAATTCACGAAGAATGTCCAGATAGCGTGATGCAGTAATCGTTTCGGATCTGAAAAATGGGCCAATGATTCCTTTGGAAGAAATGGCGGCCCAGACCAGTAGTTTTTGAGGATGCAGGGACGATGGGACTGCAACATGGGGCTTTTCGGTTCCCCATATGCGCCAGTTCTGTTTATTGACGAAGCCGTCCAGGTAAAAATAAGCTTCGTCAGTAAACCAAATGCTGCCCACATGCATATCGCCGTCATCAATCCTGTGCATTATATCGTTAGCGAATGTCTCTCGTGCAGCAATGGTAGCGGCGCTGAGGGGTTGTCGCGTTTGAATTTTGTATGGATAGAGGTGTAAACTCTGTCGCATGAGACGATACGTGGACGTTGGCATCATTTGGACCGCAGCTGCAACACGGCGAACGGAAACCCGAGGCCGCTGTAATCACCTGGTGCACTAGCTGCGCGTTGCCCTCTGTGGTTGCCGTACGCGGTCGCCCTACCTTTCCAGCACGTTCATCCGTCACGTTCCCAGTCCGTTGAAATTTTTCAAACAGATCCTTTATTGTATCGCTTTTCGGTCCTTTGGTTACATAAAACATCCGTTGAAAACTTCGTCTTGTTGCAACAACACTGTGTTCTAGGCGGTGGAATTCCAACACCATAAAAATCCTCTGTTCTAAGGAATAAACCATGTTGTCCACAGCACATTTGCACGTTGTGAACAGCACACGCTTACAGCAGAAAGACGACGTACAGAATGGCGCACCCAGAGACTACGTTGTCTTCTATATCTTTCAGATCATTTGCAGCGCCATCTGTTGTTGAAAATTGTAACTACTGTAATTTCGAAAGTTTGTCCGCCTGAAAATGTACTGTTGTCCCAAGCATATTGCAACAAACGGTGTATTTCTATCGCTGCTCGTTTAGTTTTTATTGCCGTTTCAAATATACCGGTCATTTTTGAAACACCCTGTATATTGCCCGTTGGCTAAAATGACTAAAGTTTACTGTCACTTAGATAATTATCATTCGCTGATGGTCACAACGTCTTTCAGCTTATCTTCAAACATCACAGTAATTTATTCTCGCTTTTTCCCATTGCCCGTTTCGAAATCGGTAATTATGCTTTTCTAAGGGGATGTGCCCATTTGACCAATTCGTTGCCGCATTCACTACAGTGACTTTGCACTCCACTTATTATCTTAATTAACAATTCGTTCTTTGCGGAGCAAACATATTTTTCTTGTGTGATTCTACTATCTTGTTTCTTATTCCGTATGGACCAATTTGTCGTTATTTTCTCGCATCAGAGTTTGTGTTCAACAAATTTCGCTTTTGGCCCTTGAACCATAATTCCGATTTTTTTGGTGTTTTCGGCTAAATTCTCCTCGAATTCCTTTGTCATTGTTCTTAAGATCTGACATGGGTAAGCTCTTAAGTTTTTTTTTCGTTTGTTGCAATTAAATCTCTTAATCTGCGACGACAATTTACAGTCTTTAATGGTCCGCAGAATTTGCATATGATACTGCAGTATTCGTCAAGACCAAAACCTCGCAACTGAGATGTTAATATAAGCAAATAGCGACCTGATCGCAATCAGGACTCTCTGACGAAGAGAGCTCCATTGTATTATTGGTCTCAGAAATTACTTTCGGGAGCGGTGATATCACTGTTGTGACTCGCGAGAAAATACATAGAAATGGAAGGTTCGAAATTTCTTTCTAAAACCTTGCTAATGGACCGACAAGGAACAACCACGGTTTTGGGAGCCGAAATCTCACTGCGCAGTCTCCGTTGTAGTTATGTTGTTACCTTCCAACCAGTGAATGAGGATTTGTGCTTTGCTATCGCTGAACGGTTTAGCCTGTTATTTACAAACTGAAACGTCTTTATATAAGCGCCTTTGACCTACGGCTCATCAGTGCGGTCAGGTTCACTACCACTCTCTGACAGTAGTCCTTGACACCATTTCATCATAAAATCGGAAGCTATTGGCCCAAAAAACTGACAAAATCTATAGTCACACTCGCAGACCTGTTACAGTGTTTCTCCCATGTTACTTATCACGTTGCAAAAGCGCCATCTTTACGGAGCCTCACATCTCTTCATTGTCTTTGTCGTGCCATCCATGTCGCCCTAAATTAAGTCGAGAAAAGACACAGTCGATTTCTTTTCGCATCTTTGAAGTTTCAGTTTGTGATCTATTTAAAGAACAGCACTATGAGACAACAAAAAGCTGTTGGCTGTTGTAGAGAATATTTATGCAAAGACAAGATTTTTCGGTGAAGCGATATCAAGTTAAAAGAAGTTTCCTTGGCGTCAAGTATATGATTTTTCTCGGTTACATCATCTATCGTCAGAAACCTTCGTTTACCTCGAAGTATTGTTAATCTTCGACTATAAGAGTGGCCCTTGACCGATACTGAATAAATGTTCGACGACTTTTGGTGTTCCCCTGATGCCGTTCTTTAAATACCTATAAGCTGAATACCGCGGCACTGTTTGCAGAGAATATTTTACTCCCTGTCTCTAACAAACGCATCATCGACTGGACGCTAAATCGTAATCTCTTCCTTCCTCCTACTTCATAGCGCCGATAGACTATATCCATAGGTTCCGTGGTTTACTTGACATTATTGTTTTATCCAGAATTTTTAATACACAAACCTAGAACGAAATCTCTAGCAGTAACAAATAAAAAGGGAATATTACTGATGGACAATGATGAGATAAGTGGCTGTTTGAAAGAATTCATAGAAATGTACGATGATGACTCCAAGAAAGAAAATAATCTAACTAAAGACAGCAACGATTGTGAACAACGAATGCAAATTCATGAATTTGAATATGCAATTTGAAGTCTGAAAGATGGAAAAACAAGCGGTGTTTATGAGATTCCTACAGAATTCCTGAAAAATTTAGCTAACAACATGAAATACCAATTACTCAGAGTAATAAATTACTGCCGAGGAAGAGGAATCACGCCAGAAGCTTCACACAATTATTTAAAACGCAACTATCATTATTATCAGATGTCTCCAACGTATTCATTAAATTAGTTAAGAGCAGGATAACAGGAAAAGTTGATAACTATTTGGACAAGACCAATTTGGTTGCAGAGAAGGAAAACGAACAAAAAAATTATTTTTGCCTTGCGTGTTCTCTTGTGACATGATTCCTCTTTCTCTTGGAAAGAAGGATGGGTGTGAATAGACGCACTTACCTCAGTATCATTGACTTAGGAAAAGGTTTTATAACTATGTATAAAAGACTTGATTGGAAGGATAGAAGAGTGATTAATCAACTGTGTAAGAACCAGATCACAAAAACAAACAACAATAAGATAGAGGAAGAGGGCAGGATTTGAAAATCAGTTAGACAAGAATGCTCTGTTTCTCCGTATTTATTTAATGTCTTCATAGAAGAAATGAATAAAATGCTGCAAGTTCAATCACACAGTCTTGACCTATGGGAATTAAAAGTGAAGTGACGGGAAACGAAAGTAATGGTAGTACGGAAAAATATGGGTGGAATTAAAATCAATACAAAAGTTGATGACTTCAAAATTGTTAAGGTGAAACAATTATCTCGGTAGCATAATCACGGAGGACAATAGATGGTTAATAGAAGTCAGGTATTGCGTTGGTAGAACAGTCATTCACTATTAAGAAAAATATTTTAAATAGAAAATATATTAACATGAAACTGCTGAATTGTGGATATGGCGAAAAACTGACAAAAACCAGCTGATCGGAAAGAAAAACCCACCTTAAAGTCCTAAGAAAAGTTAATGAAGAATTAAGAGTGAGATAAAATTTATTAGACATGTCATCAGACACAACGGCTTCATCATCAATATTCTTGAATAAACACTGAAGAGCCAAAGAAAGTGGCAGAAGTGCGGCAACACCACGTGGCATGGACTCGGCAAATGTCTGAAGTAGTGCTGGAGGGCGCTGACACCATGAATTCGGCAGGCCTGCCCTTAAATCCAGAAGAGTACGACGGGGTGGAGATACCCTTCTGAATAGCACATTGCAAGGCATCCAAGATATGTTCAGTAATATTCATTTCTGGGGAGTCTGGTGGCCAGTGGAAGTATTTAAACCCAGAAGAGTGTTCCTGGGGCCACTCTCTAGCAATTCTGGACGTGTGGGGTCCTACTGCAATTGCCCAATCCCGTCTGAATGCACAACGTGCATGAGTGGATGTAGGTGATCAGACAGGATGCTTACGTGTCATCTGTCAGAGTCGTATTTAGGCCTATCACGGGTTCCATATCACTCCAACTGCACACACCCCACACCGTTACAGACCCTCTACCACCTTGAATAATCCCCTGCTGACATGCAGGGTCCATTGATTCGTGAGGTTGTATCCATACCCATACACGTCCATCCGCTCCATACAATTTGAAGCGAGACTTGTCCGACCAGGCAACATGTTTCCAGTCATCAACAGTCCAATGTCGGTACTGACGGGCCCAGACGAGGTGTAAAGATTTGTGCCGTGCAGTCATCAAGGGTACACGAGTGGGATTTCGAATCTGAAAGCTTACACCGATGATGTTTCGGTGAATGTTTCGCACACTGACACTGAAATTTACGGCAATTTGCAGAAGGATTGTACTTCTGTCATGTTGAACGATTCTCTTCAGTCGTTCTTGGTCCCGTTCTTGCAGGATCTTTTTACGCTCGCAGCGATGTCGGAGAGTTGATGTTTTACCTGATTCATGATATTTACGTTACAGTCATCTGTACCTCAGAGATGCTGCGTCCCATCGCTCGTGCGCGTACTATAACACTACGTACAAATTCACTCAAATCTTGATAACCTGCCACTTTAGCAGCAGTAACCGGTCAAACAACTGCACCGGACACTTGTTTTATATAGGCGTTGCCGACCTCAGCGCCATATTCTGCCTACTTACACATCTCTGCATTTGAATAAATATGCCTGTGCCAGTTTCTTTGGAGCTTTAGTGTGATGGGAAAGAAAGGAAGAAGACGGCCTGGGATCAAGTATTTGGAAGACATTGATAAGAGAGCACGCTGTGACGATTACACAGAACTGAAATGAACAGCCAGTGACAGAAGAGTGTGGTTGCATCGAAAAGGCATTAGCCTTCACAATATGTATGTACAGGGTGGGGGTAAAATGGATGTTACAAGTCTTTAGTGTACTACAAAATAACATGTCGGGATAGATTCTTGTTGTCATGTTTATGCTATAGTAGACTAGATTGTCTACTATAGCATAAATATGCATATGGTTTCCAAAATGCTTTTCTTCAGCAGCAATGAGTGTGTACAGCCTTGAACTGAATTACTTTATGGCTGTCTAAAGAACATTATTTTAGACTGCATGAATCTCTCTGGAGACTGCAGTACCAATAAGCTGAAGAGTTGTAGATCTTTTAAGACTCTGTCCTCCTGATAATCGTCTCGTAACAGGACATTGTCCTTCAGAAATAGTCACACGGGTTGAGATTGAGACTTCAAGACGGCCATCCACATCATCGTGAATTCTATGGTGTCCCGTCCTACGATGTGATTTCTGAAAGAAATCGAAGGTACCCGGAGTACAGTGTGGACTTGCTCCATCCTGCATAAAGCAGTAATTGAGGCGTTCCCTGAAAAAACAAGTTAACGTCCATTAAGTCGTTTTTTCCTTTTCCTGCAGTAATTGCATCTGTACGAACCAGACTTTGTGCTCACTTATTATTTCTCTCCGACAAACGAAACGTCCTCTAGGAACATTTGACGGCCGTGGTATTCCAAGTCGTTGTCCCAGCAGCCGCTGTAGCCAGCAGACAACTTCCACACCACGCGTACCAGTGTTGCGCGTGCGCTGTGCCGAGATTTATTTTTTATCCGCACCGTAGGATTTACGTTTGCCAACATCACTTAGGAAGTGACTACTAAATGTAAACAAAATATTGGAAGTGATTGTGGTAGCATATCTAGTACTGACAAGGATAATGAGAACCACCTAATTGAAAGAAAAGTAAAATTCAGGAAGAGAAGGGGAAGAAAGAAGTAGCGAAGAACAAGAGAAATTCAGGGCAGTGTTGTTTCCCGTAAACTGGAAAAAATCGATTCTAAAATTTGCAGTAGTAAGAAATGTTAAGAAAAAGGATGCGATCTAAAAATATGCCCAAAAGATCAAGAACAGATCGATGAACGATTTTCTGCTTTAGGTGACAATATCACACAAGATACATTGATGTTAAGTGCAACTGAAAATAAAACACCATCTAGAACATCTAGTGTACCTATGTGTGGTAGGAATCGCAGCTCCGCCTATTATACCATTTAAAATGCAACGATAATAAGACAGTAGTCTGTAAATCCCTATTCTGAAGTACCTTGCATGTTACCGACAGTCGTTTGAACACAGTTTTAAAGGTGTTGAATGCTACTGTTCTTACAGCAGTAGAGAAAAGAGGAAAACACAGCAACAGACCGCATAAAACTGCAGTGGAAATTTGGGACATGGTCCGCTCTCACTGGTAGCAATTTCCTTCCAAACCATCACAGTATTGTCAGTTGAAGTTTGAAAGGAATATTTTGGCAGTCCTGGCTTAGTGTTGCAAAATCATTCACACCATTCAGAGATCATTCCCTCCATGAAACGAATAAGGTACTCCAGCTGGAACATAAAACTTATGATCGTTAGGGAGAATAGTCCGTATTCGTTTCGAAAATCAAGAACTGATAATTGTGATTTCTGGTGGGAGTGTGAAGTTATATTGAGTGTCAATGCAAATATTCTTCGTAAATACGTATATGAAGAACACAAACTAAAGGTTGCGGAGTACAATAAACTCAAGAACAAGTATTTGAGGTCGGCCAAACTTGACAACACAGATATGTTTGTGCTCGAATTTGGTAACACACGGAACCTGCCTTTGCATACACTGAGCATTAGAGCGCAATTCTATAACAGCCTACCATGGCTATATGTACTTTATGTTCATTGTCGCAATGAACAATCCAGTACATTTTATTGGTTTCTCGAAGTTCCAGCAAAAAAAGATTCAAATTCTGTTTGTTCCTTTTTATATGACGTCATAAGTAGGAAACTCCAGAAGCCAAACCATATCAAGACTACTGTACTTGTACTCGTATTGGTACGATTTTGTACTTGGCTTTCAGAATCAAACAACGTAACCATACAATACGTATTTCCAGTTGGGGACACTCATACAGTCAAAGCGACCGTAACTTCGGCGTATTTGGGAAAATGCTAAGGCACATGGAAAACACTGAGAATGTGCACCAATATATTCAAGTGTCTCACTTCTACAGAAACTACCCAACATTCTCTGGAATGGTGAAAGGAGTGGACAGTGCTGAGGCCTGGGCATCAGTTTCACCACCACAATACGTCAAAAAACACGAAGGACACTATCTGGAACACAAAATTATGTCGTTTTGTATTACAATGGAAACGCATTTTCCTTCTCGTCTACTTATGCAGGAACATTCAGTCCTCACCAGATAAAGAAACGAGAATGTACACTGCCAATGTAGAGGACGGACTTGGCGATGGCGAAGACGGCTCGTCCTGGGTTTACGGATGCAAAGAAGAAAGTTACCTTCGCGTTACTCAAGTTCCTTCGAGGATGCAATGCAGAAGTGTTGAGGAATATTATCGACGGTTATGCACCTGCGACAGACAATGTTTGCTCAGGTTGCGAAAAAGACGCATGATGGGTAGTAACTATGCACAGACGGTTGCAGGTCATTGTCGAGGACGGTGTTCTGTCCTATCTATGTGTGTCATCGAATAGATGCACGGAACCGCGTGACCGCTACGGCCGCAGGTTCGAATCCTGCCTCGGGCATGGATGTGTGTGGTGTCCTCAGGTTAGTAAGGTTTAAGTAGTTCTAAGTTCTAGGGGACTGATGACCTCAGAGGTTAAGTCCCATAGTGCTCAGAGCCATTTGAACCATTTGAATAGATGCATGTACTACTAGGTTTTTAAAAGAGATTGTTATGTGTTCTTCGTTGGTATGTATAAAACCTTCTGGAACACATTTACATGTACTATTACTTTGAAAACTAAGTATGTTTGTCGGATAAAGATAAATTTTGTTGCTTTACGGTCTGAGTATGCTAGTTTTAGATTTAAGAACTGTTTAATAGTCAAATATGGAAAAATTCACAGTGAATTATGGAAAAAGAACTTAAGTGTGATACTGTACCACCAGTTAAAATCGGTATGTAAGTCGTACACTTTCGCGTCATTTATTCTGAGCCGGTCGGAGTGGCCGTGCGGTTCTAGGCGCTACAGTCTGGAACCGAGCGACGGCTACGGTCGCAGGTTCGAGTTCTGCCTCGGGCATGGGTGTGTGTGATGTCCTTAGGTTAGTTAGGTTTAATTAGTTCTAAGTTCTAGGGGACTGATGATCTCAGAAGTTAAGTCGCATAGTGCTCAGAGCCATTTGAACCATTTATTATTAAACAATATACGTCCGTCCTATTTGACTGAAATTTCACCCATGTATTGCAATTAAATCTTTGTTCCAGAAAACGCCTCAATTTTAGAGAATTCGGCCGCGTCATGCAGCCGGTAAAATTGATGTTCCAGCACCTGCTTGTAATTGAGTAATTGCCCACTATGATGACAAGTCCATCAATAAAAACAGGTCCAATAACGCGTTGTGCAGTGGTTGCCCTCCAAACAGTGACTTTTTGTTGATAAGATGGAACAGCTGCTTTAACGTGTAGATTCTAGAGGCCAGTTGGTACCAGCTCTATTGGTTGACGTGTCCATGGAGAAAGAAGTGTGCTTCATCACTAAATCCAATCTAATCCGTCTCGACTGTTCCTTTTTCATAGCCTCAGTGATCTCATTTTCAAAAGAATATCGCCGCTCCACATACTGGAAAGGTTGGCAGAGTTGAATTTTGTGAGAGATAAGGTTAAGTTTCTCTTTCACTATCCTCTGGAGAGGATATTAGGACTAAGCTGGAGTGGGTGTTCGGTCTTATTGTAGGTGTATTTGAAGTTCAGTCATGTAAGAGCAGGAAGACAGCATTAATATACATTACCAAGTATGATACTGAACCTTTTACAAATTATAATGAGTCTGCCGTGTCATTTAATGTTCGTTTACGTAGGTGGGGCCACCCGTTTTTGGGTAGTCATTGGTCGCGTGCGAAATTTATTGAGAAGTATTGGGAAGCGTTTCAGCAAAATCAGAAGCTGCGTCTTGAGTTAATCGAATTGTGATTTATTGTATTCCGGTTGCGCCAAAGAAGTCGTAGGCTGGTACAATGCGTTCTTTCAGTCTTCGAAGGTGAGGAAACCCGAACTTTATTTGTCTGCAGACACAAATATAGGGAAGTCGACATTGATTAAAAAGGTCTTAGGGCGTAAACAGGAGGTGTATATGCCGTAATGTTCTGAATTTGGATTCATTCTGTAATTTTGTTTGAGGAATTTGAGTGGCGTAGATGGAAGCCTTTTGCAGGAATTTTGAAGAGAATTGTTGAAGGTAAGCCGGTAACAGTAAATGTTAAAAATAATCCCGGTCTAGAAATTAATCACTCGCGGCTCGTTATATTTGTGTGCAATGAAATGGCGATTGGTGATGAGGCACTGTTGTTGCGATTAAATATTGTATAGCTAATTGCCAGATTTGCCATTGTTTGTCTGTAAAGGAGGAAATGGACTGTTCGTCGTTCCCTTGTAGTCCGGAGACGCCGGTGTGGTACATATCGTCCGATGAAGCGTCGTGTTATTCGCAGGAAGAGACGATGAATCGTAGGCGGCCGCGTATGACATCATCTATTACTTTGGGGAAGATGTACCGTTGGCGAACGCAGTTTGTGGAAACTATTAATGTGGAATTTAATTATGGTGGTAAAACAGATCGTGTTGATGGGAAATTTGATTTTTTTGTTGTGCAATTTCCTGCGTTTATACATTATAATATTAAAGATGAAATTAATTTGTTTTGTTAATAAAATCAGAATGTAATTATTAACAAGGTGAAGACATAAGCTATCGTATTAAGGTGAGTTTTTGTGCGCCACCCTGAACATTTGTATATGTACGTAGCACATGTTGAAAGAGACATAACAACTATAATTTTTTTGTAGCGACTAATTCTAAGAGGTACGAGAGCGAAGTGACAATTATTTCATCACAACGTGCGGCCTCAGATGATTACGAGACGCCGCCTGCCACGTGGCCAGGATTGCGGTTGGCAGTGGTATGTTCGCAATGTCAGATCCGCATTCTTCTTCTTCTATCGCTGTCTGACTCACCCCAGCCCTTCGCCGTTAATGTCCGCTTGTGGTTCGCTGTTATATCCTTACAAGTCTTCCGCACACTTCACTCTAAAATTATCACATCGCTTAAGGGGCTGAAGCTATTTTTAAAGATGGCGGACATCTTTGTGACTTATTTCACAACGTCATTATACACATGCTATTCAGTCTGATACCGTTCTCTTCTGAACGCGATTCGTCATCGCCACCATCCTAGTTAATGAAATGCGCACAGTTTGTTTTAATTGTGTGGCATAACATTCACAATTTACATTCCCACGAAGATAGTTCTCACCTGCTCCATGTACTGCAGCCATCTGATGTCATACCTGTAGTCTCCCTTTCAGAAAGAGACGATGGTTATAGCTCACCTGGAACGGAGTGCTTACGTGCAGGTGTTCAGTGCTGGTAACGGACTGCGCACAGCGCGACCAAGACCGTGGCTCGGCGCGTGACGAAGGTGCAACGGCATCTCTCGTTACCTACTGCTAGACACGCCAGACCATCTCTGAACTTTGGCTGGTGAGTTATGGTTGTCACTGAGGACGAACGTTAACCTCGCCGAGCATAGTGTTCAACAGTGAAGAGCCATTCCATGCTGGCATTCAATTATTTTTCTTTTTTTTTGGTTCCACTAGGTTCCACTGCAGTATTTTCTTCCCCATTTTCCACTTTTGTTTTCGCTGGGTAGGCGAATAAGACAGCGGTGGCATATACAGGCTTTTGGCCCTTCAGACAGATTACAACCTCCTTATCTTCAGACTAAACGTCTGCACTTGATTAAGAAGACTACCCTCGAATAGATAGATGGTTTTGGACACTTTTTCTTATAGTTTTGGTTTGTAATTCAATTATTTTTCTTTTTTGTGGGGTAAGAGGTGGGTAGAGATTTTGTCGTGTGTGAGTGTATGTGTGTGTTGTGTGTGTGTATGTATGTATGTGTGTATGTGAGCGTGTGTGTGAAAAAAGAGAGAGAGAAATAGAGACTTTATTAGTTCAATGGTGACGTTCACGTTATTAACGCCCTACATAAAGCAGACCGAGGCTAACGTATTTAAATTAAGAAAAGAAGTAACGATCAAAGCAGTAAACCGGCAGTTATAATCGCTGAGTATGTGAGTGCTGGAGAGCAGAGCAAGTGGTCTATGGCTGAGGACACCCTCGTGGTAATGTTGAAATCACGTAGCCGCAAATGCCAGTGAAGATCTCCTATGACGACATAGGGCTCCCAGGAACTCAACTCCTGGATAAGTAAAACAGGAGACCTCTACCGTATCGTGTTCTTCGAAGTCTGCCAAAAAACTGATCTTGAGACCTGAGCAAGTTTTGTGCTCAGAAGTTCCATTATGTTTATAGTGTTGCTCCTACAAATACAAGCACATACTTCTTCTTTAAATCAGAAATTAAAAAGAAATGGCTCTTAGCACTATGGGACTTAACATCTGTGGTTATCCGTCCCCTATAACTTAGAACTACTTAAACCT
The DNA here is from genome assembly GCF_023897955.1 of Schistocerca gregaria. Taxonomy (NCBI): domain Eukaryota; kingdom Metazoa; phylum Arthropoda; class Insecta; order Orthoptera; family Acrididae; genus Schistocerca; species Schistocerca gregaria. The sequence continues at coordinate 376,970,836 of NC_064924.1, forward strand.
AACTAAACTAAGGACGTCACACACATCGATGCCCGAGGCAGGATTCGAACCTGCGATATCAGAAATTTCGTTTACTCCATACGTGACATGAACCCACTAGGTTCCACTGTAGTATTTTCTTCCCCATTTTCCACTTTTGTTTTCGCTGGGTAGGGGAATAAGACAGCGGTGGCATATACAGGCTTTTGGCCCTTCAGACAGATTTCAACCTCCTTATCTTCATACTAAGCGTCTGCACTTGATTAAGAAGACTACCCTCGAATAGATAGATGGTTTTGGACACTTTTTCTTATAGTTTTGGTTTGTAATTCAATTATTTTTCTTTTTTGTGGTGGTGGTGGGGGGGGGGGGGTAAGAGGTGGGTAGAGATTTTGTCGTGTGTGAGTGTATGTATGTGTTGTGTGTGTGTATGTATGTATGTGTGTATGCGAGCGTGTGTGTGAAAAAAGAGAGAGAGAAATAGAGACTTTATAAGTTCAATGGTGACGTTGACGTTATTAACGCTCTCCATAAAGCAGACCGAGGCTAACGTATTTAAATTAAGAAAAGAAGTAACGATCAAAGCAGTAAACCGGCAGTTATAATCGCACTCATTCTTCCCCACTGTTGATTTACTCACACAATCACAATGTCAACCGAATTGGAAACAACCATAAAGAAAAAAATGGATGCAAAAATTAAGAGTGGGCTACAGTAAGTGAGAATTTTGTAGTTGATGATCACATTACAACAGGACGAGTCAAACACCGCGATAAAAATTAAAATTTTATGATAAGTTAAAACTACGATTCTGCGTAGACTATAAATTTTTGTCAAAATGTAAAGTTTACTAGTAGGCTACATCGTACCTGAACAGTATCGACATTAGAGATCATTTCTGAGGTGCACTAAAGTTTTTGAATCACTTGAAACAGACTTGTCGTGGTATATCAATATATTTAATTTTCTGACAAAAGCTGGCAAACCAGCGTAATCATGACCAAACCTTAAGTAGTTCATAGTGGCTGTGCTACCGAAAGTAAGGAAGTTAATGGACAATAGAAATAATTGCCTAAGAATTTAAGAACTAGATTGGGCAGTTCACAAATAAAAAAGAAATACGTATCACATTCATGTCACAATCGAAATAGGAGGCAAGTGTGTAGGTAAACCAATATATGTCATGGTGCACGCTGTCTTCATGGAGTTGCATTTTAATGTCCAGCAGCATACAGTGAAATTATATGTAGCTTTCTGTAAGAATTAAAATAGTCGCAGCACTGTCCACCTGACCTGCATTGCAGACCATCGCTCGCAACCTGACCGTGAGATTGACTGAGCAGACTCTCGTGATGTGATCTACCCGAACTTGGGCACTGTCCTGACGGTGTAAAATAATCGACTGATTGCGCAGTGTTCAGTTTGTTTCACTGGTCAGCCACCTTCCAGACTTGCTTTCTGGTCATTGGATTTAAAGTAGGGAGTGGTCATTTGAAATGAGGTCGCCAGTAATTTTACGCTGAGTATGTGAGTGCTGGAGAGCAGAGCAAGTGGTCTATGGCTGAGGACACCCTCGTGGTAATGGTGAAATCACGTAGCGGCAAATGCCAGTGAAGATCTCCTATGACGACATAGGGCTCCCAGGGACTCAACTCCTGGATAAGTAAAAGAGGAGACCTTTACCATGTCGTGTTCTTCAAAGTCTGCCAAAGAACTGATCTTGAGACCTGAGCAAGTTTTGTGCTCAGAAGTTCCATTATGTTTATAGTGTTGCTCCTACAAATACAAGCACATACTTCTTCTTTAAATCAGAAATTAAAAAGAAATGGCTCTTAGCACTATGGGACTTAACATCTGTGGTTATCCGTCCCCTATAACTTAGAACTACTTAAACCTAACTAAACTAAGGACATCACACACATACATGCCCGAGGCAGGATTCGAACCTTAAATTTCAGAAATTTCGTTTGCTCCATACGTGTCATGAACCCACTAGGTTCCACTGCAGTATTTTCTTCCCCATTTTCCACTTTTGTTTTCGCTGGGTAGGGGAATAAGACAGCGGTGGCATATACAGGCCCTTCAGACAGATTTCAACCTCCTTATCTTCAGGCTAAGCGTCTGCACTTGATTAAGAAGACTACCCTCGAATAGATAGATGGTTTTGGACTCTTTTTCTTATAGTTTTCGTTTGTAATTTTCGATGCAGTCTTCATATTTATGGCACAACATGTTAGTTGTAGTCTGTCACAGCAAGTTATCTGTTGTGCTTTTTTACTTTCACCAATAGATGCATCTTTTGTGGCCTCGATTTGCCAAATTTCCCACTCCTGCCGGCACAGAGAGTAACCTTGGCTGCAGATTGGATGGGAGACACATGAGTGGAAACACTGAAGGTGCATAAGTTTTGGAATAAATTCGTGGTGTCTGTGACGGAGGCAACAGGTAGCCCATCTACAACCAGTATTTTTGTTGAAGTGGTGAAACAGGCTGGCCCCAGCGCTATATTGCGAAGTGTCGACATTAGTACTTGCTGTTCTTTCGAGAAGTAATAGCAATTTTTTTTAACGTAAAATGTGCCTTTTTCTTAATCTTTCACCAGTTAAGAGGTCCTTGTCTAAGGAATAGATTGTGTTACTAGCTGCACTAGAAATGAACTTTCATTAACAATTGTTATTCTTCAACAAAGTTTGTAATCTTTTATTATGTCCGAAATTGGCAAGCGTCAGTTGCACCAGTACATCTACATATACATATCCATATATATGAATAATCTGCAATTCACACTTAAGTGCTCGACAGAGGATTCATAGAACGACTTTAAACTATTTCCTAACCATTATATTCTGAAACAGCACATGGGAAAATGGAAACATAAATCTTTTTGCTCGAACTCTGCCTTAGTACGATGGTTTTTCCTCCATACGTAAGTGGGAGGCGATAAAATATTTTTATATCCGGAGGAAAAAGTTGGTAATTGAAATTTCGAGAAAAGATCTCATCACAACGGAGAACATCTCTATTTTAGTGGATGGCACCCCAAATCGCTTATCGTATCCCTGACACTCTCTTTCCTATTTCCCGATAATACAAAACTAGTTGCCCTCATCTGAACTTACCTGATGTCTTTCGCCATCACTATGTAGTAAGGAGGCTATGCATCGCTGCATTGTTCCAAAGAGATCGACAAACGTAGTGTAGGCAGTCTCTTTGGTAGATTTTAAGAGTTATGGCACTAAAATGTAGTATTTCACGTTCCCCACAACATTACCACAACATTTTCTGTTTGATGTTTCCAATGTAAATTATTCGTAACTGTAATCCCTAGATATTTCGTTCTATAGACAGCATTTACATATGTATGATTTATGGTGTAACCAACATTTAACGTAACTTTTTCTAGTACTCATGTCAAGTACCTAATACTTTTTATTGTTCGAGGTGAATTGCCACTTTTCGCACCGTGCAGATATCTTGTGTAAATCATTTTATAATTCGTAGATCTTCTGACGGGTTTTGTTGACGGTAAATGACAGTATCACCTGCAAATAAGGGTTGCTGAGATCGTCTCTTAAATGATTTATGATAAATTAGGAACAGAGGAAGTCCTTTTAACATTTACTTGGGGAACACCAAATATCACTTTCCGTCAATTTCTACGAGGTGTGACCTATCTGAAAAGAAATCCTGAGTCCAGTCACGTAGCTGAGACGATGCTCCATAGGCGAGGAATATGATTAGAATCGCTTGTAAGGAACAATGTGAAAAAGCTTAGAAATAGGGCGTCAGTATGAAATCACTTGTCGTTAGCACTCATTATTTCGTGTGAATAAAGAGCGAGTTGTGTTTCACGAGAATGGTATTTCCTGAATCTGTTACGGCTATGTGTTAGCTGATAGTTTTCTGCGAGGTTAATTCATAATGTTCGAATGCAGCATGTGTTCAAAACTCCTACTACAAATCGATGTCAGCGTTATTGGTCAATAATTAAGCGGATTACTTTTGTTTACTTTCTTTTCTTTTACTTTAAACGAATCTTTCGTCGAACAAGCCGTTTCATATGACTGCTAAAAATGCAGCTAGTTCATCTGCATACTCCAGAAGAGTTGGTTTACAATATGAGTGACTGAAGTTGCTTCGTTATACCGAGGGTATATATTTGTAAATTACTCATTTAGACAGGTAACTGTTCTTGACTACCAGTCTGGAGTACTTAATGTCTCTTCTTTGGTGAAGTAAACCGTGTCTAGTAACTTGGCTTTTGTGGCACTGTCGTCGTTAGCATACCATTTCTCCATTTCTATGGTGTAGTGGAGCTTTGTGTTATGTCACTGGTACACTTGACATATGACCAATAACTCTTTGGATTTTCTGCCAGATTGTTAGATATACACTCCTGGAAATGGAAAAAAGAACACATTGACATCGGTGTGTCAGACCCACCATACTTGCTCCGGACACTGCCAGAGGGCTGTACAAGCACGGCACAGCGGACACACCAGGAACCGCGGTGTTGGCCGTCGAATGGCGCTAGCTGCGCAGCATTTGTGCACCGCCGCCGTCAGTGTCAGCCAGTTTGCCGTGGCATACGGAGCTCCATCGCAGTCCTTAACACTGGTAGCATGCCGCGACAGCGTGGACCTGAACCGTATGTGCAGTTGACGGACTTTGAGCGAGGGCGTATAGTGGGCATGCGGGAGGCCGGGTGGACGTACCGCCGAATTGCTCAACACGTGGGGCGTGAGGTCTCCACAGTACATCGATGTTGTCGCCAGTGGTCGGCGGAAGGTGCACGTGCCCGTCGACCTGGGACCGGACCGCAGCGATGCACGGATGCACGCCAAGACCATAGGATCCTACACAGTGCCGTAGGGGACCGCACCGCTACTTCCCAGAAAATTAGGGACACTGTTGCTCCTTGGGTATCGGCGAGGACCATTCGCAACCGTCTCCATGAAGCTGGGCTACGGTCCCGCACACCGTTAGGCCGTCTTCCGCTCACGCCCCAACATCGTGCAGCCCGTCTCCAGTGGTGTCGCGACAAGCGTGAATGGAGGGATGAATGGAGGCGTGTCATCTTCAGCGATGAGAGTCGCTTCTGCCTTGGTGCCAATGATGGCCGTATGCGTGTTTGGCGCCGTGCAGGTGAGCGCCACAATCAGGACTGCATACGACCGAGGCACACAGGGCCAACACCCGGCATCATGGTGTGGGGAGCGATCTCCTACACTGGCCATACACCTCTGGTGATCGTCGAGGGGACACTGAATAGTGCACGGTACATCCAAACAGTCGTCGAACCCATCGTTCTACCATTCCTAGACCGGCAAGGGAACTTGCTGTTCCAACAGGACAATGCACGTCCGCATGTATCCCGTGCCACTCAACGTGCTCTAGAAAGTGTAAGTCAACTACCCTGGCCAGCAAGATCTCCGGATCTGTCCCCCATTGAGCATGTTTGGGACTGGATGAAGCGTCGTCTCACGCGGTCTGCACGTCCAGCACAAACGCTGGTCCAACTGAGGCGCCAGGTGGAAATGGCATGGCAAGCCGTTCCACAGGACTACATCCAGCATCTCTACGATCGTCTCCATGGGAGAAATGGGAGAATAGCAGCCTGCATTGCTGCGAAAGGTGGATATACTCTGTACTAGTGCCGACATTGTGCATGCTCTGTTGCCTGTGTCTATGTGCCTGTGGTTCTGTCAGTGTGATCATGTGATGTATCTGACCCCAGGAATGTGTCAATAAAGTTTCCCCTCCCTGGGACAATGAATTCACGGTGTTCTTATTTCAATTTCCAGGAGTGTAGCTTCGTTAAGGAAATGACAAAAGGCATCTCGCGTTGAAGTCCGCGCTAAACTATTAATTTCCTTAAAACGTTAGCAATCTTGGGATGTTTCCATTCTATCAACTCTGGAATTTTTCTTTCGTTGGTTCTGCTACAGTATCCTGATCTGTTGTTTCTACCATGGAAATCTGTTCCATCTCTTATTAATTTATTTGGTATGAAACTGTTGTTCCCGTTAATACCATTATTTTTAATTTAAGCCATATCTGGTCTCTGCTTGCGAAGCCAGTTTGGAAGAAGCAGAGAGTGTTTCTTAGGAATGCGCGAGGCAAATTTTCATCTGCTTCTTTAAACATAGACGTTTTGCGTTCGTTTCTGGCGGATTTGTATGTTACGATATTTAATCTCGCTACAACGGTCTTGCCGTTACTACCCCCAGTATCCACCATGGTGGTCTCGTTTGCTCAGGATTGTTTATGGTTAAGTGATCTCATTTACTGGTACAACGATATACACTTCGTGTAGGCTCCTGAACTAACTGTTCAAATTAAATTTCGAAGAAATCATTGAGAACAATTTCGGAAGATTTTTCATGCCTACTACCGACTTTAAACATGTCTTTGCGTCAACACACAGAAGATGGATTGAAATCACCATAAACCATAATTATATGATTCGCGTACCTGTTTGAAGTGAGTCTCAAATTTTCCTTGAAGCCTACAGCAACTACATCAAATGAGTTGGGGTTGGTAAAAGGGACCAGTTATTAATTTATTCCGGCTGTCGAGTATAAGTTCTACTCATAGTAACTTACAGTAACCATCTGCCTTCGTTTCACTCCAAGATAACCTACCTCTAACAGCAGGGAATATAACACCAACTGAATCTAATCTACAATTTCTGAACATTGTTAGGTCCTTGTTAAAACTTTGGTTGAACTTATCTCCGGCTTTACCTAGCTTTCAGTGAATATTAAGACTTCTGCTTTAGTGCTTTCTGTGAGAGCTTTGAGTTGTGGTTCTTAATCGACACAGCTACTACAACTGTAGTACCATGTCACAGACGTCTACACTCGTCCTGAGCTTTACTGATACCCTTTGAGACTGAACCCCTGTTGGCATTTTTCTAAACTCTCCACACTACGCAGAAGTACAGGTTCTATGGTGAATATTGCATCGTAATTAGGAATTTTATATATCTTCAGAAAAGCTGTAACTCATTGGCACTCTGTCAAGGTCATCAGGCATCCAGCAAGCTCTGGGAGATACAGGCCTCCTATAAACATTTCCAGGCGTTACATTCGTAAGTGGTGCGTACTCATTCTTCTCCTGGGTATTTTATAATGACATATACTCATTTTCCATAAATCCACGTCTCAGTCTTTCCTTACCTCCTTGTATGTAGCAAATAACTTTCTTCGTCCGTATACCTTTCTGCAATTCCATTTTCATCACAGGCATAACGACGTTTTTCTCTTTAAAGTCCATTCCCATCCCATTTACTTCTCCTGCAGTCTCTCTTAGCAACATCTACAAGCATCTTTTCATTGCTCCCTGAGCAGCCCTCCAGCTTTTAATGGTTTTCTTATTAAATGTTGATGTCTTCCTGCTACAAACAAAAATGATAATATACACCGCTTGTAAACTCTCCTTTTAAGATGCACTGGGACTGTGTTTTTTCAAACTGTGTTTATCACACCAAAAGCATTCTTGGCCATTTTTATTTTTCAGTTTATTTCTTTTGCTGCCCATCCAGTTATTTTCTTAAAATGTCCTGTATATAATAACACATCTAAGGTTTCTGTGACTTCACCGTTAATTTTTACTATTTTCTTAGTGATGTACTGCTTGTACTTAATTTTCATCTGGTTTTAATTGATTTTCAGGACAGCTATCGAATTTGCTCTACTAAGTTCTTCCATTCATTATTGAAGTTTGTTTCAGTCTACTAGAAAAAATACGAAAGTGCCTTGATCAATTTATGAATTTTAAAATACCCTCTCCGTCTATGAAGGGCAGTTTCAGTGACGCAAATATTCTTCCATGGTTTCTTTTTACAGTTGTATTGGTGCATGTATTATTCAGTATAGTGACACAAGTTGAAGTGGCATAAGTAACACAAGTTGAAGTTTGCTGGCCGGTGTGGCCGTGCGGTTCTAGGCGCTTCAGTCTGGAACCGCATGATCGCTACGGTCACAGTTTCAAATCCTGCCTCGGGCATGGATGTGTGTGATGTCCTTAGGTTAGTTAGGTTTAAGTAGTTCTAATTTCTAGGGGACTGATGACCACAGATGTTAAGTCCCATAGTGCTCAGAGCCATTTGAACAATTAAAAAAAAAAAAGTTTGTCTGAAAATGCAGAATTTAAACCCCTCGTATTCTTTATTGGCTTTTGTGGCCTGGAGAATGAAATGTCTTTTGCAAGCTTTGAAGCATCCAGTTTTCCTCTGAGACTTATTTACGAAGCTTGTGATAAAGTAATTAGACGAAGTACATATGTCTTCTTTCCGTGTTATCGATCGAATAATTCTTCAAATTCCTTTTTACTTCGACCCCATGACTTCTTGCCCGCTTTCCCAATAAAAAAGAAGGAAATTTTTCTATTCAGCCATTTGTCGAACTCCTTAGAATAGTAAAGATCGCAATTTTGCTACCTCCTGATATTCGAATTTGAAATTGCTACAGAAAGTTTAAATAATTTGTCTTATATTGTCTGATACTCTTTTTCGTCAAGAACGTTTATAAGATGCTGACATTCATCTAATTTTACTTTCAGCAATGCGAAAATCTCTCTAGTTGTAGCCTCGAATGCAACACCAGATGAACCTGAATTAAACATTAATATGTAGTCTGATATTATTCAGTACAACATTACTATCATTTATGTTTTATCAACTTTTGATCTTTACTTTTATCATTATTTGTCTTCTTATTTATCGGTGGTCTAGGTGTAGCGTATTTGATTAGTAATCAAAACGTCCTCGGTCGCGGGATCAGACCCCGCTTCAGCTTAAATTCTGAATAAAAATCAGCACTGGCGGCCTAAGACTTGTGGCATAAGAAATCACCTTCACCCAGCCCACGCCTTTGTGAAAGAGTAGCGGACAGACGTTCAGGACACTCTCTTGCCCTTGGAGTGGAAAACTGCACCTAAAGGTGGAAGAATCAGCAACGATCCACGGCATGGAGATGCAGAAAGCAACGGAAACAACTGCATTATAGGCACATAATGTGCATCCACAGAGCATGTGGCCTTTAATTAAAATGTGTCATCAAGATCTCTTCATTGGAAGAATATTTCGGACTTGTTCCTTGTTCGGATCTCCAGAAGGGGACTGCCAAGGGGGAGGTGACCATGAGGAAAAGATTGAATAACCAACGAGTTCTACGAGTTGGGGTGTGGAATGCTAGAAGTATGAATATGATACGGAAGATAGAAAATCTGAAAATGCCAAGGCTCGGTCTAAATACAGTGGCGGTCAGTGAAGTGAAATGGAGCGAAGACAAGGGTTTCTGGTCAGATGAGTCTATGGTAATATCAGTAGCAACAGAAAATAGAATAACGGGTAGGATGTCTTATGAATAGGAAGGCAAGGCAAACTGTGAGGTACTGTGTACAGTTCGTCAGTAACGTTATTCTCATCATAATCGACAGTAAACTAACAACGATAACGATAATTCAGGTGTAAATACCAACGCTACAATTCGAAGAAGAAGAGAGAAAGTATATGAGGGTATTGAACGGCTAATTCAGTACGTAAAAGGAGATGAAAATCTAATAGTCACGGGCAATTTGAATGCGGTTTAGGGGAAGGAATAGAAGAATGGGTTACGTGAGAAATGGGTTGATTCTAGGAATGAGAGAGCAATTGATTCTAGGAATGGGGCTGCAACTAGAGAGATTTTCGCATCACTGAAAGTAAATTGTTGGTGCAATAAGTTTCAGCTAGTAATCGCGAATACTCTATTCAAGAATCACAAGAGGAGGAGGTACACTGGGAAAAGGTTGCGAGATATGGGAATATTTCAGTTACTTTACCGTCATGGCCACACAGAGATTCAAAATAAGATACTGGATTTTTAAGGCGTAGCCAGGAGCTGATATACACTCAGATCAGAATTTACTAGTTATGAAGAGTAGGTTGAAGTTTAAGAGAGTAGTCAATAAGAATCAATGCGCAAGGAAGTGGGATACGGAAAGTTCTCTGAGACTATAGATACTGTGACGAGGAATAACTCAGTTGGCTTTTCATTTGAAGAGGAATGAACATATCTAAAAAGGGAAATCACAGAAGTTGGAAAGAGAAACTAAGATTCAAAGAAGATAGCAGCTAAGAAACCGTGACTAACAGAAGAAACGTTTCAGCTGATCTATGAAACAAGGAAGTACAGAAATGTTCATGGAAATTCAGGAATACAGAAATAGGATTCAGTTAGGAATGAAATAAATAGGAAGAACGGGGAAGCTAAACCGCCATGCTGCGTGAAAAATGCGAAGTAATTGAGAAAGAAATGACTGTCGGAAGGACTGACTTGGCATTTAGTCGTTGTTGTTGTTGTTATTGTTGTCTTCAGTCCTGAGACTGGTTTGATGCAGCTCTCCATGCTACTCTATCCTGTGCAAGCTTCTTCATCTCCCAGTACATACTGCAGCCTACATCCTTCTGAATCTGCTTAGTGTATTCATCTCTTGGACTCCGTCTACGATTTTTATCCTAAACGCTGCCCTCCAGTACTAAATTGGTGATCCCTCGATGCCTCAGAACATGTCCTACCAACCGATCCCTTCTTCTAGTCAAGTTGTGCCACAAACTCCTCCCCAATTGTATTCAATACCTCCTCATTAGTTATGTGATCTACCCATGTAATCTTCAGCATTCTTCTGTAGCATCACATTTCGAATGCTTCTATCCCCCCCCCCCCCCCCCCCCCCGCATGAACCACGGACCTTGGCGTTGGTGGGGAGTCTTGCGTGCCTCAGCGATACAGATAGCCGTACCGTAGGTGCAACCACAACGGAGGGGTATCTGTTGAGAGGCCAGACAAACGTGTGGTTCCTGAAGAGGGGCAGCAGTCTATTCAGTAGTTGAAGGGGCAACAGTTTGGATGGTTGACTGATCTGGCCTTGTAACACTAACCAAAATAGCCTTGCTGTTCTGATACTACGAACGGCTGAAAGCAAGGGGAAACTACAGCCGTAATTTTTTTCCGAGGGCATGCAGCTTTACTGTATATAGTCGTAGGAAAGTCAAAACAATCTTCGGTGATATTACAAGCAACGTTGGTGACATTAAGAGTGCAATGGGAATTCCACTGTTAAACGCAGAGGAGAGAGCGGATAGATGGTAACAGTATGTGGAAGACATCTATGGGGAGGGGGGGGGGGGGACTTTCCTGATGACGTGATAGAGGAATAAACAGTAGTCAATATAAAGAGAAAGGGATACAGTATCAGAATCGGAATTTAAAAGAAGTTTGAAAGACTGAAGATCGAATAAGGCAGAAGGTCTAGATAAATTTCCATCAGAATTTCTAAGTTATTGGAGGAAGTGACAACGAAACGACTGTTCAGTCTGGTGTGTATAGCGTATGAGTCTGGCGATGTACCATCTGGCTTTTGGAGAAACATTATCGACACAATTCCCAAGACTGGAAGAGCGGATAAGTGCGATAATTATCGCACAATGACCTTAACAACTCATGCATTCAAGTTACCAACAAAAGTAACATAAGGACAAATGGAGAAGAAAATTGAGGATTTGTCAGATGAGTATCACTTTGGCTTTAGGAAAGGTAAAGGTACCAGAGAGACAATTCTGGCGTTACGGTTGATAGTGGAAGCTAGAGTAAAGAAAAATAAAGTCGCGTTCACACTATATGTCGACCTGTAAAAAGCGCTGGACAGTGTGACATGAAATTCTATGATAAACAGCGGTAAGCCAGAGGGAAACAGGGATAATATACAATATGTACAAGAGCCAAGAGGGAAGAATGAGAGTGGAAGAGCGAGAACGAAGTGCTCGGATTAAAAGCGTACAAGCCTCGTACTGTTTAGTCTATACGTCGAAGATGCAATGATGGAAATAAAAGACAGGTTCAGAAGTGGAATTAAAATTCAAGGTGAAAGGATATCAGTGATGAGATTCGCTGATACCATTGCTGTGCTCAGTGAAAGGAAGAAGTATTATTACAGGCTGAGTTGGATGGAATGGACAGTCTAATGAGCACAGAATATACCGGGTGATCAAAAAGTCAGTATAAATTTGAAAACTTAATAAACCACGGAATAATGTAGACAGGGGGGTAAAAATTGACACACATGCTTGGAATGACATGGGGTTTTATTAGAACAAAAAAAGGTATTGCTAGACGCGGGAAAGATCTCTTGCGTGCGTCGTTTGGTGATGATCGTGTGCTCAGCCGCCACTTTTGTCATGCTTGGCCTCCCAGATCCCCAGACCTCAGTCCGTGCGATTATTGGCTTTGGGGTTACCTGAAGTGTATCGTTATCGACCGGCATCTGCAGGGATGCTGAAAAACAACATCCGACGCCAATGCCTCACTATAACTCCGGACATGCTTTACAGTGCTGTTCACAACATTATTCCTCGACTACAGCTATTGTTGAGGAATGATGGTGGACATATTGAGCATTTCCTGTAAAGAACATCATCTTTGCTTTGTCTTACTTTGTTATGCTAATTATTGCTATTCTGATCAGACGAAGCGCCTTCTGTCGGACATTTTTGAACTTTTGTATTTTTTTGGTTCTAATAAAACCCCATTCATTCCAAGCATCTGTGTCAATTTGTACCTCTCGATCTACATTATTCCGTGATTTATTCAGTTTTCAAATTTATACTGACTTTTTGACCACCTGGTATATTGAGAGTAAATCGGAGAGAGATGAAAGTAATGAGAAGTCAAATAAATGAGGACAGCGAGAAGCTTAACATCAGAATTGAGGGTCGTGAAATAGACGAAGTTAAGGAATTCTGCTACATAGGCAGACTATGATGGAAGGAGCAAGGAAGACATAAAAAGCAGACTAGTACTGGAAAAAAGGGCATTCTTGGCGAAGAAAAGTATACTATTATCAAACATAGGCCTTAATTTGAGGAAGAAATTTCTGAAAATATATGTCTGGGGCACAGGATTCTATGGTACTGAAACAAGGCCTTGCGAAAACCAGAACCTAAGAGAATGTAAGCATTTGAGTTATGGTGCTACAGAAGAATGTTGAAAATTAGGTGGACCGATAAAGTAATGAATGAGAAGGTTCTCCGCAGAATCGACGAATAAAGGAATATATGGAAAACACAGACAAGAAGAAGGAACAGCTTGGTAGGACATCTGTTAAGATATCAGGGAGGGGCTATAGAGGTTAGAAAACTGCAGATGATGACAGAACTGAAATACACCCAGAAAACAATTGAGGAAATGCGCTGCAAAGTGTTAGACTGAGATGAAGAGTTTGGCACAGGAGAGGGATTTGTAGGGGCCGCATCAAACCAATCAGAAGACCGATGATTAAAAAAAAACTATTCTCAGCTATGAACATAGAAAAGAGGAGCATTTTAACATAATTGTATCGCAGATAGTGGTTATGCTACTGTAAGTCTGGGCTAAATACACTTCTGAATTGACTTTCCGAAAATATTCAATGACAGCGCATCACATTCAAATAACTCGCGGCCAAGGACGAAATGTTACCCACCAATACCAGACAGAACTGTTTTCGTTGATTATAGCGTTGGTGGAATTGCGGTCTAGGTGAAAGTACATAGCAGATCTGCCCATAATAATTGTCCAGAAAACAGCAGGTTTTCTTAAACAATAGTATTGCAGTATCTACCAATGGCGACAACTTCCGTAACTGACGGGAAGTTATTCGAGTCATCCAAATCCAGAAAAACTTCGGTAACAATTCAGGGATCGTTATTTCAAATGCTGTGAAATACTGCCTTGGGAGACAAAGGACAAGCGCAGGAAAATCGTTGTGGAATGCAGATTTCATGTCTATGAAAGGCCTAAGTAGGCGTAAAACAAGTTCCAGTTGTGCAGTGGCATTCACAGAGTAAGCAAAACAATGAGTGTGTTTGAATAATCACAAGGTTTTAAAATGACGTAAGCGAGAGAGAATAGCGTATGTTTCCCGTATACCGACCTGTAGTACATCTGCATAACCGCGAGGATGCTTACCCGGAGTATGGAATGGGCTAGGCTGTATTCTCTGAACGCTTGGCCCGTCTGGTGAACTACTTCTACTGGTTCAGGGGCAAACTCAAATATGTAGTGTCCCTTCAGGACTCAAAAGCAGCAAAACAGGATTCCTGCATGTTAACCAACGCTGCCTACATTAGAGCATTTGTTTAACTTAGTTTTACTTGCGCACCGGTAGTTTTATAGACCTCTTTCGGCCTGTGCAGTGCACGACCTAATTCGTTGGTTTCATTTGCTCAGATAACTTGGGGGTCGGTCATGCACCGTCACGTCAAAGACCATACATGTAATATGAAATCACTTCTCAAACCCTTTTACTAAATAGACAAGCCAGTGACCAATACATATACTTAAGAAAATAGCTGGATAAATCACACACAATTAATCATGTTGACGAGCAATCGTGTAATCATTCAGATGATCTATGGAACATGTAACTAAATAACTTGGGCTGTACTAATAGACAAGATGCCATTCTTAGTTTAGGCCCGGGATTTGCCCTTTGCCTTAAATCGCTATGAGAAAAGTGTGCTGCAAATTTTCAGAATATGCCTAGCATATGGATACCATCTTAGATTGATATAGTTTGACTTTTCCGTATTATATAATGGCGAGCTAACTCATGTTTTGTTAATAACCAATCACCTACGAGTTCTCTGTTTCATTTTAGTGGTCTACAATGGCTGTTTTTTTAATTTAGATTCAATGTTAATCTTTAACTGAGTTCTGTCTCCTTACTCTCTCTCTCTCTCTCTCTCTCTCTCTCTCTCTCTCTCTTGCTGTGTGTGTGTGTGTGTGTGTGTGTGTGTGTGTGTGTGTGTGTGTGTGTGTGTGAGTCTGTGTTTGTAGCTGTGTGCGTGTGGTGTGTGTGTGAATAAAATTTTGGTACAACCTTTTAAATACGTCTGAAGACGCTTTAACGAGACTCGTCATTAGTTATATTATGTGCTGACACTGAAAATGAATTGGTCCAATTCCCCTAACGTAAAGAATTTACCTGTTCATCAGAGAGCTTAAAACTAAACAAACATTATTCTTATTTATGAAGCGCAGAATATAAAACTCGAATATTTTTATTATGTATAAGACGTCAAGTGAGAAAACGTAGGAAGTGTACTGGCAGTAACATTGGCCCAGTGATGAGAGAAAAGTTTGCATTTACAGCTTTGATTCAGTCCGACATGAATGAGCGTAGCCGGGGGCCGTTTCCAAAAAGGAGCCATCCAGAGATATGCGTGACGTTATTTGAGGAAGCAATTGAAAACCTAACCAGGTATGAAAAATGGACATTTTCACCCTGTTGTTAACAAGTACAGGCGGCAATACAAGGGTACAACCACTCAGAACGTCGTGTCCAATTAGTAATCGTTAAATAACATAATTTACTGAAGCTATCTTTCTTACTAAACGAAGTTTACTTTCGCAGACTTTCCACTGGCCTGATTCTGTACCCGCATTTAGTTTTCTTCTTTCTTTACAAAGGTCATCAGGTACGAGTACTCCTACTGCAAATAACCTCCTGGTTATTCAGGCCTTCTATACGAGCTTTATTATATTTCTCCCGTCCGTGCATCTGCTTACCTTGTGCATATTGCGTATAGAATTTCAATTTCATTATCTCTATCTTTTATTGTCCGACTGTCTATTGCGGTTTCCGATATACATAATGTTCTGTATTTCCGCTTGTTTCTCATCATTAATTATAAACTGGAACCATAACTGAACTGGGACGTATTTTGCAATCACTATTTGATTACTAAAGTCCGATGATGATACACTGTCTAATTAAAACTATTCCTACACTCCTGCGTTGTTCTGAATTAACGACTAGATGTCACGGAGAAGCTCCAGTATAAAAACAGGTGGGGAGTGTTGTATTCTCAGTACAGAAGCTGTAACATCAGAACGGAACGGTTAGCAGAGCTCAGTGACTTCGAAGGTGGACCCGTCACTCGGTGTCACCCGAATAACACATCCGTCATGGACATTTAAAGCTTTCTAAAACCTCCAAAGCTGACTGCTGGTGATGTGACTGTGAAGCGAAAATACGATGGAACAACCACAGCCAAAGTAAGACCAGGGAGGTATCAAATATTGACGGACAGGGAACGTTGAGCACAGCAGAAGGCGCTTGGAAACAATCGCATGAAATCAGCGGAAGGAATCAGTGATGAGTTCGAAAGTGCTTCCAGCAGTCCATCTCAGAGAATGGCAGAGACTGGGCGTAGAGAGTCAAAAAAACTGGGATACAGTGGTCCAGCTGCTCCTCATAAGCCACACATTTCTGTAACAACTGCTATGGGACGATTGAGGTGGTGTAATGAGCGACACAACTAGACAGTGGATGACTGGTAACGAGTTATTTTGAGAGATGAAGCACGCTGGGGTTTGGTTTTGGCGAATGGCTGGAGAACGTCTCGTGCCATTATGTGTACTGCCAACACTGAAGTACACTCCTGGAAATGGAAAAAAGAACACATTGACACCGGTGTGTCAGACCCACCATCCTTGCTCCGGACACTGCGAGAGGGCTGTACAAGCAATGATCACACGCATGGCACAGCGGACACGCCAGGAACCGCGGTGTTGGCCGTCGAATGGCGCTAGCTGCGCAGCATTTGTGCACCGCCGCCGTCAGTGTCAGCCAGTTTGCCGTGGCATACGGAGCTCCATCGCAGTCTTTAACACTGGTAGCATGCCGCTCCTGGGGTATCGGCGAGGACCATTCGCAACCGTCTCAATGAAGCTGGGCTACGGTCCCGCACACCGTTAGGCCGTCTTCCGCTCACGCCCCAACATCGTGCAGCCCGCCTCCAGTGGTGTCGCGACAGGCGTGAATGGAGGGACGAATGGAGACGTGTCGTCTTCAGCGATGAGAGTCGCTTCTGCCTTGGTGCCAATGATGGTCGTATGCGTGTTTGGCGCCGTGCAGGTGAGCGCCACAATCAGGACTGCATACGACCGAGGCACACAGGGCCAACACCCGGCATCATGGTGTGGGGAGCGATCTCCTACACTGGCCGTACACCTCTGGTGATCGTCGAGGGGACACTGAATAGTGCACGGTACATCCAAACCGTCATCGAACCCATCGTTCTACCATTCCTAGACCGGCAAGGGAACTTGCTGTTCCAACAGGACAATGCACGTCCGCAAGTATCCCGTGCCACCCAACGTGCTCTAGAAGGTGTAAGTCAACTACCCTGGCCAGCAAGATCTCCGGATCTGTCCCCCATTGAGCATGTTTGGGACTGGATGAAGCGTCGTCTCACGCGGTCTGCACGTCCAGCACGAACGCTGGTCCAACTGAGGCGCCAGGTGGAAATGGCATGGCAAGCCGTTCCACAGGACTACATCCAGCATCCCTACGATCGTCTCCATCGGAGAATAGCAGCCTGCATTGCTACGAAAGGTGGATATACACTGTACTAGTGCCGACATCGTGCATGCTCTGTTGCCTGTGTCTATGTGCCTGTGGTTCTGTCAGTGTGGTCATGTGATGTATCTGACCACAGGAATGTGTCAATAAAGTTTCCCCTTCCTGGGACAATGAATTCACGGTGTTCTTATTTCAATTTCCAGGAGTGTATAAAGGAGTTGGTTTTACTAATGGGGTATTTTTCGTGGTTAGACTCTATTTCGCTGAAGAAAACACTAAATGCTCAAGGATATTAACATATTTTACAGCTCTGTGTACAATAGAGGAACAGTCTGGAGACGATGATTGTGTCAGCATGATAAAGATGTTATTCTTGTCCTAGTTGTCTTCAGTTCGAAGACTGATCTTGTGCAGCTCTCCATGCTACTTTATCCTGTGCGAGCCTCTTCATCTCCGAATAACTACTGCAATCTACAGCCTTCTGAATCTGCTTGCTGCGTTCATCTCTTACTTTCCCTCTATGAATTTTACTCCCCCTCACTTTCCTCAGCCGGCCGCGGTGGCCGAGTGGTTCTAGGCGCTTCAGTCCGGAACCGAGTGACTGCTACGGTCGCAGGTTCGAATCCTGCTTCGGGCATGGATGTGTGTGATGTCCTTAGGTTAGTTAGGTTTAAGTAGTTCTAAGTTCTAGGGGACTGATGACCTCAGATGTTAAGTCCCATAGTGCTCAGAGCCATTTGAACCATTTCACTTCCCTCCAATGCTAAATTGGTGATCCCTTGATGACAAAGTACTCCATCATCACACACTGTTTCCTGTGATTTCGTTTGTTGATAAAGAGTGGACTGTTATCCCTCCAGAGACATTGAGAAACCTTATTGAAAGTGCCTCTGGCAGAGTTCAAGCCATCATTAAGGGTAAGGCGATGCGTGGGGGGAGGGACGCAAGCTACATTATGGTCCGCTAATAGGTATGCGGATATCTCTTATCTTCTAGTGTTTTCGAAGTGCACCTTCTCATACACGATTTCGAAAAACTTTCTGCTATAGCTGTGTTAAACCTTTCACTGAAAACCTGTTGATGCTCTAACTATTTTCTCGAATTACGCGTTCTACAGTCATTTAGCGTTCTTTTCCTTTCCCTCGCATTCAGGGCAATCATTTTTTGCATTATTATCATGTTTTTGTTGCTTTTCTTTTAATATTTCCTGCTACATTCTTCTGTCCTCCTTTCTGAGTAGTAGCTGGTTTCAAAGTAAAATTAGTATGAAATTCAGGTTGATAGCATACACTGTTTTAATCTTTTGTTCCACGACGTATGTTTCAGAACCTGAACTATCATCACTGAATTGGTTTACATTATCTGAAAATTTTGTTAATAACAACAGTTTTTGAAAACTTCTGTAAAATGTGGTCTAAAATTATTATCACAGAACTGGTAATACTTTTCTTAGTTTCCTCATAAACTTACAGTTAATCTCTGTATGAGACGTTTGCTGCAAGGCTATTCAGTTTTAATGTTTCCGAAAATTAGGCCTACAAAACTATTTTTAAACCTTATCAGATTAAACATACGAAACTACCTCACATAGAACTAGCTACTGTCCTTTTAATTCATAAAAAAAACCTTTTATTTTATATTTGTGCTTTGACTGAAAACTATAGAGTATTTTCAGTATCGCTTATCTCCTTGTAATCCAGTCCTCTTTTCTATTACCGGCGATCTGGTATCTGCCCTGCCAGTAGCTGAACCTAGAACTACTTGATCAGATGTTTTTCTTTTCTCGTTGAACATATTGTAATAGTTTTTTTAAGAGACCACTTTCAGTGGTCACCATCATTGATGGTGAAAATGGGGATGACTTTCGGATCCGTAATGCATTCAGACTGAAGTTATTTCGCCATTGCCGGTGCCAAGTGCGATTGAGAAAGAACGAGGGAAAGGAGTAACATGTCCTTAAAAAACCTTAATTCATCTGGCCCGGGTGATGGTAACCCGCGAAGGCACCTTGCCAGGATACGGCGAAGACCTCAACGGCGGCGAAGGCGGAGAATGTGGAATTCAGGACGGTGGAACTGGAAGAAGAGGCAACCCATCTTTCTTGGGCTAATTCGGATGGAATCCACTGTGTTGTGGGATGAGGAGGGATCATCGAAGGTAAAGGGAGCAAATCCTCACAGAAAATCTTCCATACACTCTCAGTATAAAGAGTCCCGTCCACTACACCAACAGCTTCCTAGGAAGGCGGATGAGCCGATAGGGGCTTAAAGTCCACAGCAGCAGACCAGGCACAAGGAAAAACAAAGTTTCCCCGGCGGTTGCAATGGCGGACGAAGGCTGCAGCCGATTCAGGATCTCTAGTCGTCGTAGCTCTGCGCCTTTGGGCACAGGTCCCAAGCCTGTCATGAAATGTATGATTATTGAAATGCAGCAACATTTCCACACTAAACGACGTCACGCAAAGGCCTTCTGAAGCACATAAAGGACAATATGAAAATATGTCAAATTGAAACTGATAACAGGCAAACTACTGCACTTAACCTTCCAATAAGGTGTCGCAGTGTTGGGAAGGTATTCGTCGCTTCGGGCAACTGAGGCGAAAAACAGAATCTGACAAGCGCAATGCTATGGAGCAACGGCAGCTCCTGACGATAAGCAGCGCTACGCAGCTAGTCCCCACCAGAAAAAACTAGTGGCAACGATGTGGGAAAATCTGCAACTGCTGGCTTGGCCTCTACAGTCACTTAAGATCCCACAGTAAGTGATTCTCGAAGAATACAGTCGTACTCGTCAGCGAGTGATAGCCCATCACTGCGTACTCGGTGGCATAGGATGGAAAAGTGGTGAGTCAGAATATACGGGCCATTCCAATAGTATACTGTTCGATCCGTACTGAGAAAGGACCAAGCAATACCCGTCCATTTGTTACAATGCAGGGAAAGTGGATCAGCCAAGCCAAGTCCAGTCTGTTTATATCAGGCGTACGAATCTCCAGGGTGGCCTCCGTGTAATTCATCTGCGCAGCATCAACCTCTCTTGGTCTTAATTATGGCCTACGACATGTATCCGTCTCTAGTCAATCGAAATTTAGATCACACAGACATAGAGACCGAATGCGCTCCTATATCTGCAGTGTTCAGCTTTAAACATGAGTCGTGTCACTTACGGAATAAGACCATTTCCGTGTCACCACACGCTATGATAGTTGTAGTTTCGCCCGTTTGTAGGTGAGATCAAGCATTGATTATAACCTGGAACCAAGCACTGTTTTCAATGCGCGAGTGACCTATTTTCTTAGCGTTATACCAGCAACCTCCGCCCTTTAAAGAATCGACCTCCCATATGTGAAACATATATGATAAAAATGAGTTCATGTGTTAGGCATCTGTTTAAAAATTGGTGGAATGCGCTAAGTGCTCCCATTATCAAACACTGGATGAATATTTTGCGTTCCGTTTTAACAAAAGCTAGTTTTTCACGCATCCTAAATTTTATGGCGTCATATATCCTAAAGTGCGTGTTGTACACTGATGTAATTATGGAGGTGCATTCAGTGGTATATACGGATACAGTGTGAAAAATTTGTCGCGAATAGGGTTAGTAATAAAGCAGTCAAATAAAAGCGTTGTGGCTAATGCTGAAATTTTACTGTATTAACGGCGAAAATGTAGTAAGAGATAAACTTTTCCTTTCATAATTTCGCTGGGGGCTGATATCGAGAAAATTTTTCGAAAAGGTGTGAAACTATGTTTAAAATTGTTGGAAGTCTCTTAGAGCTCCCTTTCTCAAATAGTGGATGAATATAATCTGGTTAATTTGCAGTCACGAGTTACGCTGCCTCAAGGTAGCGTAACTTTAATACTTAACGCGTTAAACATTTAACGTAATATTATAGCCCTTAAAGAGTCAATTACGACCATTTAAAATTTTTTAATTCGGTCAAAAATTATATGAAATATAGAAGATTAATTTTTTGCTGCCCCTGGAAGTCGTTAGATAGGTAAATTGCAACAGAAACCTTGTGACTGAGTGGTCATTTTACCCAGCTAGTGATACAGAAATGTAGCACTACACTTAATGTTTTTCTGTAAAAGTTCCAATATTAATGCGCTAACTATTGTTACAAAAGCATAACAAACAAAATTTGAAATATTGTATTCACAATTTCTCCAGTAAATGCTTTTACAAGTGTCAGAAACCTTCTTTAGTGAATTCACGATTTTTGCTACGCAGTACAAAACTGGTAGACACCTTACTATTTTAGTAGGCAGCATTTCCTTTCCAAACGAGTCCTCAAAAAGTGACGTAAAATGTAGGATGTCAGGTCTGCCAGTTGTGCAAAACACCGTTTTTTCAAGTAACCAATCATCCTACAATTTTAACTGCAAACACGGGAAGCATATGGAGCTGCAAATCCAAAATGTTTTAAATGCTATTATTAGAAATGGTACGATTTTATTCGCAACGTCTTGTTTTTATACAAAATGGGTGTTTTGGTTTTATAACTGTTACTAAAACCAAGGCGGACATTCAAATACTATTTAGAAATAAAGCCGAATTCGTGGGAAACGTTGTACATTACGACTATTGTTGTACTAATTCAAATAATTTGTCACTTTGTCATCGCAAACGCTTCGCCATTCATGGGGTTTCCAACCTGTAGAGCAGTATAAGCTAGAAAGCTTTCTCCACGGTATTTGACGAAGTAACAAGGGTCTTTTTACCACCGCATTTTGATAATTTTTACTTTTGGACTGCCTAACTACAACAGAATGAAACTAAATTGTTTGTGCCATCACGTTTCGCTTTTATTCTTTGTAGGGCACCTTAGTGGCAGGTATCGTGGATGTTGTTCCATACATTGTGCATTTGTTCCATTTTTGGCGCTGTTCGCCTTCTTATAATTGCCATTTGCTGCTTTCTTCTTCAGACTTTGCTGCTGTAGGAACTGAACACGTGTATCGTGTTCAATTCCTAGTGACGTGAATTCGGAAAAACAAAATTTCAGATGGCAGGAAGAATATGGAATAAAAACACAACGTGTAAAACAACATCCACAAAACCTGTCACATGAGATGCCTTGCAAAGAATAAAGACCAAAAGTACATAACAAAAAAAAAAAAAAAATTAGTTTCATTCTACAGAGTCCGCCAGAAAAATGTATACAATTTTAAGGAACGAAAAGTATTTTTGTGTGTTTATTTTACGTTTAATAATTGATCAAATTGATCACACATGTTGTACAACCTTCAGTTTACAATATGGTTACTTTAAATGTTCAAAATGTTCACCGTTGGCGGCTATACACACAACAGAACGACGAGCGGTCGCTACAACTATGTTTGTCAGTGTTACAGTGGAGATCGCTGCACATGTCGCTGTAATCTCCTGGCGAAGTTCCTCAGGCGTGCGTGGCTTACGTCGATAGACGTTGTCTTTCACAGTTCCCCACAAGTAAAAGTCCATAGCTGTTAGATCTGGCGACCATCGAGAGAACTCAATGGGCCCACTTCGTCCAATCCAATGTCCCGGAAAATTGTCATCCAGGAAAGCTCGTACGGCTAGGTGGTGGTGTGGTGGCACCCCATCCTGTTGGGAGAAGACCTCTTCATCAGCTCCATAAAGCGCACATACACCTGGCAAAGCTGATGTACGTAACATTTCCAGGTACACTTCTCCAGTGACAGTAGCATAATAAAAGGGTCCTACTAATCACCTAGATGACAGTCCACAACGCACATGAATCCCTGGTAGACTGACCGCTTTATCCACACAAAAATACGGATTCTCCGGTGACCAATACACACTGTTATGCCGATTAACCGTTCCATTAAGTTTAAATTGTGCCTCGCTCCACACTACCTTAGACACAAATTGTTCGTCATCAGTTACCATTTGCTGACACCAGTCGCAAAATTGCATTCGGCGATCAGTATCGTCCTCACTAATCGCGTGCAGTAACCGTGGAATCTAAGCTTTCCACTTTAACCCTCACTTCACGTACACATTGCGTAGTAGACTACTGTGGAGGATTAACAAACGCTTCCAACACGAGAGCCGAAGAAGCAGGACTTGTAGCTGTACTCTGTGAATATCACAAATCGTTCCATGCAATCCAAACTTGTCAATGATGCGTTTAATTGTTAGATGGGTTGGCGGTACTGTTTAAAACTCCCGCCTCCACTGACGTTGCACTTCAGCGGCATTATCAAACTTGAAATACCACTTCACAATACAGACTTATGCTACCTGTAGCTCGACATATGCTTACCACGCAGGCTGCTTTAAAAATTGTGACTAAAGCTTTATCGCTTGATACTTGTTTTATACGTGACATGTAAGTACTGTTTCTTTCTTGTACTGTTAGTCAGTAATTACACTTTTATATAAAAAAATTCCCATAATTTTATACTTACGTTATAGACCAATTTCAATATTTAATTTCTGATGAAGGCATTCATACAAGTGTTGAAACCTGGTCAAAAGACTTAAATTTTGTGACTGAGGCTGTATTTGCTTTAACTTTAACCATGCATATATTTTTTACTGTTACCAATGAGCACCTTAGAAAATATGAGTTTCCACCAAAGAAAATATCCGCTCCATGGCCATGTCTTTCACCATAGGTGGTTTTCTTACATTCTGCAAATTGTTGTCTGTGGACAATGTTTCTATAGTGGTGTGTAATCATCTTATCTGGAAAACATGAACTTTGTTTTCCAGAGTCATTTGAGAATCAGTACTTAACTCTTGGATGTAAATAATTGATAGTAATGGATCCAAGTAGACCTCGTAAATAATTCAAATGGTTCAAATGACTCTAAGCACTATGGGACTTAACATCTGAGGTCATCAGTCCCCTAGATTTAGAACTACTTAAACCTAACTAACCTAAGGACATCACACACACCCGTGGCCAAGGCAGGATTCGAACCTGCAAGCGTAGCAGCAGCGTGGTTCCGGTCTAAAGCGCCTAGAACCGCTCTGCTATTGCGACCGGCGGAGTGGTACCAAAGTGACTGCATTTGTACAGGACATTCAGCGCCAACTTAATAGTTCAGTGGTGTGGAGTGCTGTTGGGTACAGCCACACATCACAGCTGGTGCATGTCCACGGCCTGTGACCAGTGTGACCTACGTGAATGATATCCTGCGACCTTTAGCCATACCCTTTCTGCACGACACCCCAGATGCCATTTTTCAGCAAGACAATGCACGACCACATGTCGCTGCACAAACACGTGCCTTCCTGGTGTCACAGGATCTCAACCTTTCGCCCTGGCCCGCCAGATCACCACATTTGTCGCCAAGCGAAAATGTGAAACGGCGGATGCAGCACTGTGACCCATTGCCAACTACCACAGGTGAACTTTGGAACCAAATGAATACAGAATGGATGGCGCATTCGCTCCTTCTAAGTGTCGATGACATCATGCATGGAACAAGTTAGCAGGGTTTAAGTGGGCCCTGTGCCTACTAGCAGCACTATTGCCGTCATTTTGATGACAGGTTTACACGTAAATCTCTGCTCACTTTGCTCATATACACGTTGACTGTCTGCATCTGTAATGCACACCTACGCTTGTTGCAGGCCTTCGTCCCTGTACAGGCCGCCAACGGCAAGTCATCACACTAACACTACTACCAATGCAAAACCTCTGGCGCACAGTCTGAGCATCAGTCCTATAAAGTCACGTGCTCACACGACAGATAGTTTTCCATCTAAAAAGGAAAACTTAATTGTAACCACCCTATACTTTGGACCTGCCACGATGTGTTGGTAACGGATTTTGTTCGTAAGAGGCAAACGGTCACAGAAGCATACCACCGGCATCTTCTAACATGCTAATGATGAGCTGTCAAGACGATGTGTTGCGGGAAGCTGCCCACAGGGGGTTTTCGCTCCACGACAACGTTCAGCTCATTCTAAAACATGTCTAAAAGACGAGGAACAAAACGGCGCACATCTGCCTGTAATGAAGAAGTAATTGCAACCGGAGTTCTACAGTTACTTCATGCTGCTTTTTTGGGTTATAAAATGTTGCCTCGCTCCACCCTTCTACACACAAACACACACACACACACACACACACACACACACACACACACACACACACACACACGTCGCCATATTCTCCCAACATGGTACTCACTAACTTCTTATTCACATGAAGAAACCATTGCGTATGAGGAATTCCCAGTATGAAGAAGAGGTGATTTTCGAGGTGTAACGTTTGCAGAAAATCCAAAGTGCAGACTTTTACAGCCAAGTTCCCCGCCAAGCCATCCACCGCTGGGAAAACTTAACTTTGACTCATTGAAGGGTGAGTATGTACATAAATACTAATGCCATCATCAAATTTCATAGCCGCAGCTCTGTTTTTTGAGGTGATAATTACAGTATGACAATTTTATAACTAACCCCATGTACATGTGAATCCTGAGCAGTGTAACGCAGTGATTTCACAATCGACGACGAAAGAACGTTACACGAGTTGCGTTCGTGTAAAGAGCAGAAGACAATGCAAGGATTAAGAAAGGACGGAAGATCAGAATTCAACGTACCATCGGCAACGAGGTCATCAGAGACGGAGCACAATTCCAGATCTGGATGGCCGGAAGAGAACTGGAACCGTCGTCCTCCCTATTGCGAGTCCAGTATGCTAGCCACCTTCCGCCCAACTCAGTAGGAACATTAGTATGGCTGCAGTGACACTCCACCATGCCATTATACGGATATGTTGAAGTGCTATTGGCAGTGCGAAAATACTAAACACGTACACTCCCGGCTGAATTATGAACTCATCTCGCAATATGGTGAACAGTTTCTCGATTTCGGGATAAATTTGAAAACGACGTACTATTCATGATGTTCATAGACAAAGATCAGTGCGAGAACGAACAGTAAAAATCCAGTGGCAACAAGCATATGACCACCGCAAACGTTTAAATCAAGGTGGACATGAAAGTGGTTTACGTGAATGAAGCGTGCAACATACCATGAAGGCTAAAAACCTGGAACGGTGAATTGTGTCTACTCCACGCTACGAATGAATATAACATGGACAGAAGGTGGCTTGGAGTAACGTTTAGGAAGCTGAGGGAGCTTGTCCGATGCGCAGTTCAAACTCAGTGCGTAATGTAACCAGCACAACTATGGGCCTGCTGCTTCTGTAAATTCACGTCTTTATCTTGCAACTTCACTAGAGCGCGGAAACATTAAAGAGAAATTATACCCCAGTCTGCAAGGCCCCTAGCTTTGAGTACGGTTCCTCTGATTATAGAGGTTTGCTCTCAGAGAAGCATGAATCGCTCAAGAGGCACATCAATTTAGCAGTGACAAAACAACGAAGTAAATAAACAACTCAGTAAATGGATTGCGATTATTCAAAGGAAAAAAATACAATAGATTAAAAATATGATCCAAGAGGATAATTGTGTGAGGCACAACCAAGCTATTAATCTTCGACTGTTCGTTCATTCAAATCGCACACAAATTTATTCCAATTGGTGGTCTCACATAGGTTGCTAGCGAACATAATACAGAGACAACAAACCAAATGAAGAATTCTACAGCGCAAGCAGAGCGTTCGTAGGCAGTAACGAAAGTGGTGTTATTTGTCGTGGTAAGGTCTTTTGGGACCAAGCTGCTGAGGTCATCGGTCCCGAAGCTTACCCACTACTTAATCTAACCTAAACTAACTTACGCTAAGGACAACACCCGTACCCATACCCGTGGGAGGACTCGAACCTCAGACGGGGGGAGCCGCGCGGACCGTGGCAAGGCGCCTCAGATCACGTGGCTACTTACTACGCACGCCGAACGAAAGTGAACTGAAGGCGTGGGGCCACGCATCAAACACTTAAACTGCATATCAGTCTCTGAATAAAAGCCATTATACATTAACAAATTCATCGTAGTTCAAACGTTCAATCACTGTTAGCCCGATTATCAGTCTATGACAACAAGCACTCACCAGGAAAGTACCTGGGCTCGAACAAACACAAATACACCAAAATCGTGTGAGAAATAATGTAAAGGTCTCTTCTTGCACTAGTGATACTCCCGCATTTGCAACTCTGCAATCGTCCGTTATAGGCCTCTGCGTACGCCATGCCGCATTGCACTCTGACCTGCCGGTGCGCCTGTCGGAACCAGTAGGGACGGTGCACTGTGCCTCTGAAGTTGCGTTTTGTGACATTATTTGTGTACTGAGCGTCAGATGGCTCGGCGATTGGTAATCAATCCTGCTAATGTATTGCGATTGGTTGAGATGAAGTTACGAAGAACGTTCGTGAAGATGGTATTGGTGTAGAAGACGAATCATTCGCATGTTTTCTGGTATCTATTATAGTGCAGAAATATGAGCATAAGTTAGAAACAGATACTGTTGTAACACTAACACATAATGATGATGATAGGGATGATAATGACGAATAACTCATTGCCAACGGTAGTGCTACGGCAAATGCGGGAAGAGGCGATGGAAGCAGTGACAGTGAATACCAACCGTCTCCCAAGAAGGAGGTTAAAGTTGCAAGTATCATCACGGCGTTTGATGACAACACACTGGAGAACATGTACGAAGATTATTACGTAAGAGGTTTCGACACATACGACAACCTTCTGAAAAGATACTCTAAACTGAAGTCTACAAGCAATATTAAAAACATACTGGATTACGTGGTAAAGAAAAGAGAAGGAAATACAGTTTTCAAAGGAAATCGTACACTGCTGTTCAAGACCATCAAGGAGCGTGTAATGGCGAAATTCGATGAGGAGCGAGAATGTGGTTCCTTCGTTCATTATTGGCATTTACAACATTGGGAATTGGACGTAGCCAGAAATCTCGGGTGTACAAACTTTACAGCTTCACTAGGATTTATTACTAATTTGAAAAAGGAGTTTCGGATAACATCACGCCGTGTCACTAGGCTCTAAGCACGAAAAGATAAGGATGACGAAGAAGAGCTGATTGAAAGAGCTCAAACGTTTGTTGCTGACGTCAATGAGCATATCACGAGAGAAAACATCGATATTAGTTCTGTATGGAACTGTGATCAGAGTCAGTTCAAATATGAACTTTCTTGTGACAAAACACTAGCCATGAAAGGGGAGAGAAACTATCGCGATGCTGCAATCAGTTAACTGTGCAACACATAGTTACACGACCGATGTTGCTATATCAATGGACGGACGATTGGCAGACAAACTCTATATTTGCTTCCAAGAATTTAGTGGAAAGTTTGGACCCCACGTGTCAAGGGAAATAGAAATGCGGTGCCCTCTACATGTCGTCGTCGATGCAAGTGTGAGTCGAGAAACTCATTAGTACTTTGTGACTCCTGGTCTGGACATAAGGACGAACGAGTCCTATTGGAAGCATCTGGCGGAAAACATGTAGATTTAAAACTCATTCTGTCTAAAACTACAAAATATGCACAACCTCTGGATGTGTATTTCTTCGGGCAATATAAAATATATGCCAAGAGAATAACAGAATCCATTAAACTACGTTCCAGTAATATGCAGCCGAAATTGCACGACAGGTTCTTTATCATGAATATGCATTCTGTCATTTACAATCAGTTATCTGCGGGAGTATACAGACCAATGCTTCGTTACGCGTGGCAGAACGCTGGCTACCATATTGGTGAACCAGTGAACAACTTCAAATGTGTCACTGACGTGGCGTTCAACACTGATATTACAGAATGTGCAAATACGCCATGCGATCAACTTGCATTTCTTCACTGTGCGTTTTGCAGTCATTCGTATTGCTCGGAGCATTTTATTGACATTCCACATTTACATTTATAGTGAAGATTGCTGCATTGCGTATGGCGCCTACAATTACATCTACAGTGATATCTAGAGCATGACTGCAGAGTTTTGCAGAAAAACGACACCCACTAGCAGATTCAGAGGTACATAATGGTCCTGTAACCAACCGTTCATACAGATCTGTTTGTTCGAGCCCAAGTACTTTCCTGGTCAGAATTAGAAGTTCATAACTGGTGCACATGATATATTTCAAAGTCGTGAAGTAGTGCACATCTAAGTCCCAAATAACACTTCAGTCCAGTCACACAGTACCTTAGCAAAAATAACCTTAACGACTGAGAGACAAAGACAGAAAGAGCGCCGGCCTCCGGTGGCCGAGCGGTTCTAGGCGCTTCAGTCCGGAGCCGCGCATTTGCTACGGTCGGAGGTTCGAATCCTGCCTCGGGCATGGATGTGTGTGATGTCCTTAGGTTAGTTATTAACTTTACATAGTTCTACGTCTAGGGGACTGATGACCTCTGATGTTAAGTCTTATAGTGTTTAGAGCCATTTGAACCATTTGAACAGAAAGACCCTGCATTCTGATTTCACAGCCTATTGAAAAACGTGCCTTACTGAATCCAGCAAAGTATGAATTGACCACCGCTCGTGAGACTATAGCTATTATGACATTTATACAATTTAACTGTGATCAACATGTACTCTTGGTCTATTAGCAACCTTACATCACATAATTCAATTTTAAAGACAGCAAAATAACTTTCTTTATTGAATTTCATATAGCAAACAGAACTGCAGGAAAACTAGTCAACTTTATACACATTAGTGCTGTAGTCTTATGTTACACAAATGACAAACTTACTAAAATCTCATTAAATAAACATATGCATCGACAGGATAATAGAACAAACCTCTCATGCTGTCGATAAGTAACGTTTGCATACGTATGGAGAAATCTTTGTTTTGACGTTGTATCTGGCCACACCGATTCCATGTTTGACCAATTCGTTTAAATTTTGAAATACACGAACGACGCGTAATCGAACTTATGCTTTCATAACAGGGAAATAATTTATTTTAACTACCAAAACTGTAATTATTAGTTTATGTATTAACTATGTTTGCTTTCAAAGGTATTAAATTTGGAACAGGATACCATATTTACTGATTGGAAAGTCAATGTTTCGACGACTAGTCGCTACTTAAAAATAGCCCTCTGAGGCGTCGTTTTACACAGAAAAATGGCGCACGGTAAGGCCAATACCCCGCACAGCCACAAAAAGGGCTCGAACATGACACCTGAGCTCTTCCCAGAAAATCTGAAGCCTTTTTCGCTCAGTTGAGCATTAGCACTGTTATTAACTTGCATTTATTTTGTTGTAATAGCTTTGAATGTTCTACATGGAATCAAGAATGACAGAACCTTTGAAATTTCTAAGTGCCTCAATGGATACTATCCTTAGATTTTGCAATTACAAATTAATCGAAATTAAATAACTGGCAAAATTGTGAAATTAAAGTAAGACCAATATCAGTAATTAAATTAGCAAAGAGACCAGTAAATTTCAGAAAAATAAAAATAGATTTCAAGCTGTCTCTTCCAGAAAAATTAACATTAGTTTAAATTACGACAGTCTTCCATTGTTGTGATATTTGAAAATTAATACGATCATTTGTCCATTTCTCTTCACACAAAATTATTAAAAAAAAGTGACAAGGAAGTAGAAGCAGGAAAATGTTTATGAACTTAAGAGAACGAATTTAAGAAAGACTTTTAAATAAAAGTTTGTATTTCATTATGGCTTACGAAGTTTTGACTGGAGTATTCAATACAGCTCTTCCCCTCATAATTAATAATAGTTCTTGTGGTGTTTGTAGCAGCATGTGGAGTTATAGTTGAAGTTGACAGGGCTCTCCATGTCTCCTTCTAGATGGAATTAATTTAGCAGAACGTCATTGCCTGCAGGAACAATTGTTGTTGATACAGTCTTGGCTCAAAATTCCATTATAGACTTAGGTTTGCTAATTTTCCTTTCCAAAATCCGAAGTTTCCAGAAATGACTTTGCAACAAGAATGCCATTTTGAAACCAAATATAATTTGAATTTACACACTCAAAAAATGTTAACATTGTCAGATCTGACAGAGCTATGTCTGAACAGACAAGGCTACTCCACCTGCGACTATCACTTTTTCTTTCTTTCCATGCCACTTTGCACAAAGGTAATCCACAAAAAACGGGTTGATAAGCCATTCTTATTAGTTTACTCAAACGTTTAAGACATTTCCAGATAAGCTCTGAGTATTACATTAATTATAAGTAGTATAAACATTCGTTATTATGCTCTTAATATCTTTAACAAATAAGTATTCATTCATTTCGTTTCTATAGGTAATCAAATAAATTTCACATTGTGCATAAAACTATATATCAAGTATCGATTTTATGGTTCCTGTTTAAGAAAAAAATTTTAATAAATGTTTAGTCAAATTTAAGCTTTTACATTACAGCATCCTTATATGGATTATTCGATGAGTTAGTTAAAACTATTTATGTATTTGTTAAACAATAAAAGACATATGGTAAACATATATCTGTGTGCTGTTTGCATATATCACTTTCTGTATCAATTATTTTTGACTTTATAAACAATTTTTAGTGTGAATGTTAGTAACTTTATTGATAATAATTTTATACACATGGCAATAATTTTCGTGAGTTTGTCTAACTACTGTGAATTTGACGTTTTATTTAGATTTTTCAGTGAATAGTTCAGACTTCAGTTTTAACATAGTTAGAACCTGGGCCATCTTGATTCACTTCCTTATGAACGTATTGGTACTATCTCCTTTGGGATTTACAAGTTTCTGAGCCTCTGTATCCTGCCAATGGGCTCCTAGATGCGGTTACAGCTTGCTGCAAATAGATTGAGTGCTCTGCCCAATGCCATCTAAGACTTACCTGGCCCAGCTCCTTTATGGCAACCTGGCAGCTGCACAACCCTCAACCACACATGCTTCTCTTATATGTACAGTTCTTAGTGGACTTAGTGCTCATAATGTCATACACTCCCACTTCGTGACATTTTGCTGCCTAGTTGTGACATGAAGCAGCATCAAAATAACTGTTTGTAGTATTGTACAGAATGAATTAATCATGAATGGATACCGCATAATTTCTGTAAGAATCAATTCTGTCCATGTTGCAGTTATAGGTAACAGGCTATAGTGGAATGGAATAAGCAAATAAATGTTGCTATTATGAGAGTTTCTTTGCATGCCTACTTATTGTGCCAAACTTCTCTAATAATTTGTGGTGGTTGTTCAGTCAGTATATTATATATATATATATATATATATATATATATATATATATATATATATATATATATATATATATATATATATGCGTAGTCTCAGAAACAAACATAAATGTAAACAAATTATTAATGTGGTTAACCTTAACTCCTCACTTATGAGGCTATTTAAATCATTCTCTGGTTCACCATGTGTCCACTGTGCTTAGCTGTAAAGTGAGATTAACTAAGGCAAAAAGGAGTTCATACAGAAGTCAGTCACTTGTGCAATCCCATGGTCTCAGATTTCAGTACCTATACTATTTAATTTTAATAAATTTAAATATGTTCCAAACTTTAATACATGAGCAATAAAAATAAAAACCAGTTCCAGTTTTCCTAGCTACGTGTATATACACATCTAGTTCACTTATCCTCAGACCTACAAGATTTCAGATTTCTGTCTATCGTTATCAGATATATTCGTAAATATGAATAAACGAATTTTATGGAAATTCCCACTCTCACCAACTAGATTGCCTGAAATCCTGCTGTCAGTTGCATCCCCAATTTCCAGATGTCTTGTACCGCTGTAATCTTTTGCTCTACAAACTGATCACTAATTTTGACCTCTACATTCCTACACATACATAAAAACTCAAACAAAATCCCCAAAATCTTTACATCTGATCAACTATCCGAAACAGCCCATGGTATAATTTTCATAATTTCTTAACCTCCCTATCAGCAATTTTTACTTGTTTCTTACCAACAGTTTAATTTCCTATTTACATATGTCACTTTGTGCCTACCACAATGAATTTCACTTTCTGTTATAGCCCCCTGTAGAGCATTTGTTGCTCAGCTAATAATTCCCTCTCCTGAATTGTCACAATCTATAAGTTAAACAGTACTGCACAAATGCTGTGTAGGTCATTCCATGAAATGACATCAGTTGGTGAACAAACGACTTTAATATGTTTTGGGTTTACTCATCATCACGTTGTTCAGATAAAATGAAAGTGCAATGCAGATGCAGGAACCATCGGTATAACAGTAGTAAACTGTCGTGGCTGTGTTGGGAAAGTACTAGAGCTCCAAGCGCTAATAGGAAGCACTGATGCTCAAA
Source organism: Schistocerca gregaria (assembly GCF_023897955.1). Taxonomy (NCBI): domain Eukaryota; kingdom Metazoa; phylum Arthropoda; class Insecta; order Orthoptera; family Acrididae; genus Schistocerca; species Schistocerca gregaria. The sequence continues at coordinate 377,004,414 of NC_064924.1, forward strand.
CAGTTATAGGCACTGAGAGCTAGCTAAAGCCGTAGATAAGTTCAGCCATAATTTTTGCGAAGAATCTTATGATGTTCCGTAAGTATAGGTTAAATCAGTGGGCGGTGGCATATTTGTTACTGTTAAAGTAGTTTATCTTGTAGCGAAACTTAAGTAGATAGTTCCTGTGAGTTAGTACAGGCAGAGGTCATTCATAGCAACTGGAATAAAAAAAATAATTGGATCATTTTACCAACCTCCCAATTCAAATGATACAATTGCTGAAAGGTTCGAAGAAAATTTGAATTTAATTTCAAACTCTACTTAAAACAATAATAGTTAGTGGTGACTTCAATTTACCTTCGATATGTTGGCGAAAATGTATGTTTAAACCCAGAGACATACATGAAACATTATCCGAAATTGTGCTAAACGCACTCTAAAAATTATTTCGAGCGGTTTGTTCATGAGTCCACGGGAATAGTAAAAGGTTGTGAAGGCACACTTGACCTCCTAGCAACGAATAATAACGAGCATCCAAATGGACACAGGGATTATTGAACAAAGGGTTGTCGTAGCGAGATTAGATATTTTAACCCTCAAATCATCCAAAAATTAACGAAAAGTATACTTATTCGAAAAAGCAGATAAAAACTCACTTCACGCCTTTCTGAGAGACAATCTCCAATCCTTCCAAATTAGTAATGTAAGTGTAGACCAGAAGTGGTTTGAATTCAGAGAGATAGTATCGATGGTAACTGAGAGATTTAAACCATATAAAGTACCAAACGTCGGAGCTGATTCCCAATGATACATAAAAAGGGTCAGAACATAGTTGCAGAAACAACAAAAGAAGCATGCCGTATTTAAACGAAAGCAAAATCTCCAAGATTGGTGATATTTTACAGAAGCTTGAAATTTATCGTGAACTTCAAAGCGAGATGCTCATAATAGTCTCCACAACGAAACTTGGTCTCGAAACATGGTAGAAAATCCATAGAGATTCAGATTGTATGTAAAGTATGCTACGAGCAAGACACAATCAATGCCTTCTCTGCGCTATAGCAATGGAAATGCAATCGACTACAGTGGTGCCAAAGCAGAATTACTTAACACAGCCTTCCGAAATTCCTTCACCAAAGAAGACTAAATAAATATTCCAGGACTCGAATTAAGAACAGCTGCCAACATGAGTAACTTGGAACTAAATATCCTCGGAGTAGTGAAGCAACTTAAATCACTTAATAAAGGCAACTCTTCCAGTGCAGACTCTATATTAATTAAGTTCGTTTCAGAGTATGCTGCTGTAACAGCTCCACACTTAACAATCATATACAACCACTCACTCCACGAAAAATCCGTAGCCAAAGACTGGAAAGTTGCGCAGGTCATACCAACATTCAAGAAAGGTAGCAAGAGTAATCCACTAAATAACAGGTCCATATCATTAACATCGATATTCAGCAGGATTTTGGAACATACATTGTGTTAAAACTTCATGAATTACCTCGAAGTGAACGGTGTATTGACATACAGTCAACTCTGACAGAAAACATCGTTCTTGCGAAGCACAACTAGCTCTTTGCACAAACGAAGTATTGAGTGCTATGGACAAGGGATTTCAGATCGATTCCGTATTTCTGGATTTACAGAAGGTCTTTGTCACTGTACCACACAAGCTACTTGTAGTGAAATTGCTTGCTTATGGAATATCGTCTCAGTTATGTGACTAGTTTCGTGATTTCCTGTCAGAGAGATCACAGTTCGTAGTAACTGACGGAAAGTCATCGAGTAAAAGTGAAGTGATTTATGGCATCCCCAAGTTGGTGTTATAGCCCTCTGTTGTTCCGTATCTATATAAATGATTTGGAAGACAATTTGAGCTGCCATCTAAGGTTGTTTGCAGATGATGCTCCCGTTTACCGTCTAGTAAAGTCATCAGAAGATCAAAACAAATTGCAAAACGATTTATAAAAGATTTCTGAGGCGGAATCTGAATAATGAAAACTGTGTGGTCATTCACATGAGTGCAGGATCCGTTAAATTTCGGTTACACGATAAATCACTCAAATCAAAAGGGCGTAAGTTCAACTAAGTAAGTGACAAGGAACAACTCATATTGGAAAGAACACATAGAAAAAGTTGTGGGGAAGGCTAAAAAAAGACTGCGGTTTTTTTTGTCAGAACACTTATAAAATGTACAGAGCTACTAAAGACGCTTGTCCGTCCTCCTTTGGAGGTCTGCTGTGCAGTCTTTGATCCTTACCAGATAGGATTAACGGAGTACATCGAGAAAATTCAAAGTGGAGCAGCCCGTTTTGTATTACTGCGAAAAAGGATAGAGTGTCACTGACATGATACAAGATTTGGGGGTGGACATTATTAAAACAAAGGTGTTTTTCGTTGCGGCGGAATCTTCTCACGAAATTTCAACTCCAAATTTCTCCTCCGAATGCGAAAATACTTTGTTGACGCCGACCTACATAGGGAAAAACGATCATCATAATAAAATAAGGGAAATCAGTGCTTGTATGGAAAGTCATAGGTGTTCGTTTTTTCCTCGCGTTGTTCGAGATCAGAATAAGAGAGAATTGTTGTGAAGGTGGTTCAATGAATCCTGTGCCAGGCACTTAAGTCTGAGTTGCGGAGTATGTAAGTAGATGTAGCTATAGCTGCATAACTGTAAGAGGCAGCTGTATTGTATTTGAGTATGTGATCGTGGGTAAACCCAAAATGCGTTGTGCTAAAGTCATTTGTCTACCAATGGATAACATTTCATTGAGTGAGTCATACAGACTTTCTGCAGTGCTGGTTAACTTATGTATTATGATCTCATGCTTCCTACAGTCCCGCCTTCAGTCATAATTTGTGATGGAGGAAATTTCAGATTTCTGCAGTTATGTTTTCTGCTTTTCTGCCCATCATAGTTTCAAATGGAGAGAATCTTGAAGCACAACTTTTCTTTTTATTCGTCAGATCTTCAAATACATATACATGTACTACCTAAACACTTTTAAGTGTCTACACAGTTCACACATATATCTCTCAACAAGGTGTTAGCTGGGTAATACACCCATATTCTTATCTAATACGTATTCTTTCAATAAATGTATCCATATCTGAAAGATATTTAAATACATTATCTGATGACATTTGTCGTGACACTCTTACATTTACAAGTTAAACCTTCTCTAGCTTACGAATCACACTCCTCGCTTATATTGCCTGTAGTCATCTTTAGTGAGTATAGTTTAACGATTTGAGACAATACATCTACTGCTAAGAATATATACTTAATTCCCCTATGACCCAGCACACCAAATATTTTGCATTTAATCTTGTATTGTTATTGAGTTATACTTAACTTTCTGCAACTTATTGCAAGTGGCCAGCATCTTCCTTAACCACCCTGGCATGTTCTTGAAAATAGCATACATACTTCTGTATCATTCCCAGACATTTCTGAGAAACATAATTGCCATTCTTCCCTGTCCAAAGATTTATACTTACGTTATACAAATTTTTGTATCAAGATACTTTTCCGATTTTTTCACACCCGTTAAGTAGAAACCTAAGCTAAATAAATTTTAACATCTGAGCCCCGTTTTAGTGTCTCCATATATATACACACATTGATCTCATTTCCTTCGCTATCTTTACACATTTTATACAGAGTATTTGAAATAGTTTATTCTCCATTTCCATCCCATTTTCATCCTCAGCTAAAGGCAAATATGATATGACAACTGCTAAATTACTTTTTGTCCCTTTCACATGTCTAATGTCATACTTACGTTATAACGAACATATTCTGTCTACTTTGCCTGTCGTTCAACAGTCTGCATTCTTGAAGATACCTTAAATGCTTTACAATCACCAAAAATTATTACCTCACTGTCCTCGCAATGAACTCTAAACTTTTGGTAACCAAAGCCCACTGCTAACAATTCCTTTTCCAGAATGCCATACACTAGTTTACGTTTGGTCAGCATCTGGCTTGATGAACTGAAATCTACCACTTGCTTTGCCCATGACTGAGCCTATATGACCATTCTGTTTCATATTCCTACGAAGTGTTACAACTACGTATTTTTATGAGTTGGCTTATTCCAGTAGTGACTCATTGCTATACGCATTTTTTCGATTTGTGAAGTGTACATTTCTGAACATTTAAAGCCAGTTGCCAATCTTTGCACCATTTTTAAATCTTATCAAGATATGACTGAATATTTATGCGACTTCTTTCGGATAATACTTCATTATAGATAACTGCATTATCTGCAAAAAGTCTGTGGTTACTATTTAAATTGTCTGCAAAGTCATTAATATACAACATGAACAGCAAGGGTCCAAACACACTTCCCTAGGGAAAACCTGAAGTTACTTCTACAACTGACGATGACTCTTCATCTGCATCTTCCCTACGAAAAAGTATTCATTCCAGTCACAAATTTCACTTGATACCTCATATAATTATACTTTTTGCAATAAGTTACTAATTTCTGGAACAGAAATGCTCCCACAGCATAATCTGCGCTACCTGAGGAAAAACAAAAAGATAATGACTTGCAGCTACAGTATATTTTACTGTTGAACAAACTACTTTTAATAGTCTTAAAACCTATGTATGTATGTTATGTTCACGTGTTCAGTCCATGTGACATCCTTTTTTTCAATAAACTCCAAAGGTTGGGTGAATTCCTACTGTAACCACTAATGAACTTTCTCTAAAAAAAGTGCATTATTCTATGAACAGCTAAATTATTTTTATTATTAGTTACATCATATTCAGCAATAGCTTTGATATTTTCTCTGTTAGGCAGAGTGCCCTAAAAAGTCAGTTGATGCTCAAAAAGTACAATCTTGCCTGTGCAAACTAATATTTGTTGTGGTTTAGACCCACTTCTCTTTATAAACTGCTTTGAACACATCCTCAAACAATGGACAATTTTTGTGTCATGTACTGCTTATCAGTATATCAAGATAGACATTCTTTTATCTCCTCATTAATCTACACCCAAGAGTATGGTTCAGTGTCTGAATAAACACAACCACTGAGTTTGATAAACCAAAAGCATATATGTAATTCATGCCAGTAGAAAATGTTATATTTCCTACTGGTTCACATAAAGGCACCTGCCAAAACCTAGAAGTTAAATCCACACTAGACATGATTTTTACATCATTAATATTCTAAATATTCATTCATAGTATGAAACTGATCATTCTCTTATTAATATTTTTTGTGGGATCTGAAATTTAAAAATCTCTCTCACACCGGCTTGATTTAGCTTCACTGACCAGGATAGTAAAAAACATGCATATATTAAGGGAATTTTCATTCACAAACTAGGCTTATCAAATTATGACAGTTCAATACTCTTCTATCCTGATTAAATTGAGCTTAACTTAAATTCCATAAGGCAGTGAAGCAATTTCGAAATCTAGGTGCGACGAAAATTGTCAGTCGATCTCCTGAAAACATTTGTAATGATTATTAGCTTTCGATGTTCACATGGGGAAAACTGTGTTAGCCCATTTATTGAAAGTAATAAACTGGATATCTTGAGCGTACAAAACGGCAGGATCGTCCAGTGTAAATCAGACGTTTCCCACTGATCCCGTGCAACACAGCGTAGTAAGCAGACACTGCTTACTCCTTGCACATAATTTGCTGCCAGTAGCACTCAGACTCTGCTGATAAGTAAATTTTGAATATAATACAGTAATACAACATTCTCTATTTTTCCCACCTCAGATTTAATGAATGCTTGAACTTTCTCGACAGTTACCCCTTTAATCCTGTTCCCTCTAACATATCAGCTCAACTAAATATATAAATTGTTACACATCTTTCCACTCAGTTTCTGTGTCATCTTTAAACAGATCCCTAAATATACAACCAATATGGTGCTCCCCACACAGTTCTTCCATCTCTCTAGCAACCTTAAACCAAATATTATCCCATTCTTCTGATATTAAAAGTTTATGAATTTTAGAATAAGATACTCGTCAGTAATATTATATTCAGTCCTACCTCTCACTATTAAATTACAGTTAACATCCTCATCCAGAATTACATGTTAATCATTAAAAAAAGTGTTTCAGTTTATTCTTCAAGGCAGTCCTCAGTAACATTATTCTCGCCACAACAACTTGTCTCTACTTCACTAATAAATTTATCATAGTTATAACGAGAATTTCCGTGTACTCTCAGAGGCACAAGTATCCCATCAACAATTATTCTGTTATCTATTGTCTCATGACTACAAACACATCCTCTCCTTTGAACAGATTGTATGTAAAATTCTCCATATCCCTCACCAATGCATGAAAACATATCTCCTCTTCACAATTTCCTACATTCCTTGCCTTTTAGGTGAAAATCAGCATCTGTTTTTATTTTTGATAAAATTAATGCTTCTGTATCACTCATCTCAACAGTCCTAATAGAAGTTAAACCCACATTGTTTTCGATATTTTCAGCCTGTCATCCCATTTCTATTAAACATTTTCCTAGTATGAAGATTACACTGATCATTATTACACTTCAATTTCGTCCTTTGTGTTTGTTATGTCCTAACCTGCAGATTTTTTCATCACCTATAATAACGTCCATGTGACAAACACTCCTCTCTCTTTTGTGATCATCTCATATTCTATTGCAAATCTGTCTGGTCCTACTCATGACATAGTTATTAACTCCAATTAAGTGAAGCCCTGAAAGTAAGCACCTTTCGAAGTACTGTAGCTTGGCCACTGCCTTTCATCATCTCGTTTTGGCTCAAAATTATCCCATATTCCCCCAAAATTGCTGTTTTCTTGCTGCTGCCAATTTCTCCAATCCCTCGCCTGGTTATGGTGCTCCGTACTCTCGTCCCTACGCTTAGTGCCTAGTCCTCATCAGCCCTATTTTTGGTTTTCTTTTCTAATTTGCCATCAATTTCAATTTCGGTTTCAAGTTCTGTAAATTTGGCTTTCAACTGATCAAAGTTTCCACTTGCTTCGCTTATTTTCCGCCAAGCACTGATTGTTACCTCCCCAATACTACTACCAAGCTTCAATTGCATTTTCCCAAATGAGACTTTACTTTCCCCAATTAATCCACATCTCGCAGCATTAAAAAGTAATGCAAGTCGATTTGTCAACCATTGACTCAATAACCATTTCACTCAGACTGTCTACAAGGACCGCTTATCTCACTACATGCACCCTGTGAACAACAAACACTTGCCAATTCTTCTGTGGAAGCGCTTAAATTTCTCATACAGTGCCTCTGTTCAATAGGAATTCAACCTTTCAACTACATACATATTCTATTTCTTGCATCAGGAGTAACTATGGCATGAGCATGTTGTAGACTTACAGAATCTAATCACACACAACCGTTACAAGGTCTTTCTCTGATGTGATGCACTGCTGAAAGTGGCACATGGGATCACCTTCTGTGAAACAAAAATGGGAACACGATACAATGTGGTGCGTTGATGCTGCAGTGTGGAGTCGTGGCAGCATGGAAATAATGCAGTGTGGGTTGTGGCGGCATGGCGATGCTGTGGCGTGGGATTTAGGTGGCGTGAAGATGTTGCGATGTGGAATTGTGGTATTGTGGAGATCTTGTGGCGCGGAGCAGTAGTGTCATTTAGATGTGGTTGGCCTGAGACTCACAGAGATTGTGGTCCAGTCATACTACAGTATGGAGACAGTTCAGCATGAACTGGCGGAGGTATGTTGATGTAGTGATGTTGTGATGTAGCCATGCAGAGATGTTGTGGAGTGGCAATGACATGTGGGTGCAATGCAGAAATTGTAGTGTGGAGACACAGTGATACTGAAATGATGCAGAACAAAAACTGTGACATGGATGTGCTGTGAATACTGTAGCGTGGGTACGCTGTGGCTCAAATATTGTGGTGCAGAGGTACTATGGAGTAGAAATGTTCAAAATGGTTCAAATGGCTCTGAGCACTATGGGACTTAACTTCTAAGATCATCAGCCCCCTAGAACTTAGAGCTACTTAAACCTAACTAGCCTAAGGACATCACACACATCCATGCCCGAGGAAGGATTCGAACCTGCGACCATAGCGGTCGCGCGGTTCCAGACTGTAGCGCCTAGAACCGCTCAGCCACCATGGCCGGCTGTATAAATGTGGTTGTGCTGGGCTACAGTGGTGTGGGAACATGAGATTCTGTGGCATGGAGAGTGCGACAGAGATGGGCTGTGGCACAAATACTTGGAGCAGAGTAGTAGTAACATAGAAATGCAGTGGCGCTGAAATTCCATGATGTGGAAACGCAGCGGTGCTGTGACAAGAATTGTGGTGTGGATGCAAGTTGGAGACTGCAGCATGAATGTGCTGTGGCATGAAAACTGCAATATGAAGCTAGTGTGGTGTGGTAACACAGTGATCTCAGGTGCTGTGTTGCTGGTGTGCTGCAAAGATTATGGTCTGGATAAACTGCCTCATGAAGACTTTGTCACAGACACATTGTGATGCACCAGTGTGGGTACATGTTGGTGGATAGACACTGACATGAACAGGTGGCAGTGTGTAGACACGGGAGTGTTGCAGGGCCCATGATGAGTATGTGGTGCTGCACAAAGGCTTTGATGCAGAGACTATGAAAGGGAGGTGCTGCAGTGCTGAGATGGCATATAAACATCATGGTGTCATGTAGCATACTGTCTTCTGCTACACCAAAAACTGCTCCCACACACAACAATTGCACTGATATTATTGTTGCTGCTGTACTATCCAAAGCTCAGAAGCCCCACACTGTTTATTGTTAAGGCAATGAAACATTTATTGGGACAGTTGATCCTGAGATAAACCCTAGAATATATTGAATGAAGGAACACATTCCTATTCCAGATGAGATAGCTCAATTGCAACCGCACTTTGGACTGGCAACAACAATAGCCAGTGAGCAACAATCAGTTGCTACCTAACAACCAGAGGACAAGTGTATGATCTTAGATTGGTATGTAGCTCATCTAAAGAAAGTGGGTTTGGTCTTGTATTGTTGTTTTAAGCTCTTTGTAGATGAATGGATCGCTTATGAGGCCCCTTAATTTAGCAACGACAAAACAGTGAAAGAATTAAACAAATCAATAAACTGATTGCGATTATTTAAAGGAAAAAACTTAAGAATATGAGCCAGAAGGATAATAATGTGGACAACAACCAAAGGATTATTCCTTGTTTTCAAACCACACCAATACATATTCTGGACCGTGGCCCCATGTGGCTTTTTATAGATACAAAAAACCGAATGACTGGCTTTTCAGTGCAAGCAGAACAATAATGAGTGTAACTAAAGGCATGGAGTCATTCATAAAATCATTTTAACTACACCTGGTACATACAACACTTTATACACCAATAAATTTAACTTGGTTGAAATATTTAATTACTGTTATCCTGACTGGGAGTCTACTTACACTAGCCCTCAGAGGTCCAATACATTTTTAGTCCCAAACTGATGCACATTGCAATACTTCTATGTCCCAAACAGCACTTTAGCTCAGCAACTCTCTGGTCATATAAAATGATGTTGTCCAAAAAATTAAGACAAAACGATTGTTCAGTCTATTCTGACTGCCTGTCTAAAAACTTGACAATGTGATCCACTACCTTACTCAATATAGCAACTTACAACTTGCCACCACTCATGCGATTACACATATTACAACATTTACTCATTTGAAATATAAAGGTAATGTACTCTTGGTCGATTAGCAACCTTATATCACAATATTCCATTTTAAACATTGCATAAAACTGGATTTATTCTTGTGTATACACTAGAAACAAACCTAATCAACTTTAGAACTTTGTCCATGTTTGTGCTGTAGTCTGCGTTACACAAATGACAATCTTACATACATTAAGTTACTGAAATCGCATTACGGAAACATATGGATTAATAATATAATGGAACATTGCTCTCATGCTGACGATAATCATTTGTCTACCTATAGAGAAATCTGTGTTTTGGTGTCATTAAATGGAATGTTTAATAATTAATTTGTGACAGTTTGTGTTAATAATACAAATATTTTCATTCCCTAAATGATATCAATATCTACATAACGACGTATTACATACACATACTGCATGTGTCTATAATTTGTTAATAACAAATTTAAACTCATCCTAAAATTTTCGTGAGCTCATCTAACTACTGCAAATTTGACACTGTCTTCAATAATTTCGTATCACATCTGGAAGCACATTTAACGTTTTCAGCGAATAACTTACATTTCGGTTTTAACATACACCGTGGTGTCAAAAGTTATGGGATAGCAATATACACAGATTCACAGATACAGATAGCAGTAGTATCATGACACAAGATATAAATATACAGTGCATTGGCAGAGATGCCATTAGTAATCAGTTGGTTAATGTTAGAAGATTTCTGATGTGATTGTGGTCTCACAATGGGAATTAACAGTCTTTCAACACAGAATGCTAGTTGGAGCTAGAAGCATGGAACATTCCATTTCGCCGGCCGGGGAGGCCGAGCAGTTCTAGGCGCTACAGTCTGGAACCGCGCGACCGCTACGGTCGCACGTTCGAATCCTGCCTCGGGCATGGATGTGTGTGATATCGTTAGGTTAGTTAGGTTTAAATAGTTCTACGTCCTAGGGGACTGATGGCCTCAGAAGTTGAGTCCCATAGTGCTCAGAGCCATTTGAACTATTTTAACCATTCCATTTCGAAAAAATTAAGGAATTCAATATTCCGAGATCAATATTCCGAGTGTCAATAGTGTGCCGAGAATACCAAATTTTAGGCATTACTTCTCATGACACACAACACAGTGGCCAGTGGCCTTCACCTAACGACAAAGAGCAGCGGCACATGCCTAGAGTTGTCAGTGCTATCAGACTAGTAACACTGAGTGAAATAACCGGAGAAAGCAATGAGGGGTGTACAACGAACGTATCCTTCAGCGCAGTGCGGCGAAAAATGGCATTAATGGGCTTCAGCAGCAGATGACAGACATGAGTGCCTTTGCTAGCAGCATGATGTCGCCTACAGCGCCTCTCCTGGGCTGTATTCGACACAGACAGCAGCGAGCCAGTAGCACGGGGCATGGGGTGACAGACGTTCCCACCCTTAGGCCCGTGGCAACATTCGGCTCCTTCAGGACCTAATAATGCCACGTCATTCATAGGAGTATTTCTGTCGGGGCAGGATTCTGCTGACCGATGTGTTCCTTGATGGAATATTGTATCACATGCGTTACGAGTGTTTGACACTTTACACAAACACATACCTAAATATTTTCTTTAATGATGTTGCAGCCATTTGACTGCAACAATTTTTATGTTATTGTTATACGGTTCAGATTTCGCTGTATTTCATACCAGTCTGATATATTTTGACAGATATATAAGTTACTATACTTGAAAATGGCCTATGGCCGAACCCTGGATTGTATAACAATAAAATAAAAATTATTACCATCAAAGGGCAGTAACATTATTTAAAAAATACCATGTCTATGGTTCCAGCCAAAATAAAAATTACACACGATCAGATTTTCAATATTAAGAAGGTAAAGCAAATTGCACAAATGTTATGCGAAAAGTATCGAATAAGGACGTTACCTCTATTTTTCGTGTGAGAGAACGGAAACACCAAAATCATCGTCTTCTGATTGGCCGTCTTTCCTCATGACCACACAGTCCTCGGTATCTTTGCTTGTGCTGTCTTCATAGACTGGTAAAGAAATTACAATATTATGGATAGATTCTTCCCTTACATCTTCTTGTATGTTTGATCTTGTAATCTCTTTCCACACATGGTTCACGACGTGTTTCCAATTTTCTGGCGTTATTCGTGCGACAGCCATATTTACCAGCCTCACTGCATCTCTGAACGTAAACATTTTGTTTCGCTCTGCAACATCTGCTTTTATTTGAGCCCAGATTAGGTTCATCTGGGTTGGAGTGGCAGAGGTACGGTAGAAGACGTATGACTTTGTGACTGTGGTTCTCTGCTAATGTATCAATCACATAATGCGTCTTCTGTGGCTTGTATCGTTTCACTAAATCCAGAAGTTCCGCTTTTCGCATATTCTCTTACAAGCGTATTTTATTATCTTTCACCAAACTGACTATTTCGTCTCTCCTTGCAGCATCCGTTGGTGCCTTATTTAATTGTACAGAATGGTACGGCGTACTGTCCATTACAAAAACACTGCCAGAACTGCCGTTTGGTAGCAAACGAGTAACGAACCAGTCTTTGAATGTATCTGCATTCATCTCCTCGTGGTAGTCGACAGTTTTTTCTGTTTTTTTCTCTCTTTTTTACTGAAACATTATCATAGCACCAGGCACAAAACCGTTCATAGAGCCAGCATGAACTACAATTAGTCGCCCTCCCGTAACATTTGGCACACTCGTAGTTCCGTGGCGAGTGTCGTCTGTCCATGTGACGGAACGTGCATGACGCACGTTGGCCCCTATTTCAACCAGTGCGACATTTTCCGGATACACTGCTAGTAACTCGTGCAGGAAACGACATCTCCATGCTACAATGCCCGACAGTGATACCATCAACTGTTTAAGTGTCGGATTCTCCTTCCTGCCGTAGTATGCGTTTATGAGTTGCCTGATAGCAATTTCGTCAAAGTTGTCTGTTTCAGTCACACGACACGACCTGTTCTTTGACTTTGCAGGTGTCACAATAACAGAGCTCGCAGCTGAATTGACAGCCTCTTTATCATTTGTAACTCTCTTCACTGTCGCTGTAGTATGTTCAACGCTTCTGCCACTCTGTTAACCACTTTACTCTTTGACATCAAAAGCCCGCCATTGTCCATTTCCCTTTCAAAGTAACTCACATAATCTGTATATTAATTCTCGTGCTTGGGATTTCAACATAGCTCCTTTCCAGAAAGCTCTCTTCTCTGCACTACAGGCAGCCATTTTCAACTTACACACACTTTTACACTTATACACATAGCAAGAAGCTCACAGAAGTAGCGGAATGCACACATATACACACAAACCTAAACGTAGTAGGTGGCGCAACTGACTGAAAGCAGCTGTCGCCCGGCACTACGGCAACACTGGGATATTGCCACGGTAACGTAAATAAAAGCTCACGATCTGATTGGCAATCGTGGATGCGCGAAGCCCATGCGCTAAGGCTGTGTCAACTGTCCGAGCTCTTCTCTCGCCATATGGTGACGACTGGAAAACCGTGACCTGGGCAGATGAGTTCCAGTTTCAGTTAGTAAGAGCTGATGGTAGTGTTCGAGTGTGGTGCAGACTTCATAAAGTCATGGACCCAGGTGGCGCCATAATGGTGTGCATTGCGTTTCATAGAATGGACTGGGTCCACTGATAGTTATGTTCAGCTACTTGGAGACTAGCTGCAACTATTCATGACCTTCATATTCCGAAACAACCACTGAATTTTTATAGATGAGATTGAGCCATGTCATCAGTTCACAATTGTTGAAGAACATTCTGGACAATTCGAGCTAATGATTTACCCCACAGAATTTCTTAACATCGAAAATAAATTTAAATGTTAGGAATATTTTCTGAATGTATTTGTTTGGAATGTAGCCTTTTTCTGATGATGTGCCAGGAGCGTTATGGATTATATGCATCATTAATAATATGTGGGAACTGGTAAAGATATTTATATACTGCCGGAAAACAAATTAGTACACCCTCTTGGAGGTTTCCAATTCACTCAAGATTTATTGTTGTAGGCGTTATGGAGTACAAATCAAGAGTACTAACGGTTCTGGGGTATCAGGTATCGGCCTGTGGTAAAACACGCTTATTAGGACTCGGTGTGGTCTCCACAGGTGGTCTCCAACTGCAGGCGCTGGCTCTGGGATCCAGGCGATAGTACGGATGGCGAATAGTGTCCCGGGACTTGGTATGACACACCTTCTCGACCTGTTCACGTAGTTCTGTAGGAATTGTTGGGTGACGAGTCGCTTGTCGTCCCACCATATCTCATACGTTCTCGCCTGGAAACAAGTCCGGAGATTGTGCTGGCCAGGGAAGTCATTGCAGGTCTTCCAGAGCACGTTGAGTTTTACAGGCAGCTTTATCCTGTTGCAACTGCACGTCATCTTCCAGTTGCAAGGACATCAAAATAACGGGTCCCACAACATTTTGCAGGAATCGAGTGCTGTTTAGCGTCCCCTTCAGAAACGCTATAGGTGAAAAACCATAACGCCTGGGGTGGCGCCAGTGTGTCTTGGATGAATGCACTCTACGAGACAATGCTCACTACGTATACGTTGTACGCGAAAACGCCCATCACTTGCGTGTAGGCAGAATGTGCTTTCATCGCTGAAGACTAGGGCGCGTTAATCCACCTTCCAAGTAATGCTCTGACGGCACAAGTCGTACCATGCACATCGAAGCATGGTGTGAGTGGAACATGGGCTAGAAGTGTGCGTGTCCGTGGTCCCACTGCTAATAATCGGTTCACATCTGTTGGTGTGTACAGGTCTGATCTCACAAGCCCTTTTATACGGGCTGTGATAGCTATACTATCTGCCACTGCTGCCCTTACAATACGACGGCCCTGGCGGCTGTCTGTGCTGTGTGGACGTACAAAACCTGGTCTATAGGTGTGAAAATGTTCACGTGACCACTGATACCAGCATAGTTGCTCCACAACTGACTCAGCACATCCACCTTGTGTGGCAATTCTGCAAAAGGACCATCCCGTCACTAGGAGGGCCAAAATTTGACCCCTTTCAAACTCGCTCAGTTGGCTGTAGAAACCACGAGTGTGTCTCCGTGTCATGGTTGCCTGCTCTCTTCACACGTTTGCACCACACTAAGCCTTTTGCATGTGAGCATTCCGTGAAGGGTAGACAAAGATGGAGCTCTTCTACCTATGGCACTTCGCTCTCTTATGGCGGACGACATGGAAACCACTATCAGTATACCTACTATCCCCCATATGACATATCCCGCCATCGGATCAAAATAGCCGTCGTATTTTCAGTTTTACCAATTTTTTTCCAGCCGTGTATTTATGAATTTAGAATGTTTTACCTTTTGACCACATTTTTTGGTAAAGCACTTTGTTTTAAAAATAGAAATACGTCACACCATTTTTAACTACTTTGTAAAATGTTTGTAATATTGTGTTCTTTCAATAAATTACTTTTCCTCCATTTTACTGAGTTTTCCTCAATGATATCTCAATATTTCTTCGGTTAACCCAAATTTAGGCCACATGTCGAAATTTTGTCAACTTGACAATATGTTTTAAAATACATAACAAGAAAAATAAATACAGTTCTGCATTTTATCATAATAATTTAAAGTATCATTCTAATTTAAATCAACACCTACAGTGTTGCTCACTGCAACATTTTTAATTCATCTGCAACATTTTTAATTCATTTGCAACAGAACTTAATGTTTAACTTCCTGAATGGTAGTCCAAATTTAGTTTAACTTCCTAAATGGTAGCCCAAATTTAGACTATTTCCTCTGCATCCGGGCAAATCTGTCAGTGGTAACTTTCAAGGCTTTTTTTTATCGTACTTTTCTTTACAAATAAATAAAACCACAGCGTAAACTCACCATCTATATATTACACAATTGGGGATTTTTTGATGAGTAGTTTGGGGCATATTATGTATGTGCGGCATAGATAAACAATAAAATTTAGCGAAGGAGGGCTGTGACATAATTCTCTTACCCTGTGGGAAAGGTTGTAATGGTTCAGATCTTGCCATGTACCCCGAAATAACATCCCTCAGTTGTTAGATTGGTTACTGCTGCTAGAATGGCATGGTATCAAGATTTAAGTAATTTTCACCGTGGTGTAGCAGTCGACGTACGAGCGATGGGACAAAGCATTTCAGAGGTAGCGAGGAAGTGGGGTTTTCCCATACGACCATTTCACGAGTGCACCTTGAATATCAGGAATCCGGTAAAACATCAAATCTCTAACATCACTGCGGCCAGAGAGAGATCCTGAAACATCGGGACCAACGACGACTGAAGAGAATCGTTCAACGTGACAGAAGTGCAACCCTTCCACGAATTGCTGCAGATTTCAATTCTGGGGAATCAATAAGTGTTAGCGTGCGAACCATTCAATGAAACATCATCGAGCGACCGCTACCGTCGCAGGTTCGAATCCTGCCTCGGGCGTGGACGTGTGTGATGTACTTTGGTTAGTTAGGTTTAATTAGTTCTAAGTTCTAGGAGACTGATGACCCCAGAAGTTAAGTCGCATAGTGGACAGAGCCATTTGAAGCATTTTTGAAACATCATCGATTTGGGCTTTCGGAGCCGAAGGCCCATTCGGCTACTCTTTACGCCTCGACTGGGCCCGTCAACACCGACATTGGACTGTTGATGATTGGAAACATGTTGCCTGGTCGAGCGGATCGACGCGTACGGGTATGGCGACAACCTCATGAATACATGGACCCTGCATGTCAGTAGGGGACTGTTCAAGTTGCTGGAGGCTTTGTAATGGTGTGGGGCGTGTGCATCTGGAGTGATATGGGACCCCTGATACGTCTAGATACGACTCTGACAGGTGACACGTACGTAAGAATCCAGTCTGATCACCTGCATCCATTCATGTCAATTGTGCATTCCGACGGACTCGGGCAATTACAGTAGGACTATGTGACATCCCACACGTCCAGAATTGCTGCTGAGTGGTTCCAGGAACACCCTTCTGAGTTGAAACATTTCCGCTGGCCAGCAGACTCCCCAGATATGAACATTATTGAGCATATCTGGGATGCCTTGGAACGTGCTGTTCAGAAGAGATCTTCACCCTCTCGTGCTCTAACGGATGAATGGGCAGTCCTGCAGGATTCATGGTGGCAGCTCCCTCCAGCACTACTTCAGACATTAGTCGAGTCCATGCCACGTCGTGTTGTGGCACTTCCACATACTCATGGGGTCCCTACGCCATATTAGGCAGGTGTACCAGTTTCTTTGGCTCTTCAGTGTAAAATATGATGAACGTTGTGGATATTTGACTCTGACTTTATCGCTGGCGCGGCGCGATTGTAAATGAGTATGCTACTTCAGATAGATTTTCTAGGGACAGATGACTTCAGCAGTTTGGTCGCATAAGCCATTACCACAAATTTCCAAATTTCAGTTTTCTCGAGACTGGTGACGGATAGATACCTCTACCCAAGTCTAAAGAAAAATTCAATATGTTAGCTAAATTTCATAGGCAACAAAATGTTGTGTAATATGCTCCAGAGGGAATATTATAGAAACATATATTTTTCATTGCAATCTTTTTCCGAATTTCGTGAAGTGACTTACTTCCACGTAAATATCACAATAACTATGTCCAGTAACGAAATGATGGGCACATTACCATGACAGTGACTTATAAAGCTATAAGTGAAGGAAAGATGAATTTTTTTAGCGAATATTTTGTGTAAAATCGTTTGAGAAAGATTACATAGCGTGCGCCTAGGGTCTGTCATCGCTGACCAGCTGATAGGTGGAGGACACGTGTTTGCCCCCCCCCCCCTCCCCTCCCGGCCCTCCCGAACAAACGAATAAAGTTGCCCAGCACTCTGGACGAAAATTGGTTATTGCGCATCAGCCAACGTATCCTGTGTGATATCTAGACGAGTACTGTACTTTAAATGCGAACATTTTTAGGTTAGACCTTACCGCGGCTGTTACTGACATTAAATGAAACAAGTTTACTGTTACCAGTCGCCGTTTTATTTTTATTTCCACTACGCGTTTAGAAGGTTTAAATCCCCATCATCGGGTGGGTTTACATTAGTTAGTATGACATTTGTGTGTGTGTTGTGTTACGATTTTTGGAGGAACTTGTAGCAAAAAAATGTTGAAATGTGTTTGAAAACTTATGGGACTTAACTGCAAAGGTCATCAGTCCCTAAGTTTACACACTACTTAACCTAAGTATCCTAAGGACAAACACACACACCCATGCCCGAGGGAGGACTCGAACCTCCGCCGGGACCAGCCGCACAGTCCATGACTGCAGCGCCTAAGACCTCTCGGCTAATCCTGCGCGGCGGAACTTGTAGCACTGCCTAGTGGAGAAACAAGACACTATTTCAGAATATGGTTTAGGATTACTTTTGACAAAAAATTAAACTGATTTCTAATGGTAAAAATTAAATAAGTAAACTAGAGTACCTCCACCGAGCGAGGTGGCGCAGTGGTTAGCACACTGGACTCGCATTCGGGAGGACGACGGCTCAATCCCGTCACCGGCCATCCTGATTTAGGTTTTCCGTGATTTCCGGGGCACGTGGGTATTAGGGGAAACGAACTGGCGGATGTGGCTGCCAAAGATGCATGTTCCCTCCCTCACGTTGTTGAATGTGCCGTCCCCCTCCATGATGTAACCTCCCTTTTGCGTTTTCGTGTTATGCATCAATGGGAAGAGGAGTGGTTGGCAGTTTCTGACAATAAGCTGCGTCTGGTAAAGGCCACTACGCGACCATGGCGTACGTCCTACCAGTCATACAGGCGGGATGAGGTTCTCCTCACTCGCCTCCGCATTGGACACAGTCCCTTCATGCATGGTTTTTTACTCCGGCGGGAGGACCCCCCAATCTGCAGTGCTTGTGGCGTCCAGATTACTGTCCGTCACATTTTACTTGACTGTCTTTTATTCTCTGACCAGAGGGCGGTGGTTTCCTTGCTACCGGATTTGCCCTCTATTTTGCAAGACGACGCAGCGACTGTGGTTAAGGTCTTACGGTTTTGTGTCCTGTCCAATCTGTTGCCTCGGATTTTAGGGAGAAGGTTTTAATGTGCTGCTGGGTGACTGGCTCACCCAGGTTTTAGGTAAGAGGTCCGCCAGTCACGATTACCTCCTTGTTTCCCTTCGGTATGTGTTCTCTTTTCCTTGTGTTTCCTTTCCTTTTTCAGTGTGTTTCTTCTCCTCTTGTTTTGCCTCTGTATGTGCGCATTTGGAACTGCGTCAGGCCTGTGTCTTTTAGCCGTTCTCCTTGTTCGGCGTCCGTCTTCGTGACCTTCACCGCTTGTGTTCCTGTTTCTATGCGTTTGGGCGCTGATGACCACGCTGTTTAGCGCCCGTAAACCTCAAACACACACACTCACACACACACCAAAATCGTTTCAGGCAAATGCCGGGATGGATCCTTTGAAAGGGCACGGCAGATTTCCTTCCCAATCCTTCCCTAACCCGAGCGTGCGCTCCGTCTCTAATGACCCCGTTGTCGACGGGACATTAAACACTAACAACCACCTCCAGTGGTCACAGGTTCCTTTTGCCGTCGTAACACATCACATGTATACTGCCACATTTTTAAACAAATATGGCGTCTGGAATCAGCTGGGTGCAAGATTCGTATAGCAGAAGAGAAGACATAATCACAAAGTGCAAAGAATATACATCGTAACAACATTATTACAGAATAATTGTTTAAAGCATTTGGAGGTGTTTGTTTTGAGGTGTCGAACATATGTGTGTGTACTTCCATGAAAACCCTGACATGAATAGCAAATCCAGTAGTATGTCACATAGCTCCGAATAAATCGTGACATTAAATTAACCAAAGAAATACGACTAACGAGTGAGCAAATGGAATACCACAGACTAACACAAGAATGCCTAAATGAATGTCTTACCTTCCCACCATGAGACCGACGCAGTTCCGAGGGGAGAAACGAGAACAAAATCCGAGAGCAGAACCGTGTTAAGCTAGAAGGCCCTACCATAATGGACTGGACACCCACGTCGCCAGCTAACCACTAGGGCACACCACCCACACGTTTTAGCGTGAGACTTTTTCGCGTCTCTGTTACGTTAGGACCATCCGCCAGCCCATGTTAAAAGATAGAGCCCTCCATAAGAAAAGTATAGTTCTTACGATAACGCTAAAAGGACCACACCAGCTGCAGGTTTTAGCGTGAGACTTTTTAGCGTCTCTGTTACGTTGCAAACCTAAAAAACATTGCCCCACCACGAAAAGTATAAGGTTTCTCATTGGATAGACAGAATTTTTGTAGGCGGAGCTTAAGGTTAACATTGAGACCCTGATTGGTCAGATGAAAACGCAGCCAGATAGTTTTTTTTTGTCCACCAACTTCGGTAAATTGTAGTAAGGAGAAGTTAGAGTTGCTTCCGAGATGGCGAGGTGAGCGGAGCTGTGCTGCCCGCTGCCGCCCTGACGCTGTCTAAACACTGACAAGGTAATGAACGCACGCGATGCCGCATAATAGCGCATAAAGCTTCACTCAGAACTGCAGAAGTCTCATCTGTTAACCTCCTTTTTGCGTAATACTAGTGTCGATCGTCAATTAAAGCTCATGGTGTTCACATTTGCCACTTGAAAATCTGAAACGCGATGATTTTTCTGTTATATAGTTATTGAGGAGCCCCATCAGCCACTGTAATTTACAAGTTAGATAAGTTATTAAAGATAATTGAGGGTCACTGTAGACAATTTTGATAGTTTCTCTCTTTTGTGAAACTTAATTTAGACCTAGATTATAGATCTGATATGGCATAGGTCATCCTTCGATCCATTGTAGAACTTGGAAACCCATTCAGGGAACATTCGTTCACATTTTTTGTTGAACGCAGTTGGTTTTTACCATCCTGTAATAAAACACTTCCTTTTTACAATAGTGCAATTTATAAACAATGTTTTGTGAGTAGAATAAAATTTCCAATGGTAAACTTAACTGCTTTTTCGACGTTATTTTACCAGCTAACTAAAAATAGGAAAGCCTTGTACCCCTTCCACTAAATGTAGTTAGTATTAAGATTCTTTTACAGGGAGTGCGGTGGAGCTGACGCTGAGATCATTTGGTTATATCATCGCTAGTCTCACTGAACTCTTCTGAATTCTACATGTCATGTGTGGTCTGGTTCCAACTAGTTAATTCTCTAAAAAACACGCTTAGAGCGTCGTTGCGCGAAAGTGGTAGGGAGACACGATATAGAACAAACAGACGCCACCATGAATGTTTTGAGGAGTGTCATAGGACCGTTGCTGTTCACAATATACGTAAATGACCTGGTGGATGACATCGGAAGTTCACTGAGGCTTTTTGCAGATGATGCTGTGGTGTATCGAGAGGTTGCAATGGAAAATTGTACTGAACTGCAGGAGGATCTGCAGTGAATTGACGCATGGTGCAGGGAATGGCAATTGAATCTCAATGTAGACAAGTGTAATGTGCTGCGAATACATAGAAAGATAGATCCCTTATCATTTACCTACAAAATAGCAGATCAGCAACTGGAAGCAGTTAATTCCATAAATTATCTGGGAGTACGGCTGCGAATACATAGAAAGATAGATCCCTTATCATTTACCTACAAAATAGCAGATCAGCAACTGGAAGCAGTTAATTCCATAAATTATCTGGGAGTACGCATTAGGAGTGATCTAAAATGGAACGATCATATAAAGTTGATCGTCGGTAAAGCAGATGACAGACTGAGATTCATTGGAAGAATCCTAAGGAAATGCAATCCGAAAACAAAGGAAGTAGACTACAGTACGCTTGATCGCCCACTGCTTGAATACTGCTCAACAGTGTGGGATCCGTACCAGATAGGGTTGATAGAAGAGATAGAGAAGAATTAAGATTCTTTTACAGGGAGTGCAGTGGAGCTGACGCTGAGATCATTTAGTATTTGGTTATATCATCGCTAGTCTCAGTGAACTCTTCTGAATTCTACATGTCCTGTGTGGTCTGGCGTCTCCTTACTAGCAACAGGTCCCAGGTTCAAACTAGTCAATTACCTAAAAAACACGCTCAGAGCGTCGTTGCGCGAAAGTGGTAGGGAGACACGACATAGAACAAACAGACACTACCATGAATGTTTAGAGTTAAAATAGCTTAAAGTTCATACTTGCTAATAACAATTAGGTGAAATGTTAAAGACTTGAACTACAATGATCATATTGGCTACAGCAGTAAAATCATACATAGATGACACTCTTTGATTGGGATTAATAAACAGATGTGAGGGACTGGAGGCAGAAGGAGAGGAAGAGAGAGAGAAAGTGTGTGTGTATGAGAGAGAGAGATTGAGAGGGTGAGAGATAGAGATAGGAAAGAGTGATTAAATGAGAGCAAACATTTACATGGAAAGGAGACTTAAGATTGTTGAAAAAAGGCAGTACAATACTGTTACATGAGAGGTAGCACCTGAGAACACAGGATGTCCGTGATGTGCCATTATGACATCAGAATTCCTTCAGTCACTACGACCCATAACTTGAAGTCATTTCCGATGGCTCCCGATGTCATCTCTCTCCAAAACAATGGTGTAATGGATAATCGCCTATGTACTAGCTGACAATGGCCGTCTGGGGTAATGTTCACCAACGTTTCATTGCAGAACAAAGTGCAATGCCATTCATCAGTAGTTCATGCTTCCCAGTCACAGCACTACTCCAAACGCATCTCTTGGTGTTTCCATGTTAATGTCAGCCTACGCATGTGTAAGCAATTCTCTAGTCCGGTGTTAGTCCCTGACCACTGGTACGGTATGACACGGACTGTTGCAAGGAGATAGTTACATATTCTTGGATGACAGACACAGGTGTGTATGGGTACCATATGAGTGGTGCACACTACAGCCGATCGTCCCTTTTGGTGATCAGACGTGGTGTAGTGGAGCCTCGAAGATGACAACGCCAGCCTTTACGTTCCCAAGCAGCCCAACACCAGGCCACTGTCACATCCAAGTGCGCCACAAATCTGCACGGTTCGACCAGCCGGTCAATTGGAGAGCTACAATGAGGCCTCTTCCAAGGACTTTCAGGTGCTGATAACACTGTCTCACCGTGTACATGTCCCTCACAGTGGTCTGTCGACATCAGTCACTGTTCTCATCACTTAAATACTCTACCAGGCCTGCCAATAACACTTTACAGAAACAAAACTAATGAACTCTCAGACCGTCTTATCAGTCACAGACTCGTAGTGTTTGTCAAAAAAATCGTTCAAATGACTCAGAGCACTATGGGACTTAACATCTATTGTCATCAGTCCCCTAGAACTTAGAACTAGTTATACCTAAGTAACCTAAGAACAACACACAACATCCAGGCATAACGAGGCAGAAAAATCCCTGACCTCGCCGGGAATCGAACCCGGGAACCCGGGCGCGGGAAGCGAGAACGCTACCTCACGACCACGAGATGCGGGCAGTGTTTGTCACATCCAAACCTACCGATAGTGAGCACGAGTAGGAAGTAGCATTGACGTAACGAGCGAGTCTTCTGGTTGTTTCACTTTTTTCGTCAGGCGGTGTAAGTAAAATGTATATATTAAACCGTACAAGTTACCGAGATACACACTGTTCTTCAGAAGTCATATACGCACGCGCGTGCACGCATACACACACCGCTGACAAAAAATGTGAAGCAGTCAGAAGACATGGTCCTGTAACAGACAGAACGGCCACCAGAGTGCATTAGTATTGTGCGTGTTTAGCGCAGTTATAATGTCTTAAGATATTGTAAGGGGGTGTGAACAGTGCCAGATGCAGACTGATCGCCGAGTAGGACAGGGAGATGCCATGTAGATGTGAGTCAGCGTTATCAGTACCTGACAAAGTTTTAAAGGGGCTCGTTGTGGGTTTCCATTTGGCTGGCTGGTGGAATCAACGTTTTGGATGTGACATGGTCCGACATTGGGCTGCATGGCAACGTGAAGACGAGCATACTCGTAAAGTTTCCGGTCCAACACTTCTCACCACGACAACGCACGATCGCAGTATTGTGTACTAAGAATATCATAACCACCAGACCCAGGAGCCCTATTAAGTTTTAACGATTTAAGATCCTTTTCAGCACATCAAGGTAGTTATTGTTTACCATGTCACTACTCTTACCTACGGTGAGATTACTGAATGACGTCAACATTTGTTGATTTTCTTCCTTTATGTAGAAGTATTTTAAGGCAAAATTCTACATCTAGTCTTTCGTTTTGCTATTTTCTATTCTGGTTCCTGTCTCCTCAACAATCGTCGGGACGCTGGTTTTGTGCCGCTGGCGGCCTTCTAATAGTGTCAGACCTTTCACAACAGAGTTGGGGACTTCGCCGTAATGATTACAAGCACGGAAGTGACGTCTTGAAAGCTGTCACTCGTTCCTAAAAGTCAAGAGTTTAAGAAAAGTAATTGTACTTTACAGAAAAACATGGTTGTTTTTGTATGTGGTCTCGAGGAATAGCGTGCTAAACATTTTATAGCTAGTGATTGCTTAGAGGAGGAAGATGTAGAAAGATGAGCTATTAGTGAGACTGACATCAGTATCAAGGGTGTTCACCACATTGCCTCAGTCGTGTACTGTGAAACAATAACTGTAAGAAACAGGATACTGTACAGCACAGCCTGTATTTTTTTCCAGGTATTAAGACAGTACCTGTCAGTGCCTGACATTACAATTTGATAACTAAATAAAGGGTGTACTTGAAGTCCGAGGACACTTTTAATTATTTATTGCACAAGAAATAAACATTGTACAGATGTCATACATATTGCATTTTGAATCCTCTTCAAAAGTTTTTTTTTACAAGGATTCGATATGCGAACAATGAATGACCCGATAGACGATGCGGTAATCGAATTCTTGCCATACCCTTCCCAGCATGGCATCGTCGACTGTGGCAGTCGCTTCTCTTTACCTAGCACAAGAGACCAGTCGTAACAAAATTTGTTGTGCCAGTGGTAAATGGCCCACCTTGTTGATGGCATCTTGCTGTACTTGGTTCTAAACATCCGTTGAACAGCTGTAGCACACTTGTTTTCGTCGAACTGCAACACACAAAGCTCGCTCCGCACATGAACTCGCCATGTTTGCGACTAGGGTTCACTATCAGCAAATTACCCAACTAAGCTGTGGCGGTATATATGGAAAAAACTTTCAGTGTTTCTCTTCAAAATGGCATATGTATTATATCTGTACAATGTTTGATTCTTGTGCAATAAATAATTGAAAGTGTTCCCGGACTTTATGTACACCCTGTATAATTCACATCAGCTGACTTCTAAATTTAGATTCGAACAGTACTCCGATTTTCATTCGTAAAGGAGAAATTGAAAACCAAGTTCACCGCTTCTGTATTTGCTTCGCAGGCCTCGATTTCAGTCCCTGTCTCGTGCCCTTACAAACGACCAGAATTCTTTCAATTTTGTGAAAGATCCTTCGATAACATTCTGCTTCGGTAGTCGTTGAAGGCTTCACGCATTGCCCTCTTGACAACCAAACGCGTTTCATTTAGCGTCCCCCTACCTCAAGTCTTTATTTTTTTTTCAACTATGCTAATGAAAAATTCCAGCCGAAGTCGACAGAATGGGTGTGTGTTTGAGTGGGTGGGGTGGGGGAGAAGAGATGCATGCATGCATGCAAGCAAATGGTGCTGATTTCAAATTATTCATATCAACTTTAAAATTATAATGAACTGTTCATTTCCAGAATGAACAAATTATATCTACTTGAAAAACTAAATATTTGTTTTCTGCTGCCTTATGATTAAAAGATGATTCAAAAGAAAACATTTCTTAAGTTCATATGTAAATCGTATATTTGGCACAATTTTCTTCTAGTCACACGTCTGCAAATGCGCAGGTTATCTTCGTAATATTCGGGACACATTACATAAAGTGATGGTAAGTTTAGGCTGGGTAACTATATTAAAAATACTCGTATGTGGCGATTTTTTTATTATGAGGTGATGTGTTGATAATTTTCTTCTGAGTTTTATTTAAAAATTGATTGTACGTCCTACTATGTAGACAACGCAAACCGCTTTTCAGTGTGTGACAATTCGAGGAAAACAGGTACCGGCAAATCAATTGTTGAAGTTCATTTAAGGCTCCTTTCGATGCTAGTGAACCCACATGATTTAACTTAAATTATCCGTTACTTAATAAAGATGGATCGTGAATATCTTATCGAATAAATATAGTATTTTGATATAGCATTTCCCACGTTCACGGAGACTCTAACACTGTACATGAGTGTTCCTTAACAATTATCAAGCAGAGAAGATTTTCTCTAACCAATACGCTCTTCGTATTTTCCGAAGAATAAGAAACAAGGCATTGCACCCTAAAACAAAGCACTGATACACTACTGCCATCATTTAAAACCTACTACGACGGTGATGTTGAACAGGACTCCTGCACACGACATACAAGTAGATGGAAACCGAAAGGAACCGCATTTGAATTTACAGGGAGTTGGAAAATACCAGGCAGATTTACTAAAGTCCTAGTGGTCTTTTAGTCGTTTGTAATAGACACTGCGACAGAGAAAGTTTATTTACATCTGATACCTCTTTCTGAAAGTTTTATGTTCTCTGAGCAGATTCTTTGTCACCACGTTTTGCGGTCGGTCTCTGCTTTGTTCAGGTTGTTGAGTTTACATCCATTAAGCAGATCGTACTAAACAGTTTTTAAAAATTCTTTCACTCTTTTTTCTCACATATACCTAATCTAGTTTCTTCATCCACATTCAGTTAAATCACTAATTGCCTTTCTTCATCTATTCTCCTTTGCACGTTTTCGTTCGTCAAGCCGCGTGGGATTAGCCGAGCGGTCTCAGGCACTGCAGTCATAGGACTGTGCGGCTGGTCCCGGCGGAGGTTCGAGTCCTCTCTGGGGCATGGTTGTGTGTGTTTGTCCTTAGGATAATTTAGGTTAAGTAGTGTGTAAGCTTAGGGACTGATGACCTTAGCAGTTAAGTCCCTTAAGATTTCACACACATTTTGAACATTTAGTTCGTCTGTCTGTCCTTTTCGTTTCTCCTTTCTCCGTATTATCCACATTTCAGCAACCCCCAACTGCTTTCTATTTTCCGCTACAAGTTTGGGAACCGTGTAACACACTCCAGATAAGCCCGCTAATCCCGTCTCTCTTATTCGGTTATATGGTCCTAAATATCGGTTAAAGTTAGTGGGAAAACTGAGTCCGACTGTTTTGTGGAAGTTCAGAGTTTTACGCCCCGTCTTCGGCGAGGTCATCAGAGATTGATTACAAACTATGATTGGGAAAGGAAATTAAGCGTGTAATGTTCAATGTACCATTACAGCATTTCCCTGAACCAATTTTGGGAAAACACTATATTTCGTGAAGTGTTGATAGGCCGAATGTGACGAATCTTTCTCGTTGGTATCGTAACTGTAGTGACACATCCACATCTTGACTATGCTAACACCCAGTGCCCGATATCAGTAAACGTTCGACGAAGATTATCAGAATGAATGATATTTGCTCTCATGGAGAACGATCCACACTTTTGCAGACATCAGTATCTGTTGAGATTTCGTCGAAATGCCACTCTGCTGTCATGTGTTGAACGATAACAAAATAAAGGGAACAGAAGTGAGAACACTGTAGTATTTTCAACTCTTCTATCACGATGTAGCTTACTGAAAGATAAGGCTTTCCTGCTGCACAATTTCGCATTTATCAGAATTAGAACCATGATGTATTCAAACAATGCAATATGGGACTTGTGAGACTGCCTTGATGCACTTTGTTATCTGAAACTAGTTTCAGCAATCGTCCTCCATCAGGAGTAATAGGTTTTTTTTATTTTTTTATAGAAGAAAATGACCCCACTGGTGCTTGCTACGGGTTGTTTTTGGTAATCCAAGTCCCTGGATAACAAAGTTTATATCAAGGCGGGCGCACAAATCCCTTTTCTTTCTTTCCTTTTTGCTTTACAGACTCGGAATAATCAGAAGGGCTTGAATGTGAGTGAAAGAACATACCTGGACATTGTAAGTAAGGTTCCAGCATCACTGGTGAAAACGTTTATTGACTATTACGACAGTTGTTGCGGAAGATTTCCGTTTTCGAATACGTCTGTCTTGTCCTGACGTATATATAACATCTGGTGTGACTGTGTCTGGCGACTATTCTCGTTAAATTTCGCGCGAAATTCTAAAATATCGATTTCACGCCGATTTTGTGCAGTTTTGTACAGCGTGGAGTAATATTTCGACACAATATTGTAAATACGTCCTGTAATTTTTGGCGGTTAACACCACAGACGTTTTATCTTCACATAGTAAATAGAATGTAAATATAAAATATGTATGGTGCGAACTATCAGAAAATTACAGGTATTGGTGGAATAAGGGCTGTGACGACGGTAGCTCAGATGGCAGAGCACTTGCCCGCGGAAGACTAAGGTCCCGACTTCGAGCATCGGTCCGGCACATAGTTTTAATCTGCCAGGATGTTTCGTATCAGCGCACACTCCACTGCAGAGTGGAAATTTCACTCTAGATTATTTACAGTATTGTATGGAAATATTGCGCCACACTGTATAAAACAGCATAAAATCGCCGTGAAATCGATATTTTTTTAATTTCAGAAGAAATATAACGAGAACTGTCACCAGATACAGTCACACTAGATGTTATATATACGTCAGGACAATGTAGACGGACTTGCAAATGGAAATCTTCCTAAACAGCTGTAGTAATAATCAATAAATATTTTAAGCAGTGATATATTTCTCTGCAGGCCAAATCATCAAGAAACTAAAGACATCACTGTCATATAAAACACTGGGGAATATAGTCTTTTTTATACGCGTCAAATTAAGAATCATGAAGTCTATAGGAAGTATAAGATACAACAGAAGATGCTTACGTCACAACGTTACTCCGTCTTACATGAAGCGAGAAACTAATACATTTGGAGTATAGCCCGAGCTAAATCGTACCATTTAAAAAAATGGTTCAAATGGCTCTGAGATCTCTGGGACTTAACATCTGAGGTCATCAGTCCCCTAGTACTTAGAACTACTTAAGCCTAACTAACCTAAGGACATTACACACAGCCCGCCGCGGTGGTCTCGCGGTTCTAGGAGCGCAGTCCGGAGCCGTGCGACTGCTACGGTCGCAGGTTCGAATCCTGACTCGGGCATGGATGTGTGTGATGTCCTTAGGTTAGTTAGGTTTAAGTAGTTCTAAGTTCTAGGGGACTAATGACCACAGCAGTTGAGTCCCATAGTGCTCAGAGCCATTTTTGAACATTACATACATCCATGCCCGAGGCAGGATTCGAACCTCCGACCGTAGCGGTCGCTCGGTTCCAGACTGTAGCGCCTAGAACCGCTCAGCCACAGCGGCCGGCCGTACCATTTTACCTCTTCGTCTTACTCTAGGACTGTAAGGGGACTGGATATACGCATCATCCAGGATAAGATAATTGAATATGGTGTCAGCTGGAAAAATATGGGGAAAAGAATCGGTCGAATCGTTTTTCCCCTCGCCCGAAATGAATTCTGAAAACCACGGAAGAGTTAAATTAGGATGGTTAGATAGAGATATGAATCCCGTTTCTTCAAAATTGCGCCTCATAAGTACGGCTTCGACTCAATACAAGAGAGTATAAGGCTGTGGAAACCGAAATTTATCTTTCAACGAAAGCTCTACTGGAATACTGCTAGGTCCAATTCATCAAGTCGTCAGTGGTCAGTTTCCTTAGAGAGAAGTTAGCGTAAGCAATATGCATAGCAAATAAATCTCTTCAGATTTAATACAAGCTGAAAGCAGTCTACTACATTATCAGACGGATATCGAATGTTGTTGGGTACTCCCGGTGCTACGAAAACTTGCCCGAAATTGCGGAACGTTTAGCGATAACAACAGCAGTGTGGCCTGTTGCCTTTTTCCGTTTCGGATTATCCAACGGTGATTTATTTGGCTGGTGACGTGTGCCGGTGCACTGTGTTGCATTCTCGTTGGAAGTTCTGCCAGCGGAAGCATCAGGGGAAAGACTCTCGACAAGGAACCTTTCCCTCTTCCTGCCAACTCGCCATCTAGTCACGGCAGCTGCTTGCGAAACTAGCATGCCTGTGGCTTTGCTCGGTTGTACTATACCGGGACATACAAAATGCAGCTTATGAGGCTGAGAAGTGTGAGATCTTCAGCTGTTGGTATCTACTCCTTTCAAGTGCCCTGAGCTATTATTAATTTTCTCGATCAGTTCTGAGTGGGCACCACAGTCTCGATAAATCTGAAAAAAAAGACAGTGCTACCACTCTGTATTTAAATGCTGTATTTACTAAGGACTTAATATTACAATTGAGCTTAACACAGTTTTAAAGTACAGACTGGTGAAACGACGCCCTTCATCATATCAGTTTTCTGATTCTCTCCGGAATGTTGTTAGGCCTTAGCGATGTCTTTGTGACCATTGTAAATCACGTAATTAATGAGGATATACTAAATCGAATTGGGAGGAAAAGATATTTATGATACAACTTGACTAAAAGAAGGCATTGAGGAATTGTGAATTTGGTATGGGAAGGAAAGAAGAGTGAAGCAGTTTAGGAGAGGTACACCAAGGCTTGAATACATCGAAAAGGTTCCAATGAATGCAGATTGTGTTAGTTATGCAGAGATGATGAGCCTTGCACAGACAAAAATGGAGAGATGCAGGGTATCACTCTTGAGATTGAGACCAAAACAACACTTCAAGGTTGCATCTGAAAGGGTGTAAAATATATATTCTTGTAAAGTCGGACGGTTATTTTTAAATTTTAAGCTTTGTACTCCTATGCGTAAATTATAATTTATTTCATGCTTTTATCTTCTTTCGGGTAGAAGATACAGTCTTGCGAAATCGGATGAATGTTTTAAACATCTTGTATCATATGGCATGTGAAAGTGAAACAAAAGGTTGTCAAGAGGTACAACAGAATCATTTGTCACGCACTGTATTCTACAAATCGATAAGTACGTTGTATATATAAAAATTAAATTATGTGGCTTCATACTGGACGAAATCTTCCACTGGAATATTTTTTTTTTTCAAATTAATGTACACATTCATTGAGATTTAATCACCAGTGTAGTTGTAGAGTAAGATTAGCTTATTTGACTAGTACACAATTTGCCAAGTACCTCGGGATCGATCTCTTCCATTCCTTGAAATCTGAATAAAATCATTAGCAATGGCGGCTGAAGACTGGCGGTATAAGGAGTCATCCTCTTCTCATGGGGTTGGGAACTTCTCTTAAAATGTGAAAGAATCAGCAGGAAAACGACATGAGGATGCATAAGACAATGGAAAGTATTGCATTAAGGCACATGATATACCTCCACAAGATTTAAAAAGTATCAGGATGACTGGCAGATGTTACAGATTAGACTGCTCATTCGGATCTCCGACAGGTTTTTGGCAAGTGGGAGGCGATCATGAGGAAAAGGTTGAATGACTAACGACCTGGAGCACGGAATACCGCATGTCTTATAATGGTAACGAAACTAGAAAATCTGAAAAAGAAAACGCTAAGGTTCAATCTAGAAACGGTGGCAGTCAGTGAGGTGAAACTGTAAGAGAGCAAGCCCTAATTTAAAAGTAGTGAAGTGTAGGCTGAAGTTCAGAGAATCGTTAGGAAGAATCAACGCGGAAAGAAGTGGGATACTGAAGTATTCAGGAATGTTGGTGTTCAGATATTGCGATAACGAATACTACAGTAAGCAGTTGAAGAAGAATTGTCGTCATTAAAAAGGGCAGTGTCTCAAACTGAACATACAAACAAAGGTAAGTGCGAGAACTCTTGTGTATCAAAAGACGTACCCGTAGCTTGATTGATCGATGAAAGAGGGAAGCACAAAAATTCATGAAAAGACAGAAACACACCGATGTATGTCAACGGAAAACATGGGAGCTAATTCGTGACGGCTGCAGAAAAAATGGAAAAAAATTGAAAAAGACATTGTTTTCGGAAGAACAGATACAGCATACAAAAGAATCAAAAGAACCTTCGGTGATATTAGAAATCAAGGTGTTAACAAGTCTGGCCTTGAGGGAAAGCTATCAGAATGTGTTAGATTTGTCATTTATGGTTTTCTACTATTTTTCCTGCAGCTCAGTCTTTTTTTTTGGGGGGGGGGGAGGAGAGTGTTTCGTCTTCTTATTCCATTTTTCAGTGATTTTTCTCTTAATAGGAGTTTTGTAGGCTTTCAATTTCACGGTAGGCAGTGCTACTTCCCATCTTGTCACCATTGTGACGTCAGCCCACTCTTCAGATAATTCTGAGGTTTTATAATTCGTGATTTGATCAAGTACGCAGGATATCTGTTTTCCGCCAGTATTTTCTCATTTTTACATGCCATGGAGGAAGATCATGCTAGGAACCGTAACCGTCTTTTATTTCCATTTTTACATCTGTTATTCAGCACACTATGTACATCTACATCTACATCTACATCCACACTCCGCAAGCCACCTGACGGCGAGTGGTGGAGGCTAGCCTGAGTTCCTCCATCGGTTCTCCCTTCTATTCCAGTCCCGTATTGTTCGTGGAAAGAAGGATTGTCGGTATGCTTCTGTGTGGGCTCTAATCTGTCTGATTTTATCCACATGGTCTCTGCGCGAGGTATACGTAGGAGGGAGGAATATACTGCTTGACTCTTCGGTGAAGGTATGTTCCCGAAACTTCAACAAAAGTCCGTACCGAGCTACTGAGCGTCTCTCCTGCAGAGTCTTCCACTGGAGTTTATCTATCATGTCCATAACACTTTCGCGATTACTAAATGACCCTGTAACGAAGCGCGCTGCTTTCCGTTGGATCTTCTCTATCTATTCTATCAACCCTATCTGGTACGGATCCCACAATGCTGAGCAGTATTCAAGCAGTGGGCGAACAAGCGCATTGTTACCTACTTTCTTTGTTTTCGGATTGCATTTCCTTAGGATTTTTCCAACGAATCTCAGTTTGGCATCTGCTTTACCAACGATCAACTTTATATGATCATTCCACTTTAAATCACTCCTAATGCGTACTCCCAGATAATTTATGGAATTAACTGCTTCCAGTTGCTGACCTGCTGTTTTGTAGCTAAATGATAAGGGATATATCTTTCTATGTATTCGCATCACATTACACTTGTCTACATTGAGATTCAATTGTCATTCCCTGCACCATGGGTCAATTCACTGCAGATTCTCCTGCATTTCAGTACAA
This sequence comes from Schistocerca gregaria, assembly GCF_023897955.1. NCBI lineage: Eukaryota > Metazoa > Arthropoda > Insecta > Orthoptera > Acrididae > Schistocerca > Schistocerca gregaria. Next base: position 377,037,366 of record NC_064924.1, read on the forward strand.
TTGTACAATGTTACAACCTCTCGATATACCACAGCATCATTGCAATCTGAGTTTAGGATTTCATTACTGTTTACGTTTGGTTTCAGCCAACTTTCTGTCCCTAGTACTATATGGGCGTTGTGACCGTTTAATAATGAGAGCAGTTCTGGGACCTTGCTATAGACGTTCCTGCAGTTTACTACTTGCACATTAATATTGTTATTCCCTGTTGCATTTTGCGTACTCCTACCTTGCCGCGTCTCAGGAGGCGTCTAGTCGGGCCTAGGGAGGGAATTCTCTAACCTAAAAAACCCACATGTGCACTCCACACGTACTCCGCTACCCTCGTAGCCGCTTCCGGCGTGTAGTGCCCGCCTGACCTATTCAGGGGGACCCTACATTTCTACACCCGATAGCGGAGGTCGAGAAATTTGCACCCCAGATCTCCACAGAATCGTCTGAGCCTCTGGTTTGAGCCTTCTAATCGGCTCCAAACCAGAGCACCCCGATCGGTTCTGGCAACGATACTACAAATAGTTAGCTCTGATTCCACCCCGCGAGTGAGGCTTTCCGCCTTCACCATCTCCGCCAACCGCCTGTACGAACTGAGGATGACCTCTGAACCCAGACGGCAGGAGTCATTGGTGCCGACATGAGCAACAATTTGCAGTCGGGTGCACCCAGTGCTCTCTATCGCCGCCGGCAGGGCCTCCTCCACATCTCGGATGAGACCCCCCGGCAAGCAGACAGAGTGAACACTGGCCTTCTTCCCTGACCTTTCCGCTATTTCCCTAAGCCCTAAGGGGCTCCATCACCCGCCTAACGTTGGAGCTCTCAGTCAATAATAAACCCCTCCCCCCGTGTGCCTGCTCGGACCTTGCTGAAGGAGCAGCCACATGTCCACTCACAGGCAGAGCGGGCGATGCCACACGGCCAGCTTCCACATTGGCCCACCGCCTCGTGCGCCGCGAACGCCGCTGAACCCGCCACTCCCCTTGGGGAGAGGGTGGCCCAACCGCGCCCGGTACCCGCGAAGATGTCTCGACAGCAGGGAGAGTGGGTGAAGCATGTAACATCTCGGGTGTACCATGCGACGCACCAGATTCCCCACTGCCGCTACACTCCGAGGCAGCAACCTGAAGACGGCTCACCGCTGCCATCAACACGTTCAGCTGTTCGCGAACAGTGGCCAGCTCCTCCTGCGTCCGTACACAGCAGTCACACATCCTATCCATCCCAAGAAATCAATTTACTGTAGAGTGTTAATCAACTTTTAACTAGACTGCTAATTCACTAAAGGCGGCTGATTGTTGACTAAACTGTGATTGTTAGACACTTCCTGTAGAAAATTGATACATTCTTTGCGTATTTCGCTTGCGTTATCTAGGCACGGACTCGTGTTTCAGTAACTGTTGTTCAACATCGATTAGAATGGACAGGGACTGCGATTGCTGTGTTCGGATGAGGGCTGACTTGGCATCCCTTCGCTCACAGCTGCAATCGGCGCTGACTTCGGTCCCGCAGCTTGAGGCTGTTGCCAATGGGCACCACTGTGGGGAGCCGGACTTGGGTATCACGGGGATGTCAACCTCGTCCCGTCTGTCCCCAGATCGGTCTGCCGCTGTGGTTGCCCCGGTTGCTGCCCGCAGTGAGGCTGAGCCCTCGCCTGTGGTTGATTGGGAGATCGTTCCAAGGCGTGGCAGGCAGCGAAAGGCGTCCCCGGAGGCTGATCAGAAAGCCTCCCCGGTGCGTCTGACAAATCGGTTTCAGGCACTGTCTCTGGCTGAGCCAGATGCAGCTGCCTGCCCTGTTTCATAGGATCATTCTCAGCCTTCAAGGTCCGGGCAATCGCAGAGGGTGGGCTTACTGGTAGTTGGGAGCTCCAATGTTAGGCGCGTAATGGGGCCCCTTAGGGATACGGCGGCTAAGGAAGGGAAGAAATCCAGTGTGCACTCCGTGTGCATTCCGGGAGGAGTCATTCCTGATGTGGAAAGGGTCCTTCCAGATGCCATGAAGAGCACAGGGTGCAGCCAGCTGCAGGTGGTGGCACATGTCGGCACTAATGACGTGTGTCGCTTTGGATCTGAGGAAATTCTCTCTGGATTCCAGCGGCTATCTGATTTGGTGAAGGCTGCCGGTCTTGCTTACGAGATGAAGGCAGAGCTCACCATCTGCAGCATCGTTGACAGAACCGACTGCGGACCTTTGGTGCAGAACCGGGTGGAGGGTCTGAATCAGAGGCTCAGGCGGTTTTGCGACCGTGTTGGCTGCAGATTCCTTGACTTGCGCCATAGGGTGGTGGGGTTTCGGGTTCCGCTGAATAGGTCAAGAGTTCACTATGCTCAGCTGGCGGCTACACGGGTAGCAGAGGCTGTGTGGCGTGGACTGGGCGGTTTTTTAGGTTAGAAGGCCTCGGGAAAGTACGGGGTGGGCTGCAATGTCAAAGGGTGCATGGCAATTACAGGACGTGCTTGGATCAAGGAACAGTCGGAATTATAGTTGTAAATTGTTGTAGTTGCGCCGGAAAAGTCCCTGAGCTTCAAGCGCTAATAGAAAGCACAGAAGCTGATATCGTTATAGGTACAGAAAGCTGGCTAAAGCCTGAAATAAGTTCTGCAGAAATTTTTACGAAGTCTCAGACGGTGTTCAGGAAAGATAGATTAGGCAGAATTGATGGTGGAGTGTTTGTATCTGTCAGTAGTGGTTTATCTTGTAGTGCGAATTGGTATGGGTGGAGGTTATACTTAACAGCCGAATTAAGTTAATAATTGGCTCCTTCTACCGAGCCCCAGACTCCGATGATACAGTTGCGGAACAGTTCAGAGAAAGTTTGAGTCTCGTAACAAATAAATACCCCACTCATACGGTTATAGTTGGTGGGGACTTCAACCTACCCTCGGTATGTTGGCAAAAATACTTGTTCAAAACCGGTGGTAGGCAGAAAACGTGTTCCGAGATTGTCCTAAATGCTTTCTCCGAAAATTATTTCGAGCAGTTAGTCCACGAACCCACGCGAATTGTAAATAGTTGCGAAAACACACTTGACCTCTTAGCCACAAACAATCCAGAGCTGATAGAGAGCATCATGACTGATACAGGGATTAGTGATCACAAGGTCGTTGTAGCTAGGTTCAATACAGTTTCTTCCAAATCCATCAGAAACAAACGCAAAATAATTTTATTTAAAAAAGCGGATAAAGAGTCACTAGAAGCCTTCCTAAAAGACAATTTCCATTCCTTCCGAACTGACTTTGCGAATGTAGACGAGATGTGGCTCAAATTCAAAGATATAGTAACAACAGCAATTGAGAGATTCATACCTCATAAATTGGTAAGAGATGGAAGGGGTCCCCCGTGGTACACAAAAAAGGTCTGAACGCTGTTGCAGAGGCAACGGAAAAAGCATGGGAAGTTCAGAAGAACGCGAAATCCCGAAGATGGGCTGAAATTCACAGACGCGCGAAATTTGGCACCTACTTCGATGCGAGGTGCCTTTAAAAGGTTCCACAACGAAACATTGTCTCGAAATTTGGTAGAAAATCAGAAGAAATTCTGGTCGTATGTAAAGTACACAAGCGGCAAGACGCAGTCAATACCTTCGCTGCGCAGTGCCGATGGTACTGTTACCGACGACTGTGCCGCTAAAGCGGAGTTATTGAACACAGTTTTCCGAAATTCCTTCACCAGGGAAGACGAATGGAATATTCCAGAACTTGAAACACGAACATCTGCTAGCATCAGTTTCTTAGAAGTAGATACCTTAGGGGTTGCGAAGCAACTCAAATCGCTTGATACGGGCAAGTCTTCAGGTCCAGACACTGTATACCGATTAGGTTCCTTTCAGATTACGCTGATACTATAGCTCCCTACTTAGCACTCATATACAACCGCTCGCTCACCGACAGATCTGTACCTACAGATTGGAAAATTGCGCAGGTCGCACCAGTGTTCAAGAAGGGTAGTAGGAGTAATCCATTTAACTACAGACCTATATCATTGACGTCGGTTTGCAGTAGGGTTTTGGAGCATATACTGTATTCAAACATTATTAATCACCTCGAAGGGAACGATCTATTGACACGTAATCAGCATGGCTTCAGAAAACATCGCTCTTGTGCAACTCAGCTAGCTCTTTATTCGCACGAAGTAATGGCCGCTATCGACAGGGGATCTCAAGTTGATTGCGTATTTCTAGATTTCCGGAAAGCTTTTGACACCGTTTCTCACAAGCGACTTCTAATCAAGCTGCGGGCCTATGGGGTATCGTCTCAGTTGTGCGACTTGATTCGTGATTTCCTGTCAGGAGGGTCGCAGTTCGTAGTAATAGACGCCAAATCATTGAGTAAAACTGAAATCATATCAGGTGTTCCCCAGGGAAGCGTCCTGGGACCACTGCTGTTCCTGATCTATAAAAATGACCTGGGTGACAATCTGAGCAGTTCTCTTAGATTGTTCGCAGATGATGCTGTAATTTACCGTCTAGTAAGGTCATCCGAAGACCAGTATCAGTTGCAAAGCGATTTAGAAATGATTGCTGTATGGTGTGTCAGGTGGCAGTTGACGCTAAATAACGAAAAGTGTGAGATGATCCACATGAGTTCCAAAAGAAATCCGTTGGAATTCGATTACTCGATAAATAGTAAAATTCTCAAGGCTGTCAATTCAACTAAGTACCTGGGTGTTAAAATTACGAACAACTTCAATTGGAAGGACCACATAGATAATATTGTCGGGAAGGCGAGCCAAAGGTTGCGTTTCATTGGCAGGACACTTAGAAGATGCAACAAGTCCACTAAAGAGACAGCTTACACTACACTCGTTCGTCCTCTGTTAGAATATTGCTGCGCAGTGTGGGATCCTTACCAGGTGGGATTGACGGAGGACATCGAAAGGGTGCAAAAAAGGGCAGCTCGTTTTGTATTATCACGTAATAGGGGAGAGAGTGTGGCAGATATGATACACGAGTTGGGATGGAAGTCATTACAGCAAAGACGTTTTCGTCGCGGCGAGACCTTTTTACGAAATTTCAGTCACCAACTTTCTCTTCCGAATGCGAAAATATTTTGTTGAGCCCAACCGACATAGGTAGGAATGATCATCAAAATAAAATAAGAGAAATCAGAGCTCGAACAGAAAGGTTTAGGTGTTCGTTTTTCCCGCTCGCTGTTCGGGAGTGGAATAGTAGAGAGATAGTCTGATTGTGGTTCGATGAACCCTCTGCCAAGCACTTAAATGTGAGTTGCAGGGTAGTCATGTAGATGTAGATGTAGATGAAGATGTAGAACAATGAAAATAGCACTACCTGTCTCTGGACTGTATTGAAAACAAACACTAGCACTACTGGCACTATGGCTGACTAAAGGGACTCTCTGACTGTATTCAAAACAAACACGAAATCTATGGAACACTATTAATAGCACTCGACAATTAAAGCTTCCTAAAAGCAAAAACACACGGAAGAAGAAGTTACAAGTAAGAAAAATACCGTTAATACTTAAATTAATGTAGCTCGCTGCACAGCAGACGTGAAGCAGACGGCAGTTACGACGACACCTATAATCACCTATCCTAAACATGGATGATCGCTGGATCGAATGAATGTTAGTACAATTAAAAACGCACGCGAGTGGGCGGAATCAGGCTGGCAGTCTTGGTTCAGTTTTTCAGTAGAAGCCTGAGAAAGGAGGTTGGATGAATTCTTCGAAGCTCCCCCTCGGCACCAGACAGTAACGACAACAGTTTACCAAGCGTTCTGAACGTCCGGCGAGGGAGTTGCTCCCTCCGAACACACGCGTAAGGGACGCCGTGTTAAACCGAGTGCAAAGATTTGAAGCGGGACAACTTGATGCCTGATATTACAGGCAAATTCATGTTGGCGGCTGGTCAGTGCACCCCCCACAATATCTGCTGGACCTCAGTGTTTGGAGGCGAAGCAGTTTGTATTTTAGACAAAAGTTACCGGGCCGCGGAGAGACGAATTATAGCAGAGTGTTGCTGTGCCTTAATTATGACTTACTATACAACCTCTCCCACTCTTTCTCATTATATGAGTTCTGGTGTGAGGGAACTCTCGGGAACGCTTGGGATCTTTTAGCATGAAATTAGAGATCACGGGAGGAAGGAAGGCGTGCTGGAATGCACATCGTAGCGAAGGTTAACGGAATAAATAGCTGCATAAAAAACATTTAATCACAAAGTTAGAGTGTCACTCAATGGGATTTAAGATCGAACACATATAAAAACCTAACAATGTGGTTCCTTACACACAGACTGTAATAACGATCATCATACACATAGCGATCATCATACACATACATTCAACCTCACAGAGAAGTTGAAATCAAAGTTCACCATTTTCCAGTGATGATCGAGTAGTCGAAGCCGACTTGTAGCTTGCACCGTAAAAAACCACGAAAGTTACGTAGTTACATGATGAATGAAATGAATCGTGACCAATGAAAGAACAAATTTGGTTCCATCTGAATGTAAATAAAACGATAACGGAAATGTCACTGACGAGAATCCCTCACTGCTCCTAATGACAGTGGTTAATTGTTATAGAGAATCCTAACTCAAAACTGAACTGACTTCCATTCACAGCCTCCAAAAATTAGTAAAAGAAACTATTTTCCGTTGTAGACTTTGTCTTGATGCTGAGTAGTTGTGATTCCCAGAAGATACGGCGTGGTCTTACAGTGAAAGGCCGTCGTTTTCGTCCTTATACTGTGTGTCGACTGTTTCATGTGTGACTTTATATGTGCATTCGTAATTTAATTTGCATGCCACATTACGTGCGTCACAGTGGGTGCTGTTAATGTGTATGTGCTTGATAATGACACGATAGTCTAAATTGGCAACTGGCCAATCGCATGACAGATAAATCATATAAAGATACACTCTACAACAGATAATGTTTTCTTATACGTAAACCTAAACGCCACGTTCCTCTGCTTACTTCATCATGGAGTGGTTTCCTCTCCACTCGTAACGTTACATTATTAGGATGTGGAAAGGCAGATAAGCAAGTTTTGAGCGACTACCTCGTATGTATGTACCACTTTTTTGTCTCTCAAGCTGTTTTTCTCACTTAATACTACACAGCCACGATTTTTTTTAAATGGGAATCGCCACGAATACCTGTCCTGCCCCAACCTCTTCGTCTCACCGAAGCCCTCAATAATTTGTTGTACATATTTCAGTCTTTGAATATCTCCCACGTACCATGTCTTAACACATGTCCTATCATCTGCTCTCTTGTTCTTGTCAATGTTTTCCACATATTTCTCTCCTTGCCATTTCTGCGGAGACTCTAGTTTCATCTTATGTTGTTTAATTCTTCTGCCTTATTTGATCACAGCTCTTGAGAAGTCCTAATACGGGATCCCTTATATCTGTTATATCTAATCCCATTTCTTCCAACACACCATCCTACAGTTCCTCTCCCAAAGAAAGGCCTTCAATGTACTCTTTCAACCTACCCTCTCTCCTCCACGTTTGACGTCGAATTTATTTCTGACTCTTAATGCTAACACCTTTGCTTTTAATATCCCCGAAAGCTGTTTTGATTCTTTTATATGCTATATCTGCCCTTAAGGAGACAATTTCTTTTTCAAATTTTTCACATTTTCCTTGCTGTTATTTCGCCTTAGTTTCCCCACACTTCCTATTCTTTTTATTCCTAAGTGACTTATACTGTTGTACTTCTGTCTTTTTATGTGTATTTTTGTACCTCCTTCTCTCATCTCTCAATGTAACGTTCCTAATCCAAGATTTTTCCGCACTACCTTCCTTTGTGCGTCCAGCTTGAGTGACTGACTTTTTTAAAGACGCCAGTTCCTCTTCAGTTTAACTGCCTATTGTAGTATTCGTTATCGCAATTTCTACGCACTTAGAGAACTTCAAATGCGTATCAGCGTTTGTGAGTACTTCAGTATCACACTTCTTTCCACGTTGGTTTTTCCCGACGATTCTCGTAAACTTCAGCCTACCCTTCATCACTTCTAAATTACGGTCTGGGCAGCTCACTTACGCAGTGCAGCCAAAAGTGCTTTGAAAACATACCCACTAGCGAAACTCCTCGTCTGTTCTTGAGAGTGAATACAGAAAGTAGTTGAGTTTTAAGTGATCAATCACAATCTCCCTCTCGTGTCCCAACTTTTTCATCCTCGTGGGTGCCTGTCTTCTTCTCCCACATGTCTACATGTCTACCGCCACGCTATCCAGAGAACGATTCCTCCGTTAAGAAAGTAGCGGGGAGAGATTCGTTGCGTCTGAAATGTCCAACCATTCTCTCCAAGATTTGTTTTTTCCTATCTTTCTCATAGTCTGTTCTCTTCTCTGTATGCACGCTACGTTAACTACATTACTTTTCAAACACCCACACAATCATCCAACGACAAAAGCTCATGAAACATGGGATAAAGGAAATTACAATAGCATCCATAGGAATATACGAAATAATACACTTACCTTGGTCCATCTTCTCTCCCAAGGTTTAGTGCAATTGAGCCGTGTTGCGGCTCGCGTTGGTGCCGTTGGTAGGTTGGCATCGTCTAATAGGGATAGTGGCATCTCGTTTTCTTTTTGTGTTTACTGGCGTCACTACGTTTGCTAGCGTTGTCTGTCCGCGAGTGGCAGCAGCTGCCGTTATCGATGCCTAGTACTGTGGTACTATCTTTGGAAGGACGTCAAGTGTTTTCCGGGTTGGCGTGTGTCGGGGAGTTTGGTTGGGATGGAGCAGCAGTGAAGTCCGGCTGTGCGAATACATGTCGGGAACGCAGGTGGCACGCAGGCACTGCCGGATCGAGGGGCTGTAGTTGCGAGGGCCACAACCTCGTTCTCCACCTGACCCAGGACGTGTGAGTTGAGTGAACATTAACCCAATAGTGAAATGTCCACTATTTTGAGATCACGCCGTTTGTTCGCGCGTTGCTGCTCGCAAGGTCGCTGAGACGAAGAGCAACGAATGGAGTGTTTGGAATTGGCGAAATTAATTAGTCGTCCTCCACCACTTATTATTAATCATTGAATTCCTTGTGTTTATCGATGAAGTTCAACCAGTGGTATTTTTCTGTCTAGTGGCCGCTAACGCCGCAGTTACCTGCCCTGGAGGTTAGCGTATTTTCGGGTCAGTGAACTTTTCCTCGCCTTGCCGCTGCTGTCCGGTAAGGCGTGTAGTTCGGCAGCCTCCTTGATTGTGGTTCGGATATCTGTTTCTTTCGGACTACTTTGGTCGTAGTGGTTCCTTCTGCTTCTGGATGTTCTAAACACCGGATTCTGAAGACGCAGTACTGTCCGCCGGTTCCGCCTTGCCTGGGTTATTCCATCGTTTTATTGGTTATCAGACGTTAGGTAGATTTGGCAAGAGTGTTGTCCTGCGTTTAAACTGTCACTAGTTTGAGTTGGCATCCGGTTAAGTGAATACAACTCTTGGCATCCTGTCTCGTCGTTTACGAAGTTGAGTGACCTTCCCAGGTCGATCCTTGGAGCACTGTCTGAGGCCCACTTCTCTCTTGATTTGGCCAGATTGTGATGATTGTTTTTTAAAAATAAAAAAAAATAATTTTGAATTATTACTGTTGGGGCCTTCAGCCGACAAATAATTTGGATTTCTTGTCAATAAGGCCTTGAGCCATGAATTCAATTGGTCTTAAGAATTGCTAATTAGATATTGTCTGTCAATAGTGAAAATTTGATGATTGTCCCTTTTTATAATATTATAGTATATCTTGGAGAAGTTTAACTCGTTCTTAAGAATTTGCTATCCAGGCCTTCAGCTATCAGATTGTTTTTCAGTTATTACTATTGGGTCCTTCAGCCGACTAATAATTTGAATTTTTTGTCATTAAGGCCTTCAGCCGTGAGTGCAACTTGCTTAAGATTTTTTTTATTAGACAGTCAAATTTGATAATTGTTCCTTATTGTCAACCATATTCGCAATTGTTTCCAATTAAAGAGTACGCGATTAAAAAAAAAAAAAAAGAAAGAGCTGAGCACCCAATGGTAACTGAGTACGGCCCCGTCCACACCAAATCCTGGCTTTCCCTAAATACCATGTTTCAGCAATCTTGCCAGGGTAAAATTTAGCGTGATAGACTCGATAACAGCGCCAAAAATATGAGACGCAAGTGACAAAGTCCAGTTAAGTGAAACTAACCGATGGACACGTTTCACAACACAAATAGTTTCGTTTCGTGTGGTACCGTGTCCAGGAATCGTGGAATTTTGATGAAAGGCGTCGCATCGTGTTCAGCGTTGAATCGTGGTTCTGCACTACTCCTCACGACCATCGCCAGCGAGTATGACGGCCACCTGAGAAGATGTCTCGTTCTTCCAGTGCTTTGAAGGGACGACTGTCCTGGTGTCGTGGTGCCAGAAGCCATCTGCTATCAATTCACGTCAGCGGTCACGTGGTAGTGACTGAGGAAAAACTGACGGCACGGACATCTTTCGCTCTCATATGTTACCCATCACACGACAGCGCTGTGAAGCTATTTTTCGACAGCACAGTGCTCGTCCACACACGGCTACCAACTGTCTATGTGGTGTAGAGGTGCTCTCAGGGTTACCAAGTAGCCAGGTCTGTCCCCAGTAAACACGAGTGGAAGCAGCTCGGACGTTAAGTGCGTCCCAGGACTAGTTTTAACAGTTGTGGGTGACCTTGCCTTCCCAGCCGAATCAGTACATGCATGCAGACCCAAAGAGATGTAACGTCAGACTGATAAGTCGCTCCATATTGACAAGTTATTTCTAAATTTGCCTCGATTTTGTAATCACTGAAATAACATCTCATACTCTCTCAAGTTGTGAAGTGTCATATCTTTTCACCTTCGCTTCTCAGTGCTTCACTTTTTTTTGTCAGACAGCGTAATGCACAGCGCTTAAGTGGATACTGCAAAAAAATATTAAATCACTCAGCAAACTCTTTCTATTGTGACCACTCTGTGTAGATGCTTTTTATATTTGCATCAAGCTATGGTAGCGTGATTCAATAAACGCAACCCAAATAAACAACAAATAAATAAATAAAACAAACTTGGCCATTCCTACACACCGTCGTTCATCACGGTTCAAATATCAATTTCTGTCTAAGAGTCAGTTAGCGGAAATCTCTCAATCTGAGAGCTGACGCACCATCGTTACAAAGGGACCCAGAATCTCACGCTGAACCCGAACAACAGTAAAAGTAGAATGTTTAGCAAGTATAGAGCATTTCCAGGACTGAAGGTCGCGTGAAGTACGAGAAATAGCAGCAAAATCGGCGGCGAATTTGAGTCCAAACTTTTCTGATCTCGCCTGACACATACGCCACGATCAATCTTGACTAAACCTGAATAGCCCCTACATCTTACGCTACTTGTCTTAATAGTGAACGATGATCAAAATTCAATGTTTGGAATTGCCTAGGATGTAGCCTTAGTGGGATGACGAGAACAGGGAGAAAAGCTGATAGCAAATGCTGCTCTACCGCTACGCTCAAGACAGAAAGTATTACGCCGCGGATTAAAAGCTGATCAAGTAGTTACACTCCTTTTGATCTACTGCTGCTGTTGTGAACAGAACATGAAACTCTTTCCGGCAAACTTTTCTTTTTTGGCACAATGAGTTCCATAACATATCATCTTACACTTACAATAGATAGTGCAGAGGGTTGTTTGGCGGAGGAGACCAGACAGCGAGGTCATCGGTCTCATCGTATTAGGGAAGGAAGTCGGCCGTGCTCTTTCAAAGGAACCATTCCGGCATTTGCCTGGAGCGATTTAGGGAAATCACGAACAACCTAAATCAGGGTGGCCGAACGCGGAATTGAACCGTCGTCCTCTCGAATGCGAGTCCAGTGTGCTAGCCAATGCGTGGCCTCGCTCGACGAGATAGTGCAGACTTCAAGTCACTGTGGAATATATAGTTTGCAGCAGTAGCCAACCGCTGATTTCCGGATTGTTTCCGTGATATATTCAGATATTACAGTACGGTGCTGTGCGGCTTCACACTGGCTACAAGCAAGGGGATCGGCAGAACTCAAAGTTAAAAGCTGAGTGAAGAATAATAAGGACCGACTCGTCAACTGGCAGGTGAAAGCATGGCAGAACTCGTACAGTCGTGAGTCGGAACAATGAATACAACATTATTTTCCTACAACTCACAATCGACTAACCTTGGGATACGACGGCCCTAGTCAAAAGATAGTGCAATATCTAGTGAAACACGGTGTATACATTTACATGCATAGAGCTAATAATAAAAAGAATGCAGTACCTCTCACTGATATCAAAAAAGAATACTCGACTACATACAGGGTGTTTCAAAAATGACCGGTTTATTTCAAACGGCAATACAAACTAAACGAGCAGCGATAGAAATACACCGTTTGTTGCAATATGCTTGGGACAACAGTACATTTTCAGGCAGACAAACTTTCGAGATTACAGTAGTTACAATTGTCAACAACAGATGGTGCTGCGGTCTGGGAAACTCTATAGTACGATATTTTCCACATATCCACCATGCGTAGCAATAATATGGCTTAGTCTCTGAATGAAATTACCCGAAACCTTTGACAACGTGTCTGGCGGAATGGCTTCACATGCAGATGAGATGTACTGCTTCAGCTGTTCAATTGTTTCTTGATTCTGGCGGTACACCTGGTCTTTCAAGTGTCCCCACAGAAAGAAGTCACAGGGGTTCATGTTTGGCGAATAGGGAGGCCAATCCACGCCGCCTCCTGTATGTTTCGGATAGCCCAAAGCAATCACACGATCATCGAAATATTCATTCAGGAAATTAAAGACGTCGGCCGTGCGATGTGGCCGGGCACCATCTTTCATAAACCATGAGGTGTTCGCAGTGTCGTCTAAGGCAGTTTGTACCGCCACAAATTCACGAAGAATGTCCAGATAGCGTGATGCAGTAATCGTTTCGGATGTGAAAAATGGGCCTATGATTCCTTTGGAAGAAATGGCGGCCCAGACCAGTACTGTTTGAGGATGCAGGGACGATGGGACTGCAACATGGGGCTTTTCGGTTCCCCATATGCGCCAGTTCTGTTTATTGACGAAGCCGTCCAGGTAAAAATAAGCTTCGTCAGTAAACCAAATGCTGCCCACATGCATATCTCCGTCATCAATCCTGTGCACTATATCGTTAGCAAATGTCTCTCGTGCAGCAATGGTAGCGGCGCTGAGGGATTGCCACGTTTGAATTTTGTATGGATAGTGGTGTAAACTCTGGCGCATGAGACGATACGTGGACGTTGGCGTCATTTGGACCGCAGCTGCAACACGGCGAACGGAAACCCGAGGCCACTGTTGGATCACCTACTGCACTAGCTGCGCGTTGCCCTCTGTGGTTGCTGTACACGGTCGCCCTACCTTCCCAGCACATTCATCCGTCACCTTCCCAGTCCGTTGAAATTTTTCAAACAGATCCTTTATTGTATCGCTTTTCGGTCCTTTGGTTGCATTAAACATTCGTTGAAAACTTCATCTTGTTGCAACAACACTGTGTTCTAGGCGCTGGAATTCCAACACCGGAAAAATCCTCTGTTCTAAGGAATAAACCATGTTGTCCACAGCACACTTGCACGTTGTGAACAGCACACGCTTACAGCAGAAAGACGACGTACAAAATGGCGCACCCACAGACTGCGTTGTCTTCTATATCTTTCACATCACTTGCAGCGCCATCTGTTATTGAAAATTGTAACTACTGTAATTTCGAAAGTTTGTCCGCCTGAAAATGTACTGTTGTCCCAAGCATTTCTATCGCTGCTCGTTTAGTTTTTATTGCCGTTTAAAATATACCGGTCATTTTTGAAACACCCTGTAGTTTGAAATGCGTCACCTACAACGGAAACAAGTTATCCTTTCGGACACATTAACCTCTAAATGAACTACTAAGAATTGCGAATGGTGGATGACAACAGACAATGACGCCAACCTAATTTCCCAATACGTAAATGAAAACTATCGCAGGTCGCAACTAAATCTGTCATCTACTCCAGCCTGTACTGCACGACTGCTGGAGTAATACTGAATGTGAGATTGGGAGCAGCATCGCTGTTGCAGTCTCCAGTCCGAAGACTGGCTGATGCAAACTTCACACTATCCTATCGTATTCAGACCTCTTCATATCTGCGACACTACAGAAACCTAAGTCCCCTTGAAGTTGATTACTGTACTCAAGCCCTGGTCTTCTTCTACAGTTTTTATCCATTAAAAATTGACTATTCCCTGATGCCTCTGGATGTGTCATGTCACTCGACCCCATCTGTTACTCACTTATACTTCTTTTCTCCTTGGTTAGATTCAGTACTTCTTCACTATTTACTCGATCTGTTACTACTGTTCAGCATTTCTAAAGCTTCCATTCTCTTCTTGTCTGAACTGCTTACATTCACTTTTCACTTTCATATAAAAAACCACTACAGACAAACTTTTCCAGAAACCAGAATATTTAATTTTTTACGCTTTAAAATATTTCTCTTTTACAGCAACTCTCGTTTTTCTGTTTCCACTCTGATTTTTATATCCAATATACTTCAATATTTCTCAAATAGCGGAAATTTATCTATTATTTTGAGTGTCTCCTTACGTAATCTAATTTTGTCAGTACCATCTGATTTAATTCGACAACATTCCATTACAATAATACTTTTGTTGAAGTTCATCTTATAATCTCTTTTAAGAAACTATCCTTTCCGCTCAGCCGATATTTCAAGTCATTTACTATTTCTGACAGAATTACAACATGATCGGCAAACCACAAAACTTTCTTTCTTATCCTAGAGCTTCCAGTCTCCAATTTTCATTGAATGGAAGTGCATGAACATGCCCAACTAATAACGCCGAGTATGTTTGCCTGGAACGATATAAATCTCAGTGTTGTATTGCTCGTTTTCAACCTACATCGAAGCGTCGCACCAGACAGAACCTGAAGGCTTGTATTAAACGTTCACTGGCGCACCATGCAGCTTGTCGGACGTTGTAGCCAAGGGCTGTGAGCAGAAGCGGCAAACAGATTACGCAACTTGCAAGTCTCACTGCGAGGTTAGATCTATGGAATCAAACAGTGTTGACCCATATACCGAAAGGCTTGCCAAGGACTACCCAATGGCAGTAACGAACGGTTTGGACCAGAAAGTCAGCCAGCTTCTAGCACGCCCTGGCCATTTAAGCTGACAAATCTAGGTCATTCAGTGTCTGCATCATATTAATGAAATATAATTCTAATGAGGCGCCCTAAAGTATTCGATGTTGTCCAAAGCCTGTTCACCATCGCCCTAAAATCAGCGATAGATAGAATCAAAGTTCAATGGTAGCGCATAAACTGTTGCACTCGCAACTTGTAAAAACCACACTATAAACCTAAATTTTTTATTTTTAATATTCATTATTTTAAACATTGTTGGACTTTATTTTCAACACATTTTTCATTTTTTTATTTATTGTTCTCTCCTAATACACATTAATTGTATAAGTAATCTAATACTGCTAAAAGAACTCCGTCTTCAGGCCACGAGTGGCGTACCGGGACCATCCGACCGCCGTGTCATCCTCAGAGGAGGATGTGGATAGGAGGGGCATAGGGTCAGCACACCGCTCTCCCAGTCGTTATGATGGTATTCTTGACTGAAGCCGCTACTATTCGATCAAGTAGCTCCTAAAATGGCATCACGAGGATGAATGCACCCCGAAAAACGGCAACAGCGCATGGCGGCTGGATGGTAACCCATCCAAGTGCCGGCCACGCCCAATAGCGCTTTATTTCGGAGAACTGATGGGAACCGGTGTATCCACTGCAGCAAGACCGTTGCTAATCCTGCTAAACACGTAACAAACTCTGACGCATATATTCTGGGACACTCACGAGTACTGTCACCAACGTGTGTTTCTTTGAAGTCACTCAAAGCGAAACTAAAACCAAATATACCACCTGACAAAAACTTGAAGCACTCAGAATCGGAGCAGAAAGCAAACTTCATGGGTTGATAGTGTGTGTGATGTTATTTCAATGATTGCACATGGAGTCAGACATACAAAGTATTTGACAGTATGAGCCCACTTATTAGAATAACGTTGGACGCCCACTGGGCTGGCTATATGCACTGATTCGTACGGAACGTGTGTTATAAAGCCTTGGCTTCCTCTCCTGAGGCAAGCTGGGCCGCAACTGTTGTAACTGTACCTTGATATCCTGGATACTGCCTCTGCGACACACATGTCTGTTTGGGGGCAGATCTGGGGATCTTGTAGGCCACAGGGATGTTTCACAGACAGTTCATAGAGACAAAACTACCATTTCTCGATGAACACTATTCTGTTGAAAACCGATTTACGATACTGTTGCATGAGAGGGTATAGCATGTACATGAAGTACTGTTCGCTCTATCACTACAACCTATGGCCTGAGTTCATACCTCATGGCTCCCCACACCATGACGCCAGTATAACACCACTATGCCTGTGACAAGCATTGGGAAATGGGACCTCTACCAAGGTGGAGTAATAGCTGTCCTAGCATCAGCAGTGCATCAATGGTCTGTGAGTTGACGTAGCTTCTCATAAAAAGCGACTTACTTCACGTTTCGTCAGTATTCTTTAGCTTCAACTTACATTTCGTGTGTGTCTGCCTTTAGTATGAACAGGAACTGTGATTGCTGTGTTCAGATGCGAGCCGAGTTGGTGGCCATCCACTCACAGCTCCAGGCAGTGCTGGCTTCAGTCACACAACTTGAGGATGTTGCCAATGGGCATCACTGTGGAGGGCCAGACGGGACGATCTGAGGGTCGTGTACACCCTCACACAAGGTAGAATGGGAGATCATCCCAAAGTGTTTCCTCTGATAAACAGGTTTCGGGCGCTGTCTGTGGCTAATGAAGTCCTTGAGCCAGATGAAGCCACTCGCCTGGTTCAAGAGTAATCTTCTTAGTCTGCAAGGACTGGGTGTTAACAGAGGGTGGAATTCATGGTAGTTGGGAGCTCCAACACTATGTATGTAATGGGGCACCTTAGGGATATCGCTGTGCAGGGGAAAGAATCCAATGTGCACTCTGTGTGCATACTGAAAGGAGTCATTCGAAGTGTGCAACAGGTGCTTCCAGATACCATTAAGAGCACAGGCTGCAGCCTGCTGTAGGTGATGGCTCATGTTGGTACTAGCGACGTTTGCCACTTTGCATCGGAAGAGATTTTCTCTTGTTTCAGGCGGATAGCCGATGCAGCAAAGACTTGCTTGAGAGATGAAGGCATAGCATCGTCGACAGAACTGACTGTAGTGCAACAGACTGTGATATAGAGCCCAGGGGTTGGTCTGAATTAGAGGCTCCGATGGTAGGTGTAGGTTGCGGATTCCTTGACTTGTGCCAAAGGACGGTGGGTTTTCGGGCTCTGATAAATAGGGTCAGGAGTCCACTACAAGCAGGAAGCGGCTACACGGGTAGGGGAGGCTATGTGGAAGAGACTGGGCGGCTCTTAGGTTAGAGGGTCTCGGGAGAGTGCAAAAAGGGCTTCAGTTTGAAAGGCTGCAAGGAAAACACAAGGTAGACCTAGAATAATCTGTATTGTAGCGGCAAACTGTCGTAGCTACGTTGGGAAAAAGAAGAAGAAGAAGAAGAAGAAGAAGAACAGAGTTCCAAGCGCTAATATAAAGCACTGAAGCTCAAACCGTTACAGTTACGGAAAGCTGGCTAAAGCCGGAAATTAATGCAGCTGAAATTTTTACAAAGGACATACCTGTGTTCAGAAACATAGGCTATATACTGTTGGTGGTCTAGTGTTTATTGCTGACAGAAGTAGTTTACCTTGTAGTGAAACTGAAGCAGACAGTTTCTGTGAGTTAGTATGGGTGGAGGTTATACTTGACAACCGGAATAAATTAATAACTGGTTCATTTTACTGAACTCCATCCAAATAGTACAGCTGCTGAAAGTTCAAAGAAAACGAGTATAATCTCAAATAGGTACCCAACTCACAGAATTTTAATCAGTGGTGACTTCAATCTACTCCCGATATGTTGGCGAAAATACATGTTTAAAGTCGGTGATAAAAATAAAATGTCGTCCGAAATCGCCCTGAATGCCTACACAGAAAATTATTTTGAACATCTAGTTCAGGAACCCACTCGAAGTGTAAATGGCTGCGAAAACATTTATCTTAGCAAAGAATAATCCTGACCAAACAAAAAGCATCATAACAGATACGGGGATAAGTGACCACCAGGTTGTTGCAGTTGGACTGAATAGCTTAACATCCAAACGCACCAAAAATAAACGCAAAATAGATCTATTTAAAAAAAGAAGTTAAAAATTCGCTTGACATCTTCCTAAGGGACAGTCACCACCCCTTCCCATCTGAATATGCAAGCGTAGATCACATGTGGTTTAAATTCTAAGAAATAGTATCGACAAAAATTGAAAGACATGTACCAAATAAGTTAACAAGAGATGGGAAACAAGATAGGTTAGAAAACTACTGCAGAAGCAAGAAAAACTATGCCAACGTTAAAATAACGTAAAATCCCAAAGATTTTGTTTGACAGAAGCTCGAAATTTAGCTCGAGCTGCAATGTGAGATGCTTTTAATAGTTTCCACAACGAAACTCTGTCTCAAAATCTGACAGAAAGCCCAAATAAATTCTGATAGAATGTAAGGAACGCCAGTGGTAAGACGAATCAATACCTTCACAGTGCGATAACAATGGTGATGGTATTGATGACAGCCCCACCGAATCAGAGCTACTAAACACGATTTTCCGAAATTTCTTCACGAAAGAAGACGAAGTAAATAATCCAGATGTCGAATCAAGAGCAAATATCAACTTGAGTAACTTAGAAGTAAATATCCTCGTTGTAGCAAAACAGCTTAAAACACTGAAGAAAGGAAAGGCTTCCGGTCGAGATCGTATATCTGTCAGGTTCCTCCCAGAGTATGCTGATACTATATACTATAGCTCCATCAAATACAACCGCTCGCTCGTAGAAATATCCGTACCAAGAGACTGGAAAGTTGCACAAGTCACACCAATACCCAAGAAAGGAAATAGTTGTAATTTTCTGAATTACAGAACCATATCACTAACGTCGATCTGCAGTAGGATTTTGGAATATATACTTTAGTCTAACATTATGAATCACCTCGAATGGAAATGATTTATTGACAAATAGACAACATTCATTTTGAAAACATCGTTCTTGTGAAACACAACCAGCTCTTTATTCTCGTAAAGTAGTGAATGCTATCGACAGGGGACGTCAAATTGATTCCATGTTTTTAGACTTCCAGAAGGCTTTTGACACCGTTGCCCTTAAGCGACTTCTACTTAAACAGCGTACCTATGGAGTATCATCTCAGTTGTGTTACTGGATTCGCGATTTCCTGCCAGCAAGGTCACAACTCGTAATAACTGACGAAAAGGAAATTTTGGAAATTTGTGGTAAGGACTATGGGAACAAACTGCTGAGGTGATCGGTCCCTAGGCTTACACAGTACTTAAACTAACTTACGTTAAGGACAACACCTATACCCATGCCCCGAGGGAGGACTCGAACCTCCGACGGGGGAGAGCCGCGCGAATTGTAACAAGACGCCTTAGACCACACAGCTACTCCGCGCCGTAACTGACGGAAAGTCATTGAGTAAAACAGGGTAATATCTGGTGCCGGCCGGGATGGCCGAGTGGTTCTAGGCGCTACAGTCTGGAACCGCGCTACCGTTACGGTAGTAGGTTCAAATCCTGCCTCGGGCATGGATGTGTCTGACGTCTTTAGGTTAGTGAGGTTTAAGTAGTTCTAAGTTCTAGGGGACTGATGACCTCAGCAGTTAAGTCCCATAGTTCTCAGAGCCATTTGAACCATTTTAATATCTGGTGTTCTCCAAGGAAGTGTTATGGACCCTCTTTGTTCTTAATCTACATAAGGGATTTAGGAGAAAATCTGAGAAGTCATTTGAGATTGTTTGCAGATGATGCTTCACTTACCGTCATGTTAAGTCATCAGGTGGACAAACCGAATAGCAAAATGATTTAGACAAGATATCTGTAGGGCGTAAAAGTGGCAGTTGATTCTAAATCGTGAAAAGTGTGAAGTCATCCACATGAACAAATGAAAAGAAGCCGGCCGCTGTGGCTAGCGGTTCTAGGCGCTTGTCCGGAACCGGGCTGGATCGAATCCTACCTCGGGCATGGATGTGTGTGATGTCCTTAGGTTAGTTAGGTTTAAGTAGTTCTAAGTCTAGGGACTGATGACCTCAGATGTTAAGTCCCATAGTGCTTAGAGCCATTTGAACCATTTGAACTAAAAAGAATCCGCTAAATGTCAGTCACATCATAAATCATACAAATCTAAAGACTGTAGTCACAACTGATTGCTTAGGGGTTACAGTTAAGAACAAATTAAATTTGAACGCATCAAATGGATTAGCAATTGCGAATATGGACAACCAAAAGGTGCAGAACGAGAATGAAAATTTTTGACGGACCAAGACTAGAACCCAGATTTCCCGGTTATCGGGAGTGGTCCCTAAATTTTTTTAAATTTCTTCTTTTCTTTTTTCTTTTTTTTTAGAACTCGCCACTTAAGTAGCACAGTCAGCGGCAGGCTGGTGGAGGCAAGGCGGGCAGGTGTCGAATTCCGAGGCCTGGCCATGGTATCTTCCCTCTCCCACCATGACATTTGCCATCACATTTTTTATTTCCAATCAACAAGTAGAATGGAGCCATACACCAAAAATAAAATTACGGCGAGCGTGTGAACAAAAAAGAGCCATCTTGCCCACTGGGATCACCTTATCGAAGCGGGCGGCCAGTAAGAGGCGGTCGTCTTGTCTACAGGCATCACCAACCGTCAACCGCGGAATCTGCGGGGCCGCTGACACAGTCAGAGACTGTTTTTGTTACCGCATGGGGATCGTGGAAACATCACGTCTGCAATCAAACAGCTTCTCATACCCAGCACACTCCGGCTGGGCTATGTATACATGAACGACTCTGAATAGTTAGCAAAAAGGTTCCGATATTGCGTTTGTTCGTTAAGACCATGAGCTCGTCCATCATGTATTGCCACAAATCAAGGGTCATTAGGCTGGCTGAGCACGACTCAAACTTCCATATGTAGTCAAACCATGTGTCTACGGTCTGTACTAGTACATCGATTTTACTTGAAAATCGCTTGGCGGTGCCGGCGGATAAATACAGCATTGCAGTGCCTATGTTGTTCCGAATTACGATGTAATATTCCTTTGGACATGCAAATCCGCAATTACTAACACATTTCATTTATTTCATGACGGCTGTAGTAGCCGTAGTGCCTGTTTCTTTGGACATGCATGAATGCTCGAAGAATCTCTGTAACTGTTCTGAAGCGAATGCCGTGAAGTGCTTTCTTCAGTTTAGTAATCATCCCAAGGGATTAAGTGCGGCGACTGTAGTGGATGATAACAGGACTTCACAACTCGGTCTATCGAACAAATCAGTCACAACCTACGTCATAATCGCCAGAGCATCGTCCTTAAGAGTGACGTGAGGGCCCTGCACAAAGCGTCTCCGCTTTTTTCTTGAAGCTGGTCGCAGACTGTATTGCAATAATGAAAAGCTTAAGAGAAAGAAGAGGCGACACTTCCTGCAAGATTCGCCAGTCATTTTGCATGGCATTGTTCGGTCGCGTTTGCTACAAGCTGTTCGATCGATGGAGCTGGGTATTGCCTAACTCCCCCGAACTTAAACCCTTAACACTTGAACTTGACTCCTAAATTGAAGGGAGGACTTCGTGGCGTAGGCTTTAGAGCTGTTACAGAGATTTATGGCCAATAGATCGCACCGCTCGAACTATCAACACAACTGGTGCTTCTAAGGGTATACTGGACTTCCTTACTGTTGGCAACTGGTCATAAACAATGCTGGTGACTAGTCTGAAGGACAATAAAACTTTGAAATATGTTTATTTTGTAAATTTGTAATTAAATATTAGTCATTATTAAAGTTACAGCCTTTGTATTTTTTTCTGTGGCAATGGAAAGGATCTTCAAAGAGGACTCTGACGACACAGCATGTGCGGAACCTGATCAAATAGTACCAAGATAACAGCAACACTAACCACTGTCGCGGAATCGTGAGACTGTATCCCGCAGAAGTCCGCCCTGCTGTACCAATTGTAAGCAATCACGCAACTTAGGTACATTTCGTGTTCGTTGTTACGACTGCCGTATCAAGCGCTCCAAATGTTACCCATGAACACTGATACATGCCATAAAGAGATCGCGGACAAACAATACTGCAAGTCGAATTTCATATAGACTTCTTGCAGTACAGGCATACGGGGTGCCAGTTATTGAACTATAGGGAAAAAACGTAAATTAGTTACAAACTATGCTGTGCACACCATTGGTTCAATATGCAAACTTAGCTACAGATATCCGGTGTAAATTATGAAATGTTCGATATGCGTGCCTTCATTGGTGATGGTGTGACGCAGGCGAAAAGCAAAATTCTGCATGACTCGCTGAAGAATCGGAACATCGATGTTGTCGATGACCTCCTGAATGGCTGTTTTCAGGTCAGCAATGGTTTTGGTATTATTGCTGTACGCATTGTCTTTAATATAGCCCTACTAAAAGGAGTCGCATGTGTTCAGATCCGGAGAATATGGCGGCCAATCGAAGCCCATGCCAGTGGCCTCTGCGTACGCCAGATTCAGAATGCGGTTCGTAAAGTGCTCCTCCAGGACATCAAACACTCTCCTGCTTCGATGAGGTCGAGCTCCGTCTTGCATGAACCGCATCTTGTCAAAATCCAGGTCACTTTGGACAATGGGGATGACATTCTCTTCCAAAACCTTCACGTACCGTTCGGTAGTCACCGTGCCATCAAGAAATATCGCACAGATTATTCCATGACTGGACATTGCACGCCACACATTCACCCTTTGAGGGTTAAGAGACTTCTCGATCGCGAAATGCGGATTCTCAATCCACCAAAAGTGCCATTTTTTCTTATTGAAGAACCCATCCAAATGAAAGTGGGCTAAACCGAACTATGCCCCGCGGCCAACTGTGCAGTTTTAACGGCCTAACGCAAACCGTTCAGGAGTTATGAAGATTTTATTTCGTTTAGTTCAGCAATTGTCACCCTGTATGTTATATATTTTATGTTTTCGGAAGGTCTTATTCATTCCTTGCAGGCCCCTTGTTTCAATTTTCCCTACAGATAAAGGTGTAGCCCTTTAAAATCTAGTGAGCGTGAAAGCCATTTTGCTTTTTTTTTCCTTTTTTCCCACGACCGATCCAACGTTACTCTTTTGTTAGGAAGGTCTGTAATTATCTGTGCGAAATAGGCAAAACATATGTCGTGTTGATACCGTCTGGGTTGCTTTATGTCCAGTAGAACGTCTTCCAATAACTGTGGTAGCGTGTAAGTTGGGAACAGTGGATATTTGTCGCTTTTCAGATTCTCATACCCAAAATAGGCGCCAGTGATATAATTCTTGAGAGTGCACATTACAAATTGATGGTTTATCCGCGTGTATCAGTCAGGGCGGATTTTCAGATGACCAGTAGTGCAATCGCTAAGATTTATCTGCTTTCATTCATAAATAAAATCTTGCAGAGAAAATCAACGTCACATTGCTGTCGCCGCTTGACCACCCAAGAACTGTGGGTACGCCAACTCTGACGGTAGATGCCCGTGTGGCACCCGAAAGCGTTAAGCATTTACTCTCCACATAATACAACAGTTGATGCTTCTACATTCGGGCAGCCAGTGCTGGCAGGGCTGATAGTAGTGTACCACCATGGAATGCAACGGTCAGCACATGGCACACAGTTACTGGTATGTCAGCTCAGAAGCATTGACGTCACGAAGCCGGTTGCCTTATCGGTGTTTGTGCTCAGCCACTTGCGCACTAAGCGAGGTTACACGCGGCGTCCAGGAGACAATAGCCAGGGTACCCATGACCCCACTGTAAATTACAGACAGGGGAGGCATCTATCAGCTTGCTCCGATTATGTGAAGTGGTGCGCAGAAATGCTATGGCCTCCCATTAGGAATGAGAGCCGGCCACAGGAACAGAGGCGAACGGCAGCTCCGCGGCGTTGCAGGTCAGTCCTCAAGAATGCCTGCCGGATGATTACGGCAACAGCTCCCCATCCGATTTAACTCGGTAGCTGGATTTGGAACTCAGGCAGGACTTGCTAATCTGCAGAAGATAGAAGGTGACTAGATTAGCAGAGGGTCGACCGACATCGGCTTTCCATCTTGACAAAACGGCTGCAAATAATAGAATTCCAACAGACCTGAAATAGTATTTGTGCAAGACGAGTTTGTATGATCTAAGGTGTGGTTGCAATGACATCATTCGTCCTCTTTTCCCCTTTGGTCAGCTTTGTTGGCTGCTTCATGATTTCGTAACTTCACCTTTCAAGTTCCCTTTCTGCTGCGTCAGTCCCAAGCATTCTTGTGGACGGTTTGCACAGCCGCCATTATGACAATATATCTCCCCCTCCCCAAACTGCAATGATGTCATTTTACTACGTTGCTGAATCGGGTGCTGAGCTGATTCAGGGTGTTGCAATAGCTGTCATGTTCACTGTTGTTCCATCAGTGTTTCTTTCTCACTGGCATCCCGCCTGTCTATTGACCCATGCTGCTCTGCCTCTGGCGATGCAAGGAGAAAACTTTAAAAATTTTCTTGTAGAACCAAGTACATTACTCTTCTCAAAATGGTTCAAATGGCTCTGAGCACTGTGAGACTTATCTTCTGAGCTCATTAGTCCCCTAGACTTAGAAATTACTTAAACCTAACTAACCTAAAGACATCACACACATCCATGACCGAGGCAGGATTCGAACCTGCGACGTAGCGGTCGCGCGGCTCCAGACTGTAGCACCTAGAACCGCTCGGCCACTCCGGCCGGCATGCTACTCTTCTGTGTAGCACTATTGCAAATTTCGTCAATTGTTTTTGATTGTAATTAACAACATACTTTTTACAGAATTACCGTTTAGTAAGTAGATTTCAACCGGAACCTTTCTTTTAGCACTGTCGTAGCAATACCAATGCATATTAAGTGACTTACACTACTAAAGGGGTAGTTTATGCCCACCAAAAAAAATTATTAATGGGCAACAAATTTTGAAAACTGTTGTTGACTGTAATTAGCAACAGACCTTTTGAAGACATGTTGATGTGTAAGTAGAGTACATAAGCTTAAAATACGAGGGAGTGTTGTAAAGTAATGCCTTCGAATTTTTTATGTGAAAACTCTTTAAGCTTTTTAAACGAAGCAAATGTTGTTAATATTCTACATCTTTGTTCTTCAAGCCTATATATTTTCAGCCTCTGTCACTAAAGGTCTCCGAACTAAAGCGGGTAACATGGCAGTGCGTGACGAATAGGGAGTTGTAATGAAGTTTCGAATTCCAAAAGTTTGCCCACACATGATGCATCCCCTCCTTCAGCACGACAATACCAGATCACACACACGTCCTGCGACATCTTCAAGCAAAAGTGAGGTTGTAGCTTCGTCACCAAAGCCAAAGGCTGAAAACCGTGACGGTGTTAACAAACTGGTCTCTTGTTGGGAGAAATGTTTTCGTCACCAGGTTGAATGTGTGGAGAAGTACGTTTGTAGAGACGAAGAAAAAGATGTAGAATGTTAGTAATGTTTGTTTTATTTAAAAAGCTTTAAGAATTTTCACATAGAAAATCGGAGCATTACTTTTCAGCACACCTTCGCATCAAATAGGAGATTCGTTGTGAAAAGTCGCATGTACTAGTAATTAAAGTTTTGAATTAAGTTTAACCGATAAAATTTAAAACAGTTATATAATCTGGTAGAAGAATTCATTAGAAACAATAAATATTTTTTCCAATTTAAAAAAAAATGGACATAAAATATCCCACTTCCCTCCCCGCCTCCCCCCTCTCCCCCACGGTTGGAATTGCTAGAGCTTATGGAGCGAAATATGAAAGGCATTCCATGCCTTGGAACACAGTATTTGCATAAGACTTCTTTGGCTGATCCCAGTCGCACTTTCAAGATGCCTCGTTGCAGGGTGTTCTACTATCAATAATGGTATGAAGCATCGCTAGTTCTCTGGAACTCTCGTAGGTGGGTACTATTTTTTCTGACAGGGATACTCGTATTGCCTTGTTATTACGTTAAACTGCTCCCGAGGGTTAGCGGCCATGTGGCAGAATGCGAGGAGAGATTTGCGAGGAATGGTCGCGTACAGGTGAGTGGTACCGAAAGTTACTTGAACAATTCGCTAATGTGATGAAATACCAGTTGGGAAGTTTTCCGTCGATTCGTAAGACGACAGTGACTGATTACTCGGTTTATTCTCTCACTGCGCGAAATTGCGGAGGAAATCAGCGGGCAATACAGTATCGTCATTTTTTGTAGTTTTCGTTGACTGAAGATATTGTTGGAACAGTTATAAAGGCTACCGTGGACTGTTATAGCGTGGTAGATTAATATAGATAAACAATACAGCAGTGGAAGCTCTCAGTTAATAATCCTTTATACAAGTCTGATCTCTGTAAATTATGGAAATGAACCATGATAAAGAATACTCTCGTAGTGAGGTGTAGGTTGTTCGTTATCGCTCCTAAAATGTTAGCTGCATTTGTTTCATCAGTTGCTCCAATTTTTTCTTGATTTTGTTCTTCATACGTTCAATTTCTTGAATGATTTTTGTAGTGTTTGCAAAGACAGGTTTACAGGGCTTGGCTTGATCAGAATATCTTTCAGCCTCGACGCCCAACGTTGCTCTAAGATTTTAGCATAACTTTTTTCACTGTCTACACATTGTGAAAATCAGAATAGCTTCACGAGCACATTGATCGCTACAGCAGCAGAGCACCGGCTGGTGGTCTTCAGGCGCACAGGTTAAGACATGTATCGTACCTCAGTTAAGGTGTTTGCTCACATTTGTGACAGTAGGACAGACCGCTTGTCCTGAAGGTAGGTCAGTGGTTTCCGGCGCTGTTATCTTTTTACTGTTTGATCAAGTCCTGCAATTGTTATGCAGTTGAAGTCTTATTCGAAGGATCTTCGTAACGCCAGAGAAATAGTATACATAAGAGGCATTTGAAGAAGTTGCTGCAGCGTATATGCAACGGAGCGCGACTCCATGCCGGTATATAAGCACCGATATGTAGGATCAGTGTAGCATTCGTGTCTTTCCTACGTTACTACCAAATGAGTCCAGAGAAGCTCAACGCACTCTTATTCTTTCCTTGGCTGCTGAAGGACATCCATCGGAGAATGTATATGGGACAATATGTCCGTCGAAAACTACAACTGCGACAAGAGCTGTTGCTGCTTCATGATAACGCGGGAAACCGAAAACGTCGTAGCGCAGAAGTTACACAGTGGCAGACAATAGAGCAATCACGCTATAGCCCTGATCTCTCTCCACGCGATTATCACGCCTACGAAAGCTTAAAGAAAGGTCTTCAAGGGTCGACGAACCTTATCGGACGAGGATTTGGAGCAGGCAGTTATGGAGGTCTCCACGCAATAGAACACGTTAGGTTAACAAACGCGTATCTTCAAGTCGATGCGTCGGTATTTTTTTCCCACAAGGCACGTGTTAACGTTGGAAACAATATAATCATTCCAATTCGAAACAAACCAGTTGCTGTCACGTGTGAAAATTATCGAAGTATTATTTTAATAACTCACGGCTGCAAAACACTAACACGAATTCTTTGCAGACGAATGGAAAAACTAGTAAAAGCCGAACTCGGGGAAGATCAGTTTGAATTCTGTAGAAATGTACGAATTATACAAGAAGCCAGGTTAAGGAAAGGCAAACCTATTTTATAGCATTTGAGACTTACAGAAAGCCTTTGACAATGTTGACCTGAATACTCTCTTTAAAATTCTGAAGGTGGCGGGGATAAAGAACAGGGAGAGAAAAGCTATTTACAATTTGAACAAAAATCAGAAATCAGTTATGAGAGCTGAAGGGCACGACAGGGAAGCAATGGTTGAGAAGGGAGTGAGACAGAGTCGTAGCCTATGCCAAATGCTATTCAGTCTCTACATTGAAGAAACATTAAGGGGAGCCAAAGAAAAATTTGGAGTAGGAATTAAAATCTTGGGAGAAGACATAAAAACCTTGAGGTTTGCCGCTGACATTGCAATTCTGTCAGAGACCGCAAAGGACTTGGAAGAAAAATTTAAAGGAATGGACAGTGTCTTCAAAGGAGGATATAAGATGAACATCAACAAAACCAAAGCGAGGGTAATGAAATCTAGTCAAATTAAAGGAGGTGGCGCTGAGGGAATTAGATTGAGAAACGAGACACTTAAAGTAGTAAAGGAGTTTTGCTATTTGGGTAGCAAAATAAATGAGGACGGTCGGAGTAGAGTGGATATAAAACGTAGACTGGCGACGGCAAGGAAAGCGTTTCTGAAGAAGAGAAATTTGTTAACATCGAGTATGGATTTAAATGTCAGAAAGTCTTTTCGGAAAGTATTTGTAGGGAGTGTAGCCATGTAATGATGTGAAACATGAACGATAGATAGTTTAGACAAGAAGAGAATGGAAGGTTTTGAAATGTGATGATACAGAAGAATGCTGAAGATTAGATGGGTAGATCACGTAACTAATGAGGAGGTATTGAATAGAATTGGTGGAAGAGGAATTTGTGGCACAACTTCACTAGAAGAAGGGATCGGTTGGTAGGACCGTTCTGAGACATCAAGAAATCACCAATTTAGTATTGGAGGGCAGCATGGATGGTAAAAATCACAGGGGGAGACCAAGAGGTGAATACACTAAGCAGATTCTGATGGATGTAGCTTGCAGTAGTTACTCGAAGAGGCTTGCTCAGGATAGAGCAGCATTCACAGCTGCCTCAAACCAGTCTTCGGGCTGAAGATCACAAGAAACGTTAAAAATTACTTGCTTGCGTCAGGAAATTGACGACGTGGCTGACAACTTAGCGAAAACTCCCTACCAATGTACACTACTTGCCATTAAAATTGCTACACCACGAAGATGACGTGCTACAGACGCGAAATTTAAGCGACACGAAAAGATGCTGTGATATGCAAATGATTAGCTTTTCAGAGCATTCACACAAGGTTGGCGCCGGTGGCGACACCTACAACGTGCTGACATGAGGAGGGAAGAAATGCGTACCATTACGTTTCCGACTTTGATTGTAGCCTATCATGTTTGCGTTTTATCGTATACCGACATAGCTGCTCGCGGTGGTCGAGATCCAATGACTATTAGCAGAATGTGGAATCGGTGGGTTCTGGAGGGTAATACGGAACGCCGTGCTGGATCCCAACGGCCACGTATCACTAGTAGTCGAGATGACAGGCATCTTATACGCATGGCTGTAAAGGATCGTGCAGCCACGTCTCGATCCCTGAGTCAACAGATGAGGACGTTTGCAAGACAACAACCACCTGCACGGATAGTTCGACGACGTTTGCAGCAGCGTGGACTATCAGCTCGGAGACCATGGCTGCGGTTACCCTTGACGCTGCATCACAAACAGGAGCGCCTGCGATGGTGTTCTCAACGACGAACCTGGATGCACGAATGGCAAAACGTCATTTTTTCGGATGAATCCAGGTTCTGTTTACAGCATCATGATAGTCGCATCCGTGTTTGGCGACATCGCTGTGAACGCACATTGGAAGCGTGTATTCGTCATCGCCATACTGGCGTATCACCCGGCGTGAGGGTACGGAGTGTCACTGGTTACACGTCTCGGTCACCTCTTGTTCGCATTGACGGCACTCTGAAGAGTGGACGTTACATTTCAAATATGTTACGACCCTTCATTCGATCCCTGCGAAACCCTACATTTCAGCATTATAATGTAAGACCGCAAATTGCAGGTCCTGTACGGGCCTTTCTGGATACAGAAAATGTTCGACTGCTGCCCTGGCCAGCACATTCTCCAGATCTCTCACCAATTGCAAACGTCTGGTCAATGGTGGCCGAGCAACTGGCGCGTCGCAATACGCCAGTCACTACTCTTGATGAACTGTGGTATCGTATTGAAGCTGCATGGGCAGCTGTACCTGTACACGCCATCCAAGCTCTGTTTGACTCAATGCCCGGGCGTATCAAGACCGTTATTACGGCCGCATTTGGTTGTTCCGGGTACTGATTTCTCAGGACCTATGCGCCCAAATTGCGTGAAAATGTAATCACATGTCAGTTCTAGTATAATATGTCTGTCCAATGAACACTCGTTTATCGTCTGCATTTATTCATGGTGTAGCAATTTTAGTGGCCGGTAGTGTATGTACTCGTCCTGGATGTACTCTGGATAGCCTATCGTAGCTGTCGTATCCAGCACAGTGAGCGTCATGTGGAATGCCTGATTGGCAACAATAGCCGGTAATTCTGTAACAACGGAATGTTGTCATAGGCCGGCGGCGAGAGCCAGTCGGTCACGCGGAGTGCAACGTGCTCCGTGTCGTGCCTGATGCAAGACAGAGGGCCGTCGAGGCACGCGTTCTGCCGGCTGCGGCGATGTTCCAGGAAGGCGGCCCCGCTGCGCCGCAAAGGGGATGCACACGGCGCGGCGTACCGCACCCGAGCAGCGCTTTCCAGCAACGGCACTGACCTCAATCCCCTCCGGAGACGTGCCTGGTACAGCGTGGCCCGCCCGGAAGCGCTTCCCTTAACCATCCTGCTCGCTCATTCTCAGAAACCCGTGTGAGCAAGCCAGGGTCGGTTTAACGCCAAAGCGACACGAGCCGCCGCTTGGGGGGCCGAGCTGACAGGACCGCAAAGCACCGCCACTGTGAGGCGGTAACTGACACGGGCGAAACGGTACGAGGGAAAAGGGCGCACAACATGATAAGACGCTTCTGTGCAAAAACTTTCTCGGACCAGCCCTGGAGCAAGCAACAGACACGATCTCTGCTCTTTCTTTGAAGTGACAATAAAGTTCACACAACTTAATCAAATGTTTCTTTGTGCTACCGTCACTGCCGCCTAGTATGGCGTTCGCTGAACAAAGCCTGAGGAAAATCTATTTTGTTTTAAGTTTGAGGGCTGATGCCCTTTCTGTCGCTGCAGCAATCTGTTGCCTGAGGGAGAGAAGTTGTGCGCGCCACTTGTCTGTGAGTTGTGTGAGCTTTGTTCTCTGTGTGACCGTATTTTAACTGTTTGCATATCGTATTTCCTAAAACGGGAATCGCGAACTAGTCCATTATTTTCCTAAATGAGCGTCGTAAACCGCCTAAAGGCCACAGGCAAGTTGGCTGGTGCACCAGCCACGGTTGTTGATCTTCCGAATGCATTCGTTTCGTGTCTGCTCACTTGAATCTGTCGCAATCTAGTGCTCCGCATGTTACGCTACATGTATTTTTCATTTTTTATATTACTTCTCTCTGCTTCTACTCCTGCCCTACACTCTCCATATCTACCTTGACCCTCGTCGTCTTCATCGGCTTGCTTTTGAATCACTTATTTGATTTTTCGCCTTTTTATTTGTTTTTTATTTATTTACCTCTTCCAGAACTGAAAATATTGCTATGTTAGTAGGAGAAGTATGTCACTTCTTCAAGTAAAGTAATTTAATCTTCTGATGTTTTAAAATATCTTCATGTAGAATTAAAATTCGCTACTCGCCCAAGAAGGAAAATGAGATGAAAGCTGGTGTCTTTTTAGAGAAGTAATTATTATGGTATTAAAGTAAAGAAACTTATATAAGTAAAATTAGGACTGATGGTTTTTGTTCTTATGGCTCTATCTCAGCGCAGTAACTGCTTCAAAGTTGGCCTTGTTGAACTTCTCGTGCAAGTTGGGTAATGTCATAGACAACCACCGATATTCCGGATGCCAATACCCTGTCATTTTCAAACCACAAATACAACGAGAGAGCGAAGTGCAAGGAAATTTACTCTCTTGGTAGGCTCCTTCGTTATGGTTGGTAGAAAAACGGTTTAGTGTTGGATTAAGTAACTTCTTTCGATATGGGTTAACTTCCACCAATGACCAGTTCTATGAGCAGACGGGTGCAGTGGCAGATGTGAGCCTTTAGTCACCCGTTATTACTAATTTCGTGGTACACGGCCTGGATTGCGCGGCGCTGAAAAGTGCATCCTTTTTGTAGATATGTACGTGATGATACTTTTTACCTCATGGCAGTGAGAGTTTGAACAACTTTTAAGAACATCTTAATTCTGTACCCTTCTTAACTGGAAAAGGATGAATGACTTCCTATCCTTGATGTGATGGTCGGAAGGACCTATGATGGTTCATTGGGACGCACCGTTTATGAGTCACACTGATTTGTATCTTGGGACTCGTTGTAACACATCAGCTCAGCGTGAAGGGCTGCAACTAGCCTGTGTAGTTTGTTTAATGAAAATACGAGCTGATAAGGAGAGGAGGCATTTACGTACATGGGCGTTTACGTACTGGGCTGTTAAAGCAACAGAGCGAAATCCTGCATGCGGAAACGCTCCTTAAAAAATTTAATTAAATAAAAACTTCAAAAAAGGAATCATCATTGCATTGGTGATTAGACCAATGATGTAGCCAGATAACAGTACCTACGTACATTTTAGTCCCAATTCGGCCTTTTCCGTAAGTAGAACAGATTCAAAACTTTAGTCATAGCGCCATTTTTGAATACTTAAATAAAAAAAGTTTGTGATTAGCATTCATTTTCAGGATGGTGCAGTAGCAGCTGGACAGCGAGTAAAACATTGAAGGTTGTAGTAACATTTATGGTACATGAACCCAACATCTCTTACTTTGGAATAGGTACAAGAAACAGGAAACACGAACGTAAATAAGAAGACACACATACAAAGAGGCAAATCATCAACTCTAGATCAACAGAGAGAATACCTCAAGAACGTCGTGATTACCGCCAGACCATCATCAGTTTCATAAAAGCATATACATCATCACAGTAAGCCAAACAAAGTTAGTGGCGCCACTGTGACTGTTGTCACATAGTGACACAAATTACATTGTGGCAGACAGTTCACCTCTTCATGGTACATCAACAATCAGCATAATGCTTCGAACGCAGACGTCCCTAACGTTAATGCTGACTGTTAATATAGAATGAAAGATTGCACTGTTTGAGACATTTTATGATCGACGATGTAATATATATTACTGTGTGACAAAACAGTGACGAATTCACGGATTTTATTATCTGGCGCCATTGATTTTATGTCGCCTGGTACAGGCCTGGCCAACGAGATTTGCGCTCTCGAAGCACGCACGCGCTCAGCGGGCGCAGCTGTGTCTGCTCAGCGCTCCAGCTGCGGTCACCACAGCGGGCAGTATGTCTGTTGTTGCGCACGTGGGGAACTTAGGAAGACGTGTGCGCAACATAGTGCGACTGCTAAGACGTGTACGTTGCAGCCTATTTTTATAAGCAGGATGTTGTCACTAGTATTTGTTGCTAAATTTTTATTTTTCTGCCAATGCAATAACTTTGTTACTTAAGTACATTAGATAGTGCTAATACGGTGAGAGAAACTGCAAAAAGCTGTTGTGATGGTCATAAATTTATACACATTTCGATTTTACACTGAAGAGCCAAACTGGCACACCTGCCTAATATCGTGTAGGGCCCTCGCAAGCACGCAGAAGCGCCGCAACACGACGTGGCATGGTCTCGACTAATGTCTGAAGTAGTGCTGGAGGGAACTGACACCATGGATCCTGCAGGACTGTCCATAAATCCGAGTTCGAGGAGTCGGAGATCTCTTCTGATCAGTACCTTGAAAGGCATCCCAAATATGGCCAATAGCATTCATGTCTGGATTTGGTGGCCAGCGGAGATGTTTCAACTCAGAGGAGTGGTCCTGAAGCCACTCTGTGGAAATTCCGGACGTGTGGGGTGTCGCATTGTCCTCGTGGAAATGCTCAAGTCCGTCGGAATGCACAATGGACATGAATAGATGCAAGTGATCAGACAGGATACTTACGTACGTGTCACCTGTCAGAGAGTAGTCCCATATCACTGCAACTGCACACGCCCCACACCATTACAGAGCCTCTACCACCTTGGACAGACCCGTACACGCCCATCCGCTTGATACAATTTGAAACGAGACTCGTCCAACCAGGCAATATGTTTCCCGCCATCAACAGTCCAATGTCGGCGTTGACGGGCCCAGGCGAGTCGTAAATCTTTGTCGTGCAGTCATCAAGGGTGCACAAGTGGGCCTTCAGCTCCGAAAGCCCATATCGATGATGTTTCGTTGAATGGTTCGCAGTCTGACACTTGCTGATGGCCAGGCATTGAAATCTGCAGCAGTTTGCGGAAGGCTTGCATTTCCGTCACGGTGAACGATTCTCTTCAGTCGTTGTTCGTTCCGCTCTTGCAGGATCTTTTTCCGGCCGCAGAGATTTCGGAGATTTGATGTTTTACCGGGTTCCTGACATTCACGGTACACTTTTGAAATGATCGTAGAGGAAAATCGCACTTCATCGCTACCTCAGAGATTCTGTGTCTCATCGCTCGTGTTCCGACTATAGCACCACGTCCAAACTCACTTAAATCTTGATAATCTGCCATTGTAACAGCAGTAACCAATCTGACAACTGGGCAGATGGTTCAAATAGCTCTGAGCACTATGGGACTTAACTTCTGAGGTTATCAGTCCCCTAGAATTTAGAACTACTTAAACCTAACTAACCTACGGACATCACGCACATCCATGCCTGAGGCAGGATTCGAACCTGCGGCCGTAGCGGTCGCGCAGTCCCAGACTGCAGCGCCTAGAACCGCTCGGCCTCCCCGGCCAGTAACTGGGCAGACACTTGTTGTCTTGTATATGCAATGCCGACCGCAGCTTCATATTCTGCCTGTTTACATGTCTCTGTGTTTGAATACGCATGCCTACACCAGTTTCTTTGGCTCTTCGGCGTAGAATATGTAATATTTCTGGAACTATCGTACATGGTACAGTCAAACACATGGAGTATCGCAGATTAAAATATTTTAAACTCGAACGCTGGCACGACTTTGTCAGTTTCATAACGGAAAAAAAGTTTACACACATATAGTCTATGTTGAACGAAATATTCAGCACTGATATAATTTTAGCGGTTTGTCTGTGCATTCGAGTATACTGCTCTTGGGATATTTTATATGATTCTTGCTAATTCTTCAATTGAAACTAGATCATTGAGCTGGGTGCAACACTGTACTTCTGTCATCTTAAGTTGGACCTCACGAGGTACATCAACAGCCAGAAGGACAATGGTCTGACCAATAAATCCAAATCAGTCGTGCAAAGGACTGGAATCAGTTTGAGAACTCGTGATGAAAAGTTTCAATTATTCAAGCGTAGTCAGCCATACCTGGTCCAAAAATGACTGGTTTGTATTCTGATAAATGTACCTC
Organism: Schistocerca gregaria; assembly: GCF_023897955.1. NCBI lineage: Eukaryota > Metazoa > Arthropoda > Insecta > Orthoptera > Acrididae > Schistocerca > Schistocerca gregaria. The sequence continues at coordinate 377,072,699 of NC_064924.1, forward strand.
GTCATGGACATGAAGCTGATTATTTTTTGTTTGACTGCACCAGTCTTGTGCGCCGTACCTATTACCACGCGATTCTTCTATTTCACGAAGAGAATTCAAATAATTGATGTCGACAGTAAAATATTTTTTTACTGCTCTGCTTACCTGCAATTCCAATTTCTTTTATCCCTGACGGCTGCTTTCAGTTCAACCAGCACTCAATCTAGTTCGTCAGATGGCAAGTTCCTCGTATCGCCTTTGTATCTGGTATTGTAATGACGTTCCAATGAATGTTTTACCTGCTCATAATAGTTCAATGGAATAATGAGCACATTGTCTGGCCTTCAAACGATACGGAAAGTAAAGCAATTCCCGTTCTGTTGTGAACGATACTGCTTTACAACTTTTTTTTCTTTTTCACTAGAGCCCTAAGGCAGAACGTAAATCTGAAACTGGTGTTACTAGCAAGGTGCTTGCTGTGTGACAAGGCGACTGTTTTCCTCCAGCCGCAGCCTTGCTTTACCTCTCCTTCCCCTGTCCCGCTCACTGCTGTGCTCGGAGCGCTACCAGCTGCGCGGCCGGAACGCTCGCGCCTGCAGAGCGCTGTTTGGCCAGGCCTGGTCTAGTATAAAGTTTTAAATCCTTTTACGAACCTGATGGTGGTCTGTGGGCGGAAACTGGTTGTTAAATTAAGAAATTTTATCATGAAAGTCTTCGAATATTTAAGAGTGGTGGGGCGCCACCTTCTGAAAATGTATTGGAAGGATGACATGCTATCCTACTGATAAGAATAAACGCATGCTCCAGAAGCGCAAGGAAAGTCTGAGGTACTAGGGTCAGCTCATGTTCTCAATTACGCAACATGTAATGGACAAATGGTTTGTTATAGTAACACAGGGGTAGAAAAATGTACAAAACAAAGGTCACACATACACAATGACTATGCAGATTCAGCAAACGCCTAGATAGCCCATGGGTGAAATGGAATTTTTAAAATCACTTCAGACTATACCATCATTACTGGGCTCTCATGTGGTATAATCCACATGGATTTTCAAACAGTGTAAGCACCACGACAAGAAGCAATGAATCAAATAATTTGTACAAGAAGGGCAAGCGAAACCCCTTCTGTGGCATTCAGACAGGAGGAAGAGACACTACGGAAATATTCATTCACTGTAAGTGGCTCCTAACTCTCTTAATACCTTCTTGGTTCTTTACACCGTGAAAGTGTCACAAACCCAACAATTAATTCAGCACTTTACATCAAAATAGCAAGCAAAACACATCTGTAGCATTTTTAAAGAAGGAAGTGAACACTATGAAAGTACTTAATCATCCTGAGTCATCGCTAATTCGCGTATAACCATATAATTAATTGTACACGAAAATTATTACGAAATTAAACAATCCAGTCTATATCAAAATATCAAGGAAAAAAGGTCTATAGCATTTTAAAGAAAAAAAGTCGGTGAAAGCGCATATTTGGCACGGGAAAAAGCTATGTGTCCTATCACCATGTGGTTCATTATATAAAGGAAGTATTGTGAAACTGACAAATAAAATCAGCAATCTCAATCAGCCAATAGAAGCTTCAACTAAAAAAATTTAACAGAGCACGATAACAATATTCATTGACTGCTATGAGTGGAGGTAGGTTTGTGAAGTGAGGAAGGTGCTGACAAATGATAAACAAGTAATTACATTTACTTGAACTTTTATTGACCACTAAACACCCATAACATAGAATATCATTTGACTATATTTTGAAAACTTCCCGTGAAACAATTCAATGCAACAACCTTAAATTTTTAAACAATTTTCAAATATTAACCTATTAAAATTCTAAACAAAATCTCTTTAACATTTAAATGGTACAGAATTCTTAAAAATTTCTTGTACTGAGTTCTCAAGCTTTCTTACAAGCTTCCAAAAGCCACATGCAACAATACACTGATACACAAACCTCTTTCACAGGCCATATCTTTTAAATCATTCAAACGAATAGAATCAATGCCCTGCACCCAGACAGCCCACCACCTTACACGCAATGGAGCGATTATAATCGATCCAACACAATCACCACATCCGTGCATGACAACAGCCTCCAGATGCCATCAACTCAACAGCACATCACAAAATACAGTGAGGCTTCCTGCAACCCATAGAACTCATTAAGCACTGCAATATTAAATGAAATGATGAACTAAAATCACCCTACTTGGTTTTAAAATTTTAATACAAGACACACAATAAATGTTACCGTTAACAAACATGGAATAATCCCCATCACTTAGGATGGCTGTAAACATACAACTGATCTGTAATTCTGGCAACACAGGTATCAATAGGAACACCACAACAGTCAGTAGCAAAACAACTCCAATATGAAGAACCACATTTTGACACTTCTTAATGACAAATGACTTACCAGTATCAAAACCTGTAACTGGCAGCCAGTTCTGGATATTCAGTTGTTAGAAAATCCGCTATGTACTGGTTCAATTCTTGAGCCCCACCACTCAGTAACAATTACCAAAAACAGTTCTACTGTAAACAAAAACTTCTTCAGTTTTTACACTGCCTTAAATGACACGTGTGTGACCTTTGAATTATGTCACATCATACATACGCTCCTGATGGCACCTAAAACATACCCTTATCCCAGGTGTCCTGAAGCTAATGATACCTTGTTGTGGAGCATGCTCTGCTATTGAAGTTTCAATCTTACATGGACTAGCTGCATGCTCGCTATTGCAGAACCGGATAGTTTCTGTTTGAACTGAAATGAAACGACTGCACACCATTGACGGCCGATATCCCCACCTTGAAAAATTTGGCTACCGAGTTACGAGCCTTCTCAGTTAACGCTACACTGGGCGACTTGCGTGTGGATGATGATGAAATGATTACGAGGACTGAGCGAAGAAAGTCTGCAAGACAGGCAGGGATCGAATCCAGGCCCACTGCGTGGCAGTCAGACACGCTAACCACTCAGAAAAGGTGGGCGGATTCTGTTTGAACTACCACCTTATCTAGGTCAGAAAAATGTTCTGGTCCTGTAGCAAAAAGCAACCGTGACCGGTCTTCTAGTAGCATTCTTTCCGGAATATTCTTAATTATCTCTGCTTGTGACAATTTCAGTCAGAAGGCTGACAGTACTTCCCTAATAACTTCAGCTTAGTGAACCAACTGCTCATTAGAACTTTGCACACGATAACAGTGATGATTTATCTGCTTACTGAGTCCCTGTAGAAAATCTCCATAACAAGGCGTTGGAAACGTGATCAGAGAATTCCCTTTTTCTAAGCACTTCACTAATAATTCGACGCATCTGATCTTGCCCTAGTAAGTAAACCACTTGAAGCACTACGGAATCTTCGACTTGCATTTTATTGCTCCTCTAAACACACCGACGGCCTCAAAACATCAATTATCCAGTCGTTGATGTCTGTCGAGAATTTCTCAGTCTGCAAAACCATAGACTGCAATGGATTTGGGAGCTTACTGAAAAATTTCCACTGCCCTCCCTTATCTTCCCTTGAGCACATAATACCTTCTCCCTGACTGGATTGCCCGTAAAGCGAATGTCCTACCGAAGGAACATTACTTTAGCAGCTGATGGCACTGGAGTAAGGCTGCTATTGGATTAGCCTTTCACTTCATGATACAATTCGAGAGGATACCTGCTCCAGAGCACTATAAACGTTTTGCAGATCTTGAACATGATTGCCTATGTAGGATAGCTGAGGCTGAATTCTAAAGGCTTATGTGCAGGTGGGAACACTGCCTTGCAATAACTCAAGATTAGCCAACACACTGGATAAGGAACAGCTACAAACAGTGCAGGAGTAGCTTACCCCTCAAACTCTTGCCCCATTTGTCTTCAACCACCGGTCCAACATATCATACAATCTATAGCGCATATCCGGAACACTACCTTCCTCTGACATCTCCTGTATATCAGGCTGATATTAAAAGGACGCTTTGGTTAAGTATGAAATCCATAATATGTATATTCCATCCAGGACCACTCCCATTATAATATCTGAAACAAGCAAAGCCAGAATAGTATTCAAAAAAAATATCATCTTTTCTATACACAAACAAAATCAGAATCAATCTGCAGCACCAAACCATGCTCTGCTACCATTCAAATTATCAGTATTCGCTTTAAGGGCAGAATTAAAGAAAAAGAAAGAAAAGAAATCGCAACACCAACATTTAAAACAATTTTCAAATATTATACTGTTAAAATTCTGAAGAATATGTTTGAACCTTAAAATGGTATTCAGTTCTTAAAAATCTCTTATACTGATTTAAATGAAGGCTTTCGAAACATAAATGTGATAATATGGTGGTTACAAAAGTTAATAAGATCTTAGCAAAATCAAACGTTTTAAGGGTACATGGTGCAATACACTGATATAAAATCCCTTCCATAGGCCAACATCTTTTAAATGACCAAAAAAAGAAAAAAGTATCCGTGTTCCATGCCCAGGCAGGCCGCCATTTTAAACATCAAAGGATCGGTTATAAGGCGACCCCACAGAATCACCAGCTGTCACATCTCTGCATGTCAATAGCCTCCATATACCATCATCTCAATAACACATCACAAAATACAGTGAGCTTTCTTGCAAAACATAAACACCCTTATGCACTGCAGTATTAAATGAAATGGTGAACTAAATTTCATCCAAAACACACGATAAATTTACTATTAATAAACATGGAATGACCCCCAAGGTTAATTGTTATTAGTTGGAATGGCCGTAATGGCACAAGAATTTAACATCCAGTCGGTCAGTAATCACAGTTCTGGCAACACAAGTGCCAATAGCAGCACAAGACAGCTCCAATTTGAATAATCAACCATTTGACACAGCTTAATGGCAAATTATTTACCAGTATCCAAACTTGTCAATGGCAGCCAGTTATGCTCATACAATTAGTAGAAAATATGCTATAAACTAGTTCATTTCTTGGACCCCAACGCTACTGATGTCAATTACCAAAAACAGTTACATTTTAAGCAAACATTTCTGCAGTTTATACACTGCCTTAAATGACATGAGTGTGACATTTGAAGTACACTACACCATACACAGCTCAGACATAAGTCATACAATTATCAGGTACTAATTTGCTACTGGAAACGAGGACAGAAGAGAGTAACTGTTTTACACTTGCAGACCAAGTGCAAGGGACTCAGTACAGCGCCACGATTCTATCTACAGGACAGCAACCACTCTTCCAAAGTCATCATATCCAAGTCTATGAGGTGCGACAATAAAGTAATGAGACTGATTTTCTTTGCACCATGTGGCAACCCTGCAGGCTTGCATAGGCATAATACCTTTGACCTTCGTCTATAAGCTGCTTCTAGTCGAAGCGGCACATCGATGCAACTGCTCAGTTGTGAGTTGTGCTGTAAAAAGTTATCAAGTGTTTGTGTCTTTCGTCACGGAAATGGAACCGCATAATATTACGCAACTTTTTGCGTTAAATTGGGTGAAAACGCGCCGAAAACTTACGCTAAGCTTCGGAAGGCTTTTGCATAGGAGGTTCTGTGAAGAGCTCCTTTCTCGTTGGCATAAAATGTTTAGTGAAGGCAGAACGAATGTTGAAGATGAATACCGCAATGGATGACCACTAACCTCACGGAGACATGTCAACTTGGCCAGGGTGCATGAACTCGTATGATCTTATCGAAGATTATCCATGAAAATGATTGCAGATGAACTGAACAGTAATCGCGAAACGGTTCGTCTAATAATAACAGAAGATCTTGGTATGAGAAAGATTTGTGCAAAACATGATCCCCAAAATCTCACACCACAACAGCGAGAAACCTCAAAACAAATTTCAGTACTACCACAGCCACCTTATTCACCAGATATCGCTCCGTGGGACTTTTTTCTATTGCGAAAAGTCAAAACGGTGGTCAAGGGACACCATTTTCAAACAACACAGGATGTCCAAAAAGCTGTGACTAGGGTCTTGGAGAATATTATAGAAGATGAGTTCCAGAAGTGATACCATCAAAGGCTGAAGTGCCGGAAAAAGTGTGTGCAATCAGAAGGGAACTACTTTGAAGGAGACAACACTAAACTAGACTAGAACGGAAAGCAACATTTTTTCACATCAATCTCATTACTTTATTATCGTACCTCGTATACATTTTTCTTACTTCCAGAAGTAATGATGCTATCCTGACTTCTTTAGGGGCCCTAGCTCAATTGACTACAACCAGCCGACGATCCCTGTTCCCCTCGCTGGGCCACAAATATCTTCGCTATCTCTCCTTCTCTCTGCCGTTACGGCAACGTCCTCCAACTCGTTTTCTGTCACCGAACCAACGGCCAAATACACGCGTGGCCACGCGACTACCGCAGCTCTTTCGGTTGTCTGCACTCACTGTTTGTCTCGATCGGTTGCCCCACCATCCTATCATTCAATGATCTAAAACTATCTTAGCAATGGCTGCATCGATCCGTTTCACCTCGCTATAGCTAACGCTCTATATCAAAATACCAATCAAACACCACCTTAAGGATGAAGAATAAAGGAGACAGCACGAGAGCTGTTACTTAGTCTGTGCACATTTGGTTGACCTATGACCATAAGGTTCATCACAGCGGTACGACGAATTTAGTAACAGCAACAGGCTGCAGAGTAGAAGTGACTGGTTGATGTGGGGCTGCCAATTAACACACCTGGAAATTGAAATAAGAACACCGTGAATTCATTGTCCCAGGAAGGGGAAATTTTATTGACACATTCCTGGGGTCAGATACATCACATGATCGCACTGACAGAACCACAGGCACATAGACACAGGCAACAGAGCATGCACAATGTCGGCACTAGTACAGTGTATATCCACCTTTCGCAGCAATGCAGGCTGCTATTCTCCCATGGAGACGATCGTAGAGATGCTGGATGTAGTCCTGTGGAACGGCTTGCCATGCCATTTCCAGCTGGCGCCTCAGTTGGACCAGAGTTCGTGCTGGACGTGCAGACCGCGTGAGACGACGCTTCATCCAGTCCAAAACATGCTCAATGGGGGACAGATCCGGAGATCTTGCTGGCCAGGGTAGTTGACTTACACCTTCTAGAGCACGTTGGGTGGCACGGGATACATGCGGACGTGCAATGTCCTGTTGGAACAGCAAGTTCCCTTGCCGGTCTAGGAATGGTAGAACGATGGGTTCGATGACGGTTTGGATGTACGGTGCACTATTCAGTGTCCCCTCGACGATCACCAGAGGTGTACGGCCAGTGTAGGAGATCGCTCCCCACACCATGATGCCGGGTGTTGGCCCTGTGTGCCTCGGTCTATGCAGTCCTGATTGTGGCGCTCACCTGCACGGCGCCAAACACGCATACGACCATCATTGGCACCAAGGCAGAAGCGACTCTCATCGCTGAAGACGACACGTCTCCATTCGTGCCTCCATTCACGCCTGTCGCGACACCACTGGAGGCGGGCTGCACGATGTTGGGGCGTGAGCGGAAGACGGCCTAACGGTGTGCGGGACCGTAGCCCAGCTTCATGGAGACCGTTGCGAATGGTCCTCGCCGATACCCCAGGAGCAAAATTGTCCCTGATTTTCTGGGAAGTGGCGGTGCGGTCCCCTACGGCACTGCGTAGGATCCTACGGTCTTGGCGTGCATCCGTGCGTCACTGCGGTCCGGTCCCAGGTCGACGGGCATGTGCACCTTCCGCCGACCACTGGCGACAACATCGATGTACTGTGGAGACCTCACGCCCCACGTGTTGTTGAGCAATTCGGGGGTACGTCCACCCGGCCTCCCGCATGCCCACTATACGCCCTCGCTCAAAGTCCGTCAACTGCACATACGGTTCACGTCCACGCTGTCGTGGCATGCTACCAGTGTTAAAGACTGCGATGGAGCTCCGTATGCCACGGCAAACTGGCTGACACTGACGGCGGCGGTGCACAAATGCTGCGCAGCTAGCGCCATTCGACGGCCAACACCGCGGTTCCTGGTGTGTCCGCTGTGCCGTGCGTGTGATCATTGCTTGTACAGCCCTCTCGCAGTGTCCGGAGCAAGTATGGTGGGTCTGATACACCAGTGTCAATGTGTTCTTTTTTCCATTTCCAGGAGTGTATTTGGTTCTCACGCAATTTATTATCAAATACTTTTTCTACGGGGCCTCAATACCCAATATTAAGGAAAGCAATCCCCAGAAGATTCAGATCAAAATTAGCGTAGTAATCACAAAAACATTAACTGGTTCCCTTTTAGCAGAATTCTTAGATTACCTGAGCAAAAATCTTCTGTGACTGAATAGTCAGTTTCTATAACACAATTAATACTGGACATCAGTCACATTTTAGACAAAAATACGAAAGAAATCACGGAATAACTGAGCCTTAGGTTGAATGCCTCGAAAGTCCTATTTGTCTCACTTGTCCCCTTGCCAGCCAAACACTCCATCCTAACCCCGGTCGCTCAGCTCTTCGGCAATGGCGATTATATCAGCAGGCTACTTCGACGCAGTGCCATCTGCTGAGCAGGATGGAATTTCAACTGTGTCACGACATAACACGGCATGATCACACCCGCCGCAGCCAGCTGCGGCCTCCACCCCTTTTTTTAAGGTGTAACGCAAACACATATCACATTTCTGGTCCACACATCTATCCTATATGTGCAAAATAGGAGGACAAGAAGACTAGAAAAATTCCAACAGTGAACGAACACCTAACACATCCTTTATTCTATCCAAGCCATAAGAACGTCTGAGCTGGGGAAGATGAGATCGACGTTCCCTTGCCGTTGCAGTTTCCTTTAAAAAATAATTTGACTGGAGTAACAAATTTAAAAATTCGGCAGGGCATCGAAACCGTGGTAACACTTTCCCCATCTGCTTCTCCCCAGCGTTACTTACCTAAGCAAACTTCCGTAGGTAATCCTGATTCTTTACTTTTAGCCCATTATAGGCTATTAGGACCTCTTCTTTTACTATACTATTTAGCTCCCGTCTGGGGGTTGCTTAACTATTTTTCCTGGTCTGATGTCACTTCTCCTGAATCTTTTCAGGAGATATCTTATTAGGTAGTAACTCTTCAATAAACCTTAGATTAGATGTGAATTCAGCCGAAAATCGAAAATAAGCTTCACAGGAGTGTCCGTATGTTTCTCAAGTTTAGCAGTATTGAAGGAATACATCAATTGTCTCGTCCCAGTAGGTATCGTCTTGGTAGTGTGACACGAAGGTTCCGACTGACCCTTTCAGCGAAACGGAGGTTCAGATAATACAAAGAGTGGATGAGTACCTCACATCTAGCCTGAAACAAAACAGTTAAAACATTCTGGAACCGGACGTGGAAGCGTTCGTTGTCTGATAACAAAATCTGACATGGACCAAAGGTACCAAACAAGTTTTGCAAAAATTAATAGCCGCCTGCTCTGTGGCTGCACGAATGGAAAACAGCCTAGAAAATCTCGGTTGGCATCTACACAAATAAATGCGTACTTGTCTCCCAAACCTGAGCGAGCAAAGAGCCCCAAAAAACGCGCATATTTTTTTTTTAATTGTATCACTGCTGGTTGGGAAACCAACGTACCCTTCTTTATACCATAAAGTATTCGACCAGTGCAACACGTTCTACAAAACTGTACCACAGTTCTTCTGTCGGACTGCACACCCCTCCAGATAAACTCCTGCGAGTCCTGGCATGCATTTTGTATACCCACAGGTGACTGCTGATAGTAGGCCAAAAGCATCAGAACCAGCTTGGTGGAAACTACGACCTTTGAATGATGATCTTTCCTAGGAACAAAACCTCATCTTGCATAGACACAGCTTAGCCTTTCCACTCTGGTCACCCTGTCTCTTATCTGTCTCAGGGTTTCGTCCGCCTCCTGATATCTGTAGCTACCCTTATACACTGCCAGGAACTACCCAAAAATCATATTAAGTACATCAGATCTCGGGAGCTTCTAACCCATTCTTTCAATTCAGCCTCCCTCAGAATCATAATGGAACATCCTACTTAGTCCATAGGCAGTTACTTTGACAGTGCCCCTTACATAATTAATTTCAAAGTGGAATGCTGAGATTCCATCCAATTCTATCAGTTCGTTTATGGTATGCCAAAACGCAACTTTAGACCTCATTACTGGTTTGAGGTTGGAATAACCTACGCTCCAAATAAAAATGAAACTTGTCTGAGATGAATAATACGGCCAGTACCTCCATCTCGTAGCCAGAGTACTTGCTCTCGATGAATGGTAATCCACGAGAGACGTAAGATAGCAGTAGGACAAGCGAGAGAAGGTTTGCCTGGACAATATTTACCAAAATCCGGGATCGCCAACACTGGAGTAGACACCGAAGCCTTCTTAGGCCCTTCGAAAGCAGCTTGCTAAGACTCCCTCCATTCAAATTTGCAGCCCTTTTTTTCTTCAGGGATGTGGCTTGCTGAGCAAAATTAGGAACGAATTTTCTAAAACAGTTAACCATACCAATAATACTTGCCGCTTTCTTTGCATTCGTCGGCTGTAGATATTTCCTTGTTTCGTGAGTTCTACCTGGGTGAACCCTAACTTCATCTGGGCACACCACACGCCCAAAAATTCCATACCCCGAACCTAAGTTTAACCATGTCATATTTCACAACTAAACCTGTCCACCTTAACCGAGCAAACACATTCCTCAGATGAAGCTTCTCAAAGCTACGGGTAAAAATAACGAGTTGTATACGTAACAAAATTTTATTTCCGAAAATATCGAGTCCAACAACTGGAAGAAAACAGCGACTCCAGACACAAAGCTTAAGGATACTCGAGAAAATTCGTAGAAATTCCAATCAGTATGTCTGAAATCCTCCTCGAGTAGCTTCTGGTAGTAAGCTTGGTTGAGATCCAAGGCGATAAAAGCCTGCAAGACAATTAAAACAGGTGGACAAATCAATCAATGGAATAGACTTAAGGATCACCGTCTGATTTAGTTCACAATAGTCCTCCGCTGGTCAAAATTTATCAGAAGGCTTCACCACCAAGAGAATATGTGCTGAAAAGGGTGATTTGGAGGAGGGGGGATAACGTCGCGTTTTAACGTTTCCTCTATGAGACCCTTCAATTCTTTCATACTCGTAGGAGATAAACAATAAGGTGGTATTATAAGCGGAACCATACGCGTCAACTTAATCCCGCACTGACACACATTTGTTAACTCACTACATAAAACACTCAGCCCTTCCATCATGGTAATTGAACCAGCTATACCTTACTATCAACAATGAAATAGGATCCAGATTCAACAGATTCATCTCAGCTCATATTCTGATTATTGGTATCGTAACCAACACTCCCAAAACTACTAGTGTCTGAAGCGACACAAAGTGGTTCGTTATTGATTTCGCAGCATATAAATGTCTGATTCCGCTGTTGAACCTTCATCGCACTAATTTTTATAGTTAATTGGCCTGGTGCAAATTGCAACATTATGAAGTATGGCTTAAATACTACTATTACATGGCGTATTGTGTCGTGATCACGTGGGTTTTCACTCTAAGATTGTTTTCGCGCCTCTCATTGCTTGACCATACCTGGCCTTTGACTGGCCAGAACTAAGAGACACAGACTTTGCTGCTGTTTGGCAAAAGTTTGGTGGCGCGAGTTGCCAGTAGCAGTCTTTTACTGGAGATGGTCATTGAGAGGGAGTTCGCAGCCATAGTCGAATTGTGTGTACTGTTCAGGACAGTTATTTTTAGTACAGTGAACCTCAAGACCATCAGCACCTACTCAACTGCAGGAAACTGTCGGAACCTGTGTCCATGGACGATCTGATTATCGCCAATGATAAGGCAGTCTGTGCAGCGGAATACTGGGCAGCACATGGAATATAAAGACGCACATATTCTCTGTAATGCTTGTAATATATATGCTATGTATGATATGCTATGTGATATGCTATGTATGATATGCTATGTATGATAAGTTATATTTAATATGTTATGCTCTGGACACGTATAAATAAATAAATAAATAAATTTATGATTGCAGAAGTTCTTTGTTGAGATGGAAAAAAAGCGCACCGAGCAGGCTCAGAAGATGCAAGAGGTATACGGAAGTACTGGACCAGTAATGATGAAACTTGAAAGTGATGTCCTGCAAACAAGTACTGGCTGTTGCCCTCTTATGATACCTTACTATGAGTCACACGACATTCCATTCCAGTACAGTGTAATTCGAATTCACTGCAATTCATTGACTACGTGACTCGTATTCAGACGATAAGATCGAACCAAGCAGTAACACGTGTGATGATATGACATTGTACAATAGCTCACTCTTATTGATATGGAGAAGTGTAGCAGGATATAATTATGATTCTATCAGCGATTGTGTTATGTCGTTGGGTCTCACATTGCAACATGGAATAAATTCCTAGCATACCTTAAAAAATTATTTAATCGTTATTGTGAAGTAAATTTGCACGTTCCTAGAGCAGTTCCACAGAGCCGAATCATCGACTGAGCCACGACCGTGCGAGAGGGTCATAACGTGAGGAGATGCAGTGTGAGGAAACAGAAATTCGGCGACATGTGCCTGATATGAACATATGAACCTGCAACTCCCATGAGAGCTACTGGATTGTCACTGATCCACTCATCTGTTTCCCTCCCTTACTGTGCCGTTACCCTGACTCTATCATGCCGTTTCCATTGCTATCAATCACTTCTTACGTGTCTCTGCCTCCACAAGCATAACAACTGTACTGTCTCATGTTCTAAGGGCGCTGACTTTCAGGCGCTCCACCCAAAGACACCGCTTTACTCTCCCCTCTCTCAGAATAATGACATATAACCCCTTGAATATTATTAGCCAAGGCTCCCAGGCCCATGATTCTCTGTACAATGTTGAACACCACCTACATCATGTTCCGTATGTGAAAGACACAATGTACTTGCTGCAGTTATATTGATATACTCGCCAAAGGGTACCTTACATAATGCCCTAATTTACATAATGCGCTACACTGGCATGCAACTTCCTCACGAGACTGGGAAGGCACTTCCGCTTGCAGAAATTTAATAAACGAATCAGTCTATACCAAGATTGAGCTGCCAGTCATGTTGTACTTCAATGATAACTGAAAGCAACAGCTGTATTGTAATCCAACATCGTTTATTCAAAACATACTACCAATTTCGATGCTAAAAAGCTTTATCGTCAGGCGCCTGAATATAGCAATATGATAAAGAAGTATGAGCGTACAGACAACAGAAATCACAGTTTCTGATTAAAAAGGGGGATAAATCACATCATAAAATTACTTAATGAAAACTGACGGAAAATCATCGATCAAAACAGAAGTGATATCCGGCGTTCCCAAAGATAGTGTTCTAGGCCCTTTGCACTTCCCTTTCTATATAAACGATTTGGGAGACAATCTGAGCAGCCGTCTTAGGTTGTTTGCGGATGACGCTGTCGTTTATCGACTAGTAAAGTCAGTAGGAGATCAAAAGCAATTGCGAAACGATTTAGGAAAGATATCTGTATGGACGAAAATTGGCAATTGACCCTAAATAACGAAAAGTGTGAGGTCATCCACATGAGTGCTAAAAGGAATTCGTTAAAATTCGGTTACACAAAAAATCAATCAAATCTAAATGCTGTATATTCAAGTAAATACCTAGATCAATTACGAATAACTTAAATTGGAAGGAAGACAGAAAATGTTGTGGGGAAGGCTAACAAAAGACACGTAGAAAATGTAACAGATCTACTAGAGTGCCTACACTTCGCGTGACCGTCCTGTTTTAGAATACTGCTGCGCGTTGTGGGATCCTTACCAGATAGGATTTACGGCGTACATCGAAGACGTTCAAAGAATCGCAGCCCGTTTTGTACTATAGGGGACCGAGGGTCACTGAAATGATACAGGATTTGGAGCGAACATCATTAAAGTCGTTTTTCGTTGCGGCGCTATCTTCTCACGAAATTTCGATCACCAACTTCCTCTTTCGAATTCGAAAATATTTTGTTGGCGCCGATCTACATAGGAAGAAACGCACACCATAATAAAATAAGGCAAACCAGAGCTCGCAAGAAAATATAAAGGTGTCCTTTTTTTCAGCGCACTGTACGAGACTGGAATAATAGAAAATTGTGAAGGTGTTGCGATGAGCCCCCTGCCAGTCACTTAAATGTGATTTTCAGAGTATCCGTGTAGATGTAGGTACTTTCGTTACCCATACAAAACAAAATTCAGCACCCGAGGGGAACCCACGTGAACAGCGAACTACATTAGCAAAGTGATCGATGGCAGATTCATCCCTAACCGGAACACCTACGAATATGGGATTTGTCAACAGTTATAACAAAAAACGAAACAAACTAATAACATAATGCCAACCGGCTGGAGTAAAAGAATGCAACGAATACATAATTAATAAACATTCATTGGGTGAAGCAAACCCTCAGAAATAATAACATATACTCTAATGACCTCTAATACATAAATAATGTAAAGCACGTTCTTAAAACCTAGTACACAAATAACGTTGAAGACACCAAAGAACCATAAACACATGCTCCTTTAACATTACCATACAGCAACCCACTCATATCCCTAAGGAACATGGTCACACTGGCATAGAAAATGTGTAACGTATGTGCGTAAAAGACCCTACATGCAATTTCTCCAAAGAAACAACGAAACAATACACCAATCTTTCCACTGATTCCAGGAAATTTACTGCACGTAAAATAATGTTACCAACCTCGGTAACATCCAACGTCAATATGTACCCACAGGGTTAAAAAGTAACATACATGGTATGCTGCAAACCCTACATATATAACAACAGCCTATAGAGTAACATAGTAGAAGTCAATCAGTAAACCCAGTAGCTACATACGTATAACATACAATACAAGACCATAAACTAAGAAATGTCCATATGGAAATACAGTGATATAAAACCAAGAATACGTGTGTATTAACATATAAGAGGAAGACAATGATCTCTGAAGATTCCATACGAAGGTGAACCCAGACAATGACTTATACAAACGTGACAAACGCAAAGCACAGCCTTAAACGTCCACGCTAACCTAGAAAAATATGGTAGTATCCATCCCACAGCCAATCGCCATCTACGTGAAGTGATATTAGACGAAATGCATAATTCATATATTAGAAATCGGAACACCTCAGCTACACGTTGATAGCGGAACACCAGTGTAAAACCAAATTATGCGCCCAAAAGGCACTTTGTACAGAGAAAATCAACTCTGAACCATCTCCCATAACTAATGAACAAGACTCAGCCATACATTTAAAGCAAAAATAAAAGTGGCAACTGAAATCATTCGTAACATAGCATTAACCGCAATAAAATCACAACTGCAAACTGCGCAAGTATTAGAGTGTCAAACAAACGACACGCTCACACACCTTAAACGCAAGAGGTGGTCGTTAAATATCCAGATCAAGAGATCCAAGCAACCATTCCAATGCCACACACTCGCAAACTTGTAACTAACAAGCAACACATTCAGTAACGATAAACTACAAATGACCTCAGCAGCCGCTTGTAAGTAACCGCAACGACTGTACATATGTTGACCACTAAAACCGAACATTTGTACGCAAGAACCAGTGTCCTCTTGGCTCTCCCAGTACCTGGCGAAGTTGTTGTTTCAGCTCGGGCACCGTAGTTGCACAGCTTTGTCCACAAATGGTGGTGTCGTAAGACTGTTCTCCCTTTCGAAGCATATCATCATGGGAACATCTCTAACAGCCAAACCTGCAGCAACACAGGAATGGACAGACAAAAATTCACACAGCTTTATTCTACACAATGGCTACAATACCATCACAGCAAATAACTATGCTCTACTACCACTGGTACGTTATTAGTTTTAGCAGCAGCAGTCGGCTGAAGTGTGGAAATGACTGAAGGTTGTGGCAGCGCTAATACACTTTACTAATCACACTATTTATTATCAAACATATTTTCTGCTGGGTCACAACACCAAATATCAAGAAAACAATTCCAAAACGACTTATATGAAAATGAGCAAAAACCTTAATTGCTATCTCATTAATTAAATTCTTAGATCAATGCGCAAATGTCTTCTGTGACTGAACCATCAGTTCCTCCAACTCAATTATTGGGTTTTGTGCATACGTTCGTAGAGTTTATCCAAAAGTTAGAATAGATACACATAACACACTGACATATTCTCCGTCATTATTTACAACAGTCTGCCAACACAAGGGTAACTTTTCGATTCTGCGACTGTAGAAATCTCATGCTTTCGAGGGGAAGAAGAGGTAGAGGCATGTTCTGAGCGCATTTTCATCCGGAAAGGAAGTTCCTTGAAGGTTGTTCGACAGAGCGAAAAAGTGAAAATCCGAGGGCGAAAGATTAGTTGAATAAGAAGGGTACCAAATGATTTCCCAACCCAATCTCCCGTATATAGCTTCTGCCAGTGTAACAGAATGTGGGTGGACGGTATCATGGAGTAGCATCACTCCACGCAGTCTTCCTGGTCATTGTTCTTGGATTGTGCCTGCAAGACGTCTCAGTTGTTGACAGTAGATGCCACCTCGGGGAAGCAATTCGTGATGCTCCACACCCGCTGTTCCAAGTGCTATACAGTACAACATTATCTTTTGGAGCTGTGCACAGGCCTTTGTACACGGAGTTGGTACTTTATTTCGGCTCAACCAGTTCCTTTTTTCTCCTTATGTTAGCTAACGACACCTTTTATCGTCACCAGTAACAATGCAGGATAGGAATGGATGCTGTTGCTCACGAGCCAATTGATGTGGAGCAAGCGGAGGTACACATGTGGCCACCCGCTGATTTTTGTGATTTTGGCTTAGAGTATGCAGTACCCATACACCCAATTTTTGAACCTTCCTCACTGCATTCAAATGTTGCACGATGGTGGAATGATCACAGTTCATCACATTTTCCAGTATACTAACAAGTATCATCGTGTATTAATGCGTTTAAACGATCTTCATCAAACCTCAAATGTCTTCTTGAACGTGGAGAGTCCCTCATGCGAAAACCATCCTCAGTAGAACGAGAAAAGCATTTTCTTGGGTTGCTCTGTCAAATGGTATTATCACCATACATGGTGCAAATGTTTCTGTCTGTCTCCGCTGCTATCACCCCTCTACTGTACCCAAACAAAAGAATATGTCGGAAACGTTCTAGTTTCTCCACTTGGCCCTTGATTTTCTTGTGTCCACTGCTCCACTCACTACCTCCAAATGACAAAATGACGATATGTGAATTCAAACATCAGCAATGACCTACAAGTAAAAAATGACACTCTACAAATAAACCCACAGCAACTGGAATAGCAGCATGCAAAACGAAAACGCTACGAACTTGTTTGCCAACCTAATAAAAGTAGAATTAGATCGTGCTTCAAACACATATTACAAGATTTTGAAGGAGTAACTGAGCTCTGTCTTTAACTTCTGACTTCTTGGGCCCTGGGACGACTCTGACCGGTCACTTTTGAAGACATGAGATTATCACCAGCATCCCAACAGCACACTACGTACATCTCAGCAGGAAGGGACGAGAGTGCTGTGCAATAAAATCCCTGCGACTCCTAGGAACTATATCGTCATTAGTGGGCAGGTATAGCGAGCACAGTGTGATCATATATGGTACATCCACTACTGCAGCAACTGCTTGCAGGTCGGGGTTGAGGTAGTGAGGCAAAGAGCGGTATTCATCATTGACAAACACGGCCACACCAACTTTAGCCCTTCCCCACCGTCATACATTCTGTGGAAGATAAAAACCCTTAGCATAGGGTAATCAGACTCTTTAAAATTACATTCAATAAATTTTTTCTGGGTTTGTGGCCGTATACTCAATACACACACATCAAAAAATGTTTTGCATCACCCCGGTTCTCACAACTCCTGAATATAAACGCTGACTGCGGATACTGTATCACAGACACAGACCCTTACACTGTTTGGAGATGTCATTAAACCCGCCCAAAGATGTAAGCAATTATGCATGAGCAGCGCCTATTAGACGGAGGGGGTCCGACAGCCGATCAGTCCCTGTCATTCCACCAGGATGGAGGTACACAGCTAGTGTTTTCTGTACTTCAACCATGCCTAGGCGGTCAGTACCGCGGTTAGACCGCGTCCGCATTGTTACTTTGTGCCAGGAAGAGCTCTCAACAAGGGAAGTGTCCAGGCATCTCGGAGTGAACCAAAGCGATGTTTTTCGGACGTGGAGGACATACAGTGAGACAGGAACGGTCGATGACATGCCTCACTCAGGCCGTCCAAGAGCTACTACTACAGTGGATGACCGCTACCTAAGGATTGTGGCACGGAGGAACCATGACAACAACGCCGCCATGTTGAATAATGTTTTTCTTGCAGCCACTGGACGTCGTGTTACGGCTCAAACTGTGCGCAGTAGGTTGCATAATGCGCAACTTCTCTCCCGACGACCATGGCGAATCCATCTCTACAACCACGACACCATGCACCGCGGTACAGATGGGCCCAACAACATGCCGAATGGACCGCTCAGGATTGGCATCACGTATTGGCATCACGTACTCTTCACCACTTGCCACTGGCAGTCATAACACTTGACATTGGCCAAGGAGTGCTTGGCCGAAAGCTCGTGTAGTTTTAACCAAATGACGCGGTTGGAAACCCGAGAACATTTTATTCAATGTTATCGCCGCGAGACTCTGCATTCATACAAATTCCTGTGTTATTCGTAGTAAACTGGATAGTGGAGAATGGCCTGTTCCCAACATAGTTAAAAAGAGGAAAGTATTGTTAATTTTATAAAGGGGATGACAAGAAGGACCTTGGAACCTATAGTCATTCAAGGACTAAGCCAATCTTAGCAAAATTGTAGAAACAGGTATTAAAAACGAAGTTACAAAATTCATAGAAAAACAAAGTATCCCTAAGGAAGCACACCACAGAGTTACGTAAACAGCAATAGCAAAGCTTCATGACATAATAAGAGCATTAAAAGAACAGGAGAAAACTTATTTTGTCTTCCTCAATCTCGCAAATATCTTTGACTGTACAAGCCATACTACACAGTTAAACACACGGAGTAGATGTTATATTACCAAGATTGTCGACAGTCTAATCAAATCAAAAGTAGAAAAAAAGTGTAGAATTTAGATACTTTTAAGTGGTACCACAGGGCTCGATACTCGTCCCTCTACTGTTTATACAGCACTAGTGCTTCACATGGTTAGCAGCAAGTGTCTACAGTAGGATGACTTATCTGGCGTAGAGGCAGTGAATTGTACACACAAACCTTCCTCTTGAAACTGTCTATTAGTGAAAATCATATCAAAATTCGAACAGTGATACCTGAGATTAGCTTTGACATTCAGGCAGAAAAACGTGGCAGATGACTTAATTTATAATACGTACATGATATACGTGAATGATAAGGCAGCTTCAGTAAAAGAAAAATTAACCACGTAATCAGATGATACATCACTCACATTATATAATAGCTCAATAAATGATTAGCAAATAAGAACTAGCATGGACACAGAAAGGGCCAATGAATATTTAAATGGAATCGATTTATACGAGAAAAAAGTTCTCTGAACTTTCAGAGAAAACAACAGACGAGCAGAAAGTCAATATAAAACTTAGGGGGCACCCTGATAACAAAAGTTGTTAGTAACAAGTTCCTGGGATCGACAACGGATAGATTTTTGACTTGGCAGAAATGTGTGGAAAGTATCTGTTCAAAAATTAGAAGCAGTTTATTTTTAATGAAGAAAATGAATCATACAGCTGATGAAGGTACAATACTGTAAATGTATTACAGATTAATACATCCACATTTATCGTACTGCATAATAATAGGGGATAGGGCAGACAGTACTCTATAATCAAACTCAAGGAATTTAGAATTGTGGCAACCTGTCTATGTAGGTATACGTAACTAATATGTATCGCATATTAAATCGTGCATAGATGCTAAAGAGAGAACTGGACAATTGCAGCTCAAGAGTCAAAGATGATTATCACAAAAACAGCGCCCTGCTACAACTGGCTGATAAAGATCCTACTAAAACTGGGTGTTTCTTATATAGCAGATTACTAGGCAATTTAAAAATGTAAAAGCGCTACGAGTCTTCAACAGTACTAAGAGAGAACTTGAATAAAAAAAAACATGTTTGTTCAGTGTTAAGGAATATTTTGAGCCTTGTCCAAAAGAACTTGAAACAAATTGTAGCGCTAAGGCAACATGTTGAGAAATTAGTGCTTGTACTGTATCATTGAAAAGTGCACACGTGATTTGTTTGATAAACCCACATGCATTGCTGCAGAAAATGAAACTGCGTGCCTGTGCCTAGTAAATTAAATTAAGACTAAAGTTGTGTTTAGTCTATGTTTTCATTTGTTGTTTGTACATAAATGTACTGTATATGCCTTGTAAAATAATATATGTGCTGAAATTGTAATGTACCACATAACTGTAAATTCTAATTTACACTGGTATTTTCAGTATGACTCTAAACAGCGATCAAAGAATGAATGACTAAGTAAAGAAATAAACAAATCAGTTAGTCCTTTATCAGATCATTCCGTTAGTAATTACTTTGTGTCCTTATTCATGACACCTCAGCAGGAAACCACACATCTACTTGACTTTCAGGAGATATACATTTTTGCCACAATGGAGAATTCCCCTAATTTTTTGCATTCAAAAGGTGGTCGGCCTGCTTTGCTGTGCTTATTTCTAACAGTTTTATTGATCTGAACGATGTAGAGATACATTCTAGAGCTTTCTGAATGCAGAGAGGATGCACCATTTCGTACGTCCCGTTTTTCTCTCATACTGACTACAAATAAATATTGACACATATGTGCACCCTGACACTATCCACATGTTTCATGACCATTGTTAACTGCTCAGGAGGATAGCCTCTCGAGCTCTCTTTGCCGATTGGACGGTAGATACAACCCGTCCTACCTGGAGGATGTTTCTAGTGTAAATCATGAACCATTTAGGTCCCACGATTTGGTTGTGAAATAAGGGTCCCCCAAGACAGAGCCTCGGTTGCCAGGGTAAGACTTATACTATTATACTACTGAGATGCGATAGTTTCCCTGGAGGTTGTCCACTGACAGCTGTTACGCTTGAACAGTCACCCATTTCGTCAGTATGCAACACAACTTGAGACTGAGTTTGTTTTTATGGGCTCTTGTACCATCTACGCGATCTGAGCAGTTAAGCTATGATTCCTGTCCTGTGTAACAATGTTCAACCGTCGCACCAAATGGTGGTCTCTGAAGCGTTCCCTGAGCTTACAGTTTGCAGAGGGTTGACAGCACTCAGCGGACCTCTGCCTAGGAAACGCGGATTAGCCTAACGCCTACCCAGATAATGAAGTCTGAGCTCTCTCAGGTGGCTATCATTTGGAACGATCCAGGAGCCATGTGTGGCCCATCTAATGCCACGGATGCTGCGGTTTTAAGGTCCAAGAAAAAGATAACGAAATTTTTGACTGCAGCCCCATTTCTCTTCTGGTTAAAAAAAAGAGAACTTAGAACTATAAAAAGGAACATATCCAAATAAAAACAATGCTAAAACTCAATTTTTTTAAATATTTGTAAAAATGAGGGATTAATATTAGATAGAATGTACAGTTACATCTGGTAAAACAAAGAAGTTATAGGAAGCCGACTTCTTCGGACGAAATAGTTTTTCAAGTATAGTGTCCATGTAAACACCAAAATTAGGTGGTATTATATAAAGGCCACTGTGAAAATCCTCATCAGAAGATGAGGAAGTTTGATAATCTGTTGCGCATCTCCGAAAACTTAACATAGCGTTGTAGGTAGACGAATGGGTAAAGCTTTTCGGAAGAAATTAGTATGTAATATGCAGTATTATTGAGCGCGAGGTGGAAGACACTGACACGTAAAAGGACGGAGAACTGCATCAGAACAGCCGTAAGACCGTAAGTTGAAGCGACAACAGAGCGAATTACTCGCTTACTAGTTGGACAGACACTGGTGCTTTTCCAGCGTATAGCAACAAATATTCGAGAACATAGTGAGGAGCCGAGTATTTCTCATTTAGACCGCTCGAACTCCTGAAAAAAGCAGTAATTTATTTTACACGCCCTTGTTCTCTAGCAGTTTGTAATCTGTCAGACCAGGGAAGGTGTGCAGATAAATTTTTCGACTATATCGCCAATATTTGCGAAACAGAGATTGATTACCTACCAGCTACAAAACGACCTTTACTTACTGTGCATCACGTCCGGTAAACAAGCCAGGAACAAGTACGGAAATGAGCAGACAGCGAGCAAATGTTTTGACGGGTGGCGCCGTGAGCGTTGACGATCGGATGTGGATAGAAGACTGTACCCCTAAGCCACTGTTAGCTATTGGTCGCGTCAGATCCCTGCGAAACATATTCTCTAAATTTACGACAAGCTGAGTTTCTACAAATGAATAAAATTGGTTTCGTTACATACATTTTTAGATTACATTCTGTGTCAAGGCAAATAAGTAACAGCTACACTACTGGATGACATTTCTCAAATAAGGGTTAAAATTTGTCAGCTTTTATGTGGTGCTTGCAGTGGGGGAGTACAGATGACACGTCGTTAGTAAATAATGAGAAGAGTTAAGGTCCTTGTATTGATTCCCGTAGGAAATATGGCTGTAGATGTCTCCATTGTGACCTGGCCTTCCCAACGTTGGCCATCATTGGCGAATGTTAGATACGTGCTGCACGTTAAGAACAAAATTACGCTTATAAGTTCCGAAAGCAAAATGTCGGATTAGGAGTGTCAAACATTTTAAGTCAAAAAGAAGAAATATCACATAATAGTCGCCCCTTTTCTGTCTAGAGCTAGTTTCATGTCGTCTGTCACTTGTATCAGAGCAGTCGTCGCGATGTGATGTTTGGGAAGGACTCACTGGTTTTAATATAGAAGGTTATTCAGCAAGCAGGTGCTGAACTGTGTACTGTAAGTGTTTGAAGAGTGATGGCACAAAACTAATGGCACGGTAGTCGGAGAGTTTTTGACGTATTCCATGTTAGGTAATACTTTTGTCAGCTTCTGTTCTCATGCTGCTGGGAATCCACAGACTGAAAGTAGCATGAATGTCTGTTATTGTGAGCAGCAAGCGATGGACAATAAATTTGCATTATAACGTCATCATATGCTGATGTCAGTCTTTTCTTTGAGAAGGAGGATAGTTTTCTTCTTCTTCTTACATTGATCAAGTGACGTCCTCAAGGCAGCGAAATACTGATTTGGCCCTTCAACAGTTAAAACAGCTTCGGCTGCAGATTTGTTTTTCGTATTACCAGTATCTACTGATTTTTGAATGTAATGATGCGTCTATGATAATTTTCAGTCACCTTGAGTACAATTTATTTTATTGTTTTTACCGATGTCAGGTCCTGAGCACCAATGATTATGTACGTCGACTGTTTCAATAAACCTATAAACGGCATTAAAAGAAATTATAAAACGCCCAAGAGATCGCAGTTCTACTGCCTTCGAAAGAAGTTGTCCCCATAAGAGCCCTGAGACCCCAGATTCGCAGCTAGAGGGACATGCACGCACACCGTAGCGACAGCAGAGGGAGTACCTGAGTACGTAGACCTTCCACTGTTCTGATGTTTCTTATCGTCCTAAGATAAAGCCTTTTCTGACAGTAGGAATTTACCCGTATAAGCTGTATGGCCTGCCGAAAGTGCATAAGCTAGAAGTTCCTTTGAGAACTACTGTGAGTGCTGTAATGCCTCCTACTGACAAGCTGGAGAGGTATCAGTCCTCACTGCTGCAAGCATACCTTTGCAGAAGTGACAGTTTTATTAAAAACACAGCTCATTTTATTCAGGTTGTTTAATGCTGTCTTTGTGACTACAAGAAAATGCGTGTTTTACCACCAAGGGTATTTCGTTTTGTTGAAATAATACATCATCAGTTGTCGTCTTTAATGAAACATATTTACAATTTAACTTTCTTTACAGATCGAAAAACAAAATGTTGATTTTTACTTCAGTATTTCAAGCCTGGTTTTTCACTCACATCAGGAACCGCCATCTGCTTGAACGTTTTTGGATTATTTCTTTGTTTGGTATTGTTGATTCTGACCTAATCCCACAATGTTTCGCATAACTATGCTTTTGTTTATTTATTTATGTTTTTGGCAAACCAAAAGACATGAAAGTGGGCTCAAGTGAAATTCTACTCAGTTTTGATAATGTCCCCTCATCTACAATGATTCCTGAAAATGAAACTACATATACGGTAGACATTTTCTGGTCAAAATAGTAGCTTTACCTCACTGCAACCTATTTCCAGTGCAGTAACAATTTTTGTGGGCAAATTGACGAGGCGGCTATGGGCAGTCCTCTTAGGCCGAAATACTAAATGTTTTCTTCCTAAAGCCGGCCGCGGTGGTCTCGCGGTTCTAGGCGCTCATTCCGGAACCGTGCGACTGCTACGGTCGCAGGTTCGAATCCTGCCTCGGGCATGGATGTGTGTGATGTCCTTAGGTTAGTTAGGTTTAAGTAGTTCTGAGTTCTAGGGGACTGATGACCTAAGCAGTTGAGTCCCATAGTGTTCAAAGCCATTTGAACCATCTTCTTCCAAAGCTGTTTCACAGAGGAAGACTGCACTGTGCTTCCTTCTCTAGATTGTCGCACAGTTGACAAAATGGTAGATATCGAAATAGACGACAGAGGGATAGAAAAACAATTACAATAGCTCAAAAGAGGAAAGGTCGCTGGTCCTGATGGGATACCAGTTCGATTTTACACAGAGTACGCGAAGGAACTTGCTCCCCTTTTTGCAGCGGTGTACCGTAGGTCTCTAGAAGAGCGAAGCGTTCCAAAGGATTGGAAAAGGGCACAGGTCATCCCCGTTTTCAAGAAGGAACGTCGAACAGATGTGCAGAACTATAGACCTGTATCTCTAACGTCGATCAGTTGTAGAATTTTGGAACACGTATTATGTTCGAGTATGATGACTTTTCTGGAGACTAGAAATCTAGTCTGTGAAAATCACCATGGGTTTCGAAAAAGACGGTCGTGTGAAACCCAGCTCGCGCTATTCGTCCAGGAGACTCAGAGGGCCATAGACACGGGTTCACAGGTAGATGCCGTGTTTCTCGACTTCCGCAAGGCGTTCGATACAGTTCCCCGCAGTCGTTTAATGAACAAAGTAAGAGCATATGGACTATCAGGCCGATTTTGTGATTGGATTGAGGAGTTCCTAGATAACAGAACGCAGCATGTCATTCTCAATGGAGAGAAGTCTTCCGAAGTAAGAGTGATTTTAGGTGTGCCGCAGGGGAGTTCGCTGAGGCTTTTTGCGGATGATGCTGTGGTGTATCGAGAGGTTGTAACAATACAAAATTGTACTGAAGTGCAGGAGGATCTGCAGCGAATTGACGCATGGTGCACGGAATGGCAATTGAATCTCAATGTACACAATTGTAATGTGATGCGAATACATAGAAAGATAGGTCCCTTATCATTTAGCTACAAAATAGCTGGTCAGCAACTGGAAGCAGTTAATTCCATAAATTATCAGGGAATACGCATTAGGAGTGATTTAAAATGGAATGATCATATAAAGTTGATCGTCGGTAAAGCAGATGCCAGACTGAGATTCATTGGAAGAATCCTAAGGAAATGCAATCCGACAACAAAGGAAGTAGGTTACAGTACGCTTGTTCGCGCACTGCTTGAATACTGCTCAGCAGTGTGGGATCCGCACCAGATAGGGTTGATAGAAGGGATAGAGAAGATCCAACGGAGAGCAGCGCGCTTCGTTACAGGGTCATTTAGTAATCGCGACAGCGTTACGGAGATGATAGATGAACTCCAGTGGAAGACTCTGCAGGAGAGACGCTCAGTAGCTCGGTACGGGCTTTTGTTAAAGTTTCGAGAACATACCTTCACCCAAGAGTCAAGCAATATATTGCTCCCTCCTACGTATATCTCGCGAAGAGACGATGAGGATAAAATCAGAGATATTAGAGACCACACTGAAGCATACCGACAATCCTTCTTTCCACGTACAATCTCGAGACTGGAATAGAAGGGAGAACCGATAGAGGTACTCAGGGTACCCTCCGCCACACACCGTCAGGTGGCTTGCGGAGTATGGATGTAGATGTAGATTTAGATGTAGTCTAGCTGTTGCCACTTCAATAATTGAGATTTTCGAACAAAAGGTGCTACGGACAGCCAACGAAAGACAAGCTAAGTGGTACCGCTATGTAGATGACTACTTACATTTTAGCATGAAAAAACAGTGAAGAGAAGTTAGCTGTCTCCTTAGCACACATCAATAGCATCAGCCCAAAAATACTATTTTCTATGGAGGTCGTCATCCGGAGAAATATACTGGCATTCTACGGATTGTAGGGAGGGATGTAAGGTTCCTTTAATCAGTCATCCAGGTTAGAAAATTTAAAAAGCGAAATGGATAGGTTGAAGTCATATATGGCGGGAGGTAGTGAAGTCCGGTGGCAGCAGGACCACGACGTCTGGTCAGCTGAATACAGGGTTATAAATACGAATAACTATAAAGCAAGAGTACATTTAATAATGATTGAGAACACAGAACTGCGAATAGGTTTCTATGGACAACGAAGTGAACGCATTGTCATAGCACACACACACAACTTAAGTACAAGTTTATATGCCAAGCTCCACAGGTGATGAAGAGATTGAGAAAAAGTATGATGAGATTAAATAAATTATTTAGATAGCTAAGGGAGACGAAAATTTAATTATGATTGGGGACTGGAATTCGATAGTAGGAAAAGGAAGAGAAGAAAAAATAGCTAGTGAATATGGACTGAGGGACACGAATGAAAGGCGAAAGTTGCCTGGTAGAATTTTGCACAGAACATAATTCAAATATCGCTAACATTTGGCTTAATAATCATGAAAGAAAATTGTGTACGTGAAAGAAACCTGGAAAGACCGGAAGGTTTCAAAATTGATTGTATAATGGTAAGACAGAGATTTTGGAGCCAGATTTTAAACTGTAAGACATTTCCGTTGGTCGGCATGGACTCTGACCTCATTTTACGTAAAGCAGATTAAAACTGAAGAAATTGCAAGAAGGTACGAAATTAAGGAGTTCCGGCCTCGATAAGTTAAACGAACGAAAGGAGTTTCGTAGAGAGCATTAACAACGATCAACTAGGACAGGGGAAAGGATACAGTAAAATATGAACGGGTATCATTGAGAGATGAAATACTCATGGCGGCAGAGGACCAAATCAGGCTATGCAAAATGGTCAATCAAGATAAATGTAAGGATTTTGAAGCATATATCAATAAGGGAAAGATAAGTACTGCTTACAGGAAAATTGAAGAGGTCTTTGGAGCAGACAGAAGCAGCTGCATGAATATCAAGAGCTCAGATGGAAGACCAGTACGAAGCAAAGAAGGAAAGCTGAAATGTTCAAGGAGTATGTAGAGGGCCCATACAAGAGAGATGAATATGAAGACACTGTTATAGAAATGGAAGAGGACGTAGGTGAAGACAATATGGGAGACATGATACTGCGAGAAGAATCTGAAAACAATGAATGTCCTACGTCGCAAGAAGGCCTTGAAAGTAGACGACATTCCGTCACAAGTACTGATAGGCTTGGGAGAGCCAGCTATGACAAAACTATTCCATGTGCTGTGTGGGATATATGACACAGGCGAAATCCCATCAGACTTCAAGAAGGATGTAATAACTCCAATTCCAAAGACAGCGCATACTAATTGGTGCGAATATTATCGAACTGTCAGTTTAGTAAGTATGGTTGCAAAATACTAACAATATTCTTTACAAAATAACGGAAGAACGGGTAGAAGCCGACCTCGGAGTAGATCAGTTTGGATTCTAGAGATACGTAAGAACACGGGAGGCAATAATGACCCTACAACTTATCTTAAAAGCTAGGATAAAGAAAGGGAAGCTTGCGTTTCTAGCATTTGTAGCCTCGGAGAAAACTTTTAATGATGTTGACTGCAGTTCTCTCTTCGAAATTCTGAAAGCAGCAGAAGGGAGCGAGACAGGGTAATAACCTATCCCCGATTTTATTCGATCTGTAGATTGAGCAAGCAGTAAAGGAAACCAAAGAATTGTTCGGAATAGGAATTAAAATTCAGGGAGGAGAACTGAAAACTCTTGGGTTTTCCAATTACATTGTAATTCTGTCAGACTCTGCAAAGGACTTGAAAGAGCCGCTGAACGAAATGGTCAACGTCTTGAATGGAGGGTACAAAACGATCATCAGCAAAAGCAAGGATAATGGAATGGAGTGGAACTAAGACAGGAGATGCTGAGGGAATTAGATAAGGAAACGAGTCACTTAAAGTAGTAAATGAGTTGTGCTATTCTGACAGCCCAAAACTGATGACAGCCGAAGTAGAGAGGATACGAAATTTAGACTAGCACTTACAATAAAAGTGTTACTGGAGTAGACAAATTAGTTAACATCGAATATCGATATATGTGTTGGGAAGTCTTCTCTGAAAGTATTTGTATGGAGTGTAGCCACGTTTGGAAGTTTAGACATGAAGAGAATAGAAACCTTTGATTGGTGGTGCTACAGAAGAATGCTGAAGATTAGATGGGTAGGTCACATAACTAATGAGGAGGTACTGAGTAGAAATAGCTGCAAAAGAAATTTGTGACACAGTCCGACTAGAAGAAGGGATAGGTTGATAGGACTCATTCTGAGACATCAATGGATCACCAGTTTTGTATTGGATGGAAGTGGCAGTGAGGGGGTATAAATGTAGAGGGAGACGAAGAGATGAATTCAGTAAGCAGATTCGCAAGGGTGTAAGTTGCAGTAGTGATTCGGTGAAGAAGGGCCTTGCACAGAATAGAGTAGCATGAACAGCTGCAACAAACCAGTCTTCGGACTGAAGACCACCGCAACAACAACAATGGGCAATTTAATTTTCTAGATGTTATGGTGATCAAGTGGGCGGAAAAACTTTGGGTCATAAAGAACACAGGAAAGCGTTACACACTGATCGATACCTCTGTTACGAATCACCCAACACAAAAAGCTATGTCATTAAAAATCCGGTCGACAGGGCTAATAAAATTTGCGACACGATTTATTTAGAAGACGACCTACGGTCGGCCTTCAAGGAAAAAGGTTACTCCAGAAATGAGGTGGATTGAGCACTACGTCTGAGAAGAGAGGAAGCAAAGACTAATGAAGAACGGCCACCACATGAGAAAGTTTTCCTCCCGTTTATTAACAAAATTACGGACTGGATCGAAAAGTATTGGCCAAGTATGGGGTTTAAACGATCTTTAGACCTGAAAAAAGGATAAACGAGTGCTTTAAGAATGGCAAAAGATGTACGACATCCACTACCGACACTCGGGGTGTATAGAATTCCGTGCAGTAAGTGTGATTTGCAGCGTATCGTCCGCTGCTTAGTTGAATGGTAACGTACTTGCCTCCCATGCAGCGGACCCGAGTTCGATTTCCGGACGGGTTAGAGATTTTCTCCGCTCGTGGACTGGGTGTTGTGTTGTACTCACCATCATTTTATCCTCATAACCGGCACGCGAGTCGCCCAGTGTGGCGTCTACTGTATTAAGACCTGCACTTGGCGCCGAACTTCCCCAAGTGGCCACACGATCATTTCACTTCATTTGCAGAGTATCCTTGCAAATAAAAATGTAGATGGACACCTTGAAAAAAATTTCAGTGAGATGAGTGCTTCAGTAAAGACAACGAACCAGCATGCGCTTGTGTGTACAGGAGCCAGAGAAACGCCCAAAATAATAGTAAAGGGAAGACCATCGCCAGAATCCAGCAGTTAGTATCTCTGAAACTCAAAGTGATTTCACTAATTTTTTTCCTTCTCTTCTATCACACTTCAAGACAGTTTTTCTCTATCATATCTGTCTTCGGTGGAGTCCAGCCTGCTCCTTATTCTTCTGCATTTAACAGCTGTTCTCCATCTGTATATCTATTCACATTTTTCTTCTCCGTTGTTATGTCTAATCTTCGTCTACGTTGCATCAAGTTTTTATCTTTATATGTTTCTCACAGGCATTATGATTTACTCATACTGTGTGGCTTGACATAGTCAAACAGGAAGATAAGCGATCTGTTACGTTAAAATTTATGGAATAAAAACCTCGGTGTAGATTTTTAATTCACACGTTCTGATTTACCCTGTTTGAACTTCCTGTTAATTTTATTCCCAAGTAAACTACATTTCTACCTTCCAACTTCCTTCTTGAAATTCTGATATATTCTTGTTCTAACTACAAGTTATAGTACTTCTTCAACGGCTTCTTAGCCTCTACTTTTGAAATATCTGTGGTGTCCTGTCCTCTCCTGTCGTCAGATTTTGTTTAGGCTATTGATCACTGCCTCAGAGATTTTCAACTTTGTCTTGTCATGTGATAAATTTTCGGTATCTCCCTCTGCATTTTCTAATATCTGAATTTCAATCTGTTCATCCCTACTAGTTTATGGTTTATGTCCGCATATAGGTATGCTTTAAACTTTAGAATTTTATTTTTAAATCTTTATCTATGTCTTCTTGATACCTCCCTGTGTTCTTCTTCTTTTGTGATTTTGGAAAAGAGAGTCTGATATAAACAGCTGAAACCTGTGGCATATCTCTAGAAGTCTCTCTCCTCCCTTATTTTTTTTTCCCGCCCATATTCATCTCTCATCACAACATTGCTGTCATCTAGGACTATCAAAATTACACATCCTTCTCACATTTCATCAAATTCTCGGTTTCCTCACATATTCTTTGTATTTCCTCATCAACCGCTTGTGATGTGGGCATGTAAACTTTTACAGTCGTGGTTGGTGTTGACTTAGTCATAATTCTCGGGTGAAAAATCTATCACTGATAGATGCCAAGGCTGTCTCCGGCCTATACATTTCTCTTTAAATATACTGCAGTTTTTCTGTGACATTGAGACTTTTAACATTGCACGCTGTACCATACAACGTTAGGTGGCTTGTGGAGAAAAGATAAAGTCACAGAACGTTAACCGACTTCTTCGCTCTTACGTACCATTCTTGAGCAGTCCACAACAGGAGTTCGGAACGGGGGACACGTTTGGCTCCGGAAGTTCTTGGAGAGGCCTGCTTAGCTGAGTGGTAGCCGGCACGACAGCTCAGCGTGTGCGGTCAGAGGATTAGCTGCCCTCTGTGACAAACTCAGTGAACGGATCAACGATCAACTTAAACTGGTGTCATGGGGCATCCGTCCCTTACAAATACAACGAATAAAAACGAACGAAATGAGATTTAAAAAAAGAAAGGTGGTAATCTGCTTGCCTACCATCCAGCGGGCCCGGGTGCGATTAACGACCGGGTTGGAGTTTTTCTCCGCTCTCGGAGTGGATGTTGTCCTACAGATGAAATGCACATTTCTTTAATGCAGTGGTGACCTTATACTTCTGCAACCTCGTGCTGTTGACCATTGCCGATTCCCTTACCTGTTATTTTTGACAAGACTTTTAACAGAATGACGATGACCGCTTTGGTGATTCATGGACATAAACATTTGCTATACTTTCTCCTTCCGAACATCCGCGAGAGAGAGCGAGACACTGTAAATGAATCGCTTCGTTTCTGTCAGAGGTTCCATTTAAGTCGTTACGTGGCAGGGGGTGCTTGATACCAATGTTGCATGACAGAGGGTGCTCCATACCTATGTAGCGTGGGTTTGTACCGATGCCCCATGGCAGAGGATGCTTCATATCAATGTTGCGTAACAGTGGACATGTACTAATGTCTGCGCCTCCTGAGGGCTTTCCTGGAGTGTGCTACTGGAATCATTTAAGTTATATGAAAGCAATGTGTTCAGTTACCTGAACTCATTCCCTGAATTTTTGAAGTAACTCGGCGCAGTGGCCTATCATCATAATTACCACTACGGCAACCCAGTCGCCTGGCCATAGATAGTTAGTACTACCCATGCGCAGCTGGGACTGTTCGCTAATACCTTATAAATTAGTATCATAACATTTGAGTTAAAAATGTACGCTATTATGTAGAGAATTTACACTGTAATGACTATATTCTGTGACCTGGTTTAGACACACAAGAGGTCAAGTTTTATGATTGCAGAAATGAGTAAATAAATGTGCTATATCGATGAGTTCTTCTAGTAACAAACTACAGAATGTCGTCAAAAGGGTCATAGTGTCGTTTAAGACTATACAGCAGATTTTAAATATCGATAAATAAACGCAAAGATTGCCAGCTCTCCTTAGTAAAAACTGCGGGTCGTTATCTGCAGACGTCTGCAGAAGTTAAAGCTGGACAGGCCTGAATTTCACGCTATTACCGATTCCGGTTACGTTACTCACTACAGACAGCTGTCTGTGGCGACAGCGATTGATTTGGTACGCTATTTGAAGTCTGTTATGTAATCATAACCGGTAACTGCTTGAAGTACAAGGATTGGACAAAAATATCGAAAGACCGCGAGAAATCCACGCTTGAACATAAATACGGATGCCAGTCAAGCTGCAGGTTGCATCTGACCACAAACGGCATCTGTGCGCGACCTAGGTATTTCGCAAGTGTCAGTCGAGGCCACTGTGAAGTTGTGAGTGCATTACAGCCCAGCTAAGTGAATTCGAACGTAGGCAGATTGTAGGTGCTCGTATCACTGGGTTGCTGCCGCAACCAAGGGAGGCGAAGTGTTTGGTGTTTCAAGAGGTAATGTAGCAAAGACTTATACCGTCTGAGGGGAAAGTGGAAGAAGAACATCCTCGAAGTGACAACACGGAGGAAAGAGTATTTTGGGTGATCGTGACAGACAGTCATTGAAGAGGGTTGTGACGAAAAGTAAGAGGACTGTGGCTGCAACAGTCACTGCAGGAGTGAACGTCGCCCTCGCGTCAGCACCAAAACAACACGAAGGGAGCTCGACAAGCAGAAACTGCTGAGACAACTGGAATTCCAAACCACACATCACTGATACAAATGCCCGTAACAGCAAAACCCAGCGCCGAAGCCGCAAAAGTACGGAGCAATGGAAGGAAGCCTTTGATGAATGAGTCTTATTTCACAATGGCCGAGTCAAACATGTCGGGGGTTAAGTGATGATTTGGGCAGCGACATCGTGATATTCCATGGGCTACATGGCTACTCTACAAGCTAGTTTAGTTTAGTTATCTCATGTTCCATAGATCATTTTCACGATTAATTTATCGATATGATGTGGAACAAGTCAGATTACAAGATACATAAACACACATGAATAGTGCTAATATAAAATTCACTGAAATTTTTAGTTCTACACATGCAACTACGTCTAGGGGTACAATTTTTTTTACCAGTTCTGAAACTGTACTGCTAAAAACAGTAAATATATTTTAATTCTAATTCTTGAAAGAACCACAATAACAAATGGTTCAAATGGCTCTGAGCACTACATCTACATCTATATGACTACTCTGCAATTCACATTTAAGTGCTTGGCAGAGGGTTCATCGAACCACAATCATACTATCTCTCTACCATTCCACTCCCTAACAGCGCGCGGGAAAAACGAACACCTAAACCTTTCTGTTCGAGCTCTGATTTCTCGTATTTTATTTTGATGATCATTCCTACCTATGTAGGTTAGGCTCAACAAAATATTTTCGCATTCGGAAGAGAAAGTTGGTGACTGAAATTTTGTAAGAAGGTCTCGCCGCGACGAAAAACGTCTTTGCTGTAATGACTTCGATCCCAGTTCGCGTATCATATCTGCCACACTCTCTCCCCTATTAAGTGATAATACAAAACGAGCTGCCATTTTTTGCACCCTTTCGATGGGACTTAACTTCCGAGGTCATCAGTCCCCTAGAACTTAGAACTACTTAAACCTAACTAACCTAAGGACATCACACACATCCATGCCCGAGGCAGGATTCGAACCTGCGATCGTAGCGCCTAGAACCGCTCGGCCACCCCACCACAATAACAGTATGGCATTCTATTCATGTCGGACATTGTATATTCGTCGCCATTCACTTTTCTGCAGTAATAGCATGAAAAATAGTACGGGGTGTTCAAAAAGTCTCTCTGCAGTGCCGTATGATTGTTTGCCGCACGTGCCGTATGATTGTTCGCCTGCCTGGGTTACTTCCCTTCAAGTGGTCTCTCCCAAAATTCCATTGTTCCGGTTATCTCAGCCAGCGTTAGTAGTATGAGTGTCAGTACGTGCTGACGTGAATGTCTAAGTATAATTCCTTTATTCGTTTGTTTCGTTTTTGTCACTGTTAAAATGCTAATTATTGAAGAACGTGTGTGTTTAGTCGAACAAGTGTTCAAAGCTGGTGATAAATGCACAGTTTCAGTTCGTCAAACATTTAATTTACTTTTCCCGGAGACAACATTCCTACTTCGCTATACTGTGCGAGATTTGATTAACTAATTTCGAAGTACTGGTTCATCGACAGATGCACCGAGAAGTAGTCGTCCTAGCGTTTTGTCTGAGGATAAACTACTCTATATTTCCGATAAAATGCCCAGGAAATTTGTGTTAGTGTCGGAACGGCCCACACAGCTGTAAGAAACAAATTAGAACTTTTCCCATACATAGTGACAGTCATGTTCAAAAAATGTTCAAATGTGTGTGAAATCTTATGGGACTTAACTGTTAAGTCATCAGTCCCTAAGCTTACACACTACTTAACCTAAATTATCCTAAGGACAAACACAGACACCCATGCCCGAGGGAGGACTCGAACCTCCGCCGGGACCAGCCGCACGGTCCATGTCTGCAGCGTCTCAGACCGCTCTGCTAATCCCGCGTGGCGACAGTCATGCAACAACTGAAAAATACTGATCATGGCAAGAGACTGCATTATTGTCAGTGGTTCAAACATTTAGTTCAACAAAATGGAAGGGATATTCTTAAAGAAATGTTTTTCACTGATGAGGCGTGGTTTCATTTATCCGGGTACATAACTCGCAAAATTCTCGTATGTGGAGCACTGCAAATCCATTGCGTATTCATGAGGAACCAGTTCATTCCTTAAAAATAGGGGTTTGGATTGTAATTTCTAGAGGTCGGCTTCTGGGTCCCATATTTTTTGACGAAACAATAAACGCACAACGCACGTACCACATAGGGTTGATAGAAGAGATAGAGAATATCCAACGGAGAGCAGCCTGCTTCGTTACAGGATCATTTAGTAATCGCGAAAGCGTTACGGAGATGATAGATAAACTCCAGTGGAAGACTCTGCAGGAGAGACGCTCAGTAGCTCGGTATGGGCTTTTGTTGAAGTTTCGGGAACATACCTTCACCGAAGAGTCAAGCAGTATATTCCTCCCTCCTATGTATATCTCGCGAAGAGACCATGAGGATAAAATCAGAGAGATTAGAGCCCACACAGAAGCATACCGACAATCCTTCTTTCCACGAACTATACGAGACTGGAATAGAAGGGAGAACCGATGAGGTACTCA
This sequence comes from Schistocerca gregaria, assembly GCF_023897955.1. Classification (NCBI taxonomy): domain Eukaryota; kingdom Metazoa; phylum Arthropoda; class Insecta; order Orthoptera; family Acrididae; genus Schistocerca; species Schistocerca gregaria. The sequence continues at coordinate 377,108,184 of NC_064924.1, forward strand.
GGGTACCGTCCGCCACACACCGTCAGGTGTCTTGCGGAGTATGGATGTAGATGTAGATACTGCATTGATATTCTGTACCCATTCATAGGAGAACTTATGTTAAGTGAAATACTGAACGCTTATTTTCAACAAGATAGTGCAACCGCGCATACAGCTCGCGTTTCAATGTCACTGCTTGCTGATGTTTTTGGTGATCGCATAATTTCACTGGGACTTTGGCCTCCACGACCGCCTGACCTAACACCACCTGACTTTTTCTTCTGGGGTGCAGTGAAAGCGACTGTCTATAAAAACCGTCCAAAATCCATCGATGAATTGAAAAGTGCAATATCCACTTTCACTGCTTCTGTTACAGAAGAAATGTTACAGCTTGTGTTTGGAAAATGATTAGACGAACTGAATTGTGTATTCAACAACAGGGCGGACACTTTCGACATTTAATGTGAAAATTTGTAAGTTAAAATGAATATTCAATGAACTAATAACTTGTATTTCACTGAGTTTCATTTCAGTATATTTTTAAACTTATCAGTCCGTCGCTGACATAGAAGACTGCAAACCTTCTTTCCTTCCCGTCTGGGCAAGCTGTGGAGTGACTAGAGTACATGTAAAGCTTACTGGGACAGGGTAAATGCTAGCTACAATGAAGTCGATAATTCGATCGTAATATTGGCATTTTTATTTGACATTCCCCACAACTGACAAAATTTACAAAAAAAAAAAATGTGAATCTCTTTGTCCACCCACACACTTCTGAGAATGGCACATTAACAATTTGCAATTACGCGCCCCTGTTACCGGCAGCTGCGTTGATAAATACTCGGCACCTCGCAAGGATAACTTCTAGATCGAGAATATTAGGTAAGTTGTTGGAACTGGTTAGGCGTTGGTGAAAATCTCGCTTCTGAGCACACAAAGAGCTCTAAGAGTAGAACCTTCACGGAACACGAGTTGGTGCAGTGCTTCGATACAGACCGTACATCTCCCTTCGAAGACGATGGCCAAGACGCCGCCTCCAAGTCCGTACCGCTCGATGGCTGAAGTCGAAGTCCCCCCACAATTCTCTCGTCTCCCACGCGTACGAAAACACGGCGGAAGAATACTCAGTTTCGGCCAATGTCGAACGCTCTATTATCGCCGAAATCCCTCCACTGAGATCTACCCAATGATCGAGTAGGTCATAACGCCCCTAGGCGTCTTCGCCACGTGTTGCCCAACACAGGTGGCTCCGGATGCCGGGCTATCCCCAGAGCTCCGTATTGTCCCGCGTTTCCGGTGAGCGCTACCTGCCGCCCACGGCGGCCCGGCGAGCTACTGCCAGCTGCAGACTCATATACCACAATTCTCAACTTCAGATACTTTTCATCAACGCTTTAAGTTGGTGGCTCAATCATGCAGACATGCAGGGAGTATTGCTCGAGAGTGCCTCATATTTATCATAATTCAATAGAGTCATGATCCGATGCCCTGGCCAGTCCCTTTATTATTAATACTAATGTTGGTAGGCTAACGTGTAAGTACCCAAGTCCTGGCACCTTACATATTCACTGCGGCATACGGCTGATAATCATACGGCACTGAGGTGAGACTTTATGAACACCTCGCATTAGTGCCAAGAATTATGCGACCATTTTGGATGGTCAGATCCATCCCATGGTGCAATGTTTGTTCCCCAACGGTGATGCTGCGTTCCAAGACGACAGGGTTCCTGTGCCCACAGCTTGCACCAACCAGGACTGGTTCTGTGAGCTCGAGGTTGAACTGCCCCATCTGCCCTGGCCGCCACAGTCACATGATCTCAACATTATTGAGCCGTTGTGGTCTACTTTGCAGAACAGGCCACGTTATCGCTATCCACCTGCATCTTCGTTACCTGAACTTGCCACTATTTTGCAGCAAGAGTGGGATAAGATTCCGTCTAAAACGGTACAAGACCTGTATTTACCAGTTCCGAGACGACTGGAGATTGTTTAGAATCCTATAGTTTCCTACACCGCATTAGGCAGGGTAATGTGTGGTAGTATTGGTGTTGCCATCTTTTTGTTCCACCCCCTGTACATACTGTGAGGCAGACCACAAGAGCACTGTATTACAACAATGTTTGTGTTTCGGTCTGAGCCTATTGTCAAGATAGATTTTTGCAGGTTGTAATTCGTCCATGTCACCTATGGGCTGCATCTCTCATGAGCAATGATTTGATTCTGCTGTCATCTGCCTTACAAACACAAGGGACCTACTTTCCGTGTTCCTTATATTTATATTGTCACTGTCCAGTAAGATTTTAAATCGTTTTTGCTTCCTTTTTCGAAGTATTTAATTTTTGTGTATATTGTGTGCTTTTGATTTTCTTGAACACAAAGTGGAGTACTCTGCAGTGTTATTTATAATGCAGCTTCAGGTCTGCATTATCCACAGTCTCTACATTACATACTATGGGATGCCTAACACCAGATGGCAGTCATTTTCTCTCGTTCAGTTTTCGTCATCTGTACAACGGAAATTAGACTCAAAATGCTGCAGAAGCACGAGAGTTGGAACTTAAATAGTGGCAACTATTTACTTACAGCTCGTGCAAAATAGATACGTGTTTCAAAGTTTGCTGACCTTCAAAGTAGACACCAGCATTGTAAATAGCCCCTTGACAGTGATGTGGAAGTCATAGGATACTCTTAGCAGTGCCAGTTGTGTTGACAGTTCGAGCGGAGCGGTCTATTGTCTGACGAATTTGTAGCAGTTCTGAAGCGAATGCCGTGAAGTCTTTCCTTCAGTTTAGAAAATGGTTCAAATGGCTCAGGGCACTATGCGACTTAACTTCTGAGGTAATCAGTCGCCTAGAACTTAGAACTAATTAAACCTAACTAACCTAAGGACATTACACACATCCATGCCCGAGGCAGGATTCGAACCTGCGACAGTAGCGGTCTCTCGGTTCCAGACTGTAGCGCCTAGAACCGCACGGCCACTCCGACCGGCTTCAGTTTAGAAATCGAGTTGAACACACGAGGGCTCAAGTCAGGGGAATGCAGTAGGTGGTAAAGCACTTGGTAGCCCCATCAGTTAACCAAATCAGTAACAGCTTCCACTGTACGTGCTTGAGCATTGCCCAGCAAAATGATGGCCAGGTCCTGCAGTAAGTGGCACCACTACTGTCTCTATGCAGTTCATTTTTTGAACACAACCTACGGCCAGCTCTTCGTCTTTATCAAGATCGATCTGTACAACGTCCGTCTCCTGCATGCCCTTTTCGCCATAATTACGCAATAGCTTTGAGAAAGGGATCCGTCCAAAAAGATCTGGTGGCACGGGTGGTGGTCGCTACAGGACAGACTGCGCAGACACCAGGTGTGGCAGGGCGAGTGGAATACAACATCATTCGTGTGCACCGAACCCGGCGGTCGCCACATTGAACCTTACTTCTAGTGGATCATAATGATAAGTTTCTAATTGAACAGCTCGAAAACGGTTGAACTCTTACAACAGTGTGCGTGAGAACTAATTAAGTTGCCTTGTTGTTCCTTTGGTTGTTCATGAGGGGAATCATAAAACAAGTGATGTACTGGATCACTCCCAATAAAAAACTTGTAAAAGTGGTCGCCTTGCCAACCGGTTTTCAAATGTTTTGTTGCTCAGAAACGGTACGTTCGCTGATATAGGTTCCAATTGAAAATATTATCCCTCTACAAGTCCTAGAAGTCTGTAAGGGCGTATGATATTATTGTTTAGGATATTCCGTAGTTCAGCCACCGAAATCGGAGAGGCTTTCTTTATTCGGACCGTTCGGCCGGTTTTCTCTGGCTAGAAAGAGTTTTACGTCTTAAAGTTCAGAGGTTTCGGAGCAGATGACGGTCACGAGTGCGTGTGGAGTGCAGCGTCGTGCTTTTTATGATGATGAAACAGGGATCGGCAACTTGATCCTCTCCAACGCCGGCCGCCGAGTTTTACGTCTCTTTGACGCACTTCACATCAACAGTGCTTCAGCCCTCACTCCGTGAATGAGGTTTTCCGGACGGGTTTGTAATTCAACTCTGGACATTTGTGCAAAGTTGGGTGATCCCAAATTTTACGCCGCCATTACTCCTCACCTTGCTCACCAAATAATGGGGGCGAAAATTGGTGCCACCAGCGGGCTTCAAACACTCCAACCACGACACGAGCGCCACTGCAGAAAAGTGAGTTGACGGCTTCGTCTGCGGTAGTACTTGGAAATCTAATCCACCAGTTCTTCCTCTCCAGGCATTATGGCTAAGTTGAACAGTATTTTTCTTTCTTATACTTGATTTTACAGCATATTTTACTGTTATTATTTAACCAACGTGCTCATGCAAATAGTATATCACGTCTTAATCTGATTCTTGAAAGAAACTTGTCAACCACAATAACAGTATGGCGTTCTGTTCAAGTCGGACATTCTATTTTCTAAATCAGACAAACTTTCTAAATAAATCATTTTCAATATCCGCAGTAGAAAGGTCAGATTTTTATTCAGATGAACGTTATTGCGCCATGTGTTACATTAATGGCCAGTTTCGGCTTGTTGTCTTTCTCAGATACATTGCATCGGTGAAATGTATGTCACATTTAAAAGCTATCCACACACACACACACACACACATCGAAAACAGGCGTACGTCGTCTACAACATTGCGTACTGCAAACGAGAACACATTATGGAACAGGTCAAATAACTGAATTGCTGATGATAAAGTGCTTGCAAATCCTCGTTTAAGGTATTTAAAGGCACAATGTGACCTCTCACTTAGTTACATGCAAACACAGTCGTGATGCAACTACAACTGAAAATCGCCGAAACTCGCCAGTGATGCAATACACTTTATCACGGCAGGCCAAGTAACTTTTATTAATGTCTCTATCAAATGAAACAGCGCCGACCACTGCGAATCCCCAGTAGATATCCACGACATTCCTTATGAATCATACTATCTGAAACAATACCCGCGACAAGCTATTAAGCACAAAATAAAATGTAAAATGGTTTTACGTTGTCAACAGAAAAATTCCAACAAAATCAAGACTACACTCCATGCATGCGTTCTCATTGAGACAGAAGAACGTCAATTTGTCTGTGGCATGCAGAGAACGTACGGTTGTACATCAGAAAAAAATGGGAATTATACAAAGGGCATCGTCCAACACAACAACACCATCGAGCCTTCAACGTCCACGTGAATAACTTTACCCGAAAATGAAGAAAAATGCCGACAACTGGTTAAAGGGACATACAATATTTTAACATACTCAGAAAGGGACAGGAGTGAAGAAGATTTCTGCTTGTACTGGTTATGCAACACCACAAACTACAAAAGCTAGTAATTATTGTGAAAAACATGGATTCTTCCTCAAAAGAACTCTATTTGACAATTTATTACAGATTTCCGTACTGAAGACTTAAATTTGAACGTTTTGTAGAGTATAAAATTATTTATAATATGGAGCTGCTTTTAAAAAGAAAAGGAAAGTTGGCACTACTGCACTTCCGCTGGACATGACATCGCTTTTGGTCCATATATTGCCACAATTTCACGGTCAAACTGTGTGCAACTTAGACATTTTGTCCCGCATCTTTGGAGTACACTTCTAGTTGCCGTGCCACTTCAATAGCACACCCTTATGTACCCGTTACCCGTACTGCTGAGAATTCTGTCTTCAGGGCACCCGGAACGCGTCCTCTAAAAAATGGTTCAAATGGTTCTGAGCACTATGAGACTTAACATCTGAGGTCATCAGTCCCCTACAACTTAGAACTACTTAAACCTCACTAACCTAAGGACATCACACACATCCATGCCCGAGGCAGGATTCTAACCTGCGACAGTAGTGTTCGCGCGGTTCCAGACTGAAGCGCCTAGAACCGCCCGGCCACTCCGGCCGGCCCATGTCCTCCCTTCTCACAATGCGCCACTCTTATTGTGAATTGGTCTTAACGTGGGAAGTTGTGCCCTCATACAAAGGAACTAATGACACTATCATTCCTTCAGCTTCCAACAATATCGTAACTATCCCCTTCACAATGACTTTTCATTTATTTGTACAAATCTGTCTTATTATCCGCTACAGTTAAGATTTTTACCTTTTGCATTTCCAAATCCATAAGTCTAACACAATAAGCAAAGAGATATTCGATACAACGATAATTAAGTACCAGTGCCTAGTAGGTTCGTCCCTGTCTTTACGTTGAAAACCATCACCCATCCCTTTCTGTTTACTAGCTCTACGCTATGATACTAATTTGTATCCTTCAAGCAGTCACTTCTTTCGTTGCCGCGCAATTTCGTGGCGCACCTTTTGACGTCTCACTCTCATGGTTAGCAAAAGCTCTTTCTATTTTGATGAATCGTACTAAAGGGGCATTGACTTACATAACTGTGTCGAAACTACACTGTTTTGTCTTACTAGAATTATATTCTGCAACTCTGCTTTCAGGTAACATCTAGCCTATAGGTGGAATAATAAAGGAAGGAATTATCATGAATGGATAGTTATCTGATAAAAATGAATGCTATCTGCATTCGAAATAACAAATGTAGGCTGTAGCAGTTTGTGTGTGTGTGCGTGTGTGTGTGTGTGTGTGTGTGTGTGTGTGTGTGTCTGAACAGTTTCTGCAACAAGTATGTGAATATTCGTTTTATAAATTAAGAAGTCTCTTTCGTAATGCAGCATAATATTTACTGCTGGACGCGTTTCACCGTTTACATGAAAGACACCTTCAGATGGTATTGTTGCAGTCGAGTAATGCAGTTTTCTTTTTGCAGATGATATAGATTCGAAACGGTCCACATCAAATATTTATACAAATAAGATGCACAAGTAACCGTGCGTAACATTTTATTTAGTATGCACTATCACGGTATATTGATAATTTTTACTTATGGACCATCTGACAGCAACTGAATAAAACACAGTTTTAGTGCCATACGCGGTTTCGCCTTTATTTTCTGCAAGGCACAAAAAAATTATATCACACCAAATCACACACACACACACACACACACACACACACACACACACACACACACACACACAAACGCATACACGAAAGTTTGGCAATAACATTCGATCTTTGGGAAAAAAACATTTAACAGTTTGCAACAGAAACCAAAACATTGCATTGAAACAAGCGTTCAGTTCATAGTGCTGTGGAATGTGGGGAAAAAACAGCAAATTGGCATTCATAAGAAGAAGAACAACACCAAAAATGCAACAGGAGCGTAATATATAAGAAATTGTGCAGTGCAAAACATTATTACTTAATAGGAAATACCACCAGAACTGTTTATAACCTATAGGCACAGTGACAAAAATATAAATTAAATAGCTAACATATGTACATATTCCAGGCTACTGATGATGCCTTGCAGAAAATAAAGGCACTAAAATTGTGTTTTATTCAGTCGCTGTCAGACGGTCCATAAGTAAAAATTATCAATATACAGTGATATTACACGCAACTGAGGAAGACAGGACGACAAAAGTTGATTATGTGTGAACTGTTCGTGATTATTTATAAGAGTCGTTTGGAACAACAAAACACTATAGTTCAACAACAAAATTCACTAAAGAGCCTTTAAAGTAAAAGGCAAAACGCATTTGAAACGAAAATAGTATATTGCAACAAGAAATATGTCTGAATTTATAGACAAGTAAATTTATTCCGCTTGTAAAAGGAAAGATAAATGTGTAAATCGAGTAGGGTTTACTTTCACGTAAGTTTTACACTTCCCTTTATTCTGATTTTGTACGTAACGCTACAGTTTCCTTATTTTCTTGAATAGTTTGTGAGATTCGGCGCACGCTACCTCTTCAAGTCGTCCTGCACAATATAGTCGTGGCACCAGCAGAGGTTCGGTTTAAACTCATAGGGCGAACGTGACCTGCGCTGCTGGTGTGATTGGCCAGAGCTGAGACGGGCCCAGTGGGTTGGCTGACGTAACGCCATGCTCTGTGGTGCTTCCCCTTTATCACAGAAAGACAAGGCATTTATGTCGCAAAGTCGTGTACTTCGCAACCAACCCGTTCGGCAACTAGTCTGTTGTCAGCTCTGCGTGTGACTTCGTTACGTCAACCGGCAATATAAGCCCAGCTGTGACACGTTTGCATGTCTGTAAGAGGCATCGTTGGTTGGCCCCCAGCATAATGGAGTTCCCAACTTGATACTCCTTCAAATTTGCTCAACTGCTTTTACTGATGATACCCTTAAGATACCTAAAACCAGCTCCACAAAATCTGGACCCATGGAAATGACGCAGCGACTGAAACATTTCCATCCAAACTCTTTCGAGCGAGAACATTAATGTAAATACCTAAAGAAAACAGCAAGTTAAGACAGAAGGTTTTATCCATGATAATACAAAGTTTCTAGGATGATGGGGAAAGATAAACAAATAAGTCGAAAGTTACAAAAGTCAAACGCTTTGCCTGATGACTCTGCCCGCGGCGTATGGGAATCTACGATTCGTTGTTTATACGAAGCAAATTATTCATCACGTACGTAGCCGCTGATATTATACGGTAAAAAAACTCAGGTAACACGTACATGAGTTGGACAAAGGTATGGAAACACTAGAAAACGTAACACATTAACATGTGTAATACGGTGTACGAAATAAAGTGGCATTCAAAACAGCTTCCAGTCGTCTCGGAATGAATAAATACAGGTCTTGTATAGTTTTCAAGCGAATCCTATACTGTTTTTTCTTGTAAAATAGTGGCACGTTCTGGTAAACGAGGATGGACGTGGACAGCGATCACGAACCCTTCTCTCCAAGGAAAACTACAAAAGGGCAGTAATACTGAGTTCTGGTGAGACTGGTAGCCAGGGGAGATGCGGCAGTTCATCCCCGTGCTCACAAAACCAGGCCCCCGACGATGTGAGCTGTATGTACACGGACCTTGTCGCCTTGGAACACGGTCTCACCATTGGGGAACAAACACTGTACCATGGAATGGACGCGATCAGTCAAACTGTCACACAGTCCCTGGCAGTAACGCAGCCTTGTAAAGTAGCCATATGGCCCATGGAATCCTACGATCTGGCAGTCCAGATCGTCACAGAACACCCACCATGTTTCACTCTTGCGACATAAACTCGGCCAGAAGTTGGAAACACCTTGGAACAAGACTCATCCAGCCAAATTACTTTCTGCCATTGCACCATAGTCCACATTTTATGCTTCGTACAAAGCCTTCTTGTTAAAGGCACTTGCATCACTCACGAGTGGTTTTGCAATTCCAGCTCGCCCTACAATTTCCTCTCTTCGCGACGGCCGCTGTGGCCGAGCGATTCTAGGCTCTTCAGTCCGGAACCGCGCTGATGCTACGGTCGCAGGTTCGAATCCTGCCTCGGGCATGGATGTGTGTGATGTCCTTAGGTTAGTTAGGTTTAAGTAGTTCTGAGTTCTAGGGGACTGATGACCACAGCAGTTGAGTCCCATAGTGCTCAGAGCCATTTGAACCATTTGAACTCTCTTCGCTTTGTTTTGGTTCTGACAGTGTTCACGAAAGCGACATTCAGTTCCGCAGTCCTGTTATTTTTCTTCACAAATCCTCTTCATTGACCGTCTGTCACTATCAGTCAACATACACCTTTGTCTGTGTTTGTGTTAGCGGATGACGTTTTTTCTCTTTTCCTTGTATGCGGTATAAATCCTCGACATGGTGGCTCTTAAAACACCAAACGGTCACCACCAGTTTGCTGAATCCACTTCGCTGTAACACATTGCACTCACAACTATACAGAACACTGCTCAGACCGCGTATGACGCTTGCAACGTATTGAAGACATTGCACGGATACCTTCGAGGTCAAATACAACAGCTCAATCTACAGCCTTGGCTGGCATCTGCATTTATGTTCAGGTATGCATTTCTCGTGGTCTTTCCATATTTTAGCCCAATCATTGTATGCCTTCATTATGTGGGATAGGTGCAGGAAACTCCAAAAAGCTCTGCAGAAACAGGCAACTCACATAAATATCTGGGTTGAGGGTACAAAATGAAATGATCACATAGGTTTAATCGTAGGTAAAGCAGATGGAAATCTTTGCTTCAGTCGTAGGATACTGAGAAAACGTGATCACTCTAGAAAGGAGACTATTTACAGAATATAAGAATACATATTTACATTATCAAGTGCGTCAACGTATACCAGGTAGGAATAAGCAGAGATATTAAACGCATACATTGAAGGGTATCAGGAATAATCATAGGTTTGTTTGGGTCATGGAAATAATGAAAAACCTAAACTAAATGTTGTCTGAAGACACACATCAACCATCCCGCGATAGCCTACTTACAAAATTTATGAAGTAGTATCAAGTGAATTACCTAGGAATATATCACAGTCCACAATGATCGAGAAGACACAAACACAGGCGCACAGAGGTATTTCAGCATTCGTGTTTCCCGCACTCCGTACACGAATGTAACGAGAATGAACCCTAATATGTGGAACATGGGAGGCAGCCTGTGCAGTGCACTACACATTGTTTAACAGAGAGTAATTGAAGGAGTAGATGAATACGCCGACGCGTTCGGTCCTATATTTAAGGCTAACGTTAATGCTTACGTGTTAAAGAGTGCAGTTGATTAACACATGTGAAATTACTTTGAACCTGTTACGGAATAAACAGATATGAGTTTCGTCTCAGCGCAAACAAATGAAAACTGAAAGATAATTTTCAGAGCTGTAAATTTTTCAGTCATCTTCAATCTGTACTTTATTGCAGATCTAGATTTCAGCTACGGTATAGCTATCATCAGTGCCACAAAATATAAGAAACACAAGGGAATCAGAATCAGACAATAAATGGCATAAAATTAAATCTGTATCACAGTCATAAAGGACTGTAGACTCCATACTAAATATCTTAACGTATAAAGTGAGTCATAGAGAATCAACATGCTTGTAAGCGCACATGTTGTTACACGACCGTTGCATGTACAAAGCTTGACTCAAGCTAAGGCTGCTGTTTACATACTTATGCAGCCAACTACAGCGTGCGTCATAGAGGATGGCCAAGGCCCTCTATACCGATGTTATTGGTATAAATGGCGATGGTCGTCATCTATGACGCACGCTGTGGTTGGTTGCATAGGTGTGTAAACAGCAGCCTTAGTTTGAGTCAAGCTATGTACATGCAATGGTCGTGTAATAACATGTGCATTCACACGCCTTTGGTTCTGTATGACTTACTTTGTATGGTATGTTACTTAGACACTTAGTTCTGCATGACTTCGATATAGATTTCCATCTATGCCACTCAGTACCTGATTCCTTTGTATTTCTTATACTTTCTAGCACGCATGATAGCTGTACTGTAGATGAAATGTAGATCTGTAATAACCTACAGACTGAGTTGTGATTAACTGCTGACTTCTGTCCTGTTTGAATTACATAACAGTCGCTGTGCACAGGGCTGTAATTGTTTTTACGATTTGTCCTGGTTTATTTAAGGGTTGGCCAGATGTCCTTCCTGTCGCCACCCCGTTACCCCCAGAGACAGAATATGTATAGCCCACTTGTTTACGTGTAGTGTTATTCATGTGAAAGAGAGCGATAGTATACTAAATTTTGGGAATCATGTAACTAGGGCGGGACTTGGGAAACGTTACTGCATTCACATAAAAGGATATGGAAAAACATTGGAAAACAGCACCCAGGCTGGTCGGATCATCGAGCCTCGTCGTTAATTCGATTAGGGTCGACGCATCTCCCCGTCCTGGAAGCAGCGGCATCTGACCTAGAAGATTAAAAAAAAATTGAGTAACTGCGCTGTATATTTTTTTTAAATAAAATTCAGTTATCAGCTACACAACTGGAATATTTACGATGCTTCTCAATTTTTAATATGAAAATTCTTAAAGTTTTTTAAGTAAAACAAACGTTTCTAACAATTGATATTTCTATTCTTCATATCCACATACACACATCAATAAAAAGGTTTTGCATCACCCCAGCTCCCAGAACTCCTGAAGACAGACATTGCCTGCGGATATTGCATCACAGACTCAGTCCCTATGACTGTTCAGAGATGTCACTATACCCGCCCAAAGACGTAAACAACCATGCATGAGCAGCACCTATTAGACGGAGAGTGGTCCGGCAGCCGATCAGTTCCAGTCATTCCACCAGGAAGGAGGTACACGGCTCGTGTTGTCTGTAGTTCAACCATGCCTAGACGGACAATACCGCGGTTCGATCACGTCCGCATTGTTACTTTGTGCCAGGAAGGGCTCTCAAAAGGGAGTGTCCAGGCGTCTCGGAGTGAACCAAAGCGATGTTGTTCGGACATGGAGGAAACGCATAGAGACAGGAACTGTCGATCACATGCCTCGCTCAGGCCGCCCAAGGGCTAATACTGCAGCGGATGACCGCTACCTACGGCTCAGGGCTTAGAGAAACCCAGACAGCAACGCCACCATGTTGAATAATGTTTTTCGTGCAGTCATAGGACATTCGTGTTAGGACTCAAACTGTGCGCACTAGTTGTTTGATGCGCAACTTCACTCCCGACGTCCATGGCAAGATCCATCTCTACAACCACGACGCCATGCAGCGCGGTACAGATGGGCCCAACAACACGCCGAATGGACCGCTCAGGATTGGCATCATGTTCCCTTCACCGACGAGTGTTGCATATGCCTTCAACAAAACAATCGTCGGAGACGTGTTTGGAGGTAACCCAGTCAGGTTGAACGCCTTAGACACACTGTCCAGCGATTGCAGCAATGTGGAGGTTCTCTGTTGTTTTGGGATGGCATTACGTGGGGCCGATGCACGCCGCTGGTGGTCATGGAAGGAACCGTAACGGCTGTACGATACGTGAATTCCATCCCCCGACCGATAGTGCAACCATATCGGCAGCATATTAGCAAGGCATTTCGTTTTCATGGACGACAATTAACGCCTCCATCGTGCACATCTTGTGAATGACTTCCTTCAGGATAAAGACACCGCTTGACTAGAGTGGCCAGCATGTTCTCCAGACATGAACCCTATCGAACATACCTGGGATAGATTGAAAAGAGCTGTTTATGGACGACATGACCCACCAATCACTTTGAGGGATCTACGCCGAAACACCGTTGAGGAGTGGGACAATCTGGACCATCAGTGCCTTTATGAACTTGTGGATGGTATGCCACGACGAATACAGGCATGATTCAATGCAAGAGGACGTGCTTCTGGGTATTAAAGGTACCGGTGTGTACAGGGATCTGGACCACCACCTCTGAAGGTCTCGCTGTATGGTGGTACAACATGCAGTGTGTGGTTTCGTGTGCAATAAAAAGGGCGGAAATGATGTTTATGTTTATCTCTATTCCAATTGTCCATACAGGTTCCGGAACTCTCGGAACCGAGGTGATGCTAAACTTTTTTGATGTGTGTATTTGCAGCCCTGCGCCACTAGACCGCTCCGAATTGTAGCGTGTAATATGGCGGTGTATGACATAACCATTACGGTGGGTGAGAAACAGCGTGCTGTAATTGAGTTTCAGATTCGAAGAGTTCGTCCGCAGATGGAGCATCCTCTTCTGCAGCACATTAATGCCAGACCACACACGAGCGCTATGGCATCTACAACAACCCGAAGTCTTGGGTTCATTGGTATCGATGACCCTCCATATTGTCTGATTTTCGTCTGTTTCCAAAACTTAAAGAACACGTTCGAGTTTTTCATTTTGATAGTGATGAAGCAGAGCAAGCAGAGGAGAGTTTGTGGCTCCGACGACAACGCTAGACATTCTACATTGACGGTATCTAGAAACTGGTCTCACCTTGTGAGAAATGTGTTCGTCGCCAAGGTGACTATGTTGAGAAATAAATATGTAGACATGAAGCACAAGGATGTAGTATGTTAATAAGGGGTGTTTTATTTAAAAAGCTTGAAGAGTTTTAACACAAATGTTTTGTAAGCATTAGTTTTTAGGTGGTCCTCGTATTTCACTTAAATTTTTCGATAGTTTAATCTGTCATCTACGAAAGTTTAATACCGGCTTAGCAGGTGTGTGTACCTTGACCAACTAAGGATAATGGACTGACATATCAAAAAATGTACATAGAGTACGCGACAATTATAACCAAATTATAGCTAATCAAGATTTGTACCGAGTCATGTTAGTGCGCTAGCTGTACAAAAGTATCTTCCATACGAGAGTCTGTGCGCCGCCAGATGATATATCTGTACGATACAGCTGTGTGAAATTTGATACTTCATCTTTCCTTTTGCTGTCTTCTGTTGCCACACCGGTCTTGTCCACGAGTGGCTGAATAGGAGCCTTCGACTCGCTTAGCGATTTTACAGTGGGTCAAATCTCGAAGACACTCCCGACAGAGCTGGAGCCTGCCTGTGTCGAAATCCGACGTGTGCTGGTAGGCGTCTCTCCTTGTTAGACGAGCACAAGAGGATCTGCTCACACCAAGAACCGCAGTTAAAACGAGATTTCTGAGTGAGAAATCCGATTTACAATCTTTACTTTTATACAGCGTGTGCGGTTGCGATGAAATGCTTATCATCTGCAATTCCAAGAATGAAAATATGACTTTCGGTTTCGTGATGTTAGAGTTTTAATGATCAGTAGACTAGCGTCTTTTCTATAGTTCACTACCAAATTATGTTGCACCTCAGACGTTTTAATTCTGGACCATTGTCTGATATTAATAGGCGGCTTTTATCGTAGTGATACTTATTTGCCAACTTTAATTTTTTCATTTTCTGTTCAGCTGTCAAGTTATCAGTCCAGAAACGACAAGCCTTGACACCATAATGTGTAATGCACACTGCCGGGAAAAAATGCAATGCCCTCGAGAACAATATCATTTTCCAGAATGAAATTTTCACTCTGCAGTGGAGTGTGCGCTGCTATGAAACTTCTTGGCAGATCAAAACTGTGTCCCGGATCGAGACTCGAACTCGGGACCAGGCAACTGCTCTACTGTCTGAGCTACCCACACAAGACTAACGACCCGTCCTCACATCTTTACTTCCGCCAGTGCCTCGTCTCCAACCCTGCAAACCTCACAGAAGCTCTCTTGAACTAGCACTCCCAAAAAAAGGATACTGCGGAGACATGGCTTAGTCACAGCCTGGGGGATGTTTCCAGAATGAAATTTTCACTCCACAGCGGAGTGTGCGCTGTTATGAAACTTCCTGTGCGCCGGACCGAGACTCGAACTTGGGACATTTGCTTTTCGGGGGCAAGTGCTCCACCATCTGAGCTACCCAATCACGACCCACGACCCGGTTTATTGACAGGTGATTTGACTGGTAGTCGATTATCGTGGGAGTATATGATAACAAATTCAGACCAAACGAAACAGACATGTACCAGAAAAGATACCCTAACAGGCACATCAGTATACGGTGTACCTCCTGTGGCAGTAACACAAGCGTGTATTCGCATGCAGTCGATCATAAAGGTGCCGTATGACATACTGCGATAGACTGTCCCAAGCAACTTGCGCCTTTTGTTGCAATTCGGCAATGGTTCTTGCAGGTCCTGGAGAACGAGTAAGTTGCTGCTTCATCGTGTCCCATAAGTAACGAGCGAGGGTGATCTTGCTGGCCTAGGCAGTTGTTGTACACCACCAAGAGCACATAGCGTCGCAACAGCCGTATGTGAATGTGCGTTGTACTGGTGAAAGAGCACACATCACCATCCTGCCGTGAAGTAGCAGCAGCACGGGGATAACAACCTGCGCAATGTAGCGGATACTGTTTACCATACCCTGCAGAAATGTCAAATGTGACCGCGAATTGTAACTGATGAACCATCAAACCTGGTATGGGACCTACGCGTAATGGACGAAAGCACTCTGGAATAGGCAGCTCACCAGGTTTACGGCATACGAGTCTACGTCCACCACTGGCGTACAGACAGAATCTACGTACACCACTGAAGGCAGAGCGCCATGCCACTCTCCGGTAAACTCTTTCACGATACCAGAGTAGCTTTGGTTGGTGGTGTCGCGGTGTCAGTAGCTTGCCCAGAGGCACGCATCTCAAATCGTGCTCCAAACAGAAGGTTCTCAGTGGTCCCTGATGTGTAACATGTCCCGGATATCGTCCCTGAATGATGTTCGGTCGGCCATTGCTGCTTGCACATTGAACCTATCTTGGTGAAACTGGTCTACAGGTGTGGAAGTGTTCCATAGACCTCTGTTGAAAGCAGTGGCACACCACCGATGCGTTGTGCCTAATACGTGCAGCAATCCTTCGATACATCCATCCATATTCCCGTAATCCCACGGCATTACAGAAATGGGTGAAGCTGTTCACCAGGAATAAGTAACTGCTGGTGGCGCATAGTTGTACGCTAGAAAGAATGTTGAAAACATCGTTCTCCTCTAAACTCAGCACTATTGCTGCCAGAAGAATCAACGCAGAAGATGCACAGATAGGCCTTCTGAGCTCCACATGATGGCCGATGACCGTGACATATGAATCACTAATACTACAACCCCTCGGCATGCATATGTAATACCCTTGTACCACAGGACATAGTCCTCAAGTGTTTCGTGTTTCTCCCGGGAATGGAAATAAAATAATTTCATAAAAGTGGAAACTTAAACTTTCTCCTACATTACGAACGGTCGAACTGTGTTGAAGTCACGCCTCGATGAACATGTGGTGGCGACGAGGAGATCGAAAGTTGCCACACTGCATCCATCATCGTTGTATAGATACAACCGGTTGGCGTGATGCTGCCACTTGGTACAGAACACTATCATTCTGATGATTTGGACAGCAGCGGTCACAGGTCTGTCGAGTTAAGGCCGATGGCTGTGTACTGTAACAATTCTCCATGAACTTATCTTTCACAAAGGTCACGCAGACCTCATTGTGCCCGTATTATTGTAAACTACCTCGATGTAATGCATATTCCGTCGTTGCTCTGACCAGCATGTTGTCTAGCTCTCTCATCCAATGAAGACATTTGGTCATGGGCTGCTGAGACACTAGCATTCCACTATTCGTTAGCCATTACAATTCATAAGTTCTGCTACAGACTAAGTACCATGGAATGACGTCTTCATCATTCAAGCTGTTCGATGTGATCCACAGCAGGGTTACAGACTCTGTGCTGCCAGCATCGTTCTATATTAAATTTCTACTCTGCAGATTTAACCATGTATTCTTCCTTCTACACCGTATACTCGTATCTTAGGAGTCTCTTCTCTGATGTACAAGATGGGTGACGAAGCCATGTCCAGTCTCCTGGAAACGAAAGAGTTGCTAATTAAAGTTAACTTACATTTTGTATTGCTTGTAAAATTACAAATCTACCACTATCGGTCACGGACTTGTCAAATTATTAATTCAGAAGTTGACGAATAAATGATATTAAATCAGTTTTCCACTAAATCAGTTTTCTTCAGAAATCTGAGAGAATCGATGACTTGACTGAATAGAAAATTATCGACTGATGGAGAGGAGAAATTTCGAGATCGCAGATTAATTTTTGCTAATAATTAGCAAGCTGGCGACTCGCACGAGAGAACGTTTTGCTGAAGAAAATATTTATCATTTAAAATTCAACATACTTTTGCCGTCACAACTACTGAAACATATCAGTAATGATCTGACACACAAACTGAATCAATGCTTAACTGAACTATCGTTCTTTGAAGAAGAATCACTTTTGGTCATTATAAAGAGACTAATGGGAGAGATTCTTCAATACAAGCAGAGCATAAACGCCCTTAGTGAGTCTGTTATGGAAGCGTTGTCTGTTTGTCGTAGATCTGACTATTCTACTTTGCATACGCTATACAAAGTATATGTTTGTCTACTTGCATCTATTTGCTACAGTACAAAGAAGGTTTTCAACACAGCGGCGTACAA
This sequence comes from Schistocerca gregaria, assembly GCF_023897955.1. Classification (NCBI taxonomy): domain Eukaryota; kingdom Metazoa; phylum Arthropoda; class Insecta; order Orthoptera; family Acrididae; genus Schistocerca; species Schistocerca gregaria. The sequence continues at coordinate 377,126,044 of NC_064924.1, forward strand.
TGACATGGCAGAGGTCGACAATGAAGGAGATCGACTTAATGGTTTAGCTCTGTTGAACACTCGCCCTGATACTTATTGACCTATTGACGACTTAATTAACCAATTAGCCAGGAAGAATAGCCGCACAGAATGTATCTTTTAAAGAAGAGAATGACAATTGTAATATCTTTATATCAGAAGATGGCATTGTCTTGTATATGTGTATAATCAGTTTAAATAAAACTTTCTTAAGCTTTGCAAGTGACTTGATTATTTTTTATTGCAGTAAAAGTAAAAGTAACTCAAGATATCTTTAGCGCCCCCTCCTTGGAGTTTCTCTGTATCGGCCACTGTCGCTATCTGGGGTACCTTTCAAACGCAGATCTCATCGCTGTTAACTATTTTTCCTTTGGTTACAACCTATAAAGTTTCCCGGCGATTTTCTGTTAGCACAGTCCCTCATAGGGGCTAGACGAGTTTTTCGTATTTCATTTCTTATTTTATTGGTTCGTCTTCACTTGCGACAAGGCATTATCATGTCACGTCATTTCTCTAATTGTCAGTGGATCGGTCTCTTGTAAAATGTAACAGGTCAGCTCACATTACATGTATTTGTGGTGAATATATATGAATTGTTTACCAGACCTACCTCTTTACTGGTCTGTAGCATTCCCCTGTTCGCCTATATCGCTCATTTTCATTTAGCAGTTGAAACCCCCTGCTGGTCGAGAAGAAGCCAGCTATCACCACGTACGAGACGTTAGAAGATTGGCACAAGAGCTTAATTTTCCAGCTAATAGTCAATCAGCGGCAGATAGTTCTTTATCTTCGTTTCGTATCACGTTTCACCCAATTTCAGTAAACAACAGCTACATACACACGATACGAAAACTTCCTTATTTGGTTTCCTTCCTGGTGTACAATTATGATGGCCAGAAAGTAAAAACATTTTAAGATTAATGTTGAGAGAAATGTAAAATTTAGTTAGACAGGTAAGCTTGAATGGAGAGCTACTAGAAGAAATAGGCGAGGAATACGTTTACTGGACATTAAAACAGCATAGTTGCTAATAAATCCTGTAACTGTACCATAGATTCCCAAATTAAAGCGTTTGCTTTATACGTTGCGTTGTAACATTTTATTTATCGAGATAAGATACACTTGTCAGGAATTGTTGTCTGAAATGTGTGTAGTAAGCACTTAGAGACTAAGTAAGTAGATCCAGTAGTGTTTACCGTATCTACGCCTTCCTGACATGACATTAGATGACTGGGGCCATAAGTGTTTGCTCGGAAAAATTATTTATGATAGAAATATAGACTGAAATATTTTTTTGAATGGACTCAGTGAAGGATAGGATGAATATGTCACTGTCATTGAGCAACCTAATGGGAACACTGCCATTACACACAAGAGTTCGTGGGCCGTGAAGCTACAGCGCTACCAAGTGACCGGTTTATTATTGGATGGTATCGCCTACGCAGCTGGTTCCTGCAATGCCTCTCTACAGTTAGAGACTCTCAGACATTTGGGCAGTGTGTTGCGCTTCAACATTGCTCTAATAGAGACAGTAAACAGTGTGCAATAGCCGCCAGCAAATTTAAAGCCCCACCCGATGTCGATTATAGGTGGCATTTTTCTTAATGTAATATGTCGACCAAGATAGTGCAGTCGCCAGCCTCTGCCCAGTTCTAAACCACACTGCATTCTTGAGTAGAGATCTAACAATAATCCCTGTGTGTCACAAAGTTCTAAAGGTTTACAGCAAGGAAAGCGAGACTGAAACTGCAAAGGAAGAGACAGTCAGTGTAGGTATTTTATATTCCTCTTTGCAACTACAAGTAAATGCGTGTTTTTGTGACACACGTGTTTCGTTTTATTAAAATAAAATTTCATCAGTGGTCTGTAGTAAGACAAACGAGGTACCTTCAATAAGTAATGCAACACAGCATATTATTCCTCACTCTATTTTTCAACATAATCTCCGTTCAATGCCATAGCCTTACGATTTCTTACTGGGAGGGCATGTATGCCGAAAATGATAGCAGTCTTCTGGACGCCGTCGGAACAGGCCATTATATAGGTACTGCTTTCGGCAGAGGGGGTCCTTCATTGGACCAAACAGAAGTAAGTCGGAAGGTGCGAAATCTGGGATGTGGGGTGGATAAGAAAGAACAGCCCAATAAAGTGTATCAGTGCTACCGACAGAGACGTCTAGTTGTGCAGCGAGGTGTTTGATCACCTCGAATGAGTGTCCGCACGTTCCAACATTGCAGGAGCCACAGGCGTGTGTGGCCGGCCGGCCTGTGAGAGACCAGCCGGGTTTGACAGCCTTGTTGCTATCATGACAGACGCTTCGCCCAACGGCTCACCGTGCTTTTGGTCACTGCCAGGTCTCCGTAGACCTTCTGCAAACTATATATATGAAGATAGCAACTGTTATCGAAAGCACAGATACCATTGATGACCGTGCAGCTTCTCTCGAATAAATGATAATTAATTGAAACCCTCAGCTGCAGACAGGTGTTGTTGATATACGTCGATGAGGACAACTGAAAATGTGTGCCCCGACTGAGACTCGAGCCCGGGATCTCCTGCTTACATGGCAGACGCTCTAGACATCTAAGCCACTGAGGACACAGATGAATAGCGCGACTGCAGGGGCTTATCCCTTGCATGCTTTCAGTGACAGTTGGGAATGTTGGGTATGTGGGTCTCACGGGAGGCGTGCCAGAGATAAGTCCCTGCAGTCGCCCTATTCATCTGTGTCCTCGGTGGCTCAGATGGATAGAGCGTCTGCCATGTAAGCAGGAGATTTCGAGTTCCGGTCGGGGCACACATTTTCAGCTGTCCCCATCGAGGTATATTAACAACACCTGTCGGCAGCTGAGGCTTTCAATTAATCATCATTTATTGTTCAAACGCCTACGAATATCTGTGATGCTCTGGTTTTCCACCAAAAGAGACTCCATGACAGCTCGCTGCTTGGAACACACCTTCGTTACAGTCGCTATTTTAAAGACTACGTATAGAGCCGCCATTCATCGAAACTTCATGGAACTATAGAGTCTAAAGGGGGAGTATTCCACGATGTCACATCTCAAATTCCTCATTTTTTTCAACCGAAATTGTCCGAGGAAAAATGTGTTGCATTACTTACTGAACGCCCCTCGTATTTACTTATTTGGCTTGCTTTGCATATTGATACACAGTTCGTTATAAAAGATGTTTATTTTACTCAAGGTATTTCCGTTCTCATTAGCAAACTTCGTCTGCTTGTACGTTTTTGAGATGCTGTTGATTCTGGTCCCATCCCACATTACTTTGTAGCACTATGCATTTTTTATGCGGCACTCAGCACAATGTTGCATCACTAATATTTATTTCTGTCTTCCTCTGGCGAAATACGCGAGACATATTTAGCCATAAAGACATAAACAAACAGTAGTGGTGCAACACTGTGTTGTGTTTCACTTCACGAAATGCACAGTTGTGCTAGAATCAACAGTGCGAAACGAACGAATACCTCAAAACTGAGGAAGCAGACGACGTTTCTTGGCTTGAACGAAAACCAGGCACAAAATACCGTAAACTAAATCAACATATTTTGTATAGAACTTCTTTCACATCTAGAACTCGAGTGAAATTGTAAACGTCTTTCACTACACACAACTGATGTTTTATTTCGATAAAACGAAACGTATTTCACTACATATCAGCAATACGCATTGTCTTGTAGTTGCAAAGACGAATATAAAATACCTTCAATAATAATAGAACAACGGCGAACAATATGGTCACACAAACGAAAAGTTCATAATCATTTCAGTATCTTAAAAAGATTGTAGAGGTATGTTACCTGAAGTCTGATCTTCCGAAATCAGTAAATTATAGTTGTAATGTGAAATACAATGACTCTCGTCTACTTCAGTATCAGCAAAGTGTCTGCATATCGTAACAGAAGTTTTACCAAAGTGCACTTCCTTCCAGCAGGCACACATTGATCAAAAATTACTGGCGTAAACTGAAAATATCAGCAAGGTATTAGTAAGTTACTTTTAACATGGAAGCAGCACAATTAGCTCTTCGTCCTGCTGAAAAAATAGGAAGATTACTTGGAGCACTTCGTTTCCATAACGTGACATGAGTGGTTGTAGCTGCCATCCTCTCTTTAGAGTTCAAGATATATAATATTCAAATCATTTGCAAATTTGGATGGAGAGGAATGAATGGGCAGTGTGTGGCAAATCTCATCATGTGAAGGGACTGAATAAAAATGGCTTACTAGTCGATTGCCAAAATTTAAATCACTAATTAATCATTATTACTGTGTGCTGCCTGAGTAGCTAGTCAGTTAACTAAATTGTCTCCTAATTATACTTTTGTCTCATTATGTTTAACATTGGTCGCATTGGTTATTTTGCAAAGAACTATGGGATAGCTGCTCCATAAGTCTTGACGCAAGAAACAGGGCGCAGTTTGATCCACATGGCGTAGGGACAGCTCGGTTTGCGACGGTATGGTAGAAGCGAGACAGCATCAACAGCTCCTTTTTGCACTGTGATGTTGCGTGTTACCAGCTGTAGGATGTTCTTGTCCTTGACTTGTTTAAATTAAATAGTCTCGGGTGCTTCCTTCAAGGACACCCTAATTCGAACTCAACGAGTCTGAAATGCGAAACTACGGTATAAAGCCTACCTGTTGTCTGAAGAACGACTTGCTTATTCGCTGAGTTTCATTTCGGCTGTGCCTGGCGAGTCAACGACCAACTCACGGTGAACGGTGAACAGTGGCGAGGTCATGAATGTGTGGGAAAAATGCAGTCTGTACCGACCGCACAGCTCTCCCCATATACTTTAAAAGCCGGCATGGGACGCCTCGTCTGTAGCAACTGGGATCAATCTTTCTGAAAGTGTAGAGGGTGAGGCTGCTTGTCGCCGGCCGCTGTGGCCGAGCGGTTCTAGGCGCTACAGTCTGGAACCGCGCTACCGCTACGGTCGCAGGTACGACTCCTGACTTGGGCATGGATGAGTGTGATGTCCTTAGGTTAGTTAGGTTTAAGTAGTTCTACGTTCTAGGGGACTGATGACCAAAGTAGTTAAGTCCCATAGTGCTCAGAGCCATTTGAACCAATTTGAGGCTGCTTGTCATCTAGAACCCAGAGTTGGATGGGGAGTTGCTGTCTTACTCTATATTATTTACCCTCTACAGCTCCCTCAAGTGGCGTGGAAGTTATTCCGTGATGTTTTAAATATCTTACCATCCTGTCCCTTCTACTCGGCAGTGTTTCCCCTTTATTCCTTTCCTCGCCTATTCTCAGGAGAACCTCATTTCTACTGGACCAATATACGTACTTTTCAACATTCTTTTGTAGCTCTACATGTCAAACGCTTCGACTCCCTTCTTTTCCGGTTTTCCTATTGTAAGTAGACTGTTTAGGTTTTCTTATTGGTAACGTCACGTAGCGCTTTGTGTGAAAATCACTGGCTGTGCTGTGTGCAGTCTGTGGCTAGTTTGCATTGTTGTCTGCCATTGTAGTGTTGGGCAGCAGGATGTTAACAGCGCGTAGCGTTGCGCAGTTGGAGGTGAGCCGCCAGCAGTGGTGGATGTGGGGAGAGAAATGGCAGAGTTTTGAAATTTGTAAGACTAGATGTCATGAACTGCTATATACATTACGACTTTTGAACACTATTGAGGTAAATACATTGTTTGTTCGCTATCAAAATCTTTCATTTGGTAACTATGCCTATCAGTAGTTGGTGCCTTCAGCAGTTTGAATCTTTTATTTAGCTGGCAGTAGTGGCGCTCGCTGTATTGCAGTAGTTCGAGTAACCAAGGTTTACGTGAGGTAAGTGATTTGTGTAACGTATAGGTTAATCTTAGTCAAGGCCATTCTTTTGTAGGGATTTTTGAAAGGCAGATTGCATTGCGCTAAAAATATTGTGCGTCAGTTTAAGCACAGTCTTGTATAATTGTTCTAAGGGGACGTTTCACTATAGTTCATGTTTCACTGCCATTCAGTGCTGTGCTACGCAATAGACACTGACATTTTACGGAAAACTGGTATCAACAGTTTTTGTTTATCTGCAAGAAGTCAGTGACAAATTTGGTACTCGAGTGTAACATGCCAGTTAAGGGAACTGCATCAGGATGTGTACGCAACAGTCACAAAATCTAGAAAGCTCACAAAGAAAGCTTATCAGTGCTCGTGTAATGCATACGTGCATTCCCTTCACGTGTTTAAGCCTAGTATTACGCACAATTATGCGATCGGGAATGCTCCGTAGCAGCCAACTTACATGTACATTTGACAACTGAGCGTCAGCAAGGAGCATTAGTGATGAAATCATAGGAGGCAATGTTATGCAACCTTGGTGGGGCAAGATCCGACTATTCGAGAGTAGGATCTAACAGTGCTCCGAGACAAACTTCCGTCACAATGTCCGCAAACATGACGTCAGATCCGCCTATCAACAGCGATCTGAACGCCCATCGGCTGAAAAAAAAAAAAAAGAAACGAGTGAAGAGTTCTTATTGGCTGAGGGAGAATGGTGGGGTGATTTCTCTTGTCCTTCGGGAAGACAGGGCGAGTTAGTAGCGAGGCGCCACTCTAAACGCACGGTCGAGAAACCGGGGCGACTCTAAAAGAACGGTCGCGAGAAATATTTCAGCTGTTAAACAAGAAAGCAAGTGAAGGTATTAGTTATCAGAACTCCACGTGTCGTGGGCAGTGTCTATCAAGAGTATGGAAAGGGAGAACAGTCTTAATGTGTGTTTAAAGGGTTGAAAATAACAGCGTAGCCCAGAGCCGCCATATAGCAAATTCTGTGACGTGTGTGCCAAAGTATATTCTTTATTAAAACGAGTATAGTACAAAAGTTGTTAAAAATTAACAACTGTCATCTCTAAACACTCCACTTCAGCAGGATCACCTAGATTTACCCTGGCGCCTCAGCGCTACTACTGTGCGATGAGGGACTACCGAAGCAGCAAGACGCCAGGTTAGTGATACCGCGGCCAGAGAAGTACTCTCATCTCGCTACAATGCCTCAAAGGGCATTGTACTTGGACAAAATTTTGCGACCATATGTAAACTTGGAGCATTTTCGCTACGTTATTGACATGTGAGGTGGGCAAATCGATCCCTCCTTATGCGATGGGCCGTTTGCCGATGAAGTCAGAATACCGACGTGTTCATTAAATGTAACTCCCCAAAGTAAACGTTTTTCTGTCATTCCTGCTATGTATACTTTTACCGACAGGTGAAAAATTACATTCGCCGACTACAGAAGTTCCCTATTCTCATTGAGTAGCAAAGGGAAGTGACAAGTGAAAAAGTAGTAGTGACGCAATTAAAAAAACATGCCTTAGGCAATAATCACCTGCTGGCCCCAGTTTTTGAGAAAATGCTTCGAAACGCTTGATTTGCTGCGAAATCATCGCCTCCAGGACGTGAGGTATTTAACACACTAAAAATGGGACGTTGCACGTGGTGCTGCGAATTTTTGTACGCAGAATGTTTTTCAGGTAGTTATCACCCTGTGGCATACAACGGTTCTCTTGAAGTATAAAAGTAGGAATTAAAGCTAACATTAAAATACTAGAATTCATTCCTTTTTTTCAATTACTGTTAATTATATAAGATTTTATATGATCCGCGATAGTAAAATTTATTTTTAATAACATCTGAAATATTTATTTTTTGTCATTAATTCCCTTTTTTTCAAGAAATCACAAAAAATACTGATGTCCGTTACAAAGAAAAACAGACAACATCAGACTGGATTTGAACACAGGACGCAAAATTTCGAAACTTTTCTCTTAGACACCTCTTTTGGTTTCCGCCGCGCGAGTGGGCTGATGATGTAGCGTATAAACTTTGATCGAAAACTATGGAGTACCAGCACCTAAGCCTTAATTTTCGCATTTCTTTGAGTCTGCGAAGTTTCTACTGTGTCAGACAGCCCTGTGGTGCGATCCTCTTGACAGAAGAAGAGTGACGCTACTGGTCGTGCAGACCTGGAAAATCAACGTAGACAGGCAGTGGCCGAACGTGAGTCTGTGATTGGCTGAGAGATCAGGACGCCATCTCTTGTGCTTGCTTTGGCTACCCTTGTGGGTTCACTAAAGTTTCAGATTGCTTTACCGGCCCGAACAGCGATTCGTTGTACAGAAAATTGAGCGTCTCTCTGCACAACTTCAGTTTCTTTAATACAATTTTACGAAATTTATTATACAATAACACTGTAAGTTAGTTCATTGGTGATAGTTTATTCCTACCAAAGGTTTTATGGCTAAATTTTGACTTTTTTTGTGTCTCAAATCGGCGCAGGGTTAGCATGTTTAGTTACGGATTTGTCAAGGTTTGTTTAAGCGGTGGTAGAATGTTCTACCTGTCGCCTTCCTGATATCTATGTACCATAAAGCCTGTGTATAGTGTTATTCACGTGATAGAGAGCGAAAGTTTAACGCGAGCGGTTGTCAGGGCGGGTTATGGCTCAATTTTAACTGAAGATTATTTACTAATTACAAGTTGTGTGGCATACACGACTGTGAATTACAAGCCATGTCAGATTCTTCTGTAAATGCAGAAGTGAAGATGATTTCATAATGCTAGTTTTTTCAGCAAGTAAAGTGTAAAACGGCGAATGAAGGAATCAACCATGAACATGGAAATCATAAAGCCGATTTGTGTAAATTTGCAAATGAATCCTTTCAGTGTGGAACACTTATTTTGTCTTGTAATATGGCGCTAGTAATGTCTGACCTACAATATTTCGTTGTATCTATTGTTCAAGAAATTTTTAGTTTCCGAGCGTTCAATTTTTGTGTTGTAATCAGGAGAAAGAAAAATTTAATTTCTTACAGCCGCATAGTCCTCATACCGTACGAGAGATAGTCATACAGTTTTACTATCATCTCAAAACATTGCACGCAGTACAGAAGCAAAAACAAAACAGCGTAACACATTTTAAAGGTGATAAAACTTTATGTCTACCCGTCGTACATACCCCACATTGTTCATGGGTAACACCTTTATTTTTTTGGCTCTTCTAGTGACGTGTTACATTACTGTGTTGCGGTAATTTCAGTGTTTACCGAGGACAGCAGGCCTGTACGTGCGAATAAACAGAAAATTAATTACGTAACGTTATTTTTCCAAGGTGGTAATAAAATCTTTACGACTGACGACTGACGCTTGTAATCGTGTAGTACACGTAGTAAGGAAATCTGACAGTGGCGTTCGATTGTGGGATGGACTCCTGGAACAGTTCCGCCATTAATGTTAGGGTCTCTGCGAGGTCACACTGGTATTCATCCCTGCACCGGAAAATCGTCAGAAAACAAAGTTACGATTCTTATCTCGATGCACATTAAATAAGTAATATGATACAGGAAGCCAAAGTGAAGAAAAATCATGGGTCATAAACTGCTCTTAAAATGAATGACTGATATATTTAACTATCTGAACTACTAAAACTATTCAAATGGTAAGTTCATCAACGAAACTATGAGCTTTGACAGCCAAAATGAGTACTTTTGCTTTCGTCCCCAGTCTGAAAAAACATCCCTCCCTCTTCAAGATCAGCAAACCAGTGGTCATTCGTGCCCCTTAGAACCGTCCTTCCCTATCTATCAAGAAAGGCAGTACAAAATGGTAATCCGAAGACTTCGTTTACCACAATCAATATTGCATCAATTATTACGATTTTCGCGATAACCTGAAGGTACTTGCGGAAACATCTGAATTGAGTACTTCAGATCTGCTCTGCGAATGACTCCTATCGTCCTTTATGCTTTTGATTACTCACGACGTTACTTTTGGTCGTAGCATCGTCCTCAAAGGCCGCTCATGTCATTGTCATTTACCATTTTCTGTGCATCGTTGACCATACTTGGTCACAATTTTTCTGAACGATGGATGCTGATCTTTATGGTAAAAGCCTACAGTTTGCCTGTACAGGAAAAGTTCTACATCGAAAAAAAAAACCAAGTCGTAATTCTGGAATGCCTGCTACTTAATGGTTTCTTCTTCTGAGGAAAGATGAAGATATTGGATGTCATGCTAGGAAAATATGGCGTACAAGGCAAAATTTGATAGGCAAAGAAGCAGCATGAGTGTGTCATGTGCAGAATGAACCGGTGCGTTGAGGTGGAGCACAACCCCTCGGACAGCTCACGTGACCATTCGTCTTGAGAACCTACCGTAACCTCACCAGAACATTTCGGTAGTACACTCCTGTAACGGTCTGAATTAGCTGTAAGTACCAACGCAATGCTGACCCAAAACACTCTACATCACCTAGTCTGAAGATGACGGGTCTTCACGTTTTTCGGAGGTGGTGAAACCACATGGTTCTACTGCTTGCTTCTCCCCACTTTCTCGGCGACATAGAGATTCACCCAGCACTCGTACCGGCTGGTTGTAATTAAGCTGGCGGTGTCTCGACTCCTGCTCAGCGGGCTGCATACATTGCAGGATGCTGAAACGTCTTAGGCATGTTCATGCGCAGTATGCTGACAAAAATAAGAGCTCCACTGTGTGACCAGAATTTCTTCCGGCGTATGGAATATTCAAATAACTTACGGGAATGAAGCCAGGTGGCGTCGTTGGCAACTGCCGTTATTTCAATGTGAACGCACCCTGTCATTTTCAAGGTTTAACTGCAGCAACTAAGCGTTGTGAGACTGAATTTAAAACCTCGGATCTCCGATAAACGCCGGAAAGATAACACTCACATACAATTTAGACATTAGCGCTATCTTAAACCAAAGATGGCAGGCGTTAGAAGTTATCGATAGTGACATTAGTAATCAAAGGGTGAGGTAGCATTAGGTCCGTTCCTCTGCTTCTCTACAAGGGAGAGGGCAAGATTCCATGAAGAATTTAAATAGGAACCACCATCTCTATTTATAAAGTTACTTCCCAATTTAATTTGAAGAGCTTCCTAACCTAATAACTGGAAGACCATGTCAGAATCTTCATGTTGTCTTACCCAAAGGATGCTGGGTATCGACACAATGTTCTGCAATGGCGGATTTGCTTGGCTGTTATAAACGTATGTGCCGCTTATGCTCAGTACACCGCTCCTCCACAAGTCTTATAATCCGACCTATATATAACATGTCACAACTGAAAGGAATACGGTAGACACTCGCCTTCTGCAAACCAATGTCATCCTTCACGGAACGCAAAAAGAATCCTAATCTTAGATGGTGGTCGAAAGACACAGTTCGCATCATATTTCTGCAAAATACCACCAGTCCTGTTCGAAATTCTCCCTGCGTAAAGCGGTACTCCAAAAACGGACGGACAAGCGTAGTGTAGACAGTCGTTTAGTAGATCTGCTGCATCTTCTGAGTTTTCTGCTAATAAAACGCAGTCCTTGGTTTGGCTTCCCCACAACAACGATAAACGACAGAGTCGTCTGCAAACAAATGAGACGGCTATTGAGACTGTATCCTAAACCGTTTATATAGATAATGAACAGCAGAGGGCCTATAAAACTACCTTGGGGGACGCCAGGAATCACTTTTGTTTTACTCGATGACTTTCCGTAAGTTGCTACGAAGTGTGACCTTTCTGATAGGAAATCACAAATTCAGTCACATAAAAAAAAACTAAACTCCTGCCGCACAGGCCATGAAGGCCCAAAGGTACCGACCGGCCGTCGTGTCATTCTCAGCTCACAGGCGTCACTGGATGCAGATATGGAGGGGCATGTGGTCAGCACACCGCTCTTCCGGCCGTATGTCAATTTCCAAGACCAGAGTCGCTTCTTCTCAGTCAAGTAGCTCCTCAGTTTGCCTCACAAGGGCTGAGTGCACCCCGCTTTCCAACAGCGCTCGGCAGATCGGATGGTCACCCATACAAGTTCTACTCCAGCCAGACAGCGCTGACGAGAACTGGTGTTACCACTGCCGCAAGGCCGTTGGCCATTCAGTCACATAACTGAGACGATATTCCATAAGCACGGAATTTGATTAAAAGCCGCTTGTGAGGTACGGTTTCAAAAGTCTGGACGGAAAGGTTTGCGTTTATTAGATGATCTAAAGTGCTTCACTACTCCGAGGATATCTGCTTCTAAGTTATGACTTTAAAATGGTGGGGTGTGCTCCTGTCGAAGTATCGGTGGTTTTCGACGACGTCACTCGGCTGTATTCAGCGTAGTTGCTTTAATAACTCCCCTTTCTATCACGAGTGAAAATATGGCGTTGTAAGCAGTCAGAATGTGAAATGTTCCCTGGATCCAAAGCAGGTGAAGGCAGTCTTTTAAATTACAGACATAAGCCAGCGCTCAGCCACACTGGCGATACACATGCAGCGCGAAGCAATTACAGTGCTCCGATCAGAGCTCGGGATAGTAATACCTTCGCTTCCAGAAGATCGGCTTCGCACACTCGCCTCACTCCTCTACGCCAACTCCCATTCTCTTCTCTCGCCTTCTGCCTCGCCACCTAGCAACGCAGCGCGACGCTGAACTTTGATAAACAAACAGCGATGAACCGACGCGAGACGAGCCCCCACGGCTCATCCACAATTGTTAAAAGTTCACTATTCGTATATCTGTACAGGAATGGCATTGTCATTAACAGTATTACCGTCAACCGGGGTAAAAGTGACTCTTTAACATTAATATTGGCCCAAAGCAAAAAAGAGATTCATGTCACGCAGCTCAGATGTATGTCAACGAATATATTTGTTTCTAGTTTTAAACGATAGGAGACAACACCAACTAGGTTCTTTTTGCGCTATTTTCGTAGTTCACGAGTCTACCGTCGCAGCAGCACTTGTTTTTTAAAGTCTGTCAGTCGAAGCAAAACAGTGTTGTTCCAACTTTCATTCGTTCCTCTAATATGAAAGTCATTTTCAATTACGTAATTAATTTTTTGTTATTGCTTCATTTGTTTGAACTGAGATGTAAAACAAAGAGGATTTGGTTTCTTTGTTTCAATGTATTTCAATGTACTTCATCTTCGAGTAACAATGGCCCATGTTTTCCTGTTACTTTGGCCCAAACGAATTTGGGCTTAACCATTGTTTATTTTGTTATACACCAGTAATTTTATTCTCCTAAGCATAGTTATTTCCCAGGAGGCTGACAAATGTTTCTGTTCTTGTTTTAGAGACAATGCCACGTATACACAACAAAAAACATGGTCGTAGATTGTATACAAATTATTCACTTGAGTAATTTGAGGAATGTTTAGAGGCCACTCGATCATTTCAAATGACGCAATGTCAAGCAGAAGAAAGGCTTCGAATACCCAGTTATACCTGTCTCTTCTCATTCGTCCAAGCCCAAGAAGAGAATTAAATTTCCAAGTTGCTCGGAAGATGATAATCCTGGAGCTGTGCCACTTGAGAAATTTGAGGAATGTTTAGAGGCCATTCAATCATTTCAAATGACGCAACGTCTAGCGGAAGAAAGGCTTGGAATACCCAGTTATAACTGTCTCTTCTACATCTACATCCATACTCCGCAAGCCACCTGACGGTGTGTGGCGGAAGGTACCCTGAGTACCTCTATCGGTTCTCCCTTCTATTCCAGTCTCGTATTGTACGTGGAAAGAAGGATTGTCGGTATGATTCTGTGTGGGCTCTAATCTCTCTGATTTTATCCTCATGGTCTCTTCGCGAGATATACGTAGGAGGGAGCAATATACTGCTTGACTCTTCGTCGAAGCTATGTTCTCGAAACTTTAACAAAAGCCCGTACCGAGCTACTCAGCGTCTCTCCTGCAGAGTCTTGCACTGGAGTTTATCTATCATCTCCGTAACGCTTTCGCGATTGCTAAATGATCCTGTAACGAAGCGCGCTGCTCTCCGTTGGATCTTCTCTATCTCTTCTATCAACCCTATCTGGTACGGATCCTACACTGCTGAGCAGTATTCAAGCAGTGGGCGATCAAGCGTACGGTAACCTAATTCCTTTGTTTTCGGATTGCATTTCCTTAGGATTCTTCCAATGAATCTCAGTCTGGCATCTGCTTTACCGACCATCAACTTTATATGATCATTCCATTTCAACTCACTCCTAATGCGTACTCCCAGATAATTTGTGGAATTAACTACTTCCAGTTGCTGACCAGCTATTTTGTAGTTAAATGATAAGGGATCTATTTTTCTATGTATTCTCAGCACATTACACTTGTCTACATTGAGATTCAATTGCCATTCCCTGCACCATGGGTCAATTCGCTGCAGATCCTCTTGCACTTCAGTACAATTTTGTATTGTTACAACCTCTCGATACACCACAGCATCATCTGCAAAAAGCCTCAGCGAAATTCCGATATCATCCACCAGGTCATTTATGTATATTGTGAATAACAACGGTCCTATGACACTCCCCTGCGGCACACCTGAAATCACTCTTACTTCGGAAGACTTCTCTCCATTGAGAATGACATGCTGCGTTCTGTTATCTAGGAACTCCTCAATCCAATTACACAATTGGTCTGATAGTCCATATGCTCTTACTTTGGTCATTAAACGACTGCGGGGAACTGTATCGAACGCCTTGCGGAAGTCGAGAAACACGGCATGTATCTGTGAATCCGTGTCTATGGCCCTCTGAGTCTCGTGGACGAGTAGCGCGAGCTGGGTTTCACACGACCGTCTTTTTGAAACCCATGCTGATTCCTACAGAGTAGATTTCTAGTCTCCAGAAAAGACATTATACTCGAACATAATACGTGTTCCAAAATTCTACAACTGATCGACGTTAGAGATATAGGTCTATAGTTCTGCACATGTGTTCGACGTCCCTTCTTGAAAACGGGGATGACCTGTGCCCTTTTCCAATAATGTGGAACGCTACGCTCTTCTAGAGACCTACAGTACACCGCTTAAAGGAAGGAGGCAAGTTCCTTCACGTACTCTGTCTAAAATCGAACTGGTATCCCATCAGGTCCAGGGGCCTTTCCTCTTTTGAGCGATTTTAATTGTTTCTCTATCCCTCTGTTGTCTATTTCGATATCTACCATTTTGTCAGCTGTGCGACAATCTAGAGAAGGAACTACAGTGCAGTCTTCCTCTGTGAAACAGCTTTGGAAGAAGACATTAACTATTTCGGCCTTTAACTTGTCATCCTCTGTTTCAGTACCATTTTGATCACAGAGTGTCTGGACATATTGTTTTGATCCACATACCGCTTTGTCATAAGACCAAAACTTCTTTGGATTTTCAGCCAAGTCAGTACATAGAACTTTAATTTCGAATTCATTGAACGCCTCTCGCATAGCCCTCCTCACACTACATTTCGCTTCGCGTAATTTTTGTTTGTCTGCAGGGCTCTGGCTATGTTTAATTTTGCTGTGAAGTTCCCTTTGCTTCCGCAGCAGTTTTCTAACTCGGTTGTTGTACCACGGTGGCTCTTTTCCATCTCTTACGATCTTGCTTGGCACATACTCATCTAACACATATTGTATGATGGTTTTGAACTTTGTCCACTAATCCTCAACACTGTCTGTCCTTGAGACAAAACTTTTGTGTTGAGCCGTCAGGTACTCTGTAATCCGCTTATTGTCACTTTTGCTAAACAGAAAAATCTTCCTACCTTTTTTAATATCTCTTTTTACGGCTGAAATCATCGACGCATTCATCCAAGCCCAAGAAGAGAATTAAATTTCCAAGTTGCTCGGAAGATGATAATCCTGGAGATGTACCACTAGAAGAATTCAATGAAAAAAGGAAAACATTATCTGAGCCTGAGGTGCGTTTCTTAAACTGTAATGGAAAAGGAAACCCTGAAGATTGTGTTATTTATGATTTTGTTACTGTACTTTTTAATGGGGAAAAGTATCCAGGAGTGATTACAAAAGCTGGTTGTGTTGTTGAGGGGATAGAGAAAACATTTAAGTGTTGGAGGTGGCCTAAAAGACCAGATTCGATGTTGTATTGCTGGGAGGATGTGTTGCACAAAATGAAGCAACCCAAATAACTCTCTATAAGGAACGATTTTTCTGTTCATAAACTGGACAGCTTTGTTTAATCAGATTTTTTATATTTAAATTGTGTTAAGGTTTTAAAATGATAGATATAATAAAAATAAACTGATTGGTGTTTTCATTCCTCATTTTATCTCTTAAATTTTATTTATTGTACTCAATTTTTAAAAATAAATGGTTTATTAAATTTCAGCAACACTCTATTAAATGATTATTTTTGGTTAGTTTAACATCGTCTCATTGCGTTTTTCAGTTTCCTCTGAGCAGACTTGAACATGAGGGACAAATACCCAAAGTAAAGGTAACATGGTGTCAGCCTTTTGAAAAATATTACTCCATAAATAGTTTCTGAAATATCTTAGCACCACCTTGGTGTAGTCAGACATTAGTTATAGATTCTAAGAAAATATTGTATTCCTGTTTAATAGCACTCTGTCAGCTAATCAGAGCTTAACACGTCAAATAATGTGGTCCAATGTTAACCCTGCTGACGGTACACTATCTGACCCGAAGTACCCAAACACCCCTACATAATGTGGAGCTGACTGCTAGATGTAACGAGAGGTAGACACACTTGCGTAAAAAGAGATCTGGGGTACTGTGTTGTCAATAGAGAAACAGAAACAACAAAACGGGTTAGTCCAGAGAAATCAGCGATTTATCACAGAGGACGGAGATTCAGGGCACTCTCTTGCCCTTGAGGTTGGCAACTGCTCCTAAAAGCGAAAGAATCAGCAAAGATCAACGGCATGAGGAGCAGAAGGCAATGAAAACCACTACTTTAAAGACACATAACGTGTATCCACAGGACATGTGGCCTGTAATTCAAAGGTGTCATGGTGATCTCTCCATTGGCAAGAGATCCCGGAATAGACCCCAAACGGATCTCCGGGAGAGAACTGCCAAGGGGGAGGTGATCGTAAGAAAAAGAATAAACAATCAACGGAAGGATAAGATTCTACTAGTTGGGGCGTGGAATGTCAGAAGCTTGAATGTTTTAGGGAAGCTAGAAAATCTGAAAACGGAAATGCAAAGCCTAATCTACATATGGTAACGATGAATGAAGTGAAATCTAAATATAACAAGGATTTCTGGTTGGATGAGTAGAGGGTAATATCAACAACAGCAGAAAATGGTATAACGGGAGTAGTATTCATTATGAATAGGAAGGCAGGGTACAGAGTGAGTTACTGCGAACAGTTCAGTGGCAGGGTTGTTCTGATCAGAGTCCACAGCAAACCAACACCGACTACGATAATATAAGTATACATGCCGACGTCGCAAGCTGAAGATGAAGAAATACAGAACGTATATGAGAATACTGAAAAGGCAATACAGTGACGCAAAAGGAGATGAAAAATCTAATAGTCATGAGGGACTAGAATGCAGTTGTAGGGGAAGGAGTAGAAGAAAAGGTTACAGGAGAACATGGACTTGGGACAAGGAACGAGAGAGGGGAAAGATTGAGTTCTGTAATAAATTTCACCTATTAATAGCGAATACACTGTTCAAAAACCACAAGAGTAGGAGGTACGCTTGGAAAAGACTGGGTGATACGTGAAGACTTCAGTTAGATCGCATCATGGTCAGGCACAGATTCCGAAATCAGATAGTGGATTGTAAGGCTTACCCAGGAGCAGATATAGATGAAGAGTACACTGAAGCTTAAGAGACTGGTCAGGAAGAATCAAGGAATGAGGAGACACGCTTGAAGTTCTCTAAGGCTGTAGATACAGCAATGAGGAATAGCTCAGTAGGCAGTACATCCCTAGAAAGGGCTGTCACAGAAGCTGGAAAGAAAAACATAGATACAAAGAAGGTAACTACAAAGAGACCAGAAGAAATACTTCAGTTGGCGGGTGAAAGAAGGAAGTGCAAAAATATTCAAGGAAATTCAGGAATACAGAAATACAAGTTGCTGAAGAATAAAATAAATAGGAAGTGCAGGGAAGCTAAGACGAAATAGCTGCATGAAAAATGTGAAGAAGTCGAAAAGAAATGATTGCCGGAAGTACTGATTCAGCACATACGAAAGTCAAAACGACCTTCGGTGAAATTGAAAGCAAGGGTGGTACCATTAAGCGTATTCCACTGTTAAATACAAAGGAGAGAGTGGATAGGTGGAAATAGTACGTTGAAGGCCTCTGTGAGGGGGAAGATTTGTCTGATGTGACAGAAGTACAAACAGGAGTCGAGAAGACGGGGGATCCAGTATTAGAATCACAATTTAAGAGAGCTTTGGAGGAATTAAGATCAAATAAGACAGAAGGGATTAATAACATTCCATCATAATTTCTAAAATCGTTGTGGGAAGTGACATCAAAACAGCTAGCTATTCACGTTGGTGTGTAAAATGTATGAGTCTGGCGACATACCATCTGACTTTCAGAAAAATATCATATACACAATTCCGAAGACTGCAAGAGCTCACAAGTACGAGAATCATCGCACAGTCAGCTTAACATCTCATGCATCTAAGTTGATGACGAGAATAATAAACAGAAGAATGGAAAAGAAACCTGAGGATGCGTTATAAGACCATAAGTTTGGATACGGGAAAAGTAACGGTGCCATAGAAGCGATTCTGACGTTGCGGTTGATAATGGAAGAGACCGTCGAGCACTGTGGAGGATGGTTATAAAAAGTACCGTGAAATCAGCGGAAAGAATCATCCGTGAATTCTAAAACGCTACCAGCAGTTCTTCTAGCGCAATACGGAAGGATATGAATACATTTAGCAGCACTGTGCACTACGCACAAAAGAGGAACAGTTCGTAGACGACGACTGCATCAGCATGACAGTGCACCCTGTCATAAAGCAGCAGCTGTGACGCAATGGTCTGTGGACAAAAACATTCCTCAAGTGGACTAGCCTACCCGGTCCCGACCTGAACCCTATGGAGTGAGTAAGAATGTCGACTTCGCTCCAGATCCCACAGTCCTACTTCACTACAGAACTGGAAAAACTGGAGAAGTTATTGAAGCAGGTTTCTACAAGAAGAAATGGTTCAAATCAGTCATTGCACAAGATATGTTGGAAACGAAACATGTAATCAACAATTTACAAAATAATTTGATAGTATTACATAATAAAACCAATGGTAAGACCCTAAATCTGGTAGAACAACTGGAGATACACCTCCACAAAATCAAAAAACCAGAATCGATGTTAAATGAACAAACAGATTTCGCAAGCCACACCTATTTCAGTAATTTTAAAAATCTGTTCTAAAGTTATTTCCTGCATATGTCAATTGTTTCCTGCATGTGTCAATTGTTTAATTATTATATATTTAACAGTATGAAAAATTTATCTTTGACCACACCATGTACAAAAACATCTGTGAAGTGTTTACAAACATGTGTTCGCGTATGTGCCTCTTGGATGAAGTGATACGCTTGAAAACGATGGAGGAAAAAACTTATGCTGTTACTAAAACGTTAAAAATGCTTTTCGTGGATTATTTGGTAAGTTTACACCATTCATCTTTTCCACCACTTCGTACTTATTTTCCGCGTCTGACTTACGAAATTCGTAACCTAACATCAAACCTTTTCGTGACAGGAATAAGCATTTCATCTCATTCAAGAGAACAAATAAAGCAAGTATTAAGACGAATTACACCTGAAGATGGACCCCCACGGTCCGAAATGCATCGTGTACTGAATAAAACACGAGAAAAAATGCGACTGAAGGCGCTTTTTTTTAAATTTATACCTCGAGTGTATTGAGTACAGTCACGTTTGAAGCTGCAAAATGTGAATAAAATTAAAATGGATCATTCTGCTTAGATACGTTGTACAAGCACTTTGTGATGACGCATGCTCACTATTACAGGTGAGTAGGGCAAGGCTGTCGAATGTACACTACTGGAAATTGAAATAAGAACAACGTGAATTCATTGTCCCAGGAAGGGGAAACTTTATTGACACATTCCTGGGGTCAGATACATCACATAATCACACTGACAGAACCACAGGCACATAGACACAGGCAACAGAGCATGCTCAATGTCGGCACTAATACAGTGTATATCCACCTTACGCAGCAATGCAGGCTGCTATTCTCCCATGGAGACGATCGTAGAGATGCTGGATGTAGTCCTGTGGAACGGCTTGCCATGCCATTTCCACCTGGCGCCGCAGTTGTACCAGCGATCGTGCTGGACGTGCAGACCGCGTGAGACGACGCTTCATCCAGTCCCAAACGTGCTCAATGGGGGACACATCCGGAGATCTTGCTGGCCAGGGTAGTTGACTTACATCTTCTAGAGCACGTTGGGTGGCACGGGATACATACGGACGTGCGTTGTCCTGTTGGAACGGCAAGTTCCCTTGCCGGTCTAGGAATGGTAGAACGATGGGTTCGATGACGGTTTGGATGTACCGTGCACTATTCAGTGTCCCCTCGACGATCACCAGAGGTGTACGGCCAGTGTAGGAGATCACTCCCCACACCATGATGCCGGGTGTTGGCCCTGTGTGCCTCGGTCGTATGCAGTCCTGATTGTGGCGCTCACCTGCACGGCGCCAAACTCGCATACGACCATCATTGGCACCAAGGCAGAAGCGACTCTCATCGCTGAAGACGACACGTCTCCATTCGTCCCTCCATTCACGCCTGTCGCGACACCACTGGAGCCGGGCTGCATGATGTTGGGGGGTGAGCGGAAGACGGCCTAACGGTGTGCGGGACCGTAGCCCAGCTTCATGGAGACGGTTGCGAATGGTCCTCGCCGATACCCCAGGAGCAACAGTGTCCCTAATTTGCTGGGAAGTGGCGGTGCGGTCCCCTACGGCACTTCGTAGCATCCTACGGTCTTGGCGTGCATCAGTGCGTCGCTGCGGTCCGGTCCCAGGTCGACGGGCACGTGCAACTTCCGCCGATCACTGGCGACAACATCGATGTACTGTGGAGACCTCACGCCCCACGTGTTGAGCAATTCGGCGGTACGTCCACCCGGCCTCCCGCATGCCCACTATACGCCCTCGCTCAAAGTCCGTCAGCTGCACATACGGTTCACGTCCACACTGTCGCGGCATGCTACCAGTGTTAAAGACTGCGATGGAGCTCCGTATGCCACGGCAAACTGGCTAACACTGACGTCGGCGGTGCACAAATGCTGCGCAGCTAGCGCCATTCGACGGCCAACACCGCGGTTCCTGGTGTGTCCGCTGTGCCGTGCGTGTGATCATTGCTTGTACAGCCCTCTCGCAGTGTCCGGAGCAAGTATGGTGGGTCTGACACACCGGTGTCAATGTGTTCTTTTTTCCATTTCCAGGAGTGTATATCCGTCATCCGTAATAGACATAAAGATAGGACAGCCTAATGCCATGAGAAGTGTCAGCTTATTGCATGAGGCTAGAAGGGTAGCAGACGAGTTGTACTTAGATATATTGTGCCTCCAAGAACCGCAACGAAGGCAGGAAAGATTCCCAGTATGCCAATAACTGTCCAGGTAGTCACACAAAGGTAGCGTCCTATGGCAAAAATAACAAATGGTTCAAATGGCTCTGAGCACTATGGGACTTAACATCTGAGGTCATCAGTCCCCTAGAACTTAGAACTACTTAAACCTAACTAACCTAAGGAAATCACACACATCCATGCCCGAGGCAGGATTCAAACCTGCGACAGTAGCGGTCGCGCGATTTCAGACTGAAGAGCCTAGAACCACTCGGCCACTTCGGCCGGCGCAAAAATAACAGTACTTAATAAGGCCATAACAGTGGCAAAAATATCACAGTACTGTACAGAACATGTAAACTGTGTGGAAATGTTAACTGGAAGTGAGAGTTGCATCCTAGTTTCCAAGTATTTTCAGTCTAGTAATGAGATCGACAAGTATTTTCTAAGACTACAGGATATTTATCTCTAGGACGAATTAAGCCTCTTGTGTATTCCAGTGATGCAAATGTGAAGTCAGTATTGTAGCATAGCGCCTGACAGATGACCGTGAAAGACAACTAGAAGAAGCCATTATGAACTCAACCCACAGGTATATAATACACCTAAAAAATCAGCCAAACTACGAAGGGAGGGTCGGATCGACGTCAAATATTGAATCACTTCAGCGAATATGGCAGCGGGGGGCCGTGTGAAAGGTTGCTAGTGGAATGACATCAAGTGACCACAACATCATACGATGTACCATCACCGGAGGGAAAATCGAAGATGCTACAAAAAAAATTCTCACAAATGCCAAATATGAGATCAGGGACGCTAACTGGTAAGAACTAAGAGGAGTGTTTAAGTGTCCAGGAAGCCCATCGTTGGATGATAATATAGATGTTAAGGCGCAAGAACTGACAAGTGACTATACATAAAGCAATGGGAGGATCTATACCTGTCATAAGGGGTCATTCTAAGGGAGTACCTTGCATCTGGACCGAGACACTGCAGAAATTACAACTTGTAACAAGAAAAGCCAGGAAGCTATACCAGAACAGCACCACCCAAGAAGAAAAAGTCCGAAGGTTACATAAATACAGATATGTTAAACAACGAAGAAACAGTTGTGGAAAACAAAAATGGGACGACGGAAGTAATATATGGAGGAGGAGAAACCGATCCTTGGAATGTGCCTAAACAGTCTGCTAGAAATTACGATCACCAACAGTCTTATCCACGCTCAGAAGGAATGGTTGGACGGTAACAGGAAGTTGGGAACAATCAGCTGCCCTGCTAATGGAAACACTACTTCCTGATGATGGATAAGAAGGCGAGACAGATGAACACCGTAGGTTACGGGAAATGTTATGGGAAAAAGGCCGAAACAATAAACTTGTATATACCTTGACACAAGGAGAAATTAGGCAAATAATTTTAAGACTGAAGAGGAAAATATCTCTACGACCGGACGGAATCCCTCCCGAAATAATACAAACCTTCTGTGACCAACTAGACAGTTACTTGTGCGATCTGTACAATGAGTGTCTCTTACAAGGAAAGGCCCCTGCACTGTGGAAAAGCTGAAGTGGTAATAATTAATAAAGGGCAAGATAAGAATCCAATTATACCCAAATCCTACAGACCAATTTTGTCTTTTGAACGTTCTAGGCAAGAAATTTGAAAAACTATAATGCAAAAGATAACACTATCACAGACTCCTACATGGGATGAGCCCTCACCAATAGTGGGTTTAAAAGAGGCAAGTCAACTGAAGGCGCGCTTATTAAGGCAATTTCGCTAGTGACAGATGCTCATTCTATGTACGACTAGCGATGGTGATTGATACTGCTGGCGCTTACAATAACCTGTGGTGGCCGCCTTTGTTTGGTAGCCGTGTCCAGAAGCTTCGTCATTGTAAAAACGCTGAGAGGAGGACAGGAATTTTTTGAGGTACAAAAAAGATGGAAATCGGTGGGAGCAAGAGCAGGACTGCAATATCTCAGGCAATTACACAGCTGTTGAAAATTTGGTTGACTGGTAGGGCAAAGATTGCGGAGGCTCACCGCAGAAAATCAAAGAAAGGAATGTGTGGAAAACAGCGACAAGAAGAAGGGACAGGATGATAGGACACATGTTAAGACATCAGAGGATAGTATCTGTGTCACTAAAGGGAATTGTAGAGTGTAAAATTGAACAGCAAGACAGAGTTTGTAATACATCCAACAAATAATTTAGAACGTGAATAAAGCGTTCTCGGTTTTCCAGCCGCATTAATTCGAATAAAATCTTCGAGCTTTCTATGGTCATCTCCGCCATCGTCGTCAGGAGTTCACTGACTGCCGGGGCTGCTTTTTATTGTCATTTTAATACCTTATATTGGTATGCCGGTAGCGGCAAAACTACGCTGCTCTTCCGCCACAGATATTACAATTAGTACATTTGAAGACATAGAAAAACAAAACAAAACAAGGGCTAAAAAACAGTAGACACACAAAGCAAAAGACATGGAGCCGTTCACAGGCATAGTGAAAATAAAAAAAAACGTTCGGCACTGGTACACGAACATAGGTCACAGAAATGACACACGTGAACAATGGAGCACGGACAGTGAAACACTAAGGCACTAACACGATGGCACACAAAAAACCGATGGCGATGATCTCCGGTACACGAATGTTCATGTACGAATCTGGGAAAAGGTGGGGGAGGAGGGAGAGGGGGAGCGTGTAGATGCCACTGACAGAGGAGTGGGGAGAGGGAGGAAAGAGGGTAAGGGGGGTAAGGGAAGCCTGGGGGGGAGAGGAGAGAGGAAGGAAGAGAGGAAGGAGAGAAGGGAGAGAGGGTGCCCTTGAGAAAACATGGGGGGGGGGGGAAGGGAAGTTGGTAGGAGGGGGAAATGGAGGGGATGAGGGCATTATCAGGGAGGGGGAGTTGGCGGAAGCCACCTTGGGCAAGGGTATGGAGAGTGGAGACATGGAGAGTGATTGAGAAGTGAGAATACAGGCACGGCAGCGGACAGGGGTGGGAAAGGATGTGAGAGACAAGCCGGTGAGGGGGATCAAGTTTGCGGGAGGTGTAGAGGATCCATATCCATTTGTGGAAAAGGAGGAGGTGCGGGAATGGAATGAGGTCATACAGGATCCGCATGGGGAAGGGGGGCAGATGCAATAGGCTACGCAGAGCGCAGGGCGTAACAGGATTTGAAGGGGTTTGTAAAAGTAGGAGGGGTGGAGATCCAGGTGGAATGGGCATAGCAGGGGAAGGGTGGATGAGGGATTTATAGGTTTGGAGGGTGGTGGAGGAGTCCAGACCCCATGTGCAGCCAGAAAGGAACTTGAGGAGACGGAGTCGTGAGTGTGCCTTAGCTTGGATTGTCTGGAGATGGGGGGTCCAGGAGAGGCGACGGTCAAGGGTGACACTAAGGTACTTGAGAGTGAGGATGAGGGTAATAGGACGGCCATGGATGGTGATTTCGAAGTCGAGGAGATGGAAGGAAGGGATGGTTTTGCCTACAATGATCGCCTGGGCCTTTGAAGGATTGATCTTGAGCAACCACTGGTTACACCAAGTGGTGAACCGGTCAAGATGGGATTGGAGGGACTGAGGTGTCAGTTCCGTTGCAGACATGAGGGAAGAGGGAGTAATCGAACTGGGGATTATCAGGGAGGGTAAAGATATCAGGGAATGGGTGGAGGGGGGTTAGATCCAGTAAGGCGTTGGAAGGCTGACCAGTACTTCGACGAGTTGATAGGTAGGGTGGCATTAAGACGGGTGCATGTCTGTCGCCAGTCCCAGCATTTCTTAGCAGGGAGCAAGTTTCGGACGTGTCGTTGTAGTTGCCGATGGCGTTGTTGTGTTTACTGGTCACACATGTGAAGGAAGGCACGGTAGAGACGGCGAGATTCACGGAGGCGAGGAAGAGGAAGAGGAGGGGGTAGAAGAACAGGTGGTGAGACATCCATGACGTCCAGGGAGGGGAGGAGGAAGGGGCTGAGACTTTTTGGGAGCTGAGGAGGAGGCGGTGCTGCTGTGGTGCTTAACAGCGACAGAAGGGTGAGAAGAGGCGTGGGAGACAGGAGCAACCGGGAGGTGGCGGGAGGTGGCAGGTCCCGACGTGGGTGTTGGCACTGGTGTTGGAAATGAAGATGGTGATGGTGAAGGCGATGGCGATGGCGATGGCAACGGTCTAAGTTGGGCATGGGCTATGGCCCTATGGGCCACCACCTTGGCGGGGGCCGGAGGTATGGTAGCAACGTAGTGAGGGAGTGGAGGGAAGGGATCAGAGGATGAGGCTAAGGGGGAAGGAGCCGGGGACAGGGTGCCGAAGAGCGCAGGAGTGCGGAGGGCGAGAAGCGGTGGGATGAAATTGGGGGGCGGGGGGCGGGGGCGACTGGGCGTACCATGTAATCGTGGTGGATGTTGAGATATAAATGACTGTGGTGGTCGTGGCAATGATGGTTGGTGTTGTCATGGTGATAAATGGAAAGGAAGGAAAAGAACAGAATAGGACAAAACCAGAGATGTAGACAGTGAATTGATGGAGAAAAAGACGGACGAGGATGGACGAAGACGGACGAAGACAGGCGAAGACAGATGAAGACGGCCGAAGACGAACGAAGACGGATGAAGACGGCCGAAGACGAACGAAGACGGATGAAGACGCCGACTGGGACTGAAGACTCACTCTGCTGCTGCCGCCGGGAGGGCGACCGCAGGGGTTGCTGGGCTGCTGGGCTGCTGGGATGGCTGCTGCTGCTGCTGCTGCTGCTGCTGCTGTTGCTGCTATTGGCGGGCGAGCGGGCTGGCTGGCTGGTTGGCTGGCTGGCTGGTCGTCTGCCACTGATTCTGGAACACCCTAACGCCTCAATAAGTGACTAACAATTATCGAAGGGATGCACTTGCGAGTTTCGCCGAAGATGCCGGGGCTGCTACGGTTTCTCGCTTATATAGGCATGATTACATTATCAGCAGTCAATCAGACCAAACCAATGCGGCACGCGCGCGTAAGTCGACTCAGGCAGTTAGTGGAGCTTTTGCCAGTGGCCGCACCGGTTATGTCAGGTGGCGCCAGGGGCAGGCGCCACGTTTGAAACTGCCGCTCCCGCGTACGCATCTGTCTTAGCTTTCTTTCGATGTCCAACGCCCGCCCCCATGCCCTGATGAGTGTGTACCCCCGGTCTCTGTTGAAATTGTTGTTGCTTAAACGAATCTCGGCTGCTTCCTTTATAACGGAGTCCCAATATGTAGACGCATGAGCCAACACATTTGTATTTTCGAACTGTATTTTACGCCCGTTTTCTAGGCAATGCTCCGCTATGGCCAACTTGCAAGATCCCTTTGTTTTATATGGCGCTTGTGCTCAGTACAACGCTCGGCAACCGTGCAAATGCTCCCACATCCACAGGGTGCACCAAACAAACCGGACACTCGAAGAGCAATGTCGTATTTAACAGGTCGCAACATATCTCGTATTTTGGGGGGCGGGCCAGAACACTGGTACTAGCTCATGTTTCTGCAGCAGATGTCCTAACTTACTGCTGGTTGCTCCACAGTATGGCAGGAATACAGTTTGTTTTGCTGTGTACATTTTTCCCAAAAACACGTTTTTAATTCTGCAAATTCAGACTATAGGTGGTCGTCGTGAGAGATAATCTTGGCTCTATGAACCAACGTGTTTAGGACAGCTTTCTTGTGTGTAGAGTGGTGGAAGCTATTGGCGTTCAAGTACCAATTAGTGTGTGTCGGTTTCCGGTACACTGAATGACCGAGCTGGCCTCCCTTCCGCTCAACCAAAACATCCAAGAATGGTAGCTTCCCATGCTTCTCCATCTCGACAGGAAGTTTAATATTGGGATGGATACAATTCATATGATAGACGAAATGCTGCAGTGTATCTCCACCATGACACCAGGAAGGTGTCATCACCGTATCGTAGAAAGCAAGACGACTGTAATGTCGCCTGCTGATCAAAGTGCTCCAAGAAGAAATTTACGAATACTGGAAACAGTGGTGATCCGATGGCTGTGCCGTCCGTCATCTCATAATATTCATCGCAGTACTAAAAGTACATTGTCGTTAGGACGTGACGCAACAACTTAATGATTCCAGATGGAAAATGTTGGGCCAAAAGATCCAGCGTATCTTGTATTGGCACCCTCGTAAGAAATGACACAACGTCCAGGCCAGCCATTAGGTCGTTTGGGCCTATCTTCATTCTCTTGAGTGTCTCAACAAATTTCTGCGAGATGTTTTGGAAATTGTAGGTGGGCGAACTGATTGCACTAACAATGACCCTCAGAGGAACACCTTCTTGTGTATCTTTGGTAATTCACAGATCCTGGGAGGTCTGGCACCAGTCGTAGTGGCCGAGCGGTTCTAGGCGCTACAGTCTGGAACCGCGTGACCGCTGCGGTCGCAGGTTCGGATCCTACTTCGGGCATGGATGTGTGTGATGTCCTTAGGTTAGTTAGGTTTAAGTAGTTGTAAGTTATAGGGGACTCATGACCTCAGAAGTTAAGTCCCATAGTGCTCAGACTCATTTGAAACATTTTTTTTTTTTTTTTTTTGGGAGGTCTGGCAACACGAGGCGTTAATTTCTTAACAACTTCATCTGGTAAGCCAGAATCCTTCAATAACTTCCCTGTTTTTCTGACTATGGCCTGTGTGGGATCTCTACTAAGCTTGCGGTACGTGGCGTCTTCTAATAAATGTAGCAATCTCAGGTGGTAGTCAGCAGAGTTCAGAACCACGGTGGCACTCCCTTTGTCGGCTGGAAAGACAACCAAGTCTTCATTCTCACGTAATAACCGTAAGCAATGTCGTTCCTCCTGGCTAATATTAGATTTTGGTGGATTAGCTTTTGCCAGGATATGGCTGGTAGTTAGCCTGACGTCTTCAGCTGCATCGTGCGAAAGATGCAGCTGAAGAGCACAGCTCTATTCCACTAATTGTATCCAATATTGGCAGACGTCGTGGAGCTGGAGAAAAGTTGAGGCCTTTACTCAGCGCTGATATAGAGCCGTCGTCCAGTTCTTGGTGAACATATTTTTCCCATTCGTTTTACAAACATGTTCGGCTAGGCATACGTAGACTATTGCGCTAATTTTCTAATTTATCGGAATACTTGCCTAAGAGAAAGTAGTACAGATTTTTTCTGCAGCCTAATGGTGGGTGAGACTTGCAATTGGATACATCCTACAATAGACGGAAAGGACTTGGCCAACTCAGGCCCACGACCCCTTAACAGGCGTTGGGTGTGTATATAACATGATTGGTATCCTCATGGACAGCTCGACGATATGTGGCGCACTACGCACTGTCAGCACAGCGATCATTCTTTCGTTTCCTCTTGACGCAGCAGCAGAGAGAGTGACGCGACGACCGCGGTGAGGCCAACGACAATATTGGACACGGGAATGGCACCACGTCATCTTTCCAGGCGAGTTCCGTGTTTGCGTGTTCACGAATGACGTATCCGTGTGTGGAGCCATTGAAGAGACCGAACGTTGCCAGGTTGCATTCGTCACCGGCATGTATGCTTGGCACCTGTCGTTATGGTATGGGTCGCCACTGGGCACACACGCTTCGTTCCGTTTAGGCTCTAATGCAGACAACAGCTGTTACATTTCCGACGTGTTAAAGACAACGGCTGCGGCCTTTCGAGGTCTCCAAGACGTTATTTTAACAACAATAGACTATCATGCAACTACTCGGCAGCTGCTTTGATCAATGTTGGAATGCAACGACGTAACGGTATCTCCCATCCAAGCTCAGTTCGACTCGATGCACAACCTGCTTCGAACCACTAATGCTGCCAGAGGTGGCAAAGCGCCTACAAATTTATTAATGTATTCTGCCTACAACATAAGCACAACACGTGAAATGTCGTTATTTGCCATACTTTGTGTTGTAATGTCAATGGCCAACAGTGTAGAATAAAAATTTTCAGCAAAACATAAAAAATAAATAAAAAATAAATGTCAAATATGTTTCCTCTTAACTAGTTTATTTACTTTAAAGTAAAACCTTTTTTTTAAAAAAACCATACCTCCGGATAGTCAATTTAATACCCCATTTGTTCATTTCCTACGCTTGGTTTGGCTACGAAAAGTCAAATCACTAACTGTTGGCCGTCCGCGGTGGTCTCGCGGTTCTAGGCGCGCAGTCCGGAACCGTGCGACTGCTACGGTCGCAGGTTCGAATCCTGCCTCGGGCATGGATGTGTGTGATGTCCTTAGGTTAGTTAGGTTTAAGTAGTTCTAAGTTCTAGGGGACTAATGACCACAGCAGTTGAGTTCCATAGTGCTGAGAGCCATTTGAACCATTTGAACCACTAACTGTTGTTGTTGTTGTTGTGGTCTTCAGTCCAGAGACTGGTTTGATGCAGCTCTCCATGCTACTCTATCCTGTGCAAGCTTCTTCATCTGCTAGTACCGAGCGAGGTGGCGCAGTGGTTAGTACACTGGACTCGCATTCGGGAGGACGACGGTTCAATCCCGTCTCTGGCCATCCTGATTTTGGTTTTCCGTGATTTCCCTAAATCGTTTCAGGCAAATACCGGGATGGTTCCTTTGACAGGGCACGGCCGATTTCCTTCCCAATCCTTCCCTAACCCGAGCTTGCGCTCCGTCTGTAATGACCTCGTTGTCGACCGGACGTTAAACACTAACTACCACCATCTCCCAGTACCTACTGCAACCTGCATCCTTCTGAATTAAGGGATCTGACATTCCACGCTCCGATCCGTAGAACACCAGTTTTTTTTCTCCTGAAAACAACGTCCTCCTGAGTAGTCCCCGCCAGGAGATCCGAATGGGGGACTATTTTACCTCCGGAATGTTTTACCCAAGAGGACGTCATCATCATTTAACCATACAGTAAAGCTGTATGCCCTCGGGAAAAATTAAGGTTGCAGTTTCCCCTTGCTTTCAGCCGTTCGCAGTACCAGCACAGCAAGGCCGTTTTGGTTAGTGTTACAAGGCCAGATCAGTCAGTCATCCAGACTGTTGCCCCTGCAACTACTGAAAAGGCTGCTGCCCCTCTTCAGGAACCACACGTTTATCTGGCCTCTCAACAGATACCCCTCCGTTGTGGTTGCACCTACGGTACGGCTATCTGTGCTATCTGTATCGCTGAGGCACGCAAGCCACCCCACCAACGGCAAGGTCCATGGTACAGGGAGGAGGGGGGGGGGGGGAGGGGAATCACTAATTATGTTCCTCTTAATTACCATTATTATTTTGAAACTATCAAACTTTTGTTCAAAAACTAGTCCTAACGCTGGTAAGTTTCATAACCCATTTCGCCATTACCCAGTCTCCGTTTCGTAATAAAAATTTGGACAATAATCCATTGTGCATTTTTTTTATCAGAATACTAATTAAGTTATTCTTTACGTGCCTGTTTTCAAACTACTAAATGTTTTTTGGAAAAACTGGACCTCACAATAGTTAATTTGACATTCCATTTTCCATTTGTGCAGTCCCCCTTTCCGTTTGGCTGTGAAAATTCAGAAAAGATCCCTCATATGATTAGTAAAAGTTTTCTTCCTTACTTTCTTTACTTTCAAGCAATTAATGTTTTTTTCAATTAGATTAACGCTGGTGAATTTAATACCCAATTTTCCATTTCCGATTCTTCATTTGGCTATGAAAATTCGGACAAAATCTAACTTGTAATTCTCATGAATTTTGTTTTCGCCCCACTCAAAAGCCTGACCAAATAATAACTTATCATGAAACTATCGTTTTATGCAAGCAAAGAGACGAATTTATACGAGGGCTGTTGTTCAGAAATGGTCATTCCACCCCAGGTTCGCAGAATTACGCAGCCTCCAACGTGGGTTCCTACGCAAGCCACTACGCTGCTGGCTGCCTCGCAGCATAGCCTGGGTTGGGACGCGGCCAGAGACACGCACGCCGCCGCCGCCGCCGCCGACGACGACGACGACGACGACGCTGTCGTTCAGTGAATCCCCGGCGATGCCCGGGCCGTGGGCAGGTCCGCCTCGGGATTGTCACCGTTCTGTTTTCTCCGGAAAGCTCGTTATGTACGGACATCAGGCACGTGTTAACGACACGTAGCTGCCTCGTTTTGTTTCCTCCTCCGCCATTGCCTCAGCATGCCATTGAGTTTCAGCAGTCCGAGCGCCTACGCAACGTTTCCAGCGGCTCCCACGGAGCATTGAATGCGCAGTCTTGTAATAATAAATTAAAATATACTTCCAGATTTATTTCTGAGCAGCAGACGCATCACAAAGACTATAAATCTTAATAAAAACTACCACAGCTGTATTTCAGGAACTTCAACCTGTTTCCTTCTAAATAAACAACTTCAGGTGACACAGAAAGTTCATTAACCTCCTTAGTAACTAATTCTCACATAATCACGGAAACAATCCGGTTTAGTGACTCACCGTCATAAATAATGCCATGGTGACATCTCTGGGTGACGACATCGACACACTTTTACCACCTCGTGACAAATAGTTAGGAAGGCTGTTGGCATCACTTGAAGATGTTCATTTATAAAGAATTCAGTTGTGGCGTAACATACTGAACTACAATTGCAGTTGATTTTATTAACATTCACGTTATTCTACTACGGAGTACGAACCCAAAATATTATAAAAAGTATAGAGAGAAATGTAACACTTACGGGGTGCGACAATAAAGTAATGAGACTGATGTGGGAAAAAAATGTTGCTTACCGTTTTAGTCAAGTTTAGTGTTGTCCCCTTCAAACTAATTCCCTTCTCATTGCACACACTTTTTCCAGCGCTTCTGCCATTGATGGTAACATTTTTGGAACTCATCTTCTGTAATATCTTCGAAGCCCCTCGTAACAGCTTTTTGGACATCTTGTGTTGTTTGAAAATGGCGTCCTTTGACCACCGTTTTGACTCTTAGAAATAGAAAAAAGTCTCACAGAGCGATATCTGGAGAATAAGGTGGCTGTGGTAGTACTGAAATTTGTTTTGAGGTTAAAAATTGCTGTACTGACAGAGCAGTATCGAATGGCGCATTATCGTGATGCAGAATCCAATTATCAGTAATGTTGGCATGGACACGAAGAATCCTTTTACAAAGTCGTTCTAAAAGTTCTTTGCAGTAATATTGGTTAACAGTTCGTCCAGGAGGCACCCACTTATTATGAACAATTCCCTTGGAATCAAAGAAGCACAAAAGCATGCATTTCACGTTTTACTTTGATATGCGAGCTCGTTTTGGTCTGGGTGATCCCTTTGAGCGCCATTGCAAACTTTGGCATTTTGTCTCTGGATCGTACTGAAAAAACCAACTTTCATCACCAGCGATAACACGGCTCAACTATTTTGAATTGATTTCCGTTTGCTCCGGCTGCCACATTTTTCCGTGTTTCTCGCTGTTGTGGTCAGCGATTTTCTCATACCAAGATCTTCAGTTATTATTAGACGAACCGTTTCTCGGTTAATGTTCAGTTCCTCTGCAATCATTTTCGCGGATAATCTTCGATCAGATCGTACGGGTTCACGCACACTGGCCAAATTGACATCCGTCCTTGAGGTTGATGGTCGTCCAATGCGGTCTTCATCTTCAATATTCGTTCTGCCTTCACTAAAGATTTTTATTCCAACGAAAAACTTGAGCTCTTGGCATAACCTGCTCTCCAAAAGCCTTCTGAAGCTTACTGTAAGTTGTCGTCGCGTTTTCACCCAATTCAACGCAAAAAGAAATGGCATACCGTTCCAAAATGTTCTGCAGTTCCATTTGCGTGACGAGAGACACAAACACGTGTTAACTTGTTACAGCACAACTCACGACTGAGCAGTTGCATCGATGTGCCACTTGGACTATAAGCAGCTTATAGACCAAGGTCTAAGATATTGTGCCAATGCAAGCCTGCGGGGTTGCTACAGCTTGCAAAGAAAATCAGTCCCATTACTTTATTGTAGCACCTCGTATATAACATAAAAAAATAAACTTGTAGAATGCAGAACTTACAAATTTTGGCCATGTCCGACTAGGACTCGTTCATGCACTGAGGGTTCCGTACAAAATTATCTGTATAGACAGTCGGGGAATCGAGGATCTCGAAGATTTTTGCCTCTTACTGACATTGATACTGGCAAGATATCAGATCTGGGGATTTCAACAGCTTCAAGAATATTTTAATTTTAAATTTGAAGCAGGAAACAAACGAAAAAACAAATATCTTTTGTAATATAATTACAAAGTAACAATTTTCTGATTTTTTCCTTTACTTTTACTGTAAAATATTGTTTATTGGCAAATTTCATAATCCTAAGTCAATGAGAATTTCTTTTTAGGTTTTAATGAGTGAGTTTGCGATTATCAAACTATGTGACATAAATAGGCATATCTTTTGATTTCACTGACTTAGAGGCTAACGTTTGTTACACCGCAAAAGAACCACAGACCTTAGTACGTGCATAAACTTCAACTCGATACCTATACCTGTTCCTGAGGAAAAGGGATCTCAACGGACAAACAGACCGACAGACATACAGTCTGACAACAAATAACAAAATGAATTTTTTCGTGTGATATAATTACAAGTTAGCAATTTGTTTATTTTTTCCGTTACTTGTGAATTTCAAACTATGTGACATAAATGGCTGCATATTTTAATTGCATTCACTTAGAAGTTTCAATTTTTTACACCACCAAGAGACTGTAGATCTTAGTATGTGAGATAAATTTCAACTTGATGCGTCTGCCACTTCCTAAGGGAAAGCGTTTTTAACATTCGGACAGAGAGACAAATGGAAAACAAAATGATCCTAAAATGGTTCCGTTTTTACCTACTGAGGTACGGAAACCTACATATTACATCTGAAGCAAACAATAAGACAAACACATAAGGAAACATATAGAGCGTGGGCAAAATAAAACTGACCCGCAAAACATTTACAATAAGATTGACGCGGGATTGATCCCTGTTAACGATCGTGACAGAAGATACTGGCCCGTTGACGATGGTACAGCGTGTAATGTCAACGCCAATATTTTGTGTCACCAGTGTATGTGACAGTGCTCGAGATTTATGAACTGACGAATATTTTTTCAGAAATGACTTAAGCCAATATATGAAACTGAGAAAGGACTTATTATTATATTATGAAATGTAAATAATTTCCAACAACAATATGTTTTATTATTTTTATCAACAGTTTTACACAAATCATAGTCATAACAAAAGATAATACTACTAAAAGAATGTATTGGCAATGTATTGTTTGTGAAACTATTTCTTCTGTTGCTCTCTATGACGTATGAAGTGGCTGACATCGAAGATAAGCTGAAGTCTGTTCTTTTAAATATTGTAAAAGGTAATCATAAGTGATCAAAAGAGGATTATAACAATAATGATATATATATATATATATATATATATATATATATATATATATATATATATATATATATGCAAAAAATCAATATAACAATTTTAATTACTTCCCATCATTGCTTGGTACGACTATTTATCACAACTTATAAGAAAAAGAAATTCAGAGAAATTCATAATTTGAAAGAAATTTGCCCGTAAATCTGATAAATATAGACACTGACGTGCCAAAGAAACTGGTATAAGCATGCGTATTCAATTACAAAGATATGTAAACAGGCAGAATACGGCGCTACGGTCAGCAACGCCTATATAAGACACGAGCGATGGGACACATCATCTCCTAGGTACAGACGAAGTGGGGATTTTCCCGTACGACCATTTCACGGGTGTACTGTGAATATCAGGAATCCAAAAAAACATCAAACCTCCGACATCACAGCGGCTGGAAAAAGATACTGCAAGAACGGGACCAACGACTGAAGAGAGTCGTTCAAAGTGACAGAAGTGCAACCTTTCCACAAATTGCTGCAGATTTCATAATGGGTCATCTACAAGTGTCAGCCTGTGAACCACTCCACGAAACATGATCGATATGGGCCAAAGGCCCACTCATGTACCCTTCATGACTGCACCACAAAGCTTCACGCCTCGCACGGGCCCGTCTACACCGACTTGGGAATGTTGACTGGAAACAAGTTGCCTGGTCGGACGAGTCTCGTTTCTAATGGTTTCGAGCGGATGGACGTGTACAGGTTTGAATACATGGACCCTGCATATCAGCAGGGACTGTTCAAGCTGGTGGAGGCTCTGTAATGGTGTGGGACGTGTGCAGTTGGAGTGATATGGGACCCCTGATACTTCTAGATACGACTCTGACAGGTGACACGTACGTAAGCATCCTGTCTTATCAGTTGTACCCAATCATGTCCATTGCCCATTTCGGGGGACTTGGGCAATTCCAGCAGGACAATGGGACACCCCATTCGTCCAGAATTGCTACAGGGTAGCTCCAGGAACACTCTTCTGAGTTTAAACACTTCCGCTGGTCACTGAACTCCCCAGATATGAACATAATTGAGCCTATGTGGGG
This sequence comes from Schistocerca gregaria, assembly GCF_023897955.1. Classification (NCBI taxonomy): domain Eukaryota; kingdom Metazoa; phylum Arthropoda; class Insecta; order Orthoptera; family Acrididae; genus Schistocerca; species Schistocerca gregaria. The sequence goes on from NC_064924.1 coordinate 377,161,809, forward strand.
CGTGTTTCAACGTGCTGTTCAGAAGAGATCTCGATTCCCTCGTACTCTCACGGATTTATTGACAGCGCTGCAGGGTTCATGTGCCAGTTCCCTCCACCACTACTTCAGACATTAGTAGAAGCCATGCCACGTCGTGTTGCGACACTTCTGCGTACTCACGGAGCCCCTACGCAGTATTAGGCATGTCTACAAGTCTGCCCGCATCTCGTGGACGTGCGGTAGCGTTCCCGCTTCCCACGCCCGAGTTCCCGGGTTCGATTCATGGCGGGGTCAGGGATTTTCTCTGCCTCGTGATGGCTGGGTGTTGTGTGATGTCCTTAGGTTAGTTAGGTTTAAGTAGTTCTAAGTTCTAGGGGACTGATGACCATAGATGTTAAGTCCCATAGTGCTCAGAGCCATTTGAACCATTTTTGTCTACAAGTTTCTTTGGCTCTTCAGTATATGTCATGCAATATATTGAAGGACTGTACCAGCAACAAATTCTTACAAATTGGAGCAGTTTGTAATTCACATGATGTAAAATAGTGTAAGTAGGCTGTTTACGTTATCTTATTGGTAACGCCACGTAGCGCTCTGTATGAAAAATCACTGGCTGTGCTGTGCGCAGTCTGTGGCTAGTTTGCATTGTTGTCTGCCATTGTAGTGTTGGGCAGCGGCAGCTGGATGCTAACAGCGCGTAGCGTTGCGCAGTTGGAGGTGAGCCGCCAGCAGTGATGGACGTGGGGATAGAGATGGCGGAGTTTTGAAATTTGTAAGAATTGGTGTCACGAACTGATATATATATTATGACTATTAAGGTAAATACATTGTTTTTTCTGTATTAAAATCTTTCATTTGCTAACTATGCCTATCAGTAGTTAGTGCCTTCAGTAGTTTGAATCTTTTATTTAGCTGGCAGTAGTGGCGCTCGCTGTATTGCAGTAGCTTGAGTAACGAAGATTTTTGTGAGGTAAGTGATTTGTGAAACGTATAGGTTAATGTTAATCAGGGGCATTCTTTCGTAGGGATTTTTGGAAGTCAGATTGCGTTGCGCTAAAAATATTGTGTGTCAGTATAAGCACAGTCATGTATAAATTGTTCTAAGGGGACGTTTCAATAGCAGTATACTCATCGTTGTCAGTATTTCCATTGGCTGTGCGATTGTGAATACAGGTCTATACGAGCGAGTAAATGGGTGGGGGGGGGAAAGGAATCTAGTTTCTTTCAGCCACGACCTGAGAAGTTAGTCATGGTGTTATTATTTTCTCATTCGACTTTCTTCAACTTGTCGGTTCCATGTGTGGACCAATGAACCTTGTATCTGTTCTTGAAATGGAAATGACCGCTGGCATTGTGGGTCGGGAAGTTCGGCGCCGAGGGCTAGTACTTATTGCATTCGACGCCACAATGGGCGATTTGCGCGTTGGAGATGGGGATGAAATGATGATGAGGACAGTCCCTGAGCGGAGAAAATCTCCTGCCGCAGCCGGCAATCGAACCCGGACCTCTTGGCGTAACATTCCGCAGCGCTGATCACTTTTTCTTCATTTTGTTCGGTATTATTCGTTGCGTTTGGTTTGGGTGGACGGCACTAGACATCCGTTCAAGTTGATCGTTGATTCCTTCACTCTGTTTTTTATTACAGAGGGTGAGCAGCCTTCTGACCGAACACGCTAAGCTACCGTGCCGGCACCACTCAGCTAACGGGGGCGGACTGCTTCTGTTGTTGTTGGCAGCAGATACGCCAACCTATCCACGATGACAAGCCGGCACGCATCCAGTAGAAACGTATCCAGCAATTCCTGAGATTTAGTTTTCATATGACTTTAGTCTGCGAAAGCTGCCCAGAAGTTTTGAAAATGTAAATCTAAAAATATAAATACTTTTAAGAAAATATATTTTGAGAGAAGGGCTGGATGGTCGTGACACTCCCACAGTTTTGCGCATTTACGTCAATAGTGTGATTACGTAGGCTTTCCCGGCGTAATAACTCTTGAAAGTCTCTTCGAGTTTGCTGCCGGATCCTAAAATCAACTTGACTCGATATTTCGGCGATCTAACTGTTCGCCATCTTCATGAAAATGCTGCTTATGTTGATGAGTCCCGCTGAGAACTGACGCCTCGTAACGACTACAACAGCCGGAAATATCTGTGCTAGCAGAACACTGCCTAAATGAGGGACACAAAATGAAATTTGAGGAAACTGTTGTGGTTGCCAACATTTCCGGTGTGTACAAAGAGGTGATTGAAATTAGGTTGACTGATAATTTAATCAACAGAGACATAGGGTTTCCTCTTAGCAAAACGTGGAATCCTGTATTATCTCGCATCAGAACTGAACGTTCTTCGGTGCGGCCTTGATTGCGATATATCGTTGCCAGCAGTGTTTCACTAAGGGCGGCGCCACCTCCCTGTTTTGGAAGGCAGAAACCGTGATGGGCGGCGCATGCGCAGTGTACTGAACGGTGGCCTATATAGGACGTCGATTTGCAACCTGGCGTCAGTTCTCAGCGGGACTCATCAGCATAAGCAGCATTTTCCTGAAGATGGTGAACAGTTGGATCCTCGAAATATCGAGTCAAGTTCGTTTTAGGATCCGGCAGCAAATCCGAAGAGACTTTCATTACGGCAATAGTATTTTCATTGTTAGAAACTATTTTCAAATGAGAGTGTTTTCGGGCATAATGGACAATATATTTTACTCTTCTCCACATTGACACATAAATGACATGCGCTGGAAACCCACCTTGTTCTTTCAACTTTAGATACAGCCAGTTAAGTGCGAAAATGGTTCAAATGGCTCTGAGCACTATGGGACTTAACATCTATGGTCATCAGTCCCCTAGAACTTACAACTACTTAAACCTAACTAACCTAAGGACATCACACACATCCGTGCCTCAGGCAGGGTCCGAACCTGCGAGTGTAGCAGTCACACGGTTTCGGAATGAGCACGTAGAACCGCTCGGCCACTGCGACTGGCAGTTATGTACGAATTCTATTCAGCGATATCCATGACGATCGTGACTCTTCACATCCTGGTGGATATTCTTGGGAAGACGTGCCTTCCACTGTTTTGGCCAAATGTGCTAGTCCGATGGTGAGGTCTTCGGATGTGTGCGTAATACTTTCCCACAATGTGTTCGCGGGCGAGTTAGTGGCTATATAACTTACTTTCTTCGGAAGTGGGAACTTTTAATTTTTCTATCTGACTCCCTACTTCAAGTCTGAAGTAGCGATACCGTGTATGCATTTTTAAATGGTGTTTGTTTTACGAAGGCAAAAGGTGACCATAGTCAGATGTCATTGAGGTCTACGTCCATTTGTTTAGCATTACACGATCTGTGCGATACTGGGCACGCACGCTTGTATGCAGAGTAACGCAAAGGTAAAACGTTAGTTGTTAGTGTCTCTGGCTGGCTCTTCTGCAGGCAGTGTTAGCATTTGAATGGTATTGTTTCTAGCCTAACGTTTAGTGAGCAACAATGCATAATACACGGTAGTACTCTCTCTAATATAATTCCTAGGTGTTTTGGTGTGGGATAGTGCTCTAACGCGGTTCCCTTCCATTGAATTACCAGAGTTTTCGACGATTGTATGTCCTTAGGTCGAAGGCGTAATGGTAAATTTTGGCAGCGTTTGACTCTAACTGATTTTTCTGGTGGTTTGTAGTTGGTTCTACTACGGCCCCGGACAGCTGTTTCTCGTCACTTTCAAAATTTTCTATCCAGACTATAAAGGCACGATCGTTTGAATAAATGAAGTCCTCCGCACCATCTCACAAGAGTTTATCATTGATGTACGTATTAAACGGCGCCAAAGCCAGCTCCGCTTTATATCTGCAATTGTTAAGAAGATATTCTTTAACTTCGTTCGGATTAAAGTCTTTAGTAACTTCGTAAAATTTTTAAAGCAGTGTTCTGTGGTTGATCGTATAACAGGTTCAGATGAGGTCTATAATCACTTATGCCGTAAGTTTCTGTTGTTGTTGTTGAGTGTGCTATGGACGCTCCCATCTTCGAAGAGGCTAAAGCCGTCTTCAGAGAGATGTGCGCTTATGTTCCTGATTTGATGAAGCTCTATACCGCAGCTCGACTGCCCCACTAAGTCACTCGAACTTAGTCCCAAATAAAGTGTGTGAAGCAGGAGTGAACCATAGAAACAGCATTCCTCCAATGTCGTAGCTCTACGCAATCAAATCACCAATTTGTAGCTTCAGCTGAATATAACATACCTCATTCACTCCTTCCTCGTCGAAATGGCCGGCCGGAGTGACCAAGTGGTTCTAGGCGCTACAGTCTGGAACCGCGTGACCGCTACGGTCGCAGGTTCGAATCCTGCCTCGGGCATGGATGTGTGTGGTGTCCTTAGGTTAGTTAGGTTTAAGTAGTTCTACGTTCTAGGGGACTGATGACCTCAGATGTTAAGTCCCATAGTGCTCAGAGCCATTTGAATTATTTGAACCTCGTCGAAATGAGGCGATTATCAAGGCACACGACAGAGTTACACGCTAGTAGCTTGAAGTCACCTGCCGCTGAAAATTTTTTTGTCTGGTGTGCTTGAATTCCTAGACTGCTACGTGGTTTTGTGAGAATGATGCTCGAGCAAAACAGTAACTTCACAGTTTCGATCTCTATGCAGGTTCTATTCTCTTCTGTTTCCATTTCCTTCAGTTTCCCGGTTCTTTTTTCCTTCTGTTTTATCACATTAAAAATTTGTAAAATGATAATTAAGGAAATTTCCGAATCACTATGAAGTAAAGCAGATTAAATCTTGTGACCTATAAGCCACTCCTAGCTACGTTACTAATACGGTAGTGCCTGAGAGAAGTGTTCTGTTGCCTAACTACAAGCAGAGAGTACCCGTCTTGTTTTCCTTGATCTAAATTTTTTTTGTTTTTCTTGTTTGATTCGATGAAGAGTAATAAATTTGACAGATCAGGTGAAACTCACAAAATAGTAGCAACCAGCACTGATAATTGACTCAAAGTTGATTATGTTGCTATGACAGCAGAACCACACGAAACCATCACAAGCAAAGCAGTAACACTTCAAATAGACTCCGTTATCCACGCACAAAAGAAATTTGGTATTACGGCGTTACATGCAGCAGCAATGGAAACGAAGCTTCATCTGCTATGTACAACACATCATGTTTCTGTTAATACTGTTTCTTGAATCGTTATATTGCTTGTACGTGCAATATTACTGTTCTTACGATGCTATTTTCGGAGTAATAACAGGCTTACACATTGACATTTATAGCCAAATTTTATGAGCGATGCCATTTATTTCTTTATGACCTCACTCTGATAAAGGATACATAGTAACAGCCCTTTTCTCTAATATTTTATCACCTCGGAAATGTTTCGACAGCGTTGTGATGCTTTTTGTAGTCTGGATTTACCGGGTATCTCCAATGATCTATACTGTGTTTTATCAACTTCCTTGTCATTTTCTTAATTTTCATCCTTATTGGACGGAATAAATTTTGCATTTGCTGGGACGAAATAAGGAAAAAAAATGCAATGGAATTCTGCTTCAATCCAGAGAAACCAGCATCTGAAATGGAGCTAATACATTGTTAGTCAAGATAAAAAACTTCACCGTTGTTATAGGAAAAATGATATGAAAACGTTTCGTTTCCCGGCGTGATATTCTTCGAGGACCATGATCTTCGACTGACACGGATAGATCGAAGCACCCACTGCTCGGCTTAGCTAAGCAGAGCCTAGAATAGTCTTCTGCTAACCGTGACTGAGTGGGTTTATTCTTGTCAGAAAACAGAGTACATCAACCAGACAACTGGAACAACTGTGTTGACAAAGCAGGCAGTAGTTTTGTTCATAGGCAATATAAGAAAAAACTCCTTTAAGCTGCTAAAAATTTTGTACCCATAATCAGTGTGCGTTCACCCATTCACATTTCTCAAGAAATTCAACAGTCATGGAACAGGGAAGCGTCGTGTGAAGGTACGCAAGTAAATAAAACAAACTGGCTTGGACAAGTGTAATTTACTATCACACTCTTGAAAGCATAAGCCACGATTCTGATTTTGCAGCACTGACTGCTGTCCGGCGCCATGTCCGCTGAGAGAGGCGTAGGCCATTAAATGGTCAGCATTAATATTGAAGAGGCCCACATCTTTAATGGTACCTTGCGTAACAAACAGAGGTCTTTGGGAATCCCATGTCAATGTCCGCGATAGCGGAATATCGCCATCACTAGCTTTTGTTGTTGAGTTGACGAGGTGTTTCGATGGAACATGGAATATTCTGTTACGTGATGTAACAGTATGCCTAATTCATGGCCACATACGAGTAGCCATCACCGCAGCTGCCTATCGATTGCAATGTGCCCTTTCTCAAAATCCCCTAAATCCATTGTTTCCTCTAGTCTTTGAACACCGAAGCGACAGTTTTTATATCTCCAACACTTAACTAGAATCCTTTCATAAAGCCAAACGCGCACTCCATGTTTTCACAGGTGTGCACGTTCTCATATTAAAGGGAAGGTCAAAATATTCTTTCTTGATTGTTTAGATGATTCCCAAGCATGGAAAAATATCTTTAAAAAGACAAGAATCATTACAGGGCCTCCTGGGGAATGAACGAAATTATTCTTCTGGTTTTTGTTTTTCTGAGCGATGTCGAAAAAAAATGAAGTAGCTATTAAAGAAGGAATACATTTCCTAATAAGTTCTGTGTAAAGTGCAAGTCTGTTCGAGAAGTCATGTCGATGGTTTCTCAGTGCATTTCTATATTTATATCAATGCAGATACACGCTAAGGCAGCGAAATGTACAAAGGCGTTGTTGTTGAGCACTGTAGTTACTAAAGGAAAAAATCCTGAAGGAATCCGCTTACGAACAGCACGGGAGGAAGTGTAACCATCGCGATGTGAATGGAGAAAGTACAATGTGTGCTGTGAACACGTTTGAAAATTATACAAAGCAGTGCTTGTGGTCATATTGATGGAGTTTTCGTTTTATTTAGTAAGAGACATAAGGTTTAAATACATTTACTAACGGACACTGCCTACGTCACAGCCTGTCACCTGTAAATTTTTAATGTCATTTCTGGAGTCCTTCATGTAATTTGAAACCCTCTGTTTATCATTGTCCACGTGCCATGACTTACAAAGTCAAGTAAGCTCTTCCACTGTGCAGTTAAGGCCATGATGCGAATGTGTGAAAAGAAATGGAGGAAAGGAGAGAAAAGAAAGTTGGATCTTGTCACCCTGTCGCTGTCGAGATCATTAAAGATGGAGCTGGAGCTCAGCTGGATATCGAAAGAGACTGGGTAATGGAGTCAGTTGTGACCCAGCCGAAAAATCAAACATGCTGCGCTAAACGTACATACTATATTGTAGTTTAACTTTTTTTAAAAATAATTATAATCAATGTAATTTAATCAGGATGCCTATTGTACAATGTAATTGGTTTCCTCGTGAAGATGCACATTTAAGAGGGCAAAGTAGACACTTGCATGCTTTTGTTTATTACCGTCATGGCGAGTTTAGTGTCCTGGAAAATTCCGTAAAGGTTCCTGGTGGAGGGACGTAACTGGAGACGAAAATGCTGCGTAGTATCTCTCCCAAGAGATCCCCTGGGAAGGAGGCCAGCCTCCGTTCGGAAAAAGTTCGATATATTTCTCATTAGTGTGTGATGATCGTCATAGAAAACGGAGAATGGTTTGGACTACAAAAGATCTCCACCACTAGTACTTAATTTTAAACACACTATTAAATGTTAAAAAATACAAACAGAGAATAATGTAAAGGTGACAACAGACCCCTACGCAGACCACAGAGGGAGAACGAAGCTGAGAGCCGCCCGAGTCATGTCTCCGCTAATTCACCTACATACATGGCGGGCACAGCTACAAACTTTATTGCTTTCACTTTCCATTCCGTTCATTGTCCTTTAACTTCTTGATGGCCGAGTGGATAGGTCCAAGGCTCGCGAACTGCATGTGTCAGTGGACGCATTTTAGCCGAGACTACATTTCCTAAGTTTCTGTTTTCTGTCGCAATCACCTAAATCCGCATGGCATCACAAAATAACAGGAATTCTCTCCTCCTTAGGCACGGTGGCGCGAGCTTTCATTTCGGTAACCTCCGTACCATCACCTAAGAGCTCATAACTCACTGCGACGGTCTTCACAATGGTAGCGTATTTCAAAGGCCACAGCGCTCTGTAATAACATGACTGTTATGCAAGAGCTATTTAGCGATATTTAATGAATGAAACTGCACGTAGTACATTAATTTTCTACAACAATTATCCCCTCTCTGTGCTATCATATTTCGCTAATTTTAAACAATCGGAAATACGACTGCCACTACCATCTTCCGCAGGTTCCTGGTAAGTCGAGACGAGTATTATGAGAGTAGCGTCGATAGCCAGTCCAGCAATTATTGCATTTGTTCCAGCTGCCGATTGATGCAGTACCTGTCTCTCAGGTCCCCAAACCTTACTAGAAGTGATTAAGAGGTCAAGTACGTTGCAAGGCTTCCACCCGAAGGATTTAGGGAAATCATTGTCGCCCGATGGGAACTAGAGCCATCTAAATACGAGAGTAGTGTTTTAACAGCTGTGCATCACGTTGGAATATATCTCCTAGAACAGGGATGTCGTTCACGGACCGATGCCGGTCTTGAAACTGGACGGAAAGGACTGCATCCGCTCATTCTTCCGACAGTTGCAAATCGATGTTAAACTCTATGAAAGGCTTCCTGCAGACCACTTAAACTTCTCCGTCGCCTCTAAAAGAGGTGGTATCCCACCAGGAATGCCCATATGACGTGTCCTCTGGGAATTTAAAGCACTAGATCTGATTCCTTGGCGACGACTGCTTTTCGGGAGGTAGGTTCGTAGCGCCTCAAATATCTTGAGCTTTCATTTAAATAATAGTTGAAACCTGGTAGTCAAGGAAGGCAGGATTCGGTTACGATTGTGGACGGGGCCATAATCAGTTACTATTAGTTGGCTTTTCTTTTAATCACACACAAGTTATTTCGAATCACCAACCAATTACAAAAGTTTTTAAGAATTGTTCCACTGTTGAAGGCCTTAATGACAATAAATTAAGAATTGTTTCACAGCTGAAGGCCTTAAACGCCAAGAATGTCAATTATTAAAAAAATTTAAAAAACATACATAAAATACAGGCACAGCAAGTAATGTTTTGAAAACAAGCAAATGTGGTCGCAATTAGAATTTTAAGGCAAGTAGCGCCAAGATTGGCAATTATTAAAAGAATTTAACAACATACAATAAAACAGCAAATATAATAACAAAGGTTAAATCAAAAGGACAAGCAACTGATAACCCAACAGGTGAGACAAAATTGGCAATACAATATTAAAATAATAACACAATAAAGAAACCACAAGGGCCAGTAACAGACGGTGCTCCAGGAATCTGCCTCTGAGTAGGTCAGGCCAAAAACACTTTCGCCAGCGATGATAAAGGAAGCCGAGAGTTGCATTCACGCCACAAGATGGTAACTCAGACTAGTGGTAGTCTAAGGAGTGACTAATGATCATCTTGGTGAGCCTACCTGGCGTCCAATGAACCAAATGCAAAGATGTAAAAAAATACGCCAAAACCGGAACCGGCGATCTGGATTCCGCCCACAGAATACTGTGCTTAGAGCACCCGGAACAAGAAAGGAATCACTATCACCAAGTTAGAAGAATCGCCAACCAACCTACAATGAAGAAAGCTGTCAATCTTACACGCCTCCCCGGACAGCGGCGGCAAGGCGAGGAAACGTACACTGCCGTTACATACACTAACCCGCAGGGCACGTAACTGGGGCGTTAGGGGCCACCCGGCAGGAAAGTACTGCTGGTTGAACTTAGCAATTGTAACAAGCTGAAGGTAGTAAATAGTAATTAGAAGCTCAGGAAAGCTAATCAGATCTGCGTTCCCCAAGCACTCCACTCGCTGCGCTTTGCCTCAGCGCCACTACGAGCCGCCACACGAATCCAAGTCACTGGAGACTCAAGAGATTTCACAATGGTGGAGGTTTGTCTACTCGATTTGAAATGCACTCAACTTAAAACTTGTAGGATCCGGTTTCGACGAGGTCGTGCACCCTCGTGACCACAGCTCTTCGATCCAGCAATCCATGTGCGCCGCCAACACTCCTGGCATGTTCCCGCTCTGCGCAGACTTGGCTCCCCCTGCGTCCTCAACAGAACTGCTCACTTACACGACACGGGAGAACAACGACGTCACCCCAAAGATAGGGCCGCAGTTACTACATATCGATAACGCCGCTACTGCCACTAGCGAACAGGCAACGCTTACGAAACCGACTGGCGCCAGTCAACACAAGAAGAAGACAAACAACCGTAACCATGTCAACTAAACGATACAATTTGGCCTCCAACAGAGGACGGAAATCTACAACAGCACCAATGCAAGCCGGAGCACATCTCAATAGTATCATTTATGTAATAAAAATTAACGATTTATAGTTAAATTCAGATACGTTACTTAGTTCGGTGTCAATGAAATTATGTGACCGAATTTTACATATTTAATTTCGTTGGACTGAGCAAGGAGGGTTGTCAGTAACATACCAAGGTTTAGGAGCAGCTGCACCCAAAGTTGCGGTTGACTGTATTCATTGTTAATTCATTAAATGATATCTACGAGATGGCGTTATTTGTTTGATCGTGGCTATTTCGCTGAGGCTTCCCTCTCCCACTCACAGTATGTGGCTGGAAGTGCTGGAGCCATCAGCGCTAGAGCGCTGGTAGCCGTCACTGTTGGGAGTCTCGTGTTGCTTTGCAAAGTAGACTAACAAAACTGCGAGAGCAACTCACCTCGATTCATTTGAGGTAGATCTTGATAGAGACTACTTATCCTGACTAGGGCGAAGGAGATGGAGCGTCAGTACAACGACAGCCTAGGGAGCCCTTCTTCACCTGTTTTATGTTCAGACAGATGTGCATGTTTGGTAAGTGTTGACTAGCAGAAGAAGCCATGCAGTGCTCTGCACATTAACCTACCATCTCCGAAACACAGATTTTAACAAACGCCTTGCGGCTCTACTAGCGGTTCACCGCCGCCGAAGGCGACGCAGCTCAAGATGGTGTCGAGCTGTCGCCTACACTCCAAACCTCGCGGCTGTGCTACGTAAAGAACCTATATCGGGAATACCGTACCCAAGTGGATTCGCACTCTCGCTTAAAAATATTCGGCCTTTGTGAATTAGAATTTCAATGCTTTCACATGTTCTTCGTGCCAGAGATAGTAGGCTATGATCAGAAACGATAATTGTTGGCGTATCTACTCTGCTTGCAGTAGTGACAGACGCTCCACTTAGTTTATTTTTATGTTTCCCGTGAACCTTTAAAAGGCTTTACTTGCCGTAAATGGTATAACAATTTGCTGTTGTTCCCCTTTCTGTTTAAATCATACTGTTTACTCAAGAATGGTAGTACAATAGTGTTTTCTTTCATATGTCTGGCTACTTAAGTTAGTTTGCACAAACTTTTGACCTTATGTTACCTTGTCTTCTGTTGTGCATGCAAGCACCACGGTCATTTCAGAAATGAAATCCCCTTGCCTGCAAGAAAGTGAAGGGTCCGATTGCCAATGGCCAGCAGTTTCAGCTTTTAGCAACTCTGTTGCTGAGTTCTGTCGGTGTGAAGAAACAAGTATACTATTTATGGGAAGAGTTACTTCAGGCTGCGACGATGAAAGCTACTGCTCGCTCGTATTCAGTAGCACCCAGTCAGGGCCAACATATGTCAGGCAAAACTAATTCGATGGAGTGTATTGGGAAGGTATGTGAAGCCTGAGTGCTATGAAGTACGATATATCAACATCTTGATATGATTCGTCTTCCGTATAACCGTAGAAAGTTTGAGTTCTTCTGCGACGAGCTTGTAATCGTCAAGAAGTCTTGTTGCGAGAGTATTTTTGGCGTAATTATGTGGAAGTAAAGTAATAATCCTTAACAGTGATACGTGCGAGTCACCATTACGCAAGCTGGTTAAAAATATTACAGAAATGAATAAGTCCAACAAAATCTTTGTAAATAGTGACACTCAATTTGTAAGCTAACTCTTTGAGAGAGTCACGAATCAAGAAGTGAGACTTGCCATTACACGTTAATAGTGACGACGTTCGCTGCTGAGTTACAGATATATTCGGTTGTTCATGTCCTAACAACGTCTAGCAAGGGATGCACTCCTATGTAAGCTTTCAGACAACGAATCACTTACAAAAACAACATTGATGGAATGATGGTGGCAAAGCACCACACTTTGGAAGAAATATGTTGTTCTAAGGTCTTTGGAGCACGCATGTCTGATAATTCCTAACACACGATTCTGCGTTGAACCTCCTCATTCCTTACCTCATCAGTCCACCTAATTTTCAACATTCAGCTATAGCACCACATCTCAAATGCTTCGATTCTCTTCTGTTCCGGTTTTCCCACAGTCCATGTTTCACTACCATACAATGCTGTACTCCAAACGTACATCCTCAGAAATTTCTTCCTCAAATTAAGGCCGGTATTTGATATTAGTAGACTTCTCTTCGCCAGAAATGCCTTTTTTGCCATAGCGAGTCTGCTTTTGATGTCCTCCTTGCTCAGTCCGTCATTGGTTATTTTACTGCCTAGGTAGCAGAATTCCTTAATTTCATTGACTTCGTGACCATCAATTCTGATGTTAAGTTTCTCGCTGTTCTCATTTCTACTACTTCTCATTACCTTCGTCTTTCTCCGATTTACTCTCAAACCACTCTGTGCACTCATTAGACTGTTTATTCCGTTCAGCAGATCATTTAATTCTTCTTCACTTTCACTCAGGATAGCAATGTCGTCAGCGAATCGTATCATTGATATCCTTTCACCTTGTATTTTTATTCCACACCTGAACCTTTCTTTTATTTCCATCATTGCTTCCTCGATGTACAGATTGAAGAGTAGGGGAGAAAGGCTACAGCCTTGTCTTACTCCTTTCTTAATACGAGCACTTCGTTCTTGGTCGTCCACTCTTATTATTCCCTCTTGGTTGTTGTACATATTGTATATGACCCGTCTCTCACTACAGCTTACCCCTAATTTTTTGAGAATCTTGAACAGCTTGCACCACTTTATATTGTCGAACGCTTTTTCCAGGTCTACAAATCCTATGAACGTGTCTTGATTTTTCTTTAGCCTTGCTTCCATTATTAGCCGTAGCGTCAGAATTGCCTCTCTCGTGCCTTTACTTTTCCTAAAGCCAAACTGATCGTCACCTAGCGCATTCTCAATTTTCTTTTCCATTCTTCTGTATATTATTCTTGTAAGCAGCTTGGATGCATGAGCTGTTAAGCTGATTGTTCGATTATTCTCGCACTTGTCAGCTCTTGCCGTCTTCGGAATTGTGTGGATGATGCTTTTCGGAAAGTCACATGGTATGTCGCCAGACTCATATATTCTATACAACAACGTGAATAGTCGTTTTGTTGCCACTTCCCCTAATGATTTTAGAAATTCTGATGGAATGTTATCTATACCTTCTGCCTTATTTGACTGCAAGTCCTCCAAAGCTCTATTAAATTCCGATTCTAATACTGGATCCCCTATCTCTTCTAAATCGACTCCTGTTTCTTCTTCTATCACATCAGACAAATCTTCACCCTCATAGAGGCTATCAATGTATTCTTTCCACCTATCTGCTCTCTCCTCTGCATTTAACAGTGGAATTCCCGTTGCACTCTTAATGTTACCACCGTTGCTTTTAATGTCACCAAAGGTTGTTTTGACTTTCCTGTATGCTGAGTCTGTCCTTCCGACAATCATATCTTTTTCGATGTCTTCACATTTTTCCTGCAGCCATTTCGTCTTAGCTTCCCTGCACTTCCTATTTATTTCATTCCTCAGCGACTTGTATTTCTGTATTCCTGATTTTCCCGGAACATGTTTGTACTTCCTCCTTTCATCAATCAACTGAAGTATTTCTTCTGTTACCCATGGTTTCTTCGCAGCTACCTTCTTTGTACCTATGTTTTCCTTCCCAGCTTCTGCGATGGCCCTTTTTAGAGACGTCAATTCCTCTTCAACTGTGTTGCCTACTGCGCTATTCCTTATTCCTGTATCTATAGCGTTAGAGAACTTCAAACGTATCTCGTCATTCCTTAGAACTTCCGTATCCCACTTCTTAGCGTATTCATTCTTCCTGACTAATGTCTTGAACTTCAGCCTACTCTTCATCACTACTATATTGTGATCTGAGTTTATATCTGCTCCTGGGTACGCCTTACAATCCAGTATCTGATTTCGGAATCTCTGTCTGACCATGATGTAATCTAATTGAAATCTTCCCGTATCTCTCTACCTTTTCCAAGTATACCTCCTCCTCTTGTGATTCTTGAACAGGGTATTCGCTATTACTAGCTGAAACTTGTTACAAAACTCAATTAGTCTTTTTCCTCTTTCATTCCTTGTCCAAGCCAATACTCTCCTGTAACCTTTTCTTCTACTCTTTCCCCTACAACTGCATTCCAGTTTCCTCTGACTATTAGATATTGCATTACCCTTTCAATATCCTCATACACTTTCTCTATCTGTTCATCTTCAGCTTGCGACGTCGGCATGTATACCTGAACTATCGTTGTCGGTGTTGGTCTGCTGTCGATTCTGATTAGAACAACCCGGTCACTGAACTGTTCACAGTAACACACCCTCTACCCTACCTTCCTATTCATAAAGAATCCTACACCTGTTATACCATTTTCTGCTGCTGTTGATATTACCCGATACTCATCTGACCAGAAATCCTTGTCTTCCTTCCACTTCACTTCACTGACCCCTACTATATCTAGTTTGAGCCTTTGCACTTCCCTTTTCAGAGTTTCTAGTTTTCCTACCACGTTCAAGCTTCTGACATTCCACGCCCCGACTCGTAGAACGTTATGCTTTCGTTGATTATTCAATCTTTCTTCTCATGGTAACCTCCCCCTTGGCAGTCCCCTCCCGGAGATCCGAATGGGGGACTATTGTGGAACCTTTTGCCAATGGAGAGATCATCATGACACTTCTTCAACTACAGGCCACATGTCCTGTGGATACACGTTACGTGTCTTTAATGCAGTGGTTTACATTGCCTTCTTCATCCTCATGTCGTTGATCATTGCTGATTCTTCGGCCTTTAGGGGTAATTTCCCACCCCTAGGACAAGAGAGTGCCCTGAACCTCTATCCGCTCCTCCGCCCTCTTTGACAAGGCCGTTGGCAGAATGAGGCTGACTTCTTATGCCGGAAGTCTTCGGCTGCCAATGCTGATTATTTTATCAAAATTTAGGCAGTGGCGGGTATCAAACCCGGGACCGAAGACGTTTTGAATATGAATCAAAGACGCTACCCTTAGACCACGGGTCTTTCTTTTCGTAGAGCAAATCAATTCAGCACTTTTACGCTCTTGAAAAAGCAGTACCGTACACGTCACAAGTAAGTGGAGAGAAGAGAGTCTATGGGAAACAAAGACTGCAATTCCGATAACCCGAAGTGCAAGCCGTGCATTCTCTCTTCATAGCTTGGTAAGTAGCCCTTTGCAGGTTGAAGGTCTTTGCCATAATGAACGCTGCCTTACATGTGACCTTATGTCATGTGTCTTCTAACTGGTTTAAAGCGGGTGTCACGAATTGCCAACTTCTTCAGCTCAGAGTAATGCTTACAGCCACCGACCTCGATTGGTAGATGAATATATCCCAACCTCTGTCTTCCCCTACAGTTTTCCCACCTCTTAAAACTCCCTCTAGTACCATGGAAGGCCGGCTGAAGTGGCCGAGCGGTCCTAGGCGCTATAGTCTGGAACCGAGCGACCGCTATGGTCGCAGGTTAGAATCCTGCCTGGGGCATAGATGTGTGTGAAGTCCTTACGTTAGTTAGGTTTACGTAGTTCTAAGTTCTAGGGGACTGATGACCACAGCAGTTAAGTCCCATAGTGTTCAGAGTCGTTTGAACCAACCATGGAAGTTATTTTATAATACACTCCTGGAAATTGAAATAAGAACACCGTGAATTCATTCTCCCAGGAAGGGGGAACTTTATTGACTCATTCCTGGGGTCAGATGCATCACATGATCACACTGACAGAACCAGAGGCACATAGACACAGGCAACAGAGCATGCACAATGTCGGCACTAGTACAGTGTATATCCACCTTTCGCAGCAATGCAGGCTGCTATTCTCCCATGGAGACGATCGTAGAGATGCTGGATGTAGTCCTGTGGAACGGCTTGCCATGCCATTTCCGCCTGGCGCCTCAGTTGGACCAGCGTTCGTGCTGGAATTGCAGACCGCGTGAGACGACGCTTCATCCAGTCCCAAACATGCTCAATGGGGGACAGATCCGGAGATCTTGCTGGCCAGGGTAGCTGACTTACACCTTCTAGAGCACGTTGGGTGGCACGGCATACATGCGGACGTGCATTGTCCTGTTGGAACAGCAAGTTCCTTTGCCGGTCTAGGAATGGTAGAACGATGGGTTCGATGACGGTTTGGATGTACCGTGCACTATTCAGTGTCCCCTCGACGATCACCAGAGGTGTACGGCCAGTGTAGGAGATCGCTCCCCACACCATGATGCCGGGTGTTGGCCCTGTGTGCCTCGGTCGTATGCAGTCCTGATTGTGGCGCTCACCTGCACGGCGCCAAACACGCATACGACCATCATTGGCACCAAGGCAGAAGCGACTCTCACGATGCACGATGTTGGGGCATGAGCGGAAGACGGCCTAACGGCGTGCGGGACGGTAGCGAAGCTTCATGGAGACGGTTGCGAATGGTCCTCGCCGATACCCCAGGAGCAACAGTGTCTCTAATTTGCTGGGAAGTGGCGGTGTGGTCCCCTACGGCACTGCGTAGGATCCTACGGTCTTGGCGTGCATCCGTGCGTCGCTGCGGTCCGGTCCCAGGTCGACGGGCACGTGCACCTTCCGCCGACCACTGGCGACAACATCGATGTACTGTGGAGACCTCACGCCCCACGTGTTGAGCAATTCGGCGGTACGTCCACCCGGCCTCCCGCATGCCCACTATACGCCCTCGCTCAAAGTCCGTCAACTGCACATACGGTTCACGTCCACGCTGTCGCGGCATGCTACCAGTGTTAAAGACTGCGATGGAGCTCCGTATGCCCCGGAAAACTGGCTGACACTGACGGCGGCGGTGCACAAATGCTGCGCAGCTAGCGCCATTCGACGGCCAACACCGCGGTTCCTGGTGTGTCCGCTGTGCCGTGCGTTTGATCATTGCTTGTACAGCCCTCTCGCAGTGTCCGGAGCAAGTATGGTGGGTCTGACACACCGGTGTCAATGTGTTCTTTTTTCCATTTCCAGGAGTGTATTTTAAGATATCCTTTTTCTTCTTATGTTCAGTGTTTTCTTCCTATTCGTTTCCTCGCCGAGTTTTCGGAGAACGTCTGTAGCTTATTAGTCCATTTAATTTTTAGAATGCTTCTGTAAGTATACATCTCAAATGCGTCAATTCTGATATTTTCCCAGTTTTCCAAGAAGCGTACATTCTCAGAAAATTCTTCCTCAAATCTAAGCCTATGTTTGATAAACGTAGACCTTATTTAACCAATAATGCTCACTTTGCCTTTCCCTTCTTATTTTCGGCTTCGTCCATCGTGTGGTTTTTGCTTCCGAAGTATAGAATTCCTTCACTTCTTCTACTGCTTGGTTTCCAGTTTTGATGTCAAGTTTGTCGCTAACCTAGTTTCTGCTATTTCTCATTACTTTTGTTTTTCTTTGCTTTACACTCAATCCATATTCCATGTTCATGCGACAGTTTCTTTCATTCAACATGTCTTGCAATTCTTCGTCCGCCCCAGTTAGCTGAGTGGTCAGCGCGGCGGAATACGTCGCCAAGCTGCCTGGGCTCGATTCCCGGCTGGGGCAGGAGATTTTCTCCGCTCAGGGACTGTCCACATCATCATTTCATCCCCATCTCCGACACGCAAGGCGCCCAATGTGGCGTCGAATGCACTAAGTACTTGCCCTCGGCGGCCGAACTTCCCCGAATGGGGGACTCCCGGCCCACAATGCCGTACGCTCATTCCATTTTTAGCAATTCTTTCTCACTTTCACTGAGAACAGCAATGTTCTCAGCGGATCGTATTTCTGGTATCGTCGCGGCATGACGATTTTGAAAGCTCGACAGAACCTAGACGACAGCCGCTAGGCGGCGCTCCTAATACTGGCGAGCGCTGCTGCTGCCACCTTAGCGCTATCCGCAGGCCACCCTCACCCCCCCCCCCCCCCCCTCCCACCGCCACCACCACCACCTCCGCGCCACGCTATCGGCCCTCGCGGCCAAGCTATGAAGGTAGCAGCGAAAGGGCCATCATAAAATTCCAGAATTCACAGGCCCTACTCTTCCATTCAGAAAGTTTATGAGAATAAAACATAAAATGAGTACATCTACTGTTCAATTTATACGTTGATGAAGCGATGAAGGAAATAAAGGAAAGGTTCAAGAGTAGAATTAAAATTCTAGGTGGAAGGATATCATTGATAAAATTCGCTGACAACATTGCTGTCCTCAGTTAAAGTGAAGGAGAATTACAGGATCTGCTGAATTGAATGAGTACAGAATGTGGACTGAGTGTAAATCGAAGAAAGACGAAAGTAATGAGAAATAGGAGAAATAAGAAGAGCGAGATATTTAACATCAGCATTGGTGATCACGAAGTAGATGAAGTTAAGGAATTCCGTTAACTATAAAGCAAAATAACCCACGGAGGATGGAGCAAGGACGACATAAAAAACAGATTAACAGTGGCAAAAAAGGGCATTTCGAGCCAAAAAGTCTACTAGTATCAAATAAAGGCGTTAATTTGAGGAAGAAATTTCTGAGACTGTACGTGTGGAGAACTGCATTGTATCATAATGAAACACTGACTGTAAGAAAAGTCATTAAAATTCATGGCGAAACCTTCTGATGTCATTTATTTTTCACAGTTTGCTGCTAGTTTCGGTTAATGACCGTTATCAAGCTTACCTGGCATAAACGGCATGAAAGTTATACCGTAATTTGAACAGAACTAATTTGCTTTTTTAAACCCATCATGGTATGTAAAACAGAAGAGAATAAAAGGATCTGAGATATGGCGCTACAGATGGATGTTGAATAGAAGATGGGCTGATACGGAATGAGGAGGTTATGCACAAAATCGGAGAGGAAAGGAATACACCGAAAACACTGACAAGAAGAAAGGACAGAATGAGAGGACACCTGTTACATCAGGGAATAACTTCCATGGTACTAGAGGGTGCTATAGAGGGTAAAAAAGACAGAGATTGGAATATATCCAGCAAATAATTGAGGACATAGGCTGCAAGTGGTACTCTGAGATGAAAAGGTTGGTTGGCACAGGAGAAGAATTCGTGGCGGGCCGCATCAAACCAGTCAGAAGACTGGTGACTCAACAAAAAACAAAAAAGAGTGACTTGCGACAAATCAGTATCGTCACAAACAAATGATAAAAAGATAGATTGGGGTAATTGAGTCATCTGATGGTAATGGCTAAGTTACCGATAGACAGAACTGTATGGCACTTTTAAAAATACAGATAAGAGGGCTATTAGTAGAGACGTCGCAGGTTTATTTTACAATAGCAGGAACCACATTCAGAAGTAGAATCACAAAATAAAGTTTGTATAACAGTACATGCATTTTCGTTTCCATCACGTCTATTCGTGTTCATCCCTCGCTTGTTTTAAGTAATCTGTTCCCTTCTTTTTGCTTCACAGTACCGAACTTACAACCAATATAGCCATACACAGGTCCTCAGAGTATGCACACTAATAGTATGGCAATGAGACTATGAGGGCACTGTTGATATGAAATTTGTATGCAGATTAAACTGTGACAGCTGATTGATTTTTCACTCTCACCAATTATTCTGCTAAGTGGTTATCCATGTGAGCCCCACCTCTCCTCGCTGCAGGGGTTGCTTAAGCTATTGTTCCACTATGTGGCTTCTCCCAGTCCCTCCCCCTCTGCCAGCCTATTGTTCTGCTCTCCCCTTCCCCTCTGGGAGAAGGGACACTTGCTTAGTTCTGAGCCTGTTGCCTCTATCAAAAAATGGTTCAAATGGCTCAGAGCACTATGGTACTTAACATCTATGGTCATCAGTCCCCTAGAACTTAGAACTACTTAAACCTAACTAACCTAAGGACATCACACAACACCCAGCCATCAGGAGGCAGAGAAAATCCCTGATCCCACCGGGAATCGGACCCGGAAACCCGGGTGCGGGAATGTTGCCCCTATCCAGAGAAATCCTCCAGCCCTGCCCCCCTTCCTCCTCCTCTCCCTCTTTCCTTCCTCTTCCCCACTTGTAAACTCATAGGAAAAATGGTCAGTCAGTACAGGAGAGGAATTATCTCAGAACATGAAATTCAAATCAGTGTCGATAATATATTGTTTCATTCAATTTGCCCATTTTTTTTATTTAATCAGTTTGCAGGAGACAGAGTTCCCTCACTTCGGTAGAGCTCATATGTGTTCCGCCACACTCACACTTTCCTTGTTGGAAATATTGAGGAATCGAATGAGTTGTGATACATCAGGAGCCGTTTTGGGTCGCCCACCCATGTGTCTGCCGATGGTCAAGGAGCACTGTGCAGCACATCTGCACTGTGTGTATACTGGCCCCTACTGAGGCTCTAGTTCCAAGACTGCCTTCAGGTGACAGAAACATTACAATTGGCTCACACCCTAAGCTGCTCAGCCTGTCTTGAGCTGTCAGACAAGAACAACCTCACTATGGAGCGTTCCTGTGATGATGAAAAAAAATTGTGATTGTGATATAGTATGCATTTGGCTGGAAATTTTAGCTCAGTTTGGAAATATGATACTGCAGTATCTAGTACGTAGTGTCATCTGAGAAGGTACTGTCATAATGTGTTCAACTGATGATATGTTTGTGTTGGACAGAGATGAGTTTAATAAATGTATTACCTGCGAACTTTTATTAAACTCAGATGTATTACCTGTGAATCCCCCCATGAACCATGGACCTGCCATTGGTGGGGAGGCTTGCGTGCCTCAATGACACAGAAAGCCATACCGTAGGTGTAACCACAATCGAGGGGTATCTGTTCAGAGGCCAGACAAACATGTGCTTCCTGAAGACGGGCAGCAGCCTTTTCAGTAGTTGCAGCGGCAACAGTCTGGATGATTGACTGATCTGGCCTTGTAACAATAACCAAAACGGCCTTGCTGTGCTGGTACTGCGAACGGCTGAAAGCAAGGGCATGCAGGTTTACTGTATGATTAAATTATGATGACGTCCTCTTGGGTAAAATATTCCAGAGGTAAAATAGTCCCCCATTAGGATCTCCAGGCGTGGACTACTCTGGAGGACGTCGTTATCAGGATAAAGAAAACTGGCGTTCTACAGATCGGAGCGTGGAATGTCAGAATACCTTAATCAGGCAGGTAGGTAAGAAAATTCAAAAAGGGAAATGGATAGGTTAAAGTTAGATATAGTGGGAATTAGTGAAGTTCGGTGGTAGGAGGAACAAGACATTTGGTCAGGGGAATACAGCGTTATAAATACAAAATCAAATAAGGGTAATGCTGCAGTAGGACTACTAATGAATAAAAAAATAGGAGTGTGGGTAAGCTACTACAAACAGCATAGTGAACACATTATTGTCGCCAAGATAGACACGAAGCCCAAACCTACTACAGTAGTACGAGTTTATATGCCAACTAGCTCTGCAGATGATGAAGAAATTGATGAAATGTATAATGAAATAAAAGAAATTATTCAGGTAGTGAAGGGAGACGAAAATTTAATAGTCATGGGTGACAGGAATTCGAGAGTAGGAAAAGGAAGAGAAGCAAATGTAGTAGGTAAATTTGGATTGGGGCTAAGAAATGAAAGAGGAAGCCACCTGGTAGAATTTTGCACCGAGCATAACTTAATCGTAGCTAACACTTGGTTCAAATATCATGAAAGAAGGTTGTATACATGGAAGAACCCTGGATACATTAGAAGGTTTCAAATAGATTATATAATGGTAAGACAGAGATTCAGGAACCAGGTTTTAAATTGAAGGACATTTCCAGGGGCAGATGTAGACTCTGACCACAATCTATTGGTTATGAACTGTGGATTAAAACTGAAGAAACTGCAAAAAGGTGGGAATTTAAGGAGATGAGATTTGGATAAACTGGCAGAACCAGAGGTTGTACAGAGTTTCAGGGAGAGAATTAGGGAACAATTGATAGGAATGGGGGAAAGAATACGGTAGAAGAAGAATGGGTAGCTTTGAGGAATAAAATAGTCAAGGCAGCAGAGGATCAAGTAGGTAAAAAGACGAGGGCTAGTAGAAGTCCTTGGGTAACAGAATGGATACTGAATTTAATTGATGAAAGGAGAAAATACAAAAATGCAGTAAGTGAAGCAGGCAAAAAGGAATATAAACGTCTCAAAAATAAGATCGACTGGAAGTGCAAAATGGCTGAGCAGGGATGGCTACAGGACAAATATGAGGATGTAGAGGCGTGTATCACTAGGGGTAAGATAGATACTGCATGTGGAGAAAAGATAACCACTTGCATAAATGTCAAGATCTAAGATGGAAACCCAGTTCTAAGCAAAGAAGGGAAAGCAGAAATTGGTTCAAATGGCTCTGAGCACTATGGGACTCAACTGCTGTGGTCATCAGTCCCCTAGAACTTAGAAATAGTTAAACCCAACTAACCTAAGAACATCACACACATCCATGCCCGAGGCAGGATTCGAACCTGCGACCGTAGCAGTCGCACGGTTCCGGACTGCGCGCCGGGAAAACAGAAAGGTGGAAGGAGTATATAGAGAGTCTATACAGGGGCGATGCTCTTGAGGACAATATTATGGAAATGGAAGAGCATGTAGATGAAGATGAAATGGGAGATATGATACTGCGTGAAGAGTTTGACAGAGCACTGAAAGACGTAAGTCGAAACAAGGCCCCGGGAGTAGACAACATTCCATTAGAACTACTGACAGCCTTGGGAGAGCCAGTCCTGACAAAACTCTACCATCTGGTGAGCAAGATGTATGAGACAGGTGAAGAATATAATAATTCCAATCCCAAAGAAAGCAGGTGTTGACACATGTGAAAATTACCGAACTATCAGTTTAATAAGTCACAGCTGCAAAATAATAACGCGAATTCTTTACAGATAAATGGAAATACTGGTAGAAGCCGACCTCGGGGAAAATCGGTTTGGATTCCGTAGAAATGTTGGATCACGTGAGACAATACTGACCCTAAGACTTATCTTAGAAAATAGATTAAGGAAAGGCAAACCAACGTTTCTAGCATTTGTAGACTTAGAGAAAGCTTTTGACAATGTTGACTGGAATACTCTCTTTCAAATTCCGAAGGTGGCAGGGGTAAAATACTGGGAGCGAAAGGATATTTACAATTTGTACAGAAAACAGATGGCAGTTATAAGGGTCGAGGGACATGAAAGGGAAACAGTGGTTGCGAAGGGAGTGAGACAGGGTTATAGCCTCTCCCCGATGCTATTCAATTTGTATATTGAGCAAGCAGTAAAGGAAACAAAAGAAAAGTTCGGAGTAGGTATTAAAATCCATGTAGAAGAAATAAAAACTTTGAGGTTCGCCGATGACATTGTAATTCTGTCAAAGATAGCAAAGGACTTGTAAGAGCAGATGAACGGAATGGACAGTGTCTTGAAAGGAGGGTATAAGATGAAAATCAACAAAAGCAAAACGAGGATAATGGAATGTAGTCGAATTAAGTCGGGTGATGCTGAGGAAATTAGATTAGGAAGTGAGACACTTAAAGTAGTAAAGGAGTTTTGCTATTTGGAGAGCAAAATAACTGATGATGGTCGAAGTAGAGAGGATATAAAATGTAGACAGGCAATGGCAAGGAAAACGTTTCTGAATAAGAGAAACTTGTTAACGTCTTGTAAATATTTAAGTGTCAGCAAGTCGTTTCTGAAGTATTTGTGTGGAGTGTAGCCATGTTTGGAAGTGACACATGGACGATAAATAGTGTAGACAAGAAGAGAAAAGAAGCTTTCGAAATGTGGTGCTACAGAAGAATGCTGAAGATTAAATGAGTATATCACATAACTAATGAGGAGGTATTGAATAGAGTCGGAGAGAAGAGGAATTTGTGGCACAACTTGACTAGAAGAAGGGATCGGTTGGTAGGACATGTTCTGAGGCATCAAGGGATCACCAATTTAGTACTAGAGAGCAGCGTGGGGGGTAAAAATCGTAGTGGGAGACCACGAGATGAATACAATAAGCAGATGCAGAAGGATGTAGGCTACAGAAGGTACAGGGAGATGAAGAAGCTTGCACAGGTCGGCTGCGGTGGTCTAGCGGTTATAGGCGCTCAGTCCAGAACCGCGCCACGCTACAGTCGCGTTCGAATCCTGCCTCGGGCATGGATGTGTGTGATGTCCTTAGGTTAGTTATGTTTAAGTAGTTCTAAGTTCTAGGGGACTGATGACCACAGATGTTAAGTCCCATAGTGCTCAGAGCCATTTGAAGCTTGCACAGCATAGAGTAGCATGGAGAGCTGCATCAAACCAGTCTCAGGACTGAAGACCACAATAACAACAACAACCAGTGAACATACCGCTGAGGACTGAGTCCATGTGCATGAGGAGTGGAAGGAGGTGATAATGGATGGACATAGGAGAAATTTATTTCAGTAAATAATGGTGATGCAGCAAGGTGGGCTGAAGATGCATTTTGTACTTTACAGAGACTGCGCCTGGGCTGGACCTGTTCATATTTTTTGAAATGGCTAGTCGATCCACAGTGCACAAGACAATTTCGTCCTTTTTACTACCTCAGATAAATGAACCAAAAGAGGTTGACTTGATGATAGGGCTTGACTGAAATGGGTTTGTAGCCTGGAACCAACAGAAATGCAGCATTCCCCATTGTTGTGAGCCAATAAGAAAGATGCATTCAGTCATGTCATCATGACTTCAGGGATATAAGGCAAGTTCAGCAGCTCGCCAGCCTCAGTCATGCTGTGGAAGAACCATGAAGCGCCAATAGCAACTGATATTCTCATCTGCCTCCACCCTGCAGAAGACTTCCATGTCTCTGCTCAATCCATGTCATTGTCGGTGAGTGCTTATTGTTTCTCGTTCTTCCTCTTTGTTCGGCGACCTCTCCCAAAATACCTGAGCCAACAGCCTTCAACCTGCCAGAACCTGAAATAACCTCAGGTTGCCAGGACCAGCAACATCCAACTAGTCAGGACTGGCAGTGGCTGTAGCACCATGGTATCCTATGGTGAACCTGGTCAAGATGTTGGAGCAGGACAAAAAGCTGCTATTATCCATACTGCTCATTGATGAATACATCCAGCCAGTCGCCAACTCTCAGGAGAACTGTGGTGGAGGCCCTTCACAACACAATGCACACGTGGGTGTCCAACACTGGTGTCTCAGAACATTCCTGTGTTACTGCAAGGACAGAGTACTGATGTTGTGGATAAGATGCTGTCGATTCCTTCCAGTACTCTACTGATTTTCATTTAAACTTATATTTAACAGCTATCGGTTCAAAGTTCTTAAATATTGGTATAGGAGCGTTGCTCGACAGTGACTAGTGTGCTGTGATAGAGACTGACAATGCATCGAGAAGTATTAAAGTGTGGTTTAGGGAGCTGGAATGGGATGAACTGTATTCTGCAGAGCCCTACATCAGTCAACAGATGTCCAGCAAGTGTTATCCATCTTCGGACATTTGTTGTGCAGACCTGATGCTATCTACAACATCATTGTACAATGACGCTGCACTCTACTGAGATCTGGTGGACGGTCGATTTATTCACA
The DNA here is from genome assembly GCF_023897955.1 of Schistocerca gregaria. Lineage (NCBI taxonomy): Eukaryota > Metazoa > Arthropoda > Insecta > Orthoptera > Acrididae > Schistocerca > Schistocerca gregaria. Next base: position 377,187,645 of record NC_064924.1, read on the forward strand.
GCTCTCCCATTACAAACTTCTTTAGCCTGTGCATGGTTCTATCCCTTGAATTGGGGAACTGAACAGATGGTTGCCTTATATTCCAACTATGTATAAAGAAATTGTGAATTACTTCCATACACACTGTGCATGTAGATAATTTAGAACACTGCATCAACACGGCGGCAAAAGGAAAAGACGGAGGAACCCCTATAAGTTTGATAGAAATATAGACTGAATTATGTGTGCACTCGAAGCCTTTATTTGCACAAATACTGTACTGTCATGAAAATTGAACCAGTGAATTTTTACTGGTGTCTACCATTGCTGATGTGTAAATAAAAATATCTCAAATCTTTGTTTTTTTTTTCCTTATTTAGCTACCCTGTTAATATATAATGCAAGGTATAGTCATTGTAGCTAAGCCAGTGAGATAATTGCACTATAGTGGCTACACATTTTATTATTATTATAATTATTATTATTATTATTATTATTATTATAAGTAGTCAGTTTTACATATAAGCCCATTGCACACCAAAGGTTGATGTAGTCAGTGTCATGGTGTGGTTGGTGCAGCATAAGGACTTTGTTGTAAGTTATTGGTGCTGTGATGGTGTGGAAGAAGATCAGAAGAAGAAGAATGGGATACTCCTACCCAAAAATATATGGGCGATAATTCTAGGTCCACCCAGCTGTGGCAAGACAAATATTCTCATAACATTGATAACACACCTGGATGCAGTCAACTTTGAGTATATGTGTGAATCTTCAGAAACCTGTAACTGCAAAAGATACTGCAGGGTGTGCATGGAGTAGCATACGCAAGATCAAGTAAAGCAGTCAAATCCCTCTGCCAAAAGAAGTAACGCCTAGCATCACAATTGACAATGTTGCTTTAGGAAAGAAACCAAGATCAAATTCTACGTTGTTTCTGTTTTGGTCGTCATATGGGTGTTGACATACTTGATTTGAGTCAAACATTACAGAATATCGAAACGGTTCGCGAGGAATAGTGCAAACCTCATTAACGTCTTCAAACAAGACAATTTGTAAAAACTGTTTTTTTTTAAATCAGCCATATGCAAACGCAATTAGTGTATTTCTGTATTTACCCAGACATGTTTCGACACCAATGAGTCATCTGCAGTGGCTCAAATATTTATTTCTGTGAAGAAAAATATCACAAATTTAATAATTTAACTGCTGCAGACCTAAGAAATACAATATTTGCAATTTGCTTCGTTTGGTTCAGACACTTACCTTCAAATTACGTCGCTATCTGAACTGTACTATTATTACATCGATTTTAGTGCTTGTTTTCATCGTTTTTTTAACAGCATGTCATCTGCAAACTAGCCATGAAGAAAATTATTGCATATTTGTGAAGAGCTGTTTCGAGGGTAGAGGTTATGTACGTTTCTGTACTTACATTTTTCGTCCTGTTTCGTGTCCGTGTTTGGTGTCTCAATCAACTGCTATTTAGTGCGTTGTTTTCACTCAGTTTTTCACAAATTTTCGCTCACTACTTCACCTCACATGCACTTACACAAAATGTGGCGAAATGTGATCTGAGCAGACGCTTCTGACAACACATTCAGTGAGAGCTCTTATGTTATTGCCGTTGCTCACTTGTGCATCGTTGGTCTTGTGTTTGTTATGGCGCTGATTTTGAATGTGTGTGTATGTGTGTGTGTGTGTGTGTGTGAGAGAGAGAGAGAGAGAGAGAGTGAGTGATGGTCGGCAACTTCCAGGATTTTCTCTACATATAGCTGTGAATAAGGTGGGTACGTTAGTATATATCACACCAAGGACAATTTTACGCTACGTCAGGCACAGCCCAAGAGGATGGATGTGCGTATATAGAAAATTCGTCTGTTCATAGATGGAAAATTTCAGTCCCTCGAATGTAAAGTTAAGGAGCTGCAGATGTACATCCAGACCCTTCTGAGACTCATAATCGAATTAGATGTCAGAAATAATCTACCTGAACAGAAAGTACACGACTTAACTGTAAAGGATGACAGAACCGGGTAAAATGTATATAAGCTGGAGCCTGTGAAGCAGTCCGCTAAGTGTATTTAAAAAAATGGTTCAGATGGCCCTGAGCACTATGGGACTTAACATCTGAGGTCATCAGTCCCCTAGAACTTAGATCCACTTAAACCTAACTAACCTAACACACATCCATGCCCGAGGCAGGATTCGAACCTGCAATCGTAGCGGTTGAGCGGTTCCAGACTAAAGCGCCTAGAACCGCTCGGCCACACGGGCCGGCAGTTAGTGTATAACAAGATGTCTGTTAAGCATAAAGTCATCCCTGCACGGAAGTCCTCAAAAATCATACATGTTGGGAAGGCAGCATATAACTTTAAAAGAAAAACTATACAGGTAGAAGATAGAGAACTTCAAGTTACAACTGGTCTAATGAACCTCATTTTCCTAAATCTCACAGAAACGATGGAGATGTATGGTGAAATACTACAATAGACCAGTGTATGTAAGAAAGTGGGAAACCGGCGCAGCGCGAAATACAATACCGTTATAAAACATGTATTAGATATTATTCGATATAGTATTGTTGACTGAACTGACAGCCAGCATAAAAATGTCAGCCATCGACCCCGCGGTATATGTAGTACTACGACGATGCGAATAAGCTAATAGATCGACTATGATGCTCATGGCGTCAGTTGCTGTTGGTAATACCACTCATTCGAAACAGGCTGTTTCAGTAATATCGGAATTAGAAAAAGAGGTATACTCGAATAGGAAGTAATTCCAAGACTGCACAAACCAGCATGCAAATATCCTTGTACGTATGTTATGATTGAAGTTTTAAAATACTTATTGCAAACTGATCTTGTAGATATGAGGGAATATCCACATGCTAGTAATGGATTGAAATATCTTTTAATGGTCTTTGACGCTTGCTTGAAATTCGAATGGGCGTTACCTGTTAGAACAAAAACAGGGGAGGGAGATCACAGAAGTGTTTGAGCGTTTGCTGCAGACAGGGAGAAATCTGTGCGCAGACAATCTTAAACCAATGACAGTGTAGAGTCTTACAACAAGTAATTCAAGACCATGATGAAGCGGCACGGAATAAATCGCTACTCAACATTCACCTAATGGCGAGTATCTTGGAAAGTACGAACATAACAAAATCTCAAATGTGGATGCCTTTTAATCCTCGTGGTTCATACAAATGGGCAGGTATCGTCCCAGGAACAACTGAACAGTATAATTGAACCAAACATAGCACAATAAAAATGAGACCAAACGACGTTCGTGATAATGGACTCATGGATACGATATGCTATCGTATTAAAACGTTGTATCGGTATAAACAGAAATTTAATGTGGGTGATTTGGTACATACCTCAAAACACAATAAGCGTTTGGGACGTCATGCCTCCTAAACTGGTCAAGTAAGGTATTCACAGTTTCCAGAGGGCAGAAAACAAATCCAGAACTTGCAACTTACAGAATAGCAATGACACTGAAACTTCATAAAGCTTTTATATACATGAAATCTAGAAGAGCTCAGACCAGATGTGTTTTTCATGAGACGTCGAGGGAATAGAGCATTAGTTAAATGGCTTGGTTTCCTTGCAACACAAAAAAATGGGACTGATGCTGACAACAGGGTGTTACAAAAAGGTACGGCCAAACTTTCAGGAAACATTCCTCACACACAAAGAAAGAAAATATGTTATGTGGACATATGTCCGGAAACGCTTACTTTCCATGTTAGAGCTCATTTTATTACTTCTCTTCAAATCACAATAATCATAAAATGGAATCACACAGCAGCAGAACGTACCAGCGGGACTTCAAACACTTTGTTACAGGAAATGTTCAAAATGTCCTCCGTTAGCGAGGATACATGCATCCACCCTCCGTCGCATGGAATACCTGATGCGCTGATGCAGCCCTGGAGAATGGCGTATTGTATCACAGCCGTCCACAATACGAGCACGAAGAGTCTCTACATTTGGTACCGGGGTTGTGTAGACAAGAGCTTTCAAATGCCCCCCATAAATGAAAGTCAAGAGGGTTGAGGTCAGGAGAGCGTGGAGGAGATGGAATTGGTCCGGCTCTACCAATTCATCGGTCACCGAATCTGTTGTTGAGAAACGTACGAACACTTCGACTGAAATGTGCAGGAGCCCCATCGTGCATGAACCACATGTTGTGCCGTACTCGTAAAGGCACATGTTCTAGCAGCACAGGTAGTGTGTCCCGTATGAAATCATGATAACTTGCTCCATTGGGCGTAGGTGAAAGAACATACTGACGAAACTAGGCTGCGTTCACACTGCCAGCCGGGCCGGGCCGAGCCTGGCCGAGCCGCCGCCCGCTTCGATATCAAACACATGGTTTGGAAGTGCGGTGTTCACACTGGCGGCCGGGCCGCGCCCACACGGAGTGAGCTTCCCGGAGCCGAGCCGGCGACATCCCGAGTGTTTAGTAATGCCGGCGCGAGCAGACCGCAGGCGCGAGCCTGTGGAGCAGCACTGCAGCTTCTGCAGTACACGCATCACACGACTCTCTTCTGCTTTCATCACAAGTGTGACTGCACACGTCTTTCATTTTAAGATATTACCTCACATTTCACAATCAGTGAGGTATAATTACGTTTATTATAATGATACACGCTAAATTACTTTTATTTCATTTATTTAATCTACCGTATTTACATGCATTTACAACAATAGCTTGCCAGCGGTCGCGGCATTGCCGCCACTGAATAGTTCGCATTTACTTGTAAACGGAGACAGAGATGAGTGTCACTGAGGGACGGAAATGTGTCCCTACCAGATGATAATGCATTGTAAAGTCATGCTGTGCCAGTTCCTTATCAGTGGAAATAGAACCACTGAGTCAAAGGGTATTATCTCAAAACTCTTCGCCTATCAATCTGTCTATCTTACAAGGTAATAAAAAGAATTCTGTGAGGTCATCAGTGGCTCCACATGATGAACCACCACCACTACCAAGCGCTGCATCATGAAGAGAAAAGAAGAAAAACGCTGGAAAATTCTGAAGGAGTATTTCTGCGATTCTTCGTTGAAGATACAGCAAGACATTACCCAAAATGACGAAGCTAATTACTTCCTAATGATTCTCAGTAGTCCAATTAACTCTCATCCCCTCAGAGGCAAGCGTTTGAGAAATTTAAAATACAAAAGCATGACTACAATTAATTGGAGGTAGTGAATGCTGTAAAAAGTTCTACTGCAAACCAAACAGTGTGTACTAACGAATCTTACCTTATCGTTATACACAATTATTCTTCTGCTGTTATACTTCTGCGAAAATTTGTGTTCTGTTTAGAAATTTTGTCTTGAATGTTCTGCAGCTCACACTGAAATGTATTATGATTCATTCTGTAATTTGAATAAAAATTTTCAGGGTAGTTTTTAAGTTCTTCATATACAAAAAAAGCTCTCCTAAATGTCTGTCGCTATTTATGGGATGAATCCATAACCTCCTAGTTCTTCTGTACTTCAAAACTCGACGAGTTACTGCAGAGTCAAAATAATACCAATAAAAGACTGAAGACATTGTTCTACACAACAGCACAGACTAGCTAAAGGTGAGCAACTGTTCACTGCAGCTGCGTTTTTTACTGACTTGCATGTTAGCTGTCGAAGGATGGGGGATCTTTTTAAATTTATTTCTTTGGCCTCCGGCCAGCCATTTAGCAAAAGAGTGGGGATTACCTTGACAGTGCAGCACAACCCGCCAAGGAAGAAAAAAAAAAAACAATGAAGAACAATGAAACGCACATCTGTGCCAATCAACAGTAGTTTCATTAACTCTCCATTATTTTTTCTGTCAAAGTAGACAACGGGACTACAGAATTGCGCTTCAGTTATCTTTTAGTCCAAAATACGAAATGTACACCATACTACTTGTAGGATGTTGATGACAAATAATTGTTTGTCTTTTGTGATGCAACGTGTGGCCAATTATAAAAGCATAGCAGATGACTGTCCAGTAGCCGAGGGAAAAACTCTTATACATTTGGATTTATCTAGAGAATGAGACCATTAAAATAATACGAGGAACCGGCACTAGGTCTGCGCTGATCACTAGTAATTAGTTTTTTTCTGTCCTGCATTATACGACTACACTAAACCAAGCTGTAACCGCCCGAACTCCGTGGCTTGCGGACGCGGCAATGACGCCACTGAATAGCTCGCATTACTTGAGACCAGAGACAGATATCAGTATTATTATCATTTCAAAAACTTTTTATACTTTTAGCTACATTTTATTCCCAACAACGTATGGTCTAAAACGGATCTAACAGCAAGCTACACGCTACATAACTTTTTCACTACAAGATTTGTAAATCAAGTGCACAACGTTGACAAATAGCATCATTTCACAATGACTGTTAAGAAATATGGCAAGATAAATGATTCAATACGAAGTGTTACACAAAAAAGGTCCGAACGCTGTTGCAGAGGCAACGGAAAAAGCATGGGAAGTTCAGAAGAACGCGAAATCCCGAAGATGGGCTAAAATTTACAGACGCGCGAAATTTGGCACGTACTTCGATGCGAGATGCCTTTAATAGATTCCACAACGAAACATTGTCTCGAAATTTGATAGAAAATCCGAAGAAATTCTGGTCGTATGTAAAGTACACAAGCGGCAAGACGCAGTCAATACCTTCGCTGCGCAGTGGCGATGGTACTGTTATCGACGACTGTGCCGCTAAAGCGGAGTTATTGAACGCAGTTTTCCGAAATTCCTTCACCAGGGAAGACGAATGGAATATTCCAGAATTTGAAACACGAACATCTGCTAACATGAGTTTCCTAGAAGTAGATACCTTAGGGGTTGCGAAGCAACTCAAATCGCTTGATACGGGTAAGTCTTCAGGTCCAGATTGTATACCGGTTAGGTTCCTTTCAGATTACGCTGATACTATAGCTCCCTACTTAGCACTCATATACAACCGCTCGCTCACCGATAGATCTGTACCTACAGATTGGAAAATTGCGCAGGTCGCACCAGTGTTCAAGAAGGGTAGTAGGAGTAATCCATTTAACTACAGACCTATATCATTGACGTCGGTTTGCAGTAGGGTTTTGGAGCATATACTGTATTCAAACATTATGTGTCACCTCGAAGGGAACGATCTATTGACACGTAATCAGCATGGCTTCAGAAAACATCGCTCTTGTGCAACGCAGCTAGCTGTTTATTCGCACGAAGTAATGGCCGCTATCGACAGGGGATCTCAAGTTGATTCCGTATTTCTAGATTTCCGGAAAGCTTTTGACACCGTCCCTCACAAGCGACTTCTAATCAAGCTGCGGAGCTATGGGGTATCGTCTCAGTTGTGCGACTGGATTCGTGATTTCCTGTCAGGAAGGTCGCAGTTCGTAGTAATAGACGGCAAATCATCGAGTAAAACTGAAGTGATATCAGGTGTTCGCCAGGGAAGCGTCCTGGGACCTCTACTGTTCCTGATCTATATAAATGACCTGGGTGACAATCTGAGCAGTTCTCTTAGTCTGTTCGCAGATGATGCTGTAATTTACCGTCTAGTAAGGTCATCCGAAGACCAGTATCAGTTGCAAAGCGATTTAGAAAAGATTGCTGTATGGTGTGTCAGGTGGCAGTTGACGCTAAATAACGAAAAGTGTGAGATGATCCACATGAGTTCCAAAAGAAATCCGTTGGAATTCGATTACTCGATAAATAGCACAATTCTCAAGGCTGTCAATTCAACTGAGTACCTAGGTGTTAAAATTACGAACAACTTCAGTTGGAAGGACCACATAGATAATATTGTCGGGAAGGCGAGCCAAAGGTTGCGTTTCATTGGCAGGACACTTAGAAGATGCAACAAGTCCACTAAAGAGACAGCTTACACTACACTCGTTCGTCCTCTGTTAGAATATTGCTGCGCGGTGTGGGATCCTTACCAGGTGGGATTGACGGAGGACATCGAAAGGGTGCAAAAAAGGGCAGCTCGTTTTGTATTATCGCGTTATAGGGGAGAGAGTGTGGCAGATATGATACACGAGTTGGGATGGAAGTCATTACAGCATAGACGTTTTTCGCCGCGGCGAGACCTTTTTACGAAATTTCAGTCACCAACTTTCTCTTCCGAATGCGAAAATATTTTGTTGAGCTCAACCTACATAGGCAGGAATGATCATCAAAATAAAATAAGAGAAATCAGAGCTCGAACAGAAAGGTTTAGGTGTTCGTTTTTCCCGCTCGCTGTTCGGGAGTGGAATAGTAGAGAGATAGTATGATTGTGGTTCGATGAACCCTCTGCCAAGCACTTAAATGTGAATTGCAGAGTAGTCATGTAGATGTAGATGTAGATGTAGAAGCTAAGATGTTATACTACCAAGTGTACAAAAATCAGATTTTTTAGCCTCATACTTTCTTCAAAATCGGCTGGGAAGCGTTACGAAACTAAGAAATCACTCGAAACGAAAAGTAGACTTTTTCTTTTTTCACGACGTAAGTAACGCTTTTAAGGAAAAAATAAGTTCGTAAAACGATGTGGCGAAGTCTTATATACCGCAAAGAATTTTAAAACATGAAAATCGGAGAAGTTGATTATCCTCCACTTCGCCGTCCCGGCTCGGCGCGGCGCGCAATGTGAACGCACTACACGTCGGCCTGAGCTGGCCAGGCACGAGCCGAGCCAGAATGCGTCAGCCCGGCCCGGCCCGGCCGGCGGTGTGAACACAGCCTAAAATGACCTCTAACATGGAAATTAAGCGTTTGCGGACACATGTCCACATAACATATTTTCTTTATTTATGTTTGAGGAATGTTTCCTGAAAGTTTGGCCGTACCTTTTTGTAACGCCCTGTATAATGGGATGCACAGAGAACACAGCACAGTAGCTTAACATGCGCTATAGGAGACACATTATAAGATGCGGTGGTATTCTCGACAAACTTCCAGTGGAATTGCACATTTTGGTGTGTAATTACTGTTGACCTGATACAAAGCTTCATAAACGTGTCACTCGTGATGATAAGGGGATTAACCTACTCGACGAGGTGTGTTTGGAACACAACATCGCATACGCAAAACGTAAGGATCTCCCAAGACGTCACGCTGCAAATTGATAAAGCCAATGCAATGTGTGCGGGAAAGGACACTGGTACAGGGCAGCGCATTGCATCATTTGTAATTGATAGAACCATTAGTAAATAAATAAAGCTGGGCTGGAGTGTGAGTTTCAAACAAATGATGAACGTCACACTGAAGAAAGTGACAACAGTGAAGAAGAAGATTGCGACGATGAAGAAAATGCAAGGGCTGGGGTGTTTAAAAAACTGTATCCTGACAGCGATATATGCAGCTGAAAGTGCCTTGAAACATAAAGGACCAGTCAAAGCACCCCGGGTTCTGACGAAAACCAAAACATCAGACGCAGTTAGCCCCTTCCTCTTTCCTGACCTCTCCAGTCTCTCAACGATAGGTTCACTGGTTGGTAGTGCCGCGGCTATTGCCAGAACAGTGAAGAACACACAGAGGTCTCAGCAGCAGCTAAAGAAAGCGAGAAGACGTAACAGCATTATCGAAACAGGAGTCGTCGGGAAAGGATTGTACGTGAAACCATAGAAGAAAGGACTGGGTCTTCCCAAAAATAAAAAAACAAAACTTCCATTAGCTATTCTACCGGATGGACCGGTTACAAATATAGATCTGCTCAAGTTTGTTAGGAAAAAGTTCAGCATTCCAAGATATGCAGGACACATTACTAAACACTATGTGGAAATCCGGAGAATTGTGAATTAAGATGTTGTTGGGGGGACAGGAACCCACTGGGTGACGTATATTAAGAAAAATACATTAACATCTACTTTTTCGATTTATTTGAGGCCTTGTAGCCGACAGAAGAATTACAACGATACCTCACCGACAGAAGATGTGTGTTCTACATTTTTCATAAGTACCAAGGCTTCAATACCTACTTGTGCAGACATCTGTGCATCATGTTCTTGCTGAGGTTTACGAAGTAGCATACATACATAAAGAAGTGCATTAAGCATCTACTCGCCAGTTGAGGTTCAGACACAATGTCGTACACTCTGATATTAAGAGAACGATCGTCAGCATTAAAGGCAAATTACTCCCCACCAACTGATTTAAGCAATGGGGAGTGGAGTATTGCGCTGAAGGAATCGGAGACATACAACAGTATTCTAAATATCACAGACGCTAACTTCATCCGGAAATTTATGGTGGAAAAGATATTATGGAAATAGACCCTGGTGCATACGATACTGGCGATTTAAACTAAGTTTTAAAACAGTCTGGAAATGGGACTGCGCTCCAAGCGAACATCAATACTCTTAAATCTGAAATAAAGTCATCGAGTCCAACCAGATAGGTTTAACAGGACGGGGTGTCACAAAAATACAGATTTTGAAGAAGGATCCTGGTAACTTCTACAGATCCGACCACTCAGTGGATATACTTTCTGTCAGTACAACTGCAACAAACTCTTATCTCAACAACAAATTGATTCATACAATTTACGTATTCTTTCCACCGGTGGGAAACGGTATAAGATTGTTGAGACCCCTACCAACGTTATTTACCTCGTAGTCATAGTTCAGGCATTGGGCTACAAGGAGCTGCGTATTGTGGGTCAGGATAATCAACTTATCGTCTTTCGTGGCGAGGAAATCACTGTACGGCCACCTGTAAAGCGGAAGCAACAATGACCTTGAACGTGCAGAGACTCAGAAACGGCGGAGGCGGCCTGCAACCAGCTGGAACCTTTAACTTGCCAGACCGGAAGCGTTGGCGGCGACCTTCAGCAGTCCCCGTTCTCCGTATTTTCAACGAAGACAAGATGGGAGTAAGGTATAAAACCAAAGTGCACAACCCGCAGCGTGGCACTTAACAGAACAACCAGATGAAAACACGTGCGGACTAGGAGTTTCTGAAATCAGTAGGTCTGAAGCCACGCAATGACGACGTTCAATATAACTAGCCTAGTGCAGTATGACGAGTGTGTTATACACAAGGAGTACTTCTCGCATAAACCTTACGCATCAATCACATTTAACAAGAACTATGAAATTAGGATTGTCATTGAGCACGAAGACGCTTTAACCCACCTATGCTGGAGTTTCATAAATCTTGATGGATCATTTACGAAAAGGGTGGTTCTGCTACAGTGGAGTCGAACCTTTACGTAATGCATTAGCATTCTTGTTTGTGAGATACAATATGTATCGAGATTGACCGTACACACAATGTAGGCATAACATCAAGTCTCAAAATTAATGACTCTGGTTCTGCCTCGGATGTGAATGGTTTAGAAAATCACAGATGGTTCCTAGACGAGCCAGTGGGTAGAACAGTGGAAGAGTACAAGAGGTTTGCCGCATGTGTACCTCTAAAACTGCTTATGGATTACTTTGAGGACATGTGAAGAATTGTTCTGAATGCTAAACGGAACTTATTGTGGTATCAAGTTCAATAGATAACAATTCAAGGAGCCCAAGAGGGGAATGAGCTCACTATTAATAAAATAATATAGATAATGCCACATATCACTGTACCAGTGTTTGATGCTTTTAAAAGTTCTGAATGCCAATGTATTTCTGCCGTTATCTTTTCATTCATGGGAGGTTTTCGAGTACTTACTGCTACCAACTGTGAGTAGATAAATATGATCTGTTAAAATCCTTGCTCAACTGGATACGACCAGGTTCATCATGCTTGCGTGTTAAACAAATAGAAGAGGGAATATAGTAAATCATTCCACCAAATTTGACAATTTCAGATTAACTACTGCCAGAGCCTACCTGAACAAATTTTGCACTTTGTGACATGTATGCGATGTTCCGTGCTTCATACTACGAAGAAGAGGAAATATGTCTATTAGGACCAACAAAGTTCAAGGAGCTGGCGCCAATCATCGTAATAGACTGCTCAAAACAGAATGCGATATTAAATCTGGATCTATAGAGGTACGAACTAAATCTGAATCTTTGGCAAATTTCTCAGAACACACTGCAGCATATGCTCCAGTTCTACATAATCATGTGATCAACTATTGCCCGCTCATTGGTATTGCGCAACGAGATCTGTAAATGAACAGGTGCTGAGCCATACCCAGGACATTTCACAATGGCATCTCAAGATGTGAACACCACTGGAGGTTCTCAGGGTTTCTATGATGATGAGCGTGGACAGTTCTTATCTGAAAAAGTTCCATTCATTGTATTCACAGCAGATGCCAGCGTAATAGAGACATTCTCAGAAAGCAGTGGATCACCGGGTCTTTCAGTGATGTGAAGTGTGCTAAAAACAAGGAGGAGCGCAAAGTGGTTAACACGGTTCCACCATGGCAGCCACTGGGATGATCCTAGCATAACCTATAATGATGTGGTGAAGTCACTTCGATTATCCGACCACACAGATGCCTTATCTATGTCATAGGCGAGGATGCACCGCATTTTCAAGTTTGCAAGACCTGTAATTCTATGTATGTCCTACTCTCCTCCAAGGGAGGAAGGTTTATCTGTTTAGCAAGAGTAATAGAAGGCAGATTTCAGACTACCTAACAGATCAAAACGAAAATTTCTGTTCCGACACTGACAATGTTGAGTGTTTATGGAAAAAGGTCAAGGCAATCGTAAAATGCGTTTTGGACAGGTACGTGCCGAGTAAAACTGTGAGGGACGGGAAAAACCCACCGTGGTACAACAACAAAGTTAGGAAACTACTGCGAAAGCAAAGAGAGCTTCATTCCAAGTTTAAACGCAGCCAAAACCTCTCAGACAAACAGAAGCTAAACGATGTCAAAGTTCGCGTAAGGAGGGATATGCGTCAAGCGTTCAGTGAATTCGAAAGTAAATTTCTATGTACCAACTTGACAAAAAATCCTAGGAAGTTCTGGTCTTACGTTAAATCAGTAAGTGGTTCGAAACAGCATATCCAGACACTCCGAGATGATGATGGCATTGAAACAGAGGATGACACGCGTAAAGCTGAAATACTAAACACCTTTTTCCAAAGCTGTTTCACAGAGGAAGACCGCACTGCAGTTCCTTCTCTAAATCCTCGCACAAACGAAAAAATGGCTGACATCGAAATAAGTGTCCAAGGAATAGAAAAGCAACTGGAATCACTCAACAGAGGAAAGTCCACTGGACTACACAGTACGCGAAAGAATTGCCCCCCTTCTAACAGCCGTGTACCTCAAGTCTCTAGAGGAACGGAAGGTTCCAAATGATTGGAAAAGAGCACAGGTAGTCCCAGTCTTCAAGAAGGGTCGTCGAGCAGATGTGCAAAACTATAGACCTATATCTCTGACGACGATCTGTTGTAGAATTTTAGAACATGTTTTTTGCTCGAGTATCATGTCGTTTTTGGAAACCCAGAATCGACTCTGTAGGAATCAACATGGATTCCGGAAACAGCGATCGCGTGAGATCCAACTCGCTTTATTTGTTCATGAGACCCAGAAAATATTAGATACAGGCTCCCAGATAGATGTTATTTTTCTTGACTTCCGGAAGGCGTTCGATACAGTTCCGCACTGTCGCCTGATAAACAAAGTAAGAGCCTACGGAATATCAGACCAGCTGTGTGGCTGGATTGAAGAGTTTTTAGCAAACAGAACACAGCATGTTGTTATCAAAGGAGAGACGTCTACAGACGTTAAAGTAACCTCTGGTGTATCCCGGGGGAGTGTTATGGGACCATTGCTTTTCACAATATATATAAATTACCTAGTAGATAGTGTCGGAAGTTCCATGCGGCTTTTCGCGGATGATGCTGTAGTATACAGAGAAGTTGCAGCATTAGAAAATTGTAGCGAAATGCAGGAAGATCTGCAGCGGATAGGCACTTGGTGCAGGGAGTGGCAACTGACCCTTAACATAGACAAATGTAATGTATTGCGAATACATAGAAAGAAGGATTCTTTATTGTATGATAATATGATAGCGGAACAAACACTGGTAGCAGTTACTTTTGTAAAATATCTGGGAGTATGCGTGAAGAACGATTTGAAATGGAATGATCATATAAAATTAATTGTTGGTAAGGCGGGTACCAGGTTGAGATTCATTGGGAGGGTCCTTAGAAAATGTAGCCCATCAACAAAGGAGGTGGCTTACAATACAGTCGTTCGACCTATACTTGAGTATTGCTCATCAGTGTGGGATGCGTACCAGATCGGGTTGACGGAGGAGATAGAGAAGATCCAAAGAAGAGCGGCGCGTTTCGTCACAGAGTTATTAGGTAACCGTGATAGTTTTACGGAGATGTTTAACAAACTCAAGTGGCAGACACTGCAAGAGAGGCGCTCTGCATCGCCGTGTAGCTTGCTCGCCAGGTTTCGAGAGGGTGCCTTTCTGGATGAGATTCAAAAATGGTTCAAATGGTTCTGAGCACTATGGGACTCAACTGGTGTGGTCATCAGTCCCCTAGAACTTAGAACTACTTACACCTAACTAACCTAAGGACATCACACACATCCATGCCCGAGGCAGGATTCGAACCTGCGACCGTAGCAGTCGCACGGTTCCGGACTGCGCGCCTAGAACCGCGAGACCACCGCGGCCGGCTCTTGATTAGGTATCAAATACATTGCTTCCCCCAACTTATACCTCCCGAGGAGATCACGAATGTAAAATTAGAGAGATTCGAGCGCGCACGGAGGCTTTCAGACAGTCGTTCTTCCCACGAACCATACGCGACTGGAACAGGAAAGGGAGGTAATGACAGTGGCACGTAAAGTGCCCTCCGCCACTCACAGTTGGGTGGCTTGCGGAGTATAAATGTAGATGTAGACTCAAGAAGAAGAAGATGCGTGAAAACAGTAATTGTGTCTGCTTATCAAAATGTAAAATTACTTTCAAGTTGGGTGAAAAATAATTTCATTTTTTTTTACCTAACAATCTGTGTACTTTTCTTTCACATTTTGTTAGTATATAACGTACTGAGATACCACGTCTACAGTTCTCTTCAGGTACTGGTGACATAATTTTAGACATTTTTGTTATGTGTCTTTGGAAGCAGAAGCGGTCTCTTGCCTTCTGATCCCAAAAACTCAATTTGTGCTGCATGACAGGAGTAATCCCGTGCAACCATTCTGGCCATTTTTGAAATGTGAAAATACGGTCTCTTAATATGGCCAGCAAGGAAAATGACGAAGGGCTAAAACACTGGGGATTTTACAAAGTTACTGCATGACAGGAGTTATCCCATGGAACCCATTCTGCACATTTTTGAAATGTGAAAATACGGCCTCTTAATATGGCCAGGAAGGAAAACAAGGAAGGGCTAGACCAATGTGGATTTAACAAAGTTCATTCACTGCTACAATATAAATATTTATTTTGCACAGAATGAATTACATTAAACTCAATTATGAACTTAGTTAAACAACTATTAATTTGAATGTTGATGAATAATCAGTGATTGCAGCAAATGTCAATTAAAACTCCCACGCTAACCCTGTTTGCCAGAACATAAGATAAAAGACAAATGATACAAATTTGAAACCAAATTTAAAGAGCCATAAAATTACCAAAACTACATGAGCAGAAGACACCAATAAAAAAATTTAACAAACAGAACCAGCACCATAAGAGGCCACTACAAAAAAATTGCCGTATTAAGAGACGAAGTAACCAAAGGAGAACAAAAGACTGAAGACCTCAGAAAACAGACTGGTAGCAAGGCTTACACGCTTCGGAAATAATATTCACATAATCAAAATTTGCATCATGTAAGAGTGACTGTTGAGGGCCTAACCATTAGTAAAATGTTAAAATAACTTAAAAAAGCATTAAGGTTACAAAAAGGGAGCCTCTTATAATTAACAAATAAAACGAATCAGTCTTACACTAAAATTTCGACTTAATTTTAAACAGCAGTATTACAGGCGACGGCTACGCTTGAAGAAATAACACTGCATATTAAAATTTCCATATAAACCACTTAAATAAAATAAACACACGAAATACATGACCTGAAGCAAAGCAAGCAGTACATTAGCCTCAATGTCTATCTCACGATGGGGCCAAGGCCAGAAAGATGGTTAACGTTCCACCAAACGATAACTACAAATTGAGCACAGCATTCATCCAAAACGTTCAAATTAAACGTAAGTCACACGGTTCTTACCTCTTCCACACCAAGAATGAACAATCTGTGATAATACTGAACATTGATCCATACTGTGCTCCAGAACTAATTCAGCTGATAGTTATTTGCCTCAAGGGAGGTGAGAATTAATAACAGGCAGGTAGCAGCACTTAAATACAAATAACTACTACACTACCAACGAACTTCACAACAATCTTCCTTCTAGAGACAGACACTAACATTAATCCAAATTGAGGGCGCCACAGACACTTAAAATCCACAGATCAAACTTCCAATAAGATGCAATACGTAAAGATATAACTAAAATATCTAACAGACCTTTTGAACACATAAGTACTTACACATACAATTCAGTCTGCATATTCCATTGAGGCGTGGAGATCAGTACTAATAAATAGAACCGGAGCATCCAGAAACTCGCCTCTGAAAGCTGGGTGGAGTTTTAATAATCAACTCCTGAGGTTCATCGACACTGCAAGTCAAACACAGGCCTACATGGCCCCTGCATGTTCTTCCCAGTTTAGGCCAACACAGAGACAGGGTATAAGGTCTCCTTTACGCTTGGTTTCTCCACTTATACTTCCATCATGATATAAACTGTCATACTGCCCTTGTGGACGCAGCAAGGCGGCCCTCCAGGGCACTCCAGGAGCTTATCGATATCGATACGCAGTGGGCATATTGTTCAAACATTCTAGTGAGGCGATGGCCACTTGGCTGTCAGTGCCCATCAGCAAATTTTAACGGTTCACAGAGGGATCCTTCCCGTTTCCCTGAGGCGCCCCCGGACCCAGCTTAAAGCTAGTCTATCAGCTTCGAGTTGAAACTCCATATGTTCCAAGTAAAATTTGAACTTCCCAACGGCAAAAGGAGGGCTTTAACCCGGCAGGGGATAATCCTCTCGAAGCATAGGCTATAGGTCTTCTTCGCCACTTGTAACGGGATATCAAACTCTAGCACTGCTTTTCCTCAACAGTAGTTGTCGATAGCAGTATTATTTTTCGAATTTTGGACAGGAGAATACTATCTCAGCTGGTTTTCATATAGTTTTATAGACAATATATTACATTTAAAGCTAAAATTTATGAAAAGGAATTGCTTTATTTTCGATGCTACAATCGATAAGTACTACCTCTGAATGTACAGTTGAAATTCCTTTTTAGAAACATTTGAAATTACGAATTATTTGGCATACGTAAAATTTCTATTATTAATTATACAATCTAGTACTGATTACAACGTTTATTTCTGGATTCATTTCTGAAATACTAATCGAAATTAATAGAAATTAATTTGTCAAGAAAATTGTAAACCCTTTGGAATATTGCTATTATCTCAGAGTGAAGTAGTAGTAAGCATGCCGTGACGTGATTCTACGTATCTTTGTATTTCAGGCGAACAATATAATTTCGGCTTCGTTAATGTGAAAATTCAAAAGACTGTATGATACATTAAAATGTTGTAAAATATGTTAACTTAACAACAAAAGTTCTGCAACAACGATCTTCCCAATTCAACCATGAGGACCAAAAATGTGAGAATTTCAGCTTCAAGAATCAGACCCCTAGACAGGGATAACTGGAGCCTACTGTGCACGAAAACCTAATTAAACTAGAAAGTTTATTGTAAACTTCCCTCCTCTCAAATTTTTCACGATAGACCGCTTATTGTGGACAACTAGGATTAGGAAGGAGGGAGCAGATTGCATACTCCTGCAAAAGTACAGCAGCAACATCAGTGTTCGAAACATCAGTTTGCAGAAAAAATGGAAGATCGAAATTTGGAATTTCCAAGACGGGAGGATTTGCCTCCTTAATTTCTTCAAATGAAACTTGTTGAGTTTCACCCCAAACAAAAAGTTTTCCTTTCTTACGTAAATTATTAAGACGGACAGCTAGCTGTGCATAATTTGGAACAAATTTTCTGAAAAAAATGGCCATGCCAATGAACCTGGCTACGTCCATTTCATTCTTAGGTGGGGGAAACATTTGCAAGTCAAACGTAAGTTCTTGATCCATCCTGATTAAATCAGCGGAAACCAAATGGCCTTAAATGAAGGTCTAAGGGCGAGTCACAATAATCTTGGATGGTTTGACCATAAGTCCTGTCCACCTAGAAAGAAGGAGAACTTGTTCAAAATGGACTAAATGCTCATCGAAACTCGCGCTATAAACAACAACAACTCCCAGATAGTTATAAACCTAAATTTAATGTCTCCAAGCACAGCATCTGGCAGGCGAGACAATACCACAGTCACGGCGGTAAGTCCGAATAGAGTCCAACTGAATGCATAAAGATTCCAATTTATTCAGAAATCGGTTACGTGTTTGTAGTCCTTAGTTAAATGTGTCAGATAATAAGCTTGTAACCGTAAAAAATCAGACTCCGAAGAACCAATTCAAATGTGTAAATCCAGTACCGGAACAGACTCTTAGATGAGTTCCTCATTGAGCAGCCTATAGTCTACAACAGATCTATGATCACCCCCCCTTTCCTGCTTCCAACGCACTAAGAATACAGGAGAGGCATAAGGAGAGGTGGATGCCTTAATAACCCACTCACGAAGCATACCCATGATTTCCCCAAGGATCCTCATATTGGGATCATGTATTCAATTTTACTGGTAACACCAAGTTCGGCTGTCAAAACATCGGAGAAACACTGAAGAACCTGCAACAGCTCCCTGACTATAGCACAGAGCAATGCATACACTGGGATGAAACTTAAAATAAAACACGCTACCACTACATTCAAGAACAAGCGTAGTACGAGGTGTAAAATAGCACCAAAAGAGCAAATTAACTGTAAGACCATCGATCACCAACAACTCAATGGGCCATGAAAATCTCAGAATGCTGAGTTTGCCTCTCACTTCACCCAGCAGAGGCAACATTTACCCGTAACAGCACAATATTTCTGGACGGAAGCATATAAGGAAGGCAATTTACAGATGGCACGAAACTTAAGATACCATTGATAATCAAGGAAAGAGAAGGTGCTTCCAGAATCAAGAAGCGAACAGATAAGCTCATGATTAAATTGTGCAGAAATCAAAGGGAGTTTACTGTTCGCCGCTGGTCTAATATGAGCGCACTGTCTAGGTGGTTTAGTCACATTTACCTCATTGCCTTTCTTCAGGCATCAGCCGCTCAGACGCAGACTGACTGTACTAACTCACACAAAATGCTCTGAATTACCACACCGGTAACAGCTCCTCCCTTTAGGTTGAACACAAGGAACTGGTTTTGAACTCTCAACACGCTGATAAAGATTAGGAAGAGCATTCCCAGTTTTCTTACGGCATTCATTGACTAAGCGCAACCCTTCAGTAGAAAGAAGCAGGCCATGAAGATCTGCCAACAAAGTGGGTTTAATGAAAAAGTTCTCCAATGACCGATCCTCAGATTTCATCCATTCAAGAACGTTACGAACAACGGCTAACATAGTGGACGAAAGTTTTATAGTGGTTGCGGCAGTGCAAACACACACAGTATATACGGGTAAGTTCTCATCAATTGATGGCACGCACAAAAAACGTTTATTCTCAAGATTGCTTTAACTCAAGGAAGTAATTTTCTTACTAAGTGCATTTAATGAAACTTGATTTTGGACTATCTCCTAAAAAATCCTAGTTAGAAACCCACGAGTTAATGGATACAATAATTCCATAATTCGTCTTTGTGAAACGCCTAACGCTTTGGCATGATACTGAAATCTGACTGTTATTCACAAAAGACTCTCAATGTGGGTAAACTACTTCACAGAAAGATCAATGACGCGTAGCAGTAAGTAAACCAGACGGTTTGACAGTTTAGCGCACTCTTTACCAACTGTCACACTCCTAAACAATTCCACGACCGCAACAGTATTCCACGAGAGCTGCCTAGTAACTCCTTACTGGTTTTAACTCTTACTTCCTCCCTCTTCTAAACCGAAGACACGAGCGTTAACCTGCAACTCTTTACACTGAGTAAGCAATTGATCCACCGAACTACCCCGCTTTGCAGTTAACTGAAACTGCTTTAGATCAGAGACCCGATTACTCCACTGTGCCAGGTGCACCTGCACCCGACACAGCTGTCTACGGTTAGGTTGATTGTCTATTAAGAAATGAAAGATTTTGAGCCAGATCTGAGAGGGCTGAAGAGTAAGAAACAATAACTGAACCAACCTCACCAATGCTGTGAGGAGCGATATTCACCGGATGCTCAATGGCGAAATGTATATGGGATGTTACATAGGTGTGGATTTTCAGTTCATACTCCAACTGATCGCAATGAAGCAAAGCTATTTCCAGACACACCCAAGCCTCCATGGTGCAATAAAGTTCACCTGGAACAGTACAATAATAAATACAGAGACTTAGAAAAGGGACAGAATTTACAAGTGAATGAAGGTGCATAGGTAGAATATTTGCTCCGACCAGACGACAACTAACCTCTGCTACCAGTTGTAATGTGAAAATACGCCCTCTTAATTTGGCCAGGAAGGAAAACGAGGAAGTTCTAGACCATTATGGATTTAGCACAGTTCATTCACTGGCACAACACTCGTATTTATTTTGCACAGATGGAACTGCATTAAACCGAATTAAGAATTTAATTAAACAACTATTAATGTGAATGATGAACAATAATTAGTGATTGCAGAAAATGTCAATTAAAATTCCCAAGAAATCCCCGTTTGTAGACCATAAGATAAAACACAAATGGTAAAAACTTCAAGCCAGCTTTAAACAGCCATAAAAATTACCAAAATTTCATGAGCAGAAGAAACCAATAAATTTTTTTTTAACAAAACGGAACCGGCCACATAAGACGCCCCTGCCAAATTTTCTATACCAAGAGACAGAGAAACCAAAGGAGAACAAATGATTTCAAACCTCAACAGACATGGTAGCAAGACTTACAGGCATCGACAATTATATTCACATATTTAAAATTTACATTAAATAAGAATGACTGTTGAGTCTCAACCACTATTAAAGAAGCAAAAATGTTATAAAAAGGGAGCCTCTTATAATTAAGAAATAAAAGGACTCAGTGTTGCTCTAAACTTTCAACTTAAACTTAAACAGCGTCCGCTGCGCTTGGAAGAAATAACACTACAGAAGACGGACAGCGCGAGCTTTCTCTGCCCAAGGCCTGTGCACAGAATCGCAAAAAACATGCAGCTTTGCAAGCCGACGGTGACCAGAATGAGTGGGCCCCACAACGAGCGATAAACAGCACCGACGCCACAGCACAAACAGTCTTAAAAAAACTCCCTGTAAACAAATAAATTTCAATAAGTTCAAGCTCAAGTCACTCTCGATGATTATGCTCCAAATAATTAACGCAATTTCTTATGGAGTAGTACTCGAAATTTAACAGTCTTCTAGGAAGCTAGTAGAAAACTTGTGACACCACTTACAGTTGGCTCGCGGAAATTTCACAATTAAATACACTCCTGGAAATGGAAAAAAGAACACATTGACACCGGTGTGTCAGACCTACCATACTTGCTCTGGACACTGCGAGAGGGCTGTACAAGCAATGATCACACGCACGGCACAGCGGACACACCAGGAACCGCGGTGTAGGTCGTTGAATGGCGCTAGCTGCGCAGCATTTGTGCACCGCCGCCGTCAGTGTCAGCCAGTTTGCCGTGTCATACGGAGCTCCATCGCAGTCTTTAACACTGGTAGCATGCCGTGACAGCGTGGACATGAACCGTATGTGCAGTTGACGGACTTTGAGCGAGGGCGTATAGTGGGCATGCGGGATGCCGGGTGGACTTACCGCCGAATTGCTCAACACGTGGGGCGTGAGGTCTCCACAGTACATCGATGTTGTCGCCAGTGCTCGGCGGAAGGTGCACGTGCCCGTCGACCTGGGACCGGACCGCAGCGATAGAGAGCACTGGGTGCACCCGACTGCAAATTGTTGCTCATGTCGGCACCAATGACTCTTGCCGTCTGGGTTCAGAGGTCATCCTCAGTTCGTACAGGCGGTTGGCGGAGTTGGTGAAGGTGGAAAGCCTCGCTCGCGGGGTGGAATCAGAGCTAACTATTTGTAGTATCGTTCCGAGAACCGATCGCGGTCCTCTGGTTTGGAGCCGAGTGGAAGGCTTAAACCAGAGGCTCAGACGATTCTGCGGAGAGCTGGGGTGCAAATTTCTCGACCTCCGCTATCGGGTGGAGAAATGTAGGGTCCCCCTGAATAGGTCAGGCGTGCACTACACGCCGGAAGCGGCTACGAGGGTAGCGGAGTACGTGTGGAGTGCACATGGGGTTTTTTTAGGTTAGAGAATTCCCTCCCTAGGCCCGACAAGACGCCTCCTGAGACGCGGCAAGGCAGGAGTAGGCAAAATGCAACAAGGAATAACAATATTAATGTGCTAATAGTAAACTGCAGCAGCGTCTATAGAAAGGTCCCAGAACTGCTCTCATATAGTACTAGGAACAGAAAGTTGGCTGAAACCAGACGTAAACAGTAATGAAATCCTAAACTCTGATTGGAATGTATACCGCAGAGATAGGCTGGACAGTGAAGGGGGAGGCGTGTTTATAGCGATAAGAAGTGCAATAGTATCGAAGGAAATTGACGGAGATTCGAATTGTGAAATGATTTGGGTGAAGGTCACGGTTAAAGCAGGCTCAGACATGGTAATTGGATGTCTCTATAGGCCCCCGGGCTCAGCAGCTGTTGTGGCTCAGCACCTGAAGAATAATTTGGAAAATATTTCGAGTAGATTTCCCCACCATGTTATAGTTCTGGGTGGAGATTTTAATTTGCCGGATATAGACTGGGAGACTCAAACGTTCATAACGGGTGGCAGGGACAAAGAATCCAGTGAAATATTTTTAAGTGCTTTATCTGAAAACTACCTTGAGCAGTTAAACAGAAAACCGACTCGTGGCGATAATATATTAGACCTTCTGGTGACAAACAGACCCGAACTATTTGAATCAGTTAATGCAGAACAGGGAATCAGCGATCATAAAGCGGTTACTGCGTCGATGATTTCAGCCGTAAATAGAAATATTAAAAAAGGTAGGAAGATTTTTCTGTTTAGCAAAAGTGACAAAAAGCAGATTACAGAGTACCTGACGGCTCAACACAAAAGTTTTGTCTCAAGTGCAGATAGTGTTGAGGATCAGTGGACAAAGTTCAAAACCATGGTACAATATGCGTTAGATGAGTATGTGCCAAGCAAGATCGTAAGAGATGGAAAAGAGCCACCGTGGTACAACAACCGAGTTAGAAAACTGCCGCGGAAGCAAAGGGAACTTCACAGCAAACATAAACATAGCCAAAGCCTTGCAGACAAACAAAAATTACGCGAAGCGAAATGTAGTGTGAGGAGGGCTATGCGAGAGGCTTTCAATGAATTCGAAAGTAACGTTCTATGTACTGACTTGGCAGAAAATCCAAAGAAATTTTGGTCCTATGTCAAAGCGGTAGGTGGATCAAAACAAAATGTCCAGACACTCTGTGACCAAAATGGTACTGAAACAGAGGATGACAGACTAAAGGCCGAATTACTAAATGTCTTCTTCCAAAGCTGTTTCACAGAGGAAGACTGCACTGTGCTTCCTTCTCTAGATTGTCGCACAGTTGACAAAATGGTAGATATCGAAGTAGACGACAGAGGGATAGAGAAACAATTAAAATCGCTCAAAAGAGGAAAGGCCGCTGGTCCTGATGGGATACCAGTTCGATTTTACACAGAGTACGCGAAGGAACTTGCCCCCCTTCTTGCAGCGGTGTACCGTAGGTCTCTAGAAGAGCGAAGCGTTCCAAAGGATTGGAAAAGGGCACAGGTCATCCCCGTTCTCAAGAAGGGACGTCGAACAGATGTGCAGAACTATAGACCTATATCTCTAACGTCGATCAGTTGTAGAATTTTGGAACACGTATTATGTTCGAGTATAATGTCTTTTCTGGAGACTAGAAATCTACTCTGTACGAATCAGCATGGGTTTCGAAAAAGACGATCGTGTGAAACCCAGCTCGCGCTATTCGTCCACGAGACCCAGAGGGCCTTAGACACGGGTTCACAGATAGATGCCGTGTTTCTTGACTTCCGCAAGGCGTTTGACACAGTTCCCCATAGTCGTTTAATGAACAAAGTAAGAGCATACGGACTATCAGATCAATTGTGTGATTGGATTGAGGAGTTCCTAGATAACAGAACGCAGCACGTCATTCTCAATGGAGAGAAGTCTTCCGAAGTAAGAGTGATTTCAGGTGTGCCGCAGGGGAGTGTCATAGGACCGTTGCTATTCACAATATACATAAATGACCTGGTGGATGACATCGGAAGTTCACTGAGGCTTTTTGCAGATGATGCTGTGGTGTATCGAGAGGTTGCAACAATGGAAAATTGTACTGAAATGCGGGAGGATCTGCAGCGAATTGACGCATGGTGCACGGAATGGCAATTGAATCTCAATGTAGCGAAGTGTAATGTGATGCGAATACATAGAAAGATAGGTCCCTTATCATTTAGCTACAAAATAGCAGGTCAGCAACTGGAAGCAGTTAATTCCATAAATTATCTGGGAGTACGCATTAGGAGTGATTTAAAATGGAATGATCATATAAAGTTGATGGTCGGTAAAGCAGATGCCAGACTGAGATTCATTGGAAGAATCCTAAGGAAATGCAATCCGACAACAAAGGAAGTAGGTTACAGTACGCTTGTTCGCCCAATGCTTGAATACTGCTCAGCAGTGTGGGATCCGCACCAGGTAGGGTTGATAGAAGAGATAGAGAAGATCCAACGGAGAGCAGTGCGCTTCGTTACAGGATCATTTAGTAATTGCGAAAGCGTTACGGAGATGATAGATAAACTCCAGTGGAAGACTCTGCAGGAGAGACGCTCAGTAGCTCGGTACGGGCTTTTGTTGAAGTTTCGAGAACATACCTTCACCGAAGAGTCAAGCAGTATATTGCTCCCTCCTACGTATATCTCGCGAAGAGACCATGAGGATAAAATCAGAGAGATTAGAGCCCACACAGAAGCATACCGACAATCCTTCTTTCCACGTACAATACGAGACTGGAATAGAAGGGAGAACCGATAGAGGTACTCAGGGTACCCTCCGCCACACACCGTCAGGTGGCTTGCGGAGTACGGATGTAGATGTAGATAGATGAGGATGCTGATAGGAGGGGCGTGTGGTCAGCACACCGCTCTCCCGTTCGTTATGGTGGTTTACTTTGACTGGGGTCGCTACTGCTCGGTCGAGTAGTTCCTCAACTGGCATCACGAGGCTGAGTGCACCCCAACAGCGCATGGCAACGCTTAAGTTCGGTGATCTGATGGGAACCGGTGTATCCATTGCGGCAAGGCCGTTGCCAGTCTCAAGGAAGCCGAGAATTAATAATAGGTAGGTAGGAGCACTTAAACACTCACAATTACTACACTGCCAATGAACTTCACAACAAGCTTCCTTATATAGCCAAACACTAATACTAACGCAAATTAAGGGCGCCATGGATACTTAAAATTCACAGATCACAGTTCCAATTAGAAGTAATATATAAAAATTTAACTAAAATGTTTAACAGACCTTTTGTTTCTTTCTTTCTTTGGGCGTTGTCCCACTTAAACGTGGGGTCGGCCTTGTTGTTACGGATTTGGCAGTTTTAGTGACAGATGGTGGCCGGATGCCCTTCCAGCTGCCACCCTGATGTAAGTAGTGTACCCCAGCTGTCTGTGTGTGCTGTAAGCCATGAATTAGTGTGAACATCTTCAACTTGCTGTGAGTCATGTAAGTGAAGCGAAACGTGGGGGCCAGCCCAGTAGCCGGCGGGGATGGCCGAGTGGTTCTAGATGCTACAGTCTGGAACCACGTGCTCAGAGCCATTTTTGAACCAGCCCAGTATTCACCTCGCAGGATGTGGAAAACCGCCTAAAAACCACATCCAGGCTGGCTGGCACACTGGCCTCATCATTAATCCAACGGGCAGATTCAATCCGGCTCCAGCACACCTACCTAAGTCCAAGAAGCAGCACATTAGCACTCTCGGCTAATGTCGTGGTTATTACACACACACACACACACACACACACACACACACACACACACATATATATATATATATATATATATATATATATATATATATACTCCTGGAAATTGAAATAAGAACACCGTGAATTCATTGTCCCAGGAAGGGGAAACTTTATTGACACATTCCTGGGGTCAGATACATCACATGATCACACTGACAGAACCACAGGCACATAGACACAGGCAACAGAGCATGCACAATGTCGGCACTAGTACAGTTTATATCCAACTTTCGCAGCAATGCAGGCTGCTATTCTCCCATGGAGACGATAGTAGAGATGCTGGGTGTAGTCCTGTGGAACGGCTTGCGATGCCATTTCCACCTGGCGCCTCAGTTGGACCAGCGTTCGTGCTGGACGTGCAGACCACGTGAGACGACGCTTCATCCAGTCCCAAACATGCCCAATGGGGGACAGATCTGGAGATCTTGCTGGCCAGGGTAGTTGACTTACACCTTCTAGAGCACGTTTGGTGGCACGGGACACATGCGGACGTGCATTGTCCTGTTGGAACAGCAAGTTCCCTTGCCGGTCTAGGAATGGTAGAACGATGGGTTCGATGACGGTTTGGATGTACCGTGCACTATTCAGTGTCCCCTCGACGATCACAAGAGGTGTACGGCCAGTGTAGGAGATCGCTCCCCACACCATGATGCCGGGTGTTGGCCCTGTGTGCCTCGGTCGTATGCAGTCCTGATTGTGGCGCTCACCTGCACGGCGCCAAACACGCATACGACCATCATTGGCACCAAGGCCGAAGCGACTCTCATCGCTGAAGACGACACGTCTCCATTCGTCCCTCCATTCACGCCTGTCGCGACACCACTGGAGGCGGGCTGCACGATGTAGGGGCGTGAGCGGAAGACGGACTAACGGTGTGCGGGACCGTAGCCCAGCTTCATGGAGACGATTGCGAATGGTCCTCGCCGATACCCCAGGAGCAACAGTGTCCCTAATTTGCTGGGAAGTGGGGGTGCGGTCCCCTACGGCACTGCGAAAGATCCTACGGTCTTGGCGTGCATCCGTGCGTCGCTGCGGTCCGGTCCCAGGTCGACGGGCACGTGTACCTTCCGCCGACCACTGGCGACAACATCGATGTACCGTGGAGACCTCACGCCCCACGTGTTGAGCAATTCGGCGGTAAGTCCACCCGGCCTCCCGCATGCCCACTATACGCCCTCGCTCAAAGTCCGTCAACTGCACATACGGTTCACGTTCACGCTGTCGCGGCATGCTACCAGTGTTAAAGACTGCGATGGAGCTCCGTATGCCACGGCAAACTGGCTGACACTGACGGTGGCGGTGCACAAATGCTGCGCAGCTAGCGCCATTCGACGGCCAACACCGCGGTTCCTGGTGTGTCCGCTGTGCCGTGCGTGTGATCGTTGCTTGTACTGCCCTCTCGTAGTGTCCGGAGCAAGTACGGTGGGTCTGACACACCGGTGTCAATGTGTTCTTTTTTCCATTTCCAGGAGTATATATATATATTGGGATAGGTTTTTGTAAAAATCACAACAAAAATGTATGTTAATCAAAATATCCACGGATGTACTGCCGGTCTATAGTGTCCAACGGGCACAATATTGCGGCGATCAAACATGTCGCCATCATCAGGTGAACTGACGGACTGAGCTCCTGTGAACGCGCCGGTACGGAGATCCGTACGCTGTGGCTGCTCAGGGGGAACTGGGTTCGGTCGCGACGGCGGCCGATTTAAATACCCTCCGCCCGCGGCGCGCTCCCTCAGCCGTCCGCGCCCCACGCTACGGTAGCGCGGTGGAACAGATTGTGACGTCGTCTGAGATGACGTCGGGGTGATGGTTCTGTCCGCAGTGGTCGTCACAACTATGCGTTTGCTCGATTTACTCTTGATAACCCAAGATGTATGTTAATCATTTCATTTTTATTCAGTTTTCTCACACACACGTCATGAGATTCTTTCTCACCAGCATTGATGACCCTTTTTTCCACCATTTCACAAGGTGGAGGTGGGGAAATGGGGAGAGGTGGTGGGATGGGGAGGGGAGGGATAGGTTGGGCTGGTGGATTTCCCAGGAGAGTGACAAGTGGCTCACAACTGTACAAGTACCCCTGTGCTAGAGGAGAAGGGAGAGCAGAACAATAGGCTGGCAGAGGAGTGGTGGGTGGGAAGCCACTTAGCAGAGCAATAGGTTAAAGGGCTCCTGGGGTAAGGAGGATTGTGGGTTACATGAAAAACTACTTAGCCGAACAATAGCTTAAGGTCATGATCAATCAGTTGTCACAATTTAATTTATTTGCATATCAATTTGATATCAAACAGCCCTCACACTCTCTTCACTCCTCAGCTCACACTCGTCCCAGAATGGTCACATTGCTTATAACAAACACACATTAGGATGTTGTTGTCGTACCTCTTAAGACAAAATGATCAGTTCAAACATCAACGCAATTCACATCACACACACATGATGGGAGGACCGAAGATTGATATTCTGATTACAACAAGAGGTACAAGGCATGCATTCTTGCTTCATGACATTGTCCTGTCTGGCAGCATAAATCGTTTCTCACTCATTTGTAACTGGGATGGCTGTAGAGGAATTTTAATACAGTTTCTCCTAAATACGAATGCAACATTGTAGTTTTCACAGTAAGTACCATTTTTATACCTTGCATGTAGGCTGGTATGTAAGCATTTTATCCTTTGTTAACTCGATGAAGAACATGGGTCACTATTTGACCCATTTCTTGATAAGTTAACGAATCTCCCTGGCCATGTAGATAATATGCAGAATAGGAAACTCATACCCAAAGGCACTGGCTAAATGAAAACATGTACTTATTTGAAATCAATTATGGAGGCGATGTAAAAATTACTCAGGAAGCAGCCTACAAATTTGCCTCAAGAACAACTAAAAATCTTGATCCAGTGAAGGTTTTTTACATTTACAAGCCACTGTACAGTACATGATAAATGGTGCTTCTACTGGCAGAACACAGACTCTGCAACTTGCACCAGACTTGTGATTTTCTCTTGGCCACTCCTCGCAACAGGTCAGCAAGAGCACTTCAGAAATGTCAGGATATTAAACTAAAGAGTGCTCCAAACGAAATTTTCACTCTGTAGCGTGCTCTATACTGATATTAAACTTCTTGGCATGCTGGGATTCGAACCTAGTACATTTCCCTTTCGAAGCCTAGTGCTCTACCAAGTGCGCTATCCAAGCCATGCCCCGCCCTCACAGCTTCGATTGTGCCGTTACTTCTACCTTCTATACCTCACTGAAATACTGATGCGTACCTTGTGGGACTAGCACTTCTGGAAGAAACGATACTGCGTAGAAATGGCTTAGCCGCAACCTATGATATTATTTACAGAACGAATTTACAATCTGCAGTTGGACTGTGGGCTGTTCTGTAACTTCCTGGCAGGTCTGTATCGTGTAACGGACTGCGCCTGAAACCTCTGGTCTTCTCTCTTAGCAGTCAAGTGCTTTTTCAACTGAGCTATCCAAGCACGACTCACGACTAGCTCTCACAGATTCACTTCCGCCAGTACCTCATCGCGTACCTTACCTACTCCACAGACGTTGTGCCTCTTTTCACTATGTGTGGCTGGCAAACATAGAGCTCCGACCATGTAATACTAGATCTAGTTTTTCGTTCTTGGGTGCCGCATTATTTCTTCGAGTTTTCTATTCATATTGCTAAGTTATCTTCTTCTGTCAGTCTATATATCTTCGTATGTTGAAAGCCTTTCACTACCTAATGGCAAATCGCAGATTCAAAGAAGAGTTATTTACATTTATGTCTGAAATATGAAAAGCCTGTCCTTAAGTATTTCAAGCAAAAATTTGTGTCTTATTGGCTCTGACTTCAAACGTTTTTTGGAGGTAATAACATTTAGTATGTTTTTTTAGTTATAATGGAAAATTTGTTTGTATTTGTGTATGAGTAGTAAGAAATTTTTCGTGTCTATTAACAGGGGTTTAGATTTTACTGAGTTTTATTGAAAATATTTTTGCATTAAGTGAGATCTGAGAATCATTGTATTACTGTTCTGCCTGGTGGTTGAATTTTGATCTTCCTTGGAAAATATGCTGTTATGGGACAAAATTTGTATGGTAGTATTTCTGATCTGAAAATATTTTATTGAATGTAATGACATCAGATTACTTTACGTTACTGCTCTGCTTTAAACCATGGGGAGTTCTGTGTAGAAATTTGGAATCTGTTTAAGAAATACTCTATTTATTGGAAATGAAACTTGTGATTTACTGAGTGAAAATATTTCTGCATAAAATCAGGTTTGATGTATTTTGTAATACTAATCTATCAGGATCCACAGTAAGTTACGCATATGAAATCTTAGTATGTCTGAAGAACTGTCGTACAACATCTAAGGGCATTTGTGTCGGTTTTTAAATATTTCATGAAAGATAGGTCAGACTTATCAAACTATTAGTCTAATATTTTAAAAGTAAAAAAAAATTACCCAAAATAGAAAAGTTCCAGTTTCGAAACGCAGTCCAGCACTCAGTTTTGTTCAATCAGGGAGGTTCTAAGGAGTACTATTACAATTTTACTTAACTTTTTTCAGAAAAGATAAATTATTAATAAATACTCTAACTAACAGAAGGGTGACGAAGAATGTGTAAAGACAAGAAAGTATATGACAATTGCAAATCATTCAACGATGGTTTTAACATTCAAGTTTGGTACGAAACACTCTCCAATAAGTGCAATAAGTCTGTTTCATCATTTTTGCCATTGCATAATTTTGTTCTGGTTGAAGTCTTTTTTTAGTTCAGTGGCCAGATTTTTGTACAGAATTAAAGCCCACACTACTTCCTCGAAACAGAGAGTGTCTGTACTCTTCTCAAGTTGCTTGCAAAAATGTATTATAGTGAGAGAATGAAAATTCTCCAAAGTGCAGACGACTTGTCTGTCCAAATACGAAGGACATTATTTTACATTAGTATTTTTCTACGTAGTCATCATCACGATACATGCCTTAATGCCAGCGTTGTATAACAGCATCTATTCCCTGTTGACAAAAGCTTTTGTCCTGTGCCATGTTTTCACTGCGTGAATTACACTCACTTCATCTCTAAAGCGAGTCCCACGTGGAGAATCCGTAAGTGGCCAAAACGGATGGAAGTTCATAGACGTCAGGTCTGTGCTATAGGGCAGATAAGGTAATGACGTGCAGCCCTATTTAGCAATGTGTTCCTGGGTAAAATTAGACGTGTGTTGGACGTGCATTGTCTTGTTGGAGGAAGGCTTCTTTTCAGTTTGTGTCAGACCAAACACGTCGGAAACTGTTTTTGGGTTTGTTCAGTCTTCGCAAATGTTTCTGAATTAACGATTGATCCTCTCGGCAACATATCCTCGAGAATATCAACAGCAGTGCCAAGAAAGGCTGTCACCATGACATTGCCAACAGAGAGAGTTTCTGTGAACTTTCTTTTGTGGTTACGGGTCGTGCCACTATGGTGACTCCCTCTTTGTTTCCAGCTCAAAGTGATGCACACAAGATTCGTCGACAGTAACGATCCGTGACAGAAGGGCCTCTCCATTGACATCAGACTACCCCAACATATCAAATAAAGTGTCTTTGTTTGAACATTGTGGTCTGTTGTTGACCATCATGGAACTCATCTTCAGTACACCTTGAAATACTTAACAGTCTCAGTCACTGGAAACACACTTCCAATGTTCACTGACCTCTGTAGAGCTAATTGTCGAGTCTGGAGCAGTGGCTGTGAGGAAAAAGTTTCTGAGAATGTACGTTCAGAGCATAGCATTTGTATGGTAGTGAACTATGGACTCTAAGATATATTGAACAGAAGACAATCGAAGCGTTTGAGATGTGGCATTACAGAAGAATTTGGAAAATTTGGTGGACTGATAAGCTAAGGCATAAGAAGGTTTCCAGTGAAGAAAAGAACGTATGGAAAACACTGACAAGAAGAAGGGACAGGATGATAAGATATTTGTTACTACATCAGGAAATAAACTCCATAGTAGCAGAGGGTGATGCAGAGGGTAAAGACTGTAGGAGAAGAAGGAAAAAATGTGTGTGAATTCGTAAGGGACCAAACTATTTTAATCATCAGTCCCTAGACTTATACACAACTTAAAATAACTTATGCTAAAAATAATACACACACCCATGCCTGAGGGAGGGCTCGAACCTCCGGCGTGAGGGGCCGCACAATCCGTGACATGACGCCTCAAACCACGCGGCCACTCAGCATGGAAGAAACAGATTGGAGTATATCCAAAAAGTAATTTAGGACGTAGGGTGCAAGTGCCATTCTCAAATGAAGAGGATGGCACAGGAGAGGAATTCGTTGCGGGCCGCGTCAAACAAGTCAGAAGACTAAAACAAAAAACAAAAAAAAGAAAACTAATACACTGCAAACAAATGTTTATTGAAGTGCATCACGGTTTCACGGTTTTTTCCTGCAACCAAGAATATGACTACAGCACGTTGGTTGTAACCTTCATTAGGCGCCATTTTGAACTTTCACTATGACACTTCCGTACACGTGCAGAAGTAGCATTAAATTTAAAGCACCTAGAAGGGCTTTTTCCTATTGACATAAAATTTGGGGCATTATTTTTTGGACGACCATCGTACATGCAGGTTGTTTTCTAGCCGAAGGGGAAATGGCGGGATTCGGGCGGTGGGATTAGTGAACCATTCCTCGACGTTCGGTAAGTTTCACAGTTCGTTTCTGCTCGAAGCGAAAGCTCCTGGATAGCAACAGCTGCAGGGTTTTACGGGAGCAGTAAACAAAACTCCGACAGCCAAGTTACTGTTGTGCTGGAGTCGCGGGTAATTAAGGACGCGAGGCCAGGCGACGGCTGCGTGGTCACTCGTCACGGCGGACAGCGCAGCGGGGGAAGTCCCGCGGGATTCCAGAAGCTTCTGCAGTCTACCTCTGTCTGCGGCTGCGCGGACGGCTGCGTACGATGAACCCACGGGCCTGCGACAGCAAAGCGGGAAAAAAAGTTACTTACTACGCTAGCACAACGCGTTTCCGTAATTTAAGTTCAAAGCAGATGTAACAGTGCTGTTTCACTGTGCCCTATCCACACAGTGAATATTTCGAGCAAATTAGTGGCGTTGCCTTGGGTAGTCCTCTCTCCACTCTGGTACACATTTTTTTATTGAAGACCTTACGTTGAGGTGACAGAAGTGATAGGGCAGCGATATGCTCATATACAGATGGCGGTAGTATCAAATACAGAAAGTATGAAAGAACAATGCGTTAGCGGAGCTGTATTAGTACTCAGGTGATTCTGGTGAAAAGATTTCGTAAGTGATTATGGCCGCACGATGGGAATTTACAGATTTTGAACGCAGTTGGGGCTAGATGCATAGGACATTCCATTTCGAAAACAGTTAGGGAATTCAGCATTCCGAGATTCACAGTGTCAAGAGAGTACCAAATTTCAGGCATTACCTCTCACCACGGAGGACGCAGTGGCCGACGACTTTCACCTAAAGACCGATAGTAGCAGCGTTTGCGTAAAGTTGTCAGTGCTAACAGAAAAGCAACACTGTGTGAAGTGACCGGGGAAATAAACAGCACAACATCGCCTGCAGCGCCTCTCCCGGGTTCGTGACCTTATTGGTTGGACCCTAGACCACTGGAAAACCGTAATCTGGTCAGATGAGTCCCGATTTCAGGCGGTAAGAGCTCACGGTAGTGTTCGAGTTTGTCGCAGACCCTACGAAGCCATGACCCTAAATTGTCAACAATGCTCCATAACGGAGTAGACTGTGTTTACGTTGAATGCACTGGTTCAAATGGCTCTGAGCACTATGTGACTTAACATCTGTGGTCATCAGTCGCCTAGAACTTAGAACTAATTAAACCTAACTAACCTAAGGACATCACACACATCCATGCCCGAGGCAGGATTCGAACCTGCGACCGTAGCAGTCACGCGGTTCCGGACTGAGCGCCTAGAACCGCGAGACCACCGCGACCGGCGAATGCACTGGGTCCTCTGGTCCAACTGAACCAAGAGTTGATTCGAAATGGAAATGAAGTCCCATGCTTCTTGACAGAGAGTAGGGGAACGATGCGAGAGACCCGCACCGCCATATTAGGCAAGGTCCTAATGAAGTTGGTCCTCCCGTTGCCTTGCTCCGACCGTAATGGGGATGAATGATGATGATGAAGACGACACAACAACATCCAGTCGTCTCAGGGCAGGTGAAAACCCCCTGACCCCGCCGGGAATCAAACCCGCGACCCCGTGCTCGGGAAGCGAGAAAGTTACAGCGAGACCACGAGTTGCGGACCGAGCATCAATTATAGTTATTTTCGGCTACTTGGATACCATTTCCATCAATTCTTGGAGTTCATGTT
Source organism: Schistocerca gregaria (assembly GCF_023897955.1). Lineage (NCBI taxonomy): Eukaryota > Metazoa > Arthropoda > Insecta > Orthoptera > Acrididae > Schistocerca > Schistocerca gregaria. The sequence goes on from NC_064924.1 coordinate 377,222,198, forward strand.
CCCAAAAGAAATTGAATTTTTATGGATGACAATGCGCCGTGTCAACGGGATACAGTCGTTCGCGACTGGTTTTAACAACGTTCTGCCCAATCCGAATGAATGATTTGGTCACATAGGTGCCCCAATATGAATCTCATTGAACATTTATGCGATATAATCCAGTGGTCAGTTTGTGCACAAAATCCTGCACCGGCAACACAGTTTTGGACGGCTATTTCTGCTTGTTGAGTCCATTCCATATCGAGTAACTGTCCTACGACATTCAAAACGAGGTCCTACACTATATTAGGAGGTATCCCATGAGTTTTTTCACCTCAATACATAGCGAGGTCTCTTTAATCGGCCAAATGTAAACCAAAGCGATGATATTTTTGTTGTGTGGCCACACGGTGAAGAAGAACTGTTACGATTTTCTCAGCATATGAATTTAGCCCACGAGAATATTCAACTGACAATGCAAGTGGAGAAGGGTGCGTGTCTGCCGCTTCTGGACGTGTTGGTCATTCGGAAAGTCGATGGGTCGATAGGGCATTCCACTTACCGAAAGCCCACACATACGCATCTGTATTTGCATGCGTCCATAATCAGCCTTTACAAACTGTGCGGGTCTTTCGAACGTTGGTGAACCGGACACATGTTGTGTCTGATAGAGACAGCTTTGAAAAGGAGTTGAAACATCTACAGTCTTTCTTCAAAGATAATGCATATTCACCACATCAGATCACCACAGCTTTAAGGAATAATAATAGTGAACATTCACAAGATTAACTGGAGAAGGAGATGCTTAAGTCCAGGGCGTTCCTTTGATATGTCCCCAATATTTCGTCGAAATTAGGCAGAATGCTAAGGTAACATTATGCTAGACTAATCTCCTGGCCAACTACAAAGACTTGTTGTCTCATCGAGTCGGTAAAAAACGATCACTGTTTGTGGGAGGCTGGTATCTGGAGAACACCTTGCCGGTGACGCAATGCCTAGATTTGTCAGACAATGTGACCAGTACGTGAAAGGTGAGTTGAACATAATCCTCTACAGGACATTACATGGATTATTCTGCTACGAAGTCTTAGCCCCGACGAGATCCTTCTCGAATTACATTTGGCAGATGATCTTATTAGTGTGACTACGGCTGTCCAGTGAATAAGGCGTAGAGCCGGGCGATTTCTTTAATATCTTCAGAAAGAAAACATATGACTAATGACACCTCCAGCGACAATTTATTTCATTTATCTGACATCTGTGTTTTAACTCTACCTTCCCGCATTCCCGCAGAGGACGTGGATGTAGTATGACCATTCCGCATACCCCTGTGCGTCATAGATGGAGCATTATCCAAAGAGGACGCTAAAGTCGACAGAGGGTACTCGTGTAGCGGTTGCCTATGCGCATGCGTCTCCGTGACAATTTTTTATACAAGTTAGCGACGTGCAGTAGCAATCTCTGGTCTAAAACACTCATCTCAAGATGGATGAATGGTTGTCAGCCAAAATATCGTGGCATGATGTCGACGTTTGCAATTCCGAAACATCAAGGAGTCCTCTTCTGAAGAGGCTGAGGAGGTCACAGTTTCTACTCCCCCCTCCCCATCCCCTCCCGCCATCTTCCTAAAATAACTTGTCGCCACCACTACCGTGAAAGTGGCACAGATGCGCAGGGTTTTATATTAACAATGATAAAAAAACATTATCGCTTTAGCATAACTTCGAAGAAAATTCAATTCAATGACATTCATTTGATGGAATAATTTCAGACTTTCGTGTATCATGCAGTTCGTTTAAGAGAGGCAATAACGAGAAACTTCTAAAATTTTGGCAAAAATGGTTCAAATGGCCCTGTGCACTATGGGACTCAACTGCTGTGGTCATCAGTCCCCTAGAACTTAGAACTGCTTAAACCTAACCAACCTAAGGACATCACACACATCCATGCCCGAGGCAGGATTCGAACCTGCGACCGTAGCAGTCGCACGGTTCCGGACTGCTCGCCTAGAACCGCGAGACCACCGCGGCCGGCAAAATTTTGGCAGTCTCATAATTTATATGATATAAAATCAGAGTGTGTATTCACCGTTTTCACTACTCGCTCAGCACAACCATTCCGAATACAGATGTGAAGACTACGGTTATGCGCGTATGTAAATGAGGGGAACACTGCTTCTTTCCGCCTACGTTTGCCAATGCCGCAACCGGTTTAGGCGAGACAGCGGTCGTCTATTGGCAGCGATGACCACTGTCTGGTGGAACCGGTTGTGGCATTGTGAAATGTCCATGCGATTGCGTAGTAAAAGTATAAAAATGTCTGTGTAGTTAAACATATACTACACTGCAATTCGCAAACATATAGCTAACAATTAGCTAGAAATGCGTATGACAATTCTGTAAGAACAAAACGTCTCCCTTGATGGAAGGTGTGGATCAAAGATTAAAACATGAGGCAGAATGACAACTGAAGCCAGTTCCAATGAAAACCACCAAAACTAAATTCACTTAAGCAAAAAAATGATACGTGTTTCCGCTCTTCGTTTTACTGATAGCAAATAGATGCATATTTCTGTCCATTGCTTTCAGTTTTTCTTCTGTGCATTCTCAGGCATTTTTTCCTGAAATTTCCTCCGTCCACAATGCGTAATGTTGTTGCCTAGGTAGCAGAATTGCTTAACTTCATCTACTTCGTGATTACAAATTATAGTGCTCAGTTCTCACTGTTCTCATTACTTTCGTCGTTTTTCGATTTAGTCTCAATCCATATTGTGTACTCATTAGACCATGCTATTCAACAGATCGTGTAATCAAATGGTTCAAATGGCTCTGAACACTATGGGACTTAACATCTGAGGTCATCAGTCCCCTAGAACTTCGAACTACTTAAACCTAACTAACCTAAGGACATCGCACACATCCATTCCCGAGGCAGGATTCTAACCTGACGCACGGTTCCAGACTGAAGCGCCTAGAGCCAGTCGGCCACACTGGTCGGCTCGTCTATATCTTCTTCACTTTAATTGTGGATTGCAGTCTCATCAGCAAATCATAACATTCATATCCTTCCACCTAGACTTTGAACCTTCCCTTTATTTTCGTCATTGGTTCTTCGACCTATAGACTGAACAGAGGGGCGAAAGACTACACACTTTTAATCTGTGTTCTTCGTTCTTGGTCTCCTACTCTTAGTGTTCCCTCTTAGTTCTTGTTCTTGTACTCGTCTCTGTTTATAGCTTGCTCCCATTTTTCTCAGAATAACGAACATCTTGCACAATTTTACACTGTGGAACTTTCTCCCCAGTTCGACAAACCATATAAACGTGCCTTGATTTTTCTTTGGTCTTTATTCCATTATCAACCGCAACGTTCAAAATGCCCCTCTGGTACCTTTACCTTTTCTAAATCCAAACTGATCGTCATCTAACAGATCCTCAATTTTCTTTTCCAATCTTCTGTAATATTATTCTTATCGGCTACTTGGATGCATAAGGTGCTAAGCTGATTATGCGATAATTCTCGTACTTGTTGGCTCTTGCAAACTTGGGAATTGTGTGAATGATGTTTTTCCGAAAGTCTCATGGTATAGTCGCTTACATTATACACACCAACGTGTATAATCGTTTTGTTGCTCTTTCTCCAGTGACTTCAGAAATTGCGATGGAACGTCATGTATCCCTTCTCCCTTATTCCCATAGCTCTTCTAAATCCCGATTCAAATACTGCAACCACCATCTCTTATGTAAAGACTTCTGTACCTTCTTCTGTGACGTCATTAAACAAGTCTTCTCCCTCATATACACCTTCAGGTATACTGGCTCCGCGTATTCGGCTTCTCCTCTGCGTCTAACTGTGGGATTCCCATTGACCCTTAAGGTTACCACCCTTGTTCTTAATTTCACCTAAGGTTGCTTTAGCTTCTCTATGTTCTGCATGAGTCCTTACGACATTTTTTTTTAATTTCTTCACACTTTTCATGCAGCCATTTCCCCCTACCTTCCCATCAATTCCTATTTATTTCACTCATAAGTGATCTACTTCTGTTTTCCTGAATTTCCCTGAACGTTTTTATACTTCCTAACTTCGTGTATACTGTTACTCATGATTTCTTCGGAGTTAACTTTCTTCTACCTACGATTTTCTCTCCAACTTTTGCGATGTCCTGTTTAGAGATGTCCATTCCTCTTCAACTGAACTGCCGGCAAAGCTGTTCTTTATCGCAATATCTACAGCCTCAGAGAACTCCAAGCGTACTGATTCATTCAACAGTACTTCCGTAACCCACGTCTATGAGCACTAATTCTTCGTTACTAGTCTCTTAAACTTCAGTCTATTCTTCAGCATTACCAAATTGTCATCAGAAGCTACAATACTGGCCATTAAAATTCCTACACCAAGAAGAAATGCAGATGATAAACGGGTATTCATTGGACGATTACATTATACTAGAACTGACATGTGATTACATTTTCATGGAATTTGGAGGCATAGGTCCTGAGAAATCAGTACCCAGAACATCCACCTCTGGCCCTAATAACGGCCTTGATACGCCTGGGCATTGAGTCCAACAGAGCTTGGATCGCGTGTACAGGTACAGCTGCCCATGCAGCTTCAACACGATACCACAGTTCATCAGTAGTAGTGAATGACGTATTGTGACGAGCCAGTTGCTCGGCCACCATTTTCACTTGGTGAGAGATCTGGAGAATGTGCTGGTTACGACAGCAGTCGAACATTTTCTGTACCCAGAAAGGCCCGTATAGGACCTGCAACATGCGGTCGTCCATTATCCTACTGAAATGTAGGGTTTCGCAGGGATCGAATGAAAGGTAGAGCCACGGGTCGTAACACAACTGAAATCTAATGTCCACTGTTCAAAGTGCCGTCAATGCCAACAAGAGGTGACCGAGACGCGTAACCAATGACACCCTATACCATCACGCCGGGTGATACGCCAGTATGGGTATGACGAATAAACGCTTCCAATGTGCGTTCACCGCGATGTCGCCAAACTCGGATGCGACCATCATGATGCTGTAAACAGAACCAGGATTCATCCGAAAACATTACGTTTTGCCATTCGTGCACGCAGGTTCGTCGTTGAGTACACCATCGCAGGCCCACCTGTCAGTAATGCATCGTCAAGGGTAACCGCAGCCATCGTCTCCGTGCTGATAGTCAATGCTGCTGCAAACGTCGTCGAACTGTTCGTGCATATGGTTGTTGTCTTGCAAACGGCCCCATCTGTTGACTCAGGGCTCGAGACGTGGCTGCACGATACGTTACAGCCATGCGGATAAGATGCCTGTCATCTCGACTGCTACTGACACGATACCGTTGGAATCCAGCACGGCGTTCCGTGTTACCCTTCTGAACCCAACGATTCCATATTGTGCTAACAATCGTTGGATCTCAACCAACGCGAGCAGCAATGTCGATACGATAAACCGCAATCGCGATAGGCTACAACCCGACATTTATCAAAGTCGGAAACGTGATGGTTCGCATTTCTCCTCCTTACACGAGGCATCACAACAACGTTTCAACAGGCAACGCCGGTGAATTGCTGTTTGTGTATGAGAAATCGATTGGAAACTTTCCTCATGTCAGCACGTTGTAGGTGTCGCCACCGGCGCCAACCTTGTGTCAATGCTCTGAAGAGCTAGTCATTTGCATATCACAGCATCTTCCTCCTATCGGTTAAATTTCACGTCTGTAGCGCGTCATCATCGTTGTGTAGCAATTTTAATGTCCAGAAGTGTATATCTGCCCCTGAATACGCCTTGCAATTTAATATCTGATTTCGGAATCCTTGCCTGACAATGATGTTGTCTAACCGAAAACTTTGTGTATCTCCCGGCCTTTTCCAGGTGTACCTCCGCCACTAGTGGTTCTTCCTCTTGTGGTTTTTGAACAGATTATTTACTATTACCATCTGAAACCCTGGTAGAATTTTGCACAGGGCACAACTTAATCATAGCTAACATTTGGTTCAAGAATCATATAAGAAGGTTGTATACGTGGAAGAATCCTGGAGATACTGACAGATTTCACATAGATTATATAATGGTAACACAAATTTTGGAGCCAGGTTTTAAATTGTAAGACATTTCCAGGCGCATATGTGGACTCTGACCACAATCTATTGCTTATGAACTGTAGATTAAAACTGAAGAAACTGCAAAAAGTTGGGAATTTAAGGAGATGGGACCTGGATAAACTGACTAAACCAGAGGTTGTACAGAGTTTCAGGGAGAGCGTAAGGGTACAAATGGCAGGAATTGGGGAAAGAAATACAGTAGAAGAAGAATGGGTAGCTTTGAGGGATGAAGTATTGAAGGCAGCAGAGGATCAAGTAGGTAAAAAGACGAGGGCTAGTAGAAATCCTTGGGTAACAGACGAAATATTGAATTTAATTGATGAAAGGAGAAAATATAAAAATGCAGTAAATGAAGCAGGCAAAAAGGAATACAAACGTCTCAAAAATGAGATCGAAAGGAAGTGCAAAATGGCTAAGAAGGGATGGCTAGAGGACAAATGTAAGGATGTGGAGGCTTATCTTACTAGGGGTAAGATAGATACTGCCTACAGGAAAGTTAATGAGACCTTCGGAGAGAAGAGAGCCACTTGTATGAATATCAAGAGTTCAAATGGAAACCCAGTTCTAATCAAAAAGGGAAAGTAGAAAGGTGGAAGGAGTATATAGAGGGTCTATACAAGGGCGATGTACTTGAGGTCAATATTATGGAAACAGAAGAGGATGTAGATAAAGATGAAATGGGAGATACGATACTGTGTGAAGAGTTTGACAGAGCACTGAAAGATCTGAATCGAAACAACGCTCCGGGAATAGACAACATTCCATTAGAACTAATGACGGCCTTGGGAGAGCCAGTCCTGACAAAACTCTACCATCTGGTGAGCAAGATGTATGAGACAGGAGAAATACCCTAAAACTTCAAGAAGAATATAATAATTCCAATCCCAAAGATAGCAGGTGTTGACACATGTGAAAATTACCGAACTATCAGTTTAATAAGTCACAGCTGCAAAATACTAACGCGAATTCTTTACAGACAAATGGAAAAACTAGTAGAAGCCGACCTTGGGGAAGATCAGTTTGATTTCCGTAGAAATACTGGAACACGTGAGGCAATACTGACCTTACGACTTATCTTAGAAGAAAGATTAAGGAAAGGCAAACCCACGTTTCTAGCATTTGTAGACTTAGAGAAAGCTTTTGACAATGTTGACTGGAATACTCTCTTTCAAATTCTGAAGGTGGCATGGGTAAAATATAGGGAGCGAAAGGCTATTTACAGTTTGTATAGAAACCAAATTGCAGTTATAAGAGTCGAGGGGCATGAAAGGGAATCAGTGGTTGGGAAGGGAGTGAGACAGGGTTGTAGCCTCTCCCCGATGTTATTCAATCTGTATATTGAGCAAGCAGTGAAGGAAACAAAAGAAAAATTCGGAGTAAGTATTAAAATTCATGGAGAAGAAATTAAAACTGTGAGGTTCGCCGACGACATTGTAATTCTGTCAGAGACCGCAAAGGACTGGGAAGAGCAGTTGAACGGATTGGATAGTGTCTTGAAAGGAAGATATAAGATGAAGATCAACAAAAGCAAAACGAGGATAATGGAATGTAGTCGAATATGGTCGGGAGATGCAAAGAGTATTAGATTAGGAAATGAGACACTTAAAGTAGTAAAGGAATTTTGCTATTTGTGAAGCAAAATAACCGATGATGGTCGAAGTAGAGACGATATAAAATGTAGTCTGGCAATGGGAAGGAAAGCGTTTCTGAAGAAGAGAAATTTGTTAACATCGAGTATAGATTTAAGTGTCAGGAAGTCGTTTCTGACAGTATTTGTATGGAGTGTACCCATTTATGGAAGTGAAACATGGACGATAAATAGTTTAGACAAGAGGAGAATAGAAGCTTTCCAAATGTGGTGCTACGGAAGAATGCTGAAGATTAGATGGGTAGCTCACATAACTAATGAGGAGGTATTGAATAGAATAGGAGAGAAGAGAAGTTTGTGGCACAACTTGACTAGAAGAAGGGATCGGTTGGTAGGACATGTTCTGAGGCATCAAGGGATCACCAATTTAGCATTGGAGGGTAGCGTGGAAAGTAAAAATCGTAGAGGGAGACCAAGAGATGAATACACCAAGCAGATTCAGAAGGATGTAGGTTGCAGTAGGTACTGGGAGATGAAGAAACTTGCACAGGCTAGAGTAGCATGGAGAGCTGCATCAAACCAGTCTCAGAACTGAAGACCACAACAACAACAACAACCATCTGAAACTTATTTCAAGACTGAAATAGTCTTTTTCCTCTCTCATTCCTAGTACCAAGCCCATATCCTCCCGTAACCCTTTCTTCTACTCCTTCCTATATAACTGCCAACCAATCTCCCATGACTACTAGATTTTCATCTCCCTTTACGTACTGAATGACCCGTTCAAAATCCATATATAATTTCTCTGTCTCTTCGTCCTCTGCTTGCGACGTCAGACCAAAAATCCTTGTCTTCTTTCCATTTCACTTCACTGGTGCCCACTAGGCTTAGCATTTCCCTTTTCAGATTTTCTAGCTTCCGTACGATGTTCAAACTTCTGACATTCCACGCCCCGAGTCACAGAACGTTATCCTTTTGTTTGTTATAACTGCTGGAATCGTTCCTCTGAAAGGGCATGGTTAATATCCTTCCCCATGATTGAAACAATCCGACCTTAGGGTCTATACCGTTAATAACGGAGTGTAATGGTCGGAGCATTAATGTCACAATGGAGCGATCTGCATCTGCATGGATACTCTGAAAATCACACTTAAATGTCTGGCAGAGGCATAATTCTCTGTTATTCCATCCTCGAACAGCGCACAGAAAATGCGAACAGCTATATCTTTCCGCGCGAGCTCTGATTTCGCTTTGTTTTAATGATGTTCATCCCAAATCCTGTATCATGTCCATGACATTCTCTCCTCTATTTCTCAATAGTAAAAAACGTGCTGCCCTTGTTTGACCTTTCTCGATGTACTCCGTCAATCCTATCTGGTAAAGATCGCAAAACCGCGCAGCAGTATACTAATAGAGGACGCACAAGTGTACTGTAGGCAGTCTCTATAGTGGCTCTGTTACATTTTCTAAGTGTCCCGTCAATAAAACGCAATCTTTGGTTCGCCTTCCCCACAACATTTTCTATGTGTTATTTCCAATTTTAGTTGTTCGTAATTGTAATTCCTAGGCTATTAATTGAATTTAACGTTTTTAGATTTGATTGACTTGTCGTGTAAGCGAAGTCTAATGGATTCCTTTATGCACTCATGTGAATGACGACACACCTTTAATTAATTAAGGTCAATTGCAAATTTTCGCAGCATACAAATATCTTTTCTAATTCGCTATACAATTTGTTCTGATCTTCTCATGGCTTTACTAGACACTGAATTACACCATCATCTGCAAACAACCTTAGACTGCTTCTCAGATTGACTCCTAAATCGTTTAAATACACTCCTGGAAATGGAAAAAAGAACACATTGACACCGGTGTGTCAGACCCACCATACTTGCTCCGGACACTGCGAGAGGGCTGTACAAGCAATGATCACACGCACGGCACAGCGGACACACCAGGAACCGCGGTGTTGGCCGTCGAATGGCGCTAGCTGCGCAGCATTTGTGCACCGCCGCCGTCAGTGTCAGCCAGTTTTCCGTGGCATACGGAGCTCCGTCGCAGTCTTGAACACTGGTAGCATGCCGCGACAGCGTGGACGTGAACCGTATGTGCAGTTGTCAGACTTTGAGCGAGGGCGTATAGTGGGCATGCGGGAGGCCGGGTGGACGTACCGCCGAATTGCTCAACACGTGGGGCGTGAGGTCTCCACAGTACATCGATGTTGTCGCCAGTGGTCGGCGGAAGGTTCACGTGCCCTTCGACCTGGGACTGGACCGCAGCGACGCACGGATGCACGCCAAGACCGTAGGATCCTACGCAGTGCCGTAGGGGACCGCACCGCCACTTCCCAGCAAATTAGGGACACTGTTGCTCCTGGGGTATCGGCGAGGACCATTCGCAACCGTCTCCATGAAGCTGGGCTACGGTCCCGCACACCGTTAGGCCGTCTTCCGCTCACGCCCCAACATCGTGCAGCCCGCCTCCGCGACAGGCGTGAATGGAGGGACGAATGGAGACGTGTCGTCTTCAGTGATGAGAGTCGCTTCTGCCTTGGTGCCAATAATGGTCGTATGCGTGTTTGGCGCCGTGCAGGTGAGCGCCACAATCAGGACTGCATACGACCGAGGCACACAGGGCCAACACCCGGCATCATGGTGTGAGGAGCAATCTCTTACACTGGCCGTACACCTCTGGTGATCGTCGAGGGGACACTAAATAGTGCACGGTACATCCAGACCCTCATCGAACCCATCGATCTACCATTCCTAGACCGGCAAGGGAACTTGCTGTTCCAACAGGACAATGCACGTCCGCATGTATCCCGTGCCACCCAACGTGCTCTAGAAGGTGTAAGTCAACTACCCTGGCCAGCAAGATCACCGGATCTGTCCCCCATTGAGCATGTTTGGGACTGGATGAAGCGTCGTCTCACGCGGTCTGCAATTCCAGCACGAACGCTGGTCCAACTGAGGCGCCAGGTGGAAATGGCATGGCAAGCCGTTCCACAGGACTACATCCAGCATCTCTACGATCGTCTCCATGGGAGAATAGCAGCCTGCATTGCTGCGAAAGATGGATATACACTGTACTAGTGCCGACATTGTGCATGCTCTGTTGCCTGTGTCTATGTGCCTGTGGTTCTGTCAGTGTGATCATGTGATGTATCTGACCCCAGGAATGTGTCAATAAAGTTTCCCCTTCCTGGGACAATGAATTCACGGTGTTCTTATTTCAATTTCCAGGAGTGTAGTTAATGAACAGTAAAAGGCCTTAAACACTACCTTGCGGAAAGCCAGAAATCGCTTTTGTTTTAATGGAAGACTTTTCGGCAGTTATTACGAACTGTGACCTCTCTGACAGGAAATCCCGTATTTAGTCGCATAACTGAGACGATATTTCATAACCACGCAGATTTATTACAAGTCGCTTGTGGGGTACGGTGTCGAAAGCCTTCTGGAAATCTAGAAACACGGACTTAATCTGAAATCTCTTGTCGATACCACTCAACACGTCGTGTGAGTAAAGAGCTAATTGTGTTTCACAACAACGATGTTTTGAATACTGAGGAGCGAAAGAAATTAGTACACCTGCCTAATATCACAATGGTTTTTTAATAGCTTGGTCTAAGCAGTAACCTGCTATGTAATGCAACAGTGGCCAAGTATTCTCATCTATTCCATCAACATCATTTTCATCTACTCCTACATTTAAAAATTCTCGTATTAAAGTTTCTTTTAACCCCATGAATTTCAGTATGAGTAGTAAAAATATCAGTGGTCTTAATAACAACATCCCCAACTACTTTTGACAGAAGCACAAGGGAAAACATAAACTGTGCCCTTAGTTTTTGTTCAGTTTCAAAACCTTTTTTTTTAAAAAAAAATTGTAATTTCCCCCACATAGTTGACGGTATTTGCCAAACCTGTCTTCTAAACTGTCTGTCTGTACTTTTCCCAACAACAAATATGATCTGTTTTTCTCAGAAAGACAGTAGTCGCTGAAGTCGATCAAAGCAGCAGTTGTGTGTTTCAAAGCGCTATGTGTCTCTCGAGTAAGTTTCCTTTCATCACTATAATCTCCCCAAGAACATGCAGCACTGTAAGAATTCTTGTATGTGATGGGAATTACTAGTCACAGGTTCTTGGAAAATATTTCTTACCCTCTGTCCCTTTAGTATTGTTTTTACATTTACAATATCCCACCAACCATTTATTATTTTTATTAATGTTGCAGTACTTTCCCAGTTGCTAATTGCTTTCTTTGAATCAAATGTGTCCAAAGAAACAACTGTCGTATCATTGAAAATACGCAACACTAACTTGACATTTTGGCGCTCAATTGAGTTAGGAAATAGAGCCTTCAAAGTTAAGGAACTGCCATATTGCAGTTCATCTTTTTCTATCAAGCGCAATTCTTTAATTGCTCCAACAGATGACAAACCTCCCTTCAAACTGTCACTGAAATCAGGAAAACACAAAATCTGCTCCTTTTGGTTAAACCAGTTATTGCGGATACACTTCAAAATGTGGACAGCGTCCTTAAAATAATACAATGGGCGATTTGGAGAAGACTGTACAGGGTGAGCATACTTTATTTTCACATCTGGAGGAGAAGAAAACTTAGACACTGCTTTCTTATTAATTGCATTATTATCTGCTACTATACCAACCACCTTAAATCCAACTGCATCTAACTTAAGAATGACTGCTTTAATGCAAGGGAACAGAACATCCCCCTGAATAGTATGAACTGGCAGAATAGATACCACATCCTTGTAAGGTGATTCCATGCTCTGAACCACAAAAACATAGACACTGGTTGTACACAAAAATTTGTCAGTGTTAAAGGCACATCCTACAACATTTCCAGTTTTGTAATCAAGCTGAGACTTCAGATGAATTTAATCCATCAACAGGAGCACAGTTTTATCATCTGAGGATAAAGTACCTACTTTACTTGTGATGTAGCTCATAAACTGATCACCCTGTTGCTCATTGACAGGATTTGTTGAGAGTTTACTACAAAGCCTTGAAAGGGTGTTAGGACTAGGCATAAAACAACTATCAGTGTTCCTCAAAAATTTGTAAGCGTGTGGGCTAATAGAATGTACTAATGACCACATTATCATAGAGTTAGTATCATACCTAAATTGAGCTGAACTTCTGCAGTTTAAAAATGAAATCTGTTCCTTCAAAAATGTAATTTTAGTTTCGTTTCCTGGCAATTTTTCTAACAAATTTTGCAATAACTGGTCAATTAAAGACAAAATGTTACCTACAGGAGCCTCAGAACTATTATACAGAATATAAATGTTCTTAAGAACATCACTTACCACAGGCATGTTGTTTACTTTCATGGGAAATTTCATGTTCAAATACATTTCACTTCAATATCATTACTGAAGACACTGGAGTAATAAACCACTGCTTATAACAAAGTGGTAAAAAATTCTTGGGTAAGGATTATGCTTTAGTAACACTAGGCTCACACTGTCAGATTTGTTTATCACCCAGTCACTGTGCTTTTCACATTCACTCAACTTTGTTTTCAATTGTTCTAAACTATCGAACAGTATCGCATCAATCATTTTCGCATGTGTGTCCACACTTTCTTGGATAGCAATTTGAAGAGCACGATTTTCTAAACGCCCCCTACCAATTTCTGGGCCCTCTCGTACTGCAGTTTGACGACTCGACAGGTAAGATGGGCATCCAAGCAACTTCGATGGGATAGCATCTGAAAAATTAATAACGAAGTATAAAACCGATCTCACAGCATACAAGTGAAATAAAGATAGTTCTTATGCCACTGTCCTTTACTAAGAGCGTGTTTGATAACTCATCTTTTCTCAAGTGTCGACGATCCAACGGTGCTGTCAAGAGTGTACCAGTTTTCGGCTCATACATGCTGGTACTGCTTAAAATATCGTCCTTGTTGAATTGCAGTTCGCATATCTAAAAACAAGCATACAGTTCTCTTTAGAAAATACAACGAAAATTAATGAGGTATGAGATTATAAATACATTCTCCTGTTTACTGTATTTTGTTTAGCTGAACTACATTTCAAGTAACTACGACACACTAACCAAACAAACACACTGATACTTACAACAGAGTGCTTAATCGGTGTCCAGTCTTGTCTGTGAACAGCCGATAACCATTTTCGTCTTAAATTATCGTCAGATGGAAAATAAAATACACTGACTTTAGGTCGATTATCGTAATTGCCCCTGCAATTCGGCATACAACACCTTCGGTGCATTGTAACTGAGTACAGGTCAAATAACCACTCACGATCAGCACGAAGTACAATATGGAGACGCTACGAATCACGTGTGTCGGTACCTAGCTTCTCAGACCCCTACCCGTGACGTCACAGGCTCCTTAGACTCACGATGTGAGGCCTTGTTCCTAGGTGGCGTTGCTACATTCCTGCCAAGTCTTTCTGTAGTATCTCAGAAGGAATATCCACTCCTTGTAGCACTATTACACGTCTTCGTTCGGGCCCATTGAGGTGTTAATAATGACATCTTTGTCGCCTTGAAGGCATTCTTGACTAACATCACTTCACCATGATTGCTCTCAAAGATAAATCAGCACAGATGATTTGTATCCTCATAGGTGCGCTACTAATGTAAACTTTCTATAAAGAAATTGTTTGTCTATGAGAAAACTGAAAACACTGATTCCGAAAACTTTGTCCTCTTGTAACGTATTCTATTGCTGAGCAAAACTGTTTCCTGGCCCTGTGTTGCACATGTGAACAGTGTCGTGAAATCAAAATTTAGACTTCGTGGAAAGCAAAATTTGAAAGAAAGAAAGTGAATCTAATTAAATCCCAAAGAAAACTACTTGTGTCCTCAATGGGAACTACAGAACTAAAACTCAGTACCGAAGTACATTATGAAATGCAAAGATGACATGGAATATCTACAAAACACAAAAATAAATTAATACTGTACTTAGAAGAAAATAACTATTTGATATTACCAATACCGTTCACTGAAATTAATCTGACTTCTGTTTCGCACCTGACAACAGAGACTACATGTGGTTTGCTCAAAAACGCAGACTGATGTACGCGTTTAAATAAAAGTGACTTTCCTCTTGTTCGCTATGCTGTTATTCGTGTCTGGAGTACTGACGTTCTCGAAAGCAAATACAAATCAGCAAATGCAGCAGCTAAAGATAAATAACCTATGCTAAATTTATTTGTCAGAAACAAACTGTGACTCTGTGTGGCCTGAGGTGCAATGCACACACAACAAAATCATCACAACTTTACTGTGATTCATGGAGGTGGGTTTTACTCTGAATAAAATCGTTCTTGAGAAGACAAACGCTCATTATTGAGAAAACACAGCACAACATAAGTAGACTCTAACAACTACAAATATTTCAAACGTACCTTTAAAATTCCTCCAAAATCTACTCCATCAATATAAATAACATTTCCATTGTAAAGTATATCAGTATTTCTCCCGGATTAACAAATAATAAACCTCTTTCTCTGAAAAGTCAACTGCTCGCTTCCATGTCTCAAATAGGAATGCGCAAGAGCTGCACTACTGACTGACCAATAAGTCAACCACGATAAACTAAAAGCAGAGTCAGGAATCTTATTCACTACTCAGGCGAGCGTATTCATCTTTGTCCCAGTAGAGTACAAGTGAAATATTTACAATAGCAGAAGGCATGTGAGAACCTTGCATCATCTCTTGCACCCCCCCCCCCCCTCTCCAAGAAAAAAATTTCATATAGATTGTCTTACCTGTGGTAAGACAAGGAGAAAGAGTTTCTTAAAAAATTACAATAAGTTAGAATAACAAATAACATTACAAGCGTTAAAATTCAGGTTACAAAATGTACGAAAGAATGTTCTGATTTGAGTTTTACATGTTAAGATTGTCTTTTCACGGGAAGAAGGCACGCACACAAGCTCCCTAGTGCTGCAGATTGTAGGAAAATATTACATCACACATAACCATTGAAGATTTGCTTCAGTGCCTCATATTATTAATCCTCTGGCTATTATTTGAACACAATAGAAGGTTAAAAGTTGCATCACTTGGCACCAGTAAAGATACTGTTGATGTCACTTGTCATTAATCCTATGGCTAAGAAAATATATTGACACATATCTTGAAGCTCCGTCACCGACGAGGACGCTGACAGTCTAGTACTGAGCCCACAGGTTAACAACGTTGCTAACATGAAGAATGTTTCAAGCTTAATGACAACCAGTAAGGAAACTGAATGTCGATCGCTGACTACATTCTGAAAATCGGCAGCAAATGTAGAATCGAATATGAGTGGATTCAAGGAATAAGTTTTCCACTGACAACTCTTATGTCTAGTTGATGTCTCGTAAACATGAATAGGCTCATGGTAGCAGTTTCTCACTGATAACTCTCATGCCTATTTGAAGTCTCGTTGATATCTTCGCTCCCACTACTGCTATTTCCTTTAACTGTGTGAAATACTTAGTTAAATCACTGACAACTTCGTTGAATGTGTGGTTTTTATAATATATTACAAAAATCTGAGCTGCACATGCAGTATTGCCTCGCTAAGAAACGACCGTATTCCTAGCAAATAATTGAAATGGTACAGGAGCACTGAAAGAAAATGTAAGATGAAACTTACATACAAAAGATGAATATGTGTAGATTACAATAATCAGTGTGATCAGAAAACTTCTACATACAAGAAGTTAAGTGTCAGGAAGTCGTTTCTGAAAGTATTTGTATGGAGTGTACCCATGTATGGAAGTGAAACATGGACGATAAATAGTTTAGACAAGAGGAGAATAGAAGCTTTCCAAATGTGGTGCTACGGAAGAATGCTGAAGATTAGATGGGTAGCTCACATAACTAATGAGGAGGTATTGAATAGAATAGGAGAGAAGAGAAGTTTGTGGCACAACTTGACTAGAAGAAGGGATCGGTTGGTAGGACATGTTCTGAGGCATCAAGGGATCACCAATTTAGCATTGGAGGGTAGCGTGGAAAGTAAAAATCGTAGAGGGAGACCAAGAGATGAATACACCAAGCAGATTCAGAAGGATGTAGGTTGCAGTAGGTACTGGGAGATGAAGAAACTTGCACAGGCTAGAGTAGCATGGAGAGCTGCATCAAACCAGTCTCAGAACTGAAGACCACAACAACAACAACAACCATCTGAAACTTATTTCAAGACTGAAATAGTCTTTTTCCTCTCTCATTCCTAGTACCAAGCCCATATCCTCCCGTAACCCTTTCTTCTACTCCTTCCTATATAACTGCCAACCAATCTCCCATGACTACTAGATTTTCATCTCCCTTTACGTACTGAATGACCCGTTCAAAATCCATATATAATTTCTCTGTCTCTTCGTCCTCTGCTTGCGACGTCAGACCAAAAATCCTTGTCTTCTTTCCATTTCACTTCACTGGTGCCCACTAGGCTTAGCATTTCCCTTTTCAGATTTTCTAGCTTCCGTACGATGTTCAAACTTCTGACATTCCACGCCCCGAGTCACAGAACGTTATCCTTTTGTTTGTTATAACTGCTGGAATCGTTCCTCTGAAAGGGCATGGTTAATATCCTTCCCCATGATTGAAACAATCCGACCTTAGGGTCTATACCGTTAATAACGGAGTGTAATGGTCGGAGCATTAATGTCACAATGGAGCGATCTGCATCTGCATGGATACTCTGAAAATCACACTTAAATGTCTGGCAGAGGCATAATTCTCTGTTATTCCATCCTCGAACAGCGCACAGAAAATGCGAACAGCTATATCTTTCCGCGCGAGCTCTGATTTCGCTTTGTTTTAATGATGTTCATCCCAAATCCTGTATCATGTCCATGACATTCTCTCCTCTATTTCTCAATAGTAAAAAACGTGCTGCCCTTGTTTGACCTTTCTCGATGTACTCCGTCAATCCTATCTGGTAAAGATCGCAAAACCGCGCAGCAGTATACTAATAGAGGACGCACAAGTGTACTGTAGGCAGTCTCTATAGTGGCTCTGTTACATTTTCTAAGTGTCCCGTCAATAAAACGCAATCTTTGGTTCGCCTTCCCCACAACATTTTCTATGTGTTATTTCCAATTTTAGTTGTTCGTAATTGTAATTCCTAGGCTATTAATTGAATTTAACGTTTTTAGATTTGATTGACTTGTCGTGTAAGCGAAGTCTAATGGATTCCTTTATGCACTCATGTGAATGACGACACACCTTTAATTAATTAAGGTCAATTGCAAATTTTCGCAGCATACAAATATCTTTTCTAATTCGCTATACAATTTGTTCTGATCTTCTCATGGCTTTACTAGACACTGAATTACACCATCATCTGCAAACAACCTTAGACTGCTTCTCAGATTGACTCCTAAATCGTTTAAATACACTCCTGGAAATGGAAAAAAGAACACATTGACACCAGTGTGTCAGACCCACCATACTTGCTCCGGACACTGCGAGAGGGCTGTACAAGCAATGATCACACGCACGGCACAGCGGACACACCAGGAACCGCGGTGTTGGCCGTCGAATGGCGCTAGCTGCGCAGCATTTGTGCACCGCCGCCGTCAGTGTCAGCCAGTTTTCCGTGGCATACGGAGCTCCGTCGCAGTCTTGAACACTGGTAGCATGCCGCGACAGCGTGGACGTGAACCGTATGTGCAGTTGTCAGACTTTGAGCGAGGGCGTATAGTGGGCATGCGGGAGGCCGGGTGGACGTACCGCCGAATTGCTCAACACGTGGGGCGTGAGGTCTCCACAGTACATCGATGTTGTCGCCAGTGGTCGGCGGAAGGTTCACGTGCCCTTCGACCTGGGACTGGACCGCAGCGACGCACGGATGCACGCCAAGACCGTAGGATCCTACGCAGTGCCGTAGGGGACCGCACCGCCACTTCCCAGCAAATTAGGGACACTGTTGCTCCTGGGGTATCGGCGAGGACCATTCGCAACCGTCTCCATGAAGCTGGGCTACGGTCCCGCACACCGTTAGGCCGTCTTCCGCTCACGCCCCAACATCGTGCAGCCCGCCTCCGCGACAGGCGTGAATGGAGGGACGAATGGAGACGTGTCGTCTTCAGTGATGAGAGTCGCTTCTGCCTTGGTGCCAATAATGGTCGTATGCGTGTTTGGCGCCGTGCAGGTGAGCGCCACAATCAGGACTGCATACGACCGAGGCACACAGGGCCAACACCCGGCATCATGGTGTGAGGAGCGATCTCTTACACTGGCCGTACACCTCTGGTGATCGTCGAGGGGACACTAAATAGTGCACGGTACATCCAGACCCTCATCGAACCCATCGATCTACCATTCCTAGACCGGCAAGGGAACTTGCTGTTCCAACAGGACAATGCACGTCCGCATGTATCCCGTGCCACCCAACGTGCTCTAGAAGGTGTAAGTCAACTACCCTGGCCAGCAAGATCACCGGATCTGTCCCCCATTGAGCATGTTTGGGACTGGATGAAGCGTCGTCTCACGCGGTCTGCACGTCCAGCACGAACGCTGGTCCAACTGAGGCGCCAGGTGGAAATGGCATGGCAAGCCGTTCCACAGGACTACATCCAGCATCTCTACGATCGTCTCCATGGGAGAATAGCAGCCTGCATTGCTGCGAAAGATGGATATACACTGTACTAGTGCCGACATTGTGCATGCTCTGTTGCCTGTGTCTATGTGCCTGTGGTTCTGTCAGTGTGATCATGTGATGTATCTGACCCCAGGAATGTGTCAATAAAGTTTCCCCTTCCTGGGACAATGAATTCACGGTGTTCTTATTTCAATTTCCAGGAGTGTAGTTAATGAACAGTAAAAGGCCTTAAACACTACCTTGCGGAAAGCCAGAAATCGCTTTTGTTTTAATGGAAGACTTTTCGGCAGTTATTACGAACTGTGACCTCTCTGACAGGAAATCCCGTATTTAGTCGCATAACTGAGACGATATTTCATAACCACGCAGATTTATTACAAGTCGCTTGTGGGGTACGGTGTCGAAAGCCTTCTGGAAATCTAGAAACACGGACTTAATCTGAAATCTCTTGTCGATACCACTCAACACGTCGTGTGAGTAAAGAGCTAATTGTGTTTCACAACAACGATGTTTTGAATACTGAGGAGCGAAAGAAATTAGTACACCTGCCTAATATCACAATGGTTTTTTAATAGCTTGGTCTAAGCAGTAACCTGCTATGTAATGCAACAGTGGCCAAGTATTCTCATCTATTCCATCAACATCATTTTCATCTACTCCTACATTTAAAAATTCTCGTATTAAAGTTTCTTTTAACCCCATGAATTTCAGTATGAGTAGTAAAAATATCAGTGGTCTTAATAACAACATCCCCAACTACTTTTGACCGAAGCACAAGGGAAAACATAAACTGTGCCCTTAGTTTTTGTTCAGTTTCAAAACCTTTTTTTTTAAAAAAAAAATTGTAATTTCCCCCACATAGTTGACGGTATTTGCCAAACCTGTCTTCTAAACTGTCTGTCTGTACTTTTCCCAACAACAAATATGATCTGTTTTTCTCAGAAAGACAGTAGTCGCTGAAGTCGATCAAAGCAGCAGTTGTGTGTTTCAAAGCGCTATGTGTCTCTCGAGTAAGTTTCCTTTCATCACTATAATCTCCCCAAGAACATGCAGCACTGTAAGAATTCTTGTATGTGATGGGAATTACTAGTCACAGGTTCTTGGAAAATATTTCTTACCCTCTGTCCCTTTAGTATTGTTTTTACATTTACAATATCCCACCAACCATTTATTATTTTTATTAATGTTGCAGTACTTTCCCAGTTGCTAATTGCTTTCTTTGAATCAAATGTGTCCAAAGAAACAACTGTCGTATCATTGAAAATACGCAACACTAACTTGACATTTTGGCGCTCAATTGAGTTAGGAAATAGAGCCTTCAAAGTTAAGGAACTGCCATATTGCAGTTCATCTTTTTCTATCAAGCGCAATTCTTTAATTGCTCCAACAGATGACAAACCTCCCTTCAAACTGTCACTGAAATCAGGAAAACACAAAATCTGCTCCTTTTGGTTAAACCAGTTATTGCGGATACACTTCAAAATGTGGACAGCGTCCTTAAAATAATACAATGGGCGATTTGGAGAAGACTGTACAGGGTGAGCATACTTTATTTTCACATCTGGAGGAGAAGAAAACTTAGACACTGCTTTCTTATTAATTGCATTATTATCTGCTACTATACCAACCACCTTAAATCCAACTGCATCTAACTTAAGAATGACTGCTTTAATGCAAGGGAACAGAACATCCCCCTGAATAGTATGAACTGGCAGAATAGATACCACATCCTTGTAAGGTGATTCCATGCTCTGAACCACAAAAACATAGACACTGGTTGTACACAAAAATTTGTCAGTGTTAAAGGCACATCCTACAACATTTCCAGTTTTGTAATCAAGCTGAGACTTCAGATGAATTTAATCCATCAACAGGAGCACAGTTTTATCATCTGAGGATAAAGTACCTACTTTACTTGTGATGTAGCTCATAAACTGATCACCCTGTTGCTCATTGACAGGATTTGTTGAGAGTTTACTACAAAGCCTTGAAAGGGTGTTAGGACTAGGCATAAAACAACTATCAGTGTTCCTCAAAAATTTGTAAGCGTGTGGGCTAATAGAATGTACTAATGACCACATTATCATAGAGTTAGTATCATACCTAAATTGAGCTGAACTTCTGCAGTTTAAAAATGAAATCTGTTCCTTCAAAAATGTAATTTTAGTTTCGTTTCCTGGCAATTTTTCTAACAAATTTTGCAATAACTGGTCAATTAAAGACAAAATGTTACCTACAGGAGCCTCAGAACTATTATACAGAATATAAATGTTCTTAAGAACATCACTTACCACAGGCATGTTGTTTACTTTCATGGGAAATTTCATGTTTCAAATACATTTCACTTCAATATCATTACTGAAGACACTGGAGTAATAAACCACTGCTTATAACAAAGTGGTAAAAAATTCTTGGGTAAGGATTATGCTTTAGTAACACTAGGCTCACACTGTCAGATTTGTTTATCACCCAGTCACTGTGCTTTTCACATTCACTCAACTTTGTTTTCAATTGTTCTAAACTATCGAACAGTATCGCATCAATCATTTTCGCATGTGTGTCCACACTTTCTTGGATAGCAATTTGAAGAGCACGATTTTCTAAACGCCCCCTACCAATTTCTGGGCCCTCTCGTACTGCAGTTTGACGACTCGACAGGTAAGATGGGCATCCAAGCAACTTCGATGGGATAGCATCTGAAAAATTAATAACGAAGTATAAAACCGATCTCACAGCATACAAGTGAAATAAAGATAGTTCTTATGCCACTGTCCTTTACTAAGAGCATGTTGGTAACTCATCTTTTCTCAAGTGTCGACGATCCAACGGTGCTGTCAAGAGTGTACCAGTTTTCGGCTCATACATGCTGGTACTGCTTAAAATATCGTCCTTGTTGAATTGCAGTTCGCATATCTAAAAACAAGCATACAGTTCTCTTTAGAAAATACAACGAAAATTAATGAGGTATGAGATTATAAATACATTCTCCTGTTTACTGTATTTTGTTTAGCTGAACTACATTTCAAGTAACTACGACACACTAACCAAACAAACACACTGATACTTACAACAGAGTGCTTAATCGGTGTCCAGTCTTGTCTGTGAACAGCCGATAACCATTTTCGTCTTAAATTATCGTCAGATGGAAAATAAAATACACTGACTTTAGGTCGATTATCGTAATTGCCCCTGCAATTCGGCATACAACACCTTCGGTGCATTGTAACTGAGTACAGGTCAAATAACCACTCACGATCAGCACGAAGTACAATATGGAGACGCTACGAATCACGTGTGTCGGTACCTAGCTTCTCAGACCCCTACCCGTGACGTCACAGGCTCCTTAGACTCACGATGTGAGGCCTTGTTCCTAGGTGGCGTTGCTACATTCCTGCCAAGTCTTTCTGTAGTATCGCAGAAGGAATATCCACTCCTTGTAGCACTATTACACGTCTTCGTTCGGGCCCATTGAGGTGTTAATAATGACATCTTTGTCGCCTTGAAGGCATTCTTGACTAACATCACTTCACCATGATTGCTCTCAAAGATAAATCAGCACAGATGATTTGTATCCTCATAGGTGCGCTACTAATGTAAACTTTCTATAAAGAAATTGTTTGTCTATGAGAAAACTGAAAACACTGATTCCGAAAACTTTGTCCTCTTGTAACGTATTCTATTGCTGAGCAAAACTGTTTCCTGGCCCTGTGTTGCACATGTGAACAGTGTCGTGAAATCAAAATTTAG
Source organism: Schistocerca gregaria (assembly GCF_023897955.1). NCBI lineage: Eukaryota > Metazoa > Arthropoda > Insecta > Orthoptera > Acrididae > Schistocerca > Schistocerca gregaria. The sequence continues at coordinate 377,245,212 of NC_064924.1, forward strand.
ACTTCGTGGAAAGCAAAATTTGAAAGAAAGAAAGTGAATCTAATTAAATCCCAAAGAAAACTACTTGTGTCCTCAATGGGAACTACAGAACTAAAACTCAGTACCGAAGTACATTATGAAATGCAAAGATGACATGGAATATCTACAAAACACAAAAATAAATTAATACTGTACTTAGAAGAAAATAACTATTTGATATTACCAATACCGTTCACTGAAATTAATCTGACTTCTGTTTCGCACCTGACAACAGAGACTACATGTGGTTTGCTCAAAAACGCAGACTGATGTACGCGTTTAAATAAAAGTGACTTTCCTCTTGTTCGCTATGCTGTTATTCGTGTCTGGAGTACTGACGTTCTCGAAAGCAAATACAAATCAGCAAATGCAGCAGCTAAAGATAAATAACCTATGCTAAATTTATTTGTCAGAAACAAACTGTGACTCTGTGTGGCCTGAGGTGCAATGCACACACAACAAAATCATCACAACTTTACTGTGATTCATGGAGGTGGGTTTTACTCTGAATAAAATCGTTCTTGAGAAGACAAACGCTCATTATTGAGAAAACACAGCACAACATAAGTAGACTCTAACAACTACAAATATTTCAAACGTACCTTTAAAATTCCTCCAAAATCTACTCCATCAATATAAATAACATTTCCATTGTAAAGTATATCAGTATTTCTCCCGGATTAACAAATAATAAACCTCTTTCTCTGAAAAGTCAACTGCTCGCTTCCATGTCTCAAATAGGAATGCGCAAGAGCTGCACTACTGACTGACCAATAAGTCAACCACGATAAACTAAAAGCAGAGTCAGGAATCTTATTCACTACTCAGGCGAGCGTATTCATCTTTGTCCCAGTAGAGTACAAGTGAAATATTTACAATAGCAGAAGGCATGTGAGAACCTTGCATCATCTCTTGCACCCCCCCCCCCCCCTCTCCAAGAAAAAAATTTCATATAGATTGTCTTACCTGTGGTAAGACAAGGAGAAAGAGTTTCTTAAAAAATTACAATAAGTTAGAATAACAAATAACATTACAAGCGTTAAAATTCAGGTTACAAAATGTACGAAAGAATGTTCTGATTTGAGTTTTACATGTTAAGATTGTCTTTTCACGGGAAGAAGGCACGCACACAAGCTCCCTAGTGCTGCAGATTGTAGGAAAATATTACATCACACATAACCATTGAAGATTTGCTTCAGTGCCTCATATTATTAATCCTCTGGCTATTATTTGAACACAATAGAAGGTTAAAAGTTGCATCACTTGGCACCAGTAAAGATACTGTTGATGTCACTTGTCATTAATCCTATGGCTAAGAAAATATATTGACACATATCTTGAAGCTCCGTCACCGACGAGGACGCTGACAGTCTAGTACTGAGCCCACAGGTTAACAACGTTGCTAACATGAAGAATGTTTCAAGCTTAATGACAACCAGTAAGGAAACTGAATGTCGATCGCTGACTACATTCTGAAAATCGGCAGCAAATGTAGAATCGAATATGAGTGGATTCAAGGAATAAGTTTTCCACTGACAACTCTTATGTCTAGTTGATGTCTCGTAAACATGAATAGGCTCATGGTAGCAGTTTCTCACTGATAACTCTCATGCCTATTTGAAGTCTCGTTGATATCTTCGCTCCCACTACTGCTATTTCCTTTAACTGTGTGAAATACTTAGTTAAATCACTGACAACTTCGTTGAATGTGTGGTTTTTATAATATATTACAAAAATCTGAGCTGCACATGCAGTATTGCCTCGCTAAGAAACGACCGTATTCCTAGCAAATAATTGAAATGGTACAGGAGCACTGAAAGAAAATGTAAGATGAAACTTACATACAAAAGATGAATATGTGTAGATTACAATAATCAGTGTGATCAGAAAACTTCTACATACAAGAAGTTAAGTGTCAGGAAGTCGTTTCTGAAAGTATTTGTATGGAGTGTACCCATGTATGGAAGTGAAACATGGACGATAAATAGTTTAGACAAGAGGAGAATAGAAGCTTTCCAAATGTGGTGCTACGGAAGAATGCTGAAGATTAGGTGGGTAGCTCACATAACTAATGAGGAGGTATTGAATAGAATAGGAGAGAAGAGAAGTTTGTGGCACAACTTGACTAGAAGAAGGGATCGGTTGGTAGGACATGTTCTGAGGCATCAAGGGATCACCAATTTAGCATTGGAGGGTAGCGTGGAAAGTAAAAATCGTAGAGGGAGACCAAGAGATGAATACACCAAGCAGATTCAGAAGGATGTAGGTTGCAGTAGGTACTGGGAGATGAAGAAACTTGCACAGGCTAGAGTAGCATGGAGAGCTGCATCAAACCAGTCTCAGAACTGAAGACCACAACAACAACAACAACCATCTGAAACTTATTTCAAGACTGAAATAGTCTTTTTCCTCTCTCATTCCTAGTACCAAGCCCATATCCTCCCGTAACCCTTTCTTCTACTCCTTCCTATATAACTGCCAACCAATCTCCCATGACTACTAGATTTTCATCTCCCTTTACGTACTGAATGACCCGTTCAAAATCCATATATAATTTCTCTGTCTCTTCGTCCTCTGCTTGCGACGTCAGACCAAAAATCCTTGTCTTCTTTCCATTTCACTTCACTGGTGCCCACTAGGCTTAGCATTTCCCTTTTCAGATTTTCTAGCTTCCGTACGATGTTCAAACTTCTGACATTCCACGCCCCGAGTCACAGAACGTTATCCTTTTGTTTGTTATAACTGCTGGAATCGTTCCTCTGAAAGGGCATGGATAATATCCTTCCCCATGATTGAAACAATCCGACCTTAGGGTCTATACCGTTAATAACGGAGTGTAATGGTCGGAGCATTAATGTCACAATGGAGCGATCTGCATCTGCATGGATACTCTGAAAATCACACTTAAATGTCTGGCAGAGGCATAATTCTCTGTTATTCCATCCTCGAACAGCGCACAGAAAATGCGAACAGCTATATCTTTCCGCGCGAGCTCTGATTTCGCTTTGTTTTAATGATGTTCATCCCAAATCCTGTATCATGTCCATGACATTCTCTCCTCTATTTCTCAATAGTAAAAAACGTGCTGCCCTTGTTTGACCTTTCTCGATGTACTCCGTCAATCCTATCTGGTAAAGATCGCAAAACCGCGCAGCAGTATACTAATAGAGGACGCACAAGTGTACTGTAGGCAGTCTCTATAGTGGCTCTGTTACATTTTCTAAGTGTCCCGTCAATAAAACGCAATCTTTGGTTCGCCTTCCCCACAACATTTTCTATGTGTTATTTCCAATTTTAGTTGTTCGTAATTGTAATTCCTAGGCTATTAATTGAATTTAACGTTTTTAGATTTGATTGACTTGTCGTGTAAGCGAAGTCTAATGGATTCCTTTATGCACTCATGTGAATGACGACACACCTTTAATTAATTAAGGTCAATTGCAAATTTTCGCAGCATACAAATATCTTTTCTAATTCGCTATACAATTTGTTCTGATCTTCTCATGGCTTTACTAGACACTGAATTACACCATCATCTGCAAACAACCTTAGACTGCTTCTCAGATTGACTCCTAAATCGTTTAAATACACTCCTGGAAATGGAAAAAAGAACACATTGACACCGGTGTGTCAGACCCACCATACTTGCTCCGGACACTGCGAGAGGGCTGTACAAGCAATGATCACACGCACGGCACAGCGGACACACCAGGAACCGCGGTGTTGGCCGTCGAATGGCGCTAGCTGCGCAGCATTTGTGCACCGCCGCCGTCAGTGTCAGCCAGTTTTCCGTGGCATACGGAGCTCCGTCGCAGTCTTGAACACTGGTAGCATGCCGCGACAGCGTGGACGTGAACCGTATGTGCAGTTGTCAGACTTTGAGCGAGGGCGTATAGTGGGCATGCGGGAGGCCGGGTGGACGTACCGCCGAATTGCTCAACACGTGGGGCGTGAGGTCTCCACAGTACATCGATGTTGTCGCCAGTGGTCGGCGGAAGGTTCACGTGCCCTTCGACCTGGGACTGGACCGCAGCGACGCACGGATGCACGCCAAGACCGTAGGATCCTACGCAGTGCCGTAGGGGACCGCACCGCCACTTCCCAGCAAATTAGGGACACTGTTGCTCCTGGGGTATCGGCGAGGACCATTCGCAACCGTCTCCATGAAGCTGGGCTACGGTCCCGCACACCGTTAGGCCGTCTTCCGCTCACGCCCCAACATCGTGCAGCCCGCCTCCGCGACAGGCGTGAATGGAGGGACGAATGGAGACGTGTCGTCTTCAGTGATGAGAGTCGCTTCTGCCTTGGTGCCAATAATGGTCGTATGCGTGTTTGGCGCCGTGCAGGTGAGCGCCACAATCAGGACTGCATACGACCGAGGCACACAGGGCCAACACCCGGCATCATGGTGTGAGGAGCGATCTCTTACACTGGCCGTACACCTCTGGTGATCGTCGAGGGGACACTAAATAGTGCACGGTACATCCAGACCCTCATCGAACCCATCGATCTACCATTCCTAGACCGGCAAGGGAACTTGCTGTTCCAACAGGACAATGCACGTCCGCATGTATCCCGTGCCACCCAACGTGCTCTAGAAGGTGTAAGTCAACTACCCTGGCCAGCAAGATCACCGGATCTGTCCCCCATTGAGCATGTTTGGGACTGGATGAAGCGTCGTCTCACGCGGTCTGCACGTCCAGCACGAACGCTGGTCCAACTGAGGCGCCAGGTGGAAATGGCATGGCAAGCCGTTCCACAGGACTACATCCAGCATCTCTACGATCGTCTCCATGGGAGAATAGCAGCCTGCATTGCTGCGAAAGATGGATATACACTGTACTAGTGCCGACATTGTGCATGCTCTGTTGCCTGTGTCTATGTGCCTGTGGTTCTGTCAGTGTGATCATGTGATGTATCTGACCCCAGGAATGTGTCAATAAAGTTTCCCCTTCCTGGGACAATGAATTCACGGTGTTCTTATTTCAATTTCCAGGAGTGTAGTTAATGAACAGTAAAAGGCCTTAAACACTACCTTGCGGAAAGCCAGAAATCGCTTTTGTTTTAATGGAAGACTTTTCGGCAGTTATTACGAACTGTGACCTCTCTGACAGGAAATCCCGTATTTAGTCGCATAACTGAGACGATATTTCATAACCACGCAGATTTATTACAAGTCGCTTGTGGGGTACGGTGTCGAAAGCCTTCTGGAAATCTAGAAACACGGACTCAATCTGAAATCTCTTGTCGATACCACTCAACACGTCGTGTGAGTAAAGAGCTAATTGTGTTTCACAACAACGATGTTTTGAATACTGAGGAGCGAAAGAAATTAGTACACCTGCCTAATATCACAATGGTTTTTTAATAGCTTGGTCTAAGCAGTAACCTGCTATGTAATGCAACAGTGGCCAAGTATTCTCATCTATTCCATCAACATCATTTTCATCTACTCCTACATTTAAAAATTCTCGTATTAAAGTTTCTTTTAACCCCATGAATTTCAGTATGAGTAGTAAAAATATCAGTGGTCTTAATAACAACATCCCCAACTACTTTTGACAGAAGCACAAGGGAAAACATAAACTGTGCCCTTAGTTTTTGTTCAGTTTCAAAACCTTTTTTTTAAAAAAAAATTGTAATTTCCCCCACATAGTTGACGGTATTTGCCAAACCTGTCTTCTAAACTGTCTGTCTGTACTTTTCCCAACAACAAATATGATCTGTTTTTCTCAGAAAGACAGTAGTCGCTGAAGTCGATCAAAGCAGCAGTTGTGTGTTTCAAAGCGCTATGTGTCTCTCGAGTAAGTTTCCTTTCATCACTATAATCTCCCCAAGAACATGCAGCACTGTAAGAATTCTTGTATGTGATGGGAATTACTAGTCACAGGTTCTTGGAAAATATTTCTTACCCTCTGTCCCTTTAGTATTGTTTTTACATTTACAATATCCCACCAACCATTTATTATTTTTATTAATGTTGCAGTACTTTCCCAGTTGCTAATTGCTTTCTTTGAATCAAATGTGTCCAAAGAAACAACTGTCGTATCATTGAAAATACGCAACACTAACTTGACATTTTGGCGCTCAATTGAGTTAGGAAATAGAGCCTTCAAAGTTAAGGAACTGCCATATTGCAGTTCATCTTTTTCTATCAAGCGCAATTCTTTAATTGCTCCAACAGATGACAAACCTCCCTTCAAACTGTCACTGAAATCAGGAAAACACAAAATCTGCTCCTTTTGGTTAAACCAGTTATTGCGGATACACTTCAAAATGTGGACAGCGTCCTTAAAATAATACAATGGGCGATTTGGAGAAGACTGTACAGGGTGAGCATACTTTATTTTCACATCTGGAGGAGAAGAAAACTTAGACACTGCTTTCTTATTAATTGCATTATTATCTGCTACTATACCAACCACCTTAAATCCAACTGCATCTAACTTAAGAATGACTGCTTTAATGCAAGGGAACAGAACATCCCCCTGAATAGTATGAACTGGCAGAATAGATACCACATCCTTGTAAGGTGATTCCATGCTCTGAACCACAAAAACATAGACACTGGTTGTACACAAAAATTTGTCAGTGTTAAAGGCACATCCTACAACATTTCCAGTTTTGTAATCAAGCTGAGACTTCAGATGAATTTAATCCATCAACAGGAGCACAGTTTTATCATCTGAGGATAAAGTACCTACTTTACTTGTGATGTAGCTCATAAACTGATCACCCTGTTGCTCATTGACAGGATTTGTTGAGAGTTTACTACAAAGCCTTGAAAGGGTGTTAGGACTAGGCATAAAACAACTATCAGTGTTCCTCAAAAATTTGTAAGCGTGTGGGCTAATAGAATGTACTAATGACCACATTATCATAGAGTTAGTATCATACCTAAATTGAGCTGAACTTCTGCAGTTTAAAAATGAAATCTGTTCCTTCAAAAATGTAATTTTAGTTTCGTTTCCTGGCAATTTTTCTAACAAATTTTGCAATAACTGGTCAATTAAAGACAAAATGTTACCTACAGGAGCCTCAGAACTATTATACAGAATATAAATGTTCTTAAGAACATCACTTACCACAGGCATGTTGTTTACTTTCATGGGAAATTTCATGTTTCAAATACATTTCACTTCAATATCATTACTGAAGACACTGGAGTAATAAACCACTGCTTATAACAAAGTGGTAAAAAATTCTTGGGTAAGGATTATGCTTTAGTAACACTAGGCTCACACTGTCAGATTTGTTTATCACCCAGTCACTGTGCTTTTCACATTCACTCAACTTTGTTTTCAATTGTTCTAAACTATCGAACAGTATCGCATCAATCATTTTCGCATGTGTGTCCACACTTTCTTGGATAGCAATTTGAAGAGCACGATTTTCTAAACGCCCCCTACCAATTTCTGGGCCCTCTCGTACTGCAGTTTGACGACTCGACAGGTAAGATGGGCATCCAAGCAACTTCGATGGGATAGCATCTGAAAAATTAATAACGAAGTATAAAACCGATCTCACAGCATACAAGTGAAATAAAGATAGTTCTTATGCCACTGTCCTTTACTAAGAGCGTGTTTGATAACTCATCTTTTCTCAAGTGTCGACGATCCAACGGTGCTGTCAAGAGTGTACCAGTTTTCGGCTCATACATGCTGGTACTGCTTAAAATATCGTCCTTGTTGAATTGCAGTTCGCATATCTAAAAACAAGCATACAGTTCTCTTTAGAAAATACAACGAAAATTAATGAGGTATGAGATTATAAATACATTCTCCTGTTTACTGTATTTTGTTTAGCTGAACTACATTTCAAGTAACTACGACACACTAACCAAACAAACACACTGATACTTACAACAGAGTGCTTAATCGGTGTCCAGTCTTGTCTGTGAACAGCCGATAACCATTTTCGTCTTAAATTATCGTCAGATGGAAAATAAAATACACTGACTTTAGGTCGATTATCGTAATTGCCCCTGCAATTCGGCATACAACACCTTCGGTGCATTGTAACTGAGTACAGGTCAAATAACCACTCACGATCAGCACGAAGTACAATATGGAGACGCTACGAATCACGTGTGTCGGTACCTAGCTTCTCAGACCCCTACCCGTGACGTCACAGGCTCCTTAGACTCACGATGTGAGGCCTTGTTCCTAGGTGGCGTTGCTACATTCCTGCCAAGTCTTTCTGTAGTATCGCAGAAGGAATATCCACTCCTTGTAGCACTATTACACGTCTTCGTTCGGGCCCATTGAGGTGTTAATAATGACATCTTTGTCGCCTTGAAGGCATTCTTGACTAACATCACTTCACCATGATTGCTCTCAAAGATAAATCAGCACAGATGATTTGTATCCTCATAGGTGCGCTACTAATGTAAACTTTCTATAAAGAAATTGTTTGTCTATGAGAAAACTGAAAACACTGATTCCGAAAACTTTGTCCTCTTGTAACGTATTCTATTGCTGAGCAAAACTGTTTCCTGGCCCTGTGTTGCACATGTGAACAGTGTCGTGAAATCAAAATTTAGACTTCGTGGAAAGCAAAATTTGAAAGAAAGAAAGTGAATCTAATTAAATCCCAAAGAAAACTACTTGTGTCCTCAATGGGAACTACAGAACTAAAACTCAGTACCGAAGTACATTATGAAATGCAAAGATGACATGGAATATCTACAAAACACAAAAATAAATTAATACTGTACTTAGAAGAAAATAACTATTTGATATTACCAATACCGTTCACTGAAATTAATCTGACTTCTGTTTCGCACCTGACAACAGAGACTACATGTGGTTTGCTCAAAAACGCAGACTGATGTACGCGTTTAAATAAAAGTGACTTTCCTCTTGTTCGCTATGCTGTTATTCGTGTCTGGAGTACTGACGTTCTCGAAAGCAAATACAAATCAGCAAATGCAGCAGCTAAAGATAAATAACCTATGCTAAATTTATTTGTCAGAAACAAACTGTGACTCTGTGTGGCCTGAGGTGCAATGCACACACAACAAAATCATCACAACTTTACTGTGATTCATGGAGGTGGGTTTTACTCTGAATAAAATCGTTCTTGAGAAGACAAACGCTCATTATTGAGAAAACACAGCACAACATAAGTAGACTCTAACAACTACAAATATTTCAAACGTACCTTTAAAATTCCTCCAAAATCTACTCCATCAATATAAATAACATTTCCATTGTAAAGTATATCAGTATTTCTCCCGGATTAACAAATAATAAACCTCTTTCTCTGAAAAGTCAACTGCTCGCTTCCATGTCTCAAATAGGAATGCGCAAGAGCTGCACTACTGACTGACCAATAAGTCAACCACGATAAACTAAAAGCAGAGTCAGGAATCTTATTCACTACTCAGGCGAGCGTATTCATCTTTGTCCCAGTAGAGTACAAGTGAAATATTTACAATAGCAGAAGGCATGTGAGAACCTTGCATCATCTCTTGCACCCCCCCCCCCTCTCCAAGAAAAAAATTTCATATAGATTGTCTTACCTGTGGTAAGACAAGGAGAAAGAGTTTCTTAAAAAATTACAATAAGTTAGAATAACAAATAACATTACAAGCGTTAAAATTCAGGTTACAAAATGTACGAAAGAATGTTCTGATTTGAGTTTTACATGTTAAGATTGTCTTTTCACGGGAAGAAGGCACGCACACAAGCTCCCTAGTGCTGCAGATTGTAGGAAAATATTACATCACACATAACCATTGAAGATTTGCTTCAGTGCCTCATATTATTAATCCTCTGGCTATTATTTGAACACAATAGAAGGTTAAAAGTTGCATCACTTGGCACCAGTAAAGATACTGTTGATGTCACTTGTCATTAATCCTATGGCTAAGAAAATATATTGACACATATCTTGAAGCTCCGTCACCGACGAGGACGCTGACAGTCTAGTACTGAGCCCACAGGTTAACAACGTTGCTAACATGAAGAATGTTTCAAGCTTAATGACAACCAGTAAGGAAACTGAATGTCGATCGCTGACTACATTCTGAAAATCGGCAGCAAATGTAGAATCGAATATGAGTGGATTCAAGGAATAAGTTTTCCACTGACAACTCTTATGTCTAGTTGATGTCTCGTAAACATGAATAGGCTCATGGTAGCAGTTTCTCACTGATAACTCACATGCCTATTTGAAGTCTCGTTGATATCTTCGCTCCCACTACTGCTATTTCCTTTAACTGTGTGAAATACTTAGTTAAATCACTGACAACTTCGTTGAATGTGTGGTTTTTATAATATATTACAAAAATCTGAGCTGCACATGCAGTATTGCCTCGCTAAGAAACGACCGTATTCCTAGCAAATAATTGAAATGGTACAGGAGCACTGAAAGAAAATGTAAGATGAAACTTACATACAAAAGATGAATATGTGTAGATTACAATAATCAGTGTGATCAGAAAACTTCTACATACAAGAAGAATTACTCAGATACAAAGTAAACTTAACAAAAGAAGCAACTAATTAACAACTTATCTTTTAATGGTGACAAATGACAATGAAAATGAACAAGAAATTCTAGTTTACACACAGTATTGTTACAGAAAATGATTAGTTGCTCAGAACTAACAACTAACGTGTAAGATATAGGAACATCGGAAATAAAATTACATACACGAAAACATGACACAGAGCGTAAGAGGAAAAAGGTATGTAGACCAGAAATAAAGGGCAAACAAACAAAGGTGTCATTGTACATGTAAAGGAAAATGAAATGGTATTAAGTGCACTCTAAAGTCAAAGTCTCAGTCAGTCATTTTGACCGATATTTTATCCTAGTGTCATATACTACTAAATGCACCAATCATCTTTCTAGCCTACTACACTTTCACTGAAACTTCATACTTTTCTCATAATATCGGTTACCTCAATTTACTTGGCAAAAGCATAACATTCACATACAATAGCTTTCATGAAAATTTACCTGCCAAAACCATTATGTCAATCTGCTGCATTTCATTATCACATCATCATAACCACATAATTATTCAACCAGCCTGTATTCATTTATATTTCTACAAATCAAATAACCACATAATATAATGATTATTCAACCAGTTTATATTCATTTATATTTCCACATTATACAGTTTTATTTGACCTGCCTACTCAGACATTATATTACATTAATTTTTCCTTTCTGTACATATCTCTTTCTCATTTCTTGGCGCATCTGTTATACTTTTAAATTACCCTCTCTACCCATATACACTCTTTTCATGATTCTATTATGTATAGTCTCTAACAGTAAATGCTTATCCTAAGTGTGCTCTCATAAAACTATGAGCACCATGATACACACATATTCGCAAAAAAACAGTTAATCGGAAAAGAACGCAGCCAAATTTATTATCATACGCATATTAACATGACAAATATTTCATCAGGAAGCCAATGCAGCAAATTATCTTGTCCTGTGCATATGCAGCAAAAATCATTACGCTAAATCAGTAAACAAAATGAAGAACACATTCTTAGGCTAACACAAATCATGCACAAAAGTATCATCATAAAATAAATACAGTAACTAAAGCAAAGTATGCCGTCACAAAACTGCATAATATCAGTGTCGTTACAAAATGCCAATAAGAAGACGGTGTTAAAAAGTATGTTAGACGACCATTATTTGTGTAATAGGTGAGTTCACATAAGGCAATAACAACGTTAAGCAATAGTCATAAAATAATTATTTTACCACAAAATACATCTACAGCATCCATGTTTTCCATGCCTGTCTCACGTCATCATAAAAACTAGTCGTTCAAAGATGCATTCTACATGTAACTATGTCTCTCAAATCTGGATTATATGCATTGTAGCCTACTATCTCTTAATATATAATCTGACATGAAGACAAAAATGTGTGTAATTAGTTCCAAAAGTAAAAAGTACATACTCCAACAGGGTAATGCACTCATGTGTGATACGCAGCAAATCAAGAAGTGATGCCAAAGCATAGAATAGAAATATGTCAGAAATATATGCCATAATACACAATTCAAGTAGTTTTCAAGACGGTGATATCTGGGCAAAATGCAAAAATCGCTGTTTCACATTTCGTTTGGTGTGTGACACATGATGCAGTCCTTTGCTCTTTTTAGTACGTATTGTTTGCACTTCTACTGCGCTGTCCTTTGCTATTGGACAAATTCTGTGACGTTCATTGCACACTAAGAAAAATGTATGAAATAGATACTTCCTTTTGTGAGACAAAGCGTGGGATTTCACAAATACTTTTTGACCAATCTGTAGCTTTTCGAAGTTCGCCTTAGTTCGTTCCGACTTCTTTCTGTGCTCTGCAGCTTTCTTAATGTTACTTATTGGTACGTCTGTTGCTTTTTTGTGATGTAATGTGGGTGAGTTGGGAAATAGTACAAGCCCTTCGATTCAGTCTGGTGGCTGTTGATTCTTAAGTAAAAGTAAGGCAGACAATGAAGCAGAATCTTGTGGCAGTACGTTTAAAATACGCTGAAACATTTGTATGTGCTTATTCCTACACTGATGTTGTCTGTGACCGTATAGCCCGCTAAGTTTAACGGTTTCTTGCATAAGGCAGTCTGAAGAATTAGCTAGTGGTCACTCAAGAGATATACACATGGGTTTAATTTTGCAATTTCTGTAACTTCTGGCCCAAATATCTGACTGGGAACCATTGGCCGAGATTGCCTTGTCAAGATGTGCTGCTACACGTAGGAAATACTTTACAAATGCATGAGACAGAGTACAGGTAGTGGCTCTGAAGAATTATCTCTACAGCAATGAAGGCACATAAATACATGTTCTGAGTTCTTACGAAAGGGCCTAGAAGATCTGCAGCTGTTAACTCTATTAACTTTGTAGGAAAGATGAGAAATAGTGGAGCATGTGCGTAACAGTAGATGGCTTTCCTTTTTAACATAATTCCGAAATCCTCTAATCCATTTCACTGGAGCAACAGGGTGTGCATAGTTTGTTGAATCTCTTACGTGCTCCAAAATGAACGTCAGTGAGATGGCGAAATCCTTGAACTAGCGGGACAGAGCGGATGAGGTTACATTTGTGGAAAGGGGCCAAAATAAATTACTGTCAGTTGCACTCAACATATAAACTTTATTTCTCAAAACACACAGCCATACAAGCAAGACTCGAAACTCTCAAGGTTTTAATGAAAGACCTCCTTTGACTTAATTTAGAAAATCCAAGGCACAAGGCCTAAGCAAGGAATTGAGGTACAGGAGTTCTTCTGGAGGTTTGACTTCTTTAGAAAAAAAATTTTATCTTCAATATAAATAGGCTGAAAGACTTAGCTTAAATTTTTCTCATAGAACTCGGCTGAAGGCCTCACATTAATGAAGAACAGTGTTACGGCTTAGGGCCAAGACAAGGATTTAATCTAAATAGGCTGAAAACTCGGCTGAAGGCCGCATATCAACAAAACAAATGGTTCAAATGGCTCTGAGCTCTATGGGACAACTTCTGAGGTCATCAGTCCCCTAGAACTTACAACTACTTAAACCTAACTAACCTAAGGACATCACACACATCACCGAGCGAGGTGGCGTAGTGGTTAGCACACTGGACTCGCATTCGGGAGGACGACGGTTCAATCCCGTCTCCAGCCATCCTGATTTAGGTTTGCCATGATTTCCCTAAATCGTTTCAGGCAAATGCCGGGATGGTTACTTTGAAAGGGCACGGCCGATTTCCTTCCCAATCCTTCCCTAACCCGAGCTTGCGCTCCGTCTCTAATGACCTAGTTGTCGACGGGACGTTAAACACTAACCACCACCACCACCACCATCACACACATCCATATCCGAGGCAGGATTCGAACCTGCGACCGTAGCGGTCGCGCGGTTCCAGACTGCAGCGCCTAGAACCGCTAGGTCACTTCGGCCGGCTCAACAAAACAATTTAACGGCTTAAGGCCTAGGAAGAAGAGCTTTCAATTTGAAAAGGCTCAAGGCTTTATCTTAAAATATTTCATGTAAAACTCGGCTGAAGGCCACACACCACGCAGAAAACAATTTTATGGATAAGGGCTAAAGGGAAGAGCTTCTAAATTTTAACTAAAATAGGCTAAAAGGTTTATCCTAAAATGCTTCACATAAAACTCGGCTGAAGGCCACATACGAAACCCGAAGAATCTCACGGCTGAAAGCCCAGGGAAATAAATTTTCCATTTTTATTTTAAGCTCGAAAACTCGGCTGAAGGCCACATACCGAACAAGAAAATTTTTTTACGGCGTAAGGCCTAAGAAAAAAAGCCTTGCAATTTTAATAAGCTAAAACCCGGCAGAAGGCCACACAGAGCACTTACGACTAAAAAGAAAATCACACAAGGAGCAGCGCTCAGAGGGTTCCAATGGACGGTCTGGGAGGAAACTCTAACCATAGTTTAGGTGAGACAGGCAGCCAAGCGTAACACTAAACAATCGGGTTGCAGCACGACCTACGGACAGCTGACGAACCAACCAACCGCCAAATCAATTCCGTTGCAACCAGCCAACAGCAGGACAACCAAATCCCCAGCGAAGACGAAGATCGCAGTAAGATTATGTCTTAATAATTGGCGTATAAACTACAGTCAAGGCACAATAAACACTCAAAGAGAAAAGGAGAACAACTCCAAGCTGTCGAACTACACGCTGTAGAGACTTCCTCGCTGCTCCGCCGCAACCGACAAACTCCCCACACCCGGGAACGGTCAATAGATCAAATACACGTCGGCCGATGAGACGACCGACCGAACGACCAACTAACGGTTGTTCCCGTTCCCGTCTTCTTCAGTCGGACAGTGCATGTGTGTCGGCAGCGGTCAGCGAGTACTGGCTGTGCAGACCTTACTGGGGCTGCGTCGCCGGCTCACTGCTGCTGCGCCCCGACTAACTGCTGGTCCGTCTCGCACTGACTTCCAGACACACGACTACCCGTAGAAACTATCGGCCGCTACAGAGATGCTGCGACAGTGCACTATCGATACGCGCTGCTGCTGCCACTCACGGGCAAGTAAGGCAGGAAGTTAGTGGCGCCAGTAAATGGAATAAGAAAACGAGGCGGCAGTACCGTAATCGAAGATGACAAACATAAATTGCATGAACACGAGCCGTGCACAGCTCAGATGGTGTACCAAATAGGTTCGTTTACGAAATCATCAGGAATACATAAGACCCAAAGTGAGTCGTGGACAGTACAGCGGTTGAAGAGAATGTCCTTATGTGAAAGTTGGTGCTGTCTTATCTCTGTGTTTGTTTTGGCAAGCTACTTATTTTTCAAATCTTTCCAGACAGGATCCTTAACCTGTTCTTGTGCAATATCCTTTACACAAGAAACAATGAAAATCTCAACGGCAACTTTCCGAATATAGAGTATACTGAAGTTTTTCTTAAGGTTCGTTTCTATACTAGCTTTTTATAATCGAATAGGTGCAGGAGATAAAGTGTCAGCAACAATATTTTGTGAATCAGGAATATGAATTACCATGAAACGGAGTTCTTGAAGATACAATCCCCAACGTTTTAATCTGTCGTGATTCAGTTTGGGAGACACTAAAAATTGTGAAGTGCGATAATCTGTATAGACTTCGGTGTCTTTGCCAGGCAAGAAAAAACGAAATTTGGAAAACGCTCAGATGACTGCTAGAGCTTATAATTCAGTTACTGAATTATTTCTTTCTGACATCGTTAGAACACGGCTATGCTTCTATGCCCAATGGTACTATTTTCGTCAAATTCCTGGAATAGGTGAGCAATTAACCCAGCTTTTAATGAATCTGTTGCCAAATAAAAATCACTCGGCAGGTCTGGGCATGTAAGAATTGGAGCATTCAGAGGTGCGTCCTTTAGACTTAGAAACTCTGCTTGCGTCTGTTCGTCCCGATGCCATATTGTGTTGTTACTAGTAAGAGAAGAAAGATTTGAGGTGGCAAAAATTTTCATACTCAACGAGCGATGACAAAAATTTATTAAACCAAGGAAGCTACGACCTTGTCCTTTGGTTGTAAGAACCGGAACGTCTCTGACTGCCTCAAGTTTTTCAGTATCAGGATCTATGCCCCGATACAAGATGACCTCTCAAGAAACTTTACTCTGGTCTTGCCAACATCCGATTTCTCCAAGTTGACAATAATTCCTCATTCTTCAAAAATCTGTAGCAAACTATTGAGGATACAGTTATGTTGTGACCAAGATTTTTCAGCTATAAGGATCTAATCAACGTGTGAGGTAATGTGTTGCTTCAAGTACTCAGGTAAGGTAGAGTTTCAACTGCGAATGAAGGCTGCAGAAGAAATGTTAAGACCAAATGATAATTTGCAAAACTGATCGCATACTCCTAAACAGAGAAATCCATTATATTTCCTACACTCTGGGTTTAAATCTGTTTGCCAAAAACTCTCGTATACCATCAAAATTCTGAAGTACTTCATCTACGAATTGGGATCCACCAGTCTTAGGTAGGATAATGGTGTTAACATGTATTGAATGTAATGTGAGCCTGACAGACCCATCCTTTTCTCTAATACTTGCATTTACTTCTGCATGAACCAACTGCCGGTTCTATGACACCTTGCTGTGCGGTGGACTGAATTTCAGCTTTCACTTGCTCTCTGTAATAAGAAGGAATAGTACGTAACTTAACACAAAATTTTTTGTGATCTACGACTTGATATCTGTACTGAAAACCTTTTGTATCTCCTGTGCGGTGAGTAAAAACAATTTAGTGTGAATTCAACTCTCGAAACAAATTCCTCCTATCTGTATCATTGTAATGGTACACTTTGTGTATTTTCGATTGGATCAAACGGTGTATATCTATTTTCTGATCAATGTCGTCACAAAAGTACGTAAACAACGTCTGTCATCATGAAAGAATTCAGGCGGAAAACGTTTTGCATGTTCTGAGAAAAAGCATTGGTGATTCATTTGCTCACCTTGTGTTGAGATGAAATCTTCAAATTTCAGAGTAATTGACTTACTTTCAGTTTCTATGACTATCCCAAAATCCTTAAATTTTAAAACTGTTTTGTGTCCATTTAAAAAGTCTACTCCCAATACCATTTCTGCCGATAAGAGCGGTAGAATTAAGAAACACATTACAAATTTATGGGCTTGACATGTGGTATCCAAACAAGTTTGATGTAGTGCATCAACACGTGTGCCTGAAATAGCCCTTAGAACTTTGATTTTGCGTAAAGGTAATGCAGGACAGTCTGTTATCTTTGTACATATGTTGAGTGCAATTTCACTAATCACAGATATGTGGCTACCTGAATTAAGAACCGCAGACAAAGTGATATTACCCAAAGAAACATAAATCACTGTTCGTGCGATAGATTTCTGTAATAAAATATCTCGTATGTATTCAGCTGCGACGCATCCCATTCTGCCTATAATGTCGTCAGCTGACGGTGTTGCGAGTCACTGCTGTGTGTTATTTCCATGCTGCTGGTTTTAGGTCGGCTTAGGAGGTCTCACTTCAACTATCTCAACGTATCGCATCAGGCTTGATCTACTAGCGTTTTGCCATTGTTGACTGTGTCGTTATCTGTTACTGTTTTGACAATATTGCCCACTTTGATGACTGTCTCCGTAATTCCTGTTTTGCTGCGAGTTCTGTGGCCTTGATCTATGAGAATCGTATCCGTTAGAATATGAGTTGCGCCTTCAGTTGTTCTGGTTACTGTGACAGTGACCGTATTCGTTTTCATATTGTTAGTTCTATCGATTACCGTGATCATGATCGTCACTACAGAAAAGGCTTCCATCACGACAAATGTTTTGGTTTACCAGTGTGCATCAAACGGATGATGACCGTTTTGTTGTTTGTAATTGACTCTGTGATAATAAGCTTTGCGAAAGCGTTTGCCATTTCTATAATCGTACAATGTAAATGAAAGTCGCGAGTCACGATGTATGTTGTCGTTTTCTCGATTGGTACGGTTGTCGGCGTCTAGTTCCATATATTGTAGCAAAGCTCGGAAAACATCAAGGTCGTCCTGGCATATTTTTGCTAGTACTGCTGACGCAAATGTGGAGCAAATTTTGTTAAACAAATGCCTATCAAGTCAGATGTAGCGCACGGCTTTGTGAGATATTGGTTCCTAAGTAACATCCTCAAAATATCTGACTGGGCTTGAAAACTCTGACTGATCAAAATTTTTCTTCGTTATTATACTATGCTTTACTTGATCCTGAATAGCTTGCGGCCAATACGCAGACAGGAAAGTGTGGTAAAATCAGCTTCACTTTGATAATCTCTTATTGCAGTCCAAATTTACATTGCTGGCTCGCTTTCGAGGTATCCACACAAGAATTCCAGTTTATAGTCCAAAGGCCAATTTGGTGGTAATGAAAACAAAAATTGATCTAACCAGACTTGGGGATGAATGTCATTGCCAAGTTCCCAAAAATTTTGAATTTATGAACAGTGAGCAAATGCTTGTAATTGAAGTAGTTGTATCGGTGAGAATCGAAATGTCGTCCATCACGCGTGACAGGCGCATCACTATCATATCTCGCTGAAAGGTACTGTTCCCTGGGAAAGTCAAAAAGAAGATACAACTTGTAAGTTTCATCACAAATTTCATATCGTGGGTGTGAGTGCCGACACTGTGGCCGTTCGCGTGGTTATTCAGTGGTTTGGTATGTAACTAATTTGTAAATGGATATGATAATCTTATTTTATTACATTGAGTAATTACTAAATAATTTTTCTCCCGGCTAAAGATTTGATCAAGTTGCTAAAGAACTCCAAGTTAACGTCGTGTTAAAAATGTTGTCTGTAAGTTGTGAAAGTGTCACTAAATCACAGTTCATACAACGGATTCTATACAACTATGGATTATGATGGAAACAGTTATCTTCAGCAAAATTATCATTAAAACCACAGAATATCAGCCGCGCACAACACTGACGTATGTTACCTGAAACAACATTCTTCGCAACCCGTTCGTAATTAATTTCGGCCCCATAATACTGCGGGAAGAGTTTGACAGAGCACTGAAAGACCTGAGTCGAAACAAGGCCCCCGGGTGTAGACAACATTCCATTGGAACTACTGACGGCCTTGGGAGGGCCAGTCCTGACAAAATTCTACCAGCTGGTGAGCAAGATGTATGAGACAGGCGAAATACCCTCAGACTTCAAGAAGAATATAATAATTCCAATCCCAAAGAAAGCAGGTGCTGACAGATGTGAGAATTACCGAACAATCAGTTTAATAAGCACACCTGCAAAATACTAACACGAATTCTTTACAGACGAATGGAAAAACTAGTCGAAGCCGACCTCGGGGAAGATCAGTTCGTATTCCGTAGAAATGTTGGAACACGTGAGGCAATACTGACCCTACGACTTATCTTAGAAGAAAGATTAAGGCAAGGCAAACCTACGTTTCTAGCATTTGTAGACTTAGAGAAAGCTTTTGATAATGTTGACTGGAATACTCTCTTTCAAATTCTAAAGGTGGCAGGGGTAAAATACAGGGAGCGTAAGGCTATTTATAATTTGTACAGAAACCAGATGGCAGTTATAAGAGTCGAGGGACATGAAAGGGAAGCAGTTGTTGGGAAGGGAGTGAGACAGGGTTGTAGCCTCTCCCCGATGTTATTCAATCTGTATATTGAGCAAGCAGCAAAGGAAACAAAAGAAAAATTTGGAGTAGGTATTAAAATTCACGGCGAAGAAATAAAAACTTTGAGGTTCGCCGATGACATTGTAATTCTGTCAGAGACAGCTGACTTGGAAGAGCAGTTGAACGGAATGGACAGTGTCTTAAAAGGAGGATATAAGATAAACATCAACAAAAGCAAAACGAGGATAATGGAATGTAGTCAAATTAAATCGGGTGATGATGAGGGAATTAGATTAGGAAATGAGACACTTAAAGTAGTAAAGGAGTTTTGCTATTTAGGGAGTAAAATAACTGATGATGGTCGAAGTAGAGAGGATATAAAATGTAGACTGGCAATGGCAAGGAAAGCGTTTCTGAAGAAGAGAAATTTGTTAACATCGAGTATAGATTTAAGTGTCAGGAAGTCGTTTCTGAAAGTATTTGTATGGAGTGTAGCCATGTATGGAAGTGAAACATGGACAATAACTAGTTTGGACAAGAAGAGAATAGAAGCTTTCGAAATGTGGTGCTACAGAAGAATGCTGAAGATTAGATGGGTAGATCACATAACTAATGAGGAGGTATTGAACAGAATTGGGGACAAGAGTAGTTTGTGGCACAACTTGACTAGAAGAAGGGACCGGTTGGTAGGACATGTTTTGAGGCATCGAGGGATCACAAATTTAGCATTGGAGGGCAGCGTGGAGGGTAAAAATCGTAGAGGGAGACCAAAAGATGAATACACTAAGCAGATTCAGAAGAATGTAGGTTGCAGCAAGTACTGGGAGATGAAGAAGCTTGCACTGGATGGAGTAGCATGGAGAGCTGCATCAAACCAGTCTCAGGACTGAAGACCACAACAACAACAGCAACATCAGCTAGAAAAGTTTGTTATAACGATCGTGCTCTAACATTCATGATGGTGTCTGTTTGTTCTATATCGTGTCTCCCTGCCACATTCGCGCAACGTCGCTCTGAGCGTGCTTTTAGGGAATTGACTAGTTTGC
This sequence comes from Schistocerca gregaria, assembly GCF_023897955.1. Taxonomy (NCBI): domain Eukaryota; kingdom Metazoa; phylum Arthropoda; class Insecta; order Orthoptera; family Acrididae; genus Schistocerca; species Schistocerca gregaria. The sequence continues at coordinate 377,265,871 of NC_064924.1, forward strand.
TGGTAAGGAGACGCCAGACCACACATGACATATAGAATTCAGAAGAGTTCAGTGAGACTAGCGATGATATAACCAAATACTTAATGATCTCAGCGTCAGCTCCACTGCACTCCCTGTAAAAGAATCTTAATTCTAACTAAATTTAGTGGAAGGGGTTCAAGGCTTTCCTATTTTTAGTTAGCTGGTAAACTAACGTCGAAAAAGCAGTTAAGTTTACCATTGGAAATTTTATTCTACTCACAAAACATTGTTTATAAATTGCACTATTGATAAAAGGAAATATTTTAATACAGGATGATAAAAACCAACTGTGTTGAACAAAAATGTGAGCGAATATTCCCTGACTGGGTTTCCAAGTTTACAATGGATCAAAGGATGACCTATGCCATATCACATCTATAATCTAGGTTTAAATTAAGTTTCACAAAAGAGAAAACTACTAAAATGGTCTACAGTGACCCCCAATTATCTTTAATTACTTATCTAAATTTTCGTAAATTCAGTGGCTGATGTGGCTTCTCAATAACTATATAACAGAAAAATCATCGCGTTTCAGATTTTAACTTACCTAGCAAATGTGAATACCATGAGCTTCAGTTGACGATCGACAGTAGTATTACGTAAAAGGGGGATGTGACAGATGAGACTTCTGCAGTTCTGAGTGAAGCTTTATGCGCTGTTATGCGTTCATTACCTTGTTGGTGTTCGTTAGGGGGCCGCGGGCAGCACAGCTCCATCCAGCTCGCCGTCTCGGAACTAACCCTTGTCCTCACTTCTCCTTACCACCATTTACGGAAGTTGGTTTAAAAAAAACTATCTGGCTGTGTTTTCATCTGACCAATCAGGGTCTCAATGTTAACCTTAAGCTCCGCCTACAAAAATTCTGTCTATCGAATGAGAAACGTTATACTTTTCGTGGTGCGGCAATGTTTTTAAAATTTGCAACGTAACAGAGAAGCGAAAAAGTCTCACGCTAAACCTTGCAGCTGGTGTGGTCCTTTTAGCGTTATCGTAACATCTATACTGTTCTTCTGGAGGGCTCTATCTATTAACATGGGCTGGGGGTGGTCTTAACGTAACAGAGACGCGAAAAAGTCTCACGCTAAAACTTGCGGGTGGTGTGGCCCTTTTTGTGTTATCGTAAGATCTATACTGTTTTTCTGGAGGGCTCTAGCTTTTAACATGGGCTGGGGGGTGGTCCTTGACGTAACAGAGACGCGAAAAAGTCTCACGCTAAAACTTGCGGGTGGTGTGGTCTTAGCGGTCAGCTGGCGACGTCGGTGTCCGTCCATCCCTTATCGTAGGACTTCTACCTTAACACGGTTCTGCTCTCGGCTTCTGTTCTCGTTTTTCCCCTCGGAACTGCGTCTGTCTGACGGTGGGATGGTATGACATGCATTTAGGCGTTCTTGTGTTAGTCTGTGCTATTCCATTTGCTCACTCGTTACTCGTATTACTTTAGTTAATGTAATGTCTCGATTTATTCGGAGCTATGTGACATACTACTGGATTTGCTTATCATGTCAGGGTTTTCATGGAAGGTGTTGGATTTGCCTGACACCTTACAGTGCTATGAGCACTGTTTTTAAAGAACCAATCTGATTCGAATCATTTTCATTAAAATGAGTGCGGACCCCGGGTGCACATTTATTTTTACACATTTGTATTACCTTCGGCATTTATGTCTGCAGAGTTGCGTAATTTGAATTTGCCGCTGAGACAATTGTTAAGATGGCGGCAGATAATTGATAGAGACATTCTATTGTTAGACCAAATAAGTAAGTATTTGAAATGATTATTAAACTCTATAAACTATATTTTCATATTGTGCGCTATTTAGACCTCATCAAGCAAACATTTGATTTGTTTCTAAGGAAAACACAGACAAAAACGCGATACAAATCGCTATCGTCAATGGCTGCGCTCGTTGCAGCGGAAAGAAACAATTAACACAGATAATGCTTACTGAGAGAGGAATTAAAGTTACAAATAATTATTCACTCATATTTATAACAATAATGAACTCTATTTTCAAGTAATAATTAACAAATAATTACAATTTCTTAACAGACCTCAGTTTGATATGCGACCGGAACTTACGAAAGCCATCCAACAAAAGATAAAAACAAAGGAAGACAAACGCAGATCATAAAAGGAATTTACAATTATCACTGTCTTTGGATGATACACATCGATATATCCAATTACATCATAGAATATTATATAAATAATTAATATTTATAAGTTTTCACTGTTTTTTCATACGTCGAATAGATAATGTTTATAACTGTTAGAGGCATAATTTCCTCTCGTCGCACTGTAGCCAAAAATTTATCTCGTGGATGTTACAACACGCAATCATTGGAGTCGTCATTACTATTTAGTCTGCGTTCGATAGGTGTCAACTGTTTATGTGTTATTTTGTTGTTGTTGACGAACTTCAGTTTAACTTTTAAAGAAAGTGCCTGATATTCTGTTGCGTCTGAAAATGGTCAGGATGTGTGGCATCAGAACAATTACCGGTACTTGTAGACAAATTTGCCATCTTTGTCGTTAAATCTTCGACAGTCTCTGTTAACGTACTAAGTTGTTCTGTTCAGTTTTAATGCGTCTACCTGTTCATTAATTGTTTCGACACTGATATTAAGGTGGTCACGATTTTAAGTGAGTTGCGGGACTGTTGCACTCAGTACAGTGGTATTTATGTTTGCAAGAAACTTTCTTTGTCGTTCTGTTGTGCAGTTTTTAAATAATATTGTTCTGTTTCAGGGCTGCGTAGTCTTACCTCTAACGTTGTAACAATTGATTGTAAGTCATTTCTAATCGCTTGTCGAATGTCAACAAAAGATTTTGTTGTTTTTTTTTTCAAGTCTCTTGATATCTTTACTTATTTCTTCCTGTGATTTTGCATTTTCTTCTGCTTTTCATTCAAGTGTTTCATTCATGTTTAGCAGCAACTATAACAAAGTTGATTTACTTATTCCGCAATTATGTTCACTGGATCTGAAACGACTGAGTGTGTATTGCCAGTAACTGATGTTGGCTCGAGTACTGTCTGGTTAAAAAAAATTTAAGCAAAAACCAAATCAACTGTAAGTAAGTTGTTGCGAAATTTAGTATAGCTGACGCGACTTTTCGCGTGCTGATTCTGCTTCTGTATTTCACTATTACACATCTTTTCTGTTTCATTTCGTAATAAAGAAAGCAACTGTGTTGGAAGGTTATTTGCATTCTCAGAAATCTCAGGTGAATTAATTGTATCGACTGTTGTCGTTGTTCTGTTTCATTAATAACTGAGTCATTACCTTGTGACGTGTTTGCAAGGTAGTAGCGTTGAGAGACATAACGTTAAAATGTAAAAACCGAACTACCAAACAAAATTTCTGTTGTAGTTACATAACTGAAAGTAATAAGTTACTTTTCGTAACAGAAATGTCTACGAACAACATAGGTAACACTGAGATAATTCACACAGCTTGTACTATTGTCTGCTTACGCAACAGAGATCTTCGCCCTCAATATTATTTTGCAACAGGAGAGCCGGCCGGAGTAGCCGTGCGGTTCTAGGCACTACAGTCTGGAACCGAGCGACAGCTACGGTCGCAGGTTCGAATCCTGCCTCGGGCATGGATGTGTGTGATGTCCTTAGGTTAGTTAGGTTTAAGTATTTCTAAGTTCTAGGGGCCTGATGACCTCAGATGTTAGGTCCCATAGTTCACAGAGCCAGTTTTTAACGTATCCGTTAGGACAGCGGGACGAAATTTGGCATTTATCGGCAATGGCAGCAGACGACTGACGGCAATGCCTATGCCAACACAACATTGCCTGAAGCGCCCCTTTTCGACACATCATCATATATTTTGGAGCCTAGACGATTGGAAAACCGTGACCTGGTCAGATGACTCCTGATTTAAGCTGATATGAGCTGATGTTTTAATTACTTTTAGGTTCTAGGCGACTGATGACCTCAGAAGTTAAGTCGCATAGTGCTCAGAACCATTTTTTTGCAAGAGGAGAAAAAAATTTTCAGAAAAATCACAGACAAAAATTACAATAAAGTACAATCGCTGAAAGAGAAAATACAAATGGTAGCATATAAGGGTGTAGCGCTGATCGGCTTCTAAGACCCTGTGTTGCAATCTAACCACTTAATAACGAAAAAGTTCGGCATGTGAAAGCTTTTTATAAATAACTGTCTGTATGTGAGAAAGCTCATCACAATGATTTCCAAAGCTTTCTCCTCATGTGACGTGTACTGGTGGGATATCATATTCTGTTACTGAGCAAAACTGAGTGCTGCCCGGCCTTTTGTTGTGCATGTGAACAGTGGCATGAAATAAAACTTAAACTTCATTTAAAATAAAGATAATGAATCTAATTAAATGCCAAAGAAAACTAATTGTGAACTCAATGAAAACAGTGTAATTAACATCCAAACTACATACTATTTGCTCAAGAATGCAAGGTGAGATCTGTTCTGAAATAAAAGTGACTTACCACTTGCTCAGCACGCTGTTTTTTGTGTCTGGAGTGCTGACGTGCTGGAGTGTAGGTGCAGTACCTAAATATAAATCAACTACTCTCAATTTGTTCGTCAGAAATAATCTGTGACTTCATGTGGCGTAAGGTACAATGCGCACACAACAAAATCATCATAACTTTACCATGAATCACGGAGGTGGGTTTTACTCTGAAGAAAATCTTACTTGGGAAATCTAACTCTAATAATTTGAGAAAAAACAGTTCTCTTTTAAAATTCCTCCAAAACCTATACCATCAATATAAAGAACAAGAACGTAGGCCTATTATAAATGCGTTTCATCTCCATAATAAAATATTTTAATATTATCTCCCGGATTCACAAACAATAGACATCATTCTCTAAAAAATTGAACTGCTAGAGGGATTAAGGTATTTTGTGAAAGGAAAAGGGAAATTTATCTATTGGCAAGAACAAGTAGGAATCCCGCAGCAGCTGCACACTACGAGAACGACATGAAAATACAAAAAAAAAGGTTATTAAAATAAAGAAACACCCAAATAATGTCAAAAATCAGTACTTACGACAACAGACTTAATGAAATGTAATGAAACGAGAGACAGGACAACCAGCCACAGTACTACACAAAATCATTACTGAACTGGATGGAAGGACTATAAATGATAACTCATAGGTAGCAAAGAAATTTAACAATCATTTCTTAAATATAGTAGAAAGCAAGGAACAAACAGTACAAGAACAAAATCATAGCAGTATGTTGAAAATGTAACTTTTACGAAAATCAGTCATATGGATGTCTCACCAACGTCTCCTTCTGAAATTAAGAAAATTATACCTTTACTAAAAATATGTTCCCATGTAATGAGCCCAGTGTTATCTGAAATATGTAATGCATCACTAACTCAAGGCATTTTTTCAGAAAGACTGAAATGTGCCATTGTTAAATCTCTCTTTATGAAAGGCAATAACAGTGGTGTCAACAATTACAGACCTGTTTCAGTGCTGACACCATTTTCCAAAATATTTGAGAAGGTTATGTGTTCTACAATAGCATCTCACCTTAGAAACAATAGTATCCTTAGCAAATCACAGTTTGAGTTCCAGAAGGGTTGCTCTATTGCGAATGCCATTTACATGTTCACTCACCAGAAGCTAAAAGCATTAAATAATAAAACAGTGCCGGTTGGTATTTTCTGCGATCTCTCTAAGGCATTTGACTGTGTAATCACAGTATTCTCCTAGATAAATTGATGTTTTATGGGATTGATGGTATAGCCAACAAATGGATGTCATATCTAACCAAAAGAATGCAGATAGTTCTATTTAGTAATTCAGTATAGTCCAGGGACATAATTCTGATGACAGAAATCACTTAAGGGGTTCCCCAATGTTCAATCTGTTCCTCATATATTGAAACAATCTTCCGTCTAGTATACAACAAGCAGAATTAGTTCTTTTGCAGATGACACTAGTATAGTAATCAGTCTCAGCATATGTACAGAAACAGAAGAAATGAAATACAAAGCTCTTAAAAATATCATTGACTCGTTTTCTGTGAAGAGACTCACCCTCAATTTTAAATAGACGCAACATATTCAGTTATGCAGATCCAGAGATACTACACCAATGACAAGGGTAATACAGGGTGAAAAAAATAATAAATAGGCGGAAACTTAACATTTTCTACGGGTCCGTATTGACGAGAATCTAAATTGGACAAAACACATTCTGGAATCCTAAAACAACTTAGTTCAGCCACAGTTGCCTTTAGAAAATTGCAAATCTTGGGGCGAGAAAAATCAGTAAGTTGAGATATTTTGCAGATGTTCATTCAATAATGCCATATGGAATAATGTCCTGGGGTAACTGTTAAGAAAGAAAGTCTTCACTGTGCAAAAGCGCCTGTAAGAATACCATGTAGTGTTCACCCAGGATCATCTTGTAGATGATAGTTTCTAGAACGAAACTTTGTAACAATGTCAGCTCGAAGACATAAAAAGCGGATATCGTTTTTTGAGTATTTATGCATCGGCGTATAGACAGGAAAAAATTTCTGCCAGGTACCCATTTAAATTAGGTTCAAGATGGCTCTGAGCCCTATGGGACTTAACTTCTAAGGTCATCAGTCCCCTAGAACTTAGAACTACTTAAACCTAACTAACCTAAGGACATCACACACATCCTTGCCCGAGGCAGGATTCGAACCTGCGATCGTAGCGGTCGCGCGGTCGCAGACTGTAGCGCCTACAGCCGCTCGGCCAACTCGGCCGGCTTTAAATTAGGAAATAAAGTTAATAGAATACAAGGTGTAATTAAAATCATATTTGGAGGCTACCGAATGTAAATATAATTATTACTTCATCCATGTTCGTAATGTGCTACTATCCTACAACTGTGTATTCAATCAATGAAAGGCCATCCTAGTTGCTGTATGTACTTTACTTCAGTCTTCCACCAGTTTCGGACTTCACATCCAGGCGATTCCCAAGTGGATCAGAAACTACATTTGTTGATGTTTAATACGGCAGATACATAATATTTTACATAATACAAGATGAGAAACGAAACATGTTCATAAGTATTTTTTCTTTCATTAGCCTCACAGGAACAGGTGGCTTAAGAGAGTGGGACGATATTCGACATTTCGCGCGATTTTCATACCCCTGTAGATAAGGTGGTTTTTCTAGGCCAATTTGAGTTTCAGGAAACGTACTCACAGTTGCAAAAAGTGAACAACCAACCGAGGTGAAACCACGCACAGACGTCGTGAGGTTGAGCAGCCACCCCTCATTGCAGATGTCGGACGTCGTAGGCCGATCAGACTGGCAAAATAGGGTAGGCGGCGAACTGTGGCGGAACTAACATCAGACTTAGTCGCAACATTGCACGGAACATTCCAAACGATGGGCCTCCGTCCGCAGCTCGTGGTCGTGCGGTAGCGTTCTCCCTTCCCACGCCCGGCTTCCCGGGCTCGATTCACGGCGGGGTCAGGGATTTTCTCTGCGTCGTGATGACTGGGTGTTGTGTGATGTCCTTAGGTTAGTTAGGTTTAAGTAGTTCTAAGTTCTAGGGGACTGGTGACCATAGATGTTAAGTCCCATAGTGCTCAGAGCCATTTGAACCATTTTTGATGGGCCTCCACAGGCAAAGGCTAATGAACGTGCCAATGTTGACTCCACGGCATCGGCAACCACGACTGAAATGGGCACGTGACTGGCGGCACTGGACGTTGGCGCATTGGAAGAGAGACCCATGATGTGATGAATCCCAATACCTTCTTCAACATGGCGAAGGGGGGTGTGAATGCGTCATCTTCCAGGGAAACAGTCCTTGATACCTGTACTGTGTGACGGAAGCAAGCTGTTGGAGGCTCCATTATGCTCTGGGAAACATTCACGTGGGCATCCATGGGTCCAGTGGAGGTCGTCACCTGCAAGGTACCTTGATGGCCAAGGAGTATTGTATACTGGCTGCCGACCACATACCCTTTCTTGACGTTCATGTGTCCTGATGGCAGTGACATTTTTCAACAAGATAATGTGTCATCTCACAATGACAGGAGTGTGGTGGAGTTGATGTTCTGATCTCCCGACTCACCAGATCTGAAACTGGTCGATCACATCTGGGAGGTGACTGAACGTGGCGTCAGACCTCATCGCTCCCCTCCCCGGAGTTTATGGGAATTAGGTGACTTTTGTGTGCAGATGTGGTGCCAACTTCCTCCAGAGACCTACCAAGGCCACACTCTTTCCGTGCCGCAGCGCGTCGCCGCTGTTATCCGTGCCAAATATGGGCATACCGGGTATTAGGTAGGTGGTCAAATCGTTCTGGGTTGATCAGAGTACTTATTGTCCGCCCCCCCCCCCCCATAAAAGAGTGGTCAGCGCGACAGAATGTCAATCCTAAGGGCTCTTATTCGATACCCGGCTGGGCCAGAAATTTTCTCCGCTCAGGGACTGGGTGTTGTGTTCTCCTAATCATCAGCATTTCATCACCACCGACGCGCAAGTCGCTGAAGTGGCGTCAAATCGAAAGACTTGCACCCGGCGAACGGTCTACCAAACGGAAGGTCCTAGTCACAATATTTTAAGGTATTTATTGATAGTCGAGGGCATGGTATTGGCGAATAAATACGAAATAGAAGTGCTTTTGTTATTAAGAAGTACGACGCGAAGATCCCTCAAACGCACATTCATTGCATCGTACATCTTACAGCACTGGTTCTGCTATTTCGCAATTTGAGATTTTTTCTCGGTTAGATAGACCACAAGTGTTCTGCAATAAATTGTTCGTCTCGACTTCCCCTACACCACCGTGCCACGCTGCAGACAGCTATCGCTTTCACCCTGTATATCTTACGTCGTGCTGTTGTGAATCAGTGGGTAATGATAAAAAAATAAAAGTCGGGTAGATTTAAATGTTACATGCCCGATAATATCGTGAGGCAAATGAGCATGTCATGGTTATAGAAACTGTAAAATTCGATATAGTTAAGTACTGTCTTGCTTTAATTTTAATTGCATATATTCTACATTCGAAATTTCAAACTGCATGCTTTAACAATAAAAAGCTAAAAGTAATTTTTAGATTATTTAAAAGACTGAAACACAGAGGTACTGTAAATGATTTACTCTTTTTAAAAGTCCTATACTTTCCAATGGATTACATGTACAAATATGACTACTTCCACATCGCCGGATTGAGCGTAGTTCGTGGTGAAGACGATGTGGCCCTGTTCGCTTGTCCTCGCTATTTCCTCACTTTTGTGCATTGTGCTCATCAGGACAAACTGCTTGTTCTTCCTTGGAACGTAAGATTCGGCCATGGTATCCTTAGTAAAAAAAGAACTGTGAAGTGTGAGCTCTTTCTTTCCTTGATATATTATTAGGGAGTTCAGACTTATTTTTCTTCACTGTCCACAGTATTATAAGAGAAGTCCTTGGCCTATTGCATATCATGTGAATAAATTGTTACATGTCACATTTTGTCCTTTTAGCTCATGTGTCAGATCCACGTAAACCATCATACCTAAGTTTTTCTCAGGTGCTATTCCAGGTAATTTTCCTGCATAAATTTGAGTATTGAAAAGGTGAAAAGTACCACTATTACACAATGTCCATATTTTTACGTCATATTTTGAAATTTTGACCGTTTGATTGGACAACGTCCTCGGAAAGTCACCAGTTGTTCATCCACTGTTACGTTTGTGCCAGGATTATATAGTTTTGAAAGTATTCCCACCCACTTACGGAAGAACTTTTGCAGATGCACACTTCTCATTTACTCTTCGTGCTCTTCCATCAGACTTGTCACGTAACATACGCGAGATGCTTGCGAACTGTTTCAGCGACATTACGCCAGGAAGGATGGCTCTCCCTGCTCCTAGACCCCATAGACTCTTTGCTGATTCTCCATGTGATTTATACACACCAGCCAGTAATAATAGGCCAAAATGGGCTTCAAATGTAGTTTCATCTAATGCTTCCATCTATCCCAACAAACTGTTTGACTCTGAATATTAGTCATTTCCACCACAATACTCTGAACGTTATCATTCATCATAACTTGAAAAGATTCTTTTATATCACTTACGCTGGCGATAGTGTATCTTGTAGAACCAGGGGTCAGTTTTATAATGTTTGCAACAGATTCTCCTCCAGTTTGCGGATACGTTTCTAAGCTCTACGTGTTTTTTTGTGTTCAGACTGAATCAGTTGTAAAACTTGCACATTATCAATTGAGGTATCAACATTCGAAATGTCTTCTGAATTAGATGGAGGATAAATGTTGCCGTCACTAACATGTTTTTTTTTCTTCTTGAAAAATATTCTCCTCGCAGTCAGAAGCATTTACTAATGCTTGCAACTGCTCATCGGAAAGAATTCGTTTTGTCATGATAGCCACGATGGGTACAGTACATGAACTGCATCTGCACACAACATCTGATAAAATGTAACTGTTAGCCATAATGTGCTACGGGAATTTGAATGGAAACTGCGACTTGCAGAGCTGCGTAACCTTCGCCCATTTCAACAATAAGAAATCAGATAATCATTTTGCCGTAAATAACCATTATGCACATACCTCAGGCCTTACATATGATCAAATAAATCAACCGTCTTCTGCCTACTGCAAGGGCCTGGCGAGGATAAAGAGTGTTTTGTATATATCTCGTGGAGACGTACATTCAAGATGTAGGTAAGGTCGTACTTCGGAGCTTATTGGGATGCTACACATGTGGAAAGCGTTTTATAATCTGCGATGAAATAAAATATTTCTTAATTTATTTTTTAGGCGGAGAGATGGAAACGCACTCTTTGTTCAGTGCTAATTAGACTAGTCTGCGCTGCCTGATTTGCATAAGAAACCAAAACCAGGAATGATGTACAGCAAGTTTATTCTCACCATTCATCCTCATCTTTTCAATGCAAAGACAATTAAAAAACTGCCAGGGACAGAAAATTAGCACAACACGATTCTTCGATAATGGTGGCAGCTGAAAAACATCAGTTTCCCAGTTGATATCATGCGGTTCTTCTGTTACTATATGCCAGTCATTCTGAAGGAACTATGACGAAATATTTGATAACAGTGCACGTTAAAGATCTTTGTCAATGAAATATGATAAATATTTGATCAAATTTGTATGTCACAAAAATTTGATAGTGCAATGCTCGCATAGAGCCAGAACGTGCCTCGATTGCTGCGCCATCTGTAAAGGCTTGACGATTTATCTGTGCGTAAGCACTGGGCTGATCAAATTTTTGTCTGGTGAGCTTATTGGTCATTAACAATGGCACTTTGAGATCCACATGAAAATGACCTGGAAGCGAAAGTCGTGGAGTTAAATTAAGTTCGTGCCAGGAACTGGAGCGACGTTTCATTAAGTATAATTCGAAATCGTGAAATTTACGATACCAACAGTGACGATGCTATGATGTAACCACGTGGAATTCGTTCTGCCCCGCTGGTGGACAGTTCTCGGTACAGAACTTCCGACGGTCTACAGTTTGTTGGTCGATGTAACACGTCATCCTGGAACCGTCAGAGGCTTGCCGGAAGCAGAAGATAACATCCGCCACATTCCAGAGAGGTCAGTCCACGTCACAGCCGGTGAAGTACTCGCCGGAGCCCGCATGCAGCTTCCCCAGGATCGCTGGTATCTGATAGTCGCGTAAAGCAAGCGCATGTGTATCTGACAGAAAATCGCTTCAGACCTCTCAGCATCTCGGAATTACAACGTTTCTCTAGATGGGACGACTACAATTCTCATTCACCATCAATAATAAAATCCACTGTGGTTGTAAAAACTAGTTATTTTTAAAAAGGAGAGAACAATCCAATTTCAAGACACGTTTTCCCTCTTCAGGCGCATCCGCAATATTATAAATCATTAATAATACCTATCAGCATGCTTAAGATAAAGCTAAGCAGAGCCAATAAAAGTTCTTAGAAAAACCATGTATGTATGTTAAAATTTGAGTCCAAAAAGGATGCCGAATTGATGCTAAAATAGGTTAAAATATATTCAAATAGCGCATGTCGGGTTCAGAAAGGTCTGGGCTTAGGAGGGCGCCACACATAGTTTCGCAATAAAAGACAAGAGCGGTCTTTAACACAGTGCCTCATAGACGTCCAACAGACCTGTCGAAGCACAATCCAAAGATGAAATGCTGGAGGGACCCCGTAAGCTGCACTGCTCACACCATTTGACCCTCAAAATTCGGATTAATCATTTTAATGTACGTATAGGATTCTTTCTAAGAATTTCCGTTGGTACTCATTATCTTTCATTATTTTTATCAGGTGAACACGTATCATTAGTGATTTATAATTTTGTAGATGCACCTGAAGATGGGATACATATCCTGAAACGGGACTGGGCTTTCCTTTCTGGCCGGCATCTGGTGACCGAGAGGTTCTAGGCGCTTCAGTCTGGAACCGTGCGACCGCTACGGTCGCAAGTTCGAATCCTGTCTCGGGCATGGATGTGTGTGATGTCCTTAGGTTAGCTAGGTTTAAGTAGTTCTAAGTTCTAGAGGACTCATTACCTGAGATGTTAAGTCCCACAGTCCTCAGAGCCATTTGAACCTTTTTTTTCCTTTTTGGAGATAAATAATTTTTACAACTGTAGCGGATTTTATCACTGATCTCGGAATGAATTTCTGTTTAGCTGCAGGAAGAGCTCAGCGATATTGAAACATCGGGTTTAGCATAAACTCACGTTATTGGTCCACACATATTCAATTTTACAACAGTGTATTGTAGAATCAAGTCAAGAAGTACACTGGAAAAACATGCACTTACACACAGTTTGATAGTAGCCTACAAACAGAGATAGACGTTTGTAGATAAGGTTGAGACCCACCTAAAAGAGAAGCACTGTTGAAGTTTCGACACCAGCAGAAGGAAAGGCTGTTTAAAACGTTTCGCAGTTCTTGCAGACTTGTACGTTTAATCACAAAAAAGTTTACCACGTTTCCGGTTATAATAGCTGAGCAACACACTCGAATCTTAGACACTTCGCCTATTTTGTCTAGTCACATTAATTTAACCACCGCCTACGTTCGACGCCAACGTGCAACAACCGCTCACAGACTGCAGGTGGCAGCAGTAGCAGTAGAGGGTGTACAAAGCGTGTCGAGGCGGAAACGGTGTGGTTTATCTGACGTCTAAAAGGGCATGACCTTTGGCGTTCGCGGCAAGGATGGAAGCATTTCCGCAAAGGCTAAGTTTGTAAATTGCTCGTGTGCCCAGTGGCTAAGGTACACGGAGCACGGCAAAATGGCGCTGTCGAAAACCGGCGCCGGGTCAACTGTGGTGCAACACGGACCACAGACGACTGGGATGGACAACTGCTGCGGAGACGTGTACGTACTATTGTTCAGAAAGTGACTGCCCAGATCAACCAAGGCGCTACCGACAGTGCATAACCAACCATCGTTCAGCGATAGTTGCTGCGAATGGGCATCCGGAACAGGTGGCTTGTTCATGCTTTAAGTTCCCCAGTATATGTTTCTACAGGGTGGTCCATTGATCGTGACCGGGCCAAATATCTCACGAAATAAGAGCCAAACGAAAAAACTACAAATAACGAAAATTGTCTAGCTTGAACGGGCAAACCAGATGGCGCTATGGTTGGCCCGCTAGATGGCGCTGCCATAGGTCAAACGGATATCAACTGCGGTTTTTTAATAGGAATCCCCATTTTTACTACATATTCGTGTATTACGTAAAGAAATATGAATGTTTTAGTTGGACCACTTTTTTCGCTTTGTGATAGCTGGCGCTGTAATAGCCACAAACGTACAAGTACGTGGTTTCACGTAACATTCCGCCAGTGCGGACGGTATTTGCTTCGTGATACATTATCCGTGTTGAAATGCACCGTTTACCAATTACGGAAAAGGTCGATATCGTGTTGATGTATGGCTATTGTGACCATAATGTCCAAAGGGCGTGTGCTACGTATGCTGCTCGGTATCCTAGACGACATCATCTAAGTGTCCGGACCGTTCGCCGGATAGTTACGTTATTTAAGGAAACAGCAAGTGTTCAGCTACAGGTGAGACGTCAACCACGACCAGCAACAAATGATTATGCCCAAGTAGGTGTTTTAGCTGCTGTCGCGGCTAATCCGCACAGCAGTAGCAGACAAACTGCCCGAGAATCGAAAATCTCAAAAACGTCGGTGTTGAGAATGCTACATCAACATCGATTGCACCCGTACCATAGTGTATTTTCTGTATTTCACACTTTGCGCTGGTGCATTACTCTAAAATTTCTTGCCGTAGCCTCTTCTACTTACATCGCCCTTTCAGAGAATCTTCCAAGCGAATCTAAGTCTTCCATTCGTCTTCCATGCTAGTGATTTCACACGTTCTTCGCATTTGCTATTGAACCGTCATATTAATCATAGACATTTAAATCAAGAGACAGGCTCCAGAATATTATTACCGTACTTATCTTGTAATCGGTTACTATCCGTTTATTTCTCTTCATTATAGGGAATTATCTTACATGTCTCCAAGTTTAAATAGAGTTGTCTCTCACCTACCCAGATAGCCAAGCGCATTGGAGCTATGCTTCTTGGATTCGGGGAGGGTAGCCTGCATCATATTGACGAGGGTTGACGAGCCGGCCAGCCTAGGTGTGTTTCTAGGCGATTTCGCACATCTAACTAGGTAAATACCGGTCTGTACCGACGTCCCCTCTCAAATACCAATACATGTTGGACAGCGATTTTCAAAATGTTCTCACACGTGAACATGAGATTTAGTCTAGAAGCAGACAGATGAAGTACACAATTGGCGTTCCGGTGTCAGGAGAAGCGTGGTGGTGGTAGTATGGACAGGCTGCCCATATCTACTTCCGGATATGACTGTAGAGTCTGATCCAGATACTTTCCCTACAAATCTGTCAGGGACTTCATCAGAAAAGTGGCAACGCAGACCAACGAAATGCCTGGGGCGAACTACAGCGTTGACTATAGATGTAGCAGGTATGGTTTTCTCGGAACAGGATTCGTAATCGGATGCTGCGCAGTTGATTAATGGAAGTCGGAGGAAATATTTATGTAATTGTTTCTAAACGAGAACAGTACTATGTATAAGTGACACTTCATTTATTCATATCACAAAATTACTTTGATCATAATTAGTTGCGGAAGACGAACTAAAGATTGTATTATATAATGGAAATAAATGTATGAAAAAGAAAAGAGAAGAGCTAATGTATTAAATCAAACGAAGAAACTCTAAAACGTAAATGTTTTATTACCGAAACATTAACTGAGAAAAGTACCACCATTTTAATCTATTTCTTAAGGGGTAGCATATTAAATCTGCTCCATTAGAATATTTGTTACTCGTAGCATATTAAATCTGCTCCATTAGAATATTTGTTACTCGCCAATGAGACTGCTGGAGAGCTATATACGATCGTACTGTAGTATGGAGTATTAGGAACTCTCCATTTATCACCGCAACAGATGATCTCTTAAGCTTTGTTACGATCACGTTTGAGAAGATGACCGGCCGATAAATGCTGAATGCCTCGCACACGTAGTACTTGCACAACAAATGAAAAACAACACTGAAAAGTCTTTTGGGACGCACCTCTATCCATCATCTGAGAGCTGTTTCTGGTGTCTTTGGATTTTCCAGATCTCGAATGCGCTTGTGAAGGGTCTTGGAATGCCTCTAAGTCTCCATGCAGTAGATATATAAACAGCGACTTTTTTGGGTGAACCGAGGTAGGTTTTGAGGAGGCAACCTTCCCTGTTAACCGGTGGTATATTACGGCTGGTAATTTTGTTGCTACTGTTTGAGTTATTAATTTTTGAAGTTAGAAATTCAGACTTTGAATTTTCACATTAGATAAAATTTCCTTTTCAAAACTATCGGCTTAATCTGAACCAGAAGTTCCGATCTTTCCCACATCATGAGGGGAAGTTCTCTTGTGATAAATACCGCACTAAAGGAAGAGGTGTTATCTTTTCCATCATCGACGGCGCTGGTAGCAACAAACAATTTGAATCTGCAGTTGTGTGTGACAGTAATGAAATTAACAACATTAGTGTAGTGTCTAGAAAGCCTGCACACTCTGATCGCTAGACAATCAAACCACTCCTATTAATGAGTTTTATTACAATAAGAAAGTTACAGTGCTTAACTTTGGCAACTACATAAATGTGTCGCAAGCAAAGGGTGACATACAAAATAATGAATCTTCTCCAGTATAAACAATCCTAAGTCTACGCTACAAAGTACAGGCGAAGTTACTAGAGTTGACGCTGCTATCGAAGCCTCTAATCTTGCAGCTGCTATTGAACTGGGCCGTCACTAGGCGGTCGCGACGCCTATGTCCTCTTCACATAGGGACCGGTGAATATCGCGTTGTCGTCCTGGAGAGGGGTCGGTCAGCGTGCTATTGGCTGCCTTCATCTCACTCCGGCGGTTGCTGCGGCCGCGGTGTTCTCGGGATGCGTGAATCTGGGGGAAGAGATACAGAAGGATCACCCTGCACATGACAGTGGCGAATTTGATTATGCAGTCGACGCTGCAGTCCGTCTGCACCTGAAACGAGATACATGTATACGCCAAGTTGACGAAAGTTCTCGCCTCTCACCCACGGTCTGCTGCCACCAAAAACTCTGAAAAACACAATATCGTGTGGCGCGAAACGATACTTACTGCCTTCCTTCGGCGCCGGATGCTGAGGAACGTGGAGCAGTGTCCGGTGGCGGCGGCCGTGAAGCAATTCCGCCGGTGATGGTCCATCTCGTGGTAGCGAACGGCAGGGGGCGCGAAACTGTTGCAATACTTGATCCCTGGTGTGTGCGGTGCGAAGTTTGGCCATCTGTTTCTTCACTGTCCTGACGAAACGTTCAGTTTCTCCGTTTGGCTGTGGATGGAACGGTGCGCTAGTTAGATGCTGTATGCCATTGCGTTCACAGAATGTTTGAAATTCATTTGACGTGAAGTGAGGACTTTGTCCGACACTATGACTTCTGGCAAACCTTCGAGGCAGAAAACAGAGGACCACACCTGAACTGTGCTACGTGACGTTGTCGTTTCACTGGCACAGCAAAAGGAAACTTGCTATAAGAGTCTACCACAATCATCCAAGGAATTTTCCAATAAGGTCCCGCAAAGTCTATGTGCACACGTTGCCATGGAGATTGCGACTTAGGCCAAGCAGAGAACATTTGTGGCGGAGCGTACTGATTTCCCTCACATGCCTGACAGTGTGACGTCATCTGCTCTATTTGAGTGTCCCCACTCTGCCAAGTACAGTGTCGACGCGCCAACTGTTTCATACGAACAATCCCCCAGTGCCCTTGGCGAAGGAACTGCAACACTTCTTTTCGCAAGGCTTTGGGGATCGACACACGTGACAACAAGATGCAGCGGAAGCGTCAAAGTCTGTATCAGGACCAATCGGAAGATAAGAAAGTGCTTCCGTATTACCATGTTGAGCTCTCGGACGATACGCAATCTCGTACTGGTACTGAGACAACAACAAAGACCATCTTTGCAATTTTTGGGTAGTTCGTACAGGAACCGGCTTCATCGGATGAAACAAGGACTGCAATGGCTTGTGATCCGTTACTAAGTAGAATGTTCTGCATACAAACAATGGTGGCATTTTGTTACGCCATACACAATAGCCAGTGCCTCTTTCTCTATTTGCGAATAATTACACTGAGCCTTGGACAACACTTTCTGATGCGAAAACAATACGACTGTCTTTGTCACCAATTCTGTGGGAAAGCACTGCACCGATTCCGTAAGAGGAAGCGGCCACTTGCAGTACAACCAGTTTGTCAGGGTCGAAGTGAGCTAAGCATCGATCACTGAGCAATGCCTGTTTATGTTTTTGAAAAGCTTCTTGGCAATGGTCTGTCCAAACAAATGAGACGTTCTTGCGACTCAAGCGATGCAATGGAGCTGCGATTTAAATAGCATTCGGTACTAAGCGAACATAATAGTTCATTTTCCCTAAGACTGACTGCGATTCTGTGGCATTGCGAGGAGCTGTCAGGTCACATATGGTGGCTGCTCGGATTTATTAGCTGAATCAGTACCTGAATCATACTGACCTATAATTTGCACTATGTGATGAAATCATTGATCTAACTGTTTCAAAGTCTGTTCTCTAGGTTTGACATCAGCTACACTGTACATGATCACATCACGGAATATAACATCTGAATATAAAGCACCACAAGCAAATTTGAATTTGCATTTCCTCATCATACTCTGCAAATGTGTTACCCACTCGCAATAAGTTTCATACTGTAGCAACCACTTGAGCCATTCCTCTCCTCTTTCGTAAAACTGGCGAAAAGGCAGTATGGCACTAGGAACTACAGTTGTCGCCTGTGGCGCTGCATTAGGTGTTTGATTTACCAGTAATTGCTATACCGTGTTTAGAAGAGTGGTGATCTGGTAAGTCTGAAACTGAAACATCTGTGTTAGCTGCATTGCATCTATCGCTTGCAGCTTTGGCGCCTGAGCAGGGGGTTGGATAGGTGGGTTGCTCATTGTGGAATAGGCGAATGCAATAAACAGACAATGCAATCAATAAAAATAAGCACACAAGCAAAGAAAATTTCTGCAACACCCACCTGAAAACACTGTTAAAACGTGTAAACACACCCTTGCAAAGAAGAGACAAGGTAGAATTAAGGCACCAGCAAAACTCAAACAAACAAAACTGTGGCAGCCAGGCTTTGGGTTGTCGCTATGGTATTCGACTAACCTTGCCTTTGTAGTGTCTAGGAAGCCTGCATACGCGAATCGCTGGACAATCAATCAAACCAGTCGTGTTAATGAGTTTTATTACAAAAAGAAATTTACAATACTTAACTTCGACAATTCCACAGATGAGTCACAAGCAAAGGGCGACATACAGAAAAATCAATCTTCTTCAATATAAACAATCCCAAGTCTGTGTTACATGCAAGCAACAAAAAAAATCTTCTTGGAGAGTTCCAAACTCTTCTGGATTTTCTGGAAGAAATAAATTACTTGACCAGGTAGCTGAACACGTTAAACGCCCGTTTCTCCGGTTTCAACAGGGTAACTGGCCCTGGATTGAATCCAGCTCATTGATTAACGACCACTGTACCAGCCTGCATGAATTTGTAGAGGATTTCCCACATCCACCTAGGTTAATACCACTTTAGATCCCAAATCCCATCTCAGACACACGATGTGCAGTCATTGGAAAACTATGTCCCATTTGACCTTGCCATTACACTAGACGCAGAAGGACAAGGTGGAAGGAACTAGTGCTTCTGAATACCTTTCGGGAGTGGCGACCCCATCTTAATAAGAGCCTCTATACGGTTACAGTTCATTCTTAATGAAACAGAAGAAGTACCATGCTAACTCTGACCCGGCCATGGCTGGATAAAGGGCACTAGAAAGCAAGGAAGGAAGGTTGTATGTTATTATCACTCGTGAGAACTACTCATTCCTCCATGATTTCGTTCTGCATAATCCAGTCAAACGCGTCGTTTGTAACAGCTGTTGAACCTAAGGAAACACCATAGTTGCCTTAAAATGCACACAATTGTGACATGATTTAATGAACTCACTTTCAACATCACTGATTCATTATAATTATTTTTAACTGCGGAATGCGCAGCTTTCGATACAGTTAGTGCAATACAAAATACGTTCTCAAGTCATTTAGCGCTTTACTCCAAGCTGTCATTTCTATGAAACGTATTCTCATGCTTCTTTAGCTATCTTCATTTCTGTTGCAGTTACCAAGTCCAGTGCCCCCTTTTTATTTCCGTTTTGTGTCACAATGAGAACATTCCGATCGTTTGAGTCATACTGACCACGAAATTTACTACCAATGATAATTATCTTTCTGTTTTATCTCCCAGAGCTTTTTTTATTTTCCAAAGAACATCAACTGCAAATTGTCCTTCATTTCCTTCTTCTTCCATATCACAGGCGTTGCTACTTTCGGATATGTTGCAGCATGAAGAAATAGGAATATTACTAGACTTCGCCGTTCGAAAAAGTCATGCATTAATTTCTTCCTGTAATTCAGAATTATTTTATTCAGACATGAAAACCTAAATTGTATTTCAATAATGTCCACATTCCTTTGTTTAGCTTCCCAATATTTTTTTGTTCTTTCTCTATAAAGTTTTGTTCTTTCTTCTATCCATGTACCTCCCCTCTTATTTCTGATTTATTCTGGAAACGCTCGAGTTTTTGTTCCTCTTCCCTGGATTCATGTCTGTTTTCTACATCTATGTTATCACCAATTTTTCTTAATTTCTATAAATCATTAAATTTGAATTTTTTATTTTTTGGCAAAGTAGTAGAATATTTTTTGTCAGCCTCTTCTTATCAATTTTAGTTAAGTGGCCATAAAATGTAATCCTTCACTTTCACATTGTTAGTATCCTATTCTCAATTTTTCATACATTTCCGTGTTGCTTCTCAATTTCATTTTAATACTTTCGATCAAAATTTGTCGACCTATTGTTCTTACTTCTCCCATTTATTTAAGTGTTTGATTGTTTTTATGGCGATGCGTTCTGGTTCATAAAGACATCCAGTTCTTGTCACCACATCGTAATGTCTCTATTTTTATTAACAGATAAATATTTTTATTGTATGTGTTCTTTGTATAGTGGAACACCAGTTCTATTTTTTTGGGTCCATTTATGTTAGCTACTTATCCCAGAGCATTGCATTACTTCTTCCAAGTATTTAAATTCTCAAACTTTATTTTTCCGTATTTTGATTAAATTTATTTTGGTTGGTCATGTGTATGGTTTTTCAAACAAAATTCTTCGAAAATGTTATCTGCTTAAGGT
This sequence comes from Schistocerca gregaria, assembly GCF_023897955.1. NCBI lineage: Eukaryota > Metazoa > Arthropoda > Insecta > Orthoptera > Acrididae > Schistocerca > Schistocerca gregaria. The sequence continues at coordinate 377,286,723 of NC_064924.1, forward strand.
TATCTTGTAGGTTTTCTGCTAAGGTTATAAAATCACCAGCAAAACGTAAATAGTCAACGTCAAGGTTGTCTCTCTTTCTTACAAGTTTCACGTGCTTGATTCCCTCTTCTTCTGTTATTATGTGTAGTATTTTTTTTTTTGATAAAAAAACGGAAAACCAAAAGCTTTTACTTTGTTACTGTCTCTCTCTTGTCATTGTCTCTTCATTAATCATTAAAGTACTTTGGTTGTATAAAATTTAAAATTGTTCACGGGGTTGATAAGTGTTCCATATTTTCACTGCATCTTCTACAAATTTTGTGTACCGCTTCTAAATGCCGACTTTTGCTTCGTGTCGTACCGCCCAACAAGCAGAATGGCCTGTACGAGACAGGCGAAATACCCTCAGACTTCAAGAAGAATACAATAAATCCAATCCCAAAGAAAGCAGGTTTTGACAGATGTGAAAATTACCGAACTATCAGTTTAATAAGTCACAGCTGCAAAATACTAACACGAATTCTTTACAGACGAATGGAAAAACTGATAGAAGCCGACCTCCAGGAAGATCAGTTAGGATTCCGTAGAAATTTTGGAACACGTGAGGCAATACTGACCTTACGACTTATCTTAGAAGAAAGATTAAGGAAAGTCAAACTTACGTTTCTAACATTTGTAGACTTAGAGAAAACTTCTGACAATGTTGACTGGAATACTCTCTTTCAAATTCTAAAGGTGGCAGGGGTAAAATACAGGGAGCGTAAGGCTATTTACAATTTGTACAGAAACCAAATGGCAGTTATAATAGTCGAGGGGTATGAAAGGGAATCAGTGGTTGGGAAGGGAGTGAGACAGGGTTGTAGCCTCTCCACGATGCTATTCAATCTGTATATTGAGCAAGTAGTGAAGAAAACGAAAGAAAAATTCGGAGTAGTTATTAAAATCCATGGAGCAGAAATAAAAACCTAGAGGTTCGCCGATGACCTTTTCAATTCTGTCAGAGACAGCTAAGGACTTGGAAGAGCAGTTGAACGGAATGGACGGATGGATGATGGTCGAAGTAGAGAGGTTATAAAATGTAGACTGGCAATGGCAAGGAAAGCGTTTCTGAAGAAGAGAAATTTGTTAACATCGAGTATAGATTTAAGTGTCAGGAAGTAGTTTCTACAAGTATTTGTATGGAGTGTAGCCATGTATGGAAGTGAAACTTGGACAATAAATAGTTTGGACAAGAAGAGAATAGCAGCTTTCCAAATGTGGTGCTACAGAAGAATGTTGAAGATTAGGTAGGTAGATCACCTAACTAATGAGGAGGTATTGAATAGGATTGGGGAGAAGAGAAGTTTATGGCACAACTCCACTAAAAGAAGGGACCGATTGGCAGGACATGTTCTGAGGCATCAGGGGATCACAAATTTAGCATTGGAGGGCAGCGTGGAGGGTAAAAATCGTAGAGGGAGACCAAGAGATGAATACACTAAGCAGATTCAGTAGGATGTAGGTTGCAGTAGGCACTGGGAGATGAAGAAGCATGCACAGGATAGAGTAGCATGGAGAGCTGCATCACACCAGTCTCAGGACTGAAGACCACAACAACAACAACTGATTAACAGTCGTGTAACAAAATTCAATTTAAGATAATACTCGATATATACTATGCTATAACGGCTTGTTTATAGCATTTGATCTCTCTTCCTAAGATCCTCATTTCATAGAAGAAATGCTGCCTTACGCAAGTGATAATCATTTTGGCTTGAGTTTTATTTTATTGTATCCCAGTGCAGCAATAAGAAATTATTACTAGGAGTATGCACTTCCGATCATGTATGACTCCATAAGAGCAGATTCCAGTAGAAAATGCAATTATCGTTTGTTTGTACACACCTACGAGGGTTGTCCAGAAAGTAAGTTACGATCGCTTGCGAAATGGAAACCATTGGGAAAATCTAGTAAAGCTTTGGATAGATGAGTTGGGCTGTGTCTCTAGTATGTGCGTCGATCGTGTCGCGTCGCTCTTTTCAGGTTTAAGTGAACAGTGAGCACGTAAATATGCGTAAGGAATAGAGTTACCCGCGAAGTATGAGGGTCTGGTTAGAGATTTCGCCTGTGACATGCACCCCACGTAACACAACTGTCGAGCAGTTCATTCTTAATGCCAATCTCGGCCACATAGTGCAGGGTCAATTAATACGCTCCTGCAGCGTTTCCGATGAGAAGTGTTTGATCACCCACAATACAGTCCATAATTGGCTCCCCCTGAGTGTCACCTCTGCTCACAAGAACAGCTGGATGTTGTTGTTGCTGTGGTCTTCAGTCCTGAGACTGGTTTGATGCAGCTCTCCATGCTACTCTATCCTGTGCAAGCTGCTTCATCTCCCAGTACCTACTGCAACCTACATCCTTCTGAATCTGCTTAGTGTACTCATCTCTCGGTCTCCCTCTACGATTTTTACCCTCCACGCTGCCCTCCAATGCTAAATTTGTGATCACTTGATGCCTCAAAACATGTCCTACCAACCGATCCCTTCTTCTAGTCAAGTTGTGCCACAAACTTCTCTTCTCCCCAATCCTATTCATACCTCCTCATTAGTTACATGATCTATCCACCTTATCTTCAGCATTCTTCTGTAGCACCACATTTCGAAAGCTTCTATTCTCTTCTTGTCTAAACTATTTAGCGTCCATGTTTCACTTCCATACATGGCTACACTCCATACAAATACTTTCAGAAAAGACTTCCTGTCATTTAAATCTATATTCGATGTTAACAAATTTCTCTTTTTCAGAAACGCTTTCCTTGCCATTGCCAGTTTACATTTTATATCCTCTGTACTTCGACCATCATCAGTTATTTTGCTCCCCAAATAGCAAAACTCCTTCACTACTTTAGGTGTCTCATTTCCTAATCTAATACCCTCAGCATCTCCCAACTTAATTTGACTACATTCTATTCTCCTCGTTTTGCTTTTGTCGATGTTCATCTTACAGGGTGTTTCAAAAATGACCGGTATATTTGAAACGGCAATACAAACTAAATGAGCAGCGATAGCAATACACCGTTTGTTGCAATATGCTTGGGACAACAGTACATTTTCAGGCAGACAAACTTTCGAAATTACAGTAGTTACAATTGTGAACAACAGATGGCGCTGCGGTCTGGGAAACTCTATAGTACGATATTTTCCACATATCCACCATGCTTAGCAATAATATGGCGTAGTCTCTGAATGAAATTACCCGAAACCCTTGACAACATGTCTGGCGGAATGGCTTCACATGCAGATGAGATGTACTGCTTCAGCTGTTCAATTGTTTCTGGATTCTGGCGGTACACCTGGTCTTTCAAGTGTCCCCACAGAAAGAAGTCACAGGGGTTCATGCCAGGCGAATAGGGAGGCCAATCCACGCCGCCTCCTGTATGTTTCGGATAGCCCAAAGCAATAGCACGATCATCGAAATATTCATTCAGGAAATTAAAGACGTCGGCCGTGCGATGTGGACGGGCACCATCTTGCATAAACCACGAGGTGTTCGCAGTGTCGTCTAAGGCAGTTTGTACCGCCACAAATTCACGAAGAATGTCCAGATAGCGTGATGCAGTAATCGTTTCGGATCTGAAAAATGGGCCAATGATTCCTTTGGAAGAAATGGAGGCCCAGTCCAGTACTTTTTGAGGATGCAGGGACGATGGGACTGCAACATGGGGCTTTTCGGTTCCCCATATGGGCCAGTTCTGCTTATTGACGAAGCCGTCCAGGTAAAAATAAGCTTCATCAGTAAACCAAATGCTGCCCACAAGCATATCGCCGTCATCAATCCTGTGCACTATATCGTTAGCGAATGTCTCTCGTGCAGCAATGGTAGCGGCGCTGAGGAGTTGCCGTGTTTGAATTTTGTATGGATAGAGGTGTAAACTCTGGCGCATGAGACGATACGTGGACGTTGGCGTCATTTGGACCGCAGCTGCAACACGGCGAACGGAAACCCGAGGCCGCTGTTGGATCACCTGCTGCCCTAGCTGCGCGTTGCCCTCTGTGGTTGCCGTACGCGGTCGCCCTATCATTCCAGCACATTCATCCGTCACGTTCCCAGTCCGTTGAAATTTTTCAAACAGATCCTTTATTGTATCGCTTTTCGGTCCTTTGGTTACATTAAACCTCCGTTGAAAACTTCGTCTTGTTGCAACAACACTGTGTTCTAGGCGGTGGAATTCCAACACCAGAAAAATTCTCTGTTCTAGGGAATAAACCATGTTGTCCACAGCACACTTGCACGTTGTGAACAGCACACGCTTAAGGCAGAAAGACGACGTACAGAATGGCGTACCCACAGATTGTGTTGTCTTCTATATCTTTCACATCACTTGTAGCGCCATCTGTTGTTGAAAATTGTAACTACTGTAATTTCGAAAGTTTGTCCGCCTGAAAATGTACTGTTGTCCCAAGCATATTGCAACAAACGGTGTATTTCTATCGCTGCTCGTTTAGTTTTTATTGCCGTTTCAAATATACCGTCATTTTTGAAACATCCTGTATATCCTCTTTTCAAGATGCTATCCATTCTGTTCAACTGCTCTTCCAAGTCCTTAGCTGTCTCTGACAGTATTACAATTATAACTGCCATTTGGTTTCTGTACAAATTGTAAATTGCCTTTCGATCACTGTATTTTACCCCTGCCACCCTCAAAATCTGAAAGAGAGCATTCCAGTCAACATTGTCAAAAGCTTTCTCTAAGTCTACAAATGCTAGATATGAAGACAATGCTGGATATGAAGACAAAATTTTTCCACAGACAATGAGCTGCAGGCGACTATGCAGAGAAGTATGTGGAAGGTGTACCAAACTGTTTCAAATAAAACATTTCTGGTTTTCACTGTGGTTTTTCATTTCGCGACCGATCGGAATTTACTTTCTGGACTACCCTCGTAGTTACGAGTTAACACGTGAAGAAACGCAGTTTCTCTGCTGAGCTGAGCGAGCGAGCTGCGGCCTACCTTCGTGGCGTACGCGCCGTGGCCTGCCTTTCTCGTTGGCCCCGCAACAGCAGCAGCAATCGCCAGGTGCGTCGCCACATTTCCCGCTTGTGGGGTGCGGTGCAGCCCAGTGCGCGTACTTTCGCTGTAAACACTGCAGACAACACAAAACACAATCGACGCCTCAGTGAATTCCCACGTTATCATCCCTACTGCTGATCCACGAATCTTACGCGAGATAACTTGAAGAAGCATGGCGAGTTAACCACCACAACTGTACTTGTTACTTTTTCTTTCGAAACGGAGTCGCGAACGTCTGTTGATGGAGAGATAACTGCACTACCGCAGGAGGATGTCGCTGCCTGCTTACGGAAGTAGCGCTGCCCAGAGTGACGTAATGCTGCCGGCGCGGCGCGACCTTGGCGGAAGCGGAAGACAACAACCAGAGGCGCCAGCCGGGCGATTGCCGGCAGCCTCGGTGGTCCCCTTCTCCCAGCGGCTCAGCTGACGTCACAGAACCCCGCGTTCCGTTGCCGACCGCTAGTGACGCTAAATGCTGTGCGCTCGTTTTGGTTATTAGGCCAACCAGCGGTACCTCTTAACGACAGTGGCAGACAGCCTAAAGAGGACACTGCGGGATTGCAATGGCTGGATACGTTTATAGGAATACTGGGTTGTTTGGGGAAGGAGACCAGACAGCGAGGTCATCGGTCTCATCGGATTAGGGAAGGAAGCCGGCCGTCCCTTGTCAGGGGAACCATCCCGGCATTTGCCTGGAGTGATTTAGGGAAATCACGGAAAACCTAAATCAGGATGACCGGCGGCGGGATTGAACCGTCGTCCTCCCGAATGCGAGTTTTAGGAATATACTGGGCGATTTTCTTAATCATAAATACCTGACATTTTCGGCTGGAGAGCGATCAGTTAGTTCAGTGTAAAGAAAGCTTCAGGTGTGAAGTTTTTTATTGCACTGGTTACTAGTTTCGACAGGACTAAGCTACCACGTTCAGATCCACAGAGTAGAGGTTTTTAAATCATGGTGTAACAAAAAATAGCACGTTCATTCACGCATAATAAAAAGAGAGTAGAACATTAAAAAATATAGCTGTGTCTTCAAAGGCAGGACAGAAAAAATGGTTCAAATTGCTCTGAGCACTATGGGACTTTAACATCTGAGGCCATCAGTTCCCTAGAACAGAACTCCTTGAACCTAACTAACCTAAAGACATCACACACATCCATGCCCGAGGAAGGATTCCAACCTGTGACCGTAGCGGTCGCGTGGTTCCAGACTGAAGCGCCTAGGACCGCTCGGCGGCAGGACAGATTCAGACAAGTGTGGCACATCAAGAAGTGCCGCATGTTGTCTGTTTAGAGAAATTTCCTAAGAACTTTCAGAAGAGTATTCGGGATATGGAAACTGCAAACACACCAGAAATGGCTCTCAAATGACTCTCAGAGGGCCGTCTGGAAAGGGTTTTACGTGTAGTTACTACGTGTGCAGTTACTACGTGTGTCAGGTCTTCGGCGTTTATCAACCACTCCTAATCTGAAACGTAACCATATTCAAGCTTAAGAGAGCCTTTATTGTGGTTACAAATGCAGAGTTCCCAATATACTGTTTTGTATATCGATTGTATTTATCCACTCCACCAAATTTACCGGCAAGTAACCAAAATTCTACTAGAGCACCGTTAGAAACAGATTAAAATCATGCTATGTTTCGAAGTTGATGTTTCGCTAATAAAACATTTAAGTTTTAGAGTGTCTCAGTTTTAATTAATTCATATGACAATTTGTAGCCGGCAGCCAATCCAGACACATGCAGCAACTCTTGATATGCCACACTTGTGTGACTATCTTGCCATGAAGACACAACTATATTTTCAGCGTTCTACTATATATTTATTATCAGTGCGTTTCGATGGTGCGAAAACAAACGCGTGGTTTATCGCACATCGTGATTTCATAAGCGGTACTCTGTGGATCTGAAGGTGACAGATACGGCCTGTCGTCTCTAGTAATCCAGTATACGTACACGCGATCAAAGCAAGTATCAGGAGCTTTCTTCCCATTTTCTTAATTGACACAAAAGTCTTTTCAGCCCTCTCCAAAACGTCTGGCTAGATCAAACTCTCGTTCCTGTTCTACAGTGACAACACATACCATTGGAAATGACACCTGAAAAATGCTCCTATTCGTTTGCCTACTGTAGGCGTGAACATTGCAACTTCTGTCACAGCAACTCTATAGTACAAAGATTCCGTAATAGTCTCCCATTTGGATCACCGAGACGGGACAGCCAAGGGGGAGGTGACCGTTAGAAAAAGGATTGAAAAATAAACAAAAGCATAACGTTTTATGAGTCGGAGCGTGGAATGTCAGAAGCTTGGACGTGGTAGGGAAGCTAGAAAATATGAAAATAGAAATGCAAAGGCTCAATCTACATGTAGTAGGGGTCAGTGAAGTGAAGTGGAAAGAAGACAAGGATTTATAGTCAGATGAGAATAGGATAATGTCAACAGCATCCGAAAATGGTATAACTGGTGTAGGTTTTGTTAGGAATAGGAAGGTAGGGCAAAGAGTATGTTACTGTGAGCAGTTCAGTGATAGGGCTACCAGAATCGACAGCAAACCAACTCCCAACGATAGTATAGGTATACATGCCTACGTCGCAATCTAAAAATGAAGAGACAGAGAAAGTATATCATTTATTGAAAGGCAAATACAGTACATAAACGGAGATGAAAATCTAATAGTCATAGGGGCCTGGAATGCAGTTGTAGGGAAAGGACAGAAGAAATGGTTACAGGAGAATATAGCCTCGGGACAAGGAATGAGAGAGAAGAAAGAGTAATTGAGTTCTGTAATGTATGAATGCAATCTTCTTAATTTCTGCACAACTGCTGCAACCTACATCCATTTTATTCATCCCAAGGTCACCCTCTATTGCTTAAAACTAGACGAACTTTCGGCCAAGCACTCCTTGGCCACTGTCAAGTGCTACGACTGCCAGTGGGCTGTTGGTGCACCCTTATATACGCTAGCTGCCGGCTGTGACGTCACTGGAGCTGATAATAAAATTAAAGCAATTTGGAATATTATTGAAAGGGAAACAGGGCAACCAAGAGCACAGGAAGACTTTAGTGCCATAAAACTGAATGACGAGTGTACTAACAAACAATCAGAAATTGAAAATATTTTCAATAATCATTTTTTAAATGTTGTGGAGGAAATAGGATCTAGATCTTCACTAGAAGAGGCAAGGCTTCTAATAGAAGAGGCCATACCTGTGCAGTTTGAAACAACTGTATTTCCACCAACCACTCCCTCTGAAAGCAGTAAAATAATAAACTCACTGAAAAGTAAAAGCTCTTACGGAATTGATGGCATTTCCAGCAAGATACTTAAAGCTTGTTCCCCACAGATAAGTAGGATTCTCAGCCACATGTGTAATAGCTGTTTGGAGCAGGGTGTTTTCCCCGAAAGCCTAAAAAATATGCCATTGTAAAACCATTGCATAAAAAGGGAGATACGACGGATGTCAACAACTATCGCCAAATCTCTCTTCTGACAGCTCTATCAAACATTTTTGAGAAAGTAATGTATTCAAGAGTTGCCTCCCATATTTGTAAAAATAAAGTACTAACAAAATTGGTTTTCAGAAAGGCTTTTCAACAGAAAATGCTATATACGCTTTCACTGATCAAATATTAAATGCTCTGAATAACCGGACATCACCCAATGATATTTTTTGTGATCTCTCAAAGGCCTTTGATTGTGTAAATCATGGAATTCTTTTAGATAAGCTAAATCATTATGGTTTGAGGGGGGCAGTCCACAAATGGTTTAATTCATACTTACCTGGAAGAATGCAGAAAGTTGAAATAAGTGATTCATGTAATGTTAAAACAACAGCTGATTCCTCAAACTGGGGGGCTATCAAGTATGGGGTCCCAGAGGGTTCGGTCTTAGGTCCTTTACTGTTCTTGGTATACATTAATGACTTACCATTCCACATTGATGAAGATGCAAAGTTATTTTTGCTGATGATACAAGTATAGTAATAACATCCAAAAACCAAGAACTAAGTGATGTAATTGTAAATGAAGTTTTTCCTAAAATTATTAAGTGGTTCTCAGCAAACGGACTCTCTTTAAATTTTGATAAAACACAGTATATACAGTTCCGTACAGTAAATGGGACAACTCCAGTAATAAATATGGACTTTGAACAGAAGTCTGTAGCTAAGGTAGAATTTTCAAAACTTTTAGGTGTGGCCATTGATGAGAGGTTAAACTGAAAGCAACACATTGATGGTCTGCTGAAACGTCTGAGTTCAGCTACGTATGCTATTAGGGCTATTGCAAATTTTGGTGACAAGAATCTCAGTAAATTAGCTTACTATGGCATCATATTCTGGGGTAATTCATCGTTGAGTAGAAAAGTATTCATTGCTCAAAAACGTGTAATCAGAATAATTGCTGGAACCCACCCACGGTCATCCTGCAGACATCTATTTAAGGATCTAGGGAACCTCACAGTAACCTCACAGTATATATATTCACTTATGAAATTTGTTGTTAATAATCCTACCCAGTTCAAAAGTAATAGCAGTGTGCATAGCTATAACACCAGGAGAAAGGATGATCTTCACTATGCAGGGTTAAATCTGACTTTGGCACAGAAAGGGGTAAATTAGGCTGCCACAAAAGTCTTTGGTCTCCTACCAAACAGCAACAAAAGCCTGACAGATAGCCAACCAATATTTAAAAATAAATTAAAAGAATTTCTAAATGACAACTCCTTCTACTCACTGGCTGAATTTTTAGATATAAATTAAGGGGAAAAAACTAGCTTAAAAATTACTGTCATGCAATATTTTGTGTAATGCAATATCTTGTACAGACATCTTTTATTAACCTGACACGTTCCACATCATTACGAAGTGTCGTATTCATGATCTATGGAACAAGTATTAATCTAATCTAATCTGACATTGCGATATATGGGCATGTTTCGAGTCGGTGTTCGATTTGCCCTCTTCAACCGTGCGATCGCTGGATCCCACGCAGCGCTGAGCTGCAAGCCCCCGTCTCTATTCAGGGTGTTTGCGGTAATTTTTATTTCAATAGCTTCCTTTATTAAACTGTACCAGAAGCGGTTAGTGCGAGCCACGACAGAGATGTCGTCAAGTTTTATGTGGTGACCGTTTTCTAACGCATGCTCAGCTAAGGCAGATTTCTCTGGATAGCGTAGGCGATAATACCTCTCGTGTTCTTTCGTGCGTTGTTCCCCAGTGCGTACTGTTTGTCCGATGTACTTCTGGCTACACTCACAAGGTGTTTCGTAGACTCCAGGTGTTCTGAGACCTACTGCGCCTTTAACTGGTCTCAGTAATTGACGGATTTTCGTTGGACGCCTGAAGATTGATTTGATCTTGTGTCTTTTCAACAGGCGGCTTATCTTGCCCGACACAGAGCCACAGAATGGCAGCAAAGCAAGTTTCTTTTCCTGTTCTTCGTCGCTGGTCTTATTCTGATATTTCCCAGAAATCACTTCTTTCACTTGATGGGCGCTGTAGCTGTTATTCCTGAAAACCTTCATGGGGTAGGTTATCATCGTCTGATGTTACTCGTGCACGACGCACCAATGTTTGTAATACAGGGTGTTTCAAAATGAACATACCGGTTTTAAGGAGTTGTACCACATATTACATTCACCTTACAATTATAAATAATACACTAAATGAAAGAGAAACACAAACAGTTTTTATTACAATTATTCAGTGTGAACACCGATCACACATCGAGTCGATAGACGAGTTGTTCTGAAATCTTGATCACTGTGTCTGGAGTAACAGTTGCAATAACAATCTTTCCAAAGTCGCATAGATCAGCTAGTATCGGAGGCACATACATATTATCGCGTCAGATCGTGTGTGAACGTGGAGGTCATGCAGAAAATGCTGTGTCAACCGACCCATTGAGCCCAGTCCACCGGTCGGATACAACGTCGTTTAAACAGTCAGTCACTGAGTTACGGCAGTGAGACGGCGCACCATCTTGTTGTTCAGCTTCTTCCCGTTGCGACAGGGGCCACAGCTGTAGTACCACAAGATAAGAAACAACAGTTACAGTTGACTCACCGAAAAAGAAAGGCCCATAAACTTTCCGCGGGCATATTTCTTGCGGCTAAACGTGAAAGACTCACACTCGTTCAACACGTTTTTCAGTCACTCTTTATTATTCCATATTCCCCCGTTGCGCACAGGTATACGAACAAAACTGTTTGAAACTTCCTGGCAGATTAAAACTGTGTGCCCGACCGAGACTCGAACTCGGGACCTTTGCCTTTCGCGGGCAAGTGCTCTACCAACTGAGCTACCGAAGCACGACTCACGCCCGGTACTCACAGCTTTACTTCTGCCAGTATCCGTCTCCTACCTTCCAAACTTTACAGAAGCTCTTCTGCGAAGTTTGGAAGGTAGGAGACGGATACTGGCAGAAGTAAAGCTGTGAGTACCGGGCGTGAGTCGTGCTTCGGTAGCTCAGTTGGTAGAGCACTTGCCCGCGAAAGGCAAAGGTCCTGAGTTCGAGTCTCGGTCGGGCACACAGTTTTAATCTGCCAGGAAGTTTCATATCAGCGCACACTCCGCTGCACAGTGAAAATCTCATTCTGAAAACTGTTTGAATTTCTCTTTCATTTGGTGCATTACTTACAATTGTAAGTTAAACGTAATAAATGCCACAACGCCTAAAAACCGGTATGTTCATTTTGAAACACCCTGTACTCTGCGCTTCTGTGCTGGATGGTGATGGCTGGGGGCGTGCAGGTACAGGTCTGTGAGGGTGAGTTTTCTGTATACGCTGTGGCCGTGGCACCCATTTCGTTTACGGTTGAAGAGGGCACATGGAACGCCGACTCAAAACATGCCCGTATATGGCAAAGTCACGGGCACGATTGACGTCACAGCCGGCAGCTAGCGTATATAAGGGCGCACCAACAGCCCACTGGCAGTCATAACACTTGACAATGGCCAAGGAGTGCTCGGACGAAAGCTCGTGTAGTTTTAAGCAATTGACATGGGAACATTTTATTGAGTTCTGTAATAACTTTCAGCTAGTAATAGCGAATACTCTGTTCAAGAGCCACAAGAAGAGGAGGTACAATCCAAAATTGCAGTTAGATTATATCATTGTGCATGGGGGCTTAATTATATAATGAGCGCAATAATTTTAGTAGCTGTGTGTCCGGTTACGAAGCCTCGTAACCGGTTGGCCCTGAGTAGTATTAGTATGCAATCTGACTGCATAAAATAACAATAAAGAATTAAAGGAAATTTCCGTTAACACAATTGATTAATTAAATCCGTTGCAACTATAAAAGCTACGAAACAACAAAGCACAAGTGTAACTGTTCTGTGTGTGGTAGTGTGGTTCAACGTACATGTATCTGGCACGGTTCTTCCTCAATACGACAAGAAATTTTAAACACCATTTACAATGAAGTAATTAAAAAAGCCAGAAATACTATAACTGCACATAGAAAATTACAGTCTAATACATGAACACGAGCCAGATGTTTTGTTGACTGAACGTGTGACCAAGATGCATTGTTATTTAGGAAATGTGAAACAAATTTTTTTTTGTTACCTCCAGATATATTGACGAAAAATACACTGTGATCATTGCAACATCTTCCTTATATACATTACACTAACCGAACAACATCTACTCTCCCGCCCAACACAACAATAACTGCCCACGACATGCTCTCAACTAGTACTGCTCTCGACACCCTCTCAACACGCACTTCCCACGACAACCTCTGAACTACAACTGCCCACGGCAACCTCTGAAATACAACTGCACCAGTGAAGGCGGCGGAAAAATACTCTTTGGCGAAATCTCTGGCGCTGTGACTCAGAGTAGCCACTTATCCGTGGTACTAGATTGTAAGACGTAACCAGGAGCACATATAGAGTCGAATCACAATGTAGTAGCGATGAAGAGTAGGATGAAGTTTAAAAGATTACTCAGAAAGAATCAATACTCAAAGAAGTGGGATACAGGCGTACTAAGGAATGACGAGACAAGCTTGAAGTTCTCTAAGGCTATATAAGTCTCACTGAGGAATGAAATAAATAGGAAGTGCAGGGAAACTAAGACGAAACAGCTGCATGAAAAACGTGAAGAAATCTAAAAAGAAATGATTGACAGATGGACTGACTGAGCATACAGGAAAGTCAAAACAACTTTCGGTGACATTAAAAGCAATGATGGCAACATTAAGAGTGCTATGAGAATTCCCCTGTTTCATCCAGAGGAGGGAGCGGATAGGTGGAAAGAGTACACTGAAGGCCTCTATGAGAGGAAGATCTGCCTGATGTGATCGAAGAAGAAACAGGAGTCAATTATGAAGGAATAGAGAACCGGGTATTAAAATCAGAATATAAGAGAGCTTTGGAAGACTTAAGATCAAATAAGGCAGAAGGGATAGATAACATTCCATCAGAATTTCTAAAACGACTTTTCATGTTGGTGTGTAAAATGTATGAGTCTGGCGACACGCCATCTGACTTTCGAAAAAATATCATGCACACTATTCAGAAGGCTGTAAGAGCTGACAACTGCGAGAATTATCGCACAATCAGCTTAACAGTTCATGCAGCCAAGATGCTGACAAAAATAATAATATACAGAGTAATGGAAAAGAAAATTGAGGATGTATTAGATGACGATCAGTTACGGTTGATAGTAGAAACAAGACTAAAGAAAAATCAAAACACGTTCATAGGATTTGTCGACCTGGAAAAAGCATTCGACAATGTAAAACGGTGCAAAATGTTCGAAATCCTGAGCAAAATAGGGGTAAGCTATAGGAAGAGAGAGATAATATACAATATGTACAAGAGCCAAGATGGGAAAATAAGAGTGGACAACCAATAACGAAGTGGTCGTATTAAAAAGGGTATAAGACAGAGATGTAGTCTTTCGCCCCTACTGATCAATCTATATATCGAGAAACCAATGACAGAAATAAAAGGTTTAGGAGTGGGATTAAAATTCAAGATGAAAGGGTATCAATGATACGATTCGCGGATGACCTTGCTATCCTGAGAGAAAGTGACGAAGAATTAGAGGATCTGCTAAATGGATTGAACGGTCCAATGAGTACAGAAAGTGGACTGAGAGTATGTCGAAGAAAGACGAGTGTAATGAGAAGTAGCAGAAATGAGAACAGAGAGAAACTTAACATCAGGATTGATGCTCAGAAAGTAGATGAAATTAAGGAATTCTGCTACCTAGGCAGCAAAATAACCAAGGACAGAGCAAGGAGGACATAAAAAGTAGACTGTCATAGCGAAATGGGGGGATCTCCTGGCCAACAGAAGTGTACTAGTATCAAACACATCAATTTGAGGAAGAAATTTCTGAGAATGTACGTCTGGAGCACAACATTGTATGGCAGTGGACTGATAAGGTAAGAATGAGGAGGTCCTGCGCAGAGTCGGAGAGGAAAGGAATATGCTGAAAACACTGACATGGCTTCCATGATACTAGAGGGAGCTGCAGAGGGCAGAAACTGTAGAGGAATACAGAGATTGGAATACATCCAGTAGATAATTGAGGATGTAGTTTGCAAGTGGTACTCTGAGATGGAAAGGTTGGAACAGGAGAGGAAATCAAGGCAGGCCGCATCAAACCAGTCAGAAGACGGATGACTAAAAAAAAAGGCTTAGAGAAAGCTTTTGACATGCCGACTGTATTACTCTGTTTCAAATTCTAATGGTGGCAGGGGTAAAATGCTTGGAGCGGAAGACCCCACAATTTGTACGGAAACCAGACGGTAGCTACAGGAGTCGAGGGGCAGAAAGGGAAGCAGTGGTTGAGAATCTGTATACTGAGCAATCAGTAAAAGAAACAAAAGAAAAATTTGGAGCAGGAATTGAAGTACTGGGAGAAGAATTAAAAAATTTAAGGTTTGCCGATGACATTGTGATTCTTTCAGAGACAGCATGGACAGTGTCTTGAAAGGAGGACATAAGATGAACACCAACAAAAGCAAAACGACAACAATGTAATGTAGTCGCATTAAATTTGGTGATGCTACGGAAATTACATTACGAAATAAGACACTGAAAGTAGGAGACGAGCTTTTGGGCAGAAAAATAATAGATGACGGTCGACGTGGAGAGGATATGAAGTGTAGGCTCGCAATGGCAAGCAAAGCGTTTCTGAAGACTTTGTTAACATCGAATAAAGATTTAAGTCAGGAACTCTTCTGAAACTATTTGTATGGAGTGTAGCCACGTCTGGAAGCGGAATACGGACGACAGAGAGTTTAGACAAGAAGAGAATAGAAGCCTTTGAAATGTGGTGCTACAGAAGAATGCTGAAGAGATCATGTAGCTAATCAGGAGGTACTGAACAGAATTGGAGTGAAGAGGATTTGATGGCACAACTTGACTGGAGGAAGGGATTTGTTGGTAGGACACATTCTGAGCCATCAAGGGATCACAAATTTAACATTGGAGGGAAGCGTGAAGGGTAAAAACCGTAGAGGGAGACCAAGAGATGAATACACTAAGCAGATTCAGAAGGATGTAGATTACTGTAGTTACTGGGAGATGAGGAGGCTTGCAAATGATAGACTAGCATGGAGAGTTGCATCAAACCAGTCTTTGGACTGAAGACCACCACCACCACGACAACAACAGCGTACTCCAGTCTCGTTTTCACCCGGTATAGCTCCCGCTAGTACCATGGGAGGCACTCCCTGATGCCTCAACACATATCTTATTATCCTTGTCCCTTCTTTTTGTCAGCGTTTTTCTCATATTTCTTTCCTCCCCGAATCTACAGAGAACCTCATTTCTTACAAGTACAGTTACAAGAAACGTGGCTGAGCCAGTCACCCTGTTAACACATTGAGAACATCTCCCTAAAATTTTGGGATCCGGCGAGAGGATCCTCCAACGTAAGGTGCTGTGGTCAACAGAACACAGTGTGCCATGTTTTATTAGGTTGTGTTCTACTTTCTGATCAGAAAGCACTGTCATATTTGCCGACAGATCTGCCCTCTATTTTAAGTAACGTTTAAACGAATGTTGTGAGATATTTAACATTCTGTGATTTCTCAAAACGGTTTCCCAAAATTTTAGGGAGATGTTCTCAATGTGTTAACAGGTCGACTGGCTCAGCCAGGTTTCTTGTAACTGCCCAGACAGTCACATTTCCCTGTATCTTTCTTTTAGTTCTTCCGTGGTTTTGCGTCTGTTTTAATACCAGGAATTGCACCTGTCAGATACAGTGATATTCGTTTTCTCAATATGTGTAAGAGCACTATTAACCTCGGCGTTGAGCACTTAAGCTCCAGACAAGTACACATACACTACACCTAGTTTTCAGCACCCTTCTATAAAAGGCTTCGATGCTGTTCTTTACCGGTTTCCGCAGAATCCACGATTCACTTTCATAGAATGCTGTGCTGCAGATATACATTCTCAGGAATTTCTCCCTCAGATTTGGGCTTACGTTTGATATTAGTGGACTTCTTCAATCTTTCCCTGAAGAAGTAGGCGTTTTATATTCTCCTTGCTTTCTCCATCACAGGTAATTTCGCTGCCAAGGTAGCAGAAACCCTTCACTCCGTCTATTTCATGGTCTCCAAATTTGATGGTGAGTTTCTCACTATTCTCGTTTCTGTTACTACTCATTAGTTTTGTCCTTTGCTGTTTTACCCTCAACGCACAAAGTGTGTTCAATTCAGCATGTCCAGTAATCCTTCCTCGTTTTCACTGAGGATGGTTATATCATCAGCAATATTAATATTCTTTCATTCTGAATTTTAATCCCACTCGTGAATCTACATTTAATTTCGATCGTAGTTTCTTCCATGCACACATTGCACAGTTAGGAAGTAAGTCTGCATCCCTGTCTTACCTCCTTTTTAATCCGAGCACGTTGTTCTTGATCCTTCATTCTCTGTTCCTTCTTGACCCTCATACATATTAATATAGTTGATTCTTATACATATTGCAGATATTTCTCTATAGCCTATACTCATTCTTAGAATTTAAAACACCTTGCATCCGCCACAGGTGTTGACAGGTCACCACTGCCGTGCGCCAAGCACGCATCATCAGAATCATCCTAGAAAACCAGCCACATATTTATTTTATCACTGTACTTACAATTAAATACTATGATCGCAGTCTCAGTTGGACGTATACACTGGTGACAGCTGTGACCATAGAAGTAGAAATATATGTACCATTCTTCTGACTTGATATACTCTTCCCTTTGCTGTCACAGTGTTCCATGTCAAATCCATACCTTCCTTACAGCTGGACAGTCATTTCCTTTGAACATGTCGGATTACACATACACATACACACACACACACACACACACACACACACACACACACACACACCACACACACACACCACACACACATACTTCATAAGCCTGATGCTCAATGCGAACCTATCATGCAACCCCTTCTACTAAGTATAATACTTCGCCAATAACTGATTCCTGGCGATTCAAAACAATCCTGAGCGAAAATCAGCGATGGGTGGGTATGTCTCACAAGTTTTTCCTGCGAGTTCTACCACTGTGTCTTAGAAAGAGAGGTGTAATTGTCTTACAAACCGGTATATATGTTTTAAAAAAAACTCGGTCACAACGACCATATTAGCATCGCAGTCGGTCTTGGTTCTACATGTGCAGACAAGTATCCATGTTAAAAGCTACACTGCCTTTATAAATCAATGTATGGAATTAGCTGTGAATCAATTTGGTTTTCTAGACAAATACCGCAACACTGAAAATGGATGGTGATCATAGGAGTGTATATTATCAGACCATCTGTGCGGTTACAAGTAGCCTACGATGCATCCTCGTGATAAAATCGCTGAATTTTGTGATTCGTCTAAGGAACGTGGTATGGAACCAGTATTTGCAACTCTCTCATGCCGCCGCTAGATATTTCTTCAATATTTGTAACGTATTCTGCCTCAATGGCACGTCAGAGGTTCTGCGATACACCCACAGGATTACAGGCAAAGGCTCATTGAGAAATATCGCAAACAGTAGATGGTGCGCTGATTGAGGTCGAAAGAAATGTACGCAGGCTTCTCAGATCTCTAGTGTTGCTCAACCCGCTAGAAATGCTGTCTGGGATTTGGAATCAAGTCCTTCCATTCAACCACATACCTGCATTGGATCCTATGGAGACTTCGTTTAATGATTACAGAGACTAGTAAACCACATTTCTGATACTCCCATATCTCGAAATGAGTCACCTTTCTCGAACCTGTCTGCTACATTAAAATTCCAATGTGGTTTTAGGTAGTCCATCCACATCTTGCAACTGCCCCTCAGACACTGTACTACCATCCCTGCAGCTTTGAGCATGTGATCGTTCCAATTTAAATCGGAATTGGGTGGAAGTCGAAGAAAGCTATATCTACCACCTTCTGCAACCCGTGAAGAAAGAGGCTAAGCTGAGTTAGTGCCACAGGACTTTTTTTTGAGCATTCGATGGAAACGGGAAGATGTTGTCGTAGCTCTGCCAACTTTGTATGATGTGTAAGCTCAGCACCAAACGAAGCCTGCTCCTGTAACACAAGGTATTTTAAAAGATAGGACGAGGATTTTGCTACTGCATTGTGGTTCATCCCCAAACTTCATACAGATACTGCAGTGTGCAGCAAATCTGCGTCACCCATACTGCTAGGCAAGCGATATTGCTATGTGCTTGATATCGAGAAGTATCGCGTAAATGGTATAATATTCTGGAAAACCATGTGAAAATACATGTATTCTTATAGTCCCAGAGTCTTGAGATTTGTGTAGAAAGCATGCAAGCAAACAAGGAGATCAAGACCCGGTTTTTGTACAACAGTCTTCACAGTATATGTACGAGTGCCTGGTGGTTGCTACTGCGTGTCCTGTCATGAGGGAGGTATAGATTCAGCACATCGATGGGTGTAAGTGGAATGAAAAAAAATTTTTACATGGCAAATTATGCGCTCTCTGGACATGTAGATTCGTTCCAGAAACACAGTCGTAAAGAGGAGACATACAAGTACATTGCTCGGTGTCAGACTGCGGCAGCAGTTCTAATATTTAATTGTAGTTACACCGTCTCGTTTCCAATATTCTTGGGAATCTGGAGATTGCCATAGAAAGCATAGCAGCAAACAAGCGTGCCATCCTTTATACACCGATTCAGAGAGTCAGAGAAAGCTTTTGACTTAAGATGATTTGGCTCGTGGCTCTCATGAACGGGTAAATAGTGAACTAATACCAAGTTTGACCTGTGCTGCCTTTGGGACCATGTGTGTCGCATGTATACTCTGCGGAAATGTGAGAAGGTTCAATACAACGAGTGTTTCCACAGGGATTATTGACAGTGTTCAAACTCCTACCACTCAGATCCTCCTGGGGTAAGGTGTCATCAGCCACCGGCTGGCCTTTCACTGGCTGACATGTCCGTGGCTGCAGACATTGGCCACATTTATGGTGGCAATTTTCTCCGTCGGCGCTGCATTGCAGCACAGTGAGTATGTTGGATGTATCTGATGATCTGTAGGCCATTTTTGCAGGGTTTAACTGTCAGTGCAGGATGGCGATCTGTACAAAATAGTTTTGGTACTGAAAGTTTCGTCTGCAGAAAGAAAAAGGTGGATAGGGCTTCCACACTGGCAGCATCAGTAATTTGGCAGATAAATTCAGTAAGAGCCAATCAGAATGCTCCATTCATTCGCAAGACATCCTTTGTGCTGGGACGTAGGAGCACCTACATAACAGCGAGAACATTCACCACTTCAGAGATGTATGTTGAATGCCGGACGTCGCGATTTCCAGGAAGGGTAACATGTGACGGACGGGGTGCCAAGTTAGGGGCATCAGGAAGAATGCAGCCGGTGTTACGGTGTTATTTTGGGATATTTTCGTGAACAGGTGCTGTTAGGACACGAATTTCCATGTAGACAAGCTGAGACACCACGAAAGCTTCTACAAAAGCGACAGTTAACTATTTCTGCAGCATTTTACGAATTCCGTGACGGGACTGATATGCAATGGATGGGCTGTCCTGTTAGGATAGCTAGGAACAATACAACCTGTGCTATTCTGGGAAGCATTGGACCAGATTTCTGTAGCGCAACCTGTGACGTCACTATACACAGGTAGCGGGGTATTGCAACAGCAACGGTGCCTAGGTGAACTCGTACTTCAAGTGTCATGCGGGACCCGAAATGACACCTGCGCATGGTTGGCCAGCTAACGCCCGTGTCGTCAGTCTTCAGGGGCGCCGCTGCATCCTGACTTCTGGAAGTGTGTGCAGTAGTGTCCTGTGCGGTCCATTGGACAGGTGGTGGCGGGTGGAGCGTGCTTCGTGATCGAAAGATTTTTAATTGTGTGTAGTTGCTCGTGATGTGTGTTCCATGACGGTATTCCTTGCGCAATCGGGGAAAAAGGAAAGGCGATCGATGTAATTACTTCTCATAAGACCTGCATCTTCCCAAATAGAGAGAATGATGAGCATGAGAAATCCAAGCCCTGAAAAACTAATTTTTTATTAAAAAACAATATACCCTTGAATGTCCCCTTTGTGAGATACTTCCTCTCCACCTCAGAGCCGCCAATTTCCAGGTAAAGGTCAGGAGGGGGAGAGGGGAGGGGGCGAGGGGGAGAGATGGGGTGGCAGTGGTAGTGATCGATTTGTTGAAAAATTCTTTAAATAAATACATAAACTATATTTCATACACTGCCTTGAATCCTCCAAATTGTTTAAATAAACAATATTCCACACATTGTTTAAACAATATTCATTACACAACAATCGATTTCTGGACAAATTATTTAACTAAATAAATAAGCTACATTCCACACACTACCATAAATAACTAAACAATATTCTATATATTGTCCAAATTGTTTAAACAATATTCCACACACTACAGTCGGATTCCCTCCAAATGACCGATCAACTGACTCTTTTTCCCGCCAATTTCCAGGAGGGAGAGTGTGAGAGGAGGGGTTTACCAGAGAGGAAGAGGTTAATTAATTGATCAGTTTAATTAAGTGGACAATGAAATTGATAAGAGTGAGAGGGGCTATCCAATAACTCAGACCTGAAAGTGTACCTGTAGCAGCGAGGGGGGAGGTTTCCTGAAGGGAGGGGTGTGTGAGGGTTGGGGGAACAATAGGTTAGGTGCTGTTAATCAAAAGGAAGGATGCTTTCAGCAGAACAATAAGTTAAGGTCCTGTCAATCAAAGAAGAACAATAGGTTAAGTGCCTGTCAATCAAACGAGAACGATAAGTTAAGTAGCTGTCAATCTAAGGAAAACAGAAGCATCAACTTAGCTTGTCCCACTAATTACGCCATGTTTGCTATGAACCAATCACAAGCTTATTCCACTATCCTCCTAGCTGTAAGGGGGTATGGATGTGTTTTGGCCCTTTATCCGTGTACTTGCACTCATATTATCAGCAAACATCACAGTTCTCAAGAGTGTCCCAGTATCTTTGGTACCTGCTTCCTGTACGCAGTTTGGACAAAGTTGTAGCAATCTGGGGAACATCTGTGCAGTGTTAATCAACCTTCTATCAGGGAAATGTTGACTTATAGCACTACACCACTCGTGCGTATCTCTGCACATCACTCTGTTAAAAATTAGGCATTGCGGACTTGATTTGTCACAACCTAACTGCACAATCGAATTCAACATCCCAAAACGCCTAGCCCTGCTGTCCCAAAGAACACCACATCTAGAAAACGCTTCTTTGCTTCGCGAAGATCTCTTTGCCACCTCCCTTCCCATACCCCTGCTGATTATGTGATAACAAGTGCCCAGCATACGTAAATAGTTGATAGTGTGAGGCCCCTAATCATGCACTCCTGTCACTAATAATGTAATTCACACCGCTCTTGCACACCACAAAATTTTAGTAACGATGTATCTCATGTTTAATACCTTACGTCATGACTCACACGCGATATGGCAGCACTCAGTTTCATAAAAGGAGTTTAAGTTCTTTACGGGTTGTGGGCAAGCTTCAGAAGGTTACAGTTGTCGCATTACCGGTAAAGAAATTGAATATTTTTTATGCAACTGGTTGCTTATTATTTCGTTATGTACAGCTACAGTTGCTGAGTGTGGATAAAACACCAAACTTTGTTATTTATGCCAGAAATATGCTTAAGCACACTGTTTCGCCCATAGGCGAGCCTTGTAAAAGGACGTAGCTCTACAGGCGGCCGCCAGAGCGCTGGAGCGCCGTGCAGCGTGCTGTTGTGCCGACAACTCATGCAACGTAAACGTACAATGGGCAACCAGAACATTGTGACCATCGACCTACTATCGATACAAACCGGGTTAGGCGATAGCAGTGTCACTTGGCGGTGAACGACCGCTAGTCAGAAACATACACGGTGCATGTAGTATCACTGAGTGTGCTGTCCATGTGTAGAATGGGGAAGACGCGCGATCTGTCTTTCACCGAGGATAGAATGTGATGACACGGAGGCTCAATAGGAACATTTCGGAAACTGCATGACTTGTCGCAAGTTCGAGCAGTGCTATGGTGAAACTAAGTGGCGCAACTAAGGTGAAACCACGTCCAGATCTTATGAGTTTGAGCAGATACCCGTCAATACAGATGTCGGTTATCATAGGTTTGGCAGAGTGGTAAAACAGAACTGGTGGAGAACTGTGGCGGAATTAACATTAGACTTTAACGCTGTGCTGAGTACAAGTGTATCTGAACACACAGTGCAATGAACACTCCTATCAATGGACGTCGGCAACCAACGACCCACGCGTGTGCCAACGTTAGCACCACGGCTTCAGCAACTACAATTGAATTGGGCACGTGACTATAGGGACTAGACATTGTCCCAGTGACAGAGCGTTTCGTGATCTGATGAGTCTCGATACCTTCTTCATCGTGCCGATGGGAGGGAGAGAATCTCCTTGACACCTTTTTTCCCTGCGGCTTCATTATGCTATTGGCACATTCACATGGGCATACATGGGCCCAGTGAAGCTCGGGCAAGGCACAAAAGTATAAGAGGCGTTCAATAAGTAATGCAACACTTTATTTGTCCGCCTATTTAGGTTGAAAAAATGCGGAATTGGTTGTGTTACATCGTAAAATATTCCCGCTTAATCCCATATAATTTCACGATATTTCCATACGTGACGGCGCTGTACGTAGCCTTCATAATTGCGTCTGTAAAAATTGTAAATTTTGTGGTAAGGTCTTACATGACCAAACACGGCTTAGGTCACCAGTCCCTAAGCTTACACACTACTTAACCTAACTTATACTAACTTATGCTATGGACAACACAGACATCCAAGCCCGAGGGAGGACTCGAACCTCCGACGGGGGAAGCCGCGCGGACCGTGAAAAGACGCCTCAGACCACGCGGTTAAAAATTGCGTCTGCAACGGAAGAGCGTTCCAAGCAGAGGGCCGTCATTGAGTTTCTTTTGGCGGAGAACCAGAGTATCTCAGATATTCATAGTTGCTTGCAGGATGCCTGCGGAAACCTGGCAGTGAACAGAAGCACGGTGAGTCGTTGGGCGAGCATGTGCCATCATCGCAAAAAGGTTGCGCAAACTTCTTCCTCATCCACCCTACAGCCCGTATCTCGCACCTACCGACTTCTGTCTGTTTGGCCCAACAAAGGATGCACTCCGCGGTAAGCAGCACGTCGATGACGGGAAGGTTATTAATGCAGCAAGACGTTGTCTCTGACGTCAACCAGTAGTGATACCGTGCGGGCGCACAGGCTCTGTCAGTAGGGTGGCATAACGCCGTCACCTTGAACGGAGATTACGTTGAAAACTATGGTTTTATATCCAAATGAGTGGAGAGTAACACGGTGTACTGGAATCCTGAGTAAAACCAAACTGAAAAAAAAAAAATGTTTTCATCACTTATTGAATGCTTCTCATATTCGAACAGAAAAACATGCGTGCTAGTGGCAGCTGCATGTGTTCCACACATCGCTGAACAACGTCTGTGTCGTGTCAGGCGGCTTGGTCTCGGTTGAGCGAGCGATGCCCACGCCGTTAGGGCTTCGGTAAATCGGCAGCGCAATGAACTTCACCTGCCGGAAGGCAAGCACCTGTTTCCTCGAAATTGCCTCACCGCATGGCGCAGCGGAGGAGCGGATACCAGACTATATCACTGACAGTGATTCAAAAGTGTGGAAGCGTTACTTTAGCGAAAATTTCTAGGAGGTCTTTACACATCAGCCACTGTCTCAACTCCAGCTAAAGCATAGTTGGATAATAACTTTCAGATAAGGTAAACGGATGCCCGTGATTATTTAAAGTCTAAAATTGATCGAGAAACGTACAAACATCGGAAATATCTAAGCTATTTTGAAACATTTTTTAAAAAAATTGTGAGACTTCAGGCGAAGCGTTTTGAACGGATGTCTCGTAATAAATCATCAAAGGCAGTTCACAGCGCTTTTATTCTCGCAGCTACATTTATAAACAAAAGCTATTTATTTTATAAGCTGATTGTACTGGTTCGCAATTGAGTTAAAAAATCGTGTTTAAATTGGATAGTAGAGTTGAATGATGATGCTGATCGGTATGAAAACAGTTGTATGCAGTGTATAGTGGTGAAACTAATAGCGCAAAATGTCGTTTACAACCTACGCAATGATGAGACAGAAATTCTGGTAGTGAATGGCGGGAAATGAGTGAGACAGGGCTGTGTGTACACTGAGCAAGCACTGGAGCATAGCGTTTGATAAAGCTGACTGGTAAATATCCAGAAATTTGGAACAGTGTTGAAACCGATGAAGCAAAATGTTCAAAACTGACGCAGGAATGAGACAGTAATGCTGATAGTCGAAGGGCAGGAAAGGAGTGAGACAGGATTACGTGTACACTGAGCAAGCAGTAAAGGAACTCAATGGGAAATTTGGAGTAGGAATTTGAAAAAGGAGGGCATAAGGTTAACAACAATAAAAGCAAAGCAAGGGTAATGAATGTGGTCAAATTACTTCAGGTGATGCTGAGGGTATTCGATACGAAAATGAGACTCTAAAAGTAGTGGATGAGTTTTGCAATTCTTGCTGTAAAATAACGTATGATGGTTGAAGTACATGCGACACAAAATTTTGTTGATTAGAAATGGCAATAAAAGTGTTTTGAAGAAACTTTTGTCGACACGGAACATAAACAAGTTTTTTTTTCGATATTTAAAGTATGCAGACAAGCGGTTGAATAAGCTCCATGTAACAACTTTGACCAGATGTCGATACCAGTAAGTCTATTTCTTTCAGAATGTAGTCACCTATAGCGGCTAAACATATTAAATATAAACATCTAAAATACTCAATACTTGACCTCACTGAAAAGGAGAACGTGCAATAAAACTAGCACTTACATAAATTACATTACGTTAAAACGGTGAACATACATTATGAGCTAAGGAGCTCAAGTCAGACAGCAGAATATATGAAATAAAGCTCTCCACGAGAAGAGTAAAATTTGTTACAACAGGTACAGCTTGTTAAAAGAGCAGACGTTAGACTGAACGTTTGGCGACCAGTTATGACACCAGGTAAACAAGGTGTAGAGCGTGCCACTTACTGGACTATAGAAGCCTCATAAAAGTTCAACTGTATGAAACTGTTACGCTAATAAGTCAGTGTCACACATATTTAGATGTCTTAAACAAAGTAATTGTATTGAAGTGGGACGCGAAGTTGAAGCGTCACCCATCCACCAGTGTCAACCCAGTTTGCAGGTGAATATAAGTTTAATTTAGTGTTTTGTTTATGTATTTTGTAATATTTGTAATGGTTGTGAATTATCTAAAGTTTTGTATTATTTTTGTGTTTCATGTACGGAGAGGGCGGCGCAACGAACGGAGACAGCATCTTCACTGCCGGGAGCAGAGAGAAAATTGCCGGCCACTATACGTCGCGGGTCGACAGCCAAACAGCAACAGAAGATCCTGAAACCGAGTTGTTGCGTTGGGCTTCTAAAAACTGAAAAATAAGAATTTGTAATGTTTCTACAACAATGACGTCATAGAAAGTTCAATCATGTTGTAAAGGTTCAGTCCTATCTTGTCAAGGCTCAGGTTCACGTCTATATGTAGTATACAGGAAGATAATAAACTAGTGTATACTACAAAAGTTTAAATACGTGTTCCGAGAATTTATTTATGAAGCATTATATTAAGGAAGAAGCATTACTGATTTATTTGACAAGATTATTAATTTTTGACAATGTTCATCGCGAGTTTGAGTCTTTAAAGTTTATCCAACGTGGTTTTAATATATATTAAAGCAGATAACTTGCATTAATATAATTTCTGAGAAGAAACAAACGACATCTAAATTGGAAAATGTTTGCGCAAACCAATAGGACAGAGTGACGTAATTCTGCGCATACGACTCAAATGATGATGTTTTAATTACAGTTTTGTTCAAGAACCATTCAGAGACAACTTTAAAAGAATTTAAATAATTTTGATGTGTTTTGTAACTGACGTAGGTGACGAAGTCTGCACATGGTCATATGTCAAAAGAAAATCATTTATCCAAAACTTACGTCGCTACACTACAGTATATGGTATAAAAAACAGGATGTATAAAAGATACAAAAGGAATAAGATAATTTTTGTAAAAGTGACTACGACAATATGTTGCAAGATGAGTAAAATGACTGATTACAGATACATACTGAAAATAAAGAACCTAGTGTAGCAGGCTTTGTTATCAAGACATTACAACAAGCAAAAAGGGGGAAATATGCCTTACATAAACTCTTCAAAACAGAATGCAGTATACAGTGCCCTCTGGCTTACAATCAGTAAGCAAGTACAGAGTCCATAAAGGAAAGCGAGAAACAACGTTTCCAAAATGGAGGTGAATGGAAACATGAGGAAGGACAGAGCAGAGTGCAGAGCTGCATCAAACAAGTCTTCAGATTCAGGATCTCGTGAGCACCTTACTGATAACCGCCAGTATGTACCAACGTCATGAACAGTTTGTATGTTAGGGAGTCGACTGTACTTGGTATATGCGTGAATGAACAAACATTCACATACAACAGACCCCATATTTCTTGTCTGGGACATATCGACCCAGAATTAAATTAAAAATAATTTCCAATATTCTATTCTGGTCAAGGTTTTTGAGAGGCTTCCCTTGATTTTAAGGCAAATGACACAGCTTGAAATCCAGTCCCAAATGTTCCCAATCGGGATTCGCTCTATCCCACAAGCGTCTGACTTGTTACTTGGCTGAAAACTTCCTGAATCTATAACTGATCGTTACTAGAGAATGAAAAGTACACTACCTGATGAAAAAAGCATCTGGACACCACTATGTTACGCGGAACTGACCACTAGATATGACTTGAAGAGTATTATGTTGTCAGTATAGAATCAGTGACAGTAGAATAAGTCGTTCAGCAGGACTCAGTCTCCGAACTGTTTGCCTAATTTGCGCTGTAAAATGTGTTCATATCCTTGCACGCTTAGCGTTCTCTTAGGGGAAACTAACGATCGCTACCTAATCACGAGAAACACCCTAGTACAGTAACCCCGTGTCCTATGACATCGTCAGACAAGCTCTGCCCCCTCGTTATGGCCTTCAACCAACTCTTTCCATCTATCTGTTCTTTCCTCTACGTTTAACAGCGTATTGCAGTCTTAATGTTATTACTACCGTTCCGCCTGCCGCTGTGGCCGAGCGGTTCTAGGCGCTTCAGTCTGGGACAACACATACTTGCAGGTATCTTCTTCCAGTACTCAGTAGCAGCGCTGACCAGCTACTTAACGAAAACTAAAAGCCTTTGTTTTTAAAAGAAGAGGAGTTTATATCATTTAAAACCAAAGTTCTTTTCTAAGTAAAGATATATTTAAGATGATGATCCGTCACAAACTTGACAGAATAGATATTCATAATTTTTTTTATTTTGAATGTTACTCAATGTACGAATGTCAATAAAATAAAAACTTTTATTTCATTTATCTAGAAGCTTTCAGTTAAATACTGTAATTTATTTTATTCATGCAAAATAATTTATTGTAAAGAAAACAATTTCATTAAGAAGCAGTTATGTGTTTCGGCAAAGATAGATAGACAGATATCCAGCGATCACAGGCCCTGCAGACCACGCGCTGCTTCCACAAACTGCCCCCATTCCTTCCTGTTTTGTGCCCGGTTCCTTCAGGTGTCTTCAGTTCCCAGGGCTGCTAGGTCCTTCACGACGTCGTCCATCCAGCGCTGCCTTGTTCGGCCAATGGGGCGTCTGGTGTTTGGTTTCCCCTCTTGTGCTATCTTCGCCTGTCTTCCACCTGGTCTACGGGATACATGGCCCACCCATTGAATTCTTTTGCTCTTCATCTTCTGCAGGATAGCTGGTTGTCGCATCAGAAGGTAGATTTCCTCGTTTTTCCTCCTCCTCCATTCTTAGTTATCTAAAACTGGTCCCCATATCTTCCTCATTACTCTTCTTTCAAATATTAATAGTTTTTCCTTTTCTCGCTTTTCGGCGAAACATAACAATATTTAATGCAATTCAAAATGTAGTGTAGTGCATAGAGTTCTGCAATGCAACACTTCAGTTCAAGAGTTCGATACCAGTTCTAGGGGCAACATTTTTACCTGCAGTTTTACAGAGTCTGATATAGTATCTGGTTTCTTAACAGTTATTTAATACCAACAGAGAAATTAGAGTACAATGGAAGACATGCTCTGACTGATAGTGTGTTTTAAGTATTACAATTGGCCGCTCGTAGTCTATGCGTTACGTATGTGTAAGATTAGACTTCGGTACTTTTTGTAGTTACACTCATGCTCATAAATTAAGGATGATGCTGATACATGGTGAAACAGCGGTCTGGTGGGTGGTTTGCAGGTTTAAATCACCTCGGGGTATGACCGTGCGGTGCATCTGACCTGCGGCCGTCGCACGGTGGCGCCGGCAGCAGTCCACTGGTGCATATCAGAGTACGGTGCAGCGAGTAAGTGTGCAGACGTCTTCAGTCGTGCTAATGGTAATTGTGTGTTGAAAATAGCTCAAAGAACACATACTGATGACGTTGCGAGGGGTAGAATACTAGGGAGACTGGAGGCTGATCAAACACAGCAGGTCGTAGCACAGGCCCTCCGTGTGTCATAAAGTATGATCTCAAGATTATGGCAATGATTCCCGCAGACAGGAAACGTGTCCAGGCGCTACAGTACGGGACGTCCGTGGTGTACAACACCACAAAAAGATTGATATCTCACCATCAGTGCCCGCAGATAGCCACGGAGTACTGCAGGTAGCCTTGCTCGGGACCTTACCGCAGACACTGGAACAGTTGTCTCCAGAAACACAGTCTACAGACGACTGAACAAATTTGGTTTATTCGCCCGGAGACCTGCAAGATGTATTCCACTCGCTCGGAAAAAGCACTTACAAGGCATTTCCTATGAGGCTCTGCAGAAATATTCACTGCGAAATTTAGTGCTTACGTCCTGGCTAAATGTGCAGTATTCAGTCTAAAACAAGCTGTTTGTTTCACAGTCAGGTAAAACACATACAGAGCGGACTAGAAAATACAAGTGTTTCATTGGGCTGTTGTTACTACACTGTCGAGTCACATTAGCGTGACCACTTGTCAAAAGCCTGAGTGGCCATCTTCTGCAGGTCGGACTGCTGCGACACGTCAAGGAACAGTCAGTGAGGTTCTGGAAGGTACCTACACGAACGTGGAGCCATGCCGACTACAGCGCCGTGGGTAGCTGCGCTAGGTTTCTTGTATAAAGGAGTTGTTTGTGTTGTTGCCTCGGATGATAATTACACGAAATATTTGTCAGGATTTGTAAGCGGTGGGTCCTTGAGGTACGGCAATACGCGAACACCGAGAAGTAAGTTTAAACAGTTTTATTAACAAAAGGCTGATTATAAAACACGAACTCTATGCGCACCCATCATCACTGTGTCTGATATCCTAACAGCGCTAATTACGGTCGTATCGAAAGGCTCCATGATGAGCTAGGAAAAAGACATATTCGCCGCCGATACCACGCTAGTTACCCCGTGCGCTGTGGACGGCGGCCAGTCGCTGCTTACTCACCTGCGTTGCACTGCACTCACCAAGCAAGTTGTCAGCATTCCAGGTAGGTCGGCTGGCGATCGCGTGTTACATACCGTACGGCTGCGTGCAACCCGTAGACCCTTACGCTTGGTTGAGGATCCATGGCGCGAACAACCAGATCAATAGGGTTCTAATCCATGAATTTGGTGGCCAGTACTCTTCGAACCACGCACATGCACTGCGAGCAGTATGAAAAGTTGCATTGTCCTGCTGGTAGATGCCATCGTGCCGAGGAAAAACGAACTTAATGTAGGGCTGAGCTATTAAATAGCTTCTTTTTTATTTAAAAAAAAGCTTTCGTTACATCTGTATCAGAAAAGGTGTCAGTGACTGAAATGGAGCCGAAACAAGCTTCTTCAGACATATGATTACACACATTAGTCGCTTGCACAGAACACAGCAAAGAAAATGGGAGCTTATCTGTGTTGAGCTTCGAGCCCTGACCAGCACAAACGGATCCTAACTGCACAGAGTATCTTCTAGAGATCTGGGACAGTTGCAAGCATGTCTTATCTTCAGTGTATTTTAGTAAGGCAGGAATTTTTGTGTTACGATTTCCGACTTCAAAGTTTTTTTTTCAAAGGCTGTCAGTGTCGCTGAAAGAAGAAATATTCTGTGTGGCTGTCTCTAGTTAAAGTTCCTTTTGATGATGGACTGATTACACAATACTGACATCAATCATATTTACCGTAGAGTAAATAACGATAAATACACAAAAATGGTGCAATGCTATCCTTCAAAGGGGAGAGAAAAGCGCATTTGAGTAAACAAAAAAAAATATTTTTCTCGGTTTTAAAAGTGTGCCACGTGATTTTCGGGGCGTTTAAAAATTATTTAAGTACAATCCTGTACTTAAACTGAAAATATTTTGCCAGTATTTAAACTGAAACTACTTTTAACATCAATCATTTGAACTAAAACAGAAGTAACATACTAGGTACTACATTAAAACTGTTAATTTTGCTGATTCCCAAATATTATTTTCCGTTTGGAATAGCTATTTTCTTTCTGATATCAGTATTAATATACCATAAGTGTATTTAACTACCTGTAGAAATTCTCTTTCTAAAGTTAATACTGACCCTTTTTTTAAGATAAGTGAAAAATATTTTCGCTATTAAGCTTTCCTGTAAATAAACAAAAACAGATCTCACATACAAGAAACAAAAATAATAAGTTCCTGTTTCAAACCTTGTGTTTAAATAAGCACCACTATTTTTTAAATTTCAAAAAACCTATAGGTCGAAAATATCGATACATGCCTGCATAGATGTCACTGAAGAGATCTATTCTGAAATTAATTTATCGATACTGAAGACAATTTCACCATCTCTATAGCGTGTTTTAAATGAGTTGATATTTCAATTTAAGGTCCAAAGTTTCTAAGTTGCCGTGATAAGTAGTGTCTACAAGCAGCCAGCAGAGGTCTCTGCCCCCCAGGGCGAAAGAAAATTTATCTCCCACAGAAAACATGTAAAAATTCTGAAATTTATGTGCAGTGTCTCTGAGGATGTCAAAAACCTGTTGTTGACTTTAATAAGGGTCAGAGTTATGGTAGTTTTCTTTAGAACGAATAATTTTTTTACGGCTGGTATGAGCTACAGACTTCTCACGTCTTATCACGTAAACGTTTGACGGTACCGAAGCACTTTTTTTAGTTGATTAGAAAACTAACTGACTCGTCAACAGGTCTTTCAAAAGTTACGTTTCACACTGAATCTCATATGTTTGAGCTTCGGTAGAGGGCGTTTTGTTTTTGTTACTTTGTTGGCATATAATACGTAACAAATATGAACTTTAGTCTCATCCCCTACAAAAATCACGTAAAAGGCTGAATAACCAAATGAGGTCTCCATAATGTCTTTTCTAAGCTTTCCCGTCTGTTTTCAAAGGAAATCGTAAGATAGGGCACTAAACTAAATGTTCATGAATGTTATGCTGCAACGGTCACAGAAACCTGGAAGGAGCAACGCTTTGCTTAGCGTAACTGACAACGTAGTGAGAGCCGACGATGCCAGCATAGTTCCCATTGGTGAATTGGCGGAGGAAAACAGTCCAGCCTACTAACACTTAAATGCCAACATAGTTCCCATTGGTGAATTGGCGGAGGAAAACAGTCCAGCCTACTAACCCTCAAATGCTAACTTGTTTAAAAAGGGCTACAGTTACTCTCAGCGATCGGCAAGCGCCTACCAGTCAGACTTCCCCGCAAACAGATGTGTATGATGAGTAGTAGACTCACAGTCCCCTCTTTCACTTGCGAACCACTTCGTTAATGATCGGTCATCGATCATCCTGAGGTTTACACACATTTTTGTACCCTTGAACCAAGCGAATAATAGACAGTTATGAAACTAGTTCACTAAAAATGATCAAAAACCTCATGTAATAGGGTTTAAATGTTATGTCTGGTTCCTTCTGAACTAGAAGTATTATAGGTAACACTCAAACTGACTGGCTGTTGAATGACAATATTAACGTAAGGTCTCTGTTTGCACATGATCAGTGAACAATTGGTGCTCCATACATTACAGCGCGCAGTACATTTTGGATTGTGAGAGTATTCGTTAACTCTGATCGTCATTCAAACCAGACGTGATGTTCAACTTAGCGTTATACGAAGCAGTAAAAGTAGCGAAGATCAAGAAAATATATGAAGAAGAACCTAAGACAGTCAGTAAACTCCTAAAATTTGGAAGTCAGTACTAAAAAAATACTATGTGATTGTATCATATGCATTATGTTCTGAAAGGAACGCAACGATAACTCATCCTGCAAGTTGCACAACGCTGTCGCTTGACAGACTCATTCTAAAAACAAACTGTAGGCTGTAGCTAACCCATTTTCCGGGAATATCCATTCTTACAAGAGTACTGGACTATGATATAGCAGAGAGGCTCTGCAAAATTTAGGAATTATGGGTGGGTACAATGACAGAAACTGTAATAAAATTGTCTGCCTAAGACGATGGTCTGATGTAGAATCTATCTATCTATATCCGAATCCCGCTCCAGCTACTGCCGGGTCTGGGTGCTGACGAGTCCTCTCCATTTGGCTCGGTCCTCCCACCACTTTTCTTCCTCCACTTGCTGCCACGTCACACCTCCCCTTTCAACAGATATTCTCACTCCCATTTTCCACCGTGTTCTTGGGCACCCTCTAGGACTTTTCCCATCTTCAGTTCTTCCGTAATTTTGGGGAGTCTCTGCCCATGCATCCTCTTAACATGCCCATACCATCTTAATCTCTTTCTTCCAATTTCTTCTGTCATACTTTCTTGTTTGGGGTCTTTTCTAATCTCTACATTCCTTACTCAGTCCATTCTTGTTTTTCCCTTAACTGCTCTGAGAAATTTCATTTCCCCTGCTTGCAGTCTGCTCCAGTCCCCTTCTGTCATTGTCCATGTGTCTCCACCATAGGTGACAATAGGGATGTAATAATTCTTATACATAAGGAGTTTTGCTCTTGCTGAAACCTCATTATTCCAAATAAGATGTTTTATTGTTTGGTAGAAATTGCCTCCCTTCTGTAACCTCCTATTAATTTCGTTAGTTATTCTTCCATCTCTAGATATTTCACTCCCTAAATAAGTGAAACTTTCTACCACTCTGAGGGGTTCTCCATTCAAGGTAATATTTCCACTGATTCCTTTCTCTCTTCCATGTGTCTCCACCATAGGTGACAATAGGGATGTAATAATTCTTATACATAAGGAGTTTTGCTCTTGCTGAAACCTCATTATTCCAAATAAGATGTTTTATTGTTTGGTAGAAATTGCCTCCCTTCTGTAACCTCCTATTAATTTCGTTAGTTATTCTTCCATCTCTAGATATTTCACTCCCTAAATAAGTGAAACTGTCTACCACTCTGAGGGGTTCTCCATTCAAGGTAATATTTCCACTGATTCCTTTCTCTCTTCCAAATACCATTACTTCACTCTTATCTTTATTTATTTTTAATCCATACGTTTTCATTATTTCCTTCCACGCATCAAGCTGTAACTGTACATCTACCTCTTTATCACCCCATATTACCATATCATCTGCAAAAATCATATTTTTGTCTTTTTCTTTTACTATATCTTTACCTGCCCTATTCATTCCCTCCATCACAACATTAAAAAGCGCAGGAGATAGAATACTTCCTTGCTTAAGTCCTTGTCTTATTTCGAAGTATTCAGAGTTCCCCAAGGATGTTCTAATTCTACAATTGTGGCCTCTGTACATTGCCTTTTGTAACATTAATGTATCCATCTTCTATATCTATCTTCTTCAGTTCTTCCCAGAGTCTTTCCCTGTCAACTGAGTCATATGCCTTTTCTATGTCTATAAAAACCATTATCACCCTTTTGTTATACTCCCAACTTTTTTCCATCAGTTGACGGATAGAAAATATCAGGTCGATCGTGCTCCTTCCTTTCCTAAACCCATGCTGTTCTTCACTCAGCTCCTTTTCTATCTTTTCACTTATTCGATTCAGTAAAATTCTTTCAAAAATCTTGGCTGTATGACTCATGAGGGTTATTCCTCTGTAGTTTTTACAAAGTCTTTTATTGCCTTTCTTGAAGATGGGAACAATGTATCCTATTCTCCAGTCGTCAGGTATTTTACTATCTCTCCACATGCTTAATAGTACTCTTTACAGCCACTGCATTCCCACTGGACCTGCTGCTCTTATCATGTCCACTGATACTTCATCAGGTCCTAGGGCTTTCCCCCCATTCATCTTCTTCACAGCTTTTTCCATTTCTTCCCGTGTAATTTGTCCTAATTCTGCTTCCCAACTTCTCTCAATTTCTCCATTATTTGTTGTTTCCTCATGTACCTGCTCCTCAGCGTTTAACAGCTTCTTAAAATGTTCTTTCCAGGGATCTTTTATATTCCCTGGATTTTCAATAATGGTACCGTCCTCTGTTTCCATCTTTACTGGTACTTCAGAAGCCTTCCTTTTATTTTTCATCATTTTATAGAACATTTTCTTATTGCGCTTCACATCTTTTTCAAGTTTTTTTGTAAACTCTTCCCATGCCTTTTTCTTTGATGTTTCCACTATTTCTTTGCACTTCTTCTTTTCCTCTGTATATCTTTTATGGTCTTCGTCATTTTTAGTTTTCCACCATTTTCTCCATGCTCCATTTTTTCTTCTAACTGCTTGGATTGTGGTATCATCCCACCAACTTGCCTGTCTTATTTTTTCCTTTCCAGATGTTCTGCCACATACTTTTTGTGCTGCTTCGACTAAAGTGTCTTTGAATAAACTCCATTCTTTTCCTAGATCGCAGAAAACTTCTTTTGGAAATGTTTGTGTTATTAATTCTCTGTACTTCTCAGCACATTCACTCTCCTTCAGTTTCCAATCCCGTATCCTCATCACTTTCTTCTGTTTTCTATTTTTCACACACTGATTCATTTTCCATTGTCCCACCAGTAATCTATGGTCTCCATCTGCACTCACACTCGGAATTACCTTCACATTTGTCACTTTCTCTCCCCATTCCCTATCTACTAGAATATAATCAATTACACTCTTCGTTCTTCCATCCCAACTGTATCTGGTGATAACATGACTTTCTCTCTTCATAAACCAGCTGTTTGCTATTTTCATTCCATTCCTCTGGCACAAATCCAGGAGTCTTTCCCCTTCTTCATTTCTGCCTCCATATCCAAAACATCCCAATACTTGTTCAAATCCCTATCTGTGTTTACCTGCCTGTGCATTAAAATCTCCCATCACTGTATTAGCACTCTCTATATGGTTTTCTAACACATTTTCTAAGTCCATCTTCTCTTCTTCGCTACATCCCACTTGAGGTGCATAAATCTGGATTACTTTTAGTGTTTCTTTTTGGAATCTCAGGTTTAAGATTATGATCCTCACATTTTCAAAACAGCTTTGTACGTTCTTATTCACCATCACTGCCACACCATTTCTCCCAGACCTGTTATTCCCACTCCAGTACAGTTTTCCTCCTCCTCTCAAATTCTTCTCACCTTTTCCATTCCACTTCTTTCGCTTAATCCCAATATATCTAACTTCCTCTCTGTTAGTACATCTGTCATTTCTTCCATTTTTCCATTGAGGGTTAATATATTAAGGGTGGCAATATTTAGTTTATTTTTTAGTCCAGTTGGTTTCATCTTCTTGTACTGATGAATATCATCAGGTCTCCCATCATTTGCACCAGTACTTGAAGAAGCAGTGGGGTCAAATCCTGAGTGCTCCGTTCCGAGGCTCGTCTGTGTTTTGAAAGCAATATATGAAGACTTTCCTACTGGCCTGCTAGGCCTAACGCAAGGAAGGATTTTCTGTTGGGGTTGTCTCCCTTAACGTTTGGAGTTTATCCTCCACCACAAGGCAGTGGTTCCCTTCTCATTTAATCCCCAGAAAGGAGGGTTGCATCATCTGCCAGCTACGCTGTTCCTAAGTCTTCCTTCTCCGCCGTCACTGCCATTAAGGTCTTCACCCTGGGAATGGGTTCCGTGTTATACCCCACGGGATTGGGTCCCTGCCTGAACTCAGCCATCCTAGCACTCCGGCCTACTGAAGTGTAGGATGCTCACCCCCGCGACGTGCACGCGCCAGACAGGAATCACTCCAGTGGAGGAATAGGGAAGGGCACCCTACCTCCCTGGAGCCAGGTTAATGATTGTGTATGGTGCCACAATGAAAGGGCTCATGTCGAATGCTAGTCCTGAACATAATCTTTCATCTTCCAGGGATATTTACAACAGTGGATAACTGCTTCAGGCTAAATGATTAACTGTTTAACCGGTTACTGCCTAAATTTCGCACAGTGCCGTTTTCTTCACCCTTCTTCCCCTCGCCTCCATATCAGGAGATGTGATAATATCGAACACGTATTGCAATTACTAAATAAATAATTACGAATTTAAAGGACGTGAGTTAAATATTTCTGTATATTCAACCACATGCGCGTTAAAAATGGTGTTTTTTGCCCTAGGACAAGTGATGATTGTGTCTTTAGCACCTCCATATCAACGAATCTCCAAATGTTAAAATGAGTGATGTCAGGAACAAGTGTGATTACACTGCACACTTTGCCTGTTTTCTGAAAAATCTTTTTACGAAATTTACTTGTAGTTGCATCATTACTTTCTAACATCGACTTTTTAAATTAAATTCTGAATACATTTCATTTCCAAATATATAAGGCCTATAGTAAGTTTTAGTTGGTTACTTCCTGAAGAAAACCAATTTTGTGGTCATATGGAGACCTATTAGATATGCATTAACTGACCAACTTACGTTATGAAAAACGGTGAAAAAATGGTAAGGTGACGATTTGATGAGGAATCTAGCGCAGTGGAGTATTTCTTTTAGCCCTCATATAGGCAGATGCACACAGAACGGAAAGATACAGCAAAGGTTCTATTACAGGACACTACCTTGGAGGGTGACTATATCCTGCGCCCAGAAACAGTGCTAGCCATTTATTTTTATTGCCGTAATTTCATGTTGGAAAATGAAATATTGTTGCTTGGGCTGTGCTCAGAAATGTTCAAATGTGTGTGAAATCTTATGGGTCTTAACTGCTAAGGTCATCAGTCCCTAAGCTTACACACTGCTTAACCTAAATTATGCTAAAGACAAACACACACACACACATGCCCGAGGGAGGACTCGAACCTCCGCCGGGATCAGCCGCACAGTCCATGACTGCTGCTTGGGCTGTGAAAGGTAGCCTCCACTAGAAGTGGACTCTGGAGAAGCTAGTTAAATGTAGCAGTTCACTGTGTAGATAGCTATACACATTCACCAAAGGCCTCTCCCGACCCACCAGGCTGGAGAGAACGAAGACGACGGTCGAGGAAGGGAGTAGCGGTGTCTCGTTGCCCATCTCCACTGTTGCCATCTAATGGCTCCACGTTCAGGTCGGGTGAGATCTGAACAAATCTGGAGCCTGCCGCAATGTCAGCAAGTGACAAACCGCTTTTGCGTTCGCGTGTCTTACATAACATGCTTTACGTATTAGTTGACAGCCGTCTGACTAGGACAAACGACATTGACGACATTGAACTGTGTGTGCGAGTGGACTAACTTCGGCAAAATTCTACGATTTCTTCTTTCTTCCTGACAAAACTTCGTCCAAAACCATGTAACAGTAACTCAGCGAGGGAGTAAGCTAACGAAGACGTAAGAACTCTCTCATTTAGGTTTTCAGTGGCATGGAACTCCTGTCAAGAACCTTTCTGCCAGTAACTGACAACTCACAGCCTTTTGTGAAAGCTGTGCACCATACTTACATTTAGGAGACATTTCGTTAGTCATGACAAATAAATGAGTGTATTCAAGGAGTTCCTGAAGATAAAAACTTATGGTCGATTTTAATTTCCGCATTGTAACGTCCCTTCCGTTATATTCTGGTTACTTGCCGAGATTTCTTGTCCTAAACCTCGATATGGTTCGAATCACGAAATTCTTTTAATTACCTTTCACGAGATTTCCGATTAATAATCAACATCCATTTTTTTACTTTAACCATACTTCACTATTATATGCCACTGCTGTTGTTGATTAGCAATACAACTAAACCCTAAATCATTCCGCGGGAGCACCTTTCTTACTATCGGCCGAGGAATCTCCTCGAAGTCAAATTTTCGCGACCGACCCGTACATACTCTACCGCCGCTCATCAACGAGTCTGCCGACCGATTGCTTCTAACCGCGGCGCTAAAGACTGGGCAAAACAAAGCCACTGTTGAGGCCAGAGTTGCAGTTCTAATAATTATGCTGACAACTCGCGGATGCTACTGCTCGCTGTGCTCGTATCCATATTCTGACGAACTGTGAAAACAGTAACATTACAGCACCGAAACTAAAACTTTTCCTTGGTGCTGTTTCTTAATTTCTGTTTCATGTGGTTGCCAGTAAGGGCTCCCAGCTAACTTACTCGTTTTCACTCTGCAGCGGAGTGTGCGGCGACATGAAACTTCCTGGCAGATTAAAACTGAGTGCAGGGTTGATAATCGAAATCGGGACGTTTGCCTATCGTGGGCAAGTGCTCTAACGACTGTTTTCCCATTTTGATCGTTATTGTTCTGGGAATTTAATCTAGCGGACGTTGCATTACATCCCTTCAAGTTCACCGTTGAATACTTCACTCAGTTTTTATTTATTTGTTTACTTTTTTATTACAGAGGGTAGACAGCCCTCTGATCGAAGACGCTGACCTACCGTGCCGGCAACCGACTGAGCTACCAAGACCGACTCACGACCCGTCCTCATAGCATTACTTCCGCCAGTTCATCATCTCCTATTTTCCAAACTTCACAGAAGTTCTCCTGCGAAACTTGCAAGACTAGCACTGCTGAAAGAAAGGATATTATGGAGACAGGGCTTAGCCACAGTCTGTAGGATGTTTCCAGAATGAAATTTTCACTCTACAACGGAGTGTGCGATGACATGAAACTTCCCTACAGATTAAAACTTTGTGCCGGATCGAGACTCGACCTTGAGATCTTTGTTATTCGCGGGCAAGTGCTCTACAGAATATCAGCGTACACTCCGCTGAAGAGTAAAAAATTTTATTCTGGAAGTATTCCCCACGCTGTGGCTAAAACATGACTGCGCAATATCCTTTCTTCCAAGAGTGCTAGTAAGTTTGGAATGAGACCTCCTGTGAAGTTTGGAATGTAGGATGTGATTTACGGCGGAAGTAAAGCCGTTAGGACGGATCCTGAGTCGTGCCTGGGTAGCTCAGTCAGTAAAGCAGTTGCCCGCGAAAGATAATGTCCCGAGTTCGAGTCATGGTCCAGTACACAGTTTCAATCTGCCAGGAGCTTTCAGCTTCATTGCCAAATGTGCGTGGACTTGACATGCCGACAACGCAGCAACAGAAAACGTTTCATGATCTCCGTTTCAACAAGAGCAATCCGGTTACAAGCGTGAACAATGATTTTCGTCGAGTGTACGGCATTGCAAAGACGTATCAGCAGTAAGGAGTGTATGGAACTCGCATTGCGCCGTTGGTCTGCAAGGAGGTCAAATCTCAGAGTTTGTTGTTACACATACTCATACATGTTGTGTGTCACATCCTATTTGGTCTGTTTACGTACACCTACCTGTTGTACGTAAACAAAACAAACAGGATGAGATAGACAGTGAACTCAAAATAGTTAGATTTCTATTAGCGTGATGTCTATATTAGTGACAGAAGACTGATAGTGCACCACAACAAAAAGGGCAAATAAAATCAAAAGTGGAAAGAAAAACGCAAAAACGTGCTTATGTTTCGTAAATAGAGCGATAGTGCGACCTCTATGTGACCAGATGAGAGGAAACTCCGATGCTAACTAAAAAGGCGAAGAACTATACGCTGATAATGCCTTAAAGTGAAAAACGGCGAAACTCTTCTGGGAGATTAAAATATAGTGCAGCAAGAGGAGGCGTTTTTTATTTACAAAACAAATATTTTTGCGCTTGCTGCGGAAGATAGCCACGCAAGCAAACTCGTAACTCTAGATATGCTCGCAAAAATGTGGGGTGAATTTGACTTTCGTCTGGATGTTTTTCGTGCGTCTGGTGACCGGAACTGGCAACATTTGAGAAACGTAAATAAAACACTGATACTAAAAGTAGTTGATTATATGCCTATCCATATGAAAGATATACCCTTGTAAAAGCGGATGATTGCTTTGAAACTAAAAACTTCTCTGTCCTATGCGTTAGTTAAAATTCACGCCAAGTCAGTGCCTTCATTCACATATAAGATATATTCTTCTGAAATTGCACCTTTTTTTTTAAGCACATCATATGATAGCAGTTTCTACAACATTCGTCATTTCTTCGTAACATTTCTTTTTGGCTAGATATAAGCACTAGGAGATACGACTGTCATTTCGGTCTTTCTGCCTGTGCGCAACAACAGTAAGCTGAGGTCGGTGTCTATAAGCCAAAAAGGTACTCCAGCATCACTTTCAGCCTTTCAGCATCACAGAATCAGCTTTATAAGTGCCCAAGGCTAACCAGAGATCAGTAAATGGGCGAGTACCGCGCAACAGCGAACAATATTCTCTGTACCTTCCCCAACTAACCTATGTCGGATAAAATTACTATTGAAACATAGAAAAATAAAGAAGAAATAAAAAGAGAAGTCTCATGAATATTTATAGGGACGAGGTTATCGAGCTTGTTTTATAAAAAATAAGATGGTATCATCCTTTAGAAAGAAATAGGTCCTTA
Organism: Schistocerca gregaria; assembly: GCF_023897955.1. Classification (NCBI taxonomy): domain Eukaryota; kingdom Metazoa; phylum Arthropoda; class Insecta; order Orthoptera; family Acrididae; genus Schistocerca; species Schistocerca gregaria. The sequence goes on from NC_064924.1 coordinate 377,328,034, forward strand.
CTTATGATTTCCAGTATCTCACAATTTATGGGAACCCTGGAACACACTTTGTAGTGCAAAATTTCCCAGTGGCTGCAGCGAAGAGATGACTTAGAAACTGACTGATAAGAGACCCTACTTAACGCCGCCTGTCATTTTTGTTGACACGAATGTACATACACTCCTGGAAATTCAAATAAGAACACCGTGAATTCATTGTCCCAGGAAGGGGAAACTTTATTGACACATTCCTGGGGGCAGATACATCACATGATCACACTGACAGAACCACAGGCACATAGACACAGGCAACAGAGCATGCACAATGTCGGCACTAGTACAGTGTATATCCACCTTTCGCAGCAATGCAGGCTGCTATTCTCCCATGGAGACGATCGTAGAGATGCTGGATGTAGTCCTGTGGAACGGCTTGCCATGCCATTTCCACCTGGCGCCGCAGTTGGATCAGCGTTCGTGCTGGACGTGCAGACCGCGTGGGACGACGCCTCATCCAGTCCCAAACATGCTCAATGGGGGACAGATCCGGAGATCTTGCTGGCCAGGGTAGTTGACTTACACCTTCTAGAGCACGTTGGGTGGCACGGGATACATGCGGACGTGCATTGTCCTGTTGGAACAGCAAGTTCCCTTGCCGGTCTAGGAATGGTAGAACGATGGGTTCGATGACGGTTTGGATGTACCGTGCACTAATCAGTGTCCCCTCGACGATCACCAGAGGTGTACGGCCAGTGTAGGAGATCGCTCCCCACACCATGATGCCGGGTGTTGGCCCTGTGTGCCACAGTCGTATGCAGTCCTGACTGTGGCGCTCACCTGCACGGCGCCAAACACTCATACGACCATCATTGGCACCAAGGCAGAAGCGACTCACACCGCTGAAGACGACAGGTCTCCATTCGTCCCTCCATTCACGCCTGTCGCGACACCACTGGAGGCGGGCTGCACGATGTTGGGGCGTGAGCGGAAGACGGCCTAACGGTGTGCGGGACCATAACCCAGCTTCATGGAGACGGTTGCGAATGGTCCTCGCCGATACCCCAGGAGCAACAGTGTCCCTAATTTGCTGGGAAGTGGCGGTGTGGTCCCCTACGGCACTGCGTAGGATCCTACGGTCTTGGCGTGCATCCGTGAGTCGCTGAGGTCCGGTCCCAGGTCGACGGGCACGTGCACCTTCCGCCGACCACTGGGGACAACATCGATGTACTGTGGAGACCTGACGCCCCACGTGTTGAGCAAGTCGGCGGTACATCCACCCGGCCTCCCGCATGCCCATTATACGCCCTCGCTCAAAGTCCGTCAACTGCACATACGGTTCACGTCCACGCTGTCGCGGCATGCTACCAGTGTTAAAGACTGCGATGGAGCTCCGTATGCCACTGCAAACTGGCTGACACTGACGGCGGCGGTGCACAAATGCTGCGCAGCTAGCGCCATTCGACGGCCAACACCGCGGTTGCTGGTGTGTCCGCTGTGCCGTGCGTGTGATCATTGCTTGTACAGCCCTCTCGCAGTGTCCGGAGCAAGTATGGTGGCTCTAACACACCGGTGTCAATGTGTTCTTTTTTCCATTTCCAGGAGTGTATAATTTACATTTAAATTTAGAAGTACGTCACATTGGCGAAGTTGGTCCCTTGACAGTACAGTCATTCATAACAGTTCTTATCTGTTTTGTGACATTGGAACTCAAAACCAAAATTCATATTTTCCTGTGGCTTCTCTAATTTTGTTTGTCAGATATACTAAACATGTGTTGCCGCGCTGCTGGACCGAGTAAAACTGAAGTGAATTATTGACTGGAGTGAATTGTAAACATATTGCCATGGAATAATGGAGTCAAGGATTCATTTATCTCATTGTTTTATTTGCTTCTTCGCAATTACCCATAAATGTTAGCCGGACTCCCAACTAGGGCGACAGACTACTTTCGAGTCTGACTTCTAACATCGCATTCATAGATCCATTTGTTCCTCTCTTGATGAAGAATAAAACAGGGGCAGCTGCAGAGATAAGAATGGACAAGTGAGCTTTTAATTCGTACCGAAATACGTTAACACAAAAAGCAGTCCTTACCGAAAGTCACTAAAAGAAGCGGATCAATTTAAGTCGTAGCTAGGTAAGGTGCAACAAGATAAATTGAAAGCTTCGTCCTTACCTAGATTTATATTCAAAGAGTGATGCATACTCGTCGATTTCCGACCTCTTGTAGGCAAAGCTGCAAACTGAACTTTTTCTTTTCTTTGTTGTTTTTCCGTGCCGCTTACTGCGTCGTCTTGTCGGCTGCGATCCGTGCACCTGTAACGCGACAACGGAAACTATAGGGCTCATTTCTGCGTGAGCTAGTTATTTCTTGTGTGGCTGAACGTTGACGAGTGACAGCGTGGGAAGGTAGGGACAGAAGGGAAGGTGCCGCCACGCTCGGCTGAGCCAGGCGCTGCCTAATAACGCCGGCCACCTGCCGCAGGCACGCTGGAAATCTGCGCGCCCTACGTACAGCCCAGGGCTTAGCACCTGCCGGAAGGAGCCAAACCCTGACCGTCTGTTGTTTACTGTCTAACAAGCGAGGCATGCTCCCCCGTCGTGGTGCATAAGTGGACACAGTCAGACTTACACTGAGGTGATAAAGGTCATGGGATAGCGGTAGTATCGCGTAAACAATGTAGAAAAGGCCAGTGCATTGGCGGAACTGTAATATGTATTCAACTGATTCATGTGCATACGTTTCCAACGTGATTATGTCCGCACTAAGGGAATTAACAGACTTCGAACATGGCATAGTACTTGGAACTATATGCATGGGACATTCCATTTCGTAAATAGCATGCGAATTCAGAATTTCGACATCCCTAGTGTCAAGAGTTTCACCACGGACAATGCAGTGGGCGACGGCCTTCACATAACGACCGAGAGCAGTGGCGTTTGAGCGGTCGGTGCTTGCAGACAACAACACTCCGTGAAATAACCGAAATCAACGTGGGACGTATGACTAACATATCCGGACGCCGGCCGGTGTGGCCGATCAGTTCTAGGCGCTTAAGTCTGGAACCGCGCGACCGCTACGGTTGCAGGTTCGAATCCTGACTCAGGCATGGATGTGTGTGATCTCCTTAGGTTAGTTAGGTTTAAGAAGTCGTAAGTTTTAGGGGACTGATGACCTCAGATGTTAAGTCCCATAGTGCTCAGAACCAGTTTTTAACGTATCCGTTAGGACAGCGGGACGAAAATTGGCGTTAATCGGCAATGGCAGCAGACGACTGACGGTAATGCCTATGCCAAGACCGCATTGCTTGAAGCGCCCCTTTTTGGCACGTCGTCATATATTTTGGAGCCTAGGCGACTGGAAAACCGTGACCTGGTCAGATGACTCCCGATTTCAGCTGATATGAGCTGATGGTAGGTTTCGAGAGAGGTGCAGGTCTCACGAAGCCATGGACCCATGTTGACAACAAGGCGCAGGGCATGCTCGTGGTGGCTCCGTAATGCTGTGGGCTGTGTTTACGTGGAATTGACTGGGTCCTCTGGTACCACTGAACCGATCATTGACTCAAAATTGTTTTGTTCGGCTACTTGGAGACCATTTGCAACCACTCATGAACTTCATGTTCCTAAAGAACGATAGAATTTTTATGGATGACAATGCGCCTTGCCACTCAGCCATTGGTTTGAAGGGCATTCTGGATAACCGGGGTGAATGATTTGGCCTCCCGATCACTAGATATGAATCCCATCGAACGTTTATGGCATATAATTGAGAGGACAGTTCGTCCACAAACTTCTGCCCTGGCAACACTTCCACAAGTTTATGGATGGCTATAGAGGCAGCATGGCTCATTGCTTCTGCAGAGGACTTCCAACTACATGATGAGACCACGCCACCCAAACTTTCGTCTTCTACGGTACGCATTCACATGTCCCATGCTGGCCTCCTTAGATGCAGACAATAACTACGCGAAAAAGCGTTTGTTTCCAAATAAAGCAGCCCTCCTCATTTCTGGATATTCACTATGTGATCAAAAGTATCCGGACACTTGGCTCAAAATGACTTACAAGTTCGTGGTGCCTTCCATCGATAAGCTGGAATTCAATATGGTGTTGGCCCACAATTAGCCTTGATGAAAGCTTCCACTCTCTCAGACATAACTTCAATCAGATGCTGGGAAGGTTTCTTGGGGAATGACAGCCCATTCTTCACGGAGTGCTGCACTGAGGAAAGGTATCGATGCCGGTCGGTGAGGCCTGGCACAATGTCGAAGTTCCAAATCATCCCAAAGGTGTTCTATAGGATTCAAGTCAGGACTCTGGGCAGGTCAGACCATTACGGAGACGTTATTGTCGTTTAACCACGCCGCCACAGGCCGTGTATTATGAGCAGGTGCTCGATCGTGTTGAAAGATGCAGTCGCCAGCCCCGAATTGCTCTTCAACAGTAGGATGCAAGAAGGTGCTCAAAACATCACTGTAGGCCTGTGCTGTGATAGTGCCACGTAAAACAGCAAGGGGTAAGCCCCCTCCATGAAAAACACAACCACACTATAACATCAGCGCCTCCGAATTTTACTGTTGGTACTACACACGCTCGCAGATTACGTTCACCGGACATTCGCCATACCCACACCCTACCATCGGATCGTCACATTGTGTGCCGTGATTCGTCACTCCACACAACGTTTTTCGACTGTTGAATCGTCCAATGTTTACGCTCCTTACACCAAGCGAGGCGTCGTTTGGCATTTACCGGCGTGATGCGTGGCTTACGAGCAGCCGTCCGACCATGAAATCCAAGTTTTCTCACCTCCCGCCTAACTGTCGTAGTAATTGCACTGCATCATGATGCAATTTGGAATTCCTTCACTATCTCAACGGAAACAGTGGAACTAGGGATGTTTAGGAGTGTGGAAATCTCTGTTACAGACTTATCACGCAAGTGACACCCAGTCACCTGACCACGATCGAAGTCCGTGAGTTCCGCGGAGCGCCCCATTCTGCTCTCTCACGATGCCTAATGACTACTGAGGTCGCTGATATGGAGTACCTGCCAGTAGGCTGCAGCACAATGCACCTAATATGAAAAACATATGTTTTTGGGAGTGTCCGTATACTTTTAATAACATAGTGTATGAATCACCACATCATTAGGACATGTGGTTCCGAAAACCCACACAATAGAACAAATCCCTGATAGCCTGAAGCTTAATATTTGGTGTTACCTACTGTAGGATAGGGTGATAAGACAGTTTTGCTTTGCAAAGAAAATCAGAACGGGAAATGTTTACCTGGACACGTTCTAGCAGTTCTTGGTGCCACTGCTCTAAAAGCTACAGCAGTCCATCATCTTTTCCTTCAGCCGGAATAACTAAAGTAATCAGAGCTATGCTACAATGTTCACTCGTACATGGGCAGAATTCAGATATCACCTTGATATTCTGCGAATAAGTGGAGCGCACACTAAAATTCTGGCATAACAGAAAAGCTTTGAAAATTGCTAAGTGCTTTAGAAAAACCCACGATTCTTTATTTCTAATAATTTCCAAGTTATGAATTTTCGAAATGATAGCCGAATATTATAGACACGCTGTGCTTGATCGTTGCCATGGTGGCTAAATTATTTGTTCTGTTTTTCTGTCAGTCACTGTCAAAAAGATGCAGCACAACACCACCACAACAACAAAACTAAAATAAGGGGCCACATCATCTTCACATTCCTCCCCCCGCCCGTTCCCCCTCCCAGGCGCACACCCTTCGAACCCCATTTCTCCCAAAAACGAAAAAAAGCGAGTGTATCAAGATAATATTAAACGCAGTTTGTAAATTATCAGGCAGTTAATTTTGGATTGTTTCAATAAACTTTGCTTTTTATATGTGCAATTAACTCGCCTTAAGATGAGCAAAATGTGCTTGAAACGCGTATAGCAATTTATGAAATAAATAAATAAATAAATAATGTTTGTAGAAGCATAAAACGAGTAATTTAAATAATGTGCTGCAGGCCGTCGTCATGTGGCTCCTCTGAAAGCCGCGATCGAAGATCGCGTTCAAGCCTTCACGTCGTCTTCAGGAACCACAAGAAAACCTGAAATGTAGACATGGTAAAATTCTCTGTTGTGTCTTTCAGCATATCAAAAACTTGCTCTTAAATTGATTGAGGGCTAGTGTTACCCTGAGTTTTCGAGGCGTTTGAAATTTTCCCTTCTGACAAAGAGCTTCTTCCAAAGTATTACATCACACCTGAAAATTATTGAACTCACGGAAATAGTTTTTTTGTTGATTATCTACCAAAGTACCTCGTTCGACGAGGTGTTTTTCTCAAGAAGCGCATCGCAGAGTTTAAGGTCCATGTGTTGTAATACACCTCAATTTTACACAGAATAAAAATGTTTAGCGATGTAATAAAAAGGGAATGTGTTGGGAGGTGATACTAAGGAACAGGAATTCGCAGATACTGAAATTTATCGAGTGATTCTGCTCCTTCCTTACATTGAACTTGGTCACATAGCTCACTCCTGCTAATGATTTGACAAATTATTTGTTCTAACATTTTGATCGAATCCTCTTTCTGCCAACCATGTCGTCAGTAAACGTAAGAGAGGAAGAGCGCCTTCCGACTGTGAACCGTGTAAACATTGTCCTGCGTTATTGCAATTTAGCTTTGTGCGATTCGCCTTTCATGAATCAGAGATTGTGGCCCACCACAGCATTTGCCTAAATGAGCATGGAAAATCTATTTCAAAACCACAATCCGTTGTCCGGTGTACCAGAAGGTTGATACACCGGAGCATGTGTCTTAAGGCACTTTTACACAGAAACGAATTCTATCTGGTGTAAATGGTGGGTGCGTGTGCGAAAATGGCTTCCGTGGTGTTCGGTTCTGATTCTCTTCTGTTCGCTTGTGTTGTGTTTCGTCGCTCTTTAGCTTTCGTCTGCAATTTTGTCTGCTGTTGTTATTGACATGATTTGCGTGAGCCATAGACTGGTCCCCAAGAATGAAATATTGCTGCTAGAAGACTGCAGATATACGTGCTTCGAGGATCCAGTACAAAATATGGAATAAGAGTGAACCGGAAAAATACAAAAGCAGTGAGATGTAGTAGGTATGAGACCAGCGAGAAATTTAATATCAAAATGGGGCTCACGAAGCAGACAGAGTCAAGGAATTCACCAACTTTGTACGCAATATAAGCGATCACGGACGAAACAAGGAGGACAAAGCAAAGTAGGCATCGCTGGCCGAGAGAAGTCTACTAGTGGCAAATATTGGCTTTAATTTGAAGAAGAAATTCCTGAGAACAATTTGGGCTCAGCATTGTGTGGTAGTGAAAGGAATGAACATATGGAAAACACTGACAAGAAGAAAGGACAGGATAACAGGAGTCGAAGAAGAGCCTCCATGGTACTTGAGGACAAAAACTGCCGGAGAAGACGGAAATTTGAATGCATCCAACAAATAATTGAAGACGTAGTGTGAAGTGCTACTCTGAGATAAGGAGTTTGGCGCGGGAGGGGAATTCGCAACAGAGCGCATCAAACCAAGCAAACAGTCAGAAGACTGAGGACTGAAATAAAGCAGCAAGCACCAATGTTACGATAGACACCATTTGGCACAATACTGTACATTCAGTTCTTTTCTCTCACATTATGGTGAAAGGCCATGCCAAGATTTATCAAGTGGGCTATTGTTAATAGCAGCCAACAAGCGGTGTTAAGGACAAGCTCAGTATTCATAAACTGGTCGAAGAAGTCCCGTGTACCTATATGTCGCAAGTTAAACACATAAACATCAGTCACACAAAATATATTATTGTTAAGTTTCTAAGGCATAAAAAACCGGAAAGAAAATTTTGCACGTAAGTACATTGAAGGCAGCATCATGCATTTAAACTACTTTACATTTTACTTTGTTAAAAGTCGCTTTACCTAAACTGAAAAACAATCTTGCTCTTGTCGCTCTTATTTTTGATATATTTTCGTGTGCTTGGGTGCAGAAAGCAGTCTCGTACGGCAGTGCGGTTTAAACAGCGACAGGTGCTTCGTGTTTCCTGTACGGTAGCTTTAAAGGCATCCGTTTGCAGCCCAGACACTTAAACCGACGTGTGTAGGGGAAGTAACAGGTGCTTCAGGAAGGAAGGGCCTTTAAATGCAAGGTCACCTCTACAACGGACAACTCTGTAGTTCAGAGTCACAATCACCTTAGCCGTGCAATGAGTGAGAAATCTCGTTACATGCATGTAAATACGAGACATATCAGGAGGAAAACTCTAATTTTTATTATTTAAGACTTTCTATATTAGTCTATTTACACGCACATGTCCATAGACAGTTGCGCGTATTAGCTGAGAACGAATAACTCATTTCTCAATGTAGTGTACACCGTTATGAAACTCGCTGAAAGATTAAAATTTCATGCCAGATGGGGATTTAAACTTAGCCCCCTGTCTTATACGGGCAATATTCCTTACGACTGGACTTCCAGGCTTGTTTCACGAGGTGGCCCAAAGCTCGTTTGTCACTACGTCTCGTCTAGTTCCAAACCTTGCACTGAGTGGCCACTTGATTGTATTCCGTTTCTAGATATCTTGCTACCTGAACCCCACAATCGCTAGTGCCAGTTACAACATTGTCATCGGAAGATTCTGACGTTTTCTAAAGATTATGATACATTGCTAGCAATGGATAAATTTTACCTTATTTACACACTGTTTCTACTTTTTTTAAAACTAGTTTTAGTTCCGAATTCAAAACATGTATAATCTGTCGGATTAAAAGCTGTGATACACCATAATCTCCTATGACAAAAATTTTCTCTAATTTTAAGAAGTATTCTGTAAGGGTTCAGTACAAACAAAATTTTATTTGTACCACCACCATCGTAAAAATATTTCTCAATAGCACCGTGGCAAAAGTAACTGTGCTTTACCAGATACGACAATGAAGTCAATAAAATTTACCTTACTCATTGTTTCTTGAACACAGTGAAGCACTACGTACAGCCGCACAGGTAATGGAGATAAGAGTAAACCAGCATTACCACAGCAGTTTAGTAGAGGGAGCGTTGTCTTCAATTGTGAGCGGGAGAATGGGGCTTGTGCCAAGTGTTCATCTGTCAACTTCCCTCGGAGGGCCACTTTTAATTTACACCGTGCTAGAACTATCACTTTACGCCAAGAAGGTTTGTCAGCAGAGGAATTTGACCGTCGAAGTGGCGCACACCAGAGAAATGACGTTTGAATATTCGACGGCCGCCACGAAACACAAAACATTGAAAAGCTCTCACATGGCGTTTGCTGTGATCAATACTGCCAATTGAGTGCTACTATATACAAATTATGGCACTCAGTTCACCGAGGAGAGTGCGACAGAACTGCGTACGAGGTGTCAGGTACGATTGATCTAAAGAGGGACAGGCACTCCATGTGGCTTTAAAGCCATCCCCCACTAGTTTACCTCTAAGTGCTATACGCATAGGCTTTTGTACAAATTTCCAGCAAATTAGTGCAAGAAGAACGTTGGTAAGGAAAACTTATGGAAACTTGGCGTCAGGTTCTCTTCACTAACGACTGTTGAATGAGTTGGAGAGTGTGGATAGGTGGATGTTGTACAGTGGAGTCTTTTACAATGTGGAGGACTTGTCTGTTGACATGACTGATGTAGAAAAGGGGGGGGGGGGGGGTCGATGTGACAGACATACGGGATCCAGTAATAGAGATTCACAGAGCTTTAAAAGACGGAAGGGATAGACAACAAGCCTTCGTAATTTCTAAACTCATTATGGGAAATGGTAACCAAGTGACTAATCAAGTCGGTGTGTAGAATCTGAGACTGAAGGTATACCAACGGACTCCAACGGACTTTCGGGAAAATATTATCCACCCAATCTCTAAGACAGAAAGTGCAGATAAGTGTGAGAATTACAGCCCAATGAGCATGACAGGTCAGTCATCCAAGTTGCTGACAGGAATAATATACAGAACAGCGGAAAAGAAAATTTAGTTTCTGATAAACCAAGATCTGTTTGGCTTTCGGAAGTTTAAAGGTACAAGAGGGACAGTTCTGACGTTACACTTGATAAAAGAAGAAAAAAAAGACAAGAAAAATCAAAACACATTCATAGGATTAACCGACTGAGGAAAGCGTCCGACAATATTAAATGGTACAATGCGTTCGGAGTTCGGAGAAAAATCGGAATAAGTTGCATGGAAAGACGGATAATTTACTATACGCACGAGAACCAAGATAGGAAACGAGAATAAAGGACCAAGAACGAAGTGCTCACATTAAAACCTTTGTAAGATAGGGGTGTATCCTTTCGACCTTACTATTCAGTCTACACATCGAAGAAGCAATAACAAAAATAAAAAAAAAGGATCAAGAGTGAAATTAAAATTCAGTATAATATTGGTATATAAGAGTGGAATTTGTGATGGGAGCATCAAAACAATTACAAAGCGACCGACTTTAAAAAGTAAGCCTTAGCACCGAAAGGATATTTTCTCCTATAATCGTTTGGACGTACCGATGACGGTAAACAATCGTAGTGGCTCTGAGCACTATGGGACTTAACATCTATGGTCATCAGTGCCCTAGAACTTAGAACTACTTAAACCTAACTAACCTAAGGACATCACACAACACGCAGTCATCATGAGGCAGAGAAAATCCCTAACCCCGCCGGGAATCGAACCCGGGAACCCAGTCATGGGAAGCGAGAACGCTACCGCACGACCACGAGCTGCGGACAAACAGTCGTAGTCAAAAGGAAAAGTCGGGTATGATATTGAAGTGTGACAAAAACTATTTTATAGAGGGACTACATGCTCGCCTTTCATCAAGAATTCATCAGCAAAGCTCGTAATGCAATAACAAATGTGACGTGAAATTGCAGTGTGTGTACACCCTGTTTAAATTTCTTTTACTTCACGTCTATGGTCACAAATTTTTGTCATCAGACTACCGGTTTCGGTCTATAATGACCATCCTCAGACCTGTTTTATAAAAACATGTCCTAATATACTGGAGCTATAGTGTGGCCATCGTCAAATGTTAAACACACCTTGTTTGTTTGCAAGCTTGCTAGCAAATCGATGGCACGTGTTAGGGGCTGCGATTTAGCGAGTTTACTCCATCACAGTATAACAATCAGAAATAATCCTTTTGAAACGGGACACTATATTGCCAGTTTGGAGATAACACAGAATAGCGGAAGCTTCATTATACCACAAAGAAGTAACCAATTAACTACCAAGATAACCACAATCAGAATTACTTCCACATGCTTCGATGATCAGGAACACGTTTACAGTTTGCACCAACTACCAAGGTTAAAATAATGTGGACGGTAGAGGATAAACTGAAAATTTTGATGATAAAAAGCCATTGGTCTGAGTTGAGTATTTGAAGTGGTACGAGGTCTCCTGCGATTTATACTTGCTAGGGAGCAATGGTCGGAAATGAATATTTCAGGGCGTAAAAGATCTTGATTGAGTGATACACTTGTTTATAAACTGCTTAGCTTTCATTACAAGCAAATGTTAACCGAATCGACGTTGATACGGTTACCTCGTACAACAAATAACTATCGCCCGCTGAGTTTTACCAACGTTTGAAGTTCATGATTTTTTGTCACAACTGAAACATTATTCGATACAGTAACTTACAGAGATGCATTTATTGCGTAGCGCAGCAAGTTGTAATGTACGGAAAGCGAAACGAAAGCACAGAGAAAAGTTTCGCAACGGGCGTCTTCATAATTGAAATGGATTTATTGAAGTGGACAGAAGCTTACGATACACTGAGCTGTTCAAGCAACAGAGAGCTGAACAAATTTCTCGACAAAGATTTGTTCTCACCGTAGACTTCGAGGAGGCAGGGTTCCATCTTGTTGGACAAATGTTCAGATGTGTGTGAATTCCTAAGGAACCAAACTGCTGAGGTCACCGGTCCCTACACTTACACACTACTTAAACTAACTTATGCTAAGAACAACACACACACCCATGCTCCGGCGGGAGGGACCGCCAAATCCGTGACATGGCGCCTCAAATCGCTTGGCCACTCCGCGCGCCATTTTGTTGGAAAAGTTTCCTCAAAAGAAACTTTCATCATCTTGTCTGTGAAAAGAGGTATTCGAAGAATAAAGTGTGAACAGCGCGGGTACAACAATAAATACAGCCCTGTCATCGTAGTGAAAGAATTGTGGGAAAATTATATAGAGCTTGTAATATAACTGTATAACGTAGCATTTGCAGGCCACCCATCGTACTAGCCCTGATTGCTTTAGTACTCCCATCCGCGACAGGGGATGGTGGGCTGGTTTTCCTGTGATCATCCTACACAGGTGGCGGTAGGAGCCTGAAAGCAGCGTCTTACCATCATCATCCACGAAGTCCTTCCGGCGGAGTGAATCCTTCATTGGGCCATACAGACGGAAGTCAGGAGGTGCGAGATCCCGGCTGTCGAGTGAAAAACGAAGAACAATCCAATGAAGTCTTGTGAGCTCCTCTCGGGTGCCCACACTTGTGTGAGGCCTAGTGTTGTGCCGGAGAAGGAGAAGTTCGTATGAACCACTTCGAATGAGAGTGTCCGCACGTTCCAAAATTGTAGAAGTCACAGCTGTGTGCAACTGGCGCGAGGGAGATTGGGCAGGTTTCCGTGACTGTTGCGATGATGACAGACGCCTCGTCCAACGGCTCAACATGATTTTGTTCACTGTCAGGTCCCCGCAGATATTCTGCAAGAGCTTATGGATAATTGCAATGTTTTGTATGGAGCACATTGTGTTCATGTGGGAGCGATATAGATGCTTGTAAAACAATAAACTGGTAGCCAAGATCGCAGGAATTCTTTTTATTCCATGATTACCGGTTTCGGCGAAACTAAAGCCACCATCATATAGCTTATACCTGCAATGTTCTGGGCTTTCGTCAAAAGAAGTTCAATGACAGTTCTCTGCTTGGGATGCACTTCCGTTTCAGACGCCATGTAGAAGGCTGCGTGTAGCGCCGCCACATATCGGAACTTCATGAAACTATGGGAGCTGAAGCGAGAATATTCGATGGTGCCTCACAACAAATTCAGCATTTTTCAACCGAAACTGGTCGACAAAAAAAATGTTTTGCCTTACTAACTGGACGTCCCTCGTGCAACACTTGTTAACAATCAGATTCGTTTAGAAGCTCACAGGTAATAATGGGAAACAATAAAACACAGAAACGGTATCGGAACAATAGCGAAAACTACACTGAAGCGCCATAGAACCTGGTATAGGCATGCGTATTCAAATACAGATATGTAAACAGGCAGAATACGGTGCTGAGGTCGGCAACGTCTACATAAGACAAAGTGTCTGGCGCCAGGGGCTGTTCTCGAGGTCGGTCAATGTGGGGGGGGGGGGGGGGGGGGGGAGGCTAATGGCTGGGAAGGGGGGAGAGAGGTTGAGGGAATGGAATATCGCTTAACAAAAGGAGAGCTGGCCGCTGTGGCCGAGAGGCTCTAGGCGTTTCAGTCCGGAACCGCGCTGCTGCTACAGTCACAGGTTCGAATCCTGCCTCGGGCATGGATGTGTGTGATGTCCTTAGGTTAGTTAGGTTTAAGATGTTCTTAGTCTATGGGACTGATGAGCTCAGATGTTAAGTCCCATTGTGCTTAGAGCCAGTTGAACAAAAGGGGAGTTCGGGTCCTCCAGCGACAAACTGGTATAATTTCGTGTTGCTTAAAGTAGTTTTTGGTAACTGTTTTGGAGTTCAGGGTAAAAACGTGTCTACAGAATGTGTGTGCTCGGGAAAATAATACGATTTAACCCAGATTTCCGGCGAATTCGAAGTTTTTGTCTGGGTCATCAATTTAAGTGTTGGTAGGCATAACCGGCACTTTTAACTTTCTTGATTATTATAAGTTGTACTCGTACATTAATATACATCCAATGTATATTTTATTATATTATAGCCCCCAACCCTTGCCACCTCCCGTGTCTGGCGCAGTTGTTACATCAGTTACTGCTGCTACAATTGCAGGTTATCAAGATTTGAGGGAATCAGAACGTAGCATTACAGTCGCCGTACGAGCGAAGGGACATAGCATCTCAGAGGTAGCAATGAAGTGGGGATTTTCCCGTACGACCTTTTCACGAATGTAGCGTGAATATCAGGAATCCGGTAAAACATCAAATCTCCTACATAACTGCGGCTGGAGAAAGATACTGCAAGATCGAGACCGACGACAACTGAAGAGAATGGTTCAACGCGACAGAAGTGCAACCCTTCCGCAAATTGTTGCAGATTTCAATGTTCGATCATCAAGTCTCAGCGTGCGAACCATTCAACGAAACATTATCGATATGGGCTTTCGGAGCCAAATGCGCACTCGTATATCCTTGATGACCGGACGACACAAAGCTTTAGGTCTCGCCTGGCCCGTCAACACAGACACTGGACTGTTGATGACTGGAAATATGATAATGGGGCGGGCAACACTCGTTTCAAATTGAATCGAGCGCACGGAGGTGAAGGGGTATGGTGACAACCTCATGAATCCATGGTCCCTGCATGTCGGCACGGGACTGTTCAAGCTGGTGGAGGCTCCGTAATGGTGTGGGCATGTACAGTGGCAAGGGACTCCTGATGTGCCCAGACACGACTTTGACAGATAACAAGTACGTAAGCATTGTGCCTTGTCACCTGCATCCATTTGTGTCGATTGTGTATTCCGACGGACTTGGGCAGTTTCACCAGGACAATGCGACACCCCACACGTCCAGAATTACGACATACTGGCTCCAGAAACTCTTCTGAGTTTAAACGCTTCCGGTGGCTACCAAAATCTCCATACTTGAACGTGATTGACCGTATCTGGTATGCCTTGCAACGTGCCGTTCAGAAGAGATCTCCACCTCCCCGTACTCTTACGGAATTATGGACAGCCCAGCAGGATTGATGGTGTCAGTTACCTCCAGCAATACTTCAGTCATTACGTCGTATTGTGGCACTTTTATGTGCTCGCGGGGCCCTGCACTGTATTAGGCAGGTTTACCAGTTCCTTTGGCTCTCCAATGTAGTATTATCATATACAAGGTTACCCTGAATAAGCAAAAAATTGTCACATACCTTAGTGCAAGAAAGTAATGATCTTCGACTCCAGGAAGATGATCAACTTAGAACACAAGTTAGGGATGACACCAATAATGAAGCGTCATGCATAGAGTTACAAGTAGTAACAAGAAAGTAAAACTAGGTTTCACACAAGTAGAACAGTGCGACTGAAAAATGTAGATAGTGAGATAACAAGTCTCAATTTCAGTGTATTGATAGTTAAGGTGTTAGAGCGTTGGTAGAGCTAGGGGGAGATATGTCCCCATCGACTCTTCCCCACCGTCCGCAACTGCTCATTAAAGCCTCATCCGTTACCAGTGAATGCGCGGCTTCCTGCCTCCCACCTGCTGTCACATCCGTTCAGCCACGCGCAAGTGAAGCCAACACTGAGAATTATTGTGCACTTGTCAACCGCCGTTCTGTTTGTCAACAGCACACAGTTTTCTA
The DNA here is from genome assembly GCF_023897955.1 of Schistocerca gregaria. Lineage (NCBI taxonomy): Eukaryota > Metazoa > Arthropoda > Insecta > Orthoptera > Acrididae > Schistocerca > Schistocerca gregaria. The sequence continues at coordinate 377,343,554 of NC_064924.1, forward strand.
CGACGCCTTTGAAAATAACGACCTTTTCCTTCGCGCAACCGTTACAAGAGATTTTCTGTTATTCTCACTCTCGTAGCTTTTATAAACTATTACTGCATACTAGTACCACAACAAAACACACAACTGTGTAGTACGCTGCGTTTAAAGATACATACTTGACATAAATACACTACTGGCCATTAAAATTGCTACACCACGAAGATGACGTACTACCGACGAGAAACTTAACCGACAGGAAGAAGATGCTGTGATATGCAAATGATTCGCTTTTCAAAGCATTCACACAAGGTTGGCGCCGGTGGCGACGCCTACAACGTGCTGACACGAGGAAAGTTTTGAAATCGGTTTCTCATACACAAACAGCAGTTGACCGGCGTTGCCTGGTGAAACGTTGTTGTGATGCCTCGGGTAAGGAGGAGAAATGTGCACCATCACGTTTCCGACTTCGATAGAGGTCGGATTGTAGCCTATCGACATTGCGGTTTACCGTTTCGCAACATTGCTCCTCGCGTTGGTCGAGATCCAATGACGGTTGGCAGAATATGGAATCGGTGGGTTCTGGAGGGTAATACGGAACGCCGTGCTGGATCCCAACGGCTTCGTATCACTAGCAGTTGAGATGACAGGCATCTTATCCGCATGGCTGTAACGGATCGTGCAGTCACGTCCCGATCCCTGAGTCAACAGATGGGGACGTTTGCAAGACAAGAACCATCTGCACGAGCGGTTCGACGACGTTTGCACCAGCATGGACTATAAGCTCGGAGACCATGGCTGCGGTTACCCTTGACGGTGCATCGCAGACAGGAGCGCCTGCGATGTTGTACTCAACGACGAACCTGGGTGCACGAATGGCAAAACGTCATTTTCTCGGATGAATTCAGGTTCTGTTTACAGCATCATGATGGTCGCATCCGTGTTTGGCGACATTGTGGCGAACGCACATTGGAAGCGTGTATTCGTCATCGCCATACTAGCGTATCACCCGGCGTGATGGTATGGGGTGCCATTGGTTACACGTCTCGGTCACCTCTTGTTCGCATTGACGGCACTTTGAACAGTGGACGTTACATTTCAGATGTATTACGATCCGTGGCTCTACCCTTCCTTCGATCCCTGCGAAACCCTACATTTCAGCAGGATAATGCACGACCCTATGTTGCAGGTCCTGTGCAGGCCTTTCTGGATACAGATAACTTTCGACTGGTGCCCTGGTCAGAACATTCTGCAGATCTCTCACCAATTGAAAACGTCTGGTCAATGGTGGCCGAGCAACTGGCTCGTCACAATACGCCAGTCACTACTCTTGATGAACTATGATATCGTGTTGAAGCTGCATGGGCAGCTGTACCTGTACACGCCATCCAAGCTCTGTTTGACTCAATGCCCAGGTCTATCAAGGCCGTTATTACGGCCAGAGGTGGTTGTTCTGGGTACCGATTTCGCAGTATCTGTGCACTAAATTGCGTGAAAATGTAATCACATGTCAGTTCTGGTATAATATATTTGTCTAGAGAATATCCCTTTATCTCCTCCATTTCTTCTTGGTGTAGCAATTTTAATGGCCAGTAATATATATTATTTTGCATGTTGAGTGCAGTGTTTTTGCCGAAGTAAGGAAAATGGTGTAGGAAACGAAAAATTTAGGTGTCTCAGTTTTTACAGGAACATGGTTCAAATACCTCTAAGCATTATGGGACTTAACATGTGAGGTCATCAGTCCCCTAGACTTAGAACTGCTTAAACTTAACTAACCTACGGACATTACACACATCCATGCCCGAGGCAGGATTCGAACCTGCGGCTGTAGCAGTAGCGCGGTTCTGGACTAAAGCACCTAGAACCGCTCGGCCACAGCGGCCGGCTTACAGAAACATGAAATGCGTTCAGGCAGTGGACTTAACACTGAATTGTAGCCGCAGTTTTCCTCAGTATTAGTTCAAAACATGCCACGTATTTCGGTTGGCGCTTTTCACTGGTTACTCATTACAACTGAGGAGGAAATTTAAAAGTAGAAAGCTAATTACCTACCACCAACATAACTAGAACAAACGCTACCATTTACATTCGGCTTATTAACAACCGGAGACGTCTATGTCAGCTAGTGTCTCGCATCTCAATAGCTACTATATCTGAGATTGTTTGTGATGTCTGCAGCAGATCTGCGAATCACTTTAAGAATTTTATTAAAATGTGTACAAGGAAGATATTGTCAATAAATATGATAAATGAAATGTGAAATATACAAACGAATTGTCAGACATACTGCTTGATAAAATCTGCTGTATAGTATATTAGAGGGCTCATAACATGATCTCTCCTTAACCATTTTTATTCATCACCAAAAGTCTCTAACACAACACTGTTACATCAGCCATGTATTTACAAATGCCGTGAACGTAATCAACGCTATTAACCATATTTTTAAAATTTATTCCAATCCACTGAGGCGCGGTGGTACGACAACCTCCCATTGCGATAAATATTAAAAATTGTTCAAGGCTGCGCAGCGCCCTTCATTGGTTCATCAGTGTAATAGATACATACTTCTTTTTCTTCACATTCAAAGAAATTTATTGTGCTTCTTCCCCATTAATAAATATTATTAAAAACATTGTATTTATTCTCCCCGTTTCCGGGTGATGCAAGCATCTAATAAATTTATCGTTTTTCTGACGTCCAGAGTAAGACCGCTGAGTAGTTCAACAATTTTTTACCAGTCACATTTCTTTTCCTTCGACAGTTGTGCTGTGTGTCTGTACTCAATAGACTGTTCATTGCTTCAAACAGATCCTGAGATTCTTCTTAACACTCACTTAGAATGACAGTGTCATCAGTGAATCTGATCACTTCTATCCTTTCATCCTGAATTTCAATCCTACTCTTGAACCTTTCTTTTATTATCGTCATTGCTTCTTCGATGTACAGAATGAACAGCAATCCAAGCATTTCGTTCTTGGTATTCCAATCTTATAGTTACCTCTTGGTTCTTGTACACATTCTACACTCCTGGAAATTGAAATAAGAACACCGTGAATTCATTGTCCCAGCAAGGGGAAACTTTATTGACACATTCCTGGGGTCAGATACATCACATGATCACACTGACAGATCCACAGGCACATAGACACAGGCAACAGAGCATGCACAATGTCGGCACTAGTACAGTGTATATCCACCTTTCGCAGCAATGCAGGCTGCTATTCTCCCATGGAGACGATCGTAGAGATGCTGGATGTAGTCCTGTGGAACGGCTTGCCATGCCATTTCCACCTGGCGCCTCAGTTGGACCAGCGTTCGTGCTGGACGTGCAGACCGCGTGAGACGACGCTTCATCCAGTCCCAAACATGCTCAATGGGGGACAGATCCGGAGATCTTGCTGGCCAGGGTAGTTGACTTACACCTTCTAGAGCACGTTGGGTGGCACGGGATACATGCGGACGTGCATTGTCCTGTTGGAACAGCAAGTTCCCTTGCCGGTCTAGGAATGGTAGAACGATGGGTTCGATGACGGTTTGGATGTACCGTGCACTATTCAGTGTCCCTTCGACGATCACTAGAGGTGTACGGCCAGTGTAGGAGATCGCTCCCCACACCATGATGCCGGGTGTTGGCCCTGTGTGCCTCGGTCGTATGCAGTCCTGATTGTGGCGCTCACCTGCACGTCGCCAAACAAGCATACGACCATCATTGGCACCAAGGCAGAAGCGACTCTCATCGCTGAAGACGACACGTCTCCATTCGTCCCTCCATTCACGCGTGTCGCGACACCACTGGAGGCGGGTTGCACGATGTTGGGGCGTGAGCGGAAGACGGCCTTACGGTGTGCGGGACCGTAGCCCAGCTTCATGGAGACGGTTGCGAATGGTCCTCGCCGATACCCCAGGAGCAACAGTGTCCCTAATTTACTGGGAAGTGGCGGTGCGGTCCCCTACGGCACTGCGTAGGATCCTACGGTCTTGGCGTGCATCCGTGCGTCGCTGCGGTCCGGTCCCAGGTCGACGGGCACGTGCACCTTCCGCCGACCACTGGCGACAACATCGATGTACTGTGGAGACCTCACGCCCCACGTGTTGAGCAATTTGACGGTACGTCCACCCGGCCTCCCGCATGCCCACTATACGCCCTCGCTCAAAGTCCGTCAACTGCACATACGGTTCACGTCCACGTTGTCGCGGCATGCTAAAGACTGCGATGGAGCTCCGTATGCCACGGCAAACTGGCTGACACTGACGGCGGCGGTGCACAAATGCTGCGCAGCTAGCGCCATTCGACGGCCAACACCGCGGTTCCTGGTGTGTCCGCTGTGCCGTGCGTGTGATCATTGCTTGTACAGCCCTCTCGCAGTGTCCGGAGCAAGTATGGTGGGTCTGACACACCGGTGTCAATGTGTTCTTTTTTCCGTTTCCAGGAGTGTATATTACCCGTTTTTCTCTCCAGCTCACCCCTAATTTTCTCAGAATTTTGAACATCTTGCACCAATTTATATTCTCTAATGCTTTTTCTACGTCAACATATCCAATGAACGTGTCTTGATTTTTCTTCAGTGTTGCTTCCACCAATTGCAACGTCACAAATGGCTCTCTGGTGCCTTTAAATTTCCTAAGGACAGGAGGAACAAGACTTTTGGTCAGGTGAATACAGCGTTATAAATACAAAATCAAATAGGTGTAATGCAGGAATAGGTTTAACAATGAATAAAAAAAATAGGAGTGCAGGTAAGCTACTACAAACAGCATAGTGAAAGCATTATTGTGGCCACGATAGACATAACGCCCATGCCTACTACAGTAGTACAAGTTTATATGCCAACTAGCTCTGCAGATGATGAAGAAATTGATGAAATGTATGATGAGATAAAAGAAATTATTCAGGTAATGAAGGGAGACGAAAATTTAATAGTCATGGGTGACTGGAATTCGTCAGTAGGAAAAGGAAGAGAAGGAAACATAGTAGGTGATTATGTATTGGGGCTAAGAAATGAAAGAGGAAGCCGTCTGGTAGAATTTTGCACAGAGCATAACTTAATCATAGCTAACACTTGGTTCAAGAATCATAAAAGAAGGTTGTATACATGGAAGAATCATGGAGATACTAAAAGGTATCAAATAGATTATATAATGGTAAGGCAGAGATTTAGGAATCAGGTTTTAAATTGTAAGACATTTCCAGGGACAGATGTGGACTCTGACCACAATCTATTGGTTATGAAGTGTAGGTTAAAACTGAAGAAACTGCAAAAAGGTGGGAATTTAAGGACATGGGATCTGGATAAGCTGAAAGAACCAGATGTTGTACAGAGTTTCAAGGAGAGCATAAGGGAACAATTGACAGGAATGGGGGAAAGAAACACAGTGGAAGAATAATGGGTAGCTCTGAGGCATGAAGTCGTAAAGGCAGCAGAGTATAAAGTAGGTAAAAAGACGAGGGCTGCTAGAAGTCCTTGGGTAACACAAGAAATATTGAATTTAATTGATGAAAGGAGAAAATATAAAAATGCAGTAAATGAAGCAGGCAAAGAGGAATACAAACGTCTCAAAAATGAGATCGACAGGAAGTGCAAAATGGCTAAGCAGGGATGGCTAGAGGACAAATGTAAGGATGTAGAAGCTTATCTCACTAGGGGTAAAATAGATACTGCCTACAGGAAAATTAAAGAGACCTTTGGAGAGAAGAGAACCACTTGTATGAATATCAAGAGCTCAGATGGCAACCCAGTTCTAAGCAAAGAAGGGAAGGCAGAAAGGTGGAAAGAGTATATAGAAGGTTTATACAAGGGCGATGTACTTGAGGACAATATTATGGAAATGGAAGAGGATGTAGATGAAGACAAAATGGGAGATAAGATACTGCGTGAAGAGTTTGACAGAGCACTGAAAGACCTGAGTCGAAACAAGGCCCCGGAGTAGACAACATTCCATTAGAACTACTGACGGCCTCGGGAGAGCCAGTCATGACAAAACTCTACCAGCTGGTGAGCAAGATGTATGAGACAGGCGAAATACCCTCAGACTTCAAGAAGAATATAATAATTCCAATCCCAAAGAAAGCAGGTGCTGACAGATGTGAGAATTACCGAACTAATTAAACTGATAGTTCGGTAATTCTCACATCTGTCACAGCTGCAAAATACTAACGCGAATTCTTTACAGACGAATGGAAAAACTGGTAGATGCGGACCTCGGGGAGGATCAGTTTGGATTCCGTAGAAATGTTGGAACACGTGAGGCAATACTGACCTTACGACTTATCTTAGAAGAAAGATTAAGAAAAGGCAAACCTACGTTTCTAGCATTTGTAGACTTAGAGAAAGCTTTTGACAATGTTGACTGGAATACTCTCTTTCAAATTCTGAAGGTGGCAGGGGTAAAATACAGGGAGCGAAAGGCTATTTACAATTTGTACAGAAACCAGATGGCAGTCATAAGAGTCGAGGGGCATGAAAGGGAAGCAGTGGTTGGGAAAGGAGTGAGACAGGGTTGTAGCCTCTCCCCGATGTTATTCAAACTGTATATTGAGCAAGCAGTAAAGGAAACAAAAGAAAAATTCGGAGTAGGTATTAAAATTCATGGAGAAGAAGTAAAAACTTTGAGGTTCGCCGATGACATTCTAATTCTGTCAGAGACGGCAAAGGACTTGGAAGAGCAGTTGAACGGAATTTGCAGTATCTTGAAAATTGGATATAAGATGAACATCAACAAAAGCAAAACGATGATAATGGAATGCAGTCAAATTAAATCGGGTGATGCTAAGGGAATTAGATTAGGAAATGAGACACTTAAAGTAGTAAAGGAGTTTTGCTATTTGTGGAGCAAAATAACTGATGGTGCTCGACGTAGAGGTGATACAAAATGTAGACTGGCAATGGTAAGGAAAGCGTTTCTGAAGAAGAGAAAGTTGTAAACATCGAATATAGATTTATGTATCAGGAAGTCGTTTCTGAAAGTATTTGTATGGAGTGTAGCCATGTATGGAAGTGAAACATGGACGATAAATAGTTTGGACAAGAAGAGAATAGAAGCTTTCCAAATGTGGTGCTACAGAAGAATGCTGAAGATAAGGTGGATAGATCACGTAACTAATGAGGAGGTATTGAATAGGATTGGGGAGAAGAGAAGTTTGTGGCACAACTTGACTAGAAGAAGGGATCGGTTGGTAGGACATGTTTTGAGGCATCAAGGGATCACAAATTTAGCATTGGAGGGCAGCGTGGAGGGTAAAAATCGTAGAGGGAGACCAAGAGATGAATACACTAAGCAGATTCAGAAGGATGTAGGTTGCAGTGGGTACTGGGAGATGAAGAAGCTTGCACAGGATAGAGTAGCATGGAGAGCTGCATCAAACCAGTCTCAGGACTGAAGACAACATCAACAAGGACAAACTAACTGCCATTCAACTGATCCTCAGTTTACTATTCATTCTTGTGTATATTATTCTTGACAGCTTGTATGCAAGATCTGTTAGACTGATTGTGCGGTAGTTTTCCCACTGATCAGCCCTCATTATCTTCGTAATTGTGTAGATGATATTTTTTCGAAAGTCTGATGGTAACTAGCCAGTTTCACAGTTGCATACATCAACTTGAGTAGTCGTTTGGTTGTCATTCCCCTCAATGACGTTACAAATTCCAATGGAATGTTATCTATGCCTCTTCCTGCTTGGTACTAGTGGTCGGAAAACAGATAAGCATGTGCTCATTTGTTGTTGAGGGTTCAGTCCAGAAGTAGGGGACAAAGCATCAGCTCAGTTTGTTAGAGTAGGTTGCCCACTTCAGGGGCAAGAATACGTTCAGGGACGAACCTATTGTTCTCCTTTGATTGACAGGTTCTTAACCAATTGTTCTGCTAATAGGATTAGACCACCCCACAGATAATACGTCCTTTTGATAGATACACTCCTGGAAATTGAAATAAGAACACCGTGAATACATGTCCGTCAACTGCACATACGGTTCACGTCCACGCTGTCGCGGCATGCTACCAGTGTTAAAGACTGCCATGGAGCTCCATATGCCACGGCAAACTGGCTGACACTGACGGCGGCGGTGCACAAATGCTGCGCAGCTAGCGCCATTCGACGGCCAACACCGCGGTTCCTGGTGTGTCCGCTGTGCCGTGCGTGTGATCATTGCTTGTACAGCCCTCTCGCAGTGTCCGGAGCAAGTATGGTGGGTCTGACACACTGGTGTCAATGTGTTCTTTTTTCGATTTTCAGGAGTGTAGATCCTTAACCCATGCCGGCCGCGGTGGTCTCGCGGTTCTAGGCGCGCAGTCCGGATCCGTGAAACTGCTACAGTCGCAGGTTCGAATCCTGCCTCGGGCATGGATGTGTGTGATGTCCTTAGGTTAGTTAGGTTTAAGTAGTTCTAAGTTCTAGGGGACTGATGACCACAGCCGTTGAGTCCCATAGTGTTCAGAGCCATTTGAACCTTAACCCATTCTTCAGTTAAGTGGTTTTCCAAGAAGCAACAGTATGTCACAGACTTCTTGCATCCCTAAGTGTTACCTCTCATGTGACAGTGTCATGTTGGACATATCTCCTTACATGGTACATGTCTCTATCTGGGCTTGTTGAGGTACTCCCATGATCAGGAAGACCCCCAGATCTTCCCCTACAGGATATGTGTAGGACCCTGTTCGTACATCAACTCCGTCCTTGAGCCAATATCCAGGATATCGGCGGCTCATACTGGGCTGGTTTGCCTCAGCAGAAGATAGAACGGCTTTATGACACCCTTCCCAACTTAACCAGTGCACACTTCGACACCATAGTGGCAGCAACATCATACTGATAAATGGGCTCGCACAGTTAAGTTCCTTGTAAATGTGACTCCATTTTGTAATCACTGAAACATCATCACATACCACCTCAGTCCGTGAAGTTTCGTTTCCTCCTCTCCTTCTAGGACCTTCACATTTTTGGTCGGGCAATGTATTTGATTTTGCTTGTAATCTGAGGGCATATTGCCTGTGTCATATATTTGCATACCATTTGGAATAGTTTTGTCACGGTATGTTCTCCCAAGGACTTCGGTAATTCTGAGTGAATGTCATCTACTCCAGGTACCTTGTTTAAACATAGATTTTTCAGTGTCAGTATTATATTATCTCGTCTCATCTGCTTCCTCTTCCATTTATGTAATATTGCCTTCGAGTTTTGGATAGCGTGGTCATTAGAGAGACGGTGCTGCTATAAGAATTCCGAAATGAGTCTGCCATTTCCGTCGGTCGTTAAACTGCCGTCATAATGTGGTCTAGGAAAAGAACACTTAAATGAGAACAGTTTACGTAATGGAGCTAGTCGTTCTGTAGAAATCAACAGAGATTCGTTGGCATTCGATGGATATGCAGCACCGACCGTACATCAGACTGTAAATTGCTTCTAGTCTGTATTGCCATCATTTTGCCATACATGTTGCCTAACCCTGTTTGGTCCTATGCGGACGAGACTACGTAGTTGCTGCGTGCAAGCAAGACACCTCGTTGTAGCAACAGCTTTCGGTGGTTAGGAGCTATTTTCCTGCTATACATTTGTGTATGACAATAACAGCATCTGGTGAATACAAAACCAACATATCCTTAACTTATGAAGAAAACAAAACAAAAAACATATAACTGTGCTTCAGTCACAACATTTACTTCATCCACAGCGCGTTTCGACGGTTAAACCATGAAATGGAAGATATATCTTACCCAGCTGTTTTTCGTGGCAAGCAGAATGTGTCCTATCAACCGATCCCTTCTCTTGTCATGTTGTGCCACATATTTCTTGTCTTCTCAGTTCTGCTCAGTGTATTCTCGTTAATGTTGCCATAGCTGCCTCTCCCAAGGCTATCAATAGTTCAGAAGGAATATCGTCTATCCCAGGGGCCTTGTTTCGACTTAGATCCGTCAGAGCTCTGTCAAATTTTTCTCGCAGTATCATATCTCTCATCTCATCTTCATTTACGTCCACTTCCTTTTCTATAATATTGCTTTTAAGTTCATCTCTCATGTATGGACCCCGTATAGAAGCCTTCCACCTTTCAGCTTTCCATTTTTGTTTAGGACTGGTTTACCATCTGCGCTCTTTGTAATCATAGAGCTGCTTCTCCTTCCCCAAAGGCCTTTCTTATTTTTCTGTAGATATTATCTATCATTTTCCTAGTGGAACATGCTTCTGAATCATTATATTTGTCCTCTAGTCATTCCTGCTTAGCAATTTTGCACTTCCTGACAATCTCATTTTTTTTCCTTTCACCTGCTGCAGCTGGTGCGTTTTTAAATTTTTCCCTTTCATCAATAAATTCAATAACTCATATGTTAGCCAAGGGTTTCTACTACGACTTGTCTTTTTACCTATGCGATCTTCTGCTGCCTTCACTATTTCAGCTCTTGAAGATACCCATTCGTTCCTTTCCCGTGTTCTATTCAGCCGTTGCCTATTCATCTCTCTGAAATTCTCAACAACCTCTGTTTCTTTCAACTTATCTAAGTCATGTCTCCTTAATTTCCTACATTTTTCTAATTACTTCAGTTTTAATCTACAGTTCATAACCTATAAATTGATAAATAGTGGTCCGAGTCCACGCCTGACTTTGCAAACGTCTTACAGTTTAAAGTCTGATTCCTAAATCTGTGTCTAACCATTATTTAATCAATCTGAAACCTTCCGACGTCTCCAGATCTCTTTCACGTATACTTCTTTCATGATTCTTAAACCAAGTGTCGGCTGTGATTAAATTATGCTCCGGGAAAATTCTACCAGGCGGCTTCCTGTTTCATTTTGCCCCAGTCCATATTCACTTACTATTTTTCCTTTTCTCCCTTTCTTTACAATCGAATTCCAGTCCCCTATCACAATTAAATTTTTTTCTCCTTTAACTATCGGAATAATTTCTTGTATATCATCATACATTTATTCAATATTTTCATCAGCGGAACTAGTTGGCATCTAAACTTATACTACTGTGGTAAGTGTGGGATTCGCGACTATCTTGGATACGATAATGCGTTCACTATGCTGTTCATGCACGCCCGGAAAGCCGTGCGTCTAACGCACGGCTTTCCGGGCGGGAAGGAGCGCCTGGTTCCCGGCACGAATCCGTCCGGCGGATTCGTGTCGAGGTCCGGTGAACCGGCCAGTCTGTGGATGGTTTTTAGGCGGTTTTCCATCTGACTCGGCGAATGCGGACTGGTTCGCCTTATTCCGCCTCTGCTACACTATGTCGGCGATTGCTGCGTAAACAAGTTCTCTACGTACGCGTACACCACAATTACTCTATCACACAAACATAGGGGTTACATTCGTCTGGTGTGAGACGTTTCCTGGGGGATCCAAAGGGGGCCGAACCGCACAATAACCCTGGGTTCGGTGTGGGGCGGCGGAGGGGTGAAGTGGACCGCAGTAATCGTCGTGGGGTTGTGGACCATTGCGGCTGCAGCGGGGACGGAGCCTCTCCGTCGTTTCTAGGTCCCCGGTTAACATACAATACAATGCTGTTCATAGTAGCAGCCTAGCATTCCTATTTTCTTAATCATTATTACACCCGTTCCGGCATTACCCTTATCTGACATTGTATTTGTAACCCTTATTCACCTGATCAGAAGTCCTGTTCCTTCTATCACCGAACTTCACTAATTCCCACTATATCTAAGTTCAACCTATCCACTTCCATTTTTAAATTCTATCTTAGGTGCCCGATTAAGGGATCTGACATTCTACGCTCCGATCCGTAGAATGCCAGTTTTCTTTCTCCTGATAACAGCGTCCTCCTGAGTAGTCCCCGCCCGGAGATCCGAATGCGGAACTATATTACCTCCGGAATATTTTACCCAACTGGACACCACCATAATTTAACCCTTCAGTAGAGATGCATGCCCTAGGGAAAAATTACGGCTGTAGTTTACCCTTGTCTTCAGCCGTTCGCAGCACCGGCATAGCAAGGTGTTCAAAATGTATGTGAAATCTTATGGGACTTAACTGCTAAGGTCACCAGTCCCTAAGCTTACACACTATTTAATCTAAATTATCCTAAGGACAAACACACACACGCCCGTGCCCGAGGGAGGACTCGAACCTCCGCCGGGACCAGCCGCACAGTCAATGACTGCAGCGCCTAAGACCGCTCTGCTAATCCCGCGCGGCGCACAGCAAGGCATTCTGGTTGATGTTACAAGGACGGATCAGTCAATCATCCAGACTGTTATATTTGTTTTGTTATCCAGACTTGCCCCTGTAGTTACTGAAAAGGCTGGTGCCCCTCTTCATGAACCACACATTTATCTGGCTCTCTGTTCTGGTTGTACCTACGATACGGTTGTCTGTGTCGCTGAGGCACGTAAGCCGCTCCACCGAGGACAATGTCCCTGCTTCATACGGGGGTGCACACATATGCTTCCTAATTGGCGGTAAAGGGAATTTTATGCAATTCCTCGATGAGATTTTGTTAGGTTTTTGATAGTGTGTGGATAGAACCGTGGCCGCTGAGAGCCAGGTTTGGATCAGCTACATGATTGGGCCCCATCTCCAAATATAACAGTCCAGTTTTATGGTTACTTTAAAGAAATTTTAATGTGATTTGAACCTAACATAATTCGGGGAATAATGCAGTTACACAAATGACACTGACTGGGTTAAATATAAAATAAATGTGATTTCTTATTAAACACTTGACAAATGTTCACAAATGCAGTTAATGCTATGGCACTACATGTTGCCTGACATACTGTCGAGAGAAAACTGATGGTTGTTCTTGGTGCAAGAGGCTGAATCAGAGCGAGTGGTAGTGTACTCGTCTGTGCCATCGAGCCACTATTAACAGCATTAAGTTTGGTTGCATGTTGGTTACAGTGTTGTCCTTTGCTGCAGAAGCTGTAAACATTAGAGGAAATTACACAGATTGTGGTATGTCATTGCACTGTATTTTATTGTATTCAGAAAGCACACGTCATCGAAGAAATCGTGCGCAGTGTTTCGACGTAGAGCAGAAATTTTATATACAAGTACACCAAATTAACTGTCACTAATTCTCTTATGTCGAAGAGGACATGAATATAAATATTATTTATCAGTAATAGGCCTACAATGTCTGGGAAAGATTTGTTTTATACAGGGTGGTCAGAAAATGTCTGAAACGCTTGTCGTGATGTTGTAGGGCAGATTGTACTGAGACATCAATGTTAAGAAAAAAAATTCGATACGTTGCTCCGTTCCCGAGTTATTTAGCATAGAATTTAGCCAATCGGGTCGTCGTGCTCTCACACTCAAGCGGCCTGCCAGGGGCGGTGTTGCCCAACGAGAGCTTTGTCTCATTAGCTGAAACGAATTTAAGCGCGCGACGATCTGATTGGCGCAACGTATCGCATTTTTTTCCTAATATTTATGTCTCAGTACAATCTGCCCTACAACATCACGACAAGCGCTTCACACATTTTCTGACCACCCTGTATACAAAGCCATCAATCAGATTTTAGATGGTTTTGTTGCAGCTGTAATTCTTACCGTGGAAACAAGAAACTACTGAAGTTAGTTTATTATAAGTCACAGAATAGCCTCTGTGAAATATGTAAATTTGTTTTTCTAGGGAAGTGCGATACGTTCGGTTTCCTGACTAGAGGACTGACACTGAAAGTTATATTTCCTGTCTCCAGTACGTAATTTTTTGCGAGCACATTCCCTGCATCCACATTTCTGATTTCCACGTATATTTTCAATCAGAATTAGAATGCATAGTGATGTCTACAAATTTAAATAACATTGGCAAATATATTTACAATTTTCATTATTTTTAATTATAGTTATTGAGCAGAAAAAAATTCTGCTGTTGCTAAGATTGTGATCTCAATTTTACAATCGTTTTGCAATAATGTCCTTGCAGCAAATTTTTACAATATAAAAGGTTCCTTCATCCCGGTACAAGTTCAGAACTGTGCGAGGCTGAACATTGCTTTTTTTAAGAAATATATTTTTGATTTCAGGAAACTAGAAATAGTTATTGTGATACACCTTATAGAATATTCTACTAAAATCAAAATCTTTTAGAATGTCGAAAAAAAAGAAAAAGAAAAACAGTCTTAAATCACGCTTCCATTTCCCCACTGTGGCTTTGAAAGAACTAACAAACAAATGGAATGTATCATGAATGAGTGTGCAAAGGTTAAATATATCAAGAAATGGGGTTCGGGACTGAAACAGGGGTAATAATTATTGGTTTGAAAAGTAGTGTTGAAGATAGTTTTCGGGAACCCAAGACGACCATAATGGCTCGAACAAGACTTGCACGGTTGAAGAGAAAACTGATACTCCTGACGAACTCACAAGTTCGACTTCAGATGCCACTCAATAACGAATTACTGTAAAATGTATTTATGCTTCATTTAATTTTATGTTTTAGATTGGTTTAACTTACTTTCACTTCACGTTAAAACAAAAGCTCATTATTTTACTGACTTGAACAACTTCGAATCGCTCGAGCCAGTGACGTTGCGATATGGACTGTTCTGTCCCCCCCCCCCCCCCCCCCCCCAAGCCCATTCCCCTCCACCCCTTCTTTCCCCGCATCCCCATAAATTTCAGTAAACAGACATCAGCGAGCTCGTATGTAAACCGCAATGAGGTGTGCAATGGGCAGCATGTTATAACCTACTTGCATGTAACACTGTCAATGACGCTTTGTGATACGTTTGAATCACAGCATCAAAGCCTAGCTGCCTTGCCAAATTATATTTATTTGCCAGGGTCCCCAAATCTATTAGACGTCGTTGCTATATACATGATCTGCCACTGAGACAATTTTTAACACGAGCCAGTGTGCCGAATGACATTTCTGCTTCAGTTACAGTGACTGTAAGAGTGCAAAAGAAATTTCGGAAATGGGACTGGAGTTTTAAGATCGTGCATCTTATTCAAGAGGTCTAATGGTCCCAGAGTAATATTGAATTTCTTCTTCTGAATCCGTTGTGACATGATTATTGTATCCGTTGAAAATAACTTACATGTCTCGGCGACCCGATCGGCAGTCACACTTCAGTATTCCCATAAAAATCCACATGTTTCAACTAAAATCTTCACTGTTCCACATCATGTTATCAAGGTAGACGCTGGACTATCAATAATGACTTAAAAACTTTTATCTTGAATAAAGCTTCTGAATTCACGTCTGCCACTTCATTTATGATTTCGTAATGAAATAATTTTAGTGCTCTCCTCCAGAAATTCAGGATCGACATTAATTGCACTGGTAGGAAGAGGGGTGTTACAATTTTCGTGAAGATACTTTTAAGTGATGTAATAATTATTTTACCCCAACATCGATGGTGATATTTCGAGATTGTAGTAATTTGTTTTTGTACTCGGTTGGTACCAACAACTTCAGGCAGGCTGATGCTATGATTAAACACTTGAGAGGTCTCGCATAATCCAAAACACCCTCAACCACAGAAAGTGCTTCAGCTGACAAATTTAACTTACTGAGAGTTTCAACAACATTGGCAATCTAATGCAAGTGAGCTGTGATTGGCTTTACAACGACAACCCGAGCACTCCAAGGGGTATCAGAGGTTGAATTTAAGAACTTCCAACACACTGTTTCGGAATTTCCCACAGTTGTGAACTTAAACTCAATAGACTGTAAAGAAGTTCAATCACTGTGCACAAAGTACTTACGTCACGACAACTCACAGCTACATGTTCTCCGCATGAGGCTATGACAAGTCCACGGAGAAAATTTTGTAAGAGAAATCCACTGAAGAATATTTTTCTGACCTTTGTAAGACCCTCTCATTTTACTTCCATTATCATAACCTTGTCCGGTGCATTCACTGGCAGAAATTGAGTGTTTCACAAGTATTGATCGAATTAAGTGTCCAACAGCAACTCCCGTTTTCCGATTATGACCTATAAATTTCAAAAATCGTTCATTCATTTCATAATTATCAGTTCCCCTATTAAAGTAAATACAACGCATAATGAACGTCTGCTCAACGTAGTTTGAATCACGAGTTGCAGTAGCAATAATTTTCCCTCTGTAACAAGATGGTATGCCCAACGTGAAGGGCAGGACTAGAAATAAATTCATTCTGAGTATCACTTAACAGAGCACGTTTAAATTATTTCCAGTTTCTTGTCCGGTTCTGACCTTGCTAATGTGTTTTGCAAGAACTCGATCATAGTGACTCAAAAGCTTTAATATTCGGAGGAAATTTAATTATTTGAATCTCTGACGTCTGAAGCCAAGACTTTTTGATCAATAAATGTCACAAAAAGTAATAGGAGAGTTCCCATGTAAGCTGGCTACTCTACGGATGAACAAAAGAACAATATTAACTTTTTATTTCCGAGTATCAACAGTGTTGTCTTGCTGGAAAACGTCGCCGTCGTGAAGAACATCAAACATGAAGGACTGCAGTTCGTTTCTAATCTTGGTCACGTAGTCCACAGCTATTACGGCCGCTTCAGTTACTACCACAGATCCGTTGGAGACACAAGTGAATAACTCTCCGAGCATTATTCGGCCCCCCACTGGATTGCATGCGTGTTTCGAGCTGACGTTCGCCTGGGTAACGGTGTATCCGGACACGAACATAGAGATGGTGTAACAAGAAACTTGATTCATCGGACCAGACGAAACGGTTCCAATGATTTACGAATCAATCTCGATGATTCCGTGCTGACTGCAACGGTAATTGACGATGTCTTTGGATCAATATGGGAGGACGTAACGGTTGCCTGTTGCAGAGCTCCATGTTCAACAATGTTCGCTGAACAATGTGCCCAAATGACTTGTGACTGCAAATGTTGATGTGCTCGTGGTCTCACCGTCTTTCACCTGCTGTCCGTAAATACACAAAACATTAGCACGCGACCAGACAACCAGCGTCACCTTTCGAGACGATCGTCCCTAGGTGATAATATCTGTCCGGGTCGCTAATGTCAGTGGAATTCTCCATTTGCGGCCTGTACCATCGCTGCAATAAATCTCCATTCGTCTCTGCTCCGCCTGCATATTCTCCTTACCGCGTCACGTGTCCGAAATGTCACCAGGTGGCATTTCGTAACACCCCGGGCAATAGTAATAACTTTTTGGGTTACCAGTGTTAAGCCACCATAGGAAAGTACAACAGAACCACAGGTTTTGTGTTTCTTGTGCAACTGTAACCTCTACTGTTTGATTCGAGTGTGTTACAGGGGATTTGGAAATTAACAGCGGTACCCTGTTTACACAATGCACTCGCATCTCGCACGACACTTGAAGAGGCGCCCATCCCCACCAGTATAGGAGTAGACGCGGAAACACAAACGACGGTCTCCTTGGCCGATGCGGCAAAGCAGGTTGCTAGGGAGGTGGAGAGGAGTTGAGGACACCCGCCGACAGCAACAAGACGGCCCCCTTCGAAACGGCCGCCTCTCGCCTATTCTGCTTCTGCAGACACGCAGACGGCAGAGGAGACGCCCATGGAGACGAGCCGGAATTTGAGTGCCTGCCCCACCTTAACAAGAATTGTGTGAGGCAGACACTCAGCAAGATTTCAGACTCCCTGAGCGACGGCAGCCATCCACACCATGGTAATCCCTATCCCTTCACGGTAAACGATATCCCTCCCCTACCCCACAAACCGTATTCTTTCCACTGGGGGTGTGAACCCCTAAACAAGAAGGTCAAGGTCAACGGGAGAGAACTCGTCCGGCGTGCAGATACGGAGTTAATAAACAGCTACCCGGTCTTCACCGACGACAACTTGATGTACATGACGGAACAAGCCGTCCTGTACGTCAAACAGCACACGCCACCAGTGGACATCTCAAGTCTGAACAAAATCGAGTTGAGACAGCCTGGAAACCATAAGAAGAAGAAGAAGAAGAAGAAGAAGCCGATAATCCTTTCTTTTACAGATAACCAGAGGCAAAACATCCCATACACCAAGGTTCAAAATGGTTCAAATTGCTCTGAGCACTATGGGACTTAACATCTGAGGTCATCAGTCCCCTAGAACTTAGAACTACTTAAACCTAACTAACCTAAGGACATCACACACATCCATGCCCGAGGCAGGATTCGAACCTGCGACCGTAGTGGTCGCGCGGTTCCAGACTGAAGCGCCTAGAACCGCTCGGCCACCACGGCCGGCCAAACAATGAGGAATTGAGGAGAAATAGCTTAGTCAAGCTTAAACTCCTATGACTCGGGCCAAGGACAGGGCCCGTCATTTTAGCGACAGCCATCGGCACTGTGTTCTCCAGATGCATATGTAACTCCCGACTCCCTTGCGGTTAGGGATAGCAATTCCCCGTAATACCCTCTTGCCCCAATCGGTACGGTTACCTTTTCATTCCCTATTGTGATATGCAGTCGTAATTTTCTCTGGATTTCTTTAAGTCGCAAGGACACCAAACACAACAGCTCCAAATACATGGCAAACTAAGCGTGACTAACCGCAAACAACTGTTACGTGATGATTTATTAGCCAGCGGTTTCGCTGCGTTAAAGCAGCATCTTCAGGTTATTAGTAGTGCCACGTAGATAACGGCACTGAGACGTCCGCAGCGTTCTTTGGCACGCAGCGACAACGTTTGTCAATAAATCATCGCTTAACAGCTGTTTACGGCTTATTCAAGTTCAATTTACCGTGAATCTCAATGGCTTTGGTTTCGCATACTCTAAGTTGCAGGCTCTAAATACATATAGCAAATTTTTGACACAAGATCAGTATGTATCATAAATGGCTGCTTAATCAACAATCGAGTTCTTTGTTGGTTTCCAAGAGATATGAATAGACCGAGAATGCGCCGTTTTGGAAGAGGGGTGGACGACGTTAAAAAAATTCAGGAGCGACGTGTATACATAAAACTAAAGTCATTAGTGCAAGGAAAACACTAGAGGATACATGTATCTAGTAATGAATGTCAAAAATGACCGCTAGAGAATCTTACCTGTGTGGCAGATTTAGCTTCTATAGTTAATTGCTATTCTGTTTCTAAGGTGGTTTTACCATGATTTTATCCATGACATCTTGCAAACACCGTGGCTGTTTTCGGATAAATCACCGAGGAAGAAATTTGCAATCATCCACACTTTTTGAATATATATTTTATTTCACCATGTCTAATGTGATGTGCTGACATACATCAATTAAGAGACCTTTACGTTGTAATGTGTAAAGCAAAACTTGTCCTCCGGACAAAACTGAGAAAACAGTGCAAGGCATCCACGCTGCAGTCTCATGTCTGACATAGGCCCGAAACCCGTCAAAATGAAATAAATTATGAATTGAGAAAGGGCAAACTGTTACTGTATGCTTCCTTAGCGACATATTTACAACTTTGAGCCTACTGCGTCTGGAGTTCGTTTTTGAGTTCAGACTTTCTTCCTAATCTTTTACCAAGAGTGCCCACGTTCCTCATCCTGAGTCACTAAAACTCGAGTAGGTTACATACTGTTTTCTAAGTATTCTAAAATCGTTTATTTCTTAGGAGATTTTTCCATGATTACTGCGTATATACTGTCTTATTTACGGAATTTTAATTTTTTTATTTACTTTGTGTTTCATTTTGAACCGTGATCCTGTATACTCAGGATTCCACACTTTCAAAAACTGTTTTCTGAGCACTCATTCTAGGACGAATCATTTATACTCCGGGAAATGGAAAAAAGAACACATTGACACCGGTGTGTCAGACCCACCATACTTGCTCCGGACACTGCGAGAGGGCTGTACAAGCAGTGATCACACGCACGGCACAGCGGACACACCAGCAACCGCGGTGTTGGCCGTCGAATGGCGCTAATTGCGCAGCATTTGTGCACCGCCGCCGTCAGTGTCAGCCAGTTTGCCGTGGCATACGGAGCTCCATCGCAGTCTTTAACACTGGTAGCATGCCGCGACAGCGTGGACGTGAACCGTATGTGCAGTTGACGGACTTTGAGCGAGGGCGTATAGTGGGCATGCGGGAGGCCGGGTGGACGTACCGCCGAATTGCTCAACACGTGGGGCGTGAGGTCTCCACAGTACATCGATGTTGTCGCCAGTGGTCGGCGGAAGGTGCACGTGCCCGTCGACCTGGGACCGGACTGCAGCGACGCACAGATGCACGCCAAGACCGTAGGATCCTACGCAGTGCCGTAGGGGACCGCATCGCCACTTCCCAGCAAATTAGGGACACTGCTGCTCCTGGGGTATCGGCGAGGACCATTCGCAACCCTCTCCATGAAGCTGGGCTACGGTCCCGCACACCGTTAGGCCGTCTTCCGCTCACGCCCCAACATTGTGCAGCCCGCCTCCAGTGGTGTCGCGACAGGCGTGAATGGAGGGACGAAAGGAGACGTGTCGTCTTCAGCGATGAGAGTCGCTTCTGCCTTGGTGCCAATGATGGTCGTATGCGTGTTTGGCGCCGTGCAGGTGAGCGCCACAATCAGGACTGCATACGACCGAGGAACACAGGGCCAACACCCCGGCATCATGGTGTGGGGAGCGATCTCCTACACTGGCCGTACACCTCTGGTGATCGTCGAGGGGACACTGAATAGTGCACGGTAATCCAAACCGTCATCGAACCCATCGTTCAACCATTCCTAGACCGGCAAGGGAACTTGCTGTTCCAACAGGACAATGCACGTCCGCATGTATCCCGTGCCACCCAACGTGCTCTAGAAGGTGTAAGTCAACTACCCTGGCCAGCAAGATCTCTGGATCTGTCCCCCATTGAGCATGTTTGGGACTGGATGAAGCGTCGTCTCACGCGGTCTGCACGTCCAGCACGAACGCTGGTCCAACTGAGGCGCCAGGTGGAAATGGCATGGCAAGCCGTTCCACAGGACTACATCCAGCATCTCTACGATCGTCTCCATGGGAGAATAGCAGCCTGCATTGCTGCGAAAGGTTGATATACACTGTACTAGTGCCGACATTGTGCATGCTCTGTTGCCTGTGTCTATGTGCCTGTGGTTCTGTCAGTGTGATCATGTGATGTATCTGACCCCAGGAATGTGTCAATAAAGTTTCCCCTTCCTGGGACAATGAATTCACGGTGTTCTTATTTCAATTTCCAGGAGTGTACATTGTATGTCTTGGTCGTTAATGTAAAATGTAATATCCACAGTTTTCTGCTCTTTTAATCTACCTGAAAAAATCTATTGATTCTGGTTTACAAAATGTCGGAATGTCAAAGTCGTCAGCACATCCTGTTCATTCTAACCACGACAAGTAAAACATCTCTTAATTCCGACCAGTGCCCTTAATACCGGTGCTTTCACGATTTTGAAAAGAGAGGTTGCAGTTTACCTCCATGTATTATAAGATTATGTTAAACACCTTGCATTCTTTCCAGTCATTTCGAGTTATTTCCACAGACTTGGTACCCTAAGACTGCATAAGGATGGATGATATTCCATGATAGAGCATAAATCCTGTTATTCCTCAGACATGTTATAGTGTTTAAAACAAATTCGGCCAATACCATAACGTATATGTGTCGGCGAGCTGTCTATTGATTTTATCTCCATCATTCTCTTTATTCCAGCGAATTTAATCAACTGAAATTACCCAGGAGTAGTATCTCAGTGTAGGACTGAGAAATAAAATTGTACCAAGATCCTGTCGCTAGTTTCTCAGCATTAGGACTGTACTTTACAAGCGTTCATAGAAGTACTTATATCTCGGAATGGGGTACACGGAAGGGGCATCCTCGAAGATCGCAACAAAGAGATAAATACGACACGACATGTCATCATCAGCGATCGGGCGTACCCTGGGCAACGCTGGGAGTAAGTCCAGTGCCAGATCCTTCCACCACCAGAACATTACACGAAATTATAAATCAAAAAGGCTTTTTTCAAAGCCAGCTGTTACAACAATCTCGATAAATATAGAAGGAATATCAGCAGAGAAAGAATTATTGCTATCCAATATGTGTAAGACACAGAACTGTGATCTCCTGCTCATCCAGGAAACTCATAGCGGTCCGAATGACAGAAGGCAGAGGATACGTGAAATAACATTAATCACTGAGAGACCCAGCGAACAATATGGCAGTCCAAAATTTGCTAAATCAGGCCTCAACATCTCGTCCGCAGACTTAACTGTAGATAACGACACAGAAATACTGACTGTAGCAACAGAGACTTATACAATAAGATCAGTGTACAAACCACCAAATAATGTATTCCGTTTCAAAGAACCTGATAATTTCAATCTACTACCAGTGAAGTTGGTCATGGGAGATTTTAACTGCCACAGTGTATCATGGGGCTACAGAGAAACAGACCAAAGTGGAGAAGACCTTGAAAACTGGGTAGAAAGCAAGGGGCTTAAGTTAATACATGATCCAAAACTGCCATACTCCTTCAGGAGTGGAAGGTGGGGCCGTGGATATAACCCAGATAACATCTTTGCAAGTGTAAATGTTGCCCACCAAGTGAAGAAAGAAATGGGAGACCCAATTCCAAGGACACAACACCGAGCAATTATTTGCATTATAGAAGCGGTCATCAAACCCAGCTATACCCCCTTCAAGAGAAGATTTAACTTTAAACGAGCACAATGGGATAAATTTACTGAAGAACTCGATTCCAAAATCTTTGAACTAGATCCTTCTCCAGAGAAATATGATAGCTTTATAAAGCTGGTGAAAGCTGTCTCTTGTAGGCATGTACCCCGCGGATGTAGAATATCTTACATACCAGGACTAGACAAAGATACAAAAACACTTGTGAATAAATATGAACACCGTTTTGAAGATGACCCATTTGCTGAAGAAACAATACAGGTTGGTGAAGAACTTATACTAGCCATATCAGCTAGAAGGAAAGAAAAATGGTGCGATCTTATGACACAGCTCGATATGAAACAAAATAGTAGAAAGGCATGGCAATTGCTGAAAAATCTTGGAAACGACCCAACAGCTATTCCCTCGGCCATCTCTGATGTAACACCTAACCAGATAGCACATCAGTTACTGCTGAATGGCAAAGTTAATAAAAAATCGGCAACTCCAAAGATCCAGAGAATTACTGAGGATAATAACTATATTGGCACACCATTCTCATTGGAAGAATTAGAAACCGCAATATGCTCAATGAAGAACAATAAAGCTGCGGGGTTAGATGACTTGAGGACAGAACAGATAAAAATGTTTGGACCAGCAACCAAGAAGTGGATTCTAGATATGATTAACACCTATGTCTCAACATTGCAAATACCAAAGATCTGAAGAAAAACCAAAGTTGTGGCCTTACTGAAACCGGGGAAACAGCCCACAGATGTCAAAAATTTCCGACCCATATCACTCCTATGTCATCTATACAAAGTTTTAGAGAGAATGATCCTCAATCGCATCTCGGACCAAGTCGATCAAAGACTGATCAGAGAACAATCTGGGTTCCGCACCGGGAGGTCGTGTTGTGGACAGATCTTGAACCTGACACAGCACATAGACGATTGATATGAACGCGGGCAGATTACCGGTGTCACCTTTGTGGATCTTACTGCTGCATATGACACCATTAATCACAGGAAAATGTTAACAAAGATCTATGCCATCACGAAAGACTTAGACCTAACACAGTTTATAAGATGCCCGCTACAAAACAGAGGTTTCTTTGTTACCCTACAAAATAAGAGGAGCCGGTGGAGGGCACAGAGAAATGGTATCCTCCAAGGAAGTGTGCTAGCCCCACTGCTGTTTAATATTTACACTAATGACCAGCCTGTTAATTCTGTCACAAGATCTTTCATTTATGCAGATGACACAGCACTTGCAGCGCAAGGAAGAACCTTTGAGGAGGTGGAAGAAAAACTCACAACAAGTCTTGAGGCATTATCTAACTACTACGATAGCAACTACCTGAAGCCAAACCCCTCCAAAACACAAGTGTGTGCATTTCACTTACGGAACAGAGAGGCACGGAGGAAACTGAGAATAACCTGGAGAGGTCAACAGCTGGCACACTGGGCCACCCCAAAGTACCTCGGAGTGAAGTTGGACCGGTCCCTCACCTTCAAGGACCACTGTACAGATACAAAAATGAAAGTCAGTGCTAGGAACAACATTATTAGGAGACTGACCGGCAACAACTGGGAGCACACCCACAGGTCCTCCGCACATCCGCCCTCGCTTTGTGCTTCTCCACTGCTGAATATGCAGCACCTGTATGGCAGAACTCCAGCCATGCCAAACAGGTAAATATTGCCCTAAATGAAACAGGACGAATTGTAAGCGGCTACTTGCGGGCAACCCCTGTTGACAAAATCTAGCACCTCATGGGCGTAGCACCGCCAGACATGCGATGGAGAACAGTAGCTGAAGTGGGAAGAAAGAAGCAGGAGACAGATCAGAGACATCCCCTGTTTGGATGCGAACATCAAACGCCAAGACTCAAGTCGAGAAAAAGTTTTCTCCAGACAACGCGACCAATCCAGATATCACCTGCAGACCATAGGATACAACTCTGGCGTAGCTCATCATCAGAGAAATATTGGGACAACCCCAAGGAAGAGCGTGCTATAGGTCATCATCTCCCATACACAACATGGAAGGTACTCAATAGACTTAGAACTGGCGTATCTCGATTTAAGGGGAACATGAAGAAATGGGGATACATCTCAGGGGAGGAACTATGTGAATGTGGTGAACCTCAAGACCATCAGCACCTACTCAACTGCAGGAAACTGTCGGAACCTGTGTCCATGGACGATCTGATTATCGCCAATGATAAGGCAGTCTGTGCAGCGGAATACTGGGCAGCACATGGAATATAAAGACGCACATATTCTCTGTAATACTTGTAATATATATGCTATGTATGATACGCTATGTGATATGCTATGTATGATATGCTATGCATGATATGCTATGTACTATAAGTTATATTTAATATGTTATGTTCTGGACACGTATAAATAAATCTCGAAATCTCATTGTCAGAGGTGCCGCCTACCAATTATGATGGTTTGGTGGTAGTAAATTGCACTTGAAACTGCTTACAGTTCGACAGAACGAGCATTTCTTCCACAACGAAGATCCTAACCGACTAAATGATCATTGAGTAACATGAAAGATTTATTGATTCGAGGCTAACTGGTCGTACGGCTCTTTCACGCGACTTTAAACATCGACATTAAGATTAAACAGGAATCACGATTGTAATTATATAGAATTTCACAGAACTTCCCATGAACTATATAATTTTGAATCAACCTCAGTGAGATTCGACAGGAAACAAAGGAGCTCAGTGATATGCTTAATGTCTTTTCAGCATTTTCGATGACGTCAGGGTAGCCTCAACAAAGCGTGGGACAGTATTTTCCGCTGCAAGTTGTGGTATGGCTGAATGCCAGTATCGACCGTTGCGCAGGTGTCCACCGGTTGAAAGACCCATCCGACTACACCTGCTATTTCCAGAGTCGCTCGTTGCACAGTTGCCGCCGGTTTAAAGACCCAACGCACAACACCTGTTACTTCCGGCGCTGGGAGTTCTTTAAATGACCTGACAACAAGTTGCTGCAGAAAGGGACGATCCCAATCTATCTGAACTTCTTGTTATTTACCTCTGTGTTTGTTGTTTCTAGGAAGACAAACAACTCGTATTTACAAGTTTCATTACAGCAGACCAACACAATTCTTAACTTTGACTCATGTGTCGCAAGCAAAGGGTGACATACGAAATAATCAGTCTTTGCGGTGACTGCTGATCTTTGAGAAAAGTCTTTCCTAAACTGCTGTCCAAGTGCTCAACGTTGACGCTGCTATCCAAGTGTCTTATCTTGAAGGTGCTATTGAAGTGGAGTCGGTCAGTGTGCGATTGGCTGATCTCTTCTCATAGCCTTCTCTTTCCTGTCGTTCCCGTCTGACGTGCCAGCGCTTACTGTACGCCATAACAGCGTGACCATAGCAGATTTAAATTTATTCTGTACCATTCTGAAACTCATAAAGATGGTTGCCTCTTAATCGGTGGAGGGATGCTACCTCCATTGCTGTACGATGACCAGCTTTTTTTAACGAAGATCTTAAATCTAATGTTACGAAGGCATATTTAACACTTTACCAGCCTCCGTAGCAGTGGTCGGTAATTCACGCCTGTGCAGTTGCTCTCGACTCAGAGGGAAGCCTTTCGTTACCTGTTGGTGGCAATATTTCACTGCATATATTTTGCCGGCATGGGGAGGACAGATGCTGACGTAAAGCTCCTGATGGCTAGTCATTGCGCCAGTGTGCTGTATTAAATTCCAAACCTGTCCGCAGTGTCTCGTGAAGTGAGGGTGTGTGGCACTGTTGCTGGAGACCCGCCCGTCGGATGAGAACATTAAGCTCCATGGCCCCCTGTGCTGTTTGAGGTGAATAGGCTGTGCTGGCAGCGAGTTTCACCGTCTCTGCACTTCATCCGTAACAACATAAACATAACACTACAGTGTGCACGTACAGCCGGTTTTTGTGGCCGAGCGGTTCTAGGCACTTCAGTCCGGAACCGCGCGACTGCTACGGTCGTAGGTTCGAATCCTGCCTCGAGCATGGATGTGTGTGTTGTCCTTAGGTTAGTTAGGTTTAATTAGTTCTACGTTCTAGGCGACTGATGACCTCAGAAGTTAAGTCGCATAGTGCTCAGAGTAATTTGAACCATTTTTTGTTAAGTCTCATAGTTCTCAGAGCCATTTGAACCATTTTTTTGCAACACACGACACAAATACAAACCTGACACTTCATAACAGTTGGAGGAAGGCAATGACAAACAACCTCCCCGTAACACAACCAGCGATGCAGCATTCCTGCATCTGTTCACGTACACTCATTCCCTGAGTATAGGACTGCAATGACTTTTTTCGTAACACCAGCCGTGAGATTTTATACAAGAATGGAACTAAAAGGGAGGAAAGCCCATGAATTTATCAGCTGATTTAGTTTCTACTACATACCACATTCCATTGCTCGTAAGTGGTGAGGCAAATATGATAATGGATTTTTCCGAATAAGGAAAAATTACGCACGTCGTAACTTCACGTACCTTAAAAATCACCTTTTTAAAATTTCACAGTCTTTTTAACTAAGCAGGCTTCATTTGATAATACCTCAAACGTTAATGAAACTTCCTGGCAGATTAAAGCTGTTGCCGGACCGAGACTCGAACTCGGGACTTTTGCCTTTCGAGGGTAAATGCACTACCATCTGAGCTACCCAAGCACGACCACGCCCCGTCGTGACAGCTTTACTTGTGCCAGTACCTCGTCTCTAAAGCTGTGAGGAGGGGACGCGAGTTGTGCTTGGGTAGCTCAGATGGTAGTGCACTTGCCCGCGAAAGGCAAAGGTCCCGAGTTCGAGACTCGGTCCGGCACGCAGCATATCAGTACATACTCCGCTGCAGTGTGAAAATCTCATTCTGGAAACCTCAAACGTTAATGTTAGTGCTTGGATGTGCAGACCAGTAGGAATGATGGTTTGAGAAAAACGTAATCTCCCACAAGATGGGAAAGGAATGGGTACAGAATTACGAATATGAAGCATAAAATAACGCACTCAGGGCTTCACTTCAAATTAATCAATCACGAGTTAATTCCAAATTCTGAAAGTCCACTGACAGCTGCTGTAGGGGTTGAGCGGTTCCTAATGACGTAGTCCTGATGTTCGTCAGCTTGAGTCAAACCAAACATTAGAAAGAGTACGATTGTAGGAGCTCAGAAGTACTGCCCTTACTGCGGAGTCATTACTGAGGATTTTCTTGTATGCAGAGAAGGCACAAATAGAACGATTCAACAAGAGTCATAGCGATAAAGCTGCCCAGAAGCCATTGATTACAAGAATGTATATGCGATGTCACTGAAAGAGGGGGCAACTAGGGTGCCGTTGGACAGTATAATAGTGGATAAGGGTTCTGTTGATAAGAACACATGTTTATCATCTGATTCATGTTAGAGGGACAAAACTCCACAGAAAAGTATTTCCCTTAGTGTGTTATGAACAGTTAAATCCTATCGAGGTGGTGTCTTGACCGGACCTAATTGTTCCCAAATTTGACTTCGCTTCACTAGTTTTGATCAATGACAAAAGATTCCGATGTTTCTGAAAATAAGACAGCATCATGCTTTTCAATATATGAAATCAGTTTGTAATCAGACATTTTGTATATCAACGTGATATTTCTCCTGTAATAAAGGATATTTCTCCTGTAATAAAGGCAAGAGATGTTTCAATATGCCTAGCAGAAGAAACAATGCGTCATTGTAACACAAACCAGAATCGGCAGATAGCTTCAGAAAAATCGTCACTCCTTCTGTCGCCTTAGATAAAAAGTAACAAATTGACTTAACCTTTGCATAAACAGGGCCCTCAGTCTTAGCTAAATCCGTGTCACATGTTACTAGATAGAATTACTGGGAATCCATGAAAATAATGCCGCCGCATTTTTGTCACACTGCTGGCCACGTACATTCGAAGCACTTACTACTGGCTACCAAAAAACGGGCGCTCTCACGTATGAGACTGCGTGCCGGAATCTACCGCTGTACAGGTGCCCCTCTGTTTAGAAACCTCACGGATATCACCTGTTACTTCCGCTATCCGGGTGGTTTAACCGTCCAACAGGCAGATTGGGGGCCTTGAACCCAACGTACGGCTAATGCAGCGTACCTGTTGGTATTTAATACCCTTCTATTTGACTACTGTCTCTTTAACTGACGCAAACTGAGGTTGATGTTATTACTTTTTAGAAATCTACACATCGAGTAAGGTGTAATAACTGAACGAAAACTATTCCATAGACAGTTCAACCCAGATTGGAAAAGGAATACCTGCAAATCAAAATTAACAAACTATAATATAAGGAATGTTTCTGCCACCAGCTGGATAACAGCAAACATTTTCAATTGCTTTTTGCATTTTGGCTTTGTTACGTGAGCATTTTAAGTGTGCAAATCTACTAATCTACTCACAACCCGTACAAGAGCAACAGTACCAAGCGTTCACCTGCCATTAGAACGTATATTAGTCGTAGTTTGAACGCAGTGTTCCAGAAACCATAATTTTGATCACTGTCACCCATCCCTTTCTGTATCCCTAAACCACTTAAGGCAAATGGCTGCTGGTTGCATTGAAAGGGGAATAGCCGATATACTTCTCCAGTATTGTCAAATTGGAGTTTATTCTGGCCCGGTAGATAAACTTTGGGGTTCCTTCCTTTTTCTTTAGTTCTTTTGTGACTTGAATCACTCTCTTCGCCTCTGTGTATTATTGTACCTTAGGTCCTAAATTGCAGTAAATAGCACATATTACCTTTTTCAGTCTTTCTCACTCCTTTCTTTCTGCTCGGTACACATTCCATTTTCAAATGACATCGTGTTCAAGAACTAAAATTCCATAATTTTATAGAAGTTCCTCATTTTTACTTTCCTTCATTTCAGTAACAGATCAATCCAGTCTTACTTACGAACAAGCAGAGAGTTGAAACAGGAACCACCTCATATCACAGAGAAACATTTTAGCTCTTACCGCAATATGAAAAGCGGGCTTAACGATTTGTACCCTTATCGAGGTGAGCAGTCTGCACGTAGGTTGTAGAATGGTTGCGACAGATTCGAGAAGAGTAAGTTCAACTGCCCCCTCTTCCTCGCTTTCCTGATTTACGATTGTCTTTCCTTTCGATTCAGGAATACAATGAGAAAAAAAGGCTGACATTTAACGTCTCGTCTACTTCGAGATCGTTAGAGAAGGCGCCAAGTTCATACTAGACACGTAAGCAAGCAAAGGAATGATCGATGCGCTCTCTTTAAATGATGCAGTGAAAACTATGGAAAACTTAGCTCTTGACAGAATTTGAGCCCCTCCTCCGTAAATTTGTGTCTAATAACTTTGCAAGTGTGCCACCTTCAGTATTCCTTCTTTTTGCACTAATCTTCTGGGTTTTTTTTAAAAAATAAATTCCTTTTTGTTAAAATTAACACCTGATCATTATCTGCTTCTAATGTTGGATAGCTACGGAAAACTTATATTTCATTTCTACGACTTCTCTGACTGGTATCAAATCAATTTGATTTTCATTATTATCGCCTGGAGCTTCCCATGTGTCCTTTGTTCTGCCGCGCAATTAGATGGTTGTGTTTGTTTTCAGCAATTCATGTTCGCCACACAACTCTCATCCTAATCCAAATCTCGCTCTCTCATCCTTTCAAGTTTACTCCCTACTTCAGCGATTAAATCTCCTATTGCGATTATATTACTCATATCACTTCTATGTTTTCACAATGTCACCGTGTTTAGCTGAAGTTAAGTTAAGTGTTAAGCTTTAAATATTCAATGTAGCGTGTCCTGAGCTAAAGGTAGTCATCTTCCCTCTTTATATTGCTAGTACTAATAACCTGCAATAACTGTCATTTGTTGTGGCATTCAAAATGCTTTCTATGTTCTGTTCAGCTATGTTCGTGAAGTACAATCATCACTAAGAAGTTGTCAACTTATGCATACCATGCGGACTTTAATGATTTATCATTAAATGCTAGATGTTCAAAACAGTATTTTCCTATTGTTTTCTTTGATGACAGCTATTTCATTTCTAACTTATTCTTCACTGGTACTACACACTTGCGTTACACTGTTGCTTCGACATCAAGGAAATTAAATTCTGGAGCCCTAGTTCAGTCATTAATCGGATGTTGCTAACGGAGAGGATTGCCTTAGAAATTTTATTTACATTTAGAGAACCGTAGATTCAATGGTTCTGACTCCAAATGTATGAACATTGTTGTTGTGCTATTTGCTTCAAAATAGTTTATTGTACAAGTAAACAAGGCACACTGAATTCGTGTCGACTGCCCGCGGTAATCTGGCACAGGGGAACCCAATAAAGAAAAAACAGTACTCACGGCGATATAATCAAGATGATAATAAGTGATTCGATGAACATATCCAGTAGTTTTGAAGAAGAAAATATAAAAAATCTGCAAAAGAGAAGAAAGGAATGCTATACAGCTGGTCCAAACTGAATGTATGAATGCATAAACCACGTGAATTCATGTGTTGATGTCTATGTACTCACAGTAATTTCTCCATTTCCCTTCCTAAAGACTACTATGCTGCTTCCCTAATTGGCTGTTTCATGAAACTCTAGTCCTACTCCATTGCATACAATCTTAGATTTAATGTTTGCCGATACAGTCTTTTCACACTTTTTTTTGGTAGTAGATGTATCCTATATTTTGCACCCTCTACAGTTTTACTTCAACATCCTTCTCCTCCTCCTGTTTTATCTTGGTCTTAATAGGAAAAGCAATTTTTGAAGTAACTAATTACTGGAGCCATGCTCTATGCCTCTTTTTATACATCTTCTGCCTTAATCACGTGTTTACACTATTACATAGTTCATAATTTGTTTTCGGCTCCTGGACGGATTAGCCCAGGTATGTTTATGAATTTCTTTATGCTGGAATTGGTCATTCATAGGAGCACATTTCTGAACCATA
Organism: Schistocerca gregaria; assembly: GCF_023897955.1. Classification (NCBI taxonomy): domain Eukaryota; kingdom Metazoa; phylum Arthropoda; class Insecta; order Orthoptera; family Acrididae; genus Schistocerca; species Schistocerca gregaria. Next base: position 377,374,970 of record NC_064924.1, read on the forward strand.
CATAAGTTAATTTACCTCTTGCCGTTATCATTCACCAGAATCTTTCCACATGGTGATCATTTAATATTTAATTTGTTTCCAATTCGTCCATTTAAGTCCACTATTATTTGTTCATCGGGACATTTGTCGGCCACTTCTCATAGGTCATCGAAGAAGTCTCTCTTTTCTCCTCAGGTGTATTTTTGTTAGGGCCATACATCCCAATTAATGCCATTTTTATTCCATGAATGTTTATTGTTACACTGATCATTCTTTCATTCACTTCCTTCCTGTTAATTATTTGTTATTTCAGTTTCCTTCTTATATGAATTGCTATCCCTGATTATGGTGTTTCAGTCTCTTCTACTCCACTTCAAAACAGAATATAGTTTCCAATCATTTCTTGTCCACGTCCTTTCTTTTTCGTTTTTGTAATTACCAGAAAACCGTTTTCAGTACTTTCTTTAGTTATATTCTCGATATTTCCTGCCAATTCCTGTACATTCAGTGTTCGTCAAGCAGTGACTTTGTTCTTAACTTAGTCGGTAGCTTTTTATCCACCAACCTCTTTTATTTTCATTTGAGAAACACAGCAGAACTTGTTTTTAATGGGGTGGGGTGCCAGCCCCGCGCAGAAACCTGTAGGGATGGGATTAGTTTGCAGGTTTTATTCGGAAGATCTAGATTTCGGCTACTGCCATTATCAGTGCACTATTTCGTAGTATCCATACATATTCTGGCAACGGCCTTACCGCAGTGGATACACCAGTTCCCGTCACATCACTGAAGTTAAGCGCTGTCGGGTGTAGCCGGCACTTGGATGGGTGACAATCCAGTCCGCCATGCGCTGTTGCCATTTTTCGGGGTGCACTGAGCCTCGTAATGCCAACTGAGGAGCTACTCGACCGAATAGTAGAGCTCTGGTCAAGGAAAACCACCGTAACGACCGAGAGACTGGTGTGCTGACCACACGTCCCTTCTATCTGCATCCTCATTGAGGATGACATTGCGGTCGGATGGTCCCGATAGCCAACTTGTGGCCTAAAGACAGAGTGCTTTCAATACATGTCTAGTACGCCAGTCCCCTGTTGTTCTGTCACAGTTCTTTCAAGGCCACTGTTGTAGTTAACACAGTTGAAAAGTTAGTTACTTCACCGTTTGAAGATTAACAGATAGAATTAACTTCTGATGATTAGAAGTATTACAGAATTATCTGCTTCTCTGTAGTAAGGCCGCTGATACAACACATCAGTTAAGGTCAACTCCTTCCAGTCCACCCCTGGTAGCTGAGTGGTCAGCACGACAGAACGTCTGTTCTATGGGCCCGGGTGGGATTTCTGGCTGGGTCGGAGATTTTCTCCGCTGAAGGACTGGAGGTTGTCATAATCATCATCGTTTCATCCCCATCGACGCACAAGTCGCCGAAGTGGCGTCAAATTGAAAGACTTGGACCCGGTGAAAGGTCTACCTGACGGGAGGTCCTAGTCACACGACATTTTAACTCCTTACAGGTGGACGTGTGTTTGGCAAATTGGTAAGGCAACTCGCCTTAATCCTCCACGTTACTTCAGCATAAAGAAACCAGAATTACACTTGCCACGTATTTGATTACTTAGAAGCAATACTCCAATGAGCGGGCTGTAGAACAAGAAATTCGCGTCAGAAATAATTACAGGCTTAGCAGCAATTGCCTTGTCAACGGGCACTAAAATCATAATTTACTAGCATTACCAATTGCTGTATACAAGAAAGGTTCAATTAATACTGAAGACAAGACCTGGCACATGGCCTTTAACTAATGAGTTTGTGGACAAGTAACCAAATTCAATTTAGCTTCACGACATAAAAAACCCATTATCAAGCACGTTGATAGCTTCTATCACTGTTAATTTTATATTAGTTAGCCAAAGTGCGGCCAGGAGCATTACATTAGAATCTGTCTCAGAGGAATCAAAACCTTTAGTACATGTTTATCAAATGAATGCTCGCCAGATTTAAGGCAATTCAATTACGTGGGTGAAATTCCACGAGTCAATAGTGAAATACGGCTCAGCTACTTTTCTTTTAGGGCCGGTCCGGCGGTAACCTTCCATCTTTTGCAACACACTACGCGCAGGTACGATTACTGTTAAGTGCCACACTTCCTCACCGTCTGCCGCACTCCATTTTACATGGAGTTTCAATTCTGGGTACGTTCCGCCTCTCGTCTAACGTACCGCTCCAGCCCTCAGACGCCATCAGACTCGCGTACCGAGTAAGACACAGCTCGCGCAACCGCATCCCGCACTTAATTTTCTAAATCGCCTCGTAGCGTGCCCCGTATCCGGAATTCCCGAAATCCGCACCCAAAGGCGAAGTAACAAAGTCTCTTGCCGCATCCGCCACTCATTGATATACAGGAGACAGGCAAAATAATGTGAACACCTACACTTTCTTGGCAATGATTTTGTTAATATGGAGTTGGACCCCAATTTGCCCGTAACGCAGCTGCGATTCCTCTTGGAATATTGGCATATGATTGTACAGTCTCCAGTAGAAAGTTATAACATTCTACTATTTGAATCTCTCTAACACCTGTAGTGACAAGGCAGGCGGAAATCTGTTCCGGAGTCTGCGCTCCAGTACCACCCACAACGGTTCGGTAATGTTCAAATCAGGGGACTGTGCTTGCCTGGGAAGATTCTGCAGGTCAGTTGTATGCTCCTCATACCACGATTGTACTGTTCTGGCTGGCCTGATAAATGGCATCATTGTTGGTGAACAACATTTGAATCATGGGCTGCACTTGATCACCTAAAATGTTCACATAATCATTGTATGTAACACGACCTTTGAGAGTAATGATGGGACCAGCAGAATACCATGCCCACACCATCACACTTCCACCTCCATGCTTAACCGCTGGAAGCAAGCAATCAGGCCTGTAGGCTTCTTTTGGCGTTCTGCAGATGTAGACCAGGCTCGATGTTGGAAATAACGAAAACGGTGACTCGTCGGACCATATGACATGTTTCCACTGATCAGCTGCCCAGGCTTTATGTTGCTGACATCATGTGTTACGCTTCTTTGCGTTGGTTGTCGTCACTAATGGTTTCGGTGTAGCAGCTCGTCAATGAATATTCGCTTTATGGAGTTCTCGGGGGACAGTGGCGATAGATACGGGGTCGCGAAGATGGCTATTGATCTCTGCAGTTACTTTAGCATCCGTAGTTTTGTGTTGTTTTGACACAATTAATGTTAGCGTACGACGATCTCTGTCCTTTAGTTTTGATTTGCGCCCACTATTACGTTTACACGATGATGTCTTTCCATGTTTTGTATAGGGTGTCACGACTGTTGAAACAGTTGCTCTTGAATCATTCAAGCCTACCAGAGTGGCCGAGCGATTCTTGGCGCTACGGTCGCAGGTTCGAATCCTGCCTCGGGCATGGTTGTGTGTGATGTCCTTAGGTTAGTTAGGTTTAAGTGGTTCTAAGTTCTACGGGACTGATGGCCTCAGACGTTAAGTCCCATAGTGCTCAGAGCCATTTGAACCATTTTTGATTCATTCAATAAGTTGGCTGTGTTGGTAACTAATGCTACAACTAATCGGGCCCCCACATTCTGCCCCCTCTGGAACTCTGTTAGGTCTTTCATTGCACGTCGACCTCGGCCTCTGAATGCAAATACGAAGTGTGCACTACTCGTAAACAACCTGCACTGATGCTTAGTCCGTACTGAACACGCACAGTCCACTGTGACAGGTGCCTTACCTACGTTGTTGACCGTCAAGCACAGCTATCCCACTACTACCACTGTTCACATTATTTTGCCTATCCCCTGTAAGCCGGTGCACGGCACTACCTGCAGGCATTAATCTGATACCTGTGGGAGGGCGTCAATATGGGCTTGTTTTGGATCTGACATATTTCCATCTTTCCTTTTACTCTAATGGACTCTCGTTTACTTGCCTGTGGCTGTTCTTTTTACCTGAAAATGACTGGTATAAGGACCTCCATAATTTTATATGGATACACAAAATGCAGCAATAATTTTCCCGAAATCTTTTCTGTAGCTTTATCTCGGCATTTAAATTCATAACCAAATACAAAATTCCAACCTCACAACAACGCAGGACGCCTTCCCTGAGTGTACCATCTACGCTCTCTCCAATGTGCCAACCATATTTTTCGAGGCCTTCGTCCAATTACACTTCACTTTCTCAGGCAAGAAGTCAATAAGGTTCCTTAAATTGTCTGTGGGTGAATTTAGCGAATATGCCAGCAGCAATTTTGCCGGAGTAGTTTTATGGGTTTCGTGGACCGCGGAGTTGAAGGGAAAATTGAGTCACTCCAGCGATTCGTCCCCATTTCCTTGTGATTTGCCGCAGAACACAATAAAACAGGTTTTAAATCGCGATTCGCCCTTTTCACAAACAAAGGATGAGGATAACAGTGGGCGGCGGTTAACATTCAATACTGCAATGCCAAAGTAAAACTTGCAAAATCTCCAGATACAGAACATCACCTGGTGGAGCTTTATTGGTACTCATGGGGATATGCCCCCTAGATATAAAAATCAGAGAGCAAGCGGCGTGGTACTGGGTGAAAAAAGGGGAAATTGAAAAAACTGACCAAATTCTTGGGGTGAGGGTGGGGGACAAGTTTGCAATTAAGCGGAGAGGGGAAGAATTGTGGCAGGAACTGTGGGATAGGGAGGAAACAGGTAGAAGGACACACCAGCTGCTTCCAAATGTTAAAGAAAGATTACAGCTCTCTCACTTTCAACCCAGCAAGGGACTGCTGCACTTCCTCACAGGTCATGGACCGTATCCGGCATATCTGTGCCGGTTCGGGAAAAGGCCAACCCCCTCGTGTGACTGTGGGGCTGAGATCGGAACTCCGGATCATGTGATCTACGAGTGTTCCATTTTTGACGACGTAGCCACCGGTCTTAGACAGCAACTTCCCAACCATGACACATATCATCTCATCAGGAATCCCGTCACCTTCAAGATCTTAGATGAACTTGCCAGCGAGGTATCAGCAAAGGTCTTGAGGGAATATAGGAGGGAGAACTTAGAAAACTGATCCTGACCTGACTCATTGCGACCATCCCGTTCCGCCGAGGCGTGGACTGGCCGATCGCCGTGGCGGTCGGAAACCGCCACGTCATGGAGTAGGGGGATGGATCGCAAAAAATACCGGACTTGACCATGCACACCGATTATGACTCGTAGTTATAGTTTTCTGTAGGTTAGTTTCTTGGATAATTGAAAATGAATCTGCAGCGACTTTTGTAAAGGCCAGCCCAGTGCCAGGGGCACGCCCACAGGGGTTAGCTCGGTGGGCACGGCCGACTTGGTAGGTTTATATTTCTTTCTGGCACAATTGTAATCACTGCAGGGAGTAGAGTCTTAGAATAGTAGATTAGTACTAACCGAAGATCTTACCCAACAATCACTAACCTTATCCTGTAGCATGTATAGCGTTTTTCCAAATAATAATCAAAAATTGAAATGCTGCAACATAACTATGTACTGTAAATAAAATGACCCACTAATGTGTTTAGGTGGTGGGTTTTTATGTATAATATTGTTATTAAATAAAGAATTTAAAAAAAAAAATCTCCAGCACCTCTGGCGGGCAAAAAAGGGAAAAAATCCTTCCAAGTGTTGAGTGGTAATACCACTGATTATCCCCCTGCTATAGAATAACCACAGAAAATGGCCAAAGGTGTCTACCACGACAAAGGTATATCTGTTGGTGCTTCTGGTCCGTGGAAGCGGCTCCAAATAATAGACAGAAAACTCAGGCGTTTCTCTTCCTGATCAGAACTTAACAAACCTTTACGTGTATTCGGGTCTGGCTTCACACACTTACATTCCGAACATTGAGCCACTAGTTGTCTCACGTCGAAAATCAAAGTGGTCCGCATCAGATGCTCCTTAACTTTTTAATCGCTTTTTAAGACGCTAAAGGTCTCCCTTAGTCCGTTGTCGACGATGTAGTACAATGTCGAACGCAGCATGCTCCACGAGTATCTCAAAAGCCTAGGCAACAATATGCCTAGCAGTAATGGCGTAAGGAACATCTGGCTGTACAGCGACAGCAAATTCACCACAGCAGCAGCAGCTGCTCCAAAACTAGCCTGGTGTGACCACACTGTCACATTGTTTCAAATTCCCAGATCTTTTCAAAGAGGCGGAGGACTGGCTGGCATAAAAGTGGAGTCTTAAATGCATTTCCGGTCACAAGATACATTGAACCAGTATGGCAACGCGGTTTTATCTACAAATCCTAAATTGAATGAACTGATTCAGAAATTAAAATCTCCTAGCGAATCCTTGCAGTTTGTATTATACTAACATATTAAGCTCGTTATCAGTTCACTGGTCCAGACGAATGCGTGGAGTGACCTCTGAACACCATTGGAAATTAACCAGTCAATAGTACAGCGTTTGGGTAGCATAACTGAAAGAAATCAGTCATCTTCAGTCCGCTTTATACATCAACTTGTGGAAACCCGAATGACAAACAGTACTATATAGAGGCGTTAATTCGGTATGAGGTTATGTACGATGTGGTTGCAAAAGTCATGGATGGGATGCTTCCTAATAACGTGTGCACCTTCTTTTGCGCGGCGTATTGAAAAACTTGACGTGGCTTGGACCTCACAAGTCGTTGAAAGTCACTTGAAGAAATACTAAGCTAAGCTGCCTCTATAGCGTTGCCGGTGCAGCATTTAGTGCACAAACTGACCTCTCGATTATGTTCCATAAATGTTCAGTGGATGGTCAAATATTCGCTCGAACTGTACAGAATGTTGTTCAAACCAGTCGCGAACAACTGTGGCCCAGCGACATGTCGCATTGTCATTCATAAAAATTCCTTCGTTGTTTGGGAACATGAAGTCCATGAATGGGTGCAGTGGTCTCCACGTAGCCGAACAAAAGCATTTTCAGTCAAAGGACCAGAGCACCCAGCACATTCCATATAAAGACAGCCCACACGATTGTGGAACCACCACCGGCTTGCACAGTGTCCTGTTGACAACTTCGGTCCAAGGCTTTGTGGGGTCTGCTCCGCACTCGAAAGCGATCATCAACTCTTGGCAATGGAAAAATTTTGCCGCACTGTCCTAAGGGTACATTCGTCGCACGTCCCACATTGATTCTAGGGTTATTTCACGCAGTGCTGCTTGTCTGTTAGCACTAACAACTTTACGTAAAAGCCCCTGCTCTCGGTCATTAAGTGAACGCCATCGGCCACTGCGTTGTCTTTGATGAGAGATAATGCCCGAAATTTAGTATTCTCCACACACTGTTGACACTGTGCATCTCGTAAGACTGAATTCTCTAGCGAGTTCGGAAACTGAATGTACCATACGTCTATCTCTAGCTACCGTTCCGCGTTCAGAGTCTGTTAATTCCCTTCGTGCGGCCATTAACACGTGGTAAACGTTTTCACATGAATCACCTGAACACCAATGACAGTTACGCCAATGCACCGCCATTTCACACCTTGTGTACGCGATAGTACCACCATATGTATACATAATTATGTACATATCGGTTATCGCTATCCCATGACTTTTGTTACCTCAGCGGCTTACGCAACTGGTCAGAAGGACCACTCGAAACGTCCACAACTCCCAGATCGTTTAACGTCAGACTTTTCGCAGATCAAGCAGTTATCTCTAATGAAGTACTGTCTGATAATATCTTCACGATGACGAAAGTAGATCTTGATGAGATTTCAAGCTGATGGAAAGATTGGCAACTAGCTTTAAAATCCCAGAAATGTAAAACTGTGCACCTCACAAAATGAAATATATATTATGTCCTATGACTACAATATAAATGAAATAGTTGGAATCAGTCAACTTATACAAATATCTGGGTCTAGCAGTTTCGTTTCATTGTTTGGTTACCAGGAAAAAGCAATAAATCTAAAAAGAATATTGCTTACAAAACGTTTATGTGACCCATCCTAGAATACCGCCATGCCATACCATAGCATACCACATAAGACTAACAGGGGCTATCCAACAAAGAACAGTAGCATGAATAGTCACAGGTATGTTTGACCCATGAGAGAAAGTCATGTACATAAGGATGAAACTAAACGCTTGAAGATAGACGAAAATTATCCAGTGAAATCCTCCTTGCAAATGATCAAGGAACAGCTTTAAGTGGTGACAGATTTAAGTGGTGGCTCTAGGAGTACACTACAACCACGTACAAATCGCTCCCTTAGAGATCTCGAAGACAGGATTAGACTAAATTTCAGCTCGCTTAGAAGCGTTTAAATAAACATTCTTCCCGGGCTCCATATGTGGGTAGAACGGAAGAAGCCCCAATAGCTAGTAAATTTCCAAGTATCTTCTGCCGTATGCTTCCCCGTGGTTTGCAAAATATAGTTGTAAGGGTAGATGTGGATGCGTCGTTGGCTGAAGTTATGTCCATCACCAATGTATACGAAGAAGCCCTAGCGCCGCAGAGAAATTCTTTGAAGCAATTTAAATAGTTGAATAACAAGAAAGTGCATAAAGATGTAAACTGAAAGAAAAGGCTGTTTCACATCACAGCGATGAAATCCTTAAATGCAGCTCGTTGGCAAATTATAGTTGTTGGCAGATCAGCGAATCACAAATGTAATTGACAGAGTGTTATTGATACAAACTGAAAGCGATAATGTATAATAACCATTCGATAAGCCCTTGCCACTGGTAGACTACCCCTTCAAGCATGACCAGAATGAAAAATACTCAAAAGGAAGTGTATATTGGCTAGGGGTATTCATTAATATCGAAAGAATGGGACACGCATATCAACATTACGCAATCAACTCCACCATAATCATTTTCGCCCACGCAGTCCCCCCACCCCCCCTTCACCATGTAAGTACGAAGGTTGCTATGGTCAGTGTCAGAACCATATACTTTAACATTACCCGACGTTTCGATCAACTTGAAGCATCAGTTACTGGATTCTTAAGATTTTTTTTTTTTTCACGTCTGCCTTCAGACTGAATTGATGCGGCTAGCCACCACTTTCCCTTCTGTGTCAACTTCTTTATGTCGGATTAGCACAGCCGAAGTCCACGATTTTCGTTGGATGTAGTCCAGCCTCTCCCTTCCTCTGTAGTTTTATCCCTCTACGGCTGTAACACATGTCCTGTCATCCTGTAACTTCTTACATCTATTTTTACGTTATTTCCCCGCCGATTCTGCGATGAACATCTTCGTTTCTTACTTTATCAGTCTACTTGATTTTCAGTTTGGTTCTGTAACAGTACATTTCAAACACTCCGATACTATTTTTCTCGGCTACCCCACAGTCCATGATTCACGTACGTACAATACGGCAATCCAAACGTGCATTCTCAGAAATTCCTTCCTCAAAGTAAGGCCGACGTTTGATTGTAGCCGGTTTCACCTCAAGGAACGCTGTGCTAGGGTGCTTTTTATGACCTCCATACTTCGTTCGTCACGCTCTATTTTGCTTTCAAGGCAGCAGAATTCCTTAACTGAGGCCACTGTGTGGTTTCCAATCTTGCTTTTAAGTTCATCGCTAATCCCGTTTCGGACTCCTTCAATGTGCAGGTTCAACAGTAGGGGACAAAAGCAGCATCCCTCTTTTACACCATTTTTAATCCGATCACTTCGTTTTTCGTCCCTCACATTCCTCCTCTAGATTCTTGTACGTATTACTCATCTATTCCTATAGCTATCTGACACAGAGAGTCTGAAATTTCCTTCATCTTTTTCGTCGCAAAATCCTTCTTACAGGTAGCAAAGTCATATAAACGGGCCTTGGTTTTCTTAAGTCTTTCCCCCATTATCAAATGCAACCTCAAATCTTTCTTTCTCGTTTCTTTGCCTTTCCAAGCACCACACTGATCGTTCAATGGAGACTCTTTTATCATTCTTTTGTGTATTATCCTTCCTGTATGATAAGGAGAGAAGAGTTACCTAAGCATTGGCTCGCGCAGCAACATCCCAGCTTCCCTCCTGCAGCATTTCATACATGATTAAGACTGTCAGCGGCATACTATCTAGAGACGTTTCCACTCACTGTCTCCTTCACAGATTTCGGTGGAGGTAGGCTGTGGAAGATAAGCTGATTCTTCTGAACTTAAAATTTGTTCAGTCAAATAACTTTGTCTCCCTTGCGCTCTTCTTTTTTTCCCACTTTTAGTTACTCTTGGAAATCTCCTATCATGTAGACCTGATATATACACACAAGCAGGTAACATTCAGAACAGACCGTGAAAATCTGCAGTAGACAAAGTGATTTCCTTGCATTCTCCCAATGAAGAAGTCGTAGTTTCCTTTCGCAACTTCTCAAACAATGTGTTTCGGTCTCTGGAGATATCCAAGATAGAAAAAGGAAAAACATATTAGAATGTTTTGTCTAGATTGCCAATGTATATTTCAGTTTTGTTCTTCAAAAATGGCTAATTTTCTCGTTGGTCCATCATCACATCATCTCAACGTAAATCATCTGATACAAAATACCTCGTCATAGTTATACCGTGTGTAAGGTGCAAGTGGCAACAAGAATATGAATAGTGTAATATGATAACTGAACTGAACGGTATCTCTTACTTGAGTCTATCTGCTATTGAAAAAAGTATTTGTTACTTTGTGTTACAACAGGAATTACAATGACGAGATAAAAATCATGAAGTGTTGTCTTGAATGTTACGAGGTGTAAACTGCTGCTCTCATGGGAAGTGACTGTTTAGATGCCCGGGTGCTCCCACTGTCGGACGTCGGACTACCGTGGAAATCAAACCACAGCTTGGAAAATGGCCGTCACAGTATTGGGTACTGTGGATTGTTATTTTGCGTCAAGCGATAGAAACGAACTTTTGTTCGGCAAACGCACGACTGATTACGTTATGGGTCACGACGGAGGGAGGAGTCAAGACGTGTCCAACGGTATCTGATAAAACAGATGTGAATAATAAGATTAGATGCCCAAAATCTAAAAACATGCGTGGCAAGTTCACAGATATTTTCGCATAGGCAGTGGTGGATCTGGCTGAATTATTGAAGTTCTGAATTTTACTAAGCCAACTTAAAAACTAGTAGTTCTCTTGTCTAAGACAGCAGTTTACAAAATTCTTGGTTAGCAAAAGAGTTACTTCGATCAGTTTTTAGGGCAAAAACATGACAATATGCGCCTGCCACTGTTGCTAGCGGTGGCGTCCAAAGAAAAACTTGATTGGTTTGACAGTCAACATGGAAGCTTGTGAATAAGTGATTCAAGAAGCGAAAATTACGCATTCACACATCCTAAAGAATAAACGATGCTCCACATACACTAGGACGACTACACTGCTTCAAGTAGATGTTAGATATTGTGCTCTCCTCTTTGTTATTTTTGAATATTGTTGACCAATGCCTTATTTAGGTATCCCTTTGCTAAACGCTTCTCTGCAAATAAGGAGCTACAAGGCAGTTAAAGAGTCTTGAAGGACACTGAAGTATCCGTTAGGTTTTACAAGCAGTATAAAGTACGGCAAAGAAGAGAAGTTGTACAATTAATTCCACAGTGCATTCTAGTAATTAATAGATTCCGTATTTAATACTTAAAGTGAAAATGGTTAACAGAATATATAATATATGTTGTACCTATACATACTTGGCATCTATGTGATATATTTTGCATGAACATATAATACTTCAGAGAGAGCTATTATATATGTGCAGTAACCTGTAGTTATGAAATATATGATACATAACATTGCTTGTAAATTTCAGTACCAATGAAGTGTAGACATCTTCTGTTTAAATAACTTAGGGGACTGCAGCTGGTGTCGTCGTCGACAACCGCTGATATTTGGACAAGTGGCCACTCAGTCATTTCCAAGGCAAAACTGCAGCAGGAAATCGAAATGCAAGAGAATTTGAAACCTCGGATTGCAGAGAAATTCCAGGAAGATAACACAGATATTCACAAAAATTTGGCTCTGAGCACTATTGGACTCAACTGCTGTGGTCATCTGTCCCCTAGAACTTAGAACTACTTAAACCTAACTAACCTAAGGACATCACACACATCCATGCCCGATGCAGGATTCGAACCTGCGGCCGTAGCGGTCGCGCAGTTTCAGATTGTAGCGCCTAGAACCGCTCGGCCACTCCGGCCGGCACACACATTCACACACACATACTGTAAACACTAGCGCCATCACGCAACCCAGCATGACCGACGCCAGAAGTTATCGACCGTGAAAATTACTAAACAACGCATGAAGCAGCATTAGCTCTGTCCCTCTGACAAGGGAGAGAGCAGCATTCCGTTCAAAAACTAAGTAAAAACCTGTATCTCTATTTACAAGGTTACTTTCTAACTTGACTTCAACTGCCTCCTTAATAACGGTGTCCCAATGGCTGGAAGTGCATGCCAGAATCTCCGTGATGATATATTCCGTAGGATGACCGGTGCCAAGAGAGGGTTCTGCAATGGGGGATTTGCTGGGCTGCTGTAAGCTTGTGAGACGCTTATGCCTAGTACACCGGTCTTCCACGGTGCTGATAGTCTGATCAGCACGTGACATGCCACAGTTGCAAATAATACATGCCGCAAACCAATATCATCGTTAACGGAACGTAAAAGCACCCCAATATTAGAAATAGATCGGAAAACACATTTCACATAACATTTCCACAAAACACATCCAGTCTTCCCTGATTAAGGTAGAAACGCCGTTGACCTCGGTACCAGCTCCGTATTATCAAATGGCTCTAAGTACTGTTGGACTTAACGTCTGAGGTCGTCAGCCCGTAGACTTCTTACCTCCTAAGATGCTACTCTAGGCGGGTGTAAAATGAATGTGTGCAACGGAGAAAAATAAACGCTAAAATGAAGATTTCGCCCTATCCGACTACCCCCTGAAGCAGATCTTAGGATCTTTTAATTCTATAAATTACAATCTAAACATAAATGAATGATGAAGGCAACTAATCCTACTAAATGATAAACATTGTTCCTACCTATCTATTTATTGTAGATTAAAAAGTAAAATATTACAAAGTTTACATTCCCTAAGTAAAATTACTAACCAATAGCCCAACTCTGCCCCTTTTATAATTGCGCTATCTAATATCAATAACGCGAAATGACTGGCATCATCTATATACCAAACACTAGAAGACACTACTTTCAAAGATGATCTGCGGTGGTGTGGAATCTCAGTGGAAAGAAACTAACGTGATCACAGCTACTTAGCTTTGATAGCCCTAATAAGCTGAAGCAGTTTGCGATATTCACCGTATGTACTGCGTTCGGTGCGTCGAAGTGTTGGTTCTCGTACTTGTCTGCGACGGTGGAAGAACTCCAGCCACAAATAAACTCTTTCAAACACTAGGACGGCAGAAGCGGTCTTCTGACTAATACACTCTAATACTGTCTTCTCCTCTCTGTGTTCTACAGACTCCCAATCACAAGGACGGAGTTCAGATAACGTCTCAACGTAAGTATAGGCAGAGGAAGTGCTCTGAATTACTGAACACTGCGTACTTAACGACGACTTCCAACCCGCAGGTGAAGTCCAGAATCGACTAGGTTCGCAACAGTACAGTTCCTAACTGTTCTAACTATAAACTATACTGAGAGCAAAGACAGCAAGTCCGTCCGTACCAACAAAGCTGATATCGAGCGACCGTCACAATCAGGCGGTCACATCGGAAGACTTCCTCTCACCGCTGGCTTCCCAGCAAAGCTCAACTCCCCACTCTCATAATTCCGAAAACGAATCATGTTCCCGCAGTCACGGAATATTCTCTCTCTCTACAGATTCTTCCGAACGCCGACCAACCATATTTTAGTCTTTTGTCCTCCAGCGTGGACAGTTTGCGAGGAAAACCCCATACTCGTACAGTGGTACGCTTCTGAGAAAAAATCCTTGGAAATTACCCAGCCTACGTGGTTTCCGAGGTGCCGCTTTTTCGTTCCTCTCACCTGCCTACAACATTTCCATAGTTTCCAAAGTATAATCCTTCCGGTTCGGCTACACAGTGGCCGGTCGCGACTCTATTGTGCTCCAGCACTGAAGTATCACAACATCCGTCTTTCTGCTTCCTATGTTTCAGCAGGCCCAACACATGTGTGTGGGCCTTCCATCGAGGGCTTGAGTTCCGTCTGCCATTTCATTTCCACTGTCGTTCCAACCTCTACTAGTATGATAATAAACATACTCCGTCCCCATTCATATAATAAGCGTTAACAGTTATTTACAAGGCGTACGTGACAATGTCAGTCTCCTTTAAATATTCATATATACGATGTACTACCTATCAAATGATAACTAATGTGGTTGTAAATCACGGCAAAGTATGTGGATCAGTGCTTGTAAGGTGCGAAATTTAGCTACCTTACAACCTAACCTAAGGACATCACACACATCCATGCCCGAGGCAAAATTCGAACCAGCGACCGTAGCAGCAGCGTGGTTCCGGACTAAAGCACCTAGAACCACTCGGTTACAGCAGCCGGCTCGGTATTATCGTCACTCACCTGTGCACTGTTGATCGATAACGCAACGTACCTCTGCTCTGTCTTCTACTATATCCATTCTGGCAGAAGGTGGGTTAACGCAGCTCACAAACTCTTGGGAGGGTCTCAAACGTTGTGGGCCCTTTGAACCAAGATACGAAGTACCCCTTCACGCTGAGCCTGATGTTGACAACTTTCTGGCTTTAGATTCAAGTCAGTGTGAACCGAATACCTGCAAACGGCATTTCGCAACGTACCGTCAATCTTCCTGCTGACCAGTACATCAACGAAGGGAAGGCAGTCATTCTTTTCCACCTCCATCGCGAAATGAATATTCCGATGGATTGAATTCGGGTTTTCTAAATCGTTGTTCAAATTCCCACTATCATTAGGCCAAATAACAAAAGTCTCTACATATCTGAAAAAGCACGCAGATTTCAAGGCCGTCGACTCTAAGACATGTTCATCGAAATCTTCCGTGAACAGATAGGTGACAACGGGTTCCCCATCGCAACTCCATCTGTCTGCTCATAGTATTGGTCATTGAATGAAAAGTTAGTGGAAGTCAAAAAATTCGTCAGAACGGATATAGTAAAATATAGATCCGAAGTCCTTTACGCTATCGACCAATCATGCTCGGATAAGTGATGATACCAAGTTGACAGCAAAGTCTACGGCCTTTCTGCCATACACAAGGAGCGTCACCAACAAGATTCCAGAATGAAATTTTCACTCTGCAGCGGAGGGTGCGCTGAGATGAAACTTCGTGGCAGACTAAAACCGTGTGCCGCACCGAGACTCGAACTAAGGACTTTTGTCCTTCGCGGGCAAAGGGCGTAAGTCGTGCTTGGGCAGCTCGGTCGTAGAGCACTTGCCCGCGAAAGGCAAAGGTCCCGAGTTCGAGTCTCGGTCCGGCACAATGGTTTAATCTGCCAGGAAGTTTCATGTCAGCGCACACTCCACTGCACAGTGAAAATTTCATTCTGGAAACATCCCCAGGCTGTGGCTAAGCCATGTCTCCGCAATATTCTTTCTTCCAGGAGTGCTAGTTCACAAGGTCCGCAGGAGAGCTTCTGTGAAGTTTGGAAGTTAGGATCGCGGTACTGGCAGAAGTAAAGCTGTGAGGACGGAGCGTGAGTCGCGCTTGGGTAGCTCAGTTGGTAGAGCACTTGCCCGCAAAAGGCAAAGGTCCCGATTTCGAATCTTGGTCCGGCACACAGTTCTCATCTACTAGGAAGTTCCAATGAGATTGTTTATATTTTGCGGAAATACTGTGTGAAACGTGTTTTTCGATTACATCTAAGAATGGGTTCCATCTAGTTTCCGTTAAGGATGCTCTTGATTTGCGGCGTGTGTCAGTCGTATGCTTTGCGGTTGCGGCATGTCATATATTGGTCGTACGCTGAAGAGCCAAAGAAACTTGTACACCAGCCTAATATCGTGTAGGTCCCCCGCAAGCACGCAGAAGTGCTGCAACACGAAGTGGCATGGACTCGACTAACGTCTGAAGTTGTGCTGGAGGGAAATGATACCACAAATCCTACATGGCTGTCCATAAATAGTTCGAGGGGGTGGACATCTCTTCTGAACAGCCCTTTGCAAGGCATCCCAGATATGCTCAGTAATGTTCATGTCTGGGAAGCTTGGTGCCCAGCGGAAATGTTTAAACTCAGAAAAGTGTTCCTGGAGCCACTCTGTAGCAGTTCTGGACGTGTGAGGTGTCGCATCGTCCTGCTGGAGTTGCCCAAGTCTGTAGGGATGCAGAATGGACATGAATAGATGCAAGTGATAAGACAGGATGCTTACGTACGTGTCACCTATCAGAGTCTTATCTAGACGTTATCAGGCGTCCCACATCACTTCAGCTACACACGCCCCACACATTACAGAGCCTCCACCAGCTTGAACAGTCCTCTGAAGACATGCGGGGGCCATGGATTCACGAGATTGTTTCCATACCAGTACACATCCAGTCGCTTGATACCATTTGAAACGAGACTATTCCGTTCAGGCAAAATGTTTCCAATATCGGTGTTGACGGGCCTTGGCGACGCGTAAAGCTTCGTGTCGTGCTGTCATCAAGGGTACACGATTGGGCCTTCGGCTCCGGAAGCCCATACCAATCATGTTTCGTTAATGGTTCGCACGTTGACACTTGTTGATGACCCAGCATTGAAATACGCAGTAGTTTGTGAATGGTTGCACTTCTGTATTGTTGAACGGTTCTGTTCAATCGTCGTTGGTCCCGTTCCTGCAGGATCTTTTTCCGGCCGCAGCGATGTCACATATTTGATGTTTTACCGGATTCCTCACATTCACGGTACACTCGTGAAATGGTTATACAGGAAAATTCCCACTTCACCGCTACCTCGAAGATGCTGTGTCCCATCGCTTGTGCGCCGACTGTAACACCACGTTTAAACTCACTTAAATCTTAATAACCTGCCATTATAGCAGCAGTAACCGATCTAACAACTACGCCAGACACTTGTTTCCTTACATAGGCGTTGCCGACCGCTGCACCGTATTCTGCCTGTTTCCATATATCTGTATTTGAATACTGGCTCTTCAGTGTACTATCAGAACAGTACTATCAGAAGAGCGGCGCACTGAGCATAAGCCATTTCAGAACATCGTCTGTGCACCGGTCATCCTATGGAATATAACAACACAGAGGTTCTGGCATGCACTTCCAGCTATTGGGGTCGTGTTATTAAGGAAGCAATGAAGTTACGTTAGCAAGTAAATATAGATGGAGGTTTTTGCTGAAATTTTTCGTGAAATCTTGTTCTCTCCCGTACCAAAAATACGGGGTCAGAGTTAATGCTACGTCATCTGTTGTTCAGTAATTTTCACTATCGATAACTTGTGGCATCGGTCATCTTGCGTTTAGTGGTACCGCTAATGTTTACAGTACGTATGTGTGAGTGCGTGTATTATTTTCCCTGAATTTCTCTTTAAACTGAAGTTTTAAATTTTCTTGCATTGGCGATTTTCTGCTGCAGTTTTGCCTTGAAAATGACAGGGTGATCACCATTTGAAACATCAACGGTTGTCAATAACGTCCTCCGTTTGCATTCCAGTTATCTGAATACTGTATATGCCGGTAGAAACTCAGGTCTCATAAGATTGCTCCTTCTTTCTTTATGTTGCAATTAACTGGATGTTTGGCTTTACATATGGAGCTCAACATACAGGTCCTCAGCGCTTATGCCAAACTATTTGGAGACGAATGAGGTTAAAATATTTAAAATTGGGTTTGAAATAGTAAAATGTTAAATAAAGGTCTGATCCTCTCTATTCCATTCTTACTCTGTTGCCTTCACGCTTTCATACGGAAGAATATAATACGTAAGGCTCAGTCTACAGAAATTTCGTAAAATCCGATGTGAAAATACCCAAAGCACAACTACACAATGGCCAAAATAATGTAAGCGGGAACTGTGACTGGCTGATCATTAGGAAAAGAAAATAATTACAGTGACGTTGATGATGAAATATTTAATCTTAACAGAAACATATACAGTCACAATACACGTGTAACAGAAACACGT
Source organism: Schistocerca gregaria (assembly GCF_023897955.1). Lineage (NCBI taxonomy): Eukaryota > Metazoa > Arthropoda > Insecta > Orthoptera > Acrididae > Schistocerca > Schistocerca gregaria. Next base: position 377,392,991 of record NC_064924.1, read on the forward strand.
CTAACTGTAAAATATCTGTAGTTTCAATACATCTACAAGTTGCACAGCCAAATCCGAACTAAATATCAAACGTTCCGTTTCTAGTACCTATGAAATTTGTTTGTAAATGTCGCGACATGTTGTTTTCTTATCGGTTGTCCTTTGCGGTTTGATACCAGTGACCATAACAGCAGTCTGCAAGACGAAAGAAACAATACAAAAAAAGGGAAAACATCACGTGGTGACTGCTTCTTCACTAGCCTGCTTACATGGAGGCTACCAGCAGCTGGAGCGTGGTTTGCGACACACTGCATACCATTCCACAGCACTGCGTCAGCCTATCTGGAGGAGCGATGACTTGCAGCTGCCCTAAGGTCTAACTGTAGTCATTTCGTTATCTCCTGTACACTGCTATGCGGACAAAACATCCCGCATCGAGAAGTACCTCCCATTTTACTGTACATTCTCCTGTTATGGAAAGCAACGAGGATGGGCGAAATAGTATCCAGAGACATGTAGAACATTAGCAGTATTGTTCACATGTCAATACACAGACGCCGGCCGGTGTGGCCGAGCGGTCCTAGGCGCTTCAGTCTGGAACCGTGCGACCGCTACGGTCGCAGGTTCCAATCCTGCCTCGGGCATGGATGTGTGTGATGTCCTGAGGTTAGTTAGGTTTAAGTAGTTCTAAGTTCGAGGGGACTGATGACCTCAGATGTCAAGTCCCATAGTGCTTAGAGCCAAATGAACCATTCGTATTTGAACCATGAATCCTACAGGTCTGTCCATAAATCCGTAAGATTACGAGGGGGTGGAGATCTCTTTTGAACAGCAAGGCATCCATCTATGCTCAATATTCTTCATGTCTCTGGAAGTGTTTAAATGGCTATAAGCACTATGGGACATAACATCGGAGGTCATCAGTCCCCTAGACTTAGAACTACTTAAACCTAACTAACCTAAGGACACCACACACATCCATGCCCGAGGCACGATTCGAACCTACGACCGTAGCAGCAGCGCAGTGCCCTACTGAAGCGCTTAGAACCGCTCGGTCACAGCGGCCGGCCGGGAAGTGTTTAACTCAGAAGATTGTTCCTGGAGCGATTCTGGCGTGTGAGGTGTCGCATTGTCCTGCTGGCACTGACCAAGACCGTCGGTACGCACAATGGACATGGACGAATGCAGGTGAGCAGACAGAATGCTTACATATGTGTTACGTGGCAGAGTCGTATCTCGACGTATCAGGGGTCTCATATCACTCCAACTCCATACTCCCCACACCATTATAGAGCTTCCATCAGCTTGAAGAGTCCCCTGCTGACATACAGGGTCCATGGATTGACGAGGGTGTCAGCATACCAGTACACGTCCATCAGCTTTATAGAATTTGAAACGGGAACGTCCGACCAGCAACATGTTTCCAGTAATAAGCAGTCCAGTGTCGCTGTTGACGGGCCCAGGCGAGGCGTAAAGCATTGTTTTGTGCAGTCATGAAAAGTACACGAGTGGGCCTTCGGCTCCGAAAGCCCACATCGATGACGTTTTGTTGAATGGTTTGCACACTGACACTTGATGACCCAGCATTGAAATCTGGGAGGGCTTCAGTCGTCATTGGTCCCGTTCTTGCAAGATCTTTTTCCGGCCGCAGCGATGTCGGAGATTTGATGTTTTATCGGATTCCTGACATTCACGGTACACTCGTGAAATGGTTGTACGGGAAAATCCCCACTTCATCGCTTTCTCAGCGATGTTGTGTCCCATCACTCGTGTACCGACTATAACATCACGTTCAATCTCACTGAAAACTTGATAACCTGTCATTGTAGCAGCAGTAATCGTTTTAGCAACCACCACTGACTCTTCTTGTCCTATACTGTATAGGCGTTACCCACAGCAGTTCCGTATTCTGCTTGCTGACATATCTCTGTATTTGAATACGCAAGCCTATACCAATCTCTTCGGCGTTTGAGTCAAGTTGGTCAAGTTGGTCAAGTTGTTAGATACCAACGGTGACAGGTTGCACGAGACGCTGGAGACGTTTCCGGTAGACCTGTTAAAATTACTTGGGAGGACTCTGTGAACGCATTATGTGCAATATCCTTGTCTCTTTCACTGAGAGCTGGCAATCTGAAGCTGTTTCTTGTATCTTCACACGATGAAGATTATTTATATCGTAAGGAACATGCACGCAGTATTATCAACGCTTCTCCATACTTTTGCCTTGCACGATGAGAAACGGTAGAAACTAGCGTCTTCATTCTGCTTTTACCTCTTACAACGGTGTTAGCGCATGCTGCGATCGCAGTTGAAGTTGGGTTGTAGTTTGTATAAATATGTTCGAGGTGCTGATTATTAAAATGTAAGAGTTGAGTGCCACCGCCAAGTACACTGTAAGCTACGATAATGCGATACTCCTTTCACAGTGGACCATGTTTAACATGGTATCATTGCCTTAGTAACTGTAGCCATGTGCTCCTCTATATAATGTAGCCATATACAGTGTGTGCTGTGGTCGGCACAAGCCGCGCATTATCGAAAGTCACCTGATGAAGTGTCCGAAGGGACATCTAGGAGAACAAAACAGAATTACACATAAGATCAAGGAAATCAGTATAATAGTGACACCGTCTGTGTAGCATCAACTTCGGCGGTTAATCCGTTCGTTTGCGGTGTTAAGCGCGTCACGCTAATCTTACTGTCAGCTCAGCTTTGTGACAATAAATCCTGCACATGCAGTGAGCATGGTCGTTAGTCATTACAGCTCAAAAGAAATCTTAGAAATTGCAGTAATGGGGAGAAATACGGCTGCATTCGAAATCAGTGTGACAGGCGAAACAGTAGTAACCAGTGGTAATTACATACATCCGAAAATAAATACACTGTATTGAAGAATATGAATTGCAGGAGAAGACTTGTCTGATTTTGAAAACTATGAACGATCCAGAACCTGATAGCGACGAAACGTTGCTACGGAGCGATGGAGGCCCGTCGTCTGCTTATCTGCCAAACTCACTGAAGAGGGAGAAGTGGAGTGATATATCTTTTGAAAAGACAAAGGAAATAATTTCGTTCCATTATTCCGGGAAAACTAAAAGATTGACCTACAGAACAGTACAGAAACGATATCGTATGGTGCAAGACATACATCATTTACAGTATTTACGTCGCGTGGAAGAGAAAGGGGAGGATGATCAGCACTCAAAACGATCACGTCGTTGAAAAATTCAGGTTGGCAAGAACTGTTCTAGAAGCTAACATTCACGACAGGAATATTCGTGCTTGGGGTTTGGAAAAGGCCCGAGAAATAGGACTGGCTCGATTCAATGAATGTATCCATGAATAAGTTGCTAGGTTTAAATGAAGACGCCATCCTGGCTCACGGACAATAACAAAATGTATAACCACTAAAGCATGGACCGAGCGAGGTGGCGCAGTGGCTAGCACACTGGACTCGCGTTTGGGAGGACGACGGTTCAGTCCAGCATCCGGCCATCCTGATTTACGTTTTCCGTGGTTTCCCTAAATCACTCCAGTCAAATACCAGGATGGTTGCTTAGAAAGGGCACGGCCGACTTCCTTCCCCATCCTTCCCTAATCCGATTAGACCGATGACCTCGCTGTCTGGTCTCCTCCCCCAGACAATCCTACCCAACCCAGTTAAAGCATGGAATACAGATAGTGATGCGAATGAAAGATGTGGCGAGTTCCGCAAGCACACGGTGTGCTTAATAAACACAATCAAACGCATAGCGATTTATAATACCGATCAAAGTGGTATACGGAAAGAACATCACCCATCGCGAACTCCACATTTCAAGGGAGAGATGTCAGTAAGAAGTTGGTCGTGGCATGATCTTGCAACAACTCACTCTTAAACCATCCAACCCGTTACGTTGGCCAATGGATACGTGTTTTCAAAGCTGCTAATAACTTACCAGAAACCTAGAGGTCAATTTGGAGTGCGAGTAGTGCAACACATGCTGAAACAGTAAATGTGATTCCAGTTGCCTTGAAATCCGGCCTAATCACTAGACAAATTCTGATGCAATTCTTTCAAGATGTTTATGTTGTGGTTGGCAGGAGAGGCAACACCGTGTTACTAGAGGAGGTCGAAAGGCACGCGATTTAGCTCACGCAGGCTGGCGTGAGGTCTCGAACAGGGGAAATTAGAATTTAGAAACAACGGACGTAGCTGGTGGAATACTTAACTTTGATCCATTAATGACGAACGTCGCTCTTGACATTACATGATTCACAATATCAATAGTAACTGATAATGGCGCCTTGCTAGGTCGTAGAAAATAACGTAGCTGAAGGCTATGCTAACTATAGTCTCGGCAAATGAGAGCGTAGAAGTCAGTGAACCATCGCTAGCAAAGTCGGCTGTACAACTGGGGCGAGTGCTAGGAAGTCTCTCTAGACCTGCCGTGTGGCGGCGCTCGGTCTGCAATCACTGATAGTGGCGACACGCGGGTCCGACGTATACTACCGGACCGCGGCCGATTTAAAGGCTACCACCTAGCAAGTGTGGTGTCTGGCGGTGCACTACAGTTTACTTCCCATTTGCAACGAAAGAGTCTTCTTCTAGTTGATTCGTTTGAGATATATCGTGATATGTCTCATATAAACGCTATTCGGCCGCATAACACGGTGTATACAGTCAAGACCTTACGTCCTGGTTACACACTTCATATTCAGCCCTGTACTATTCTTCCGACAGTTCACGATGTGCGGAAGCCGAGTGAAGATCACAGTATCCTTAATGACTATCTATTCATACCATCGTCGAGGGATTCAGTTTCGTTGCTGATGTGTGTTCTTCACAATCAGTTCTGTCCTCCAGTCTTCGCAGACTTTGGACGGCACTCCTGGACCGTAGCTGGATATGATGACTTCAGATTAGAGATGTTTCAAACACCACACGAACGTGTTTTTAATGTTCGAACGCAGTGTGACTCGGAATACTGCTTCATGCAGCCATTTATGAATTATTATTATCGTATGCATCAATTACAATAATACACATTTAGCAAAACAAAGAAATATATCTAAAAAGGAACATGTGAAATTATATATAGTAAACAAGTTTTAAAACGGCTCCGACTACACTCGGATGTTGATGGACTCGATTCAACTGAGTGCCTCGTGGGATGCTTGATGGAGCTTCTAAATGCCACCAGGGAAGCGTCTGATTGAACAGTCATTCCCAATGTGGCTCATTGTTTGGGTGTCAACACAGTCACACACACGGTCAGTTGAAAATCCCCACTTGTGCATGTTGTATTTGCACCTACCCTCTTCAGTCCGATATCTGTTTAACTGCACCCACACCTCCCTTGGTTGGTGGAAACCTGGAACTGGAACTGTTGGATTGTCTACAAGTTTCTGCTTTCGGGTTCTTGTAGCTTGCCACTCACGTTTCCACTCTGCGTCCTGGTCGAATCCTGTGGATAGCATTTGGACTCCCATTTCATATGCTGGTCTAGATTTGAGGCGTTTCCTGGGCAGTGATAGCAAATTGTCATGAAGAGGGATCGAGTTGCTTTCAGAAACTTGCTGACAGAGGTTGTGAAGAGCAGCCTTTCGACGGAGGTCAGATGGACGGATGTTTGAAAGCACTGGTAGCCAGAAAGTAGGTGTAGACCGGACTGTACACTAATTACTCTGATAACTGAGTTCAGTTGGACGTCTACTTTCACTACGTGAGCGCTTCCGAGGCAATCTGGTGCACAGTATTCTGCTGCAGAGTATACCACTGCAAGGGATGCTCCTCGGAGAACTGATGTGGTTGCTCCCCATGTACTGCCTGCCAACTTTCTCACAAGGTTCACTCGTGTTTGCATCTTCTTGGCCAAGCTGGAAAGGTGTTTTTTGTATGTGAAAGTTCTGTCCAGAGTGACTCCCAGCTGTTTTGGACTTTCGTTGTATCTGACTGTGCCACGAGGGCCGAACTGTGGACTGATCTTTGCTGATGAAAGACGATTAGAGAAGTGGAACAGGCTTACCTCGGTTTTAGAAACATTTGGTCTCCGTCGCCATGAATTGCTCCTACTATGATAAGCAACTATGTTTCCCGCGCTTTATACTCTGTGGTCATGTTCATCCTAGTGAGCTTTTTTCAAGAGCTGTTAGCAGCCTACTATTTGAACTCGGCGACTGAAAGTGCGTGTGATTGTCAGGTGCAGTGTAATTGTCGATGGCAAATATTGTGTGCGTATTTGTAATGTACATGTAAAACTCTTACAGAGAAACCAAAAGTTTGTTAACAGCTGCGATCGCAAATTGCGCTAACTCCGTCGTTCGTTCCGCCCATGCTAGTGCGTATCCTAGCTCGTACTCGCCCCACCACATTTAAAGTGACAGTGATGTGTGCTGGTGGCGTATCTTGAAGAGTTTGGCAGATGAGTGGCAGGCGGTGACCTCCAGGCTCGTTCCTGCCTCGGCTGCCTGTGGCAGTCTGCCAGCTCTCGTGACGAGCGTGACACACCGCCCTTGGGTGTGCCCAGAGTACGTCGTCTGCCTGCGTAAAAACAGTTGTGGCTTAGCTAACTACCGGCCTCCATATCAACTGATACACATCAATAACAGACACTTCGTTTCCTCCGAATAAATAAAACGTCATCGGTTTACTTGGCACGTAAATCACAGATACAGGAAGTGGAGAAAAATATGCAAACACCACAAACACAAGACATCCCACGTGTAATACGGTGTAGGAAACCGGTTGGCATTCAAAACAGTTTCCAGTCGTCTCGGAATGGATAAATACAGGTCCTAGTCTCCTTCGCGGCGTGGAAACAAAATAACGGTTTGCAACATCGTTTCCATTATCGATGGCGGGCCTCTGGTTTGGAGCCGAGAGGAAGGATTAAACCAGAGGCTCTGTGACGATCTGGAATGGTATTTATCGACCTCCGCTATCGTGTGGAGAATTGTATAACCCCTGCCTACAGGTCAGTCGTACACTGCACACAGGAAGCGGCTATTAGGGTAGAAGAATATGTGTCGTCTGCAGAGGCGGAATTTTTAGGATAAAGAAATACCTCGACAGGGCCGATAAGATTCGCTCTGATTCAGGCCCGGAGGAATGGTATTAAAGCGCTCATCATGGCAGATAGGAGAAAGAAAAAGATAATATAATACTACTTAATTGCAGCAGCGTATATGGAAAGATGTAGTCTCGCTTACAAATGGAAACGCCACCTACTTAGTATTAGGGACAGAAACGTGGCTGAAACCAGTGGTTACTAGCAATGAATTCTAAATTTCAATTGGAATGTACAACGCAAACGTTGTTTCATCGTCAGTAGTGGAGGAGTATTTACAGCCTTAAAAATACGGTAGTTCAAAATGGTTCAAATGGCTCTGAGCACTATGCGACTTAACTTCTGAGGTCATCAGTCACCTACAACTTGGAACTAATTAAACCTAACTAACCTAAGGACATCAAACACATCCATGCCCGAGGCAGGATTCGAACCTGCGACCGTAGCAGTCGCGCGGTTCCGGACTCAGCGCGAGACCACCGCGGCCGGCTCTAGATAGTTAGGTTGACCAGATTTCAAAGAGAAAAGAAAAACGGTACACTTTGTTTACACCTGATTTCATTGCTACATTTACGCTTACCTTTTTTGTCAATTGCCTTCGTATTTTGAAATCGACAATAGACCTATGTCGATGCAGTAGCTTAAAAATTCACAGCAAGAATGTATCTCCATTTTGTAAATTGTAAAAAGGAAATGGATCTACTTTATACATAAATAAAAAATCTTTCTTCAGAAATAAAAAAGACACATTTATATCCTTTTATTGTAATAGCTTCAATATATTTTTTGCAATGTTTGCTCACTTACTAGTTATTTAGGTACGATTTGTTAAGCATAAAAAGTATGTAGTATTATTAATCAGTAATCAGACAGAAATTGTACATTTCATATTAAAATTTAAGATTTCTTTTTATTGCAAACTGTTAGGGCAAGTATACATATGCCAAACAGTGTTCAATAAGCGATGCTAACACACGCCACATCGCACACATTCTAAACAAAATTAGCATCTATATACCTGCAGTACCGTTTGGAGAAATGGTTGAAGTGATGCTCCTCTATACATTCTTAGGTTTTGGTTTCACTTGTCTTGAGGGCCGTAAGGTGTAAGGTCGCCAAGTTAGGGGCTGGGGTACGAAATACCTTCTTTTCTACGTATCTCTTCCTGTTTCTTTCCGCCTAAGACAAGTAAACCAAATGCGGTAGACTTACATACTGTGAAAATATATATTTCTATAATGTTGTAAGTCTAGGAAACTTATTTTTCGCAAATACTCAATCAAATGAAAAATGTTATTGTACGCACTTAGTTTCTCGATTATAAACCGTGAGAATTATAAGTCACGAATGATTTTCTCGGGACACCAGGACATTATGTGAAAACCAGGACTGTCCTGGCAAAATCGCGTCGTCTGGTCAGCCTATAGGTAGTTCCCGCAACAGACTCGAAATTGGTTCGCTATTTACTTTGCAATGATAAACGAACTAATTGATAGCACAACAGTAACTATATGATGGCTACTATGCTGCCCACAAGTGCGGTTATCATAATCACAGAGATCGGCTTCGCAAATAAAGTTAATACTCAACGCGGTGGCTGATGGGAGACACCGTAAAGACATTTCCCATTTACAGTCGCTCCCATCATCCACCGCTCCGAGTGTCAACTTTGTTTGCGCAAATATTAAATGATCCTCGCACGACACTGTGTGAAACCGAGTTCTTGAAGGCTGTAATTCACCATAGCGACTGGGTGATCACAGTCAAAAATAAAAAAAAAACCTGTTTCAGTGTTGTACTTTAACCTGACATAATGAAGGTCGCAGCGTCGAATGTTGCGAATTTTTTTCTGAGTCTAATCAAAAGAGTTTGACTATCGGTTTTATTAAACAAATTGGTTCAAATGCAATTTTTTATTTCTAATTTTTTGCCACGTCATATTTATCTTCGTATTAACTTTTTTATTTGGTCTTATTTTCCTACCTCTCTTTGTTTCTCATGAGTCTGCCTGTGTCGTGTACTACCTCTCTTTGTTTCTCATGAGTCTGCCTGTGTCGTGTACTACCTCTCTTTGTTTCTCATGAGTCTGCCTGTGTCGTGTACTGCCTGCAGCCAAGTGCCAACGAGGACTGTTCATCGGTTGGTGGCGCGGTAGCTCATGCACTAAGTGAGGATAGTTTCGGATAACCAATGACAGCAAGAAATTACATTTTAAGCTTATCCGTTACGGTTTTTTAGAGCTCGTGACTGTTAACTGAATGTAAATAAGTTACAGAAAACTGCAACCAGTCACTTTTTTGAATAATTATGTTTTATTCCATGGACCGGTTTTAGAACTTTTTCCAGGTTAAAAATAAATTTACATCCATATCGAGGTAAACAATAACCAAGGCGATACATTAAAGCGTGTTCCATCTTCCTGTCACAGAGCCAGCACCCAGCATTATGCTAGAAATAATTATGTAACTTCTAGAAACGATCTGAAGATGAAGTTGAAAAGATCGAAAATCGGTTCATGGAATAAAACATTGTTGTTGTTGTTGTTGTCTTCAGTCCTGAGACTGGTATGATGCAGCTCTCCATGCTACTCTATCCTGTGCAAGCTACTTCATCTCCCAGTACTCACTGCAACCCACATCCTTCTGAATCTGCTTGGTCTCCCTCTGCGATTTTTACCCTCCACGCTGCCCTCCAATGCTAAATTTGTGATCCCCTCATGCCTCAGAACATGTCCTACCAACCGGTCCCTTCTTCTTGTCAAGTTGTGGCACAAACTCCTCTTCTCCCCGATTCTATTCAATACCACCTCATTAGTTATGTGATCTACCCATGTAATATTCAGCATTCTTCTGTAGCACCACATTTCGAATGCTTCTATTCTCTTCTTGTCCAAACTATTTATCGTCCATGTTTCACTTCCATACATGGCTACACTCCATACAAATACTTTCAGAAACGACTTCCTTGCACTTAAATGTATACTCGATGTTAACAACTTTCTCTTCTTCAGAAACGCTTTCCTTGCCATTGCCAGTCTACATTTTATATCCTCTCTACTTCGACCATCATCAGTTATTTTGCTCCCCAAATAGCAAAACTCCTTTACTACTTTAAGTGTCTCATTTACTAATCTTATTCCCTCAGCATCAACCGACTTAATTCGACTGCATTCCATTATCCTCGTTTTGCTTTTATTGATGTTCATCTTATATCCTCCTTTCAAGGCACTGTCCATTCCGTTCAAGTGCTCTTCCAAGTCCTTTGCTGTCTCTGACAGAATTACAATGTCATCGGCGAACCTCAAAGTTTTTATTTCTTCTCCATGGATTTTAATACCTACTCCGAATTTTTCTTTTGTTTCCTTCACTGCTTGCTCAATATATAGATTGAATAACACTCCCTTCCCAACTACTGCTTCCCTTTCATGCCTTTCGACTCTTATAACTGCCATCTGGTTTCTGTACAAATTGTAAATAGCCTTTCACTCCCTGTATTTTACCCCTGCCATCTTTAGAATTTGAAAGAGAGTATTCTAGTCAACATTGTCGAAAGCTTTCTCTATGTCTACAAATTCTAGAAACGTAGGTTTGCCTTTCCTTAATCTATTTTCTAAGAAAAGTCGTAGGGTCAGTATTGCCTCACGTGTTCCAACATTTCTGCGGAATCCATACTGATCTTCCCCGACGTCGGCTTCTACCAGTTTTTCCAGTCGTCTGTAAAGAATTCGCGTTGGTATTTTGCAGCAGTGACTTACTAAACTGAAAGTTCGGTAATTTTCACATCTGTCAACACCTGCTTTCTTTGGGATTGGAATTATTAAAAAGAGTGACTGTTTGTAGTTTTATTTAATTTATTTAAATTACAGTTTGCTCGTACAAGTTAGCTGTAATAGAGGTAAAAAAACGATCGTGATTTTAGATTTTAGTCCTGCTGCAGTCTGTTGACCACAGTTTTCTCGTATATACTACACATCACGAGGCTGTGTTTAGCCTAGGATATGAAGAGGTTGGCACAGGAAAGGAATTCGTGGCGGGCCGCATCAAACCAGTGAGTAGACAGATGACAAAAAAAAAGAAAGAGTTTAAATTCAGGATTAGACATAGCGTGTCCTGCAGCATTTCAGTCATTGAACATTCAACATCAGCTGTCGACAGAGCACCTTGCATTTCCGACATACCTCGCGGCGGCCACTTCCACCATTGCTCCGCGTTACACATTAACAGCATTTGTGGAGTGACTTGCCGTGTTTGTTTGTTAGCTATAACCGAGAGGTGCCCGGCGGCCGACGTGGTTACACCGTAGCAAGTGTCAACTATCAAGTAGTTTTAAACATACCATAGCTAATATTTAATTACATTTAGGGGTAATGGTCACAGAAAGATTGAGAACCACTGATGTAGGACATCCGTCAGCATTCAAAATAGCTTCCAGTCGTCTCGGATTGGGTAAGTACAGGTCTTGGCTAGTTTTTAAAGGAATCTTATAACATTCTTCCTGCAAAATAGTAGCAAGCTAAGGTAACGATGATGGGCGTGAATAGCGATAATGCACCCTTCTCTCCAAAGTAGACCACAGAGTATCAACAATATTGAGATCTGGTGACTATGGTAGCTAAGAAAGACGCAAGAATTTACCCTCGTGCTCCCAAAGCCGGTCCTAGATGATGCGAGCAGTAGGAACACAGTATCACCATCGCGGAATAAACATTGTACCGTGAGATGGACCTCATCAGCCAAAATGGTCACATAATCTTTGACATAATGCAAACTTGCAGAGTAATCATGGGGCCCATGGAATATGGCAGTGAAAATCATCACCGGCAGCCGCTCCCCCTCACCCCTCCCATTTTTCACTTCTGGGACGTAAATTCGGCCAGAAGTTAGAAAAAGTGTGAAACAAGACATATCTATATATCTAACTAAATTGCATTGTTCCAGTGTTCCATTCACTGAACACTACACTGCTAGATTTATTTCAGAAGGCGACCAGAACTATTACCGAGACATTAATGTAGGCATTACAAGGTATTTTAATAAATAATACAATAATAAAACACGTTCCTTAAAGGGTACTGCGGCATATTACACCCGCAGAAGGCGTGGACTGAAGGAGCGTTACATTGAACTACTGGCCATCAGACCTCCTTTTAGAACACACATGTCTTACAAGAACCAAGGGGCCACAGACGGTGCTCCAGGAATCGACTCCTGAGGAGGTCCGGAAACAAACACTTTCGCGTATGATGAGATAGGCAGCCAAGAGTTGCATTCACTTTACAATCTGGTAACTCAGACTAGTGGCAGTCTAACGAACGACTAAAGATAATATTACTGAAGCTACCTGACGTCCGATAACCAAATGCAACTATGGAACAATACGCCAAAGCCGGAAACCGCGGTCTGCTTTACATCCCCAGAATACTGTGCTTAGAGTGCCTGGAACGAGAAAGGAATCACTACCACCTGAGTAGATGAGTCACTAACCGGCCTACAATCTAGAAAGCTATCAAAACTACACGCCTTACCGGGCAGCAGCGACAAGGCGAGGTATCGTACACTGCCGACACACACACTAACCCCCAGGGAAGGTAACTGGGGCGTTAGCGGCCACCACGCAAGGAAAATTACCGTTCGTTGAACTTAACAAATTGTAACAAGTTGAACGCAGTAAATAGTAATAAGAAGTCGAAAGTTAATCAGATCCGCCTTTTCCAAGCACTCCACTCGCTGCTCTTCGCCTTGGCGATACTACGAGCAGCAAAACGAACCCAAGTCACTGGAGAATCGCGACATATCACAATGGTGGAGGTTTCCCTACTCGGATTTAAATGCACTCTTCTTAAAGCCTGCTGTACCCTGTTTACGACGAGGTGGTGCACCCTTGTGACCACAGCCCTTCCATGCGGCAGTCCATGTGTGCCGACAGCGGTCCCGGCGTGTTCTGGCTGAAGCATGGTTTCCCTGTAACGGGTGTTTACAGCAATGATAAGTGGTTTCGCCATTACAGCTCGCCCTGCAGTTCTCTACTTCCGGAACTCCTTTCGTGTTGTTTTGGTGTTTACAAGGTTTTCGAGTACAGCATGCAGTTCTGCAGTTACTTTTGCAGCTCTCATCCCTTTATTTTTCGTCACAATCCTCTTCAATGGCCATCCGTCACGATCAGTCAACACACGCTTTTGTCCGCATTGTGACTTAGCCGATCATGTTTTTCAATTTTCCTGTACGTGGTATAAATTTTCGATACCGTGCCCCTTGAAACACCAAACGCGTCGGTTCCCTTGGTTACGCATGCACCAACCATACGAACACCGGCAGTTTAGCTCAGTTCCAATTCGCTTAGCTCTGACGTAACGCACTCGTGACTGTACGAACACTGTTCTGACCACGAGTGAGACTTGGAACGCGTTGAGGATACTCCACAGGTGTCGTTTGTGGTCAAATACAACCGCGCTAACATCTGCGTTTATTTTCAAGCAAGCATTTCGCACTTTATTCCACATTTTGGTCCAACCCCTGTTAGTCCATTGCTGTCATCAGAAAGAGAAACTGACTGTCGCGAATGTAGGTGGTAGCTACATTTTAAGCCAAAAACGTACAAAGAACATAATATCAGAGATGTGACGCCCACAAAGAACTGCTGGAGGCATACTATCTGACAGGAGAAGGAATGCTGAAGTCAGACGAACTGGAAGTGAATGGTAAAATGCGCAGGTTAAGAAACACAGGAGCAGCTGGAAGAACTACGCCAAAAGAATAGAAAACGATAAAAAACCAAAATTAATTACGAATTATTCCCCAATCGGTAAAATATCTTTAACAAGGCTCTGGAAAAGGTGGAGAGATCAATACTTTCTACTAAGAAGTCGTAAAACGCAAATATCTGATACAGAGATGATGATGATGATGAAGTCCGCCACTAGGTCGACTTGCTACATACCATTTCGAATTACGCTTGTAATAAGCTCCCAATCGTCGGGGCAAATGAGGACCCGAGCCTGCATGGACAACGGGAAGGATAGATAATCTGTAATAAGCTTACCGGAAACTGCTATTTACTGTTTTTGCAGAACATGCAATGTATCACATTTGATTTTGCACTGTCATTTCATGCGTTACTCGCCAGAAACTAACGAGTTATTTGCAAAATTACACTTTCAACACTCTGCATTTAGTATCTATTGCTTTCGTTTCACTTTCGGAAGAAACCATCAATTTTTTTATCTTTTTCTGTTTTCCTTCACTCATTTTATGACGACGGTTCTCATTTTCTGGAGAGTTAAAACATCAATGTAGTCAAACTGTCGATCACAATCTAATAAGAAACGACGCCTAAGAGTGCATCGGTGTGGCTGATAACTGGTTGCACAATCGACTCGTCTTCGGTCTTTTCCTCTAGCGAACACATTCGCCATATCTATGCCTGTTAGCTGCACAAATCTCGGTGCAAAGACATCGCTATTTTACCACTCTTTGATATTTTCGTCTCTGTCTCTTCACAAGCAGGAATTTGTTTCACAGGATCGATCAGACGAGTGGTAGTGTCTTTTTCCTCGCTATAATAACATCTAAAACCACTTTCAGGGGAGGCTGCTGCAGTTTTCTTCCACGAGTAAGCCATTGTTTTTGTCTTATCATTGTCCCAAGCCTTACAAACATCGCTGATTGCATCGAGCACGTACAGCGATTTCCAGAAACTGAAGTTCACCGTCAACTGAACTTTCTTGCTCGTATTGTTTCATGAGATTCGAACATTAACATTGTCTCACAACCACGATCGTACCTGCAAGTGACGGAACGCACAGTGGAAGGTACACGGTGAAACTCATTCCGTCATCCGAAAAAACCACACCTTCTTCGCGACAAGACTTGTTCCCTAGAGCACGGCATATTCGAAACGGACATATTCGTTCTAATCAGAACATGATACTTCAGGTTCCGTTTCTATATTTTTTTTTAGAAATCGGCGAACAATCCACGGAGATTTCGCACTCCGGATCATCCACGCCTTGGGAGCCCGCTATAAGTCGTATACAGTCAACGATCTGTTGCCAGCATTCGATCGACACTTGATCGACTGTTCCCGACTGATAGTTGTTTGCTCCTTTAAACCTAAATCCTCGTGTACTTAAGGCTGAAACTTATGTGGCATAACATACACTAACGACTACAATATAAAATTGCTTGCGGAGAGAAACAGAGAGACAGAGAGAGAGAGAGAGAGAGAGAGAGAGAGAGAGAGAGAGAGAGAGAGAACCAGAAGCAGAGTGAGGCAGGCGGCAGCGGTGGCCGTGCGGTTCTAGGCACTGCAGTCCGGAACCGCGGGACTGCTACGGCCGCAGGTTCGAGTCCTGCCTCGGGCATGGATGTGTGTGTTGTCGTTAGGTTAGTTAGGTTTAAGTAGTTCTAAGTTCTAGGGGACTAATGACCTAAGATGTTAAGTCCCATAGTGCTCAGAGCCATTTGAACCATTTTTAGAGTGAGGCAACGCACGAGCAGCAGGCAGCTTCTGTTTATACCTTGATTTCAGTTGTTTAGTTTTTGTTCTTTGATGATTCTGCGAAAACGTTAATTGTATTTCAAGTGAGTGAACAGCCTCTGCTGCAGTTAACCTACAAAATTGTTTTATCGATTGCAATTACACGTTTCACGCGGTTGGCGCATCATCTGACTGGAACAATAAGAAAATAGCTGCAACTCAAACACGTGAACCTAGCGATCAGGGGATCTAATATTGCTAAAACGCACGTCCCCATATAAGACGGCGGAAGGAAAACGCCCATGTCATGAACTACGAGTTAGCACAGGGAAACACTAAAACGAGCTACAAAGTGAACTAGCAAAAACATTGACTATAACGATTTGAGATGGGGAGAGGCTGGAGGGGGGGGGGGGGGGGGGGGAGGAGGAGGATGACACGAATGTGAAAGTAATAAGAAAGATTGTGTTACGTAATCAGAACTCACCATAGCGGAAGGAATAGGCGGTGTATCGTTAGCTACACGCTTTCAGCTGTCAAACTGAATGTGGAGGAACTGCAGTGCCCTCGCCGGTCGTAAGCACAGAAAAGGTGTGACGAGGCTGCAGAAGAGCAACTGTGTGAGTTGAGGGCCAGTCAGGTGGTGGCGCTGGAGGAGCGGGAATGTAAGTGACGTGCAGGGAAAAGGGAAAGAGTATGGGTAAAGGGGAATTTTAGGTATTAATATGAAAGAGTAGGTAAAAGGGATATGAAAGAGGAAATGGTGTGAGATGAGGTTCACGCATAATGGAGAGTAACGTTGTAATCAAGAAAGGGGAACTTATGGTACTTTAGTAGGCAAATTTTGACCTAGGACGAATAGAAAGAAAGGTGCCATATCGTCGAAAGAAGACAGAGGGGAGGGGAAAAACTAGTTTTAACAAAGAAACAGGACAAGAGGTGGAGAGGGGGTCGGCTGGTAATGGAGTGGGGTGGAAGATTTCATTTTGGATACTCAATATTTTTGCTGTTGCGCCTTGTACTATGTTTCAGAGTTCTCCTACGTTTAACTTGTAGTTCATGACAAGACTGTTATCCACCTCCATTTTAGATGGCAACCGGGCCTCACACTTAACGTTTTCAGTGTTCATCCAAGTTAAGTTTCAATTTTTTTTCGAATTTACTCATCTTTTAGCAATATTATTGCCATGCAGTTGTGTGGATTCTGCGAAAATTCAGGTGTTTTGTGTACGGAAACGGACCATGACATATTGTGATCACCAGGTTGTTACATTTTTAATGACCTGCAAACTGTTACTGCATGGCTAATGTCGTGGGCACTGCTGTTGTAGGAATATTAGATCGATATTAGACACCTTAAACGGGAGGATGATGTAGTAGCCGACACTCTACCACGATTACCACAAGGACTAGACGATAAAGACAATGTAAGTGAAAACAACCAGAATTTTACGGCAAAGCTTTTGAAAAATATGCTGTGTGAAAGGAGCACGAATATATGTGTAAAAATTAATCAGACTTACAAGAACAAGATGTGAACATGAATCGTATAATAAATGCTTTGAAAACAGGTGAAAACGATCACCAATTATTGAATTTTAAATCGCATTCGAGGGACCTGTTTCATCGAGCGGATATCAATAAAAGAAGTAGGAAATTGTGTATGCATGAAAAAAATATCTCCGAATTCTTATTGCATACGCATCACTCCTGGGTATATTTTAGTGCAACTAAGTGTAACATAAAATCAAACAATATTGTTTTTCTTTTAGTCTGAAACGGTTAATACAAAACATTCTTGAGGTTAGCACCCTATATCAAAAGCTAAAACCTACTAATTACAGCAATAAGTCAGTGCTACACCCAATCATTCCAACAGAACCCTTAGTGATAGTATCTCGTGATATGATCGGGTTAATTCCGACAGCAAGAGGTAGATTTAAATATGTAATTGCCTTCTACTACTTGTTTTCATATTACTTTAAAATGTACCCAATAAGGTCTAGTAATATCATGCGGAGGCGGTAAAATTTTTCTACCATATTACCGTCATTATCCTCATGTTCGTCATCATCAATAATCACTAAAACATTCAACATGTTTATCTCTACTGGATCATCACCGCCGCGCGGGATTAGCCGCGCGGTCTGGGCGCTGCAGTCACGGACTGTGCGGCCGGTCCCGGCGGAGGTTCGAGTCCTCCCTCGGGCATGGACGTATGTGTTTGTCCTTAGGATAATTTAGGTTAAGTAGTGTGTAAGCTTAGGGACTGTTGACCTTAGCAGCTAAGTCCCACAAGATTTCACATACATTTGAACATTTTTTGTATCATTATCACAATACTCCACACTCATAAAATCCTCATGTCTCGTAAATAATCAACAGCAAATACTTCCTGATCTGTTTCATTAAACAATCCTTACACGTGATATGGTCCATAGTCAGACTTCATAAATAACACTACTAAACAAACAAGACTCATTACTGCATAACTGGTCATGAAAAGAAAATCTCCACAAAAATACACATTACCTCGGGGAGAGGTTACTTAGTTCAGACAACACAATCTTATCTTTAACAAGCTGTAAGTATTCCTCGCACTAGCAGAAAATCCTTCGTGTATTTCCATTTCAAATGCCACTATTATTTGCAAATCAGACTTTCCATTTGGACAACACAACTGCTATTTCATTAACCTGTGTATCTCATCAGTACTGGTACTAAATCTTTCATTTTATAACTCATGACTGCTACATGCTGTCTGTAAAAGTGTTAGTGTTCAAAGCTGTGTACTTGTCTCGCCAATCTCTGTTTCCCTTCCAAAAATTTTGCACTAGAATGTGGTTACTGAGTGCACATTCCTGGGACGATCAGTAAGATGTTCCAAATATTTCTGCAAGTGATGGAAGTTTAGTGCGGTAACGGTGGTATATTTTGAGTAAGTGACTCATTATTTACTGCCGGAATTGCAAGTCGCTGTTCTGTAGTATATACTTGTCGTGTATTGTTACATATGTGCCACAGTCTTACTTCAGTGTAAATGCTCCTTATTTCTCTTTACATCTTTTGCTAACGGTGTAAGGATATGTATTAGATGCGAATGATTTTGTATCGTTTTCTTGGAACATTATCTCATAGGAATCTCTTTCCATCCCATTGCTTATCATCACGCATTACCGCATGCAACAGATCGAATATGTACATAGAAACAGCAATCTAGCTTAGCCGCTACCTGCTTGCTGTTTCCTGTTGCGCTTTCGAGAAACGTGCAATAATGTTGTCAAGAGGCGAGGTAAGCGGAAATTCTGATTAGGGATAGGTAATTGATTTACTTCCGTTGCAAATTTAATACTAAGACAAGCTGCATTCAGATTAGTGACAGCTGAGTTCAAATTAGGTTCTATTCAAAGGCTAGCATACAAGTATAGGTTGGATAATACACTACTGGCCATTAAAATTGCTACACCGCGGAGATGACGTGCTACAGACGCGAAATTTAACCGACAGGAAGAAGATGCTGTGCTATGCATATGATTAGTTTTTCAGAGCATTCACACAAGGTTGGCGCCGGTGGCGACACATACAACGTGCTGACAGGAGAAAAGTTTCCAACCGATTTCTCATACACAAACAGCGGTTGACTGGCGTTGCCTCGTGAAACGTTGTTGTGATGCCTCGTGTAAGGAGAAGAAATGCGTATCATCGCGTTTCTGACTACGATAAAGGTCGGATTGTAGCCTATCGCGATTGCGGTTTATCATATCGCGACATTGCTGCTCGCGTTGGTCGAGATCCAATGACTGTTAGCAGAATATGGAATGGGTGGATTGAGGAGGGTAATACGGAACGCCGTGCTGGATCTCAACGGCCTCGTATCACTAGCAGTCGAGATGACAGGCATCTTATCCGCATGGCTGTTAACGGATCGTGCAGCGACGTCTCGATCCCTGAGTCAACAGGTGGTACCGTGTGCAAGACAACAACCATCTGCACGAACAGTTCGACGACGTTTGCAGCAGCATGGACTATCAGCTCGGAGAACATGGCTGCGGTTACCCTTGACGCTGCGTCACAGACAGGAGCGCCTGCGATGGTGTACTCAACGACGAACCTGAGTGCACGAATGGCAAAACGTCATTTTCTCGGATGAATCCAGGTTCTGTTTACAGCATCATGATGGTCGCATCCGTGTTTGGCGACATCGCGATGAGCGCACATTGGGACAGCGTATTCGTCATCGCCAAACTAGCGTATCACTCGCCGTGTTGGTATGGGGTGCCATTGGTTACTAGTCTCGGTCACCTCTTGTTCGCATTGACGGCACTTTGAACAATGGACGTTACATTTCAGATGTGTTACGACACGTGGCTTAACCTTCATTCGATCCCTGCGAAACCCTACATTTCAGCAGGATAATGCACGACCGCATGTTGCAGGTCCTGCACGGGCCTTTATGGACACAGAAAATATTCGACTGCTGCCCTGGCCAGAACATTCTCCAGATCTCTCACCAACTGAAAACGACTGGCCAATGGTGGCCGAGCAACTGGCTCGTCATAATACGCCAGTCACTGGTCTTGATGAACTGCCTTCCACAGCTCTTGGTCGTGCGGTAGCTTTCTCGCTTGCCACGCCCGGGTTCGATTCCCGGCGGGGTCAGGGATTTTCTCTGCCTCGTGATGACTGGGTGTTGTGTGATGTCCTTAGGTTGGTTAGGTTTAAGTATTTCTAAGCTCTAGGGAACTGAACACCATAGATGTTAAGTCCCATAGTGCTCAGAGCCATTTGAACCATTTTTAATGACCTGTGGTATCGTGTTGAAGCTGCATGGGCAGCTGCACCTGTACACGCCATCCAAGCTCTGTTCGACTCAATGCCCGGGCGTATCAAGGCCGTTATTAGGACCAGAGGTGGTTGTTCTGGGTACTGATTTCTCACGATCTATGCACCCAAACTGCGTGAAAATGTAATCACATGTCAGTTCTAGTATAATATATTTGTGCAACGAATACCAGTTTATCATCTGCATCTCTTCTTGGTGTAGCAATTTTAATGGCCAGTAGTGTGGTTTGTGAAGAATAGTTTTGGTAATATGTAGATTTTTGTAGTGTGGGAGGTAAAGTTGAACTAAATTTCAGACAGAAACTGCTGTAGAGACAGCAAGCTAGACACTGTTACCGAGGGAAATGATGTAGTGATCAGCACACTAGACTCGCATTCGGGAGGACAACGATTCAAACCCGTTTCCGGTCATACTGATTTAGGTTTTCCGTGATTTCCCTAAAATCGCTTCAAATGCCGGTATAGTTCCTTTGAAAGGGCACAGGCGACTTCCTTCCAAATTCTTCCCTAAATCGATGGGAACCAACTAACCAATACATTCGTAGGGGTGTCCAAACCGTACATTTGCAGTGAGTACAGAAACTTGTAGCATCATTCGCAGCACTGACTTAACACTGTGATTTTACTGCAATCCATAGAAGCTACGTAACGGAGATCTTCAGACTTGAATGGCTAGTGTGATAAACAAGCTCATTCCTCGCGTTTCGGTAATGGACTGGCAGAGGAGAAGCAGGGCATTAAGGCGACGCCCGGAGGTCGGCGGTGACTGGCGATACTAGATGGCCGGTCGTTTCTGCGATGTCACTGCATCGGGCCATCACACGTAAAGAGAGTCCGTTGTGAGGCGTCTCTTATCACTCGTGTGCTGCGCGCCGCGACCAGAGGCCACGGCCAGAGGAGAGTAGAGGGGGTCCCGGCGTGGTGACGCAGCAGCAGCAGCAGCCGGCAGGCCAGGCTGCCCCAGAGCACAGTACGCGGCGAGCGCGCCCACCGCCAGCATGCGGCTGGGAGCCACCGTGCCGGACTTCACGGCGCAGACCACGCACGGACCCATACGCTTCTACAACTGGCTCGGCAACTCGTGAGTACGCTAGCCAGCCCGCTCTGCAACAGTCTCGCGCTCGCTAGCTCCTCATCGTGCGACGCAGCAGCCGCCCTTAGTGTCCGTGTCTCTGTCTCGTAAAGCATAGCTCACTGGATCGATTCCTGTCTCGAGTCTGGCGGTGGGTTTTAAGCACTCTGTGTGTCCTGTACAAAAGTTTCTTCTTTTCTGTCCTGGCCTGTTCCCTTATCTGCATGCGATCGTCATGTTAATTTGGTTCTGACAATGTTAGTGGTAGATGATTGCCAGATACCATCCCTGTAGCCACCCCTCCCCTCCTTCCTCCACCCCCCACCCTCATAAAAAGAATGGTTCAAATGGCTCTGAGCACTATGGCACTTAACACCTGAGGTCATCAGTCCAGTAGAACTTAGAACTACTTAAACCCAACTAACCTAAGGACATCACACACATCCATGCCCGAGGCAGGATTCGAACCTGCGACCTACCAGTGGCACGGTTCCAGACTGAAGCGCCTAGAACCGCTCGGCCACCGCGGCCGGCCTTACCCCCCCCCCCCCTCTCCCGCCCCCGGTCGGAATTTGCGTGCCCCATCTGTACGCTTGTAGTGTTATAGTCCATGTGAAAGTATAAGAACGTTTTAGAAGTAATTGCGAATACTGTATCCGAGGCGGGACGTCAGTACTAGCCTGGTATTCACCTAGTTGGATGTAGAAAACAACCTAAAAACCACATCCAGGCTGACCGGTACACTGACCCTCGCCGTTAATACGCCGAACAGACTCCACTTGAATCCGCCACGCCTCCCCGTATCCAGGAAGCGGCATGCTGAGCAAATCTAAATACGCTACTATAGCTCCGAATACTGGGTTAACGACAGTTTGAAGACAGGAAAAAACAATGTGGTAGGGAATAGCTTCCGAAAGTGCTTGCCTTATCGAAATGGTATGCAAAAATGACTGCCCATCAGCTGTCACTATCAGAATGGTGCGTATTTCAAGATACACCTGAAACCATTCTTACAGAGCGCCAAACGTGCCATTACAAAAGTCGTCCCATAAGAAGGCGAAGAAAACACGCTTTGTACGTGAATGCCCCTTTTTCGATAACACATCCGCAGAAAACCAACATACTTCACATGTATGTAAAGCTATTAGTATTTTCTCTTTATTTGCTTTAAACGTGTTGAAAATTTGGTCCCCTTCAAAACGTACTGTTTACTTCAGATGTTGTCATCAGGGGATCCCTCCATCCACCCCTCCCCCTTTTCCTTCGTGACCAGTCCCTCCTTCCATCGCCTGCAAGGTCAGACTTCTTAGTCTTGAATGCCTGAACACACGACACACCGGTCGGACACGCCCCCTCCCCATCCCCTGTTTTCTTCAACGTTTATAGTTCCCTTCCCTATAGACCTTGGCAGCACCAATCGAAAGGAAACGAAACGATGCCATAGACTCTGCTGCAGGTAAAGCAATTCACTTCACGGACTGCTTACTGTGAAACAGTGGTACATTTACGAAAGACATACCGTAAAAATACTTTTTTCGCGACCTATATTGGAACCCAATTTCTTGGGATAAATAGTTCATGGGCAGGAAAGGAAAGTAATGTGATTGGCCACAGACTCTTTCTGACTTGCAGGAAATCTGCGAAAGCTCTGCTACTTGATACCTATGAGAAATGTCACCTACAAATCTCACTGAATCCAGAAAACCTTAGCAAAATCCAGGAGACAGTTTTCGTACCAGAAGCCTATACATCCCTCCCATAGGAAGCGACATGAGATGAGTAACACATTACAAGAACGAATTAATACCAACATTGTCCACCACGCCTTACCCGTGGCGGAACGGAAAGAAATGTTAATGGGCGGTACTATTCAGAGGTCACATGCGTGCGAAATTAGTAGTGATTTGACAAGAATAGATGAAAGAGTAGATGTAGTTCTTATCATATATTTGACACTGTGAAGAATGGTTTCATGATCTGTAACAACATACTTGCTACTTGCGTCACTGTGTTTCGACCACCTGGTGTAATCTTGTGTCCGAATTAGCGCAAGTTTACATCAGCGGAGGTCAGACGCTTCTAGAGAGAGTTACTCCACCCTTCGCTCAAGTATTCTATTACAGTGTGTATAATACGACTTTATGGAGAGCCCGCAACAAATTGTAAAACAGCTTCGCGTGTTTACTTTTTTTTCAGAGTTTGCAGCAACTTCATGTCTTCAATATAATGTGTACTTCGTATAATGAATACATCTAGACACTAAAATAAGGCTGTCTACAAGATACAATACGCAGATGACAGTTTGATCTTTCAAGACAATGAAACAAAAGCGTTTTTAGTTAAACTTTTATTTTTCTTAGAGAATGATTTAATCCATATACAGTGATACGTTTTTAATTTTCAGTGGTTCTTTTGAAAAATTGTAGGGCGGAGGAGGAGGGTGGGGGAGAGGCGATGATCGTGCTCATTATGATGTCCTAGATGCTCGGTCCGGCATAGTTCTGACCCTTTCAAGACAGCGGTGAAAATACACATGCGACCGCAGCCTAGACTTCCATGTTTGTGTACTCACCTTTTTTGCAAAATGTTTCAGAGCTGTTTTTGACAGGTCTCGAATGTCATTAAAAGAAATTTCACAGTTCAGTTCACACTAAAACGAACATAGAGCTCACACTGTCGGCGTGTCATACTGTCTACGGCAAAACTGTATGCTGGATTTGCGAGGAGGAGAGGAGGGGCAACAGGTGGTGAGCAATCCGCTGTTCCCAGCCACTGTCAGCTTTCCGAATCTTGAATCCGCTATCTCTCGCTCAAGTAGCTCAATAATTTGCGTTGTGAAACCCAGTACAGCCTGTTGCACTCTTCCCCCTAAGGAAAAATTCCTAAAAGGGCCAAAAATGGAAGTCGGATCCTCCTCAGAGCAAACAGATATATTGACTGGTCCGATACGGAGAGGGGCATAGTTCAGTCAGTTACACACAATAGATTGATAAGCAGGTAGCTAACCATTTAGGAATGGTAAACGTACAAAAAAAATTCTCGTCCCTTTGCCTACTACACACAACAACAAAATTTTTGCATCACCCCGGTTCCCAGAACTCCTGAAGATAGACATTGACTATGGATATTGTATCACAGACACAGTCCCTTTGACTGTTCAGAGATGTCACTAAATCCGCCCAAAGATGTAAACAACCTTGCATGAGCAGCTCCTATGAAACCGAGGGGGACCGACAGCCGATCAGCTCTACTCATTCCACCAGGAAGGAGGTACACGGCTTTGTAGTTCAACCATGCCTAGACGGTCAATACTGCGGTTCGATAGCCTCCGCGTTGTTACTTTGTGCCAGGAAGGGATCTCAACAAAGGAAATGTCCAGGCGTCTCGGAGTGAACCAACGCGATGTTGTTCGGACATGGAGGATACATAGAGAGACAAGAACTGTCAATGACATGCCTCGCTCAGGCCGCCCAAGGGCTACTGCTGCAGTGGATGACCGCTACCTACGGATTATGGCTCGGAGGAACCCTGACAGCAACGCCACCATGTTTAATAATGCTTTTCGTGTAGCCACAGGCTAACGACTCAAACTGTGCGCAATAGGCTGCATGATGCGCAACGTCGCTCCCGACGTCCATGGCGAGGTCCCTCTTTGCAACCACGACACAATGCAGCGCGGTACAGATGGGTCCAAAAACATGCCAAATGGACTACTCAGGACTGGCATCACGTTCTCTTCACCGATGAGTGTCGCATATGTGGAGACGTGTTTGAAGGCAACCCGGTCAGGCTGAACGCCTTAGATACACTGTCCGCGAGTGCAGCAGGGTAGAGGTTCCGTGCCGTTTTGGGGTGGCATTATGTGGGGCCGACGTACTGGTGGTCATGGAAGGCGCCGTAACGGCTGTATGACATGTGAATGCCATCCTTCGACCGATAGTGCAACCATATCAGCAGCATATTG
This sequence comes from Schistocerca gregaria, assembly GCF_023897955.1. Lineage (NCBI taxonomy): Eukaryota > Metazoa > Arthropoda > Insecta > Orthoptera > Acrididae > Schistocerca > Schistocerca gregaria. Next base: position 377,418,372 of record NC_064924.1, read on the forward strand.
ACGAGGCATTCGTCTTCATGGACGACAATTCGCGCCCCCATCGTGCACATCTTGTGAATGACTTCCTCCAGGTTAACGACATCGCTCGACTAGAGTCGCCAGCATGTTCTCCAGACATAAACACTATCGAACATGCCTGGGACAGATATAAGAAGGTTGTTTATGGACAACGTGATCCACCAACCACTCGGAGGGATCCACGCCGAATCGCCGTTGAGCAGTGGGACAATCTGGACCAACGGTGCCTTGGTGAACTTGTGGATAGTATGCCACGACGAATACAGACATGCTCCTATGTAAGAGAACGTGCTACCCCGGTATTAGAGATACCGGTGTGAACAGGAATCTGGACCACCACCACTGAAGGCCTCGCTGTATGGTGGTACAACACGCAATGTATGGTTTTCATGAGTAATAAAAGGGCGGAAATGATGTTTATGTTGATCTCTGTTCCTATTTTCTGTACAGGTTCCGCAACCCTCGGAAACGAGGTGATGCAAAACTTTTTTTGATGTGTGTATTGAATGTTAGAAACACTGTTTCAGTAATTAATTTTAAACCTGTTGCAGTACGTAGATCCAATCCTGAAATCCAGCGATATTGCCAACTTTTGGTGTTTATAATATATTAGTGGACGAGATGATAAAGAAGATGTTAGCTAATAGTGGGTACAAAATGGGGGACCAAGAAATAAAAATCATTTTTTATGCTGACGTTGCAGTTTTGCTAGCAAACAGTGAAGATAACCCGCAGAAACTTTTATATATATATATATTTAAAGTGCCAGCCAAAAAACTAAATGTGGCCGTATCCATTCAAAAAAACAAATGTATGACGACATCTGTGGAACCAATTACATGCAAACTGGAAGTGGATTGAAAAATTATTCAAGAGGTAATTACATTTAAATATCTTGATATCGGACTATCCAGCAGTGGAAAAGTCGAATTGGAACAGGGGACACGGGACAGCAGTCGTTGTCGTAAAGCTATTTACCTGAAGTCCAAAAGGACAAGATCATTGGATTTCGGGCCAGGGGTGGAAGCATTCCTGAAATGATCAAGTACGCAAAGCAAACTGTACGCGTACCGCCGCGTTAAGTATACTGTGCATGGCAAACTGGTGCTGTCCAAAACCAGTGCCTGGACAACTGTTGTGCGCCACGGGCCATAGATGACAGATGAACGACGGCTGCAAAAGGGTTAATAGACGTGAGTTGCTGAGCAGCTGAGCCCCAGACGAACTGAAGGGCTACCAACTGTCTCCTTAACAACCGTTCATCAGATGTTGCTTCGCATTAGCCTACGCAGCAGGCTCTTGATTCATCATCGGAGCTGAATGCTGTTCATCGGCGATGAAGGCTGGGATATACGCGCCATTACCGCAACTGAACGTCCACTCAGTGGCGACAAGCGGTTATTCCAGATTAATCACATTTTATGCCCTTTCGGGCAGATGGCTGTTGGTACTTACGGCGTGAAACGTCTGATAGCAAACACTAGCTGCAACTATGGTCTGGGGAATTATTTTGTTCTACTCCCTTGGTGATCTCGCCATTTTGGAAGTCACAATGGATCAACACAAGTATGTATCTATCCTTGGGGACCATGTCTACCCCTACATGCAGTTTGTATTTCCTCGGGACGATGGCATCTACCAGGAGGATAAAGCAACGAGTCACACTGCTCGCAGTGAACTTGAGTGGCTTGAAAAGCGCCAGGGTGAATTTATTGTACTTTCTTGGCCAGCAAACAACCCGGATTTCAACCCAGTTGAAAACCTGTGGGACAACTTCTATTGGGCTGTTCGCGCGATGGTGTCCTCAACCGAGAAACCTAGCCCAGTTACCCATGTCATTGGAGTTATCATTGCTCCATATCTCTGTTGGTAACTTCCAGAATCTCATTGACCCTTCCTGCACGCCTTACGTGGGTCCGCGCTGCAAAAGAGGGCTATTTAGGCTTCTGACAGGTGGTCAGATAAACGTGGCTGGACAGTGTATTAGTAACACCGGCCTGCGTGAGTGAGTCAGCACATTGGGTCTCCCGAAATTGAAATTTTGGAAATTTGTGGTAAGGACTATGGGACCAAACTGCTGAGATCATCGGCCCCTAGGCTTAAGCACTACTTACCCTAACTAACTTACGGAAAGGACAACACAGACACCCATGCCTGAGGGAGGAGTCGAACCTACGGTGGAGGGGAACTGTGACAAGACGCCTGAGACCAAGCGGCTCTCCGCGAAACGATGATCAGATTTGAGAACAGAGTGAGCCTTATAAGGCAGTCTCTCATTACTGTCAAAAGACTACTCACAAGCCAGTCATTGTTCCTTACAGAAGAAATGGTCCAGCTGCGTATTTCTGAGATGCATATTTCTTGACTTGTGAAAATATGCGGATATCATAAGGCTACAGCTCCAGTACGGTGGATATTCTAATTCATCCTTCACATTACACAGTTTTCCCACTGGCAAAGCACTTTCGTGAGAAGGTGGATTGTATGATTATTTACTTATTTATCTTCTCCATTTTTGACTCCTTTAATAAATATGAGGATCAACTCGCCCTCTAGATCTGCGTGGTATTCACTGGTTGTTGCTTCACTCTTAACAAGGTAATCATCAACAAAAAAACTTCGGACAATATAAAGCGCTGGGCAACTGGTTTGGCCCTTTTTTTTTTTTTTTGGCACAAAGCTACTATCTACCACCCCCTAATTCGCTTGCCATTTCATTTCTTGTTAGAAATGGCGATCTATGTGTAACAAAGTAGCACGAAAAATCCGGTTGGGTTCTTCTTTAGAAGGTCGGTATATTGCTGAGAAACTAGTTTTTGTACTTTGTTCTAGTCACCATTCAGCAAATGCCGCTCTCCGCTCATACACATAATTCTTCATGACAAGTACGGTGTACTATTTGTTGTGATACTACTACTTCATACACTATGCAATTGCCCAACGTCATGTTACGCGTTTCCTCAAAATTTTCATCTCTGGTTGCAGTTCTGGGAAGTCAGTCATGAGAATTATTATTAAGGAAAGTGCGATCACACTGAAATGAGCTGTTTATTTCTTACCTGTTGATGTGGAAGAGTTAGCCTCGTAATCATCTACTGCGACAGTTTCCGTTGACGATACACCTTCCAAAACAAAGAACTTTTATGAAAGTATGTTATTCCAGTTTATCCGGTTAACAATGAACAGAAATGTTTTTCAAAAACGTAAAACGCAGTGATTCATACATCAAACTCCCAACTGACTAAAATTCTTGCGAAATGTCTACCAATACATTAGAAACAAATTTTAACAGCCAAGATGGTATTAAATACTTTTTACTCCTGATAACCGGTTTCAAAACTTATTTACTGATCGTCAAAAAACTTCTTTTTATACGTCTTTTTTCAGTATGCTTGTATAGCACATATCATGTTGACGTAGTGGAGAGTATGTAGCACATTCCACACAGGTTTGTTAAAAATAAAAATAAAAAGCGACGTCTCTCAAATAAAAACGATACAGTTAAAATGCACCTTGTATAACCTTGGATATCCACACGCGTGACATTCCACTGATGCTTGTTAGATGTTGAATTGCGTGACAGTACACATTCACGCTCTTGTTTACTTTTACATGACGAGTTAAATACATCATGGATGCACAACCTTTGGAGTACACAGTTCAAAGCAATTACAGATCGTCCCTTCCCATCTCTATGAGAAATTTCACTTTAAATTGGTATTAATGTCATCTCTGTGTCCGACCGAAAACTTTTCGTCTCGGCGTCGCACTGTTATTTGTGGTGATATGAGGAGCGTGCAGTGGAAAAGTGTGGTTAAAAGCCGATGCTAACAGGTAAACAGGATAAATAGCAATGCGGCCATTCCGAATCCCGAGTTCATTAATATACTTACTGCCACGCACATATCTCAACAATGCAGACCTATTCGGTTTTACTGTAAACGACAATCTTTTAATGCTCGGCGATAGCCGTCAGTAAGATGTAAACCATCATAAAACTTTGTGGCAAATTTCGCACCTTCAGAACATGAGAAGTAGAAATAATGGATAGCATTAGTTTAAAAAATATATACATAACGTTCTTCATCAACTGTTACTATTTTCTACTTTAACGAGATTTTTCGAAAGTAAACGTACACAATATTGTCGTCTGTAGATGAAGCAGAGGCCCAGAATGTATCGTTAACACAGTAGCAACAGGTCGTGCCCTTCAGAAGAAACACTTTTGCGTATGACAAAGGCTTGAAAAGGTGTTACCAGCTCACAACAGCACTCAAAATTTGCAAAAATATAATCGTCCTTTAGTTATTTGGCTGGCACTGTGGATGACGTTTTGATCGATGCGCTAACAGTAGTTAAACGGAGTGAGGACACAGTGGATTGCCGATAGCAACAGAAGCAGATTTTGGAAGTGTCAGTTATGTTGTCGCCTTAACAGCACACTGGCGGGCATAAGTTCTCTTCCTCTCACGCGTCAGCTGCGTTCACTGCGTCACAATCACCGTGTAATACTTGAAAATACTAGTCGTCACTCATTGGCAGCATACAGAGAATAAATTTTGAAACGTGATAGGGAGTAGTGGTATATCTCCTCAGTTTGGGCCCCTTCAGAGCAACATTGTCAATTCCTGATTGTAACAAGTAAGTGGATATGGATTGGTTGTTGCCATTTTTATAGCGCAAGAGTAGTATTTTGCTACTGTTGTGGTCGGACTTACACTAGGACAATGTTGACGATTTCTGGAAATCGACACTCAAATACCTGACCACTCTGCAGTGATAAGTCTCTATGTCCGTCGTAAAATTTAAGATTCGATTACGCAGTAAGAAAGTTTACAGCTCTCTGCTAACCAAGTTCAGCGATAAATACTTTACAAAAGAATTTGCGCTTTCGTTGATACGATGGATTGTTTTTGTAGTTCAATGATGCAAGAGACTGTGGTTCTAGGAAACGATAGAAATCTGAAGCAGTCACAGAAATCTCGAAGGTATGGATCCACCATAAGGTCGGCTTGGAGATCACGTAGGTGTTATTGTATGTTAAATAAATGGCAGCGTTAACGGCCGTGGCAACGAGGATACGCCGGTTCGTATCAGATCACCGAAGCCAAGTACTGCAGGGAGTGTCCAGTGCTTGGATGAGCGACCGTCCGGGGACGTAGCGTGCTGGTGCCGGGTTTCCTCTCTGACGGCAGAGAAAACAGGAGGAGTGGTGGTGTAAAGTCCCTGACCACCAGACACCTCGCCAGTGTCCTGGATTCAGTTCCAAACACCTCGACAGTGTTTGGTCAAGTGAGGGGATAGTGACCAGTCCATCGGATGGAGACCTTAAGCTCGAAAGTCCCCTTAGTGCTCTTCGAGAGGAGTAGGCCATACGCCAGCACCGTGTTTCACCCTCTCCCTTCTGCCATGATCTCGAACACTACGCTACACTACACACTCGCCATTATAGTCACTTACATGTAACAGCTCTACTCCTACACACAGCTCCCATACATCGCCAAGGAAAGGTGCCTGTGGGAGCTAAAAATAGGAAAAACCTTTCCAATTGGGTGACTGAATCTGTCCTTCGTGGTCCACCGCCTAGTCATGCCATACTGTTTTACCACCATATAAATGGCAGCCACAGATTGTGCTACCGCAGTTGTAAAGATAATAGTTACTACAGACAGTGAAACTCCTTAGGCAGTGGCTCACCAAGACAAAGGAAGAGCTCCGAGGAATTCAGAGGCATTCAGCAAAAGCTGCAATCTGCAAGCTGATGCAGTACGACAGTATCGTCTAGATGCACAGCAGAACATAGGTGTAACTCATTGGTAGAAAAACGACGCTTCTTTACGAAAGCCGCTTAGCAGATAATTAGTGAGACGATATTATAGTCGTCATGGTATACTCTTCTTTACGCTGTAAAAAGTAAATAAGAAACACCTCTCATACAAACGGATGTGTAAAGCAAATCAGCATACACTTGTTCCATGGAATACAAACTAAGGAAAGAGGTAAGTGTACAATATATCCTTCGATATGTAATATATAGTATCCTTAGGAGCGTACACGTAAATGTTGTCTTTGTCTAACCCTAAAACTAAAAACTATATTTGTAAAATACAACTGTTCTTCATCTTAGCAGCCATTTAGCAATTTATCCAAATCTTCTGAAATTTAGTGTTATAACTAAATCAACAACAGTATTTCTTAGACGACTGCTTCTCAGTTTGATCTCAAACCCCGAATTACTTCTGAGATTCAGACAACAGAACAGGACCACCAATGCGTTCTTCCTACGCTGCCTCCATGTAGGAGAAAATGCTTTACAGGTATTCCTTCCATCTTTGTGATGTTTCCCGAGTGCGTATCAATGTTCAGCAATTCAACTGAGAGTTCACAGTCCAAAGAAGGAGACAAAGGTTCAAATGCTGATTCCTTACTTTACAGAGCTACTCCGTCACTTTTACCCGTATTGCTATTTATTCTGTGTTTCACGTAATCTGCGCACAATTCTCATTTTCAGAAAATGTTCTATATACAAGGGTAGGAACTTTAATAATGGCAACTATATTTTTTACAGCTCGTACAAAATAGATACGTATTTCAAAATTTTACTGACCTTCAAAGTAGTCACCAGCACTGTGTGTTGCCCGTTGCCAGTGATGTGGAAGTCGTAGGATATTCTTAGCAGTGCCAGTTGTGTTGACAGTTCGAGCGGCGAATTTGTAGCAGTTCTGAAGCGAATGCCGTGAAGTGTTTCTTCAGTTTAGAAATCCAGTTGAACTCACGAGGGCTTAAGTCAGGGGAGTACAGTAGTTGGTATAGCACTTATCAGCTCCATCAGTCAAACAAGTCAATAGCAGGTTGCACTACGTTCTTGACCATTGTGCTGCAAAAAGATGGTCATGTCCTGCAGAAAGTGTCATCACTTCTGTCTCTATGCTGTTCATTTCTGGAACGCAACCTACGACCGACTTTATAAACTGAAGGAAACACTTCACGGCATTCGCCTCAGAACTGCTACAAATGCGTCGGGCAACAGAACGTACTGCTGGAACTGTCAAGACAACTGGCACTGCTAAGAGTATCCTACGACTTCCGCAACGCTGGCAACGGGTTATACGCAATGCTGGTGACTACTTTGAAGGTCAGTAAAATTTTGAAACACGTATCTATTTTGTACGAGCTGTAAAAAATATAGTTGCCATTATTAAAGTTCCAACCCTCGTAACTTTCATAGAGCCATGTTCCGTCTTCGCAACTAAGCGAAAGGCAGTTTGTTTTTGCCGTAAGCGTTTCGCTTCTTTTATTTGTATGGCATCTTCAATGGCGATTTACAGTGTTGTTAATCAGTGTGTGTTGTCCTGGAGATGAATTTACTCGGTATCCATAATCTTGATGGCAGACATTCGGCGTTTTCTTTTTTTTACTACATTTATTTCAATATTTCACTTGCACTTTTCACCGTGAAACAAATAAGAATACGATTTGTCCCCCGACCATACATTCCGTACACAGTTACTAATAGCACGAGAAAATGTCACATGCGGCAAAAATACTCTCGTATTTTATATTGAATTTTGGTTAAAGGCTTTACCGTTTTGGGATACCTGTTCTCTATTCATAAAGCTCTCTTGTGGTTAACATTCCAAATGATAGAAGCTACTGACTTTGAGAAATGTCAGCTCTGTGTCGGTATAGCTTTCCATATGAGTGGTTATCAGCTGTGGGTGTATAGAAGTTAACAATACAACGAATGGAAGCGTCACTTTCAGCCTAGCTGTTGCGAGAGATGGCGTTGATAGAATGCGGTCATCACAACAAGCCACACATGTCCGTCGCTGTTGTCAGCGTGCTAAAAATAACTGCAGCGGTAAACGTATCGGTAAAGTTACTGGTCGACAGCGAGTTTTCGGAACCGCGAATCAGCGAACATGCAGATAAACATCAGACAGTGTTACTCAAAACTGTTAGCATCCCCTGCAGAAAGAATCACGTTAGCCTCTCGAACAGCATTATGAACTGTGGAAGGGCCTATTAATACAAGGATTTTCTACACGACTCTGGTCTCAGAATGTGCCCGCTCTTCCTCCCTGTCACCGATAGTAATTTAAAACTCACATCTGCTCAAACCCATCTGAGAATATCCTTCAGCGATTACACAGAAACGAAACCGCTCATCTATCGAACACCCTCTGGCTTTATCACCGTATCAGCCACATCTCTGATGTCTTCTGTTCGTGTATTTAAGACTGTTCTCAGCAGTACTGAAACTCAGTATCTACACACGCCAGTAATAGTTTTGCACCACCACTTTATTTCGAAAGTCGTGGCACATAGAACAAAAACTGACCCGACCCATTCTTATATATTCATTTGCAATGTATCCATATCAGCAAATAAAAAAAAAAAGGTGTAACGGCAAAATCGTCTGTTCCCCTTAGCGCGTTCTTCACAGAATTCCTGAGCAACATCAGTATGTGATGGAACGCCCTCTTGATCGGATGCAGGTTGGATCCATCGTGGCATACCGTCGAAAGTGTCCCACTCCTCAATGGCGATGCTGCGTAACTCGCTCACAGTACGTAGTCGTTATCGGTGTCCATAAGCAGTTCGTTTCTATCGATACCACACATGTTAATTGGGTTCATGTCCGGGGAACAGGCAGGCCACTCCACTCTGGAGTGCTAGAAAACCGTGCTCAAGAGAACAGCACAATGAGACGACGAGTTATCGACCGTCAATATGAAACCGACACCAAAACTTTGGCCATACGGTCCAACTATTGGTTACAGAATCTCGTTCCTGTACCACAGAGCAGTAACATTGCTCTCAACAACCACGAGAGGTGTACGGTGGCCCCGTGAAAGGTCACCACAGAACATCAGTCCATCGCCAACTTAATGCACATGATGAGCACAGTATCAGAGGCGTTCGTTATTACTGGGTTGTCTCCAAACAAATTGTTTCGATTATCAGGGTACAAAGGAATCCGAGTTTCGTCCACACACAATTCCCGACGATAGAGGTGTACACATGCCGCTTTTAAGCCAGGCAAGCAAGCTCCAGCACGTTATCAGCAGAACAGGAAGGCTGCTTAACTCCCCTTGAAGCCAAGCTATTCCCAACCCAAGCAGGCTACAGCGGTGCTGCTTGCCTGCTCGTCTTTCCGCCGTGCTACGTTACACAGCAGTTTTTTTTTCTGTATGCTTTCATTGCAGTGTTACTAGTAGGGTTCGCAAGTTCATAAAAATACCTGAATATCACAAGACGAAGGTCAATGAAATGTATGTTAATTTTGGATCATTTTTGGCCAGAAAACGGTGGATTTATTTGTCTTTTTTTTCCTTTTCGGCGTACTTCGGACTTGTTTATTTATTTTAGTGTGATCGGTTTTCTGTGCAACTTCACCCTCTTTCGACTAGTACTGGCCATTCTCAATTCGAACCGTCGTCAGGTCAAGTCTGACACATATTTTCTGTAGTAATGAGAACCATCTCTGTAAGTCAAGATGCTTTGCAAATAAGGACCTGAAGAGATATATTACACTGCAACGCCAAATAAAGTACGGTTTCGGAAGTCTAGTTTCTGTGACCTTTGTGTGGTCCAGGCAAATATGACCCCAACCATACCAGTTTTAATTACTTTTTCCAATATGTGTACTGCAGCTTCGCTGAATTCATTCTAAGTGGCCAAAATAGTTCATTCTAAATTCCCCAAATGCATTTTGGCAAACACGAAGTTCGTTTTTCATATTATATTAATCTAAAAAGTACATGCCTGAAAGAAGAAGCTTATCTTTCATACTAAGCCTTCTTCGCACTACGTGGCGCACCAACAGAATGTAGTTTTTAATGTCCACTGAGCCATATTTTTTTTCCTATTTCAGTCAATGTTTACCCTAAATTTAGAAAGCCCGCTGCTCAAAAGACTAAGACCTTAGAATACATTTCGACACACTTTTCACTCAGTAACTCGTTGTCTTCTTTCAAAATATTTATGGAGTGAGGAAACTGCTCGTCAAATTTACAAACATGTGGTAACATACTAGAGGTTCTCGAATGACTGACTGGACCAGCATTCGGGAGGACGACGCTTCAAACCCGCCTCCGGTCATCCTGATTTAGGTTTTCCGTTATTTCCCTAAATCGCTCCAGGTAAATGCTGGAATGGTTCCTTTGAAAAGGCACGGCCGACTTCCTCCCCCCTTTTTCCCTAATCCGATGAGACCGATGACCTCGCTGTTTGGTCCTTTCCCCCAAACCAAGCTACCAACAGAATGAGTGTTTAGTAACGTTTTACACAATCTGCATTGCGATACACCTGCCGATTTATTTGTAGCTGCCTCGTAGACACACTAAAACTTTTTCCCTACGTACTCCCCAATTTTTAATTTCTGCTCAGTGTCCTTTAGGTCTTTATTTTCTTTACCGCACCCACCATTATTGATGAGCTGCAGTGAAATGCACTTCGCAAACATATACCTGGCTAGTTACGGTGGACTGATTGGACTGATAGTGCCACCTGTTGTCAGGTACAGAAGGCTGAACGGGTCCCGTGAAGCTTGCCAGGCTAGCGGAAACCCAAACTGGCCTGCCTTAACCACTGTGCTTCAGCATATATGTACTCTTGTGACCCCTTTGCGACAGGTTGAGTCGCTTTAATGGTTGTCGCAGAGATAGGGGCAGGCAGAGATAGGGGCAGGCAGGCAGGCAGGCAGGCTGGAAGGAGAATTTGTGCATCTCTGGTCCATTCTGCAACTCTTGCCCATCTGTAATGGAATACATGGTTGTTGCGGTGCACAACTTTGTGCTCGCCTTCGTCGTCAGGAATGGAGATTCGTATCATGCAGGCGTCTCTTAACACTTTGATGGGACACATGACGTCTCTTAGAACCCAGAATTCAGTACTAGAGCATTCAGCCTACGGTTCCTTTGACTCAAAAGTCGTAGACATCGATCATCTTTTGCAGCTGTCGAATATGGACGGCCTGAGCGGCGCAAGTCCTCAACGCTACGTGTCAACTGGAACCGACTCCATGTCCGCACCTCGTCACATTGACTGTGGGGCACACGAAGAGCAACTTCCCTGGCTGACAAGCTGTCTGCGTATTACGTGATGATGCGGACTCGACCACTGGTCGCGACCGCCTTTCGTAGCATGGTGCATATTAACTTTACTGTTCCACAGACGTCTCTGATTTCTACCTGCGAGTGCTTTACTTTCAGTTTAAAGCTTGTAGTTCATTCAAGTCCGGCAGTCTTCCCGTAGGTAGCGCGCACGAAACAGCGAGTGTGTTTACTAACAACGTCTGGGGTGCCCTTCCGATCGGTACAGAAACAGTCACACCTGCAAGTCATATCTGGATGTTGCAAAACTTTTATTGACGTGTGTAAAAATTTTTCCTTAAGCTGAAATTTATTCCTTCATTATAAAAATGGATGTGGCATTCCCCATCGTCACACTGGTGATGGTAACACAAAATGTAGCGGGAGTGTCATTTGTTGTTGTAGACATCGAGGCAGTTTTTGGCTCGTTATTTTACAATTACCGTGCAACTTGATAAATTTGTTGTGATGTGGGGCGGTCCAGGGATCAGTGCTGCGACCACTCCTGTTCCTTATTTACAGGGTGTTTCAAAAATGACCGGTATATTTGAAACGGCAATACAAACTAAACGAGCAGCGATAGAAATACACCGTTTGTTGCAATATGGTTGGGACAACAGTACATTTTCAGGCAGACAAACTTTCGAAATTACAATAGTTACAATTGTCAACAACAGATGGCGCTGCGGTCTGGGAAACTCTATAGTACGATATTTTCCACATATCCACCATGCGTAGCAATAATATGGCATAGTCTCTGAATGAAATTACCCGAAACCTTTGACAACGTGTCTGGCGGAATGGCTTCACATGCAGATGAGATGTACTGCTTCAGCTGTTAAATTGTTTCTGGATTCTGGCGGTACATCTGGTCTTTCAAGTGTCCCCACAGAAAGAAGTCACAGGGATTCATGTCTGGCGAATGGGGAGGCCAATCCACGCCGCCTCCTGTATATTTCGGATAGCCCAAAGCAATCACACGATCATCGAAATATTCATTCAGGAAATTAAAGACCTCGGCCGTGCGATGTGGCCGGGCACCATCTTGCATAAACTACGAGGTGTTCGCAGTGTCGTCTAAGGCAGTTTGTACCGCCACAAATTCACGAATAATGTCCAGATATCGTGATGCAGTAATCGTTTCGGATCTGAAAAATGAGCCAATGATTCCTTTGGAAGAAATGGCGGCCCAGACCAGTAGTTTTTGAGGATGCAGGGACGATGGGACTGCAACATGGGGCTTTTCGGTTCCCCATATGCGCCGGTTCTGTTTATTGACGAAGCCGTCCAGGTAAAAATAAGCTTCGTCAGTAAACCAAATGCTGCCCACATGCATATCGCCGTCATCAATCCTGTGCACTATATCGTTAGCGAATGTCTCTCGTGCAGCAATGGTAGCGGCGCTGAGGGGTTGCCGCGTTTGAATTTTGTATGGATTGAGGTGTAAACTCTGGCGCATGAGACGATACGTGGACGTTGGCGTCATTTGGACCGCAGCTGCAGCACGGCGAACGGAAACCCGAGGCCGCTGTTGGATCACCTGCTGCACTAGCTGCGCGTTGCCCTCTGTGGTTGCCGTACACGGTCGCCCTACCTTTCCAGCACGTTCATCCGTCACGTTCCCAGTCTGTTGAAATTTTTCAAACAGATCCTTTATTGTATCGCTTTTCGGTCCTTTGGTTACATTAAACCTCCGTTGAAAACTTCGTCTTGTTGCAACAACACTGTGTTCTAGACAGTGGAATTCCAACACCAGAAAAGTCCTCTGTTCTAAGGAATAAACCATGTTGTCCACAGCACACTTGCACGTTGTGAACAGCACACGCTTACAGCAGAAAGACGACGTACAGAATGGCGCACCCACAGACTGCGTTGTCTTCTATATCTTTCACATCACTTGCAGTGCCATCTGTTGTTGAAAATTGTAACTACTGTAATTTCGAAAGTTTGTCCGCCTGAAAATGTACTGTTGTCCCAAGCATATTGCAACAAACGGTGTATTTCTATCGCTGCTCGTTTAATTTTTATTGCCGTTTCAAATATACCGGTCATTTTTGGAACACCCTGTATATAAATGATATGTCCTCTAGTACTACAGATAATTCCAAAATATTTCTGTTTGCTGATGGCATTAGCTTGGTAGTAAAGGATGTTGTGTGCAACATTGGCTCTGTTTCAAATAGTGCACTACATGACGTAAGTTAATGGCTTGTAGAAAATAAACTAACGTAAAACACAGTAAGACTCAGTTGTTATAGTTTCTAGCACAATTCAACAAAACCCGACGTATTAATTTCACAGAAAGGGCATACGATTAGTGAAACTCAACAGTTGCAATTTCTAGGTGTTCAGATAGATAGTAAACTGTCGTGCAAAGTCCATTTTTAGGATCTTGTTCAAAGACTTAATGCTGCCATTTTTACTATTCGAACGGTATCTGAAGTTAGTGATAGTTCGACAGGAAAATTAGTCTGCTTTGCTTATTTTTATTCACTTATGCTGTATGGTGTTATATTTTGGGGTAACTCTTCCCATTCTCAAAGGATATGTTTGGCTCTGAAACAGGCGGTGCAGGCAATAAGTGGTGTAACGAGAATGAGATTTTCACTCTGCAGCGAAGTTTCTCATTCTGGAAACATCCCCCAGGCTGTGGCTAAGCCATGTCTCAGCAACATGCTTTCTTTCAGAAATGCTAGTTCTGCAGATTCGCAGGAGAGCTTCTGTGAAGGTAGGAGGCAAGGTATCGGCAGAAGTAAAGCTGTGAGAACGAGGCGTGCATCATGCTCGGGTAGCTCACTTGGTAGAGCACTTGCCCTCGAAAGTCAAAGGCCCCGAGTTCGAGTCTCGGTCGGGCACAATAAGTGGAGTAAATTTGTGAACTCTTGACTACCCCTGTTCATTAGTCTGGGTATTCTGATAATGGCCTCTCAATATATATATATATATATATATATATATATATATATATATATATATATATATATATATATATATATATATATTCCCCCCATGAACCATGGACCTTGCCGTTGGTGGGGAGGCTTGCGTGCCTCAGCGATACAGATGGCCGTACCGTAGGTGCAACCACAACGGAGGGGTATCTGTTGAGAGGCCAGACAAACGTGTGGTTCCTGAAGAGGGGCAGCAGCCTTTTCAGTAGTTGCAGGGGCAACAGTCTGGATGATTGACTGATCTGGCCTTGCAACATTAACCAAAACGGCCTTGCTGTGCTGGTACTGCGAACGGCTGAAAGCAAGGGGAAACTACAGCCGTAATTTTTCCCGAGGACATGCAGCTTTACTGTATGATTAAATGATGATGGCATCCTCTTGGGTAAAATATTCCGGAGGTAAAATAGTCCCCCATTCGGATCTCCGGGCGGGGACTACTCAGGAGGATGTCGTTATCAGGAGAAAGAAAACTGGCGTTCTACGGATCGGAGCGTGGAATGTCAGATCCCTTAATCGGGCAGGTAGGTTAGAAAATTTAAAAAGGGAAATGGATAGGTTAAAGTTAGATATAGTGGGAATTAGTGAGGTTCGGTGGCAGGAGGAACAAGACTTCTGGTCAGGTGACTACAGGGTTATAAACACAAAATCAAATAGGGGTAATGCAGGAGTAGGTTTAATAATGAATAGGAAAATAGGAATGCGGGTAAGCTACTACAAACAGCATAGTGAACGCATTATTGTGGCCAAGATAGATACGAAGCCCACACCTACTACAGTAGTACAAGTTTATATGCCAACTAGCTCTGCAGATGATGAAGAAATTGAAGAAATGTACGATGAAATAAAAGAAATTATTCAGATAGTGAAGGGAGACGAAAATTTAATAGTAATGGGTGACTGGAATTCGAGTGTAGGAAAACGGAGAGAAGGGAACATAGTAGGTGAATATGGATTGGGGCTAAGAAATGAAAGAGGAAGCCGCCTAGTAGAATTTTGCACAGAGCACAACTTGATCATAGCTAACACTTGGTTTAAGAATCATGAAAGAAGGTTGTATACGTGGAAGAACCCTGGAGATACTAAAAGGTATCAGATAGATTATATAATGGTAAGACAGAGATTTAGGAACCAGGTTTTAAGTTGTAAGACATTTCCAGGGGCAGATGTGGACTCTGACCACAATCTATTGGTTATGACCTGTAGATTAAAACTGAAGAAACTGCAAAAATGTGAGAAATTAAGGAGATGGGACCTGGATAAACTGAAAGAACCAGAGGTTGTACAGAGTTTCAGAGAGAGCATAAGGGAACAATTGACAGGAATGGGGGAAAGAAATACAGTAGAAGAAGAATGGGTAGCTCTGAGGGATGTAGTAGTGAAGGCAGCAGAGGATAAAGTAGGTAAAAAGACAAGGGCTGCTAGAAATCCTTGGGTAACAGAAGAAATATTGAATTTAATTGATGAAAGGAGAAAATATAAAAATGCAGTAAATGAAGCAGGCAAAAAGGAATACAAACGTCTCAAAAATGAGATCGACAGGAAGTGCAAAATGGCTAAACAGGGATGGCTAGAGGACAAATGTAAGGATGTAGAAGCTTATCTCACTAGGGGTAAGATAGATACTGCCTACAGGAAAATTAGAGAGACCTTTGGAGAGAAGAGAACCACGTGTATAAATATCAAGAGCTCAGATGGCAGCCCAGTTCTAAGCAAAGAAGGGAAGGCAGAAAGGTGGAAGGAGTATATAGAATGCTTATACAAGGGCGATGTACTTGAGGACAAAATTATGGAAATAGAAGAGGATGTAGATGAAGACGAAATGGGAGATACGATACTGCGTGAAGAGTTTGACAGAGCACTGAAAGACCTGAGTCGAAACAAGGCCCCCGGAGTAGACAACATTCCATTAGAACTACTGACGGCCTTGGGAGAGCCAGTCATGACAAAACTCTACCAGCTGGTGAGCAAGATGTATGAGACAGGCGAAATACCCTCAGACTTCAAGAAGAATATAATAATTCCAATCCCAAAGAAAGCAGGTGCTGACAGATGTGAAAATTACCGAACTATCAGTTTAATAAGCCACGGCTGCAAAATACTAACGCGAATTCTTTACAGACGAATGGAAAAACTGGTAGATGCAGACCTCGGGGAGGATCAGTTTGGATTCCGTCGAAATGTTGGAACACGTGAGGCAATACTGACCTTACGACTTATCTTAGAAGAAAGATTAAGAAAAGGCAAACCTACGTTTCTAGCATTTGTAGACTTAGAGAAAGCTTTTGACAATGTTGACTGGAATACTCTTTTTCAAATTCTAAAGGTGGCAGGGGTAAAATACAGGGAGCGAAAGGCTATTTACAATTTGTACAGAAACCAGATGGCAGTTATAAGAGTTGAGGGACATGAAAGGGAAGCAGTGGTTGGGAAGGGAGTAAGACAGGGTTGTAGCCTCTCCCCGATGTTATTCAATCTGTATATTGAGCAAGCAGTAAAGGAAACAAAAGAAACTTTTGGAGTAGGTATTAAAATTCATGGAGACGAAGTAAAAACTTTGAGGTTCGCCGATGACATTGTAATTCTGTCAGAGACGGCAAAGGACTTGGAAGAGCAGTTGAACGGAATGGACAGTGTCTTGAAAGGAGGATATAAGATGAACATTAACAAAAGCAAAACGAGGATAATGGAATGTAGTCAAATTAAATCGGGTGATGCTGAGGGAATTAGATTAGGAAATGAGACACTTAAAGTAGTAAAGGAGTTTTGCTATTTAGGAAGTAAAATAACTGATGATGGTCGAAGTAGAGAGGATATAAAATGTAGACTGGCAATGGCAAGGAAAGCGTTTCTGAAGAAGAGAAATTTGTTAACATCGAATATAGATTTATGTATCAGGAAGTCGTTTCTGAAAGTATTTGTTTGGAGTGTAGCCATGTATGGAAGTGAAACATGGACGATAACTAGTTTGGACAAGAAGAGAATAGAAGCTTTCGAAATGTGGTGCTACAGAAGAATACTGAAGATAAGGTGGATAGATCACGTAACTAATGAGGAGGTATTGAATAGGATTGGGGAGAAGAGAAGTTTGTGGCACAACTTGACTAGAAGAAGGGATCGGTTGGTAGGACATGTTTTGAGGCATCAAGGGATCACAAATTTAGCATTGGAGGGCAGCGTGGAGGGTAAAAATCGTAGAGGGAGACCGAGAGATGAGTACACTAAGCAGATTCAGAAGGATGTAGGTTGCAGTAGGTACTGGGAGATGAAGCAGCTTGCACAGGATAGAGTAGCATGGAGAGCTGCATCAAACCAGTCTCAGGACTGAAGACAACAACAACATATATATATTCTTTACTGTCGTTTCTTGGTAACAATACCAGCTCCTTTCCAAGATTTAGCAATTTGGATCGCACTTTGTTGACTTGTGCAGATATGTAATCAGTGTACCGCTGCATCCATTTTCAGTAAGCTACCACAAGAATTCAAAAATATTAGCAGCAATCCACGCGCTTTCAAATCGAAACTGAAGAGTTTCCTCATGGGTCACTCCTTCTATTCTATCGAGGAAGTCCTTGGAAAATTAACCAGATTCCTGTGTTATATTGCGTTTGCATAAACTTATGGCTTGTCTTTTTTGGGTTCATAAACATTTTATTTGATCTGTTATTACTTTTGTGCAGTAATTTCATGTGTTGACAGGTTCCATGACCTTGGAGATTTGCTCCTCAATTTGAACCTAAGGAACTAGACGCGTAAAATAAATTTTAAAAAGTATAAACTCCATTTTGTAATGAATGGGGCTAAAACGTCAACTTATGTTTTGTTCATGGCTTGCATATATCTCTGCAGAGGAATTGCCAGCACGATTCTAACTACAAAGACTCGACGTAGCCTGTCCTCCTTCCACAACTCAACTAGTGGACAGTGCCTAATGACGGCTGTGCCGTTGTTTTACATGGTAGTTAGCAGAATGCCCTCAATCAGTCCTCATGTTTAATATACTAAAACAAAATTTGCTAAAGAGCGACATTGAAACATCGCTACCGAGTTCACTGCTGACCCGTCTCCGTCTATGTTTACGTTCAGTGAAGATAGGAAACGCTGCTCACGGTAAGACTACATAAACTTTTGGTATCTACTGAGATGTGGCTGTTTGAAATGCGGCTGTTAACTATCTCCCGTGTTCTGTGGACTTTTAACGTTTCTCGACATGTTATGTGCCGTGTGTACGGTACACTGCATCGATGTCGTTACCAGAGTCGACAAGCATTCCTACTTCACTATCGACGACTATCAGTCGATAGCCGCACTGCCTCGTGTGATGTCAGAATTTAAGATGTAGGGTGTACATGCCTCGTAAAATGGGACGCATGTCAGTCTAAATGAATTAAGAAGTTGCCGACGAAGCTGGAAAAGCAACGGCTTCGAATGCACGCGTGAAGTCGTTCGTTTCACGTGCGCGCGCTGGAAACATCTGGCGCTATCAGGAGTAGCTGTGTTTATTGTTTACAGCAGAAAGTAACGTTCATGCATGCTGTAACTTACACGAGTCCGTGGTACCGTCTTTTCACATACTGGTACTGTGTCTGCGCATGTGCTGGACAATTTTTTTTTTGTTCTACTAAATATCGGTTGTTTTGTTTCTTTTCAGTGTTGTTGTTGTGGTCTGTTATGTTTTCAACGCCGACATCTCGCCGTTCGGCATGTCTATCATTGTTGCACAAGCGAAATCAAAACTAAACTTATTTATCAGACTACATTTCTATCCATTGCGCTATTAGCCCAGTCAAATTGCAGAAATACCTTGCAAAAGGTGGGATAGAAGAGTTTATTTTTTCAACTCGTTCATATGGTTGGAAATATTAGAAAACCGAGTTTTGCCAACAAAATTTCGCTTGGGAAAACTTTCTGCAGTCAAAAAACTTGGAAAATTTCGGCCTTTTTCCGTTTTTTTCAAAATATCTCAGTTTCATTTGCTCCTATCGCTTTAGCATCTATTTTCTTTTTTAAAGAGTACAAATTTCTATACAAATTTAATTTTTGCCATTTTTTTCTACTCCCAATATCTAAGGCCCTACAGCGCCTCAAAAAATACCAATTTTTCAAATTTTGAGCATAATGGAAAGTTAGCTTATTTTTGAACACTATTTTTTCAGTTTCTGTTGTGTAGTATAAATACATTATACATCATGTTATATGTTGAATTTTCCACCTCACTTTCAAGTATTCAATTTCTCTGTATGCAACATGAGGATTGCTGGGCACCCAACTGTTGTGATTGTTACATCACTACTTGGAAGTTCACTATGGGCCACCTCAGCCCCGGTATTTGTAAAACTATAAATATAAAAAATACATCATTAACACACACACACACACACATATATATATATATATATATATATATATATATATATATATATATATATATATATACGCACGCAAAATAAATTGTCTCAGGAAACTGAATTATTATTAGCTGCAATAGACAACCTAATTAGGTAGGTAATTATTCTTGTGTATAAAAGCCACACAGTTGACATTAAAAATAAGTAGTTTTATTACAATTAAAATGCATTGTCAGTTCTTAAAAAATGTTGACAGTTCTGGGTGTGTAATACTTGTAACATCGCACATTAGCGCACTTGAAACAGATATGAGCATCACTTCCAACGTTTTGATGGGCCAGGTTCCTCAGTGTCACCAGAAATACCTTGAGTTACGGATTCAGGGTCTGTACATAGAGTTGATTCCAGATTGACCTCTTCTTTAAACAGCGAGTCAGCCTCAGCAAGTTCGTTGATTTCGTCAACGGTTTTCTCAACATCCTCCAACATCTTCTTCACTGTCTTCATATAAAAACTTTTGCACGTTTTCACAGTTGACCCTAATACATTTCTTGCAAATTGAAGAACATTTCAAACCCGCTTTTCTGCAGGAGCACGCTCCGCCACAGTTCAGCTAGCATGAGCATGAAACAATGTGAAGAAGTGCTTCAGGTGCTGGATCTTGTCTCATTATAACGGGTATTGGACCGTGGTCACTGTGATTCCAGCCCTATTTCTCAGGAGGTTCCCAGTTTCCCATCCAACTCTGAACTTGTTGGTAAGTCCGCAACGAATGATGTTGTGCAGCATCTAGTGTAGGTGGCAACCGTGCAAGATTCGGTTTGATTTTTGTGGCAGACTTGGCGAATAACTGGTACCGCAAATGGCCTAGTGTGTGGGAACTGCTGACACCTCCACTATACAATGCGATAGTAACCTGTTCTCCTGCTGTTATTATTTCTTCACGGGTAGCATGTGGTTTATTGAACGTGCAAAGCGCTGAGGTTAGGTGTTCATTTTTCTCAACAATATTGCAGCACTTAATTTTTCCTTGACTAAAAAAAGCGGATGTTGTATCACATCCGCTAAAGGCGTGAGTGAACAGAATATATTCACTGTCAAACTTGTAAGATGCAGTGGAAAACCACTTGTCTTAAGCATTTCCTCTTCCTGGCTATAAGAAAAATAAGTTTTCAATGCCTTGCCCCAAACCGGTCATGAGCACAAGCAGGTCAACATCTTCTCCTACAATAACAACACTTCCAAAATTTTTGGTTCTTGAAATGACAGATGTTACAATCATAACGTCAGCATCTTCTTGTGGCTGGTGCACTTCAAAGCTACATTCCAGAAATTCCTTTTTACGAAGTGTGATCAAACGCATCTTGTTTCGTTCGTTGTACAAGAACTTGTCCTGAGGGACTTGGTTCACCATCTCTGATTCAACCACAACGTCAACCAAAGAATGTTTTTGGACCTACGAATCCCTCAGCACTCTTTGTGCTACATTTGTCTCCCTCACAAGGATACCCATCAAATACAATAGCAAATTGAGATCCAAATTGACGTTGCAGGTAAGAAACAAAGCTTTGGGCTACTGACTTGAAGCAAACATTTAGAGTCCAAGTCACTTTGTGGATAAGGTGCCCTCCATCAAAATTTCGTTTGGCATATGGCAGTCTTAACTGCTTGGTTAAAGAGTAATCAGAATTCCCTTTTGCACACAAGAAGCATTTCTCTTTGAACGTGAACTGACCTTTCCCTGCGACCGACGTAGCAATCCTGTTGGTTCCTGAGGATGTCGAAAGCTAGTTGCTATCATTCTCTCATTAATGTACTTCTTATAGCATCATCACTTCACTGAGCGTTTTCAAAAAAACCGGCGTGAGCAGACTCCCTGCACTACAATCGATAAGTGTACTCAGACCTTTCTTTTTCACATTGCATCCACCACTCACCACAGTTATTTCGCAAATGAAACACAAATTCATATCAGACTTACTGATTTTCAGCACCTCAACATATTCTGAATGGAAGCGACTCCAAACTATAGGACCCTTATTGTTGTGTGGTAATAGCTGTCAGCGCGCTGTGAACAATCACTAGAGATAATTGCCTTCCGCCCGCCAAAGAATAAATACGCTTTTGTCTGCTAAAGAACAATTCCTACATACTTTTTCTTATAACTGATCATTAACGTGAATCAACTGTAGAAAATGTGCGGCACGTGCATGAAATCATATTACATATTGTAACACAAATAAACTTCACGCAATCCGACGTGAATGTGTTCGTAGTTACTGAATATGATGCTGTTTGTCCTGTCCCTGCAGCAGAGTGAGATGGTAAATTCCAATGAATAACATGATGAGTAATATGTTTATACCACACAAATAGAAACTGAAATAACAGTGTTAAAAAATTAGGTAATTTGCCACTTTGGTCGAAATTTGAAAAATTGGTATTTTTTGGCGCGTTGTAGCGCCTTAGATATTGTGAGTAGAAAAAATGGTAAAAATCAAATTTGTAGAGAAATTTGTGCTCTTTAAAAAATAAAATAGACGTTAAAGCGATAGGAGCAAATGAAACTGAGATATTTTGAATAAACTGATTTCGTAGGTGAAGACGTAGGTCGAAACAAGGCCCCGGGAGTAAACAATATTCCATTAGAGCTACTGATAGCCTTGGGAAAGCCAGACACTTAGAGTAGTAGATGAGTTGTGCTGTTTGGGGAACAAAATAACTAATGATGGTCGAAGTAGAGGGGATATTAAATGTAGACTGGCAAAGGGAAGAAAAGCTTTTCTGAAGAAGAGAAATTTGTTAATATCGAGTATAGATTTAAGTGTCAGGAAGTCGTTTATGAAAAGATTTGTATGGTGTGTAGCCATGTATGGAAGTGAAACGTGGATGATAAATAATTTAGACAAAAAGAGAATAGAAGCTTTTGAAATGTGGTGCTACAGAAGATTGCTGAAGGATAGATGGGTAGATCACATAACTAATGAGGAGGTATTGAATAGATCTGGGGAGAAGAGGAGTTTGTGGCATAACTTGACTAGAAGAATTGATCGGTTGGTAGGACATGTCCTGAGGCATCAAGGGATCACCAGTTTAGTATCGGAGGGCAGCGTGGAGGGTAAAAATCATAGAGGGAGACCAAGAGATGAATACACTAAGCAGATTCAGAAGGATGTAGGTTGCAGTAGGTACTGGGAGATGAAGAAGCTTGCACAGGATAGAGTAGCGTGGAGAGCTGCATCAAACCAGTCTCTAGACTGAAGACCACAACAACAACAACAACAACATGGCCCTTTATCTATTCCGCCAAATGTTTCCTCGTTTCATTTGTATACATTCAAATTTATTCACACGCCTAATGTTGTCACCACTGTAGCGGAGACAGATGCTGAATTTGCTCTGTGCTACATTAATTTTATACGTTAAAAAGTCAGATTCTGTAACACCACATTTTGAAAGCTTCTATTCTCTTCTTGTCCAAACTAGTTATCGTACATGTTTCACTTCCATACATGGCTAATCTCCATACAAATACTTGCGGAAACGACTTCCTGACACTTAAATCTATACTCGATGTTAACAGATTTCTCTTCTTCAGAAACGCTTTCCATGCCATTGCCAGTCTACATTTTATATCCTCTCTACTTCGACCATCATCAGTTATTTTGTTCCCCAAATAGCAAAACTCATTTACTACTTTAAGCGTCTCATTTCCTAATCTAATTTCTTGAGCATCACCCGACTTAATACGACTACATTCCATTATCCTCGTTTTGATTTTGTTGATATTCATCTTATATCCTCCTTTCAAGATACTGTCCATTCCGTTCAACTGCTCTTCCAAGTCCTCTGCTGTCTCTGACAGAATTACAGTGTCAGTTGTAGCAGTATCATCTTATAACTGTAGTTATTACTCCACCTCTTTCCTTACAAAATTTCTGCATTTGGTGAAATAATAGTCATACTTGCACACATTCAGTGTTCAAAATGTTCTAATGTGTGTGCAATCTTATGCGACTTAACTGCTAAGGTCATTAGTCCCTAAGCTTACAGACTACTTAACCTAAATTATCCTAAGGAAAAACACACACACCCATGCCCGAGGGAGGACTCGAACCTCCGCCGGGACCAGCCGCTCAGTTGATGACATCAGCGCCTTAGACCACTCGGCTAATCCCGCGCGGCACACATTCAGTGTATCTGACAAGTTTAGCAGATTCTGATTCTCCACAAGTTTCGCAGATTCTGATTCCTCACGTACTGACTGTGTCAAAAGAACAGTTTTCCAGCCCGCTATTGTACGGTGTGCGCGCGAACCTACCATAAGCTTGCTTTGATCTGATTGGCTGAGAATCGCAGGCCACGCAGTATTCGATTCGAAAGCTGGTATACACGTCTTTTGGGCTGATTTTTTTTAAATATTACGCGAGTTGCATGGGTTTCGAGCGTCAGTGTCATTCAGAAACATTGATAATTGTGACAACTATATTTAATGTCAGAAAATAATATTTGTGCAATTTTCTTCACCCTGGAAATTGGAAATTTGTGGGAAGGTCTTACGGGACCAAACTGCTGCGGTCATCGGTCCGTAAGCTTACGCACCACTTAATCGAACTTAAACTAACTTGCACTAAGGACAACACACACACCCATTCCCGAGGGAGGACTCCAACGTCCGACGGGAGGGGCCGCGCAATTCGTGAATGGCACCTCAGACCGGACAACTACCCCGCGCAGCCTTCATGCTGGTTTTGCATGTTTAAATTTCATTCTTTTGGAGCAAAATCCTATACACAGGATTAATCTGTTTTAATTAACATAGTTTTGTTCATTCTGTAGAACATGGAGAGATTAAGTCAACACGTAATCACACGGTCATTTACACTATTTACGAGACGCGTCCAATAAGCAATTCAACACATTCCTTTTCTCGGTCAATTTCGAATCAAAAATCCGAAATTTGGTGTTGGGCATCACGAAATATTTTCACTTCGGCTCATATATTTAAGAAAAGTTCCGATAGGTGGTGGCACTCTATGTAGCCTTCAAAATGGCGCCTTTAACGGAAGTGCGTTCCAAGCAGAGAGCTGTCATTGAGTTTCTTGTGGCGGAAAACCAGAGCATCGCAAATAATCGTAGGCGCTCACAGAATGCCTTCGGAGTTCTGACAGTGAACAAGAGCACGGTAAGCCGTTGCGTGAGGCGTCTGTCAACATTGTAACAAGGTCCCGCCAACCTTTCCGATCCCCTGCGTGTTGACCGGCCGCACACATCTGTGATTAGTGCAATGTTGTGGTCACTCTCATTCGAGGTGATTGACGGATCACAATGAAGGACCTCGCTGGTCAACTGGACGAGTTTGTCGGTAGTGCTAACACACTTTTCCACCAGCTCGGGTAGTCATAAGTGTGAGCCCGCTGGGTTGCTCGCCACGTAACTGAAGACCATAAAGAGCTTTCATCTGTTTGTTCCAATGAAAGACGCACTCCACGGTAAGCAGTACGTGGATGATGGGGAGGTTACTGTTGCAGCAAGGCGATGGCTCCGACGTCGACCAGATGAGTGGTACCATGCGGGCGCTCACAGTGAGATGGCGTTATGCCGTCGCATTGAACGGAGATTACGTTGAAAAATATGATTTTGTAGCAAAAAGGGTGAGGATTAATAAAGTATTGGAAGCCTGAATAGATCGAACCCGAATTCAGAAAAAATGTGTTTCATTAATTATTGAACTTCCCTTGTACTAAACGAACTGCCCTTCTTTGTGTGTTTTCGATGTCCTCCGTCAATGCTATTTCGTAATGGTACAGCGCCGTGCAGATATGCTACAGAAGAGGCACGACAAGCGTGGTGTAGGTAGTTTCTTTAATGGGAGGAGGACTAATCCCCATCCGGCCATTCTGAATAGGTTTTCTGTGGGTTCCCGAACTTCCTTGAAGTAAACGCCGGAATGGTTCCTTGTACTTGACCAACATGACTACCTGTCCCATCTCTGTTAAAGTAGGCCTGCAAGTACGTAAACGCATGTGTCAATGAATTATGATTTGTTTTTTGTTCTTAACATACCACTTCGTAACATACCCGTCATCCTCAGAATAGTGATCCATGGATGAATAAAACGACTACTACTGCTACATATTGCGAGAGTAAAAAAAACAAACGTCTGGACTTAATAGCGGCAGCCTTCGTAACCCGGACGTACAGTTACGGCCCGCGCGGCGTGCCGTCGGTCCAAGGCTATTAATGATTCACGGCGCACAATTCGATCGTCGCCGTGCCAGCCAACAGTACGCGTCGAGCCAAATCTCAGTGCCCATTGCGTCCCGCTGCCGTTCCATTTGTGCCTATCAGCTTCCATTAGGACTTCCTCCTGACCACGTTCAGTAAGTGACTGTGAGGGTCTTGCTAGACAGAGGGAGAACGAATCGCCGCAGGAGCAAACCACGCCACTAACAGGATTATCTGAAACGTAGTTCAACATTCGATACCAACTAAATGCACCAATATCGAGCGCTTCCTTGTTTCCTTTCGCTTTGATATTCACTGACAGTTAATTATGGAATCCTGCCTAGTCGCCGAGTATGAAGTGTCTAGGAAACTTGCTTTCTCGGGTCGCTAGACAAACAATTCAAACAAATCATATTAATTTTATTACGAAAAATAAATGGGAACTGACAATTACATATATGTGTCGCAAGAAAAGGGCGACAGACAAAATAAACAAGCTTCTTCACAATTCTGCGTAGTACAAACGATAGGAATAGTCTAGAAGCTGCCGGGCGCGGCGCTTGTGTCCTCTTCGCAAACAGGCCGCTGCCGCCGCATTGTCGTCCTAGAGAGGGGTCGGTCAGCATGCAATTGGCTGACGTTTGTCACAGCCCTCTCTGCCCTACCACTCCCCACTGGCGTGTCGGCGCTTGACTTTACACCGTAACAGTAACCATATTTCTTCAGTATTATTTTCGTTTCGATTCCACATCTTTTATTAGCCTGTTAACCTCATAAGTCACAAAGGTCAATCGAAGTTACCAAATCGGGCTTCGTTTAACGTCTGGTGAAGGTGACAATAGCGACAGATCGCTAATTCAGCTGTGAGGAGCCTAACAACGGAAGTGAACGAAACACTGCTGAAGCAGTCATCACAGTCAGATTATCAACCCAAAAGGTGTGTGTGTGTGTGTGTGTGTGTGTGTGTGTGTGTGCGCGCGCGCGCGCGCGCGCGTGTTTGTGTGTGTGTGTGTGTGTGTGTGTGTGTGTGTGTGTGTGTGTGTGTGTGTGTGACCGACAGGAGTGGCCGAGCGGTTCTAGGCGCTACAGTCTGGAACCGCATGACCGCTACGGTTGCAGGTTCGAATCCTGCCTCGGGCTTGGATGTGTGTGATGTCCTTAGGTTAGTTAGGTTTAAGTAGTCCTAGGTTTTAGGGGACTGATGACCTCGGAAGTTAACTCCCATAGTGCTCAGAGCCATTTGAGTCATTTGTGTGTATGTGTGTGTGTGTGTATGTGTGTGTGTGTGTGTGTGTGTGTGTGTGTGTGTGTACATGAATTTTGGTCGCCCAAAGACGAGGTGATTAGAGCCCTAGCTAAAATAATCTGACACGAATAACGGCTAAAATTGGTAAACCTTTAAAACACACAATGCAAACTCTCTCAAAACACGCTACACAACAGAATTAAAGGATCCCCTTTTCGAAACCCCGTAATTACCTCCACTTGCGACGCATAAGATTGAAAATTGGCTCAAAGGCACCTACAACCTTCTTCTGTAATGCTGCAAAGTGGTGCTGTCCTGCGACGTCAGTCTAGAGCTCGATGACGCTCCAACCTGCAATATGTCGGCACATATAGGCAACTGGAATCGCATAAATATCAAGCGGTTGCCTACCTGCAGGCGCCAATACCTACTTCACGAATTGTCTCCGTAAATGTTCATTTTTAAAATTCTTAATAATGGTGGGTACTGCGGAACTTTGTGTTTTGTTCACGCATATGTCAATTTGTCACTCCTCCGTGATCGCGCCACAGGATGAGGTGAAAGAGAAGGGTTGGAAAAGGATAAGCACCCTTCTCTGCTTCGGGTCATGTTCACATGTCATCGAATGGTAACGAACGGTTCCTAGTGGCTCCAATTTTTACACGATATCAAAAACTGCGGTCCAAACTCACTGAACTCTCCTGACCGACCCATTTTGTTGTTTCCGCTGCTCTACTGACACCTCAATACTCAACACTACCTTCATCCTGACATGTTTGCCTCTCGTGACGTCAATCAGTCATTTCCACATTACCTAGGATTGTACGGATACTTTTGATCAGGTAGCGTACTTCGCACCTGCCGCAACATTTCTTCGTCATGTACAGCACATCTTCAGATGGGACAAGCCTTCCCATTATAACACCTTTATTGAACGTCAGCACCTAAATATGACCTTAACATACAATAAGGGTTAACCTCTGCGAGGAATTTTGGATTGTTTGACCGTGTGTTAACCTTATGGGCAGAGGGTATCGAACATAAATTTCGTGGCTACGGCAATTAATAGAAAGCTGAAAGACTTTAATTTAGGAAATAATAAAAGTAGTCAAAGTTTTCGTGAATGAAGCAATAAACGGTCGCCCGCCTGATTAGGCATAAAATGTGGGAACATTAAGTTCAAAGAATTTAATTATAATTTTGCAAAAAGGACTCTAATTATTTCTCTCTTCATAAAGTGCAATGTACTCACACAACTACCGGACGAACTGAACAGTGATTAGCAGTAGTTATCATTCGGAGAAATTAGCAGTCACAGAAAGATAAATGGTACTTTACTTCTATTAATAATAATCATCATCTCAACCATTAACAGATTCGGCACCAAAAAGTCATCAAAGACATCACGAGACTAAGTGAAGCATGACACGAGTCCTGACTTAACTAACACACAAACATGACAAACGTAATAAAATAACACTGTACAAACACTTTTTATACTCTCTTTTTATGGAAATACTTTAGATACCTTTAGCAAAAGCAATATTTAGTTTAACTTTTTCGTAATAGAAAAGAATATAGTTGGGGCCCACAAACTGTCATTTACTGTACAGGTAAATTTTCTAACTATTTCAGAGACAAATTTCATTACACTAACCCCACTTGAATTTGTTTATATTTCAATACTATATAGCAATTTACTCAAACATTATTCTCAAATAAAACTTCAGTAACTAGTTCATGGTAAAAGTCAAAGCAAAAATCAGATTTCCTGTAAGTCAAATTATGTGCCTTTTTCATCACCTGTGAAGCAGGTGGCATAACTCTCAACATTTATACACTTTAGCATTGAAACTTTGGCACATTCAAAGTAGAAACAATTCAGTGGCTATTCATAGACAGGATACTCGTTCTTTTGCACGTTTATGGAAGGACCGTAAAACGGTTTTATGATCCAGACAGTTCCAAAGCTCACACACATGTCTTTACCACTTGAATTATTATTGAAAAAAAACACACACACAAACATACTGGTCCATACTACGATACATATCGGATTTCCTGAAGTTGGCGGAGCAATGGCGCAATAGTGGTGGCAAGCACGTCTCACCTCTTGCAGTTTAACGCTCTTTTCAAATTTCTTCTTCGCCGCGTATTAATCATATAAGAGCCATTCCATAATACAAGAGCACCATATTACAGCTGAAACCACAACTGAGGCAATTTCAACATAAATTGGCACTCACGGTATTGACTGTACAACTGCTGGCCACTGACTGCTTAATGTGCTCTATCTCTCTTGCCGCCAAGATTGACCGCCAAACCCACCTTTTCCCGTGCGCCAAGCCCCTTCCATAGCGGAGGGGATTCCCTACACCGTTTCCATTATATAATCCAACTTTCCAAAGTACACTACTGGCCATTAAAATTAATACACCAAGAAGAAATGCAGATGATAAATGGGTATTCATTTGACAAATATATTACACTAGAACAGACATGTGATTACATTTTCACGCAATGTGGGTGTATAGATCCAGAGAAATAAGTACCCAGGACAAACCACCCCTGGCCGTAATAACGGCCTTGATACGCCTGGGCATTGAGTCAAACAGAGCTTGGATGGCGTGTACAGGTACAGGTGTCCATGTAACTTCAACACGATACGACAATTCATCAAGAGTAGTGACTGGAGTATTGTGACGAGCCAGTTGCTTGGCCACCATTGACCAGGCACTTTCATTTGGTGAGAGATCTGGAGAATGTGATGGCCAGGGCAGCAATCGAACATTTTCTGTATCCAGACAGGCCCGTGCAGGACCTTCAACATGCGGTCGTGCATTATCCTGCTCAAATAAAAAATTTCGCAGGGATCGACTGAAGGGTAGAGCCACGGGTCGTAACACATCTGAAATGTAACGTCCACTGTTCAAAGTGCCGTCAATGCTAACAAGAGGTTACGGAGACGTGTAACCAGTGGCAACCCATACCATCACGCCGGATGATACACGTTCACCGCGATGTCGCCAAACACGGATGCGACCATCATGATGCTCTAAACAGAACCTGGATTCATCCGAAAAAATTGCCATTCGTGCACCCAGGTTCGTTGTTCAGTACACCATCGCAGGCGCTCCTGTCTGTGATGCAGCGTCAAGGGTAACCGCAGCCATGGTCTCCGAGCTGATAGTTCATGCTGCTGCAAACGTCGTCGAACTGTTCGTGCAGATGGTTGTTGTCTTGCACACGTCCCCCTCTTATGACAGGGATCGAGACGTCGCTGCACGATCCGTTACAGTCATGCGGATAAGATGCCTGTCGTCTCGACTGCTAGTGATACGAGGCCATTGGGATCCAGCATCCCTCCTGAACCCACCGAATCCATATTCTGCTAACAGTCATCGGATCTCGGCCAACGCGAGCAACAATGTCACGATACGATAAACCGCAATCGCGATAGGCTACAATCCGACCTTTATCGAAGTCGGAAACGTGATGGTACGCATTTCTCCTCCTTACACGAGGCATCACAACAACGTTTCATCAGGCAACGCCGGTCAGCTGCTGTTTGTGTATGAGAAATAGGCTGGAAACTTTCCTCATGTCAGCATGTTGTAGGTTTTGCACCGGCGCCAACCATGTGTGAATGCTCTGAAAGGCTAATCATTTGCATATCACAGCATCTTCTTCCTGTCGGTTAAATTTCGTGTCTGTAGCACGTCATCTTCGTGGTGTAGCAATGGCCAGTAGTGTATGAATTAGTATTCAAAGCACAATTACTGTTTTACGAGGATGCATATTTTATAAAGTTTCATTATTTTAAACATTATTATTGAACTGTAGATCAAAGCTGAAGAAACTGCAAAAAGTTGGGATTTAAGGAGATGTATCCTGCGTAAACTGAAAGAACCAGAGGTTGTACAGAGTTTTAGGGAGAGCATAGGGGAACAATTGACAGTAATGGGGGAAAGAAATACAGTAGAAGAAGGATGGGTAGCTTTGAGGGATGAAATAGCGAAGGCAGCAGAGGATCAAATAAGTAAAAAGACGAGGGCTAGTAGAAACCGTTGGATAACAGAAGAAATATTGAATTTAATTGATGAAAGGAGAAAATATAAAAATGCAGTAAATAAAGCAGACAAAAAGGAATACAAACGTCTCAAAAATAAGATCGACAGGAAGTGCAAAATGGCAAAGGAGGGACGGCTAGAGGACAAATGTAAGGATGTAGAGGCTTATCTCACTAGGAGTACGATAGATACTACCTATAGGAAAATTAAAGAGAACTTTGGAGAAAGGAGAACCACTTCCATGAATATCAAGAGCTTTGATGGAAACCCAGTTCTACGCAAAGAAGGGAAAGCAGAAAGGTGGAAGGAGTATATAGAGGGTCTATACGAGGGCGACGTACTTGAGGACAATATTATGGAAATGGAAGAGGATGTATATGAAGATGAAATGGGCGATATGATACTGCGTGAAGAGTTTGACAGAGCACTGAAAGACTTGAATTGAAACAAGGCCCCAGGAGTAGACAACATTCCATTAGAACTACTGACAGCCTTGGAAGAGCCAGTCCTGACAAGATGTATGAGACAGGCGAAATACCCTCAGACATCAAGAAGAATATAATAATTCCAATCCAGAAGAAAGCAGGTGCTGACAGATGTGAAAATTACCGAACAATGAGTTTAATAAGCACAGCTGCAAAATACTAACACGAATTCTTTACAGACGAGTGGAAAAACTAGTCGAAGCCGATCTCGGGGAAGATCACTTCGGATTCCGTAGAAATGTTGGAACACGTGAGGCAATACTGACCCTACGACTTATCTTAGAAGAAAGATTAAGGCAAGGCAAACCTACGTTTCTAGCATCTGTAGACTTAGAGAAAGCTGTTGACAATGTTGATTGGAATACTCTCTTTCAAATTCTAAAGGTGGCAGGGGTAAAATACAGGGAGCGAAGGCTATTTACAATTTATACAGAAAGCAGTTGGCAGATATAAGAGTCGAGGGGTATGAAAGGGAAGCAGCGGTTGGGAAGGGAGTGAGACATGGTTGTAAGGCTATCCCCGAGGCCTATCCCCGATGTTGTTCAATCTGTATATTGAGCAAGCAATAAAGGAAACAAAAGAGAAATTCGGAGTAGGTATTAAAATCCATGGAGAAGAAATAAAAACTTTGAGGTTCTCCGATGACATTGTAATTCTGTCAGAGACAGCAAATGACTTGGAAGAGCAGCTGAATGGAATGGACAGTGTCTTGAAAGGAGGATATGAGATTAACATCAACAAAAGCAAAACGAGGATAATGGAATGTAGTCGAATTAAGTCGGGTGATGCTGAGGGAATTAGTTTAGGAAATGAGACACTTCAAGTAGTAAAGGAGTTTTGCTATTTGGGGAGCAAAACAACTGATGATGGTCGAAGTAGAGAGGATATAAAACGTATACTGGCAATGGCAAGGAAAGCGTTTCTGAAGAAGAAAAATTTGTTAACATCTAGATTTAAATGTCAGGATGTCGTTTCTGAAAGTATTTGTGTGGAGTGTAGCCACGTATGGAAGTGAAACGTGGACGATAAATAGTTTAGACAAGAAGAGAATAAAAGCTTTCGAAATGTGGTGTTACAGAAGAATGCTGAAGATTAGATGGGTAGATCACATAACTAATGAGGAGGTATTGTATAGAATTGGGGACAAGACGAGCTTGTGGCACAACTTCACTAGAAGAAGGGATCGCTTGGTAGGACATGTTCTGAGACATCGCGGTATCACCAATTTAGTATTGGAGGGCAGCGTGGAGGGTAAAAATGGTATAGGGAGACCAACAGATGAGTACACTAAGCAGATTCAGAAGGATGTAGGCTGCAGTAGGTACTGAGAGATGAAGAAGCTTGCACAGAATAGAGTAGCCTGGAAAGCTGCATCAAACCAGTCTCAGGACTGAAGACCACAACAACAAGTTTTTACAACATATACATTATAAACTTCCACTTTCCCCCTGACAATTCAAATATCGTAACTAGTACAGAACAATCACTTTATAGTTACATAGACATAATTACACTGTATAAACTACTTACAATCGATAATGGTGTCGCACCGTGACTTTGTTTTAGTCAGTCTGCATGCGTTTGCAGCGTATCAGCAACGAAGTTCGACGTCTCGCTCAATTATTGCCACCTGACTTAAAACTGCCCCTGAGGAGCCTCTTGTAAAAGCTTCCAGAGATACCTCAAAGTTGCTTGTGTTGAGATGACCTCCGCGTGTGTTTGGTGCGAGGTGACGGTGGTGACGGAGTCGTGGTGTGCTCGCAGGTGGTGCATCCTGTTCTCGCACCCGGCGGACTTCACGCCGGTGTGCACGACGGAGCTGGCGCGCATGGCGGAGCGCGCCTACGAGTTCACCAAGCGCGGCGTGCGCATGATCGGACACTCGTGCGACTCCGTGGCCAAGCACCTCGTCTGGCTGCAGGTACGTGTCACTCATTTACCTTCATCCAGCTGTTTAACAAACAAGCCTTGCAATGTGCTGCAATCGTGCCTTACATTTTAACATGTTGGCTGTTTGATACTGCTACCTCGTCTTTGTTACTACCTAGCTGTCGCAAAAGTGATCACACGGCCATCCACGGAATAGGGACGGCGGTTATCGCTGAAAGACCCGTTTGCGGTTGTACCGGTCTCTTTCTTTTGCAGTTTAAGCTGGCTGTTAAAACTACTCAAAATGACTGGTTTCTGAACTAACAGATTTTTCTTTTTTTACTGCGGTTGTTTTCCGCAATAGACGTAGATTTCGAAGAAAGAATGCAGGAGATCTCGATCGATAGGGCATTGAGACTGTGACAGAAACTGGTCTCATTGTCTCCAGCAAATGGTGAAGATTAAGGAGACGGTGTGGCAACACAGTGAGCGAAATGTCACAAGCTTGTGACATCCCTGCAGCGACATTTTTTCACCCTGAAGCAACCACAAAATGAGGGTTTCAGTTATCATCCCAAGTTTATAACACGCCAATAAAAATTATATATATATATATATATATATATATATATATATATATATATATATATATATATATATACTCTTCCGAGGATGTTTTCTGCTTATATGATATTGCAAGTTGGATGTGCCTCCTCCAGTTTCTAATCTTTTGAAGGAAATGGAGCACTGTACGCAAATGCTACCGAGCTACGTAAATTACTTTGAACCGATTTTCAAGGATCACAGCGAAAAACTACGATATAGACCAGGTAGGGGCTAGTCTTCACATTCTACGTATACGATCACCGTCTAATAAGCCATGCCACACGTTAATAGGTACAGTGATAACACCGGTTTCCGTCAGATCACCGAAGTTAAGCGTTGTCGGACTGGGGTAGCACTTGGATGGGTGACCATCCGGTCTGCCGAGCGCTGTTGGCAAGCGGGGTGCACTCAGCCCTTGTGAGGCAAACTGAGGAGCTACTTGATTGAGAAGTAGCGGCTCCGGTCTCGGAGAGTGGTGTGCTGACCACATGTCCGCATCCAGTGACGCCTGTGGTCTGAGGATGACACGGCGGCCGGTCGGTACCGTTGGGCCTTCATGGCCTGTTCGGGAGGAGTTGTACCAGCAATGCTGTACCTATTCTATCTTTTGTACATTGCTAGTTTATAACTGTGGACATTGTAATAAGAATAGCAGTGATCGCTTTTGCCACTTTTTACAATAAGCCAATCGTTGACTTTTACTCCATCATTACTAAAACATGAAAAAAACCTGTTATAACCAAGACAGCGCCGCTTATTCAGAACTAAAATATCGGTATCGGTTTTAACCGCTCGGTGTTTCCCATGCCTACCATGGAATTTAATATTATCCATATGTTGAATGTGAGGTAGCGATTCTTACGTTATCTGTAGTAGCTTTGGAAATTATGGAAGTAGGTGTTCACTGGAATGATATTGTGGTTCACCCAGTTGCTGTGCATATACAGTGCACAGCAACACATTACTACGCCACGGCACGAAGAGAAGTGTCACGCGACTACTATTGATTCCCACTGCTGATAAAGAGGACATGAACTGGTGTGTGGATGGACGGTCTCATGAGACTGACAGGGGCAGAAGTGGCCGATTTATGAATGCACCAATGTGCTGATAGAGGATTTAGTGTTTTAATCAAATCAGCCGTCGACAACGCGATGAGGAGAACAGTGCCTCCTGAAACGTGCTGCTATTTTATGTGAAGTACAGTTAAGGTGTCAGTAACGCAACTAGTCATTACTGAGAATCATGGAAGATTCCTTACGTGTGGGATGGATAAAATATCAATAACTACCACCCAGTGCTGGAGTTTTCACCAGCTCTAGTAGTTACCGAGTATACAAGAGAGACTTTCTTCACGGGTCCTCAACCTTTTGGCTGCATTAATGCGGGCCACCACGACTTACTCTTTTCCTTTCACCGTGAGTTTTAATTTTTTCCCTGAACTTTTGTTTTATTTCCGCCATTGTTTCTTCGGTGAATTAATTTCTACCATGTACAGGTTGAACAACTGGGTACAAATATTGCTTCGATGCCTTCCACTTTATCTTAGAGAAGCACTTACCCGTACTCAAACATTTGGCCTGTGTGTTCTTATCTCTTTGTTTCCTTACAGTTTATAGCCAGTACAGCTCTCTCTAATACTGTCCAAGTTATTCCCTGACAACTGAAAACGTTCAATCATACTGTCGTCGCAAATCGTGCTCCAGTGGCCAGCACCGCAGTCTTTAAACCGCGCGATTCCTGGTTCGAATTCCGAATCCCGAATTTTGTTCTCTCGGGGACTGAGTATTTGTGTTGTACAAATCACTACAGTACAACGAAAAGCCAGCCAAAGTTGGAAATACTCCTTTTTTTAGTTACTTGATGACTAGTTCTGGGCCGGGACCCATTTTCAAATCATCCAGATAGTTAAAACGGTATCTCCAAACACACCTTGTCAAAAACATATACGTACTATGAAGTTCAAATGAACGGTTACAGCATGCAGGAAGATCACAAATCACTACATCCTACCTTCAACGTCGGGCAAGTCGCCGAAATGGCGTCAGATAGGAACATCTGCACAAGGTAACGAAACACTCAGATGGCGTCTCCTGGTCAATAACATCAAATGTTAACGTCTCCTTCCTGTCACTTTTTATAGCCAATGTTTGCGAGATATTCCTTACCTTGCCGAGTCAGCGGAATACCTTCTCACCTATTATCTGTCCACTAAATCGTCAGTTCCCTTCCGCAACAGGACGTCTGAGACGCTCTATTTTTCATCTTTCTGGTTTTACCAATGTTTAAGACTCGTCTCGATGCACTGCTGTGCTTCAGACGTATTTATCAGATGTTTATTCCTCCATTTAAGATTTATGTTTGACTCTACTTGACTTCTTTCTGAAAGTAATGTCCTTTTCGCTCCCTAGTCTGCTTTTTACTTCGTTCTTGCTTCGTCCATCATCCGTTATTTTGCTTTCTAGGTAGCAGATTTCTTTCACGTCGTTTCCTATGTGATCCAAAATTTTTATGTTAAGTTTATCGCTGAATCATTTCTGACACTCATCAGTACTTTAGAATTTCTTTAACTTACTGACATTTCGTTGAAGAAATTCCGTAGTTGTTCGCCACTTTCTATGAGGTTAGCAATGTCATCAGTAAATCTGATATCATTTCACCCTGAACCTTTGTTTTATTTCCGCCGCTGTTCCTTGGATATATTGTTTCTACCATGTACAGGTTGAACAGCAGGAGTAAATACTGCTTCGATGTCTTATGCCCCTTCTAATCTGAGCACTTACCCCTTGTCTTCCATTTTTGTGGCTCCCTCTCTGATCTTGTACATTTATTACACGTCTTTCCCTCTGCTTACAAGTGCTCCTTTAAAAACATGTTTTAAAATGGCGGTGAAAATACAGTATATGGCACTCTGCATTGATGAGTCTAAACGCTATGGTGACTTCAGACATCTAGGGAAGGACGTGTTCTGTCGGTTGCCAGAGTACTTAGGAATTCGGGGCAAAGAATTCGCTGATACAGAAGCCAAATAAGCCAAGGAACATTACCTACATCGACGAAATGTAAAACCTCTCTACATACAATGACGTCGTTGTTGCGGCGAAAGGGACAAGCGCCTGAACGGACAGATAACAAGTTGCGACTGATGAAGCCAACCGTTTGCTAGTTTCACACCTCCTTCCAGAAACTGAAGCTAAATGAAGTCATATTGACATTCCTCCAAAATGGCCGTAGTCTTCTTATGATGAGTTTAATTCCAGCAAGAGCACCCAGAAGTGTGCAGTGCTTGCTATATTAAGCCCAGTTGCAGTTGAATGTTCTCTATGTGCTGACCGGAAGGCAGTCCTTCGGTTACTTGTGGCCTTGTCCGATTTTAGATGATGTTTGGATCGTTGTAGCAAATTTTCTAAAATTTGCGAGGTTATATTTATTTATTTTATTTATTTATTTATTGTTCCGTGGGACCACATTAAGGAGAAGTCTCCATGGTCATGGAACGAGTCAATACATGAAATTATAACACGATTGTAGAAACAGATAAAATGAAATATAAGAAACATATTCAGTTGTAGATTGTAGAAACAGATAAAATGAAATATCAGAAACATATTCAGGCGACAAGTCGTTAGTTTAAATAAAGAAAATCAAGAATGTAACACTGGAATTTGCTTAATTTTTCAGCTCTTCCAGGAGCTCCTAGACAGTATAGAAGGAGTGAGCCATGAGGAAACTCTTCAGTTTAGATTTAAAAGTGTTTGGGCTACTGCTAAGATTTTTGAGTTGTTGTGGTAGCTTATTGAAAATGGATGCAGCAAAATACTGCATTCCTTTCTGCACAAGAGTCAAGGAAGTGCATTCCACATGCAGATTTGATTTCTGCCTAGTATTAACTGAGTGAAAGCTGCTAACTCTTGGGAATAAGCTAATATTGCTAACAACAAACGACATTAAAGAAAATATATACTGTGAGGGCAATGTCAAAATTCCCAGACTATTGAATAGGGTTCGACAAGAGGTTTTCGAACTTACACCACACATAGCTCTAACAGTCCGTTTTTGAGCCAAAAATGTCCTTTTTGAATCAGAAGAATTGTCACAAAAATAATACCATATGACATAAGCGTATGAAAATATGCGAAGTAGACTACTTTTCGTGTTGAAATGTCACTTATTTCAGGTACTGTTCTAATGGTAAATAAAGCGGCATTTAGTTTCTGAATAAGATCTTGAACATGGGCTTTCCACAACAGCATACTATCTACCCGAACGCCTAGGAACTTGAACTGTTCCGTCTCACTTATAATATGCCCATTCTGTCTGATTAAAATATCAGTTCTTGTTGAATTGTGAGTTAGAAACTGTAAAAACTGAGTCTTACTGTGATTTAGCATCAAATTATTTTCCACAAGCCACGAACTTATTTCATGAACTACATTATTTGATAATGTTTCAATATTACACACAAGATCCTTCACTACCAAGCTGGTGTCATCAGCAAACAGAAATATTTTTGAATCACCTATAATACTAGAAGGCATATCATTTATATAAATAAGAAACAGCAGTGGCCCCAGCACCGACCCTTGGGGAACACCCCATTTAACAGTGCCCCATTGGGACTGAACATCACTACTACTCTCAATATTGCGGAGAATTGCCTTCTGGTTTCTGTTCTTAAAGTACGAGGCGAACCAATTGTAAGCTACTCCCCCTACTCCATAATGGTCCAACTTCTGCAGTAATATTTTGTGGTCAACACAGTCAAAAGCCTTCGTTAAATCAAAGAAAACACCTAACGTTGGCAACCTTTTATTTAATCCGTCCAAAACCTCACAGAAAAAAGAGACTATAGCATTTTCAGTTGTTAAGCCATTTCTAAAACCAAACTGTACATTTGACAGCAAATTATGTGAATTTAAATGCTCCAGTAACCTTGTATATACAACCTTCTCGATAACTTTAGTAAACACCGATGGCTTAGAAATAGGTCTATAATTGTGAACATTATCCCTGTCACCCTTTTTATAAAGTGGCTTCACTATAGAGTACTTAAATCGGTCAGGAAACCGACCACTCCTAAAGGAAAAGTTACAGATATGGTTAAGTACTGGGCTGATATACATGGAACAATACTTCAGTATTCTGCTAGATACCCCGTCATATCCATGAGAGTTCTTGGTCTTTAGTGATTAAATTATTAACTCAATCTCCCTCTTGTCAGTATCATGGAGGAGCATTTCAGATAACAGTATCGGAACACTTTTTTCTACGAGCGCTATATGATTCCCTGTTGGGACTAGGTTTCTATTTAGTTCACCTGCTATATTCAGAAAGTGATTATTAAGTACTGTACGTATATGCGACTTATCAGTAACACCGACATTCCCACTACGCAATGATTCTATATCCTCGACCTGTCTCTGCAGACCAGCCACTTCCTTTACGACTAACCATATGGTTTTAATTTTATCCTGAGACTTAGCTATTCTTTCTGCATACCACATACTCTTTGCCTTCCTAATAACTTTTTTTAGCACCTTACAATACTGTTTGTAATGGGCTGCTGCATTTAGATTGTGACTGTTTCTAACGTTTTGATATAATTGCTACTTTGTTCTACAAGATATTCTTATCGCTTTTGTCAGCCACCCAGGCTGCCTGTTTGTGCTAGTACCCTGTTTTGAACGTTCTAACGGAAAGCAACTTTCAAAGAGCACGTGAAAAGTCTTGAGGAAAGCATTATATTTATCGTCTACTGTGTCAGCACTATAAACATCTTGCCACTCTTGTTCCTTGATAAGGTTTAAAAAAGTCTCTACAGCAACTGGATCAGCTTTCCTAAAAAGTTGGTAACTATATTTAACATCTGTTGCAGCACAAAAGTCTTTTAGACTTAAAATTTGTGCATCATGATCTGAAAGGCCATTCATCTTTTTGCTAACAGAATGCCGTTCTAGTAACGAGGAATGAACAAAAGTATTGTCTATGGTTGTTCTACTGTTCCCTTACACTCTCGTTGGAAAGAACACGGTTTGCATAAGATTATATGAATTAAGAAGGTCTACCAGCATCCTTTTCCTTGCACAATCAGTTATAGGATAAATATTGAAGTCACCACATATAACTAACTTTTTTAATTTCCTATAAAGTGAACCAAGAACCTCCTCTAGCTTTAGCAAAAATGTTGTGAAATCGGAGTCTGGGGATCTGTAAATAACAACAGTTAGAAGTTTAGCTCCACTAAATTTAACCACACCTGCACAACATTCAAACACCTTTTCAGTGCAGCACTTTGAAATATCAACTGACTCAAATGGGATGCCGTTTTTCAAATACAAGGCTACTCCCCCACATCGAAAAGAGCTCCTAGAAAAGCTGCCAGCCATCCTGTATCCTGGTAAAGGAAGTCTCTGAATTATCTCCTTATTTAAGAAGTGTTCAGATATACCAATAATTTCAGAGTCAACATCTATAAGCAGTTCACTAACTTTTCCTCTAATACCTTGTATATTTTGATGAAATATACTAATTCCCTCATTAATCAGATACCTAAGCTTTGTCAAAAGTGGTTTCTTTGTTAGAGAGACTTCCCTTAGGCAGGAATACCTATCAGCTGACTTCAATCTAAAAAAGGTACGGCTCTAACACCCACAACTACCGGAATTTTCCCATGAGTGATCCCACCACCTCCACCTCTGCTGTCATCTATAAGCTTTGCCAACCTCCCCTTTCCATACCTGTTGAGGTGCAGGCCATGTCTAGTGAAACTCGTCCTGCTGATAGACTCCACCGACACCACTGAAATGTGACTCATGCCTTTTGTCATCAGCGCACCCACAAGTCTCATGTTATTACGTCTGACGGCTGTATTAAGATGAGGCCGATGGTGACGCTGAAACAGTTCCACGAAATGCACATTCGTGTTGCCAGTCTGAGTGGCTATCTTTTCCAGGTCACCATCTATGTCATACTCCCCATCCCTATCAATACTATTACCAGCCCCACCCACAATCACTACCTGATCCTCTTTACTAAAATCCCTACATAACCCCGCTATGTTAACAGTCACCTGAGCCAATCCTGCATTAGGCTTCACAATGCTGGTGACGTGGTACTCACTCCCCAAAACTTCCTGCAACTGCTGGCCTACACCTCTGCCATGAGAACTACCTAACACTAGAACCTTCTTCTTTCTCTTAGACTTTGCAACTGTCCTAGCCATCGTAACTGCTGAGGTCTGCTGCATACTTCCTACATCTACAACTACACTATTCCCTAAATTATTAGGATACAGACGTCAACTGACATTGGAATGTCTGATTCTCCCGTTTCATATATCAGTGGTGAGGCAGATACAAACAAAGGGAAAAAGTTTCAACTAGTTTTATTTCACTACATCAACAACATTGACGTTGTGTGTATGAGTGAATCTGTGTATTTATGTGTATGTGTGTTCAAGCGTAAGTCACACTTTAATGTTTATGAGGGTGGCTTTTTCCTTCCCTAATTAATCAGGTAGACAAATTTTTAAGGCCTTTATCGTATTATTGGATATTCTATTAAAGCTCCTTTATCATATGACTATTACAACGGTATGAAAGAAATAATACGATTGTGTTCTAAGTTCATTCGCCCAAGAAAAATATTTACGAGCAATAATAACCGAGACACTGAGCACCTCAAACCCAAACAACGGCATGCCTTCAGAATGAAGTGTCTCTTGCTGTTGCTCGTTTTGTTTGAACAAGCCAGGCTCATCAGTTTCTTACACAACTTCAGATTAGAAGGTTTGTGAAAATAGTAGTAAAAGTGAAGGAATATTTGGGAATCATCAATTCCAGGGGACTCTTATGCTCGTAGTTCTTCTGATCGAAAGAAGAACAGTAGAAGAAATTAATGAAAGTAACAACGTATTTAGTACACGATATTAGCTGATAAGAAAATGTGCTAGTATAAAACATAAGCCTAAGTTTGAGCAAGAAATCGATGAGAAGCACAACATTATATGGAAATGAGTAATGGACGTTGGGAAAAAACCTGGAAAGAAGGGAATCGAAGCGTTTGAGATGTGCTGTTACTGGCAGATATTGAAAATTAAATAGACTGGGAAAACAGAAAACAAATTCTTGTGCACGTACGCGCGTGTACGAATTATTTGACCTAGACATTCATATCACAGTACTCTACTTACCTAATGATGGCAATACAGTGAAACCGTTCATTGTATAGGAGTGTGCGATCTAGACGGCCCTTTATTTATGAAGTACCGCGATTGTTAATGACGTTTTTCATTCGTGGATGACATTGGTCAGAGAATAAATTCGATGATGCCTTGAGCTCTTCAATCAGTAGCATGCAAAACAGTAAACTGTATGCCTCGCCTCGTTCTGTTCTGGAACTCATGCTCGCTTCCACCACCATTACTATATCAGTCATCTGCACCACTTGAAGAGTATCGCAAAGCCTGAGGCAGTTATTTTGACAGAACGACAAGGAAATGCATAGGCTTAGGAAATCTGCGGCGAAGTGTCAAACTACAGCAGTTTCAAACCTTTTCCTCGGTTCCGACACCACTGACTGCACCTTTCCTGCCCATTGTAAAAGCTGACTGCTGCTGGCCGCCGACGTGAAGTTTCCGAGTCATCGCAGCGTGAGTTACGTAATCTGTTTATAGCTGTGTCAACGGTGTTATGCAATGGAGAAAGCGGCGGTAGCATGCGACACATGCCAGGAGCGCCACGTGGGTGTGCTGCCCACCTGCTCCCGTGTAATGATTGAGCCGCAGCCATCTGAAGACGTTAAAGAACAGTGTTGAATATTTGCAGAGGTGGCACTACTCACCAAAACAAGAATAAAAGTCCAATAAAATGGGCTTTAAAATGCATTCTTTAAGATAATGCATTCTTTAAGAGAAATACTCTCTCTCAAATTCTGAAGGTGACAGGGGTAAAACACAGGGAGTGAAGCGGCTATTTAGAATTTGTACAGAAACCAGATGGCAGTTATAAGAGTTGAGGGGCATGAAAGGGAAGCAGTGGTTGGGAAGGGAGTGAGACAGGGTTGTAGCCTATCCCCGATGTTATTCAACCTGTATATTGAGCAAGCAGTGAAGGAAACAAAAGAAAAATTCGGAGTAGGTATTAAAATCCATGGAGAAGAAATAAAAACTTTAAGGTTCGTCGATGACATTGTAATTCTGTCAGAGACAGCAAAGGACTTGGGAGAGCAGTTGAACGTCATGGGCAGTGTCTTGAAACTAGGGTATAAGATGAACATCAATAATAGCAAAATAAGGATAATGGAATGTAGTCGAATTAAGTCGGATGATGCTGAGGGAATTAGATTAGGAAATGAGACACTTAAAGTAGTAAAGGAGTTTTGCTATTTGGGGAGCAAAATAACTGATGATGGTCGAAGTAGAGAGGATATAAAATGTAGACTGGCAATGGCAAGGAAAGCGTTTCTGAAGAAGAGAAAATTGTTGACATCGAGTATTGATTTAAATTCAGGAAGTCGTTTCTGAAAGTATTTGTATGGAGCGTAGCCATGTATGGAAGTGAAACATGGACGATAACTAGTTTGGACAAGAAGAGAATAGAAGCTTTCGAAATGTGGTGCTACAGAAGAATGCTGAAGATTAGATGGGTGGATCATATAACTAATTGTTGAATTGGGGAGAAGAGGAGCTTGTGGCACAACTTAACTAGAAGAAGGGACCGGTTGGTAGGACATATTCTGAGGCATCAAGGGATCACCAATGTAGTATTGGAGGCCAGCGTGGAGGGTAAAAATCGTAGAGGGAGACCAAGAGATGAATACGCTAAATAGATTCAGAAGGATGTAGGTTGCAGTAGGTACTGGGAGATGAAGAAGCTTGCACAGGATAGAGTAGCATGGAGAGCTGCATCAAACCAGTCTCAGGACTGAAGACCACAACAACAACAACAACAAGAGATATGAGCACTTCTTTAATAGAACAGATGAGTTTCACAGTAGCGAAGATGAGTAAGTCCTTATAGCTCTTAAGGCAGCGGTTCCCAACCTTTCTTAGATCATTACTCCTGAGTGCAATTAGACCTGAAACAGAACCTCCATCTTACGCCCCCCCCCCCCCCCTCCCACCCTGCCGTCTGTTGCCCGCCCTTCCTCCACCATATTATCACCAACTTTAGCACGTAACTAAACAGTAGAATGAAAAGCTTTTCTTGGAAGACTTCTTTTTAACCTCACTTCAAATCAACCAAGTTAAAATGTTTGCATTATAATCACTGTTCGTAAATCACTTGATTGCTCCACTCCTTATTTCTCAACTGGCAGAAATTGGAAGACTTCAGTCTGTTAATGCTTTGTGCCTGACCACAACCACTAATAGTAATAATGATAATTATAACAGTGTGTACAGAACTATAGTAGCCCTTATGTAGTGATTGCTTATCTTGCTGTCAATTAATTCATTTACCTGTTTGGAAGAGAGTGATGAAGCAATTTCTGCAGGTGCTATGTACAACTTGGAAAAGACATTTTTTGAGGCATTTAGCATTTGTTGCGTACACGTCTTACTTTCGGCATCAGCGATGTACGGGACAAAGCACAACACATGTGTGTAGTGGGTGGACTATGTGAGAAACCTCTAACCTCCGCCGCATTAATGCTACTAATTTGGCCGAGCGTTTCTAGGAGCTTCAGTCTGGAACCGCACGACTGCTACGGCGCAGTTTCGAATCCTGACTCGGGCATGGATGTGTGTGATGTCCTTAGGTTAGTTAGGTTTCAGTAGTTCTAAGTTCTAGGTTTCAGTAGTTCTAAGTTCTAGGGGACTGATGACCTCAGATGTTAAGTCCCGTAGTGCTCAGAGCCATTTTTCTACTAACTGTGAAAAAGTAATTATTGATAACTTAATTAAAGTCTAAGAAAATAATTTAGTTTCCTGACTGAAATAGAATCAAATCGTTTAGTTTTTACCCCTCA
The DNA here is from genome assembly GCF_023897955.1 of Schistocerca gregaria. Taxonomy (NCBI): domain Eukaryota; kingdom Metazoa; phylum Arthropoda; class Insecta; order Orthoptera; family Acrididae; genus Schistocerca; species Schistocerca gregaria. The sequence goes on from NC_064924.1 coordinate 377,463,257, forward strand.
GAAAATTTCATTTTCTCCTCGTGGGGTAATTATCCCCAGGTTCGGTACCACTGTCATAAGGTGTGCATTTTAGAGCCTATGTTCATTGGACTTCTTTTCTTGTTTTGCTGAGTACTGCCACCTCTCAAAAATATTCGACACCTTTTTTTTAACACTCTGCATATTACTAAGCGACTATCCCGGGGGACGGAACCCAAACCCTTTTGTAGGCCTATTAATGGCCTCCACGGGTATCAAAAAATTGAGTTGCAACATTGCGCGTCATTACTGACCTACTTTAAATTTTAAAATGTTGTTTGCCGTATAATCTTATGTGGGAGGTTCAATACAATGTGAAGGTATTGCAGTTACAAACTGTGTATATGTCTTGAGGCAGGATAAGTCACTGCTCGCAAATACCCAGACGAAATTCATCCAGTATCTGAAAAGAACAGTTACTGACTTGCAACAAACTTTGCACATAATTTCAAGCCTTTGGGAAACTTTTTGCCACCGACACCTCCCACAAAATGATGAAAGAAATAAGTTTACCTCTTCCTGTATTTACGCTCTTGATGCGGTAAAACTGCTGCATCAGGCATGAGGTTTTAATGAATTATTCGTTGCTGCTAACTGTATTCGCAACAAATTTTACAGATAGTTCCCATATGCAGGGTGTCTCAAATCATTTGGTTCAAATTGAAACAGGTGATAGTGGGTCCAGCCGACCGTTGTGGCCGAGCGGTTCTAGGCGCTTCTGTCCGGAACCGCGTTGCTGCTACGGTCGCAGGTTCGAATCGTGCCTCGGGCATGGATGTGTTTGATGTCCTTAGCTTAGTTGGTTTAAGTAGTTCTAAGTCTAGAGGACTGATGATCTCAGTTGGTAAGTCCGATAGTGCTCATAGCCATTTGAACCATTTGATAGTGGGTCCACAGAACACTGAATTGAGACATGGAACCAATGGTCGAAAATGCATATTTATTGCGTTATGGACATACACATTGTACACGCGTAAGAATACCGTAGCTTATAGAAACTGTTCGAAGAGACGACCGCCATTCTTAATGCAATGTATATATGGCAACGGCACAAGAGTACAACTGCGCTCTCTCAAAGATCCCTGGGTCCGTTGTACCAGGAGATAGGCACCTTGGACCCTACACAGTAATATATCTCATCTTGAACAGATCACAAGCTGTCTGATGCAATTGACAACTGTCACCAGGGGTAGCGGTGTGCGTGCGGCACAGGTTAATGCGTGGGTGCGATGCATCCGGTCGTTACGTGACAAACGTGCTATGAGCAAAGTTGTATACACCAGGTCTGTTTGGTGGCTAGGGATAAATGCTGCTTGTCACCCGCTGTCTGTTCCAGTGTACAACAGACAACCGGGATCTTTGCAAGAGTGCTGTAGAACTGCATGCGCCCTTGCAATACAAGCATTCAGACAGGCGGTCGTCACTTTGAACAATTACTATCAGCTATGTTGTTATGTGGTGTACGCCTTGTACGTCCATGCCGCAATAAATATGAATTTCCACCACTGGCTGTGGGCTCACTATCATCTGTTTCAGTTTGACACAGAAGGTTTGAGACACCCTGTGTAGCACAGAATGTACGTGCAAAATTATATCGCTGTACCACGGATGGCGTCAATAAGAGCATTTAGCGACTTCCAACAAACGTTAAACACAATTTCAAACCGTTTTCTATTTCTCTCGCTAATGTAATTAATGTAAAGTATTTAACATGTTAACTCATATGTAAAGCAATCAAAAGTTTGATGCTGTTTTTACATGAGAGTTTGATTCTTTGAAGAATCAGATGTTTATTGGTAAATCGGAAGCAGTATTGTCTCACTGAATGTAACATGTCTACTTCCGCAAGCGGTCATTAAGATGCAGAAACATGGTCACTGCGGCGCTACAGCCCCATTGAATCTCGTCATTTCGGAGTGTAAGTTCCCCAGTGCCACATCTAGTTACTAGTCTTCTAGTTACTAGTCTTCTGTCTGGTTTCATGCGAGTATCAACGACTTCACCTCTCCCCCACCCCACCCCACCCCTCCGTTGTCCCTTTAAGATCTCTCACCCCACAGTTTGGCATACCCGCCGTGCCACCCTTATACTGCCACCCCTACATCGTCATCATATACTCTGCAAACCACTGTGAAGTGCATGACAGAGGGTAAATCCGATTGTACCGGCTATTAGGGTTTCTTCCCCTTCCATTCACTTATGGAGCGCTGGATGAATGATTGTTTGAATGCCTCTGTGTGTGCTGTAATTATTTTAATATTTTCCTCACTATCGCTATCTGAGCACCACATAGGGGCTGTAGTATATTCCTACAGTCATCGTTTGAAACCTATTCTTAAAACTTTGTTAGTAGACTAGCTCGGGTTAGTTTACACCTACCTTGAAAGGGTCTGTCAACCTAGTTTCTTCAGCATCTCAGTAACTATCTCCCATGGGTCAAACAAACCTGTGAACATTCTTGCAGCCCTTCTCTGCCTGCGTTCAATATCTCCTTCAGAGGCTGATTTCACTTCCCTAGCATTCTACCAATTTACAAAAATCTAGCACCTGATTTACCCACTAATTGATCCTTTGTTCATTCCATTTCATATCCCTACAAAATGTTACACCCAGGTATTTGTTTGAGTTGGTCAATGTCAACTTGACTCACTGATGTTATAGTCATCGGATGCTACGTCTTTTCGTTTTGTGAAATGCACAATTTTATATTTATATGCATTTAAAGCAAGCTGCCAGTCTCTGAAATCTTATCACGATCTGACTGAACATTTATGCTGCCTCTTTGAAATAGTACTTCATTATACGAGGGTCACTCCAAAAAAAAGCACACTATTTTTGTAAAAATACAGTTTTCATTCTGCATGTGTGAAAGTTTTACAGTGTGTAGATACAGCCTTCCCGCTTGTTTTCAAACTTAGTTCAACCTGTTCCCGTGAGTGGCACCGTCACAGCATGACTTCAAGATGGCTGCTACACTTGACGTTCGTCAGTAGCAACGTGCTGTCATAGAATTCCTGTGGTGTGAAAACGAGACAGTGGGAAACATCCACAAGAGGTTGAAAAAGGTGTATGGAGATGCTGCTGTCGATCGCAGTACAGTTAGTTGCTGGGCAAGCAGGTTACGTGATGAAAGCGGGCACGGCAATATTGACGATTGTCCTCGCAGTGGCAGGCCTCGTATTGCACACACTCCAGACAATGTGCAGAGAGTTAACGAATTGGTGACTGTTGACAGGCGCTTCACAGTGAACGAATTGTCACGCTACGTTGGGACAGGGGAAGGCAATGTTTGCAGAATGCTGAAAGTGTTAGCGCTAAAAAAGTTTTGTGCCAGGTGGGTTCCCAGGGTGTTGACAGTAGCTCACAAAGAAACAAGAAAAACAGTATGCAGCGAACTTTTGGAACATTTTGAGAATGGTGGAGATGAATTTCATGGAAGAATTGCGAAAGGTGATGAAACATGGCTCCATCATTTTTCACCAGTGACGAGAGGCAATCAATGGAGTGGCATCATGCAAGTTCACCCAAGAAAAAAAATTAAAAAACACACCTTCTGTTGGAAAACGTATGGCTACGGTGTTTTTCGATTCCGAAGGACTCTTGCTTGTGGACATCATGCCAAGTGAAACCACCATAAATTCTGATGCATATGTGACGACACTGAAGAAACTTCAAGCTCATCTGAGTCGTGTTCGATCACATCGGCAAAAGCAGGATGTTTTGCTCTTGCACGACAATGCACGGCCACATGTGATTCAAAAAACCAGAAAGCGATCACAAAACTCGGATGGACAACACTGAAACACGGGCCTTACAGTCCTGACCTGGCTCCATGTGACTATCATCTCTTTGGGAAACTGAAAGACTCTCTTCGTGGAATAAAGTTTGAAGACGATGACTCCCTTGTGCACGCTGCCAGACAGTGGCTCCAACAGGTTCGTCCAGAATTTTACCGTGCGGCTATACAGGCGCTGTTTCCAAGGTGGCGTAAGGCAGTTGAGAGGGATGGAAATTATGTGGAGAAATGAAAATATTGTTCCTAAAGTATGTATCCACACAGTAAAACTTTCAGACATGCAGAATAAAAGATGGATTTTTAAAAAATAGTGTGCATTTCTTTTGGAGTGACCCTCGTAGATAACTGGATTATCTACAAAATCTCTAAGGTCACGATTACTTTTTTCTGCAAGCTCACCGATGTAAAAGATGAATAGCAAGGGTCCCAACACACTTTCCCTGGGATACACCCGAAGTTACTTCTACATCTGACAATGACTCTCAATTCAAAAAATGCTGCATCTTCCATACCAGAATGTCATCAATCAAGTCACAAATTTCACTTGCTACCGCACATGATCGAACTTTCATCAGTAAGCGTAGGTGTGATACTGAGTCCAATGCTTCTCGGAACTCAGGAAATGCTGCATCGGCGGGAGCCAAACTCCGCCTAAGGATGTCGAAGGGGTTGCCTAACTCTCAGGCGCTAGAGCGCCCGCTAGGCGGAATTGCAGTTCCTGACAGCAATATTTTTAACGTGCTCAGAAAAAGTCCGTGGGTAGTACCAGCCGAGCTGGGTGATATTAGAAGGGCACTAGTCTCTCACGTGTCAATATCGAACCCTCCCATCATCACGCCGCAAGAGGGCCAGAGAAAAGACGGATAAAAAAAAACCATAAAAACGCTTTATTGCTTCTGATAACGTTCAGATTTCGTCGAGTGATTTTGAATGGCCCTAGTTCAAAAAAATAGTTCAAATGGCTCTGAGCACTATGGGACTTAACAGCTATGGTCATCAGTCTCCTAGAACTTAGAACTACTTAAACCTAACTAACCTAAGGACATCACACAACACCCAGTCATCACGAGGCACAGAAAATCCCTGAAGACGCCGAGAATCGAACCCGGGAAACCGGGCGTGGGAAGCGAGAACGCTACCATACGACCACGAGCTGCGGACTGGCCCTAGTTGTTCCATCCCATATGACAAAGCAAAACTTGCTGTCGTGCTACATTCCAAAGCGGCGAGATCATGTTCAGCTGGATTGTAGGCCATGATGTCGTTAGAGTAGGGATGAATCGCCTAGGATGGGCGTGGGGAGTGTCATCAGTGTCGAACGTTGTCAAGGACGTCGTTCTCATCCCGTGCACCAAAGGAAGGGGTGGTTTATTGACATCCCTTATGCCACCCCTTGAGCTGAGGTGTCTGAAATGTTTTCCTCAGTCACTCATAAGAACACCGCGTGATTTCAACTATGGGTGTCGCGGTTCTTACCTCCATCGCAGAGGAGTCAAATGAAGGGGTGAAATGAGGATAAGAGAGGCTGTGACGATCCTTTCATCGTGTGATACTTCCGCGGTGGCGTTGGGTGGAACTGGGGTGAAATTTGGTGCCAATGTAACATCATTAGCCCGCTTTACAGGTATCATGAAATTCTGAGATGTGATCTTTTCTTCGCATGTGTCAACACCTTGCTTTCTGAAGCATCGCTGAGGCCGAGGGTGGCGTCACTGGTTGCCACTCTATAACAGTGGAATGTTTTAGGTAGTTCTGATCTAAATTTCAATGGGAGATAAATGCGCACTGTATTTCATTCACTACATATGTAATTAATATCATCGTTAATCTTATTTATTCGTATTACTCTAGTCGATTTTCTATGTTCATGTGGCTGGTGCTGTAGTACTTAATCACTTTCACTGAGAATGGCAATGTCATCTCTCCATGAATTTTTATCTCATTTCTCAAACTTTCGTTTATTTCTGCCATCGCTTCTCCGCTGTGCAGCTTGAGCAGTAGGAAAGGAAAACTGTTAACCTTGCCTTGCACCCTTTTTAATCCGACGGCCTATTGGTCTTTCAATGATATTGTCCCATCTTGGCTATTGTATGATACTGGCTTTCCCTGTAGTTCACTCCTATTTTCCTGTTAATTTCGAACATCTTGGATCATTTTATGCTCTCCGCCGCTTTTTGTAGGTCAACGGATCCTACGAGTGTCTCTTGCTTTTTCTTAGGTCTGCCTTGTACTTTCAACGTCAGGTCCCTCTGGTGGCCTTACCTTTCCTAACAGCGAAAGTGATCGTTATCTAACAGCTCCTCAATTTTCTTTTCCATACTTCTGTATATTATTGTTGTCAGCAACTTGAATGAATCCTCTGTTAATCTGACTGTACAATAGGTCTCGCACTTATCTGACTGATATCTGCTGTGAGTGATATCTTTCGTCTAAACCGATGGTGCGTCTGCAGATTCATAGATTATACTAACTAACTTGAAAATTCCTTTGGTTACTAACTCCTCCCCCCCCCCCCCCCGCCCCCTAATGATTTTAGAACATGTGAAGAAATATTATCTGTGATGTCTGCTTTGTTTGGTAGTACGTCACCCCAAACCGTGTGCATTTGATAGCGGTCAGTTAATGAATACCCTACGCTTGGGACACCCCATCTTCGAAGTGGTCTAATCAAGTTCCATCGTGTCAAGAGTGTCTCGTCACTACGTCGACTGTGGAGACACTGCTGTCACCAGGGTCACATTGTAACACAAGATAGGCGGGATGCACGGCAGCAAAACCACTTATCCGTTAAGTGCTTGACAACAGTAACTGCTGAGCAGCCATACCAACCAGAGTCACTTCCTCCCTGCGGCGTGCAGAAGACACCAGCCACCGCTCAAAAGGTGAACTTATGCCTACTGCTCCTAGCAGGACGCAGAAATTAGTACAGGCATGAGAACTCCTCCATTGATGCTCAAAGCGAGTAAAGGGTCGACAGGACTGATGCACCGTGGATACATGCTGATATACTGAGGGTTGGAACTTAAATAGTCGAAACTATTTATTCACAACCAATACAAAAGAGGTACATGCTTGCACCTGTTACTGTCCTTCAAAGTAGTCACCAGCGTTGTGTAGAACTCGTTGCAAAGGATATGGAAGGTGTAATATACCGTTAGCAGAGCCTGTTCTGTTGATGGTGCGAATGGAGCGCTCTGCTGGCTGTCCAATCTCTGGAACAGTTCTGAAACGAATACCACGAAGTCGTTCCTTCATCTTCGAAATCAAATCGAAGTCACTAGGACTTAAGTCCGGGGAGTATGGTGTATAGTGCAGTACTTCCCACCCCCATCGACCGAACAGAGCAGCCACAGCTTGCGCTGTATGCACCCGCGCATTGTCGTGCAAAATGATGGGTGGGCTGCGCAGAAAGTGTTGCTGCTTCTTTCGCTAAGCTGGTCGCAGGTGATGCACCAAAAGCGAACAGTAATACTGTGCATTGACGGTCTGGAGTGGAGGAATGCAATGCGTTAGGATAGCACATCCAGTCGTACACGTGAATCACCATAACTTTTATCATACAGGGGCTCTGACGCACTTTCGATTTTCGCGGCGACCATAATGACGCCATTCCCTGGATTGGCTTTTCAGTTTTGACTCCTACGATGTGATTCAAATGGTTCAAATGGTTCTGAGCACTATGATACTTAAAATCTGAGGTTATCAGTCTCCTAGAACTTATAACTACTTCAACGTAACTAACTTAAGGACATCACACACTTCCATGCCCGAGGCAGGATTCGCACCTGCTGCCGTAGTGGTCGCTCTGTTCCAGACTAAAGCGTTTCTTAATGGGACCAAACAGATGAAAGTCCGACGTTGCAACATCCAGGCTGTATTGTGGATGCTGGAGCACCTAGCACACAAATTTAGCGATTTTCTCACAAACAGGAGCAGCAACATGGGGGCGAGCATTGTCAAGAAGAAGTTTGACAGCGTCAGCATTAATGTTGTGGCGTTCGTCACGAAGGGCACATCGCAAATTAACCAAAGTTTCCATGTAGGCTGCAGCATCCACAGTGGCCCCGTGTTCAGCGAAGTCCACCAGTAACTCACCATGTATATCCCAGAACATTGTCTCAAACACTTTCCTAGCAGATTGAGTCACTTTGGGGAACCAGCATGTTGTCACTCCAACTAGAGGCATGCTTGGTTTCCGGTGTGTAGTGATACACCCACAATTCATCAACCGTGATGATTCCTATCAGAAATTGTTGCCCTTCTGCGGCGTAACGCGTTAAGCGAACCAATCTTGTCATCATTCACTGGCTCTTGTGGTTGTCGGTCAGGTTCCTAAACATTCATCGAGCACTAACGTAACGATATTTCAACGTATCACGAATAGCATGTCCACCGCACCATAGGAAATGTTGAACTGCTGCGAAAAGATTCGCAGTTGCACATGGCGGGCCGGCCGGAGTGGCCGAGCAATCCTAAGCGCTACAGGCTGGAACCGCGCGACCGCTACGGTCGTAGGTTCGAATCCTGCCTCGGGCATGGATGTGTGTGATGTCCTTAGGTTAGTTATGTTTAAGTAGTTCTACATTCTAGGGGACTGATGTTCTCAGAAGTTAAGTCCCATAGTGCTCAGAGCCATTTTTGCACAAGGCGGTCGTTCAAAGCTGCTTCCTCAACGACAATCTGCAGGGTTGCAGCTGGTACCAAGCTTCTGGATCGTGGTGACTCATAAAGTTTCACAGGGCCCTCTTGGAAGAAGTACTCCACGTGGAAATATTGTTGCGGTCCATACAATCATCCCCATACAACCCACGCATGTCCCGGCGAATTTCATTCGGTTTATACCCATTGTTCCACAGATATCGAACTACACTTCACTCCTCCGCTGCTCTTCACAAATAGACGACAGTAACATGCGCGCCATGTTTGTTTCGTAGTTAAGGCTTCTCTCGCTAAAGCAACACATGAAAAAATACCCTATGTAGCTCGAACTTCAAACTATGTAGTCGTGAAATTTCAATATTCCAATTGTGCGTTGCTTTCCGATCCTCCGTCGTACATCTGAATAGAAATCAGTTGATGATGTTCTATGACTGAAACCGGTTGATGCTTAAGGTTTCAATAGAACAGTTGATGGTCAAATATGCATTTCATAAAATTTCAGATGGTATTTGTGTGGAGTGTAGCCACGTATGGAAGTGAAACATGTGCGATAAACAGTTTGGACAAGAAAATGTTCATATGTTCAAATGTGTGTGAATTCCTAACGGACCAAACTGCTGGAGTCACCGCTTCCTAGACTTACACACTACTTAAACTAACTTATGCTTAGAACAACACACACACCCATACCCGAGGGAGGACACGGAACCTCCGGAAGGAGGGGCCGCGCAATCCGTGACATGGCGCCTCAAACCACGCGGTCACTCCGCGCCGCTGACAACAAGAAGATAATAGAAACTGGAGGACTATACCATTGGGATTTAGACCGTTGAATAATGTTGTAATTTACTATGTATTGGAATTCATAGAATGCAGTCTATGTTAGTGTAATCGAGGCTTGCAGAAGACTGGGGAAGGGAGGGGGGCGGGATGCTAGATACTGACAGGTAATGATTGATGTCCAACTCCCTCTGACATGATGCTGGGTTCTCTTAACTCTGAAAATTTCTTTACATTTCAGAATTGTGATATGAAAGGAATTAAATGTCTCAGTTGCTTCAATACGTTATTACTTTCTACATGTTCGCAGAATGCCATTGTCTCGCAAGTGTATATTCAAGTAATGAAATTATGCTTCAGTTGCTGATACAGACTTGAAGTCCACGGTCTTCACGTCCATGTCATTTTTATGTGGATCTGGAAATAGCCTGGATATAATGGCAGTAATCGGAGAAGGATATATCAGCAGCTGAGATGGCCTTTGATTAATTGCTTCAGTACATATTACATTCCCTTTCACTTTCAATCGCATGAGAAAATAACAATGATGACGAAATTCGGCGCCTAATACAACTTTTTATACGCTTGTGACAATAATTTGCTGTTGGAAACTGCAGTTTAATCCTAGGTCAATATTCAATTTTTAAGCGTAGGTTGGAACTTGAGAACCGTTCACAGTCAACAACTTGTATTCAGCTTCTTTTTTTCGACATATTTCTGTTGTTTGTAGGACAGAGATGACGCTCCACTATCAAAAGACCACTACCCTGAGTTGTTATCTTTTTGACAAACAAGCGATATTGGCGGCCGGCGGTGATAATATCTGTGGCAGAACAGTTGGCGCTGCTGTCAGTCTCTTTCCTGTTCATCGATTCAAGGCCCAAAATATTTTTATTGCCGTACAATCTGCACTAATTTAAAATAGTTGCAGTAGTACTTCTCGTTTATATCATATCCCGCTTGGCTTCTGCGTTACAGTGTGTACACTGCTGTCTCTGATCCCGGTTTGCTATCACCTGAGTTTCTAGTTCGTCGATTCGCGAGTGTAATTCCAGGTAACTGGAACGAAGGATCTACAGACGATGACAGCTCATGTTATGGAGTTGACTAAATTGCATTAACTGGTCGCTTTCCACCAATCGATCAGCCACGAGAGCCATTTTATTTACATTCAGAAATAGTCAAAAACTTGGAATATAGAGTGCGAAGTACATTTTCTCCCACATGTTTCCTGCATAACTTCACATGTTTAACAACAGTTTACTTGGTTTTATGTCAGCTCCAGTTCACTAACAATTTTTTTACCTCTTCACTATCCTTGTACACGGTTATTAACCATTCTGTAGGTAATGAATACTTATTTGATTCGTATTGAAAACTAAATCGCCGATGTTTTGAACAAATCGTGACTCTAGTTCAGTTAGCAAATAATTGATTCTCATAGCTCTAGTCGTTACGCCGTGATAAGAAACTGTTCTTCAGGTTCGCAAAGGCAAACAGATCTACTCAAAATGGTAGTAATTTAACACTGGCTTTGACCACTTCAGCTTTACGCAGGCCTGCAGCATTTGTATTGGCGGTATCCATGGTCTTTCATTTTTCAATCATTTCTTCTGGATCACTTCGGACTTTCCACTTCAGGGGAGTTATTCCTCATGTTTAGCTATCTTTGTATACGAAACGCCATTCGCTTGCACAATTTCTTTTATTTCACACCTAACATACAATTGAAGATAAAATCTTCCAGGATGTTGTGCGGCGTTATGTTCAGTTTCTTGTACGCGATCGGCGCTTCGACCCCTCTGCTGACATCTTCTTCAGCGTCCTCGTGTGTTCACGGGTAGCTAAACGTGAGCACAAGAAGATCCTGAAAAACATCACAGCAGAGCGGTCGAAACGTCTGTCGTGTAAAACAAATTGAAGTGACGCTGACTAACGTCCTACTTCTGACTGCCAATGAAGACCACCGCGAAAGTCAGCAAGCTTAACATAACTTATTACTACTGTTTTTCGGTAAAACAAAATGTGGACGAGCTAACAGACAGGGCAGTTTCGTACAATTATACGAAGATATTTTGTAAAAGAAAAAAAACTAACCATACTTATACGAATACTCGAAATAAATACATATTTTTCAGTCACAGTTTTCATTTGTATTTATTTCCACTGCCTATAATTAAACGGGAAGAGTCGTTGATACATTTTGGTTGGAGTGGTGAGGTCTATGCCGCACAAGGAATACGTACCCAGTAGTAGCAATGAAATAGCAATCGTCCAATACCACACTATGCATTTTCTGGGTGTTTAAATATGTGGTTCTAGGTTCCGTTCTCATTCAAGTGTATTATACCCTATCTGCATTCAGCTGACCGTTTTGTAACTACGAGTATTATAATCCCTCGCCAACTTCTGACGAATTTGCCTTAGCGGTGAACCGTCAAAAAGCTAAAATTCTTGTGACAACTCAGTTTTACAATTTATCCATTTGTATAGAGAATATACAACATCACTATGTCACAAATCTGCATATAACAAACTAGTCTGCAGATCAAGTTGACCTTTAATTGACATCATTGTATAAGATGAACAAAAAACTTGATTTCAAAACCCTATCAGTGGTAGGGGAAGAAATTTTCTTTTTTGCGCCGTAAACGAAACTGAATAAAAAATCCTAAATTCGTACTGTTCACTCTTTTCTGCAAGGAAAGGACTAGGACAGAGGGTTTTCTGCAGGCAGGAGACCACTAAAGAAGTCGGCGTATACTGTCCATATTCTATATCTATGATCCGCAAGCCGCCGTATGGTGTATGGCGGATGGTACTTTATGGACCATCGTCACTCTCTACCTCCCCCCCCCTTCCCCCCCCCCCTCCCCCCGCCCTCCTTTTCCTGTTCAGCCCGAATGGAACTTCGGAAGAACAATTGCTGGTCATCCTTTGTGTGACTCCAAATGTCTTTAATCTTACCCTCATGGTCTTTTCACGAGGAATCAATATATTGGTTAACTCTTGTAGTAACGTACGCCCTCGACATTTTAACAGTACACCACAACCACAGGAGCTGGATATGCGGTCATGTCCGTGACGTTACCGTGTTTAGTAAACCAACTTGACACGAAACGTGCCGCTCTTCTTTGGATCTTCTTTATTTCCTCCAGCAGCCATACCTGACAGGCAGTATTGAAGTATCGGTCTAAGGAGTGTTTTGAAAGCTACCCCCATCGTTGGTATACACTTCCTGGCGAGTCTTCCATTGAATTTCAGTCTAGCATCTGCCACTGATACAATTAGCTTTATGTGATCATTCCGCTTTACATCTCTCGATACGCATACTCGATCAGTACTCTGCAGTTCCAGAATTTCAATTCAGTTTCCGAACAGAAAGAATTCTCTGTATACCTCGTATAACAGCATCACCCGCGAACAGTATCATGGAGTATTTAATGTTCTCGGCGAAGTAATTTTTGCATATTGTGAACGGAAATGGGCTCGTAACACTCTCTTGATGTACAGTCGTAGTTAGTTTTACATCTGCTGATGTCTCTCAGTTAAGAATGATGTCTTCTATTTGCCACGAACTCTTTAACCCATTCACAAAGCTAGTATGATATTCCGTGCATCCATATTTTCCCCATAAGGGGACTGCTGAACTGTATCGGGCGTCTTGTGGAAGTCAAGGAACACGGCGTACAAAAATGGCTCTGAGCACTATGAGACTTAACATCTGAAGTCATCAGTCCCCTAGAACTTAGAACTACTTAAACCTAACTAACCTAAGGACATCACTCACATCCATGCCCGACGTAGGATTCGAACCTGCGACCGTAGTGGTCGTGCGGTTCCAGACTGAAGCACCTAGAACAGTTTCGCCCACAGCGGCCGGCGAACACGGCGTACCTAGTCGCTTCTGGGTGTCAAGGATGAATATAGCGAGTTGTATTTGTCTGCGGAATGCCTGTTGATTTCTGCAATGGAGATTTTCGGCCTCAAAGAAGGTCCTAAAACGCGAGCATACAACGCGTTTCAAAGTTCTCCAACAGCCTGTAATCGATGTAGGCCTATAATTGTGTGCGTCTGTTCGACGACTCTTCTTCAAAACGAGAATGTACTGTGATGCATAATCTTGTGTTCTATCCCGTGTGCAAACGACATTGTCGTATACCAAATGTGTGAGCACGTGAAAATGTTCCCCTAGATGTTTCAGAGGAAACCTTCTTTCCAAAGAGTTACAAAAATAACCTCCAAGGAAGGAAATGATGGAAAAATAAAAGTGGAACCTAATATTTAAGTAAGAGATACAGCCAGACTGATCTCATTATTCCAGAGGGTAAATATTATGACACTTGACATTCGTTTACACTTCAGAACAACAATACATGTTCAATCAAAATATGCGGGTAGACTTCCACAAATCAGACAGCACTTAGTGCGTACATTAGACTTTCAATACTCTAATACATAATGAGCTCTTTATTCAGTTATCATTCCACTAATTTTGCGCATCAGTTCGTACGTTTGCTCAAACATATTGTATATGCAAGGCACCCTTGAGGCCAGTGCATTAGTCTTGTGTGCGTAAGGGACTCAAAAGAAGCCAGATGATTATCTGACTGGCGCCAACCGCAACTGTAAGCGCCTTGTCAGTGGACGAATACATTTCTGGGTTGAATGGCGGTATATTTTAGTTTCACCTCCACGAATTTAGGATTGGTGTCTCACTATCTGTCTCGCGTGTGTTGTCAGCTATCTCGAAGTGGTGATGAAATTTCTCTCACACTCTGAAAGTCTGAATCGTGTCAATGTAGATGATAAAATGAAGATTTTTATGCATTGTTTTTCTCATATTCACGAGTGTCACAAATAAACACAAGGCATCAACGCTTCTTGGAAGGAATATGATGTGCACTAATTAAAAATCAGTTACGTTACAAATACCGCACATTTGATATTTATTACATCATTATTAGGTTTGCGGATTATATAGTTGGCAGATTATTTGTGCAATATTCAGCGATTGTTGCAAAATATGAAACAAAGCCTGAAGTAATCTGTTGTACTTCGAACGAATATCTTCGTTCAGTATACACTTTTAGGCAAGTGAGTCACGTTTTACCACCGGAATATCATGGGGGGGGGGGGGGGGGGATGTGTTCTAATCCTATTGTCCGATCTCCTAGAAATGTTTTTTTAAGATAAATACGGGGACTCTAATCTTGTAACATGTTCGCAGCCGATTTTCTGTCTATATGTTTGCCTACTAAGACAAGAAGAGAACATGATTCTGAAATGTCGTGTTACCGAAGAATGCTAAAGACTATGTAGGTAGATCGCGTAACAAAATGGAGGTACTAAATAAAACTGTGGAGGACAGAAATTTGTGGCACAACTTGACTGAAAGAAGCGATCGATTGATAGGACACATTTTGAGATGTGAAAAATCGCCACTTTAGCAATTTATTACAGTTTAGCGACATATTAGCGTGAGTGGTGGTGGTTAATATTGTAAAGGGAGACAAAAAGGCGACTACGGTAAGCAAATTAACGTGGATGTAGGTTGCAGTAATTATTCGGCGATGAAGTGTAGCATAAAAACGATGATTTCCAACCCTTTGTTTCCGCTAACTAACTCGTAACAGTGGGTTCTTAAACGTAGCATTTAGGGTATTTTAAGTACTCTAAATAGCAATTTCTGGTAAAAACATGACTCTGAATTTTTGTATTTCGGTTGTTCCTACAATATTGTGTCAACGTTAACCCTGATAATCGGAAGTTTGCAGTATAATTAAATGGTTATAGATTTCACCATCAGAAATAAGTTCACATAAAATGGAAATAATTGGTACTAATTACTATCTGACGACAAACTTCCGCATATGTGAGTTTGCTGGAAGGGTAGGACTGCAGTTTCAAAAGTTTTGATGTATCATCGCTTCTCTTGTCTTTTGCGCGCGATATGGCAAGATGGATAATTTGCTAAAGTGAAGTAACGGACTAGAGTCTTAAAACATTATAATTTCACTTAAAACCTGACGTTCAAAAGGCACTGTTTTTAGAAAATTAAAACACTGTTGCCCACCGCACTTGCAGTTATTAATGCGAAAAGCTTAACCTGTTCAAACTGGCTAAAACAAAAAAGCCTCACTTACGTATAAAAAGTTTGAAAGGAAAATAAAATCTTCCTGCATAGTCACAATGTTCAAATGTGTGTGAAATCTTATGCGACTTAACTGCTAATGTCATCAGTCCCTAAGCTTACAGACTACTTAACCTAAATTATCCTAAGGACAAACACACACACCCATGACTGCAGCGCCCTAGACCGTTCGGCTAATCCCGCGCGGCTGCATTGTCAGTTTCATCTGCGCGTCGGGCAATCTCGTGACACTCCAGATATCTCTAGAATACCACCAGCTAGATAAGAGGTGAGTTTCGACCGACTGTTACCTTGACGGATATCAGATGTTTTGTTATTCCTCTACAAATGGCGTCGCTCGTGACTATACGAGGTTACTGTTTCATAACATCACAGTCTATTAAACACAGTGAGGCATGTCAAACGGGTCATCAGAACAGCACAGACACTTTCAATTATAGACAAAATGTCTAGGAAGGCAATAATTACTGGCGGTGGACGGCCGTATTATTGGATATTCCTGTATGTTTGTAAATGGACCGAGGAGATGCGGCAGTCAGATCAATTGTGTTAAATGCAACGAAGTCTTTTTTTACTAATACTCTCTCAGTAGCGCCTTTGCTGTGGCTGCTTAAATGGAAATGAAAGAAAGGAGAAAACACGCGTTTCTAATATGTACGAGAATTTCATATACGCTCTAATCTCCTTCTCTCCCGTGTCTTCGTCTATCTCCCCTTCTCCCTTTCTTTGTCCATCTCCTCCTCCTCCCCCTTTCTCCACCTTCTCCTCCCCTCCCCCCCCCCTCTCTCTCTCTCTCTCTCTCTCTCATGATCTCCTCCTGCCCCCTCTCCTACCCCTATTTCAGTTCACCACCTTCTCCCCCACCTTCCTCTGTCCATCTTCTCTTACCCCCCTCCCCCTCTCTCTCTCTCTCTCTCTCTCTCTCTCTCTCTCTCTCTCTCTCTCTCTCTCTCACCCTCTCTCTCTCTCTCTCTCTCTCTCTCTCTCTCTCTCTCTCTCTGTCCCTATCCTCCTTCCTGTTTTCTAAGTCCATTTCCTGCTCCCCCCCCCTCTCTGTCCGCCTTCTCTTCTCCCCTCCCTCTGACCTTAGCCTTTTTTGTTGCAATAGTAAGTTCACATTCTGTCACAGTAGTACTGTAATCATAAAACAATAATACATAAATACAACTATCCTATTTACTAACAGTCTTTCACTATTGTTTATTTTATACATATGTTAAAAAGTTTATGGTCCATATGTGTCTAAACGTTTATTACTGTAATATGTAAAAATTTGAACTGAATCAGAAAGGTATATTTTAAGATTTCTGGAAACAATATTTTCCCGTGGAATGAATCTACAAAAATTTGGTATCTGAAACGATCAGCAGAGAAAATATAAGAGAAACACATCAATGCAGTGGATAATGTAGATCAGGCTTGGAAGAAAATCAAAGAAAGTATCCAAGCAGCAGCTCAAGAAGCATTAGGTTCACGAGTTATAAAGCAAGATAGGAAATACAAACACAAGATCCTGTTTCGCTAGGAGATTAAAGAAATGTGTAAAAAAGAAACAGGCACGCCTATTTCAAATATAAAACACTAAAAACTCAAGAGTCCATCGTTTTAAACAGGAGCACTGGGAAACCTTTTCTAAGCATTTAGAACATCACTTCTGTAGGTTTCAGAAACAAATTTCGAGAATGATACGATAGCAGAGGAAAGAATTAAATAAAATTTTGAAAGTGAACTACATAAATGAGGAATCATGGGTTAAATATTTAACAGAGTTGTATAGACGTAAAAAATCACCAGAAAATGAAGAGAGATCAGTATGCAACTACACTCCTGGAAATTGAAATAAGAACACCGTGAATTCATTGTCCCAGGAAGGGGAAACTTTATTGACACATTCCTGGGGTCAGATACATCACATGATCACATTGACAGAACCACAGGCACATAGACACAGGCAACAGAGCATGCACAATGTCGGCACTAGTACAGTGTATATCCACCTTTCGCAGCAATGCAGGCTGCTATTCTCCCATGGAGACGATCGTAGAGATGCTGGATGTAGTCCTGTGGAACGGCTTGCCATGCCATTCCCACCTGGCGCCTTAGTTGGACCAGCGTTCGTGCTGGACGTGCATACCGCGTGAGACGACGCTTCATCCAGTCCCAAACATGCTCAATGGGGGACAGATCCGGAGATCTTGCTGGCCAGGGTAGTTGACTTACACCTTCTACAGCACGTTGGGTGGCACGGGATACATGCGGACGTGCATTGTCCTGTTGGAACAGCAAGTTCCCTTGCCGGTCTAGGAATGGTAGAACGATGGGTTCGATGACGGTTTGGATGTACCGTGTACTATTCAGTGTCCCCTCGACGATCACCAGAGGTGTACGGCCAGTGTAGGAGATCGCTCCCCACACCATGATGCCGGGTGTTGGCCCTGTGAGCCTCGGTCGTATGCAGTCCTGATTGTGGCGCTCACCTGCACGGCGCCAAACACGCATACGACCATCATTGGCACCAAGGCAGAAGCGACTCTCATCGCTGAAGACGACACGTCTCCATTCGTCCCTCCATTCACGCCTGTCGCGACACCACTGGAGGTGGGCTGCACGATGCTGGGGCGTGAGTGGAAGACGGCCTAACGGTGTGCGGGACCGTAGTCCAGCTTCATGGAGACGGTTGCGAATGGTCCTCGCCGATACCCCAGGAGCAACAGTGTCCCTAATTTGCTGGGAAGTGGCGGTGCGGTCCCCTACGGCACTGCGTAGGATCCTACGGTCTTGGCGTGCATCCGTGCGTCGCTGCGGTCCGGTCCCAGGTCGACGGGCACGTGCACCTTCCGCCGACCACTGGCGACAACATCGATGTACTGTGGAGACCTCACGCCCCACGTGTTGAGCAATTCGGCGGTACGTCCACCCGGCCTCCCGCATGCCCACTATACGCCCTCGCTCAAAGTCCGTCAACTGCACATACGGTTCACGTCCACGCTGTCGCGGCATGCTACCAGTGTTAGACTGCGATGGAGCTCCGTATGCCACGGCAAACTGGCTGACACTGACGGCGGCGGTGCACAAATGCTGCGCAGCTAGCGCCATTCGACGGCCAACACCGCGGTTCCTGGTGTGTCCGCTGTGCCGTGCGTGTGATCACTGCTTGTACAGCCCTCTCGCAGTGTCCGGAGCAAGTATGGTGGGTCTAACACACCGGTGTCAATGTGTTCTTTTTTCCATTTCCAGGAGTGTAAATGATGACGTGAAACTCACATGCAGAGGTAAAAGAAGCAGTAAGTCGGTTAAAAAATAGGAAGTCGCCAGGGAAAGATAGGATTCCCAATGAACTGCTGAAGTATGGAAAATATCCACTGACTGAACAGTTAACCAAGTTGATTAACAATGTTATAGCTGGTAGTAAAATTACAAACGATTGTAGAACAAGCATTATAATACTCACGTACGAAAAAGGAAATAAGAAGAACCCATTCAACTACAAAGGGATAAATCTACCGAGTTCAGTTCTTAAACCCATAACAAAAGTAAAAGGAAGTAAAATAAAAAGCATTACAACCCTTGCAGAGTAGCAGTATGGTTTTAGATCGGGTATATCATACACAGATGCAATATTTGTTCTTAGACAGGTTGTAGAGAAGTCTCTTGAATACAACAGACCAGCTTATCTCTGGTATATTGATTTACAGAACGCTTTCAATAGGATTCAATTAAAAGATATTTGAAACATTCTATAATTGGGCTATACCTAGGAACTCAATAAAAACAGCTGAAGACGTTTATTCCAGCTATGCCCAGGCGAGAATTGGTTTCAGGTTAACTAGGTGCAGCGCAATCAATAGTGGTACTAGATAAGGTGACCTTTTAAACCCGCTATTTTTTAATATAGTCGTAGGCGAGGTGACAAACAAAGTATTGGCTGGTAGTGGTTATAGAATAGGCGATGAATAAATAAGAATTGTTTGTTACGCTGACGATGCAGTTCTTCCGGAAAGCAATGAAGATACACTGCAGAAACTTTTGCACATATTTAACGTCGTAGCCAAAAACATACATATGGTCATATCTTCTCAAAAAACCAAATCTATGTCGACCTCTGTGGAACGAATTAGGTGCAAACTGGAAGTGGATCAAAATGATTCAAATGGCTCTGAGCACTATGGGACTTAACTTATGAGGTCCCCTAGAACTTATAACTACTTAAACCTAACTAACCTAAGGACATCATCATACACATCCATGCCCGAGGCAGGATTCGAACCTGCGACCGTAGCAGTCACGCGGTTCCAGACTGTAGCGCCTAGAACCGCTCAGCCACTCCGGGAAGTGGATCGAAAAGATATTCAGTATCTTGGTATTGAATTCTCCAGCAGTAGAAACGTCGAAATGGAAGTTAGGGAACATGCAGTAAAGGGAAACAAAGTGGTAGGGCATTTAAATCATACTATTTGGGAAAACAAAGATATAGGGAAAGATGCAAAGGCAAGAATGACATAGACTGCTGTAGGCAAAGATCGTTATACTTTCCTTTCCAGTCTTGAGCCGTTTCCTTATGCCATTCGTTCCCAACATTGCATTCCTCACTTCTGTGGCGCCCTCAATGTCGACGACGTATTTTTCTTATCTTACTGCCTTGACCGAATATTGACGTGGCCCTGTTACTTTTTTTTTCTTTTTCGTGAGTCTTTTTTTAATGAAAATGAGGGAACATCTAACCAAGTGGCTCTCTTTCTAGTCCTCATAGATTTTGCGAATAGTAACGTTATCGCTGAAGAAACTCTTTAGATAAATGCTGAAGAACTGCCAGAAGAGAAACTGTGCTAACACGTTTCTTACGATTCAGAGCACTGTGTGGATCAGAGACGAGAACTGAAAGTTGTGGTTTCGTTGTGATTTTAACTTTTCTCTGGTTACTGGTACCAGTTGTTCTATTATTTTATTTTCTCATGTTTGCCGTGTCGGCTGAATCATCTCTGCAATATATTTAGTTCGCAGAACGCTGATTAAATAATCAAAACTATGAAACGTCCCCTTAGAAAAATTTATACAAGACTGTGCTTAAACTGAAACACAATATTTTTTAGCGCAACGCAATCTGACTTTCAAAAATCCCTACAAAAGAGTGGCCCTGACTAACATTAACCTATACCTTTCACAAATCACTTACCTCACAAAAATCTTCGTTACTCGAACTACTGCAATACAGCGAGCGCCACTACTGCCAGCTAAATAAAAGATTCAAACTACGGAAGGCACTAACTACTGATAGGTATAGTTAGCAAATGAAAGATTTTAATAGAGAACAAACAGTGTATTTACCTTAATAGTCAAAATATATATGGTAGTTCATGACATCCAGTCTTACAAATTA
Organism: Schistocerca gregaria; assembly: GCF_023897955.1. Classification (NCBI taxonomy): domain Eukaryota; kingdom Metazoa; phylum Arthropoda; class Insecta; order Orthoptera; family Acrididae; genus Schistocerca; species Schistocerca gregaria. The sequence continues at coordinate 377,484,041 of NC_064924.1, forward strand.
CAAAACTCCGCCATCTCTCTCCCCACGTCCACCACTGTTGGCGGCTCACCTCCAACTGCGCAACGCTACGCGCTGTTAGCATCCAGCTGCCGCTGCCCAACACTACAATGGCAGACAACAATGCAAACCAGCCACAGACTGCACATAGCACAGCCAGTGATTTTCTTACAGAGCGCTACGTGGCGTTACCAATAAGAAAACGTAAACAGCCTACTTACAAAACATATAAGTTAAAGGTTTGTGACAAAAATTACTTATCAGAAATACAATATAGCAACAGGATTTAAACCAGGGTCTAGTTTCCTGTGAAGCCACAATCAGATTTTTCAAATTAGGTCTGTCATACTTGTTGTTTTTGTTGGGATGGTATTGATAATGGAACCCGCAAAAAATCTGCAACTACTCTATAGAAGGTTAGAGGCACGTTATACGAATGCATGAGGTATTTCTGCTAGTTTCTTTACACTTGTCGTTTCGTGGTCTTGCGAAGTAAGTGAGCTGGTGTAGAACTTGGTTATTTTCAGCCAACTATATCAGTAGATGGGGAGTGGAGCAGAGGGGGTTCCCAACTGGGAATATTTTTGGTGGGGTTTTCCATTTCCAGCTTTCGCCTGACGAGCAAGGAAAACCTCCTGAAAACCTTTATCTGAACAGAAGAATTGGTCCTACTTTTAATTTGCATCACTGCTTTCGTGGTTGTATTATATTTCCTTAAGATTTACTCAATGAATCTCAGCCCGGCATCTGCTTTTCCTATAGTCAGTTTTATGTGTTCACGCCATGTTGGACCGCATCGGACTTCTAAGCACCTTTCGCTTGTTACTTTTTTCTATTGATACATCGAAAATATTAATCGAACATTAAGTGATCTCTTCGCTTGTTTATGCCGAATGCATTGCATTTGTTTACAACCATGGTCATCTGCACGAATCGTTGATCCTCTTCAATCTCCTGCACTTTGCTACCGTCTTCCGATCTTGCAGGCTTCCTATAGCCCATGGAGCTTCCACTAGATCGTTGATATACTCTAAGGCAAAAAAGGAAAAGACACACCACGAAGGAATTATTCAAAATGGTCGAAAATCGGTAGATGTGGTATACATGACAAACAAATCATTACGATTTCAGAAAAACTGGATGGTTTATTCGAGAGAAAGATCTACACAAACTGAGGAAGTCAATGACGCGTTGGTCCACCTCTGACCCTAAAGCAAGCAGTTATTCTGCTTGGCAATGATTGATAAAGTCGTTGGACTTCCTCCTGAGGACATTGTGTCAAGTTGTGTCCAATCGGGGCGTTAAATAATCAAATTACCGAGTTGGTCGGAGGGACCTGCCCTTAATGCACTAAACGTTCTCAACTGGGGAGAGATCGGCGACCTTTCTGACCAAGGTGGGAGCTTTGGAAGGACGAAGACAAACAGTGTGCAGGCGATCGTTATCTTGCTGAAATGTAAGTCCAGGATGGCTGCAATGAAAGCAAAAAACGGAGAGCAGAACATCGTCGACGTACCGCTGTGCTGTAAGGATGCTACTGGTGACAACCAAAGGGATCCTGCTGTGATCATCACTCCTGGGTTGTCAGGCCGTATGGCGGCCGACAGTCAGGTTGGTATTCCACTGCTGGCCGGAGCGTCTCCAGACGTGTGTTTGCTGGTCAGCGGGGCTCATTTTGGAGCGGGACTCATCACTGAAGGCAATTTTGCTCCATTAAATGAGATTCCAGACCGAATACGTGTACGGAGACGCACCCATATGACCCATATAGTCGAGGAACACTGCAGTAGCCTGAACGCCCTTGTCTCTGGCGCCCTTGATTCGTAGACAAAGAGAGCGAGATGTGTTGCGCAAGATCTCTACTAATGGAAAAGCATTTTGATTTTTATAGAGAGGGTTTTCGTTCTCCAAGAACGTCATGAAGAGTAATAACAATCTTTTGTGTCTTTAATACTCCTTCCCTTTTTTAACTTCGCCGTTATGTGGTGGAACCTCAATGCCAGTTTGGGCCCACTCTTAACATCTCACATGATTGCCCTGATACCATCAATGATATTTTATTGCTACCACTTGCTTCGGCTGGTGCACGTCTTTTAAGCCGAAGCCGTTAATGGCTATCATACATTTCGCAATTTGTGTGTGAAGATGCCCAAAACCGGTCATAGGAATTTAAAAAAATCTGATCTTGACTTTGTTTATAACATAAGTGACGACACAACGCCGCCTGTCTATAAATTGTATTAGGTTATGTCCGTACATATTATTCAGTTACGCAATAGCATAAATGTTCCGCAAAATAATTTTGTTATTACGGCTTCTTCGAGAAGCCATGTTCGGTGCTTTTCGTTGAAAACGGTCACATGGAATTCTACACCACCATATGTTTTTTACGGGTTACTGCCAAAGGAAATATTTTCCATATTCGATTAAGTGTTCTTTATCGACAGCAGTTAAGAAAACGGCGACTGAATTCAAACGTGACTGCAATTTGATGTCATTATATTGGGTCTACCTGTTCATCCCATAATTTAATCCGCAACAAAAAAAGTGGATCGGAATCAGTACCCTTGCACCAATGAAAATGCGATTGAGCTTAACCACCGGAAATGTTACGATCAATGTTCATTGGGACACAGAAGAGATTCTTTTTCTTGAGGATCCTGCCTGAGGTAAAAGGATAAAAGGTGGATACTTTGCAAGCCATTTAGTGAAAATAGGTGAATTTTTGCAACGGTAGAGACCCAAATGCAAAAAGCAAAAGATAATTTTTCAGCAGTACAGTGAACGGTGATTTGGTAATGTGAAAAGACTGAAGGATTGTATGAACGAACTGTTCCACTCTATGCGATATGTTTTGCACCCAGTAAAATATCTAAGTGAAGAGGGTAAGGCAGACGTAGATGGATTTTCTGCGATTTTCCAAAGTCATGGAGGTATGAAGCCTACTCCCTGTTCAAACGTTTCACCAATTACATCGACGAAGGGCGGTGTGACCGAGCGGTTCTAGGCCCTTCAGCCCGGAACCGCGCGACTGCTACGGTCGCAGGTTCGAATCCTGCCTCGGGCATGGATTTGTGTGATGTCCTTTGTTTAGTTAGGTTTAAGTAGTTGAAGATCTAGGGGACTGATGACTTCAGACATAGTGCCATTTGAACCGTTTGAAGTACATCGACCTGAAAGAGGAGTACACTTTTTACCTAAGAAACACAATCTTTTATTGTCAGAATAAGACTTTCTGATCACGTTGTTCTTCTCCAGAATTTCAGCTCTTAGCTAGAGTAACAATAGTTTTGTATACTTTATATGCTACTGCTGGAAGTCTCACCCTCACACATGGACCCTGCATCATAGCAAATTTTCTCCTGCCAATTTTGTGTAAAATTTGATACTAGCTACTCGTTTGTAGCATGTCATTGCATTGCTGATATGCAGTTCATTGCCCATTAAAGTAATAAGAGCGGCGTAAAAATTTGTTACTGGTGGGTTCGTCATGTTTAATATCAAAATCTGAACGATTTCATGCTTTGAAAAAGTGGTTGTTAATGCACGGTACTTCCAATTTGATCGCACTGAAAGCAGGAAGAGGCACCGTCATCGCTGTAAACGAGTGCTAAGTGCTGTGCTGCGAGGCCAGACCCTGTCTGAAGTTACGTGAAGACCTCCCACTGGGCTGTACTGTCAGTGTTGACAGACAAGGTCGCGCCAAGGTGTGCGTTGCGCCAACATTGGCAGCCACGTGCTGCCGCCACGTTCGTGCCTCAGAACTCGAGATGAAGGATGACCAGAGTTAACGGTCCGTCTACGACGTAGTCACTACAGACGAAGCACAAGCTGGGATTGAATGGGGAGGAGGTGCGGAAGGAAACGGGCCACGTGGTTTCCAAGGGAACAATCTAGGCATCTGCCCTATACAATTTAGGGAGGCCAGAGGAAACGGAAATCTGGTTGGCCGTACGGGGTTTCGAACTGGCGTTATCCCAAAAGCGAAACGAGCATCCTGCCATTGCACCACCTCAGCCCAAGACGAGTGGCATTCACCGGTGCTATTCTTCACCCATGTGTAGAATCAGTAAAAGATAAGTCAGCTTTGCTGAAAGATTGGCTTGGGCTTCAGTCGCAAATGAGCCCATCAACAGTCATAAATGCTATTTTATTGATTCAGAATGAGTAAATCCAGTTTATTTATTCAAGCAGTACTATAATGAAGAGAAGTGAAAGGGTTGCCATTTCCTACCAGATAGGACAAATCCTTTCTTCTTTGAGCAGTGATTGCTGGATACTAACGTCATACATACCTTAGCGGTCTTTGCTAGCAAATAGAAGGAGCAGAAGTCTGATGCATTGTCGGGGACGAAAATATGGCTTAGCCGTCTAAAAACCAGAAGAGCTAGTCCGCAGTACATACATAGTTTTATTTTTTGAATGGAGCTGTGTCAGTATACAGTAATTTAGCAATACAATAGAAGTACCTCCACTCCAATCGTGACTCCGAAAAATCGTGAATTTGCACACTAAGAACACATTACGAATAACTGCATATCATCGTATACAGTTTCTTCGCAAGCCAAGAGAGTACGAAATCTCTGGTCCGTCTTATTCGCCGCAAGCAAATAAACCTTCCAGTTAGCCCCCAAACATCACTCCAATGCCAAGATTTTTACTCTCCGCCTCATAATCATCCAAATCAGCAACAGAGTTATATTCAACTATTCAAATCTCCCGTATCCAGGGCGCAAACAGCTGCAAGTACCCAGTTTTCACACTTTCACTTTTTATGTCACTGTCTACCTAGCAGTTATGTTCTGTACAGAGTTGCAAGTAAAATGTGATTCGAGAATTTTCGTAAAAACAGATTCCACCAAGACGATTGTGCTCCGATAATATTTAAATTGATTTTCCGAATTTTGTTACACTCAGTTAAGAAATTCATGTCACATGTAATCACAAACACTGAATAGTTAATCTAAAAAAAAGGTACTTTAGACGAACAATAGCAAAAGTGACTGTGAATGACTTGTGGAAGACTGTTCACGAAAGCAAGGATGCTCCAAGAATGAATACAGTCCAAGATGCTTCCCGATTCATGCTGCAGAAGTGACAAATGTGAGGTTCTTCGATTTATCAGCTGGACATGTTTACGGATCGTAACAATAAACACTAGACACTAGACTTCAGGCAAACAGAGAGGCTGATACTCTCTTGAACAATAGTAAGAGGCGACTGGCGCAGTTCTCCGTTTAGTACTGCACACGAGGCGCTTAACTATAAGTTGAAGTAACAAGAGCTCTCCAAGCGCTGTAGAAATATTTCTTTCCGCGTTTTATCTAGATCAAGCAAGATTAAAGTCAACACCGTCGAAGCTGCCTCGTAATCCTTGTGTAGCACTAAGCACAGTCCCGCGGAATATGCCTGCTGCTGTAAAGGCAGAATATGCCACCGAAATGCCTTCAGCGAAGACACAGTACCTATAAGACGATTATCAAAATGACACCAACACCAGTGTGAGTGTAATTAAGACAGCGTGGGATCATGTTTAGTGCACTGAAGAGAAACTATTCGTAGTTGAAAGGATGAGTAAAATCCATGTATTGTTTGTGAATGTATTTAGTAACGCCAGTGATGAGGGGAAAGAAAATCTGCACTAGTAAGATTGCAAATTCTTGATAACGTTAAATTCTATATAAAGGACAGTCCAGAGGAGGTATAGAAATTTATCAAAATTTCAGAAGACGTCTCAATTAATCGAGACTTATAATAGACGAGAGAGACTTGTTTATCTAACAATCCTCACACAACAGCATCAAACCGTCACTTCCAATGCACATATTTTTGGTAATAACTAGTCATTTGAAAGAAACACTAGTGCATCTAGGATACTTTGAAGTTCGGGTATTAACCTAAACTCCATCCGAACGAGTCTCGGAAGGCCCAACTGCGGTCGATGGGCGTCACCGGATGCGAATATGTGGTTAGCATACTGCTCTCCTGACGTGACCGGAGCAGTTCGGGTACATGACATAACAAATATGTATCATACATAAACTATACCTTTTGTTGGAAACAAAATGAAGCGCGACTCGCCGCTCCAGTCCACATTGCTAAGAGTTGCCATGTTTTACATCCATATAATGCTTTCTTTGTGATAATAAAAGGCTCTGAGATTGTTCCAGTCAGCGAAACTTCATTTTGTGCATTTCGAATATGAGTTTGATTACATTTGAGAAACTGATTCATTTAAGACCTCTCTTGCGAACCATATGGGTTACGGTTTTTTGCGACGAATACTTTAAACGTCTACATCTACATACATACTCCGTAATCCACCATACGGTGCGTGGCGGAGGGTACCTCGTACCACAACTAGCATCTTCTCTCCCTGTTCCACTCCCAGATGGTTCAAATGGCTCTGAGCACTATGGGACTTAACATCTGAGGTCATCAGTCCCCTAGAACTTAGATTTAAACCTAACTAACCCAAGGACATCACACACACCCATGCCCGAGGCAGGATTCGAACCTGCGACCGTAGCGGTCGCACGGTTACAGACTGAAGCGCCTAGAACCGCTAGTCCACAACGGCCGGCTCTCAAACAGAACGAGGGAAAAATGACTGCCTGTATGCCTCTGTGCGACCCCTAATCTTTCTTATCTTTGTGGTCTTTCCGCGAAATATAAGTTGGCAGCAGTAAAATTGTACTACAGTCAGACTCAAATGCTGGTTCTCTAAATTCCCTCAGTAGCAGCTCACGAAAAGAACGCCTGCTTTCCTCCAGAGACTCCCACCCGAGTTCCTGAAGCATTTCCGTGACACTCGCGCGATGATCAAATCTACCAGTAACAAATCTAGCAGCCCGCCTCTGAATTGCTTCTACGTCCTTCCTCAATTCGACCTGATAGGGATCCCAAACGCTCGAGCAGCACTCAAGGATAGATCGTATTAGTGTTTTATAAGCGGTTTCCTTTACAGATGAACCATATCTTCCCAAAATTTTATCAATGAACCGAAGACGACTATCCGCCTTCCTCACAACTGCCATTACATGATTGTCCACTTCATACCGCTCTGCAATGTTACGCCCAAATATTTAATCGACGTGACTGTGTCAAGCGCTACACTACTAATGGAGTATTCAAACATTACAGGATTCTTTTTCCTATTCATCTGCATTAATGTACATTTATCTATATTGAGAGTTAGCTCCCATTCCTTACACCAATCACAAATCCTGTCCAAGTCATCTTGTATCCTCATACAGTCACTCAACGACGACACCTTCCCGTACACCACAACATCATCAGCAAAGATCATTTATGTACATAGAAAACAACAGCGGACCTACCACACTTCCCTGGGGCACTCCAGATGATACCCTCACCTCCGATGAACACTCACCATCGAGGACAACGTACTGGATTCTATTACTTAAGAAGTCTTCGAGCCACTCACATTTTTGGGAACCAATCCCATATGCTCGTACCTTAGTTAGGAGTCTGCAGTGGGGCACCGAGTCAAACGCTTTCCAGAAGTCAAGGAATATGGCATCCGTCTGATACGCTTCATCCATGGTTCGTAAGATATGTAAAAAAAGGGAGAGTTGCTTTTCACAGGAGCGATGCTTTCTAAAGCCGTGCTGTTCCATGGACAGCATATGTTCAAGAATCCTGCACCAAACCGATGTTAAGGATATTGGTCTGTAATTTTGAGGATCCGTCCTTCTACCCTTCTTCCATACAGGCGACACCTGCGCATTTTCCAGTCGCTCGGGACTTTACGTTGGGCAAGAGATTCGCGATAAATGCAAGCTAAATAAGGAGCCGATGCAGTAGAGCACTCTCTGTAAAACCGAATTGGAATCCCATCAGGACCTGGCGATTCATTTATTTTCAACCCATTCAGCTGCTTCACAACCACAGGGATGTCTATCACTGTGTCCTCCATACGGGAATCTGTACGAGACTCGAACGGCGGTGTGTTTGTGCGATCCTCCTGCGTGAAAGATTTCTCAAATGCTAAATTTAAAATTTCAGCTTTCGTTTTGCTGTCTTCCGTTGCCAGGCCAGATTGATCAGTGAGTGACTGGATGGGAAGCCTTCGACCCGCTTACCGATTTTACGTAAGATCAGAATTTCCTTGGGTTTTCAGCAAGATCTTTTGCTAAGGTATGACGGTGGTAGTGGTTGTATGCTTCGCACATCGCTCTTTTTAAAGCAGCACGAATCTCTACCAGCTTTTGCCTGTCTCATTCTCCCGATCTTTCTTGTACCGCGAGTGCAACTGTCTTTGCTTCCTGAGCATTCTCCGAATTGCGCTGTTAAGCCACGTCCGTAACGCACTTTTTCGGCACATACTTCTCCAATGCGTGATTTAAAATGTGTTTAAAATTTGCCCATAGTTCTTTCACGCCCATCGTACCGGAAGTAAATGAAGTCTATTCATTTAATAAGTGGGATGCTAACAATTGATTATTTGCTCTTTCTAGTAAGTATACTCTCCTAGCCTTCTTGACCGACTTTTTAACTTTCGTAACCATAGTCATAATGACAACACCATGATCACTAATCCCTGTCTCAACGCTGACATCGTCGATGAAGTCTGGTCTGTTCATGGCTACCAGATCTAAAATACACTCCTGGAAATGGAAAAAGGAACACATTGACACCAGTGTGTCAGACCCACCATACTTGCTCCGGACACTGCGAGAGGGCTGTACAAACAATGATCACACGCACGGCACAGCGGACACACCAGGAACCGCGGTGTTGGCCGTCGAATGGCACTAGCTGCGCAGCATTTGTGCACCGCCGCCGTCAGTGTCAGCCAGTTTGCCGTGGCATAAGGAGCTCCATCGCAGTCTTTAACACTGGTAGCATGCCGCGACAGCGTGGACGTGAACCGTATGTGCAGTTGACGGACTTTGAGCGAGGGCGTATAGTGGGCATGCGGGAGGCCGGGTGGACGTACCGCCGAATTGCTCAACACGTGGGGCGTGAGGTCTCCACAGTACATCGATGTTGTCGCCAGTGGTCGGGGGAAGGTGCACGTGCCCGTTGACCTGGGACCGGACCGCAGCGACGCACGGATGCACGCCAAGACCGTAGGATCCTACGCAGTGCCGTAGGGGACCGCACCGCCACTTCCCAGCAAATTAGGGACACTGTTGCTCCTGGGGTTCGCAACCGTCTCCATGAAGCTGGGCTACGGTCCCGCACACCGTTAGGCCGTCTTCCGCTCACGCCCCAACATCGTGCAGCCCTCCTCCAGTGGTGTCGCGAGAATGGAGGGACGAATGAAAACGTGTCGTCTTCAGCGATGAGAGTCGCTTCTGCCTTGGTGCCAATGTTGGTCGTATGCGTGTTTGGCGCCGTGCAGGTGAGCGCCACAATCAGGACTGCATACGACCAAGGCACACAGGGCCAACACCCGGCATCATGGTGTGGGGAGCGATCTCCTACACTGGCCGTACACCTCTGGTGATCGTCGAGGGTACACTGAATAGTGCACGGTACATCCAAACCCTCATCGAACCCATCGTTCTACCATTCGTAGACCGGCAAGGGAACTTGCTGTTCCAACAGGACAATGCACGTCCGCATGTATCCCGTGCCACCCAACGTGCTCTAGAAGGTGTAAGTCAACTACCCTGGCCAGTAAGATCTCCGGATCTGTCCCCCATTGAGCATGTTTGGGACTGGATGAAGCGTCGTCTCACGCGGTCTGCACGTCCAGCACGAACGCTGGTCCAACTGAGGCACCAGGTGGAAATGGCATGGCAAGCCGTTCCATAGGACTACATCCAGCATCTCTACTATCGTCTCCATGGGAGAATAGCAGCCTGCATTGCTGCGAAAGGTGGATATACACTGTACTAGTGCCGACATTGTGCATGCTCTGTTGCCTGTGTCTATGTGCCTGTGGTTGTGTCAGTGTGATCATGTGATGTATCTGACCCCAGGAATGTGTCAATAAAGTTTCCCCTTCCTGGGACAATAAATTCACGGTGTTCTTATTTCAATTTCCAGGAGTGTATTTCCATTAAGCGTTGGCTGTCGATTTAGCTGCTCAAGACAGTTTTCGGATAATGTGTTCAAAAGTAATTCACACGACGGCTTGTCTGTACCACCTGTAATGAACCCATATGCATCCCAATCTATACTAGGTAGGTTGAAGTCGCCTCCGACCAATATAGCACGATACAGAGTGTAGGCTCACTTTGAATGATTCTAGAACTGTCACGGTGGAACCTGGTGGCCGGTACTAATACCCAACAATTAATTTTATTTCTCCTGGCCCTATCAAACGTGTCCAGATAACTTCACAATCACGCTCTACTTCGACCTCAGTAGACACAATATTTTTGTCAACTGCAATGAAGACACCACCTCCTACGGTGTCTAATCTGTCTTTGCGATACACGTTCCAACCCTCACTAAATATTTCAGAACTTCCTATCTCAGGGTTCAGCCAGGTCTCAGTCCCGAGAATAATTTGCGCGCCACACTTCCGGCGATCACTAGGATCGATCCTCCTTTAACATCGACGTCTGTCGGAGGTGCCCTGCCGCGAGTCTTGAACACCGTCATTCTTGCAGAAATTAATGCTCTCGACACTCCTCAGACCCTGTTTTCACTCCAGCAACTCATGCTGCAACACTTAACTTTGTTGAAAGTCAGAGACGTGGTCATTTTCCTGCTCCCTTACGAGCGACCTATGGAGTGGACATAATAATATAGAACATAGTGTTCTACAGGGTAAATTTGATCCAAGGAAACCTTGCTATTCGTTACACAGGGCAGCTAATGAAAGATTGAAGAATTAGTATAGCCCCTTACAGTCTATAATACCTCTTTAGAGAAGAACGCAAAAGAATAAGGAAAAATGCCATTTTGAGTATGTCGCTCAATAAATAAATAATAGCAAATGCATCTTTTTCCCTCCAAGCATACAAGAGTCGGTTGATAAACATCGCTGACTGGAGATCAAATTTGTCATTAGATCAGAAAGAGAACTTTGTTCAGGGCTCAGCTCTATTGTATAACGCTGAACTTGGGTCTAACGAAGCAGGTTCATATTTTATCTTAGGCAGCACACAATATGCTTGGCAACACGGCTAGATTCAGTCATTGATACGATTATTGCGCTTCGACCGCAGATATTTATCATCATTGTAGATACGCAGTAGTAATTATCGAAGGTGTCGTGCTGTAAACAGGGGAGCAAGTAAACAGAAAAGGAGCGTTCGCCAAACTTTTCTCAATAGCAGAAAGATTTGCTACTGGAAATTGTGTTGGGCTTGTATGAAGATGTAACTGACTGCAAAAAGAAACAGACGAAGTCTCTGTGACCAACAAGGTAAGGGCATGTAGAGAAGCTGTTGACTTCCTCTCGTAAGCTCGATATCTTATGGACAGCTCTGCAAGCTGTTGCTATATCTGCTTTAAAAAGATCACCAACCTCTATCTGAAAGTTTCCTATGGCGTAAAATTTTAAGGTTAACAGCAAGATGCACATTGCAGTCAGTGGTTGGTTTCTTTTGATTGATTTCATCAGACTGTCTCTGAGCCTTAGTACCAACTGCTCTACAATACTTTTCTCGAAACGAAACCTCAGCTTAAATGAGTCTTTAAGCTTATCCATTACGGATATTTTAGAACCCGTGACTGTTAATTAAATGTAAATAAGTTACATAAAACAGCAACAGTCACTTTTTTGAATAATTGTGTTTTATTCCATGAACCGGTTTTGGAACCTTTTCAGGTTCATCTTCAGATGGTATCTGGAAGTTACATCATTATTTTTGGCGTAATGCTGGCTTGCGACAGCATGGGCGGCTTTTTTTCGTTAGTGTCCATCTGTCTGCTTCCATTTTGATGGTTACTTGGTACTTCACTTTGCACACTTTAACACAATATATATTAATTTACACTCTGACAGCGAAACTTTGCCCAGCATCCAGCTGTGACTGCTTGCTACTTTATGTAACTTATCTACATTAAATGAATGTAATTCAACTCTAGGAGTGGGTTCACCCCTCCCGGAACGTGTGGCGAGCTCGTCGGATCTCGACTTCGTCGTCCTATGTGCACACATCTGCATGCTCAGATATTTGTATAAGGAAATGAGAAGAAACATTGTAATTCACAACGTGTGGGGTTATTACACACAGAATTTCGTCCAACAGTGGTCCAGAATGCTTGGAAAACGGAGAGTATGGTATGGTTTCAATGGTCTTGGAAGGAATGGTAATGTTGTTGTAATTATCTTTTACCAATAATGTAGAGAAAGTAGTAACAAACGGAAAAAAATTCAGGAATCGACACGGATTCTAGCATGCGATGTACTGCACTGCAGTCCACAACATAGCCTATGAACTACCGCAATGAATGAACTTGTGTGGTTAGTGTGTTTCATTGTACTTGCTCTCTTTATCTCTTGTTCTCTTTATCGACATATGTGGCATTATCACAGCAGTTTAAGGACGAGTTCGGTAGTTAACAATTTAATAATAATTGCATAGTTGTTGCTACTCGAGCCGAAAGAGAACACAAACAAGTGATGTTGAACCGCTATTGGCTGCTGGCAAAATTTAAATACTTAACTGTTCACTGCAAATATCTTGAATTTTCTTTCTTACTCTGCTGCTAAATGTCTAAAATGCCTTTGAACTTATGACATAAATTACGAGTCCTCTGTTATGAGTTTGTTCGTTAAGTACACACGGTAGCCGGTAATTTCCTTAACCTAACCTTTCGGATAGAAAAAGAAACGTATTTTGAACATCGGTGGCGTGGGAACGGCATAGTCACATATTTACCTGCCTTTTTTTGTATTCATAACATTTTTTAATATTCCAGTTGGTATCTGCTAAAAGCAACAGCGACGGATCGGAGTGCCGCTGCACTACAAACCGACAATTAGAGCTGAACCTGACTTTGCACCGCGAATTTTCTCCAGTCAAATATGATCCGACTTCACGACGATATGATATAGGATTAATGTTTATACAACGCAGATGTCAAGGCTAAGTTTGACCTGAGGTCATTTTTCGTATTAGCCTAAGATTAAATGCTTTAAACGGTCGGCCCATAGTTTACCCGCCGTAACAAATGACTATCTATAGTCGAGCTGGCGTAAGCTGATCCCTGACAGTTGGCAGCCCTGTTGCCAGCTTTACAACTCGAAAGCGTAAACAGATGCAGTCGAAAACGATAGGCATCTGCACAGCTCCAGCAACACTGAGGCGTTGTCATAGAGACGTTTATAGAGTCGCGTAATGTGACTGGTTGTAGAAGACATGCAAACCTGTGCGCCTAGTCCACTGCAGCTGTCAGAATCTTCTTGCAGTGACTCGACTGTAGTTCAGTGAGTGATTAGCATTACCACATCCCAAAGATGCCGTGTTATGGAACATGAAAGTATGTGCCTCTATTTCTGTAGTATCTATATGTGGAGGAGCATATGGATCACAAAGCCCAGTATTTTTGCTCGAGACATTGTGCTGGCTTAAGTCATCCAGCAATACTTCCGCCAACTATGGTTTTTCATTGCCTACGCACATAAAATTAAACAGGAAAGGGTATCAGGAGAATTATTTGAGCGAAGTCAGGTCGTCTCTTTGGAGCATGTGAATGTATTCACTTCATCGTCTTGTGAGTCATATCCGCCCGTTGCATGAGACATTCTTTCACGCTGGGGCGACACCACGTACTGAATATGCATAGACGTGATGTAACAAGAGGCTCACGTACTCATGTAGTAATCTCACTGTAACGTCAGTGTTGTGAAATACCAAGGACAATATGCTTCCAGCACGAGATCGGTCATAATTCAGTAGTAATAATTAAATGCGACTGATAGCAGTATAAATAAATAAATAGCAATTTAATTAATTACAACACTGATTTTGTTTTGCTTTTCAAAGCAGACGTCTTAATTGTTATTCTATCTGTTTGATGGGTGACATTTTGAGTCTAATTTGATGGGGACTTCATTAAAAAGTTTGCATTTCAAAGACATTTGCGCTAATTAGGACAATATTTCACACTGAAGTCTGAGGCAGCTTGCGACACACATTACCTATTATGTTGCAGACGGCTCGTTCACTAATTCATGTTTACTGAAATGTCTTTCAACTGTCAAATGCTTTCGCCCGTGTAAGTTTCCGCTATTAATTATACTATTCGGTGTTATTTCGCAGTTTAGTCGTAGGGATGGGACGGAAATGCACTGACAAAAAAGAAATCGCAACACCAAGAAAACAAAAGTTGGTAGGCGTGTCTACTCAAATTACCTGCCAGTCGCATAAGAGCTAGTAGCGCCGCCACGAGGATGCAGATTAGGTTTGCTTTAAATACACTCTGTGACGGTCGTGAGCACTGGTTACCTTTGAGACTGGACATGCTGGGTTGATGTTGGTTAAGAATGCCAAAGGCAATAAAGACGCCATTATCAACAACTCACTAAACACGTTTGTGTCGTAGCACTACGAGAAACTGGATATTCCTTCTGCGGCACTGCAGAAAGATTTAGTGCATGATTGCCAGCAGCTGTGGTCACGGGAATGTACGGCCACAAGAAAACAGAGCTCCGGACTGTCACGTGATAATACCGCGAGGGAACACTATTGCGTTTGGCGTATGGCCCTGGCGCACTGAACTGCGTCTGCAGCAGTAATTTGACGATAGTGACACAACGAACTGTTACAAATCGGGTACTTCAATGACAGGTCCGGCCAGACGCCCTGTACCGTACATTCCCTTACCCCAGACGACCGCCATTGTCGACTTGTTAAGCGAGAGCTCACTAGGGCAGAGTGGAAGTCTCTTTTCTGATGAAAGATAGTTCCGCCTCGGTGGGACTGATCGCCGTGTGTTGGTTGGAAAGAGGCTAGTTGATGGCCTGCAGCCAGTCGTCTGCTTGCTAGACACAACAACCCTACACCTGGAGTTAAGGCCTGAGATACGATATCGTATGACAGAAGGAGCTCTGACGTGGTTATCCCACGCATCCTGATTGTAGGGTTTTACGTCTGTCTTGCGATTTGACCTGTTGTGCTGCCATTCATGATCAACATTCCGGGGGGGGGGGGGGGGGGGTTCAATGTAGACACGGGGTTTTGGCCTGGTCGAACACCAGATCTGTCTCCAGTCGAGCACAGATGGGACATCATAGGACGACAACTTCAGCGTCATCTACAAACAGCATTATCCGTCCCTGTATTGACCGACCAAGTGCAACAAGCATGGAACTCCATTCCACAAACTAATCTCCGACACCCGTAAAACAGAATGTATGCTTTCATTCAACCTTCAGGTGATCTCAACGGTTATTAATGTGCCAGCATTTCGTATTTAAAATAAATGGTTCAAATGGCTCTGTGCACTATGGGACTTAACATCTGCGGTCATCAGTCAAAAAAAAAAAAAAATGGTTCAAATGGCTCTGAGCACTATGGGACTCAACTGCTGTGGTCATTAGTCCCCTAGAACTTAGAACTACTTAAACCTAACTAACCTAAAGACATCACACACATCCATGCCAGAGGCAGGATTCGAACCTGCGACCTGCGACTGTAGACTGAAGCACCTAGAACCGCTCTGCCACACCGGCCGGCATTTCGTATTTACGGTGTCTTATCTCGTGCTTGTATTAACCTCTAACCTTGCAACGTTAATCACTTAAATAACTTACGTAGATAAATGTGTTCCCGTAATTTCATTGCTCTACATCAATTAATTTTTTTATTTTATTTTTTTATTACCAGTGCATAAGAGACAGGAAACTGAGTAAGCCATAGAGGAGTAAAGCTTACCTTCGCCGTGTTGAATTTCACGTCAATTGTTCTGCAACTTACGTATCGGCTGAAGTATAAAATTTTATTCTGAAATAGACTGCAGGGCTTACTTCATTTGAAAGCTCCTCTAAGTTTGATAGCTGCAGACTGAGTAAAGTCGTAGTTAGGCGTAAATAAATGAACTGATGAGCGTGTATGTCTTCACTTAACGGACAGCTACATGAGCTATTGCTTTGAAAACTGTGATATTCCAGAATTACTGTATCAGTGTCGTAGAAAAATTAGCATGTGACTTTCAACCCTGCTCTTACAGTGGTATAGCTAATTATTTGTCGTTTTCGTTATTACAGTGAGTACAAGTGTCGCATCAAAACAGGAAATGAATAACTCCTCTAAATTATGGGCGTTAATGTTCACATCACACCATCTCTGCTCTGGCATACACAGGGTGTAACTAACCTAAGGACATCACACACATTCATCCAGGGTGTACCGACAAACTGCCGGGACAGATTCCAGACTAGAAATGAAGGGAAAAACGTCTCATGAATATGTGTCCGGAAATGAACCGTTGCTGTGCTGTATGGCGATGACGAATAGAAGTTCCTCTGACCGCTGCTCATAATCCCTGCACTTGTGGCAGGTGATAGGGAGAGTAGGGTTGTGCCGCGTGCAGCGGCCGTGCGGTTAGAGGCGCTATGTCACAAACTGCGCGGCCACTCACGCCGGCGGTTCAAGTCCTCCCGTGTGTGTGTGTGTGTGTGTGTGTGTGTGTGTGTGTGTGTGTGTGTGTGTTGTTCTTAGCGTAACTTATTTTAAGTAGTCTGTTCGTCTAGGGAACCATTGCCTCAGTAGTTTGGTCCCTTAGGATGGTTCAAATGGCTCTGAGCACTATGCGACTTAACTTCTGAGGTCAGCAGTTGCCTAGAACTTAGAACTACTTAAACCTAACTAACCTAAAGACATCACACACATCTATGCCCGAGGCAGGATTCGAACCTGCGACCGTAGCGGTCGCGCGGTTCCAGACTGTAGCGCCTAGAACCGCTCGGCCACTACGGCCGGCTCCAAAACTGGTGTGGTTGGTTGGTTGATTTGGGGACGGGATCTAACAGCGAGGTCACCGGTCCCATCGAATTAGGGAAGGATGGAGAAGGAGTCAGCCGTGCCCTTTCAAAAGAACCACCCCGGCATTTTTCGTGAAGCGATTTGGGGAAATCACGGAAAACCTAGATCAGAATCGCCGGACACGGCTTTGAACCATCGTCCTCCCGAATGCGAGTTCAGTGTGCTAACCACAGCATCTCGCTGTGCGAACAGTCTGCCGTCTCCCAGCACGTTCGTCTGTCTGAAGGGACCCATGATCACACAAACGCACGGAAAGCGCTTGAAATGTTGGGTGGTGTGGTTGGTGTCTGTGAGGGTACTTGTTTTGGTATAGCTGTGCTGCTTTCAACCGTTTCCATCTGCTTGGCCATACACAAACAGCATCTCAGCATGTTTCCGACTTGTATGCCAGACCATTCTACTGCTCACGGTACGCACAGCCTGCAGCACACAAAGAACACACGGCATGTGGTCAGAGGAACATCCATTCGTCAGGGCCATCTACCGTGGCAACGACGCACTTTTGGACATATGTTTATAGGGACTTCATCCTCCATATCCAGACAGGAATCCATCCCTGCAGTTGTTGGTTTTATTACTGTCCACCCTGATAGTTGAATAGAAAATGAAAGAAATCGCTTTAAATCAAGACTGAAGATTAGTCGTGACAGACAAAATCATACTCATTATCAACGTTCCACAAGGTGATTCACGAAGATGTGCAAATATTTTAATATGTTAATCTACAAGTAAAACTAAAGAAAAAATTTCTTATAAACATAGGTCCGCAAATGTTTAGTTACGGAGTTACGGCTAATAAAAGATTTTGCCTGAAATTTAGCAACTTCGCTAATATGAAGCAATCGCAAAACTGTACGAGGTTAAAATAAAGCACGATTTCCATTTACTTTGTTTTTATTGGTCTGGTGAATCTAATAAAACATGTCCCAGACGTTTATCTGCAGTAGTTTTCCAGAACATCCAGAGAAGCAAAGATTATAATACAAGTAAGTTTGTTTATTTTCCATGAAGAATGTAGAAACGTTTATGTCATTGTTGGCAACCGTTACTCAGTTGCTTCAGTCGTTTCCTAACCTGGAAACGAGTAAGTTCTCTGTATTGTTCAGTGAAAGAACATAATAACAACAGTGTATTTGGCCGGCACTAGTGGCCGAGCGGTTCTAGGCACTTCAGTCTAGAACAGCGCGACCCCTACGGTCGCAGGTTCGAATCCTGCCTCGGGCATGGATGTGTGTGACGTCCTTAGGTTACTTAGGTTTAAGTAGTGTTAAGTTCTAGGGGACTGATGACCTCAGATTTAGATTAAGTCCCATAGTGCTCGGAGCCATTTGAACCATTTTTTGAATAGTGTATTTAAGTGAAAACACACAGTAACTGTTACAGTTTGTAGGTTATTTATGAAATAGGAATACCTTTCAGATTTACGACAGAGGAGTACTCCGATATGGTGTTAATTTATGGCAACTGTGGCGGTAATTCTACGGCTGCAGTTAATGAATCTCGCGCACGTTATTCAACTTGGAGGATTCCGAATGCACAAACCATTAGTGGAGTATTTCGAATGTTACGGGAGACAGGTTCTCTGCCAAGCGTTCATAATCAGTACGAGCGCTCGAAACGTGAAGACGATGATGAGGATATTATGGATACTGTTCAACATAACTCGGGTACCAGTACACTACGTATCTCTCAACGATTAGGCATTTCACAATCTAAGGTATGGCGTACTCTGAAGTACAATAATCTGTATCCTTACCATAAACAAAAAATACATCATTTACATCTGGGAGATCCTGCCCTTCGGTTGGATTTGTGCAACTGGTTAAATACTAATCGGCAGTTACACAAATACATTTTATTTACTGATGAGGCACAGTTTACTCGAGATAGTATAAACAATTTACATAACGAACACGTATGCTCTGAAGCAAACCCACATGCAACACTGCAACGCAATTTCCAGCAGCCATTTTGCATAAATGTGTGGTGTGATGTAGTCAATACACACTTTATGGGACCATTCATTTTCCCAGGAAGTCTAACTGGCGAGACGTACTTACAGCTCCTGCAAGAAGAAATGACCCGCTTGCTCGAAGATTTTCCACTTGCTACGCGATTGCAAATGTATTTTCAACATGACGGCGCGCCTCCATATTTCACCAACGCCGTTATTGCACATTTAAATGAACATTTTCCCCAGAAATGGATTGGTCATGATGCTACACGTCTGTGGCCACACAGATCGCCCGATTTAACACTAATGTATTTTTATGTATGGTGATGGATGAAAGACATAGTTTATGAGGACAAAGTCAATACACGTGAGGCATTACTTGGTCGCATTATGAATGTAGACGAAATTAAGAACAACCCTGTGAAACTGAAACGAGCAACAAAATCTGTTCATACACTTGCAGCTAAATGCATTGAATTCGGTAGAGACATTTTTGAACATTTATTGTGAATATATTGTGAAATTCTATGTACACTGTACAGCTTCCTTAATACTGACCTTGTTTTTCGGTTTAACACGAATTCACGTGTGCTATGGTGTTAATAAAAGCAGGGGTCTGACACATTCATACATATTCAGTGAACGTCATTACCAACATTTTTCCAAAATTAAATTCTCAACAACTTCTGTTGAAAACTTTGTGCAATTACCTCGAATTTAAAAAACAAATTGGGTCAAGTAGTTAACAAATTAAAAATTTTACGGAAGTACTTCTTTGCTTCTCTGGATGTTCTGGAAAACTGCTGCAGATAAATGTCTGGGACATGTTTTATTAGATTCACCAGATCAATAACAACAAAATAAATGGAAGTCGTGCTTTACTTTAACCTCGTACAGTTTTGCGATGGCTTCATATTACCGAAGTTGCTAAATTTCAGGAAAAATCTTTTATTTAGCCGAACTCTGTAACTAAACATTTGCGCACCTACGTTTACATTAACATTTTCTTTAGTTTTACTTATAGAATAACGTATTAAAATATTTGCATATCTATCTACAGAAGTTTTAAAAACGGTATGTTCCGGACATTTGGCGTAAAAATGTTAAATCAGTAAATCGTAGCAGATCCAAATACTCCTGAAAATATTAGATCGTAGCTCTCGTTTAACAGCGATGATCACTGCAACAGAAGAACTGAGAGTTTCTCGATGAATATTTTCACACATACCTTTGCGACCCATCTTATGTGAATTCCTGTAATAGATATGCTACAGACTATTGCGTTAAGGGTCATACTTTTCTTCCAAGACACCTACGTGAACTGCTTTATGTAGATTAGGTTTATTGTTAGGTATTTAGGAAGAACTACAGCGTGGCTTATTTTTAATTTACTTTGTGCGTCTTAACCCGAATCGAAGGGTTCCCCAAACTTTTCTTCAAGAGCATTTTGATGTTGCCTCTTCCACTGACGTGTTTATATCTCAAATTTCTCATTAGTTGTCTTGATCTCGTCATAACTTCAAAGATTTCTGTTTCATGTTATTAGAATAACCAATGTGAAAGCTCTTTTGCTTCCCCTAGTCCCGCCTGGTCATGCGACTGTGTTTCGAGGCCCACAAGAAAGACAGGTCGTGTTTATCACAGCATGTGAGGCTGCAGATCTTACGAATACGAGCAGCAGTCTCCGGCGTAGAGCGAGTAACTACACTCATGTTCAAAAACACAGAACGCCTTGAACGACTAAGATAGAACGTTAACATTCACAGGACGGTTACATTAGTATGTTCTGCAGAAATGATTAGCATTGAACCTTGTCGGCCTGCGGGATCGAGGTCAACATCGATATTGCAGCGCAACACCATCTCCCGGAAAAATCTGCCTGTGGCTCTCGTTGTTGCTATAAACCGAGGATAATGGATCAGCGTGTCTTGAGTAGGGGTACAGGATGCCGCGCAGACGTATGCACGAACCACACCTCAAATCAGTGAGTCTGAAAGAGGGCGCTTTATTGGCATGAGAGAATGTGATGCACTAGAGATGGGCAAACTCGTTCATTCTCGGGAACTAGTTCACGACTGATCTTTCTTTTTGGGAACCGTTCATTTTTACTCGTTCACCGTACATTTGTCCTTGGCATATGGTTATTATGAAAACCTGAAAACTGGCAGTGTAGGTGACTGAAGGATGGAGGGCACCAAGAGGAGGCACTTGCCTCCCCCCTGGAGTATAGAGTTTTTATTCATTACAGAATTCTTACACACTTTTAGAAGTAATTTCTGTGATTCTGCAGAACCCCTCGTTTAGCCAACTGTAGCGATGTGTGGCTGATCGCAGGGAAATAATATAATGTGGCGCATTTAAAACCGGCCCCGAGTACAGACTGCTGGCCAATTACGGACGATGTGTTGCCCGTTACGAGCAGAGACAACAAACAAACATGTAATAATTAGGCACTGAAGAAATAACAAGCTAATGCAAGCAACAATTGCGAAACAATCGATGACGATGTGTAGAGAGCTGGAGAAGAGAACATGAAAATCTCACGCGACGCTCATGTAGTCTTGTAAATCTGTTGGTGGCTGTTTCCCAACTTAATAGACAACAAGTGTATTGTATAAAATTCTTCGTTTTGACTTCCACTGCATAGCTATGCTACGTTGTAAACAATAATCGTTCACAACCTATATATACTTCACGTTGTCTCTGAGTTCGTAGGCGAAGTAGAGACTTTATGGAAGCATAAAATAAAATGTGGTTTTCTCATCACACTTGCGTCACACGCTTCGTAAAAATTTCTTTTTTATGTTGCATTATTAAAGTTAATGCAGCAATAATAATAATAATAATTAAGTTTACAGTAATAAAATTTTTGGTTTGAAAGCTCCTTCTGAACAAATGTTTGAGATAATAAGTAAATCCGATTTTATGGCAATCTATATCTTTTCAAATGGAGAGGCACCGCTTTTCCTACTGAGCCAAAATGACCCACAGCCCACTTTTTTTCGAAGAAACCAAACTAGCAGGTAATACAAATTGGAAACAACCAAACTTAAAAATAATTAGAGCCTTTCTAAATGTAATGTTTCGTATACGAAAGATACACGAAAATCGTGTTATATAAATTTTCTTACACTAAATATTAAGCAAATTGTTGAAAGTTAGTTGCTAAATCAAGTCGATGAAACCAAAAAAATATATGAATAACAAAAAAAATTGCCTTGTTATAAGTATGTCTTCTGCTGTTCATCGATATAATGAAGTGAACTCATACGTTCTTTTGTTACATGAAAAGACGTACCTATTTCATACAACGTAATATGGGCTAGTGCAGTGAACGAAACGAACAACTGGATACTGAACTAACTAGGAGCAGTCGGCAGTGGAACTGAGACAGGTGGTCATGCGAAGAACGAGTGTGGCCGAGGGAGACCGAGACTGAGACGAGCTCGCGACCGAGGCTGGAACGAGAACTGCCGAAGTGACCGCCGCGACCGAAGTGAACTACTGAACTATGAACCGATCGTTCCTCGTTCCCGGGAACTATAAGTAGACCTCCGCGACCGAAGTGAACTATGAACCGATCGTTCCTTGGAATTCGTTCCTCGGTCCTTTCGTTCATCTTGGTGAACCGTTCCTTTGCACCCGTTCGTTCGCGAACTACCCATCTCTATGATGCACCCATCTGGGAAATTACCGCTCGTGTGGGACGACGTGTTTCGGCAGTGCAACGGGTGCGTGAAGAATGGTTCACGGAAGGCCGTAGGATACAACAAGATAGGCCACGTTGCACCACTCAGACTCCCCCTCCTCGCAGGAGGGACATTGCAGGACAAATCTGTGTCCTCCTCGGCTCTGGCGCAACTGTGTAACAGTGTGTAACACATCGTACATTATCAGGGGTGACAGTCCGTCGCCGCTTATTACTGCATAGGTTAAGTGCGCGTCGCCTACCTTTGACGAATGTGCAGAAACAAGCTAGACGGCAGTGGTGTACGGAGCGTCGTCACTGGGGACAAGAATGACACTGATGGTGTTTTCGGACGAATCCAGGTTCCGATTGTTCGAAAGTTATGGCAGCATTTTTGATCGCCAAAGACAGGAGGAGCGGCATCACAATGACTGCATTCGCAGCGGACACATTGCGCCGACTCAAGGCCTTATGTGATGTGGGGTGCTATTGGGTGCAACCACAAATAGAAGCTGGTGCATACCCAGGGCACTGTGATCTATGTTACCTGCGTGAATGACATCCTGGGACTCATAGCCATACCCTTTCTGCACAACACCCCCGACGCCATTCTTCAGCAAGACAGTGCACAACCACATATTACTGCACGAAAACGTGCCTTCTTGGTGTCACAGGGTGTCAGCCTTTTGCCCAGACTGTCGCCAATCGAATATGTGTGGGGTGTAGTGAAACGAAGAGATGCAGCGCTGTGACCCAATGCTAACTACCACAGATGAACTTTGCAACTAGGTGAATGCAGCAAGGATAGCTATACCGGAGGATGCCATTCGCGCCTTATACGCATCGATGCCATCGCGCATTGAACAAAGTACTAGGGCTCATGGCGGATCCTGTACCTACTAGGCAACAGGACACATGCTGAACCGAGGTGACTGAAACGCTAATCATTTCTGTAGAACATACTAATGTACATGTCCTGTGAATATGAACGTCCTATCTCTAGTTGTTAAAAGTGTTCTTTTTCTCTGAGCATGAATGTATTCCAGACGAGTTTAATAATTCTTAACTACGCGTTTAATTGTGTGCAAGCTCTCGATAGCACAGTTTCTGTTGGCACGCCAGCTTTTCACGTCGGTGTGATGGATCTCATAAGATGTTTTACTGGTGGGGTAACAAGCAGATTAAAAACTATAAGCAGACTAGGCACCGAAATTGGGGAAAACATAAGGATTAGACTTCTGCGAGTGCACAGGCAACGTCTCACTGAAGCTGAGGAAGCTGCTGAAATGATAACACTGGAGGCCATAATAAGAAGAAAAGAAAGACAACAAAAGAAGATGAACAGGAGCCTCAGAATCAACAAGATGATGAAGCTGGGATATTTTGACACGTTAAACAAACTACACTGGCAGACGTTACAAGAGAGGCGTTGTGCATCTCGGAGAGATTTACTACTGAAATTTCAGAGCAGCACTTTTCAGGAGGAGTCGGACAACATATTACTTCCCCCCACATACAGCTCGCGTATTGACCAAGAGAGTGGAACAGGGTTGGAGGGATAAGATAACGGTACCGAAAGTACCCCCTGCCACACAACATTACGTAGCTTGCGGAGTATGATGTAGATGTAGATGTACCATTGAGAAGAAAATGACAAGTAAATCTTTAGTTTCAATTTCTAGTAAACAACGTTTTTTCGTACTTCGATGCCATTATTTCATCGATTATTACAGGCACAGAAACAAAGTTTTGCATGAATAATGTTTCGGTGCTTACCTGCACAGCGAACCAGATTTTAGGCAATGTGTTAAATCCTTTAAGCTGGAACGTCTCTTTTGTTCTTAAATTATAAGGAGAAAAAATTGACTTCTAAAAAATATTTTTTCGACTGCACACAACAACAAAATTGGTTAATATTTCTGCTTTATTATTTTAAGAAGTTAATAATAGAATAAAATTTGTTTTTAGCATTTATTTTGAATAGTGAGAAAGTACAGTGCATATACAACAAAAATTTCAAGTAATTCAGTATGTAAGGTAAAAAGCAATTTTCATTCCGTTACGAATTCCACAGTACTTAAATTTTTATCATCCATCTTTCCAAGCTAGTCCATCTGTGCAAAACTCTTCATCTTTGCATAACTGTTACACGTTTTTACTGTATTCTAGCCACGATCTCCCATCACAATCACTCCCCTCGGACACATCCACCCACGCACGCCCGCCCCCCCCCCCCCCCCCCCGGTCCACATTCCTCCATCATTAAATTGACAATTCCTTAATACCTCAAAAACAAACACCTTCCGAACAGGTCTTGAAGACCCAACGGAACCGACCGGCCGCCGTATCATCCTCAGCCCTTAGGAGTCGCCGGATGTGGATACGAAGGGCCATGTGGTCAGCACGCCAATCTCCCGGCCGTTGTCAGCTTTCGTGACCGGTGCCACTACTTCTCAATCAAGTAGCTCCTCAGTTGGCCTCACAAGGGCTGAACGCACATCAACTTGCCAACAGCACTTGGCGGACCCACACGGTGCCCCATTCAAATGCTCGACAAGCCCGACAGCGCTGAACTTCGCTGATCTGACGAAAACCGGTGTTACCACTGCGGCAAGGAAGTTGATCTTAAATATCTCTGGTTGTGTCTGTCAAGAGATCCCTTGTTTCATTCACTCCCGTTGTGCCACGAATTTATTTCCTCCCCAGTTCACCTCAGTACCTACTCATTAACTATCCGATCTTCAGCTTCTTCTGTAGCACCACATTTCTGAGGTTTCTATTGTCTTCTTGTCTCAGTGCTTCATAGTCCACGTTTCACTTCCGTGCATTCTTACATGAAAGACAAATACCTCCAGAAAATACTTATTAACGCTTAAGTTTATATTCTAAGTTAACAATTTTTTTTCTTCTGGTGAATCCTGTGGATGCCTTGGGCAGATGGAGGGAATATTTTGAAGAGTTGCTCAATGTAGGTGAAAATACAATCAGTAATGTTTCAGATTTCGAGGTAGAATGGGATAGGAATGATGACGGAAATAGGATCACATTTGAGGAAGTGGAGAAAATGGTCAATAGATTGCAGTGCAATAAAGCAGCTGGGGTGGATGAAATTAAGTCGGAACTCATCAAATACTGTGGAATGTCAGGTCTTTAATGGCTACACAGGATAATTGAAATGGCCTGGGAGTCAGGACAGGTTCCATCAGACTGGACAAAAGCAGTAATCACACCAATCTTTAAACATGGAAACAGAAAAGATTGTAACAACTACTGAGGTATCTCTTTAATCAGTGTTGTGGGTAAAATCTTCTCAGATATTGCTGAAAGGAAAGTGCGAGTATTAGTTGAGGACCAATTCGATGAAAATCAGTGTGGGTTTAGGCCTCTTAGAGGTTGTCAGGACCAGATCTTTAGCTTACGGCAAATAATGGAGAAGTGTTATGAGTGGAACAGGGAGTTGTATCTATGCTTTATAGATCTAGAAAAGGCATATGACCGCGTTCCTAGGAGGAAGTTATTGTCTGTTCTACGAGATTATGGAATAGGAGGCAAACTTTTGCAAGCAATTAAAGGTCTTTACATGGATAGTCAGGCAGCAGTTAGAGTTGACGGTAAATTGAGTTCATGGTTCAGAGTAGTTTCAGGGGTAAGACAAGGCTGCAACCTGTCGCCACTGTTGTTCATACACTCCTGGAAATGGAAAAAACAACACATTGACACCGGTGTGTCAGACCCACCATACTTGCTCCGGACACTGCGAGAGGGCTGTACAAGCAATGATCACACGCACGGCACAGCGGACACACCAGGAACCGCGGTGTTGGCCGCCGAATGGCGCTAGCTGCGCAGCATTTGTGCACCGCCGCCGTCAGTGTCAGCCAGTTTGCCGTGGCATACGGAGCTCCATCGCAGTCTTTAACACTGGTAGCATGCCGCGACAGCGTGGACGTGAACCGTATGTGCAGTTGACGGACTTTGAGCGAGGGCGTATAGTGGACATGCGGGAGGCCGGGTGGACGTACCGCCGAATTGCTCAACACGTGGGGCGTGAGGTCTCCATAGTACATCGATGTTGTCGCCAGTGGTCGGCGGAAGGTGCACTTGCCCGTCGACCTGGGACCGGACCGCAGCGACGCATGGATGCACGCCAAGACCGTAGGATCCTACGCAGTGCCGTAGGGGACCGCACCGCCACTTCCCAGCAAATTAGGGACACTGTTGCTCCTGGAGTATCGGCGAGGACCATTCGCAACCGTCTCCATGAAGCCGGGCTACGGTCCCGCACACCGATAGGCCGTCTTCCGCTAACGCCCCAACATCGTGCAGCCCGCCTCCAGTGGTGTCGCGACAGGCGTGAATGGAGGGACGAATGGAGACGTGTCGTCTTCAGCGATGAGAGTCGCTTCTGCCTTGGTGCCAATGATGGTCGTATGCGTGTTTGGCGCCGTGCAGGTGAGCGCCACAATCAGGACTGCATACGACCGAGGTACACAGGGCCAACACCCGGCATCATGGTGTGGGGAGCCATCTCCTACACTGGCCGTACACCTCTGGTGATCGTCGAGGGGACACTGAATAGTGCACGGTACATCCAAACCGTCATCGAACCCATCGTTCTACCATTCCTAGACCGGCAAGGGAACTTGCTGTTCCTACAGGACAATGCACGTCCGCATGTATCCCGTGCCACCCAACGTGCTCTAGAAGGTGTAAGTCAACTACCCTGGCCAGCAAGATCTCCGGATCTGTCCCCCATTGAGCATGTTTGGGACTGGATGAAGCGTCGTCTCACGCGGTCTGCACGTCCAGCACGAACGCTGGTCCAACTGAGGCGCCAGGTGGAAATGGCATGGCAAGCCGTTCCACAGGATTACATCCAGCATCTCTACTATCGTCTCCATGGGAGAATAGCAGCCTGCATTGCTGCGAAATGTGGATATACACTGTACTAGTGCCGACATTGTGCATGCTCTGTTGCCTGTGTCTATGTGCCTGTGGTTCTGTCAGTGTGATCATGTGATGTGTCTGACCCCAGGAATGTGTCAATAAAGTTTCCCCTTCCTGGGACAATGAATTCACGGTGTTCTTACTTCAATTTCCAGGAGTGTATTATTTATGGATCATATGTTAAAAACAATAGACTGGCTGGCTGAGATTAAGATATGTGAACACAAAATAAGCAGTCTTGCATATGCGGATGACTTAGTTGTGATGGCAGATTCGATTGAAAGTTTGCAAAGTAATATTTCAGAGCTAGATCAGAAATGTAAGGACTATGGTATGAAGATTAGCATCTCCAAAACGAAAGTAATGTCAGTGGGAAAGAAATATAAACGGATTGAGTGCCAAATAGGAGGAACAAAGTTAGAACAGGTGGACGGTTTCAAGTACTTAGGATGCATATTCTCACAGGATTGCAACATAGTGAAAGAACTGGAAGCGAGGTGTAGCAAAGCTAATGCAGTGACGCTCAGCTAGAATCTGCTCTCTTCTGCAAGAAGGAAGTCAGTACCAAGACTAAGTTATCTGTGCACCGTTCAATCTTTCGACCAATTTTGTTGTATGGGAGCCAAACCTGGGTGGATTCAGGTAACCTTATCAACAAGGTTGAGGTTACGGATATGAAAGTAGCTAGGATGATTTTAGGTACTAGTAGATGGGAACAATGGGAGGAGGGTGTTCACAATGACGAAATCAAAGAAAAACTGGGAATGAACTCTATAGATGTAGCAGTCGGCGCGAACAGGCTTAGATGGTGGGGTCATGTTACACGCATGGGAGAAGCAAGGTTAGCCAAGAGACTCATGGCTTCAGCAGTAGAGGGTATGAGGAGTCGGGGCAGACCAAGGAGAAGGTACCTGGTTTCGGTTAAGAATGATTTTGAAGTAACAGGTTTAACATCAGAAGAGGCACCAATGTTAGCACTGAATAGGGGATCGTGGAGGAATTTTATAAGGGGGCTATGCTCCAGACTGAACGCTAAAAGGCATAATTAGTCTTAAATGATGATGATGATGATGATTTTAGCAACGATTACACTGCTATCGCCACTATGTACTTCATACCCTCTGCACTTCGACCATCAACAGTTATTTTGTTACCTAAATACGAGAAATCATCTACTCCGTTGCGTCTCATTTCCTAATCAAAATACTTTTACATCAAATGATTTAATTCGACTACATTCCATTATCCTTCTCTTACTTCTATTGATTTTTAGCGTATAACCTCTTTTCAAGATACTATTCATTTCCTTGAACTGATCTTCCAACTTCTTTGCTATCTGTGACGGAATTACAGTGCTATCATCACACCTCAATGTTTTTATTACTTATCCCTGAATGTTTTTCTTTCTGAATTTCTTCTGCTTTCTTTCACTGCTTGTTCACCGTAAAGATTAAATAACGTCGAGAATAGGATACAACTCTGACTCACTCCACCCACAGCTACTGCTCTCATGTTCTGCGTCTATTATAGCTACACATTGGTTTCTGTACATAACCTGTCTCTCTCTGACTTTTATCCCTGCTACCTTTAGAATTTCAAAGAGTACATTTCGGTCAACAATGTCAAAATCTATCTCTAAATCAAAAAATTCTATAAACATCGATTTGCTTCTATTCAGTCAGTCTTCCGATGTATTCCTTTCAACAGTTTCACTCAATTATTGTCTAAAGCTCTCTTTGAATATCTCCCAAAACAGTGATTTTTTTCCATTTGCCCAGTTCCTATATCTTTACATTGTTATCCTTCTGCAGTTTATTCAGTTCTAGATGATAATGAATAAATTATGGTCAGAGTCCAAGAAAACGTTTTCCAGCTGAAAAACTTGGTTTTTTAAATCTCTGTGTTGGCGTTAAGTAATCAGTGGTGTCTCCAAATCTCTTCCGCCCTAAAACCTTCTTTACTGTTTCTTAAACTGTTAGGAATGATTAAATTGTGGTCTATCAGGAATGATTAAATTGTGCTCTATGCCAAATTATGCAATATGACTTTCCTCTTAATTTCTTATCTACAGTCCATGTTAGACCACTAGTTTCCTGTTATCGAATTCCGTTCCCCCATCACAATTAAATTTTCATTCACTTATCAATCTGAATAATTTATTTTATCGCATCAAACTTTCTTTCCATTCCTTTATCATGTGCGGAGATAGTAGGCATGTAAAATCCTACTTCTGTGATCGGCGTTTCGCGTCTGTCTTGGTAAAGACAATGCGTTTACTATGCTTCTGTAGTGGCTAACCTAAAGTTACAGGTGTCTCTATCCTTTACAGAAAAATAGCCAATTCCAAGCAAACTCAGGTCGAAGAACAGGACTATCACTCGAGAAACTTACGTTAGCTCTTGGTTCGAAGACATGTATGGAAATTCTCATTTTGGTCTCTTACCTATTTAATTATTCATTTGAGCGTTTCTGATTTTCCGTTTTTATTTGTAACCTTCTGGCCAGTCTCTTACGAGATTCCAACAATAGTCTGGTAGCACAGATGAGTTGCACTTGCCCTGATACCTTCTATCCATTGCTGGAATGTCTCTGTCGTAACTCACAGCGCCACCGTTGAGTGGAAATATGTCGAGATTTGAGTCCAAAAAGTGGATCTTGAGCAACACATTACAACCTAGTTCTTGGTATGGGTCTAGAAGTTCATTAGCGGCTAGATCTTCTTTTTCAGATCTTTGATTTCCAAAGAAATTGTGAATAACATTTTCGAAGACTTCCACTGCTGCTTTCTTTTCCCTTCAAGGAACCTATTAAATGTCCCATCAATAAAGAGTTTACAATTTACACTCGAAGAAATCGTAATATGCCGTCTTTATTAGTGGAGTCAGTTCATGCTGAGAAGCAAAAGTGACTTCACCACGTACATAGCAAAAGTTATTCACACTTTTAATACATTTACGTGGGACATAAAAACTAAAATAATCTGAAATGTAATCAAAATAAATTCTCTCGAGAAAATTTTGATTCTGAATATCTTTTGCACCCATGAAGATAAATAAAGGTTTGCGCTCGATCACTTATTTAATTTTTTTTCAAACACAGAAAATTACTGAGAAAGAAGAACAGAGAAACGGACATTATTTATTCAAACACAGCGTCTCGTCAAGAAAGTAAATATGGCATATTCAGTGTTGATGGACTTTATTTTCAACAACAAAAAATTACCATCATTGCAACATTTCCCTCTATCATAAAATACAATCCTAAGGTTTTCAAGAGAATAAGAGCTGAGTAAACATTTTAAACATCACATTCGTTTATTTCATATCGAAGTGAATAGGGTTTAACTATTTGACTTCGTGTTGATAGCCTCTTACTCAACTAACAAGAAGTCCTGTTCTGCCTGCCACTGCATTTCAACAGCCTAACTTCTACTTATCCATTTCTCTTTTTAAATTCTTTAACCTGCCTACCAGATTAACAGATATGACCTACAGAACACCAGATTTGTTTTTCCCAGTGACCACATCTTACTGAGTAGGGCGCAGTTTATGAGGAACTGTTCGGTATGGGTGAAACAAACATTTACACAGTGGGTGCCACAGAATTTAAACTGAACGTCGAGACTTCGTCCTCAGAAAACGAGTATGTAACTGCGAATTCTAAGCCTCAGTCAATAGTACAGGGGAGTGTAACTCACCGTACACTGTGACGAACAGACGTATGTGGCCGAAAAACAAGCTGCGTATTTTGTAACTAAATGATACATATCTCAAGATGTACTTTCTCCTAATTGTTTGACATTGCTACTTGAGGTTCAGCAGACCGTGGTCTTGCAGTTCGCGTTGCAGATTCTTGATATCGAAGCCTCAGGTTCGATTGCTGGTCGTGTCGGCGCTCTCCTCCGCTCGGAATGTGTGTGTGTGTGTTCTTGTTTGTTTGTGTGTGTGTGTCTATTGTCCTACATCTACATCTACATCCATACTCCGCAAGCCACCTGACGATGTGTGGCGGAGGGTACCCTGAGTACCTCTATCGGCTCTCCCTTCTATTCCAGTCTCGTATTGTTCGTGGAAAGAAGGATTGTTGGTATGCCTCTGTGTGGGCTCTAATGTCTCTGATTTTATCCTCATGGTCGCTTCGCGAGATATACGTAGGAGGGAGCACTATACTGCTTGACTCCTCGGTGAAGGTATGTTCTCGAAACTTTAACAAAAGCCCGTACCGAGCTACTGAGCGTCTCTCCTGGAGAGTCTTCCACTGGAGTTTATCTATCATCTCCGTAACGCTTTCGCGATTACTAAATGATCCTGCAAGGAAGCGCGCTGCTCTCTGTTGGATCTTCTCTATCTCTTCTATCAACCCTATCTGGTACGGATCCCACACTGTTGAGCAGTATTCAAGCAGTGGGCGAACAAGCGTACTGTAACCTACTTCCTTTGTTTTCGGATTGCATTTCCTTAGAATTCTTCCAATGAATCTCAGTCTGGCATCTGCTTTACCTACGATCAACTTTATATGATCATTCCATTTTAAATCACTCCTAATGCGTACTCCCAGATAATTTATGGAATTAACTGCTTCCAGTTGCTGACCTGCTATATTGTAGCTAAATGATCAGGGATCTATATTTCTATGTATTCGCAGCACATTACACTTGTCTACATTGAGATTCAATTGC
This sequence comes from Schistocerca gregaria, assembly GCF_023897955.1. Lineage (NCBI taxonomy): Eukaryota > Metazoa > Arthropoda > Insecta > Orthoptera > Acrididae > Schistocerca > Schistocerca gregaria. The sequence continues at coordinate 377,516,224 of NC_064924.1, forward strand.
CATTCCCTGCACCATGCGTCAATTCGTTGCAGATCCTCCTGCACTTCAGTACAAGTTTTCATTGTTGCAACCTCTCGCCTCTCGATACACCACAGCGTCATCTGAAAAAAGCATCAGTGAACTTCCTATGTCATCCACCAGGTCATTTATGTATATTGTGAATAGCAACGGTCCTATGACACTCCCCTGCGACACACCTGAAAGCACTCTTACTTTTGAAGACTTCTCTCCATTGAGAATGACATGCTGCGTTATGTTATCTAGGAACTCCTCAATCCAATCACACAATTGATCTGATAGTCCGTATGCTCTTACTTTGTTCATTAAACGACTGTGGGGAACTGTGTCAAACGCCTTGCGGAAGTCAAGAAACACGGCATCTACCTGTGAACCCGTGTCTATGGCCCTCTGAGTCTCGTGGACGAATAGCGCGAGTTGGGTTTCACACGACCGTCTTTTTCGAAACCCATGCTGATTCCTACAGAGTAGATTTCTAGTCTCCAGAAAAGTCATTATACTCGAACATAATACGTGTTCCAAAATTCTACAACTGATCGACGTTAGAGATATAGGTCTATAGTTCTGCACATCTGTTCGACGTCCCTTCTTGAAAACGGGGATGACCTGTGCCCTTTTCCAATCCTTTGGAACGCTCGCTCTTCTAGAGACCTACGGTACACCGCTGCAAGAAGGGGGGCAAGTTCCTTCGCGTACTCTGTGTAAAATCGAACTGGTATCCCATCATGTCCAGCGGCCTTTCCTCTTTTGAGCGATTTTAATTTTTTCTCTATCCCTCCGTCGTCTATTTCGATATCTACCATTTTGTCATCTGTGCGACGATCTAGAGAAGGAACTACAGTGCCGTCTTCCTCTGTGAAACAGCTTTGGAAGAAGACATTTAGTATTTCGGCCTTTAGTCTGTCATCCTCTGTTTCAGTACCATTTTGGTCACAGAGTGTCTGGATATATCAGCGACCTCAGTAGTCATTAGATATCGTGAGAGAGCTGAATGGGGCGCTTCGTGGAACTCATGGACATAGAACATGGTTCAAATGGCTCTGAGCACTATGGGACATAATCCTTTCATCATCCTCATCGACGCGCAAGTCGCCGAAGCGGCGTCAGATAAAAAAACTTGGATCAGGCGGCCAAACGCCCCAAAAGGGAACTCCCGGTCAAATACGTCATAAGTACGTTTCATTTTTTCCCCCACTTCGGAGAGCAGATTAATGAGAGTTGTGAGGGATTGAACTTGATTTTGAATTTATCACTTGCCCTAAAAATATGAATATTTCAATTTGTTTACCTCCCAAGCACAAGAGAGCTTGAACACCCTACACGAAACATGTCTTCAAACTACTACCCAAATTCTTTCAAACTGACAATTTGGGTGACAACGTTGTGTGGAAGTGTCTGTTGGACCTTACATGGTCTCACAACTTCTTTGCCACGGAAAAGGAAGACAGAAAAAATTGGAAAAACAGCGAAATGTGTTGTGAAGTGATTTATCTAAAAATATGAATGACATGCCTAAATGCAAAAAATAAAATAGATTAGAGAACCACTTTTTATTGACAGTAAAATATGAGCAGATGTTAGTGAAATAATTTCAATTTTCCCTCTAATCAACAATTTTTTTCAATAATCATGACTACCTTCAAACAATAAAATTTTTTTTGCAAAACTACATCTCACGTTGGTCAGTTTGATACCTCATTTGTTCATTTCCCGCTCTTTGTTTGGCTACGAAAATTCAGACAAAAATCCATAGCGTATTTTTCCCTCAAATCACTAATTAAATTTCCCTTACTTGCCCTTCTTACTTTCAAGCAACAAAATATTTTTGTAAAACTACGCCTCGCTCTGATCAGTTTTTCCATTTATCCGCTTCCCACTCTTCGTTTTGCTATGAAAATTTGGACAAAAACCGACTGTGTATTTTCCACGGAGTCTTTTTTAGCCATTCAGACTTTTAACGAAGAATAGGCGGCACTGTTATATGACATCTGTTTTCCGGAATGATGCATCGGTTTCAGAGCGTCCGTGTTAATCGCAGTGCTTTAGTGCTGTGTGCTGTGGTAAAATTAGTGCTTTCTTGTGTAACATTCCTCGATGATGTTGCTTGTTGTTTGTATCTTAGGAAACCTGAGCGGGATGGTTCTTCAGTGAAACTGATCCGTTGACGCTAACTACACAAAATGGAGGCCTTCGTTATCGCTCGTTGTTGCATCACATATTGTGTACCCTGTCGCAACCTACTCAGTGGGCACTCCATTAACTTTGGCAATGATGCCCTGCTAATATATCACCTACACAGCTCAGTGTAAATTATTCCCTTGTCTACGAAAAAACTAGAACCTGGATCTTCACCTTCCAGTCCAACCTGTTCACGTCGTTTTCTGTAAGTTGTCTAAATTCCTCCATGCCTATAGTTCCTCCACGAAAGGTCGACATAGCCATCAATCCTTGACGAAAACTGACTTCCTTTTTGATCTCTTCTGACCCTCTTCACGGAAGGATGATAAACACAACTAGAAATGTTACAGTAGTCTTCACGCTGTGGAATGGCTATGACGGACGCAATGCTAGAAAGTGCGAAAAATCGCAGGTGAAGCAAATATCTGCCGTGTTAGGATATGTGCACATAATTTAGGCTTAGATGGCCGCAACTGTGTTATCAGTGAAGGTTTTTATATTCCTTATTAGATGAAATCAAATTCTGAAACCCATGATAATATGGGACAATCGCATGGAGTAATAGTGTAGCCGGAACCCTTTCCCTGCATTCAGATATTGAGTTACCCATTGTTGCCAATTGCGCAACTTGTCATCAGTGTATTCCCTAAAGAAGCAACACACTACGATGAGCTCTAATATGCACTGCAACCAATCCATTCTTTCTGTTAACCAGGGACTGTCTTAAAAGCACAATGGTGGTACCTCTGTCGACAGATTATGGACATCCAGCCGAGATGATAGGATAATAGACAGCTCGATAAACTGATGCGATTGTGACTGTGTACAAAGTTTCTACACGTATGTGTCTACATCATTCCCATGATCAATACGGCGCAATGCGTACAGAATTTTCGAGCGAGAGTGTGCAAAAGTATAATGTACACTATGCGATTAAAAGTACCCGGACACCTCCAAAAACATTCGTTTTTCATATTAGGTGCATTGTGCTGCCACCTCTTGCCAGGTACTCCATATCAGCGACCTCAGTAATCATTAGATATCGTGAGAGAGCTGAATGGGGCGCTCCGTGGAACTCACGGACATAGAATATGGTTCAAATGGCTCTGAGCACTATGGGACATAACTTCTGAGGTCATCAGTCCACTAGAACTTAGAACTACTTAAACCTAACTAAACTAAGGACATCACACACATCCACTGTACGCAGGATTTCCACACTACTAAACATCCCTAGGTCCATTGTTTCCGATGTGATACTAAAGTGGAGACTTGAAGTGACACGTACAGCACAAAAGAGTACAGGCAGACCTCGTCTGTTGACTGACAGAGACCGCCGACAGTTGAAGAGGGTCGTAATATGTAATAGCAGACATCTATCCAGACCATCACACAGGTATTCCAAAATGCCTCAGGATCCACTGCAAGTACTATGATAGTTAGGCAGGAGTTGAGAAAACTTGGATTTCATGGACGAGCGGCTGGTCATCAGACACACGTCACGCCGGAAATGCCAAGCGACGTCTCACTTGGTATAGTGGGCGTAAACATTGGACTACTGAACAGTGGAAAAACGTTGTGTGGAATGACGAATCACGGTACACATTGTGGCTATCCGTTGGCAGGGTGTGGGTGTGGAGAGTATCAGGTGAACGTCATCTGTCAGGCCTCACCGACCGACATCGATACCTCTCCTCAGTGCAGCACTCCGTGAACAATGGGCTGCCATTCCACAAGAAACCTTCGTGCACCTGATTGAACTTATGTCTGCGAGAGTGGAAGCAGTCATCAAGGCTAAGGGTGGGCCAACACCATATTGAATTCCAGCATTACCGATGGAGGGCGCCACGAACTTGTAAGTCATTTTCAGCTCTGTGTTCGAATATTTGGTCACATAGTGTATATTAGATACAGATGCTTAAAGGAAAGAAGGAGGCGATCGTGTAGAGTTTATTTCATTTACTTCCATTTAACCTGAATGCATTGTTTCTTTTTATTTGTGACATGTGATTTTTAATGAAGTGGTAACAAAGAAATGTGTTTATTGCTTTCCTTCTGTCTTCCCTTCCTGTGTCTAGCAGTATGTGTTATATTTCATATTTTTGTACCAGGTACTTGTAATTAAGCGCAGTACTATAGTGCGGACTGTAATTAACGTATGACCGCAAAACTTCGTAGATATTATAATGCATTAATATGCAAACGATTTACGCTGCGAAGAAGTTAGTTCCTATTTGACAGCTAGGTGAAAATCTGGCGATGTGAACGCAAAAACGTACGTATAGAATTGTTTCCACATGCAGTGGATTAGTAACGGGACGTCGTCACAAGACGTCAAATAAATACTACATAACGTCGATTTCCTTATCAACCGCCACTTACACAGTTTGTTCAGTATGGACACCGGAGACGTCAACGACATGGTGTTCAGCGCCAGTTTTGCACTGGGTGGCCAAAATTGGAACTAATTTTTTTTTCCAGCTTAACTCGGTTCCGCGTCAACGCATTAGCATACCTACCAAGTTTCGCTGCCATACGATAATTACAGCCTACACTGGACCATCCCGTATTTTACAGTTGAAACTGAGCAGGGAGCAGTATTATGTAAGCGCACTTGATGCATGGAGAGCGATTGTTGTTGCTTTTTTAATGACTTATGACTTTATTGTATAACTGATGAGGTGGCGCTGAATCAAGTTATGAAGAAAAAGTATTTATGACAAAAGTTAATTAAATGAAGCGATCAGTTCATCGGACAAATACGAGGCATGAGGGATTCATTTGGTAATGGATGGAAGTATATAGGGATCCGGGTGGGGCTGGCCGGTGTGGCCGAGTGGTTCTAGGCACTTCAGTCTGGAACCGCGCGACCGCTACGGTCGCAGGTTCGAATCCTGCCTCGGGTATGGATGTGTGTGATGTCCTTTGGTTAGTTAGGTTTAAGTAGTTCTAGGGGACTGATGACCTCAGAAGTTAAGTCCCATAGTGGTCAGAGCCATTTTTGATCCGGGGGGGGGGGGGGGCTGAAGGGATTGGGGGGGGGGGGACGGAACGGAAGAAGGCTTCAACACAGCATGCAGGCTCAAATGTAGATAAGTTGCAGCACTTATGTAGAGATGAATGTGCTTGCAGAGCATAGACAGCTGCTTCAAACCAGTCTTCTGAGTGAAGACCACAACAACAATAATGTATTTTCGCGTTATTTTATCATGTAAAGCTATTGTGTTTAATGTTCAACCGTGACGTATCTCTGAAACGTACAGTACAGTTGTTGACATACATTGTATGTAAGGTTCAGGTTTTATTTTGGTATGTATTCATTGGGTTACGATGTTCTGTGGTAATCATTTTGTTAACTACCTCACAAGGTATTGCTTCTCGTATCTTTCCAGTTGCTTTATTAGATGTGATGACGATTATGACCGAAGAGCGTCATAGGGAATAATAAGCACTTTGCGATCTAGAAATATTCTGTGTGTAAGTACTCCTGTCCTACACAAAGTGAATCCATTCAGAGTAGGTGGTGCTGCCGGCGATGGAGGCATAACTGGTGGTGACGGTGACGGTGGTGGTGGTGGTGGTGGATGTCGTGCAGAGAGTTGACGCCTGTTTCCGCCCGCAGGACATCCGGTCGTTCGCGCGCAACCTGCCGGCGGAGTTCCCGTACCCGATCATCGCGGACGAGACTCGCGAGCTGGCCGTGGCGCTGGACATGCTGGACGAGTCAGAGCGCACCGCGGAGGGCGAGCCGGTGAGCGTGCGCGCCGTGCTCATCATCGCGCCCGACCGCCGCCTCCGGCTCTCCATGTACTACCCCAACACCACCGGCCGCAACGTCGAGTGAGTCCGCTGCTGCTGCCTCATCACCACTCTCCTCCCCCTTCTTCTTCCAAGCAGTGCGAAACTCGATGATCCATTCACAAGGGAAATTGTTATCATGGTTTCCTTCGTCTTCCAAGGACACATAATGCTCTAGCCAATGGTCTCCAATCGGCGACGAATGAGCCCACATGTTTCTTCAGATATATTATATTCATCTGACGCCACTCACTGACGTTAGAAATTGTGTAGAGCCACAAATCTGGGGGATGTCAATGGCCACATTTCACTTGCATTTCCAAACAGTCCTAGATATTTTCTATGGAATTAAGATCGAGTTATTTGGCGGACCTTCCGAGGTGTAGCAGCGCCTCTGGGAGTACCGCTGACGTGCAGCCCTGTAAACCTTAGAAGTGTCTGCATCAAAATGTAGGAGAAGGGCAACACTTGGTCACTGAGAGTGGCGGAATAAGCATCCTGGTTCACGTCTGCAGTAACCTGAATCTTTGGACCCAAATCATGATGCGAAAAACACCCACAGAACATCATCTGGCTTGAACTACACGCTCCGACACACTACGGGTTAAACACCTAGTTGAACTATCTACGCCTTGGCGTCTTGCATAACGGGGTAAGACGCAGCTCATCAAATGACATTACCCGCGTACCAGTCAACTACCGTCCAATTTCTGCTACTCGTTTGGCCTACTGAAGACCTCCGTTTGCAACTGATAGTCACTGACAAGGGGTATAGGTGAGGATCTTTTTACCACCACTATTTTTAAGCCATTTTACCTGGTGAGTGGTACACCTTTCCATGTAAATCCGGTGGATAAGATGTTTCCATACATCAACACAACGGCAAACTTCATTAGCGGTGTAGTCATTCGCACGTCCGATTTCGATAGTTCCCTTCTGCTATTCCGCCACATCTCCATGTTGATACACGTCACCGTTTTCACTCCACGCAACCGACTGGCAAATACACACGGCCTCACTTACAGGACTTCAGTGTATGGTCGACGTTCACGTGATGGCCAGATACCAGTTTTCTCCATATACAGCTCGTCGAAGAGACCAGTGCGCTAAGAGGGTGACTATTATTTTGTAACAGTAGAATAGGAATTCCACTGTTAGATGCAGAGGAAAGAGAGGCTATGTGGCAAGAGTACGTTGAAGATATCTACTAGGGGAAGACTTGTCTGATGTGATATAAGAAGAAACAGGAGTCGGTAAGAAAGAGACAGGCGATCCAGTATTAGAATCGGAATTTAAAAGAGCTTTGGAAGACTTAAGAAGGGATAGATAACATCCCATCAGAAAGGATAGATAACATTCCATTCAGAATTTCTAAAATTTTCGGAGGAAGTGGCAAGCAAACGACTGTTCACGTCTGTGTGTAGAATGTACGAGTCTGGCGATATATCATCTGATTTTCTGAAAGATATCATCCATACTGTAGGAGACGACAAGTGCGAGAATTATCATCCAATAAGCTAAACAATCCATCCATCCAAACTGCTGACAACAATGACATGCAGAAAAATTAAAAAAGAAAATTGAAGTTGTGTCAGATTAAAATCAATTTGGCCTTAGGAAAGGTAAAGCCACCAAGAGGCAGTGCTGACGTTGCGGTTCATAATGGAAACAAGAGTAAAGAAAAATCAAGACATCTTAATAAGATTTGTCGACCTGGAAACAAGGTTCGACAACTCAACATGGTGCAAGATGTTAGAAATTTAGAGGAACATAGGGGTAAGCTATAGGGCGAGACGAGTAATACACAATAGGTACAAGAGCCAAGAGAGAATAATAAGAGTGAAGGACGAAGAACGATGTTCTCGGTTTAAAAAGGGTGTAAGACAGGGATGTAGTCTTTCCCCCCTATCGTTCAGTCTGTACGAAGAAGCAATGACGGAAATAAAAAAAAAAGGTTCAGGGGTGGCATCAAAATTCAAGGTGAAAGGATATCAATTATACGATTCGCTGATGACATTGCTATCCTGAGTGAAAGTGAAGAAGAATTACATGATACGCTGAACGGAATGAACAATCCAATGAGTACAGAATATGGACAAAGAATTAATCGAAGAAAGATGGCCGCGCGAGTTTGGCCGATCGGTCGCAGGGGCTGCAGTCATTGTGCGGCTGGTCCCGGCGGAGGTTCGAGTCGTCCCTCGGGCGTGGGTGTGTGTGTGTTTGTCCTTAATTTAGATTAAGTAGTGTGTATGCTTAGGGACTGATGACCTTAGCAGTTAAGTCCCATAGGATATCACACACATATTTTTGAAGAAAGATGAAAGCACACTTCAAGGGCAACCTGGATTGAGGAGGGAGGTGTGCTAGGGTAGTCTGCGCAGTTGTGCAAAGAAACTGTGCCAGGGTGGCGTAGTGGTTTGCGCATCTGCCTAGTGAGAAAGAGACCCAGTTCGAATCCCAGCCTTGGTATAAATTTTCATACGTCATAGATGTTTGAGACTTAAAAAGTTTCATTTGAACTTCCTATCCACCTATTTGCATGCTCATCTTCATGGACTTCACCAAACTCCCTCAGTTCTGGTATGTGTGTAGGCCTAATTAGTTAATTTGATCAGTGCCGTAACTAGACTTGTACGGCGCAGCTCAAAGGGAGTGTGATGAGGCACTTCACCTGGCTAAGCACACCATCAAGATCCAGATAAACTGCTCCCTGAATTTAAACTGTCATGAACAGTTACCGCACAGTATCTAATCCGGTTTCTCGGTCATCACAAATCAGCTCACGCTGTGGGTATTTTTAGAGAAATATAGGCCATTACCATAAAGTAACATGGAATGATCTCCACAGAGGTCAAAACATCAACTTTAGTAACGCAGATTAACAAAGCACAAAGACTATACTGTTCAAGAGAAGAATGCTCAACAGTAAGTAATAACCCTATCACACTTGTAAGTATCATCACAAACATCTCACCACTTTCGCTCTCCATATAAGGTAATGTAAATCAAATCCTCGACAATATTACGGATCAGTTATATTATCAACAAGCGGCGAGGCTCTATTCAACGCAGAAGCTACTGAAAACTCGCCAGGATGTAATCTTAGTGTTACAACGTTTAGGTGACCATTCGCTCCCTCGAGGTCGAAACTGACACCCGCAATAACGGACGCATTGTTATTGACTCCAGCACAGAACAACAGGTACTGTCCGACCGGAGAGCCTGTATGTAACGCCGCGTGCAGTGTTAGACTGTGTGTGCTAATTAGGAGTACAAAATATGCAGGAAGTTACAGGTGTCTGCAGCCTGCTCATAGCGCAAGAACGCAGATGAACATTCCTTTTCTCACGAAATACAACTAAGGAGGTGTGAACAGGCTTACGAAAAAAATTAATGGAACAATTTTTACACATGGGAAAAGAGATCGAAGAAAGAGCATAAGAAACAAAAGCTCTTTTCTGTAATATCCTAAGCCCACATAATGAAAAATTAGGCCGAAAACAGACGCACACTTAACCTGTTTGCAACTTGGAGGAGTTATATTTTCTCCCCTGATCGGGGCGTTAGCATGTCGCCAGATAAGTCCATTGAAAGGGGCTCTCGTTTAACAGTCTGAGACTTACTACCAATTATGTTATCCGTAACTGGAGTGATTTTAGGAAGGGACGCTCCCAGAACGAGATTATTTTCAGTATTGAAAGATTCTACAGAATCAGCGCGAAGACAATCTAAACACACAAAGCTTTTTGACTCGGTCACTAGAAACAGACGATAGACAGTAGTAGAACATAGAGAATATCCCATACATCGTATACAGGTAATCGGAAACTTGTGTGAAATTGCCGCGTGGGATTAGCCGAGCGGTCTTGGGCGCTGCAGTCATGGACTGTGCGGCTGGTCCCGGTGGAGGTTCGAGTCCTCCCTCGGGCATGTGTGTGTGTGTGTGTGTGTGTGTGTGTGTGTGTGTGTGTGTGTATGTGTGTCCTTAGGATAATTTAGGTTAAGTAGTGTGTAAGCTTATGGACTGATGACCTTAGCAGTTAAGTCCCATAAGATTTCACACACATTTAAACATTTTTGTATGAAATTTCCAAGATAATCGTAAACACAAGCGGCTCAAAAACGGAAGAGATAATAATAAATCACGGCGTCAGGCTAGGATGTAGCTTTTCACCGACACTCTTTAACATCTGTATTGAGGATCTTACAAGAAAATGAAAGAATCAAGTAAGAAAATATACAACTAAAAAGAAGCTATCATCTGAAAGCTATACTGTACGCAGATGATGCAGTCTTAATACACAAAAAGGAAGCAAATTTACAACGCTCCCTGTATAGATTATATGAACTAGGAATCTGAAAATAACCACCACTAAAATTACAGCTATCCCTCAGTATGGGAAACGACCAACCCAATCAAAAATTGTTACTGAAGAGAAGGTTCAAAAATGGTTCAAATGGCTCTGAGCACTATGGGACTTAACATCTGTGAACATCAGTCCCCTAGAACTTAGAACTACTTAAACCTAACTAACCTAAGGACATCACACACATCCATGCCCGAGGCAGGATTCGAATCTGCGGCCGTAGCAGTCGCGCGGTTCCGGACTGAAGCGCCTAGAACCGCGAGACCACCGCGGCCGGCCTGAAGACAAGGCCCCGGAACAAGTCCCCATTTTTAAATGTGTAGGATGTACAGAAAAAAATCGATAAACTTCAGTAGGTATGTGAAACTACGTGTAAAACATCAAAGAATGAGACGAAGAAAGAGGCAAAATTAAAGTTTTCCAAAGCAGTAGCCTGCACCATGGTTGTGAATCTTGTACTGAAAAAGAAATAAAGACAGGCGAGCTTGCAGGAAAGGAATGTAGGAGAAGAAATAGTAGTGCTTAAACAATAAAGTGGAAGAAGATAAAGAGAAATGGAGGCAATATCTTAAACGCGTTTAACTAGTCAGAATTCCAGTTCTTGTAAACAAGTACAAGCCCTTAGGAAATAAGACACAATCGAAAGACACAATTGAAGTGAAGAACAAGAACTTAAAAGTTTGAATGTTTTGAAAAATCTCACGGGAGAGAGTTGACTAGCATTAGATAAAACTGATATTATGTAGGGGAGTGAAATTGAAAGAGAACAGAGTTCTAGTAACGTGACTATTATGAAGGTAATGGGAACGGTTCCTGTTTGTCATCCTAATGAATAAGAATGTGGATAACAGTGGCGAGTTTCTGCAAGCAACCTGTTAACGATGTTGAAAAAGAGATAGTATCTGCGATCATTTTCAAAACAGTAAAATACGTGGAATAGGATGAAAATGTAGTAGTTATGAGAGATTAGAATCTAAACAGGCGAGATCAAGAAAGAAGTGCTCGGATTAAAAAGGTTGCAAGACAGGGATATAGTCTTTCACCGGTATTGTTCAATCTAGACATCGCAGAATCAATCATGGATTTAAAACAAAGCTTATGTAGTGGGATAAAAAGGCTGAAAAGATAATTATAAGATTTTCTGAGGACATCCCCTCCTCAGTCGAAACGTGGAAGAATTACAGGACATACTGAATATAATGAGCAGTCTGCTGAGTGCGGAATATTGATTGACAGTAAACCGAAGGAAAATGAAAGTGACGAGGAGAAGCAAATTTAAGAGCAACAATATATTTAACATCAAAATTGGTGTCCGAGAAGGTGAGCAAATGAAGGAATTCTGCTACCTTGTAAGCAAAGTAACACGCGAAGGACGAAGTAAAGAGGACATAAAGAACAAACTAGACGGCATTCCAAGAAGTCTGCTGGTATCAAACATCGGCTTTAATTTCAGGAAGAAGTTTCTGAGAATGTATATTGGAGCACAGCATTCTATGTAAGTAAATCATGAACTGTGGGAAATTGGGAAAGCAGCAAAATTGAAGTGTTAGAAATGTGATACGACAGGAAAATTTTGAAAATCATGTGTGCCGATAATACAATGAATGAGGTGGTTCTCTGCAGAATCTGCAAGAAGTGTTACCCGTGGAAAACATAGATAAGAAGACGGCTCAGCATGAGAGGACATGTGTTCAGACATCTAGGAAAAACTTTTGTGGTATTAGAGGGATCCGTGGAAAGTAAAAACTAGTGGATGACAGAGATTCAAATACAGCCAACAAATAATTGAGGAGATTGGTTGCAAGTTCAACTCTGAGATGAAGTGGTTTGCACAGGAGAGGAATTCGTAGCGGGCAGCATCAAACCATCACAAGATGATGTATCCCCTCCCCCCCTCCTCCTCCCAAACAAAAAATAAAACAAAAGAAATTGAAAAGAATGCAATGAGAAAAACATGTGCTTGGTGAAAGGAAAAACACAGAAGAAGGCTCATTCTTAACCGAATCCAGGTATCTTCTCCTTGGTCTTCCCCAACTCCTCCTACCCTCTACTGCTGAACCCATGAGTCTCTTGAACAGTCACGATCGAAAAATATCATTTACTTAAAATGACCGATTTCGGTAGCTACAGTAGGCCATGGTCAGATTGATTGCTCTAGTTACTGGAGACAGCGACGTGTTGAGCAGTCGCGTGTTGTCATAACTTGAGCAGTTATCGCCTTGACAACATGCAGCTGATCAGCACGTCGCCAGCTCCAATAACTGTGCAATCAATCTGAACATGGCCTACTGTACATGCCGAAACCGGTCATATTAAGTAAATGATATTTTTCGATCGTGACTGCTTCGTCACAAGTAAAGAACACAAGTAAGATCACAGTATGTACTCTGTTTCATTGTAGAAAAAGACTTTCCTTTCATTTTGCACATGGAAAGATGTACAATAATTGTATACTGACTTTTGGAGATGGGGTTATGAGATCTAAATCAATAATTTGAAAACCACTGTCAGATGCGTTGCAGACGTAACTTCTCAGTATATCAAATACTAGGACGAGAAGAATTTGACAGAGGATTGAAAGACCTAAGTCGAAACAGGGCTCCGGTAGTAGACTTTCCCATGTGGTGCACAAGATGTATGAGGCAGGCGAAATAACCTCGAACTTCAAGAAGAATGTAATAATTCCTATTGAAAAGAAAGCAGTTACTGACATGTGTAAAATTTATCATATTATGGTTTAATAAGTCATCGTTGCAAAATACTAACACGAAAATGTAAATGTACGAAAACGTGGGGCAATACTGACCCTACGACATATCTCAGAAGATAGGTCATCGAAAGTCAAACCTACTTTTATAGCATTTGTAGACTTAGAAAAAGCTTATCAGGGGTACAATCAGGGAGCGAAACGTTATCTACAAATGGACGGCAGGGGCATGAAAGGGAAGCAGTGGTTGAGAAGGGAGTGAGACAGAGTTGTAGCCTACCACCAATGTTATTCAAACGGTATGTTGAGCAAGCAGTAAAGGAAACAAAAGAAAAATTTGGAGCAGAAATTAAATTTCAGGGAGAAGAAATAAAAACTTTGAGGTTTTCCGATGACATAGTGATTCTGTCAGAGACAGCTGAACGGTATGCACAGTGTATTGAGGATATAAAACGAATACCAACAAAAGCGAAACAAGCATAACGGAATGCAGTCGAATTGAATCAGGTGATGCTGAGGAAATTAGAATACGAAACGAGACACTTAAAGCAGTATATCAGGAAGAGAATAGAATCTTTTGAAACGTGGAGTTTCGAAAGAATACTGAAGATTAAATGGGTACATCACGTAACTAATGAGGTGGTACTTAACAGAATTGCGGAGACACGAAGTCTGTGGCACAACCTGAATGGAAGAGAGGATCGGTCGATAGGACATATTCTGAGACATCAAGAGACCATGAAATTCAGCACTGGAGCGAAATGTGTGGGGTAATAACCATAGAGGGAGGCCAGAAGATGAATATAGTAAACAGATAAAAAGGACGTAGGTTGCAGTAGTTGCTAGGAGATGAAGAGGCTTGCAGAGTGGCATGGAGAGCTGCCTCAAACCAGTATTCGGACTGAAGACCACAACAACCCATCGATTTATTCCTGTTCTGGTCGTCAGATGGAGCGCGAAAAATATAACTGCTTAAATGCCATTGTGGGCGCTATAAAATAGTCTGAAGTCCGCAGTCCCTACGTCAGAGATACCTAGCGGGGTGTAGTATATTTCTAGACTCATTACTTAGTACTGATGGTTTTAATTTTTTTATAAGGAGTCTATCCCAAGTTAATTCCTGCCAGTTTAGATTTTTCATTATTTCATTACGCTCTTTCGTAGATCAAACGAGCTTGTGACCAATCGTGCTGTCTTTCTTTTTACATCATTGATTCCTCTTTGCATAACAGTCAAATGACAAAAAATACACATATACAATATTTTGTGCATATTCACGTATGTTATGTAACATAGACTGCACTAATGAAAGAAAAGAAAGAGTAAAAAGAACTAAAGAAAATTATGCCTGAAAGCCTCCAGGCATACACACTGTTGCCTCCCTCCCCCTTCCCCCCCCCCCCCCCCAAAGGGGTACCGTTATTCAGATTTGTAGAACTGTCGCACGCAATCGTTGATTTGCTAAGAAATACGTTTATGAACGGTACTCATTGCAGATATCGAAATCAGTCATTCGTCGAAATTGTGACTGGTTGCAGTAATTTTTTATAACTGCTGTAACATTCTTGTAACCTTAATCAAAACGCTATCTCACATTCATACATATGTTTTCTGTTACAGTGAGATACTGAGGGTAATCGATTCACTGATGCTCACCGAAAGACTTCGCGTCGTCACCCCAGTTGACTGGACGGTAAGTAGCGTCCATAAATCAGAATAATGCGACGGCAAGTCGCAGCAGTGTTAATGTGTCACGATACGCGTTGATTAGTCGTGAAATACTACCGCTGCTGATGCAATCACTAATTCTCGCACAGAGCACAATGGCGATGTTTCCAGTAAAATTTTGTTCTTATTATGTTGGTATACATGAGCGATTCTGCAAGTCAAGTGTGACCTCTAACCTTATTGCTGTAGTCAAGCCTTGGTCTCCCTCTACAGTATATATTCCGCACACTTCTTCTCAGTACCAAACTGACAATTCTTTAGTGCCTCGAAATGCGTGGACATCAACCAACCCCTTCTTTTAGTCAAGCTGTGCCATATATTGATTTTCTTTCCATTTCGATTTAGTACCTTCTCTTTAATTATCCGATCTACACATCTTATCTTCAGCATCACATTTTAAAAGTTTCTGTTTTGTTTATCACCCACGATTCACTTACGTATAAGGCTACGCTCCAGACACGTACCTACAGAAAAGATTTCCTACCACTTAAATTTATATTCAGTGTTAAGAAATTTCTCTTCCTCGGAACTGCTTTTTTTGTATTGCCAGTGTTTTCTATGTCCTCTCTAATTGGACCGTCAGTTTTGTTGCCACCCAAATAGCATATCTCATCTACTACCTATAGCGTCTTATTTCCTAATCTGATTCCTTCAGCATGGCCAGACGTTATTCGACAACAGTCAGTTACCCTTGCATTGCTTTCGTTGATGTTCATCTCGTCACCTCTTTTCGAGACAGTATCCATTTCGTTCAATTGATCAAGTCCTTTCCTTATCTGATAAGATTACAATATCGTCGGCAGATCAGTTTTTTTCCTGAACCTTGATTTCATTTACAGATCTCTGGTTGGTTTCCGTTACTCCATTCCGAACTCACAGATTGAACAGCATCGAGGATAGGCTACAATTCTCTCTTACTCCTTTCTGAACTACTGCTTCACTTTCATATCCTTCGACTCATAATTGGACTCTGATATCTGGATATGTTCTGGATAACCTTTCATTCAATGTATTTTATGCCCGCTACGTTCAGAATTTCAAAGAGATTGTTCCAGTCAACATTATCGAAAGCTTTACCAAGAGCGTTCCTTCATTTCTCCGGAAACCAAACTGATCTTCCCCTAGGTCAACTTCCACCGATTTTCCTATTCCTAGAGTGAATGTAACTGCTGAAAAAATTCGTATCGGTAGTTTGGAGTCATGAATTATTAAACTGACGATTCGGTAATATTCGCACTTGTCAGCACCAACTTTTTTTTAGAATCCGAAGTACATCATTGGCAAAGGCTCACTCAGTAGGCAGTCCGCTTCCCATGGACATCAGGGCTGGAACGCAGGGTTAGTTACATCACAGACACCATCTTTAACGACATTACACTTCGCTATAAGTACAGTATTACTCCGATATGCATACTACATTTGTTTGTTTCATAAATGTTCTCAACAGGAGCATAATTTCATGTTCCTCTTTCTTTTATGACTATCATGTTTCGCCAAATTCGAATAATCGCCATTCCATGATTTTTTGAAGAGATAGACAAAGTTTTAATTAATACCTCGCTACCATGGGACATGATGGTGTAAATCCTATACATATTCAACCTTCAATGCAACAGTATTTTCCCAGCAGTGGATGACCTTGTGTAGACCCTAGCTGTAGAAGTCTGCATTTTGGTCGTTTAGGAAACGATGCTCCTCGAAAATCATTCTTCGTCATTTCGAAAATGCCAACTTCTCAATTGGTTCATCATCGAACGAAAGAGTAGGAAGTCACTGAGTACCATATAAGGGATAATACGAGAATGAGGCAAACTTCGATAATCCAGAGAAGCAGCGTGTCTGAGTCGTGCACAGAATAAACTGGGATATTGTCGCGGAACAAGAATACCAAATTGGACAGCTTCCGGTGACGCTGCGTCACGAGCTTTCGGTAGCATGCTACTGGATAGTGTGCCACTAACGAGCATATACTGTTACCACACCGTGGCATTTCTGCTGTTGTCTTGGTTCGGTGGCTTTACGAATGGAAGTGATCAGTCGCAGAAGACAGGTATTGGCGATCTTTTTTCATGTTCCAAAAGTTATACAAAATGTTGAAAACTGATCCATGACTCAAATGCATTTTTTCCACTATCGCTTTATTGTGATTCACCGGTGTTCTAGTATTGGTATCTCCACTTCTCTTCCCGGTTCTTCGAAAGAGATGAGCTGCCTTTTAGTCCTGCATCGTTCAGATTTAACTGATCATAGTTTGGTGCGTTCTTCACAGAGAGATGGGCTGCCTTCTAATTCTTCATCGTTCAGACTTAAATGACAATATTGGAAGCATCTGTGCCAGTACCTACTACGTCTTACAGACTTTTGAGTAAAGGAATGAGCCATGGCCACATTCTGACTTTCGAGATTAATGAACTCTTACACTTTCTTTTGTTTAATATTTTTGTTATTATGAAATTAACAATAGCAAATATTTACGATGTAATGTGCCTTCCAGTGGTTGCTTTGGCGCAAAGCCCTCTCACATACTACAGAGCTGCCGGCACTTTGAGACAATCAGGATGATGCTTACGTTAAACAGTTTCACTGCAAGAATGTTTTAAAAAAGTACCTGAAATTTATACAGTCTCCAACAATTTAGGACACCGATCCACTTTTTCAATACCGACACTGTAGCTGCTGATTTACATATCTTCAACAACGTATACCTCATATTCCCATTAACGCCTTTCTCTGATGTTGGATCCGGACAGAAAAAATGACCCACAGGGCCTAAGCAAGGAAGAGGTTTGTTGGGGTCCTCTGTCTTTGCTCATGCGCTCACTTGGTGCCTCTGTTCAGTGGCTTTTCAGAGTGATTCCTTTATTCTTCATTTTCAATCTGGTTACGAGCTGTAAATTTAAGATATATTTTTTAAATCTTTAATATGTTCATTAAAAGATTGTCCATTCCTTAATGGGCTACAATTCTCTTTCCCAGCAGGAATCCTAAATACATATCATTTCAATAGCCCACATGTTGCCATGGTTGTTTAGGGTACGCTGCAGAAGTTTCTCTAGGAAGCCCTTACACGTACTGCATACTGTCCCGATCTCTTCCCAAGCGATTTCCATATTTTTGCAGTCCTTAAGAAAGACATATGCGGCCTTCGATTTGTTTCGAATGAAGAGGTGCGCGTTTGGGTACTATCATGGTTACGTAGGCAATCGAAAGCTTTTTTCCATGAAAACACTGACTGTATTGTCTCAGTGTGGGACAAATGAATTAAAAGGTAAGGCGATTACTTTTGAAATAATAAACAATTTACTACTTCTTTTCTATATGTCTCGTTTACATTTGAATGCCCCTTATGCAAATATACAACACACTGTTGTGTATTTGTATACTTTAACCGTCTCCAGATGTACTAAAAATGTGGAATTCCAAATGAAAGTTCGCCACATTCAACAGTCTATGGACATGGCCCATTAACTTCTTGGAAGTTGAGAGGTCGAGAAATGTATACTCCACGGCAGATCTCTAACTCACCTAGAAGAATCACTTCCTTTCCAAAAACTTGCAAAACTGAAGCGTTCATATGTTGATGTACTATTGCTGAACACTTGTACGGACTCTGCACTGACTGATTGTTGCAGCGGTGTTACCTTCAAATGCGGGAAGCAAATCATCGCGCGTTAGTACACTTTGTCTCTGGGATGCGCCTTTTTCTTTTTGTTCCTCTAGCGGTACACTGCGGTACTGTGGTGCAGGGATTTCACATAGAATTACCAAAAATAGCCATACCGTTCAGTGACACTAGTGTTGCGTTTCCACAGTGACGACGCATTTTGCAGGGCAAGACTGTGTTTGCACGTAGTAAATGATGTGAAACATCTGATAAAACGTTGAATACACTTGACTTTACGGATACAAATAGCGTTCATAAGGACTCTGTATGCCTGTTAGAAAGACGTCTGAAAATGAAATGGCTAATTCAAGTTATACTGGAGATCGATCGGCTGTTCAAGTCCAAGTTAGTTAAAAATACAGCAAAACTGAGAAAAGGATGGTAGATAAAATTGTCCTGTACCAAATTAAATTACAGACTGAAAAATAAACGCAAAAGATAAACCCAGCACATGTGACAGGAGATATTAAACAAGAACAGGGAGTTAAAATCGTAGTGAATGATAATCTCACTGTCTGCTGCTCTCTAGCTTCAGTCAACTGTCTTGAATCGATAACTTGCCATATTTTCGTTCCTACTTGTAAGAAACAGACCCTACGAGCAGGTGTCAAGAACTTCCCGTCCTTGGATGTAGACCTGTTATACCGATTGGTTATAATTAAAGAGCAGCTACATAGAGAGGTCCAGTGCGGGCTACAATTTTCATATGGCAGTGAAAATTGGGAGGTATTCTAATGCGTTAATGCGGAACCGATTTCCGCTGGAAAAAGATTAGTTTCAGTTTTGGTCAACAAGTGCAGATCTGGCCCTGTGACTGCTATAGAGATATAAAAATGTTTCCATATGTAATGGTTTAGGAACAGGGCTTGGGCAAAAGAGGTCAAACAAGAGAGAAAGGAATGGTGTTGCATTTAATAAAGCTTTTTGGCGTATCAAATGACAGCGAGGATGTCGTAACGCCGGCCGGTGTGGCCGAGCGGTTCTAAGCGCTTCAGTCCATAACCGGGCGACCGCTAAGGTCGCAGGTTCGAATCCTGCCTCGGGCATGAATGTGTGTGATATCCTTAGGTTAGTTAGGTCCAAGTAGTTCTAAGTTCTAGGGGACTGATTACCTCAGATGTTAATTCCGATAGTGCTCAGAGCCATTTGAACCATTTTTGATTTCGTACCGTCATACAAACTGTGTACAGTGCCAGATTTACAACTGGTTGCCAAAACTGGAACTAATTTTTTTCCAGCGTAAACAGGTTTTATATTAACTACGACGTTTCACTGAAATCCGATAATTACAGGCCACACCGGACTTCCGTGAGTAGCAACTCTTTAATTATTACCATCCAATAGAAAATTAGGTAACTATGAGATTCCTCTAATACAGATTGCCAGTAGAAGTCATGAAGTAACATTCTTTTATTTTGTTTTTCAGTTTCTTTTCGTTGTCTCTCAAACTCTTCAAATCACTAGGCCAGTATTGATATTCGCCCCTGTAAACGGCGGCATCAGTTCGGAAAGACTTGCCTCGCTTCTGCACTACGACGTGATAAGGGCATGGGAGTTCAATGTATGCCAAGACTGCAGACATGTTGCTCCTAACGTAACTTTATGTTTTGTAGGGAATAATTAAAGGTTTATGACTACTATCCTCTGTACATAACGCTGTGTGTGGCCGCACGCTGTACCAGTTGGTGTGACGCGCTGTGTTCCAGAGCCGGACAGAGTGCCCGAGCGGCTCTAGGCGCTATAGTCTGGAACCGCGCGACCGCTACGGTCGCAGGTTCGAATCCTGCATTGGGCATGGATATGTGTGATGTCCTTAGGTTAGTTAGGTTTAAGTAGTTCTAAGTTCCAGGGGACTGATGACAGAGGTTTAAGTCCCATAGTGCTCAGAGCCACTTTGAACCATATTTCGGTGTTCCAGATGGGGGACGACCTGCTGGTGGACACGACGAGCGGGCCCTCGCTATGCGGCACCGTGCCGCGCGCCGCCGTGCCGGAGAACCGCGTGGAGACGGTGCAGATGCCATCCGGCCTGGCCTACGTGCGCAAGACCAAGTTCTACTACGACTCCTCGCCCTCCACCTGCGAGTTCTGGGACAGCTGAGCACCGGCGTGTCTCGCACGGTCTCCTCACTGTTTCTGTGCATCCGAGAAGCCCGAGAAAACTACCTCGTCATCATTGGCGTATCTCCGCTACGGACACTGCATTTGTAAAATCTTCAGACACACTTTAAATGATTTTCACAGCCGTACATTAACACTGCAGCCATACTTTAAAGGGTAGCATCGGACTGTAATGTTTGTATCTTTAAGACAGCTAGTTTCTGTATGATAATTATCATTGTGGTTGTACTGAAAATAACGTATGTTAATTAAATATAAAATACTCGGAATAATCGTTTAAATTTATCACTTTCTCCGGTACTGTCTGATCATTTCTTTGTTAATTTTTCCACGAACTGCTGAGCACTGGCCTCACATTTGACGAGATTCTTCTTAGTTTGCTTCCTAAAGTTAAACACGTCATATGCACCTGGCAGAAATGGCGGTGGTTGTAGGCGGACACACACTATGATGACGCTGTTTACCGGTCCCTGCAATGTGCATGTAACAGATCTGCAGTGACACGCTCAGCAACGTGCTCGTGTTCTAGCAGGTGTTTCTATAAGTAATTAGCTTCTGCAATGGTGGGGTATGGACACATTTTGCAAATCGTCACTCAAAACTGGTAAAACTGTTCAGCTATTAAGAGCAAGATGAAACATAGGAAAATGTTGGTTATACTGTTCACAATCTATAGTCGCCTGTTAGTTAACATCAATCATTAATGCTTTCTGACGATGACTGATATCCTCTATTTATCGTTCCTGGTAGATATTAAATAAAATGCCCAGAAAATACTTCCTGCGCCCTAAAATAGGCGTCTAGCGTGACATCATCCGCACCCAAGGAAGGTGATGCAAGTTGGGTAGCCCATCCTAGACTGCATGAAATACGTGGGGTGTTTAATAAGTAATGCATTTTTTCTGAAAGCAGGTTAGTTTCATTCAGGATTCAATACACCATATTACTATTTTCGCTACAAAACCCTATTTTTCAGCATAGTCTTCATTCAGTGCGACGGTGTCATGTTACTGCCAGGGTCTGTATGTCCGCACTGTACCACTCTACCAGTCTACGTCGCAGCCACCATCTAGCTGTATCAGTAACGGCCCCATGTGGTGCTTCCCGCAGAGGGCATTCAGCCAAACAGATGGAACCCGAGAGGTGCGAGATCCGGGCCGTAAGGTGGATGAGCAAGAATAGTCAATAAAGTTTTGCGAGATTCTCTCGGGTACTCTGACTTGTGTAAGACCTTGCGTCTTCATGGAGATGCAGAAGTTCGTTTGAATTTTTGTAGCGACGAATACGATGAAGTCCAACATTGCAGGAGGCACAGTTATGTGCGGTCGGCCAGCTCGCGGAAGACCGGGCGTGTTTGCCCGAGCTCGTTGCAATGACGACAGGCTCCTCGCCCAACGACTCACCGTGCTTTTGTTCGCTTCCAGTTTTCCATAGACATACAGCAAGCACATATGAACATCTGCGATGCTCTGGTCTTCCGCCAATAGGATTTGAATGACGGCTCTCTGCTTGGAACGCCCCTCCGTTATGCACGAAATTTTGAAGGCTGCGTATAGTGCCGCCAAGTACAGAGGCTTAAGCGTGAATATTCCGCGATGCCCCACAAAAAATTCCGCATTTTCTCAACTGAAATTGGCCGATAAAAGACTTTTTGCATTACTTACTGAATGTACATCGTATTTTTCGGACCACTTTCATTTTCCCCACACTATGTGTGTGTAGATATGTAAGTAATTTTCATTACAATGTCACAAATCACGACACTTGCATGATGCTTCGTGTTTTTCACTACGGCGTGTGTAACCATCGCAAAGCAAATTATTGTAGTCTCCATGACACCACAATAAAATCAATGCACATCCATTCATGAAGTATTTTCATATAAAGTACACTTTCTGTTGTGCAAATCTTTAACGCGAAAGCATCAGGTAAGCGCAAGTCTCCAGAATATCGTTCCACAGGGATGATTATTAAATTCAGTGATAGAACACTCTTACTCAGAAGTCAGTAATATTTTTATGCACTGCCTGACAAAAAAGTGGAGCACCGAGAAG
Organism: Schistocerca gregaria; assembly: GCF_023897955.1. Lineage (NCBI taxonomy): Eukaryota > Metazoa > Arthropoda > Insecta > Orthoptera > Acrididae > Schistocerca > Schistocerca gregaria. The sequence continues at coordinate 377,538,859 of NC_064924.1, forward strand.
GGAAGGCGGAAACGAAATGAAACCTCACGGTTTGAGACGGTATGTTATGTTATTTCAGTGGTCACAAAATCGAATCAAATTTACACAGAACGTGGCAGTGGTAGCACACTTATCAGTATGACGTTTCACGCCCTCTGGCCTGGATGCACACACTCAATCTGTTGGTAAGTGTATGATAAGGCCTGAGACAAGGTGGCCTGCTGTAACTCATCCTTGATATCCTGGATGCTGACACTGCTTTCAAACAGTACCAAAACACTGGGGTGGAGCTGACTTCCGAGCTGGTCACGCACATGTTCTGTCGGGGTAGATCTGAAGATCTGCTCGCGACAAGAGTACCTCAGCATCACCCAAACAATTCATAGAGATACGTTCCATCTGTGGACAACTATTGTGTCCTGTTGAAAAATGGCACCGAGGTACTGTCGCGTTCGAGGTAATACAGCAAGACCCGTAAAGTTCGTAACGATCTGTCCCGTAGTCAGAGTTCCCTCATTCACTGTCAGTTGAGACCTGAAATCATACTCTATTGCTCCCCACATCACGACATCAGAAGGTATGGGCTCTGCAATGAACCTGTGACGTCACGCCAGTCGGCTCGTAAACCACGCTTTGCGAACGTTTGGCACCGTGCAGGTACGTAATTGAAAAGGTATCCACTAAAGGTCTTAAATTTGTCGTGTTCTGTCGAGAGCACAACATTTCAACGCACAATCAAGAATTATTAAACTCGTCTGAAATAGTTACCCTCTCCCCACCAGAGAAAGCTGCTGACTCTCATAAGACCTGCAGTGTACTTGTTATGACGTACGCACCACGACCTGTGTTTCTCCTTGGCTTTGTAACACCGTTGAACCTCTCCAAAATATTAAAAGAATGGGACGGCTTGGCAAGTCGCCGCCTGTCGCCCTACAGTCCCTTCTAGTTGATACGGTTCCTTTATATGCCGCGCAAGTTATTCCCTGATCTTTTAAAGGTGTCCTACAATCTTATCTGTTCTTCATGTTTGTTTTCTACGTATTCCTCCATACGGGAATATGATGAGGAATTGTTAAAGTCAGTAATACAATGTCAATGTTCTACCGTCTCCACAAACTGTGTTCACTTCCATAAAAAAACAAAAGATCGAATAGTTACGTAGCTCTCGAGTTCTTCTGTAAGTACACGAGCTTTGCCACAACCTCGAAGTATAGGAGTAGCGCCGAATTGTGACACTTGTTCTTCGTTCTTATAATCATCTTCAGAGTTTTAATTCTTCTATAGATTACCCTGTTTCCACACATTTATATCTGAACTCTGTCGTGGATATCAAAATATATGGCTTTTCATTCCCAAGTACACCAATGTGATGTCTCATGTTATAATGTGTTACTTTTTTATGCGACTAGGCATCACATTTCCTTATCTCTACTGTGTATAGAAGAAGATAACTCATTCACAATGCATTCACGTCTTGTCTCAATCTCTTCACCAGCGCAAACAAAACGAACACCAATAAAATCATATCGTTGCACACTTGATTGATTAAGTTCCATTGTAAATTTTCTGGTACTTCGTGGAAAATGTCTATCTTAGTCATTTCTCCCAACAGCCTACCCAATGTCTTGAGGATTCGGTAATATTTTTCCTCTGAGTTGCTTAATTCAAAGATTCATTGAATGTTTTACTATTTTTATAATGATATTTCCTTTATAAAAAGTACTTTCCAATGGCATAATAAAGGGTAGTCTTTCCACTACGTCATAATATTTCATAATCTTCAAGTCTCTTAGATGTATGACACTTCCTTGCACATTATAACTGTGTGCCAGAACTTTGCCTCTTGTGGGAAACACTTCTATAATTTTCTAATGTCTCATTTTAGTATGAGCGATTCACACAATTCTGCTTCAGTCTTTTTTGTTTCTGTCATTACACATATTTTACTAAGAAAGGCATGGAAGGTAACTGAATGTCCACGAAACTAAAGAAGTGAGTAGAATAAAACTTGCCTTACACAAAAAATTCACACATATCTGCAATAAACGTAGTGTATACATAAGATTATTAAAAGCGACTTCATTATCGCAGTTCGATCAAAAAGTGAGATAAATTGAATACTTTTAATTGCAAAGGCTGAAGTCGGATGCTGAATTTGTATACAATCAGAGTGTTGTTATCTGCAATATAAAAGTAATTTCACTGGTACCAAAATATTATCGTAATTTTTTGATAATCTTATGTATTCACATAGGCATGCGTTGTCCAGAAAAGAGAAATCTAGATGATCTAGTGTGCTGATCAAGAACTTCATTTAAATCACTGTTCAACAGCTCTGGAAGTTTGCTCTTTCTCGTGTTGTTTATTTCTAATAAAACTGACTCATTCAAAAAGAACAGCAACATTCAATCAGTGATATGTGACTATACAACACATTCCATGTTGAATAGATGTCCTGTAGAAATGAAAATAACAGCGATAAATATCAAATTTTCGATATGGGACTATTTATCTTTTCAAGCAGTAACAACCAATTGCCGGAAGGCCTCTAAGTGGACTGCACGTTTTTATTCTGTACTGTAGTTCCTCGCAAAACCATGTTTGAGACTTTTATTTCGTATAAATATATACAGTCACAAATCCCAGTGGTTTTTAAATCAATATCTTGCAAACTACGTATATGCGACAGAGTAACTTTGTAGATCCCGTGGAACCCGAGATAATACACACATAAAAATCGCTTACCACAGAATGGTAATTATCTTCATTAGAAAACGGTTTTGGCCACTAAGTGATTAAAATGGTTGCTGGTAACATCACACACAGCATTCATATTTTTGCACTGCTGCAGATTTTTCAGTTTCATGCAAATGTCAGAAAACTGCCGCTGAGAATGTCTCTTCTTTTTCCACTGAGGTAACGACGTATAAGAAGTTTTCAAATTTGCTCTTGATGTCCTGCTCTATATGTGAATGACATAAACTCAATCACTTGAAAATGGCATAAAAGGCCGAAACATGGGTAGTAATTAAATAAACATCAATACAGTCAAATGGCGGTGTGTTCATTTCAAAATTATTATACAACTGTAAATAAGTTATATGAAACTGCAACCAGTCACTCTTTTTTTAAATAATTATGTTTTATTCCATGAACCAGTATTCGAACCTTTTCAGGTTCATCTTCAGATGGTTTCTGGAAATTACATCATTATTTCTAGCATAATACTGGGTGCTGGGTCTGTGACAAAACGATGGAACATGCTTTAATCTACCGCCATGAGTATTGCTTGTCTGTCGATATGGATGTAAATTTGGTTATTTACTTACTGCGACAGTATGGACGCCTTTTTTCTGTTAATGTCCATCTGTCTCCTCAAATGGCTCTGAGCACTATGGGACTTAACATCCATCTGTCTGCCTCCATTCTTATGTCCAATTGTTATATCACTACATGCACTTTCACACAAACTATATTAATTCATACACTGACAGCGAGACTTTGTCAGCATCCAGCATGCACTTTATAACTGTTGCTTGTAACAAAGATCTTAAAAAATTATTTGGCATAGGCCTACTTTGCACAGAGATGTAATTTGATCTTTTCTACATGTATTAAAGTAGATATAAGGGCAAATATTTTCTCAGTCTGATGAAAATGATGATGATGATGAGGTCCCATACTCCAAGGAGTGTAGGGGACGATGCGGGAGAAAAGAACAAATTACATCTCTGTGCAAAGTAGCCCTTTCCATATCTTTTTGTCAAGATGTCTGTTAAAAGCAACAGTTGTAAAGCGCAAGCCGGATGCTGGCAAAGTCTCGCTGTCAGAGTGTAATTTAATATATTTTGGTGAAAGTGCGTGTAGTGATATAACAACTGTACATCAAAATGAAGGCAGAAAGATGGACACTAACCGAAAAAAGCCGCCCATACTGTCGCAGTAAGTAAAAAACTAGATTTACATCCATATCGGCAGACAAGCAATAGTCATGGCGATAGATTAAAGGATGTTCCATCTTTTTTGTCATAGAGCCAGCACCCAGCATTACGCTAGAAATAATGATGTAACTTCCAGACACCATCTGAAGCTGAACTGGAAAGGTTCGAAAACAGGTTCATGGAACAAAACATAATTATTTAAAACAGTTACAGATTGCAGTTTCACATAACTTATTTACTTTCAATTTACAGTCATGGTTCTAAAATATCAGTAATGGACAAGCATAATATTATACAGCTGTTGCTCAGCAGTATCAAAAACTGTTTATTCTTTTCACTTAGTTCTTCACTTCTAGTGCCTTAACTGAACTACGTAGCCACATCAGTTTGCAATGCATGAACTTCCGCAGTTTCATTTTTAACTTATCTCGTAGCAGCAGTCAGAAGTTCTGCGTCTTCGTGCAAACTTTTGATTTCCTCACGAACCTTAGGTTACTTAATATTTTATATTCTAGAGATTTATTGATATTTGTGGTTATTGTAATTTAACTATTTCAATGAAATGATTACAAAAATTTTGTTTCTAGAATAATCAAAGCTCAGGCCACAAAGACTCTTTCAATTATTGTAGCCGGTAAAGTTTGACTGAATATTATCATCAGTTCGGCTGCTTGTGAATTCCCTTGCAAAACCGCAGCACTGATAACGTTGTTCACACACTAATCTGTTTCGGATTCCTTTTGCTGATATTCTGCTGTTTATTTTGATCTGAATTAAGGAATGAACAATTTCTTCGGAGTTTTTCGAAGTGCTATAGGTCCTGAATCGAGATATAACGCTAGAATTAAGTATCTGCTTTCTTTATTGCACCCACCGTATAGACCTTTCTTTAAATTTTGATTTAGAGGATGCCTGTATAGTCCACGTAAAGTACTGTAACAATCTGAACCACCTTTCTGTACATCTCCTCTTCATGTTAAAACAGACTGCAATTGATTTTTCATCCTGGCAGGTCCAATTACAGCAAGGTGGGCGGAATCGAATAATTGTTTCTTACAGAAACAATCGGAATAATTCGGTACATCAAATTCCTCAGGTGTTTAAATCCTTCTCTGACTTGTGTTGACTTTCGCTCGAGATCTAGAGACTTCCATAACTTCATATTCGGCTTTCAAGTAATGCTTGGCAGAATTTTTTTTATTTTTTTTCTTCATCCTTTCATTATCTTTATCATTATTATTATCATTGTTATTATAGCACATCTGTTTTCAAGACAAATAATTAAAGCTAATATGAGTTTAATGCACCGTCGAAAACGAAATTGCTGTTTTGAATCCCACTACTTTCCAATACCAGTTCAGTGTTGTTCCTTCGCGTCGTCTTCTTACTATTTCAAATTGTCATACACAGCATTATCCATCGTGCTGGTTACAAACGTTCCCCAGTATCCATTACTGTGATCCTTGAAATGAAATGTTAATCCTGCAGATTATCCTGCGGACGTAATTAGATATGACTCTCACTCGTCCACATTAATTTCTGTGAGTATACTGCATTAAATGTGTCGTTAATTACTTAGTTTAATGGCATGTAATGTACTGAGAACAATGCAAACCATCCCTATGTGTCCTACGTGCATACACAAATCGTGGAAAGGTGAACCATTACGGAAAATCTGAGGAGTTCCACTCAAGTAGCAGCTGCTCAAAGTCGTCTATCCGCTCGCAACAAACATCGTCTGCAGGGAATTCCCGCCCATCAAGGAGAAGTGGGATTCCTCGATGGCTTGACAATTACTCAGTGAGAAGTACATTTGGTTCACAAATGTGTTCGTCATCTGAATAAAAGCACCTACTATTTTCCTGCCTTCGCTCATATCCAAATTCATTCATAAGCCATTCTGACAAATTCTGTCTATTTCAGACGTTAATGGTTCAAAATACTAGGTATTACTTTACTGTTTACATGTGTTCACTAGTGTGTAATACGTGGTCAAAACTTTTTGTCTTGTTGTATTGTAACAACAGTTTACATCGCTTGACTCTCAAAGATATCCACTTAAATAACATTGCGAAGAATTATGTTGTGTTATATGGGTACTTACTTGAGGACGCGTTAGTATGTTCTAGGTCCCTTTGTCTTCATCGATTGCATAATCTCCACGAAAACTCACGATGTTAGTTGCAAATCTGTTAAATAAATTCAAATAACTATTAATTAATTACTTAGTGTAAAACATTCAGTTGATGATTTGAAACGTGAATTCGGAAAATGGTTACCATGTTCTGTCTATAGATTAGCAGTGTCTAGATTTTAAGAGCTTTGTACAACGATGTCTCTCTCTTCAGCACCACTGATTCAGAGGCCACAACTTTATGACAGATGCCTGTTTGAGTTGTTTAAAGGACCTTGTTTCTCATAGGGACTAAAATACACCTTACAGAGACATTCAACACAAACAAAATTTAGAATCTCGTTATACTGATCAGCATACTGTCGTGATAGTTACAGAAGGCGCCATAAGCAGTAATGTGGAAAACTCAGAGCACGTCCTTGATATTACTGTAAAATAATAATTATTTAAAATTCCTAACTTGCTACGAATATTCTGTAACTTCCATACGTCAATTTCTTTCTTTCTCAGTATGCTGTCTTAAGACACATATATTTCATTTTTTTCTTCTCAAAGTTGTTGTGTTCCTCAAGAAAGATGGAAACATCTTCTGAACCACTGAGAACATTTGCAGCTACTACAGTGGTTTTTATGTTTTGATAATAGTAACGGTTACTCTTCCTTTTCAAATGAATTTTTATTTTGTTTTCAATCAAACATATTTCTCCTAGTTTTAAGCATCTTCAGTGGAAGACAAGGGACATCAACGACATAATTGTTCACTTTTTCTTTGAGATTCTTATTGTTTTTAATAGCAGCACATTAAGAATAGAGTAATTTTCACATTACTTATGAGTAAATGATGGAGAGTGTGCACTCAATTTTTGCCATGCTATGTTTGATGTACGTCGACTGCCTTTTCTCTAAATGCTTCTGATCTCAAGCCTCTCATATCCAAGTTCTCACTTAATTTAATGTCACAACCCTATCGTTCACTGCACTTGTCATTCTTGCTTTGACTACTGACAGATCGTGGAAAGTGTAATGGATGACAGTGGAGTGGTACGTTGAAATGGGTAAGTACTGTTAGTAGTATAGCAGTGGGGCGCACATGTGTGTGCGTGTCTCTGTATATTGTTTTAGAGTATTGGGAGACATTACATTTCCCAGACTGAGAGTTTTATATCTCTGTAATTCCCATAAAAATTTCGACCGAGACTTTAAGAAAATAAAAGGAACATTCAGATGCCTCTTTCTCTCTTTTGAGTTCATAATATGCAGAAATTTGTGTTTTACTTCTGCTGCAGCACATTATTTCAGCAGACTGCTGTGAGGATTAATCATGCTCATAGGTTTTATATTGGTTTTTAGTTCTTTTGTAATGATTATTTAACACCAGTAAATATCAGCAACACATAAAAAATGTTGTAGAGCCTACCTGTTATTCATCTGCAACCATCTTTGTTACACCAACAGTCCCAGTTATTTCCCAACTGAAACTTCATTCAGAACACAACTGATGGGTCTAAGTCCTAGAATCATATAGAATCATGATTCAATATGTAAGTCAAGAAGGTTGGCAATTTATTTATATCAGCACTTAATCTATTTAACGAAAATAGTACAATGACTTGCAATGTACTAACGTTGTTCAGAACTGGAGTGTTTATTAGCTACATCATGGGATGTATGTTGTTTTTGGCCTGTCACATAGTTTAGCTTTATTTTGGTACAATGTTGTTCCATGTTCTTCAGTTCCTTATTACTCATTATTTCGCAGTTGTCTGACGGCCTGTTAGTAACCAGACTTTCATCCGCCAGCAGCACACACACACACACACACACACACACACACACACACACACACACACACACACACACCAGCGAGAGGACCTACTAATGGCCTGAGCGTATGCATCTAAAACGCGAAGGGCATCTGGAGCAATGCTGCCTGCAGGACTGAACTGCAACTGTTGCAGTTTATGTGGCGAATGATCCTCAGAGAAAACGCTAATGTCGAGCCAGTCCTATAAATATTCAGTTGCATTCAAATTTTGGGCAATTTGGCAACAGGGAAATAATGTGAAAAAAAACACAATCACCCATCTTACAGCCAGATGTCAACAGCATTATCCTGTTGAAAAATCCCATCTTTCACATACATTATAATTCCAGTGAGTGAATATACTCTCTGATCATCTCAGTTCCAGCCAAACCTGTCTAGACCTTTTACGTAGAATAATACTAATAAATAACAGCAGACCATAACACTGAGCCCATAGCCTTGTGTCCATTTACTAATGGTTGCAAGGTATTCACCACTGGAAGTTCCAGTCGATTTATCACGGTACACTCAACTACTGTAGTAGACAAGTCTGTCAGCCCTTTTATTTAGTATGTGACAGAGATTTTATCTTATTTAATTTCTATGAACTGCTTCATGTTTGTTTGACAGCATTCTCTGTTTTGTTAATTGTTTTGGATTCCAGTGTAATGTTATTGCAGTTTTAGTTTCCAATTATTATTAACACAATTATAAAATGTGATTGAATACATATGAATGTACGAAACTTTATTTGTAAATGTATTCCTTTATTCTACTTTTGAATAATGTTAATCTACTGAAAGTATACAACGTAAATTTTATGATATGTAACCAAATACTATGCCCATTAGGTAAAGATTAATATCTGTGTTTTGTAGTTGAGCAAGGAAGAGGTAGACAGTTAAGAATTATCAAGTTCGTTGAATTATCACCCTGAAGATACTCGAACTGTAGTAGACTTTTATTTTATGTTGGACACTAAAAAACTAAGAAGTCAAGATCGCAAATGAAGTCTTTTGTTTACTAGTTTCAGCTAACAGTCCAACAATCTTCAGAACATAAAACATTCTTGATTAGTGTTGGTGCTATTATGGCTTCACACATTGGTAAAAGTGTTTTTAAAATGACAACATCCATACATAACATAAATAAAACCAGCGTTTCATTGCTCAATTACACTGGCCACGAATGATGAAACGCAGTTTTTAATTACGTTATGACATTTTAAGAAATGTTTTAACTATGTGTGAAGCCATAATGGCACCAACAGTAACCAAGAATGTTTTATGATCAGAAGATAGCTAGACTGTTAGCCAAAACTAGTAATCCATCCAAATAAAACAGATTTCGTGTGCTACCTGGACTTCATTGGTTTTCAATCCCTAAGCTAAGGGCTAACTGTGAGTTGATGGTGAACTGAGGTTGCCAGTGGTACATTAGGGAGGAATGTGTCATATAATGAGAAAGGAAGAATTGTGATGCAGTGCTGAGACGGTGATGTGTTAAAAATAGTGCCAAAGGAAGTAATTTAACGAGAACAAGTTAAAGTAAAGCTATTTTGAGATACTGCCGACGTAATGGAGACTGTTGTTGCGGACGGTAATGCCGTCGTGTTACTATGGTGTCACGAACTGTGAGATGAGACAACACACATGTAGAAACTGTTTAAGAGCATGGAAGCAGATTAAGAAAGAAGAGAAGCCGACTGCGAGATGGAAATTAATTTTCTAATGAAGATTTCCAAACGAGAAGAGAAAAATAGGAGACTTCAACAACTCTCTAACGCCAGAAGGTCACTACATCGAATTTGAAAAATTCTGAGTAACTATATGTACTCACATTTAAGACATGTTGGCAGAAGGAGCAAAGTGTAAGGCTAGGAAAGTTACAAGTTACCTTATTTGTCAGTAATAGAAATGTGTACGTGGACTGCTGCGAATGAATGTTCATCAGAACTATTGCATCGACTTCCGTATGATAGAGATAAAATTAGAATGTTTAAAATTAGTTGAGTGGTCATAGTACATGACTTGTGGGAAACAAAAGTTTTAAATAAATATGCACACTGTCATAAAAACACATCTTATCGGTGGATATCCATTGTTAAACTTATATACAGTGTTTTGAACATTGTTTGCATCTCATTCATTCCCAAATTTTTCCATAGAGTGAATACAATATTTCTTGTCGTTGATCTGTATTTTTAGTGACAGTCATTTTCATAGAATTTAGTAAATGTGAACTGGAGACATCGCCATTTTCACAACCATCTCAGCACAGAACACCAAAATATAAAATTGCATTTCCCATGTTACGATGCAGGAGCAGTGAATGACAGCAGTGCTCCTCGTGTTTAGGCAGTGAACTTCGAGGATGAGAAAATATACCTTTTTATTTTTCGAAGGATAAGTATTAAATGATAATATTTGTTTGTTTTAGTTGATGGGTGGCTCTCATCGTTTAATGGTAAAGTGCCTGCCTGGAAATGTTTTTGTGACCTTGCAAAATAGTAAACTTGAGAAATCTCAATGAAAAACTGAGATCAACTTCTCGTAGCTGGAGTTCACAGTCCTGTCAAATTTTGTAAATGTCATTGTGATCGCCTTTTGACTGCAAAACAATTTATTTGGAAAAACCAATATTGCAATTTCAGACATGTGGCCATTGTTACATAAAGGTAATTACACTTTAGCACACATCAAAAGAAAAAATCATTTGGCTTATAAGTTAGATGACTTTTAGATTCTGGCGTGTGCTAAAGGGCAATTATCTTCATTTTATAATGGCCACATGGCGAAATTGCTATAGCAGAGTATACAAATAAGCAATTTTACGGTTAAAAGATTATCATAATGTCAGTTACTGAAACAGGATGACATTCTATACTGCAAAATAAGGGGCTTATCTAATGTCTAGTAAACTCGGTCTATTTTAATTTATGTTGATGAATATTTATGCATATTCAGTCACAAGCATATTTACTCACCTGCAATCACCCTTCTGTACGGCCACTTTCAAGCAAAATAAACTTACATAACCACAAAATTCTTCACTAACTCAATTGAACGAGAAACTGAGAACAAAGAAAGGTATACATTTCATGACTGTGGACAAAATTTTTTCTTAATGACACCTGTAAAGGAAATTTACTGTATGACAAATGTTTGTTTTCTTTACCTATTCTCCTGAACTGGGCAACTTTGTGGCTTCACTCATCCATTATTAGATAATGAAACGAGACCTATGTACAGCTTTCATTATTTGCACGTTTCGTACCTTTTATTTATTTGTCATGTGCACTTGTGTTTTGCTTCTGATGCTGAAGTGAAAACATTGTCAAAAATACGACTACTAACAACTGTTGCGTCGAAAGTTGATGTAAAACAAGTGCTATCTGTCTTAGAATAACCTGTGGCTAGAGAGTTTCCAAAATCTGATTGTCAAAAGTGATCCTTGCACATGCAGTAATAAGTACAGTTAATGACTTCAGCTGTACTGCACATTAATTTCCCCTTTCTTAATGTATCACCCATTAATGCTCCTGTGAATTTCCAGAAACGTTTAGTCTGCTGTTTTTGTTGTGAGCTTAGGTTTACAAAATAGCTAATGTATCTGGGTTATGTCACACTGGTATTCTAATCTCAAGCTCGAATCTTTCCTTCCTGTGGGGTCCTTCTTCACTTCTTGAAAATGAAATTCCGAGTAAAAATGCTGAAAGAAAAACACTCAGAATCATCTCATGTGCATGATAAATTAATATTACATTGAGTTTTCTTTATGAAACTTCTACAATTACATTTAATTTTTGTTTAAGTTCTGAGATTCTTCTGTATTGTTTCCTATTATGAAAGTCAACAATCCATTTAGATACAATAATAATTACAAAAACCTAATAAACCTCTGTTCCTATTCTACAAACAGATATATTTTTTGTATATACAGAAAAAATATTTCAGTATATTTCAGTTCTCATGTGCAATGGCGGAAGTGGACTGGTGGACGGTTACATATTTTTTAATTGTACTACATATCTGTGCATTAAGATACTCACTATAGTGTGACCATAGCATTTATTGTTACTGTAACTTATTCCAGAAAGTATCTGTAATGTAACTTCACTGAATAGGTTTGCTGATACAGTGAGGTCTGTAACACTACTAAATGAATCTCGATTTCTTGAGGGTATTTTTGTTCTGAGTTGCACCTCCAAAAATCTGGATATAGCTTCAGCAAATACCTTTACATATCAGAATAAAGACCACATCCAACAAAATATTAAGACAAATAATAAAACCACATAATTAAGACAGTCTACTACAATATGACATGCATTATATACTGCACTGAATATTGCCTCAAGAATGTGTGTGAATGACATTCTGTTTGAAGGAGAAATGTTGTGTGACTATGGAATAGAGGACATGGTGTCCTGACTAATTACATGACAATATAACTATTGTGAATACGCCAGTAACAAACACCTATTAACTAGGATAACAATCATGTCCAGTGTAGACTATAGAAAATAAAAAAGGCAGAGAAATCAATACATCTAATAACAGAAAGTAAGTGTACAAACACACTTGGTGAGTAGGGCATCAACAACAGCAGAAATCCATTTGAAAAAATAAATAAACACAACAGCTGCTGTAAGAAGATTTATTGTTCTCTTATTGGTTCACTACTAGTTTTGTGACTATAAAGCCACATCCTCAGGTGCCATTCAACAGACCTAAAGAAGAACAAAAAAAATTTTGTATCCTACATAGCATAAACTATGTGATAAAAGTTTTAATTCCACTATAAATAACAAAAGGAAGACCACAGACCTTTTCAGACATGGAATAAAACATAGATGTCCCCAATTCCCACAATGATCATAGCATAAAAACGTACTGTCAAAAATCTTTACAGTGGGCAGTAGGTAAGATGTAAGCTAGAAAATACAGGGATACTAAGAGCCCAATTAAATTATAAAAGAATCCCAGTGATAATTAATAATACCCAAGGGAAATTGAAAACCTATTCTAAGAACACTAGAAATTATATAGTACCTACACAAGCAGTGGTAAGAAGATGTGTGCAGAATGGTCCCACACACAACATAGCACATACTGACAATAGAGTAGTAGATGTAAATAACTCTGTGACACACCTATATGGAAAGTTAAGCACTTATTAGTTATAAGTGGCAGTACAGTGCCAATTCAATCTAAATTAAAACTAAAATGCATTCCAGCAAGAATGGTAGGGGGATATCTGTATAATTAAACGTTGATACAGAAAACATTAACAAAAATGAAGTACATTCCTCTAACAGTAATGGTATACTGCACACACTTCCTAATATTTACAATGACACATCTCTTGGTGGAAAGATAATTAGCAGGTTAAAATATATACATCACCAATGAAGGCATATTGCTGGAACGTGCTGTCTCCTGACAGAATGAAAATAAAGGTAAAATTACAGGGCTGTGTCCAACCCAAGTGTCCATAAAAGATAAAAATCCAGTTGAGTTAATCATCGAGTATTATAATAAAATATACGGGAATCACTTTATACTTTTGCAAGTAGAAGTGTAACATACTAAAGACAAGTGCAAATAAAAAATATGAAAGGTACAAAAATTGCTTATTAATAACAGGTAGGCAAATACAAAAGCAGTCAAAATTGTGACTCATTGGAACGAGAGTACATTATGCATGCAAAAAATGCAAAGCACTTGCATCTCTGAATACTACTACATGAAATTCGTGGACCAACATGTTTCACAGATTGAAAAAAAGTCATTGGATATCTATGAGACATGTATAGCAAGGAATGTCAGCAATTAGGATTGGTTGCAAATGGGAATTACTAGGCGTTGGTACTTCAAGAAGCTGTACTAACACTAACTACAGACCAAGTGGGAGAGCTATTTGTAGTAATACTGATAACATGTAATATACTATATCCAACTGGGTTACAGGAAAAATTCAAAGAATGTGTGAGTGAAGATGTATTGCAGCCATCCTCAAAGTGGAGGCAAGGGTGACAAGGTGCCCACCCTTGCGTGTGCAGAGAGTAATAGAGGGGGGTGCTGGCTTTCAATTAAATATTAATATTTAATATTATACAAGAAAAAGACTTCTGGTGAACAAATATTGCTAGCATTATATTATCATTTCCATGAACTAAGTTAGGAAGATAGGTCATTGTTAATTTGCTGTCTTATGTCACAAGAACTGGCGTAGGATTAGACTGTTATTCATAGCCATTGTGAATGTTCAACTGACTCCAGCCAGGCTTCTGGAGTCAGCTCAAAGGTCGTGAGATAACTAGAAGTTGAATTCCAGTGTATGTTCAGTGGAAATAGTTAAGTGGATTTAAAATAAAGTGATACAAGTCCGCCCTTCCCATGGATAAGTGGCTGATTTACAGTGGTAACAAGAGATCTGATGGAAGTGATTCACTGAGTGTGTTCTTTGAAATTGTATAGTTCTTGTAACAAAAAAGATTCGAATTTATTTGATCATCATAATCTTTGAAATATTAAAACATCCTGAATAAATTAAAAGTGGATGGAAACAGTTACATTTTAACTAAGTAACGAAATTGTGTAAAAAAAATATGTAGTGAAGTATACATATCTGCTCAGTTACAATAACTGTACTCATAGCCAATGTTACTTATAACCTAGATGAATTTGTCATCTTGTACCACCTTTGAATACTGCAAATACATAATAATTTTTTAAAAAGTTCACCTCTGATATATCTGAATGACACTCTCCAATTATTTTTATCAGTTTGGTTTTGCAACTGCTAAATGCAATAATTAAACAGAAGTAAATATATACCATGGGCAGTTTTTGTGCCAAATATGAGAGGTGCTGAGAAAGGAACGCAAAATAGAGGTGGGACTTTAAAATACTTTATTTTCTAGAAGGGGAGCATGATGGAAAAAGTTTGAGAACCCCTGAGGAACAGCAGCAGCTTCAACAAATTAATCCAGAATTGCATATCAAGTTCACTGAAGAGATATTTAGTGAAACACTTATTCGTTTGGAAGGCTAATATTTAGCAATAAACAATCAAATTTTACAAGTTGAACTATTTATGCAAGTACCACAAAGGGATAAAATCGATACATTGAATTATGAAATACTGAAAGAAAGTAAATTGAAGGAAAATACTGAAAGAAAAATTATCGTAATTCATCACCCAAAACAGACAATTGTTAATATAAAGTCAAAAGCAAGTTTATGATCACGTGGAACATGCGGACAAAAGTGTTGGTGGCATAATCTGTGTGTATCGGGAGAGACCAGAAAGATGTTTTTGATAAATTTAATATTGGCTGAAATACTCACTATAAAAGAAAAAACACTTAAATTGGCATCATCTGGAATCTGACAACATTAATGCTAGGAGAACAAATTGTCCATTCTGCTTAGAAACTGCCATTAATCTTGCACAGCAAAAATTACCAGTTTGCGATGTATCAAAAGTTCAGGGCAAGGTCCTCTCTTAAAGCAGAGTGAAGTAATCACTTGGAGTGAATATACAATGTCACATATAAAAATCATTCAGAGGATTAGATAGAACGCTACAAGATCATCAATTATAATTTCGGGTGATTTTCAGCAAACACTTCCAGTTATTCCAAAATCATTTCCACCAGATGAAATCAATGCATGTTTGAAGAAATCATTTCTATGGTCTCAAGTGAAGTTGCTAATGATGAAAAAGCGAAAAATTTTCCCAAAAATCTCTTAAAAACTGAAGAAGGCACTCATTTAATTGAATGTATAATTGGATGAATTGGACCTACAAATGGTTTATGTAATATCATAAACAGTTCAGATGAATTTTATCCAAAAACTTTTCACAATTACAAAAATTGAAGTTGGTTATACGACAGAGCCATTTTAACAGTAAGAAAGGTAGCAGCTGACGATATTAATTTAAAAATTGGGTCTGAGCACTATGAGACTTAACGTCTGAATTCATCAGTCCCCTAGAACTTAGAACCACTTAAATGTTACTGCGAACCTGCGATCGTAGGGGACGCGCGGTTCTAGATTGTAGCGCCACCCCGGCTGGCCCAATTTGCGTAAGAAATTTATGAGAATGTATATTAGGAGCATAGCATTGTAGGTAAAACACAGACTTTGGGAACACAGGAACAGAAGAGAATTGAAGAGGTTGAATGTGGTGTTACAAAAAGATTTTGAAAATTAGATGGATTGATAAAGTAAAGATTGAGGAGGTTCTCCACAGAACTGGCTAGGATATGAATATATGGTAAACACTGACAAGGAGAAGGGACAGGCTGATAGGACTCTAAGACATCAAGGAATAACTTATATGATACTAGAGGGAGGTGTAGGGGATAGAAATTTTAGTGGAAGACAGAGACTGAAATAAGTCCGGAAACTAACTGAGGGCGTAGGCTGCAGTTATTGCTCTCGTATGAAAAGGATAGGACAGCAGAAGACTTCGTGGCGGGCCGCATCAAACCAATCGGAAGACTGATGACTGAAAGGAAAACAAATAAGTAAAGAGAAGCAGAACTGAAGGATTTCTGCTGCCTTGTAAGCAAAATGACGCCTTGCGAAATAAGTAGCATTCATCAAGCAGTCCAGCGCAGTCAGAGACATCATTCCCCACCATCAGAAAGGGGCCTGAGTTTGAGTAACAAATTTCAAAGGTTTATCTGGAGCACAGTTAGCATTCTAGGAGGTTAATCGTGGATTTTGGGGAAACCGTAGAAGTAGAGAACTGAATCGTTTGATATGTGGTGATACGGAAGGAACCTGAATATTTAATGGATTTATAAGATGCGGAAGAGGTTAACTGCTGAATCGACGAGGAAAGAAATATGTACGAAATAGTAACTAGAGGGAAGAGTGGTTGGACATGTGTTACGACATCAGCGAATACCTTCTGTGGTACTACAGGGAACCATAGAGGGCAAAAATTAGAGTGGAAGATAGAGATTAGAAGGCACAGAACAAATAACTGATAGCACTGGGTGTAAGTACTACTATGATATACAGTGACTGTATACGAGAACCTGGCGTTTCGCATCAATCTAGTCAGACGACTTACAAAAGAAAACTCATTTGCCCTGCAAGTGCATCATTTGCCTCGTGCGGTTATGGCCCCTTCACACACAATTTGATACCTTCGAAGTTCACATTGCGTTCATTGATTATCATTATTATTATTGTTATTATTTTGAGTCATCAGTCCTGAATCTTTTGATGTGGCCCGGCACGAATTCCTATCCTGTGCCAACCTCTTCATCTCAGAGCAGCGCTTGTACCCTATCTTCTCAATTATTTGTTGTTTGTATTTCAATCTCTTACTCCCTTTATAATCCTTACCCTTTACAGCTACCTCTAGTACCATAGGAATTATCTGCTGATGTCTTAACACACGTCCTGTCATACTTTCCCATATTTTTGCCAGAGTTTTTCTTTTGTTCCTTTCTACATCTATGCTGCTGAGAATCTCTTCATTGCTTACCTTATCGGTCCACCTAATTAAAACATTCTTCTGTAACGTCACATCTCAAACGCTTAGATTCTCAGCCGGACGGGGTGGCCGAGCGGTTCTAGGTGCTTCAGTCCATAACCGCGCTGCTACTACGGTCGCAGGATCGAATCCCGCCTCGGGCATGGATGTGTGTGATGTCCTTAGGTTAGTTAGGTTTAAGTATTTCTAAGTTCTAGGGGACTAATGACCTCAGAAGTTAAGTCCCATAGCGCTCAGAGCCATTTGAACCATTTGCTTAGATTCTCTTCTCTTCCAGTTTTCCCTCTGTCTATGATTCACTGCCATATAATACTGTACTCCAGACTTACATTCTCAAATATTTCTTCCTGAAATTAAGGTCTATATTTGATACCAGTAGGCTTTTAGAATGCCCTTTCTGACTGTGATAATCTGCTTTTTATGTCCTCTTGTTCGACTGTCATGGGCTATTGTGCTTCCAAGGTAGCAGGATTCCTTAACTTAGTCCACTTCGTGGTCACCAATTTTGATCTTGATTTTCTCGTTGTTCCCATTGTTGTTAATTCTCATTACTTTTGTCTTTTTCCGGTTTATTCTCAATCCACGTTATATGCTCAACAGACTGCCTGTAATTTTACTTCACTTTCACTGAAGATGTCATTCACCCTGAATTTTAATACCACTCTTGACTCTTTTATTATTTCGGTCATTGATTCTTCGATGTATGGATTGAACAGCTGTCTTACACACTTTTTAATCCGAGCACTTCGTCTTTGATCTTCCAATCGTATTTCTCGCTCTTGGTTATTGTATATATTGTAAATTACCCGTCTTTCCCTAAGCTTTTACATTCTTCTGTAGATTATTCTTGTCGACAGCGTTCATGAATGAGTTGTTAATTCGATTGTGCAATCATTCTCGCACATATCTGCCTTTGCTATCTTCGGAACTGTGAGGATGATATTATTCCGAAAGTCTAATAGTACGTCTTCAGTCTCGTAGATTCTACCCGCCAACCTGAAAAGTCGTTTGGTTATCTCTTCCCACAATTATTTCAAAAATTCCAGTTGAATGTTATCTACTCTTTCCGCATTATTTGATTTCAGATCTTCCAGAGCTCTATTAAATTCTGACTCTAATACTAGATCCCCTGCGTGTTCCATATCGACTTTGAATTCTTCTTCTAGCACGTCATCATACAAGTCCTCCAAACTCCAGTTTCCACCTATGCACTTTCTCCCTCTACGTTGAACAGAGGAACTCCCGATGCACTCGTAGTGTTATCACCTTTGCACTCAATTACACCGAAGTTCCCTGAATTGTGTTTTCCTGGGAATCATCAGTTTTCTTTTTCTTTCCAGCAGTCATTTCGCCTTGATTACTCTGCACTTCCTATTTGTTTCATTCGAAAGGGATTTATATTGCTATATTCCAGTCGTTCCCTGAAATATTTGTACTTTTTCTTTTCGTCATTCAATTGAAGACTTTCTACTGTTACCCAAGGTTTCTTTGCAGTTACCTTCCTTGTTGCTATTTTTCTCTGTCCAACATCTGTGCTTGCCTTTCTCAGAGTTTTCCACTCCTCTTCAGCTGGATTGCCACTCTGGTATTCCTTATCGCACTATTCACAGCCTTAGCCAACTTCAAACGCGTCTCATCATTCCTGACTACTTCTATATCCCACTTCCTTCCACACTGAGTCTTCCGCACATTTCCCTTAAACTGCAGTCTACTCTTCATCACTACTAAAACGTGATACGAGTCTTTGTCCGCTCCTGGCTATGCCTTAAAATCCAATACCAGTTGTCGGGTTCTCTGTCTGACCATGACGTAATGCAGCTGGAATCTTCGTGTGTCTCCGTGTCTTTTCCAGTTCTTTGGTTTCTGACAGAGTATTATCTTCATCACTTAAAAATTTCCGGGCTAATAGGCCGTGGTCAATGTATAAAAATTTCTTCTAACGTTTCGTCTCCGATTGCAGGAGACATCTTCAGAGATACAATGGCGAACTGCATCCAGAACTCGAGAGAGAGCCGAATGTATAGTCAAGTAGAGGGCACCACAGTCCATCAGGTGCCGTCGCCTACGAGATTATCTCTGGCAGTGCCAACTTTCTCGACTGAAAGTAAACGATCCTGTTTCTTACGTTGCAATATTGACATCCAAATTTTATCTATTTTAACTCTTTCCTCTTTTCTGTTTATACGGTGTTTATAAATATCGATAGCCTTATAAACCCGACCACAAGTACTAGGAATTTTATGTACGCCCGGGGCAACCAAAGGATGTCGTATATCTTTTTCGATCTTGAACATTCTTTTACTTTCCTGGTGGGTCTTGCTCAACACATCCCCAGTGCGATCTGTAATCGTACTGATGAATGGAAAGAAAATTTTCCCTTTGGGTGGCCGTCGAGCCTCGTCGATCTTGACTCTCTCCCTAGGGCGAAGAGCCCGATCTATCTATTTGTTCGAATAACCTATCTTCTTGAATGTCGACCGTAGAAGTTCAAGCTCATTTTCTAAATAAGTCGGTTCACAAATTTTGTGGGCCCTGTCCTACCTTTTGCAGTTTCTTCAGTTTTAATCTACAGTTCATAACCAATAAATTGTGGTCAGATTTTACATCTGTCTCTGGAAATGTCTTACAATTTAAAACCTGGTTCCTAACTCTCTGTCTTTCCATTCTATAATCTATCTGAAATCTTCCACTGTCTCCAGGCCTCTTTCACGTATACAACATTCTTTCATGATTCTTAAACCAAGTGTTAGCTATGACTAAGTTATGCTCTACGCAAAATTCTACCAGGCGACTTCCTCTTTCATTCCTCACCCCCAGTCCATATTCACCAACTACTTTTCCATCTATTCTTTTCCCTAATATCGAGTTCCAGTCCCCCATGACTACTAAATTTTTATTTCCTTCAAACTACCCGAATAGTTTCTATAATAGCATCATACATTTCTTCAATCTCTTCATCATCTGCGGAGCTGTTTTTGTTGTTGTGGTCTTCAGTCCTGAGACTGGTTTGATGCAGCTCTCCATGTTACTCTATCCTGTGCAAGCTTCTTCATCTCCCAGTACCTACTGCAACCTACATCCTTCTGAATCTGCTTACTGTATTCATCTCTTGGTCTCCCTCTACGATTTTTACCCTCCACGCTGCCCTCCAATACTAAATTCGTGATCCCTTGATGCCTCAGAACATGTCCTACCAACCGATCCCTTCTTCTAGTCAAGTTGCGCCACAAACTCCTCTTCTCCCCAATTCTATTCAATACTTCCTCATTAGTTATGTGATCTAATCTTCAGCATTCTTCTATAGCACCACATTTCGAGAGCTTCTATTCTCTTCTTGTCCAGACTATTTATCGTCCATGTTTCACTTCCATACATGCCTACACTCCATACAAATACTGTCAGACACGACTTCCTGACGCTTAAACCTATACTCGATGTTAACAATTTTCTCTTCTTCAGAAATGCTTTCCTTGCCATTGCCATCCTACATTTTATATCCTCTCTACTTCGACCATCATCAGTTATTTTGCTCCCAAAATAGCAGAAATCCTTTACTACTTTAAGTGTCGCATTTCCTAATCTAGTTCCCTCAGCATCATCCGACTTAATTCAACTACATTCTATTATTCTCGTTTTGCTTTTGTTGATGTTCATCTTATATCCTCCTTTCAGGACACTATCCATATCGTTAAACTGCTCTTCCAAGTCCTTTGCTGTCTCTGACAGAGTTACAATGTCATCGGCGAACCTTAAAGTTTTTATTTCTTCTCCATGGATTTTAATACCTACTCCCAATTTTTCTTTTGTTTCCTTTACTGCTTGCTCAATATACAGATTGAATAACATCGGGGAGAGGCTACAACCCTGTCTCACTCCTTTCCCAACCACTGCTTCCCTTTGATGCCCCTCGACTCTTATAACTGCCATCTGGTTTCTGTACAAATTGCAAATAGCCTTTCGCTCCCTGTATTTTACCCCTGCCACCTTTAGAATTTGAGAAAGAGTATTCCAGTCAACATTGTCAAAAGCTTTCTCTAAGTCTACAAATGCTAGAAACGTAGGTTTGCCTTTTCTTAATCTTTCTTGTAAGATAAGTCGTAAGGTCAGTATTGCCTCACGTGTTCCAACATTTCGACGGAATCCAAACTGATCCTTCCCGAGGTCTGCATCTACCAGTTTTTCCATTCGTCTGTAAAGAATTCGCGTTAGTATTTTGCAGCCGTGGCTTATTAAACTGATAGTTCGGTAATTTTCACATCTGTCAACACCTGTTTTCTTTGGGTTTGGAATTATTATATTCTTCTTGAAGTGTGAGGGTATTTCGTCTGTCTCATACATCTTGCTCACCAGATGGTAGAGTTTTGTCAGGACTGGCTCTCCCAAGGCTGTCAGTAGTTCTAATGGAATGTTTTCTACACCCGGAGCCTTGTTGCGACTCAGGTCTTTCAGTGCTCTGTCAAACTCTTCACGCAGTATCATATCTCCCATTTCATCTTCATCTACATCCTCTACCATTTCTCTAATATTGTCGTCAAGAACATCGCCCTTGTATAGACACTCTGTATACTACTTCCACCTTTCTGCTTTCCCTTTTTTCCTTAGAACGGGCTTTCCATCTGAGCTCTTGATATTCATACAAGTGGCTCTCTTTTCTCCAAAGGTCTCTTTAATTTTCCAGTAGGCAGTATCTATCTTACCCTTAGTGAGATAAGCCTCTATATCCTTACATTTGTCCTCTAGCCATCCCTGCTTAGACATTTTGCACTTCCTGTCTATCTCATTTTCCTTTTTGCCTGCTTCATTTACTGCATTTTTATATTTTCTCCTTTCATCAATTAAATTCAATATTTCTTCTCTTACCCAAGGATTTCTACTAGCCCTCGTCTTTGTACCTACTTGATGCTCTACTGCCTTCACCACTTCATCCCTCAAAGCTGTCCATTCTTCTTCTACCGTATTTATTTACCCCACTCTTGTCAATTGTTCCCTTATGCTCTCCCTGAAACTCTGTACAACCTCTGGTTTAGTGAGTTTCTCCAGATGCCATCTCCTTAAATTCCCACCTTTTTGCAGTTTCTTCAGTTTTAATCTACAGTTCCTAACCAATAGATTGTGGTCAGAGTCCACATCTGCCCCTGGAAATGTCCTTCAATTTAAAACCTGGATCCTAAATCTCTGTATTGCCATTATATAATCTCTCTTAAACCTGTCAGTATCTTCAGACTTCTTCCATGTATGCAACATTCTTTTATGATTCTTGAACCAAGTGTTCGCTATGATTAGGTTGCGCTCTGTGTAAAATTCTACCAGGCGGCTTCCTCTTTCGTTTTTTACCCCCAATCCATATTCACCTACTACGTTTCCTTCTCTCCCTTTTCCTACTGACGAATTCCAGTCACCCATTACTATTAAATTTTCATCTCACTTCACTATCTGAATAATTTCTTTTATTTCATAATACATTTCTTCAGTTTCTTCGTCATCTGCAGAACTAGTTGGCATATAAACTTGTACTACTGTGGTAGGCGTGGGCTTCGTATCTATCTTGCCCACAATAGTGCGTTCTCTATGCTGTTTGTAGTAGCTTACCCCCATTCCTATTTTCCTATTCATTATTAAACCTACTCCTGCATTACCCCTATTTGATTTTGTGTTTATAACCCTGTAGTCACCTGACCAGAAGTCTTGTTCCTCCTGCCACCGAACTTCACTAATTCCCACTATATCTAACTTTAACCTATCCATTTCCCTTTTTTAATTTTCTAACCTAGATGCCCGATTAAGGGATCTGACATTCCAATCTCCGATCCGTAGAACGCCAGTTTCCTTTGTCTCGATGACGATGTCCTCCTGAGGAGTCCCCGCCCGGAGATCTGAATGAGGGACTATTTTACTTCCGGAATATTTTACCCAAGAGGACGCCATCGTCATTTAACCATACCGTAAATCTGCATGCCCTCGGGAAAAATTACTACTGTAGTTTCCCATTGCTTTCAGCCGTTCGCAGTACCAGCGCAGCAAGCCATTTTGGTTAATGTTACAAGGCCAGATCAGTGAGCCATCCAGACTGATACCCCTGAAACTACTGGAAAGGCTGCTGCCCCTCTTCAGGAACCACACGTTTGTCTGGCCTCTCAGCAGATACCTTCCGTTGTCGTTGCATCTGCGGTACGGCTACCTGTATCGCTGAGGCACGCAAGCCTCCCCACCAATGGCAAGGTCCATGGTTCATGGGGTAGGTCACTGTAAATGACAAAAATTTAGGGTAAGACAGCTATTAGAATATCTAAATCAAATAATTGAGTTCGTTAAGAGCAAATGGTGTTCTCATATGTAGAGACTGTGTATGAAACAGTAGCATTCGACGCCAATGCAGTCAGAAGATTGTTAAATGAAAACTCAGTTATTCTGCAGGAGCACTATTTGCTTCGTACAGCTGTGGTATCTGAACTGTCGCATTTCACACTATCTTTCTTAACTACGATGCCGTGAGACCGCTTACGATTCACTTGCTCCACAGAGGCACGGCTACGGTACACAAATCTCATTTCAGATACATTTAATTGGCTAATCCGTACTTTTTCCTTTGTAGTTAAAAATGTTCTTGTCAGAATGTGAGTGGGCGAATTCAAGTGGGCGTGCCGGTGACAATGTTGGTGGTGTCGTCACCATACTACCATTGTCAGATTTGTTCCAGACGAAATTCGCCTTGTCCACATCGTGATTTCTTTCACGGCAGTGCACCTCAAGAAAAGTTGGAGTCACCTGATTTTTTTCATTTTCTAGTTTTTTTTGTTTCATTTATCATCAGAAACATGGAGTTATGTGCAGAGTATAACTGGAGTGGAAATACAAATAAACGGTGCAAAAGTTAATGTTTATTACCGTAGTTAGTTATTACATTATTAATAGCGACAACTTATGGACCAAGATAACAAACTTTTTTTTTTAATTTTACACGTCTGTTGTGCACGCATTTGAAAAAAAATGTGTGTAAAATCTTATGGCACTTAACCGATAATGTCATCAGTCCATAAGTTTACACACTACTTAACCTAAATTATCCTAAGGACAAACACACACACCCATGCACGAGGGAGGACTCGAACCTCCGCCGGGACCAGCCGCACAGTCCATGACTGCAGGCACGCGTTTGTACCGGTCGTTTCGTTCCACCTTGCAAACATAAATTTTGCAGTTTGTGACCCTCGCTCGTAAAATCCACTTGCTGCATAATGAAATAGTGCGCCCTCGAGTGGTATTTTGAATACACTCATGAGATAAGCAAGCGCTTAATATTATGTAATCTACGTGTTCTACAATGGTCTGAATGTATTGGAAAGCCTAACTTTATGAGTCATAAAACCAAAAGAGTTTCTGATGTACTTCTAGAACGACTCAAGCGACAAGTGAAGTTACGCTTCCGAAGATCTGAACTGTCCGCCTTGGTAGCTAGGGGGACAGCGTGGCAGACCGCTAACCGAAGGGGAGATTTTCTCCGATCGGGGAGTGGTTGTTGTGTTTCCTTTACCTTCCTAGCGTCACAACTGACAGGAAAATCGCCTGCTTGGCAGTATATCACAGGTCTAAGCCTATGCAACTTCGTATCAGTGTACAGCTTGGCCCTAACGTATGCTCGGTACTGCGGAATGACGCTGTCGTGTCTCCCAGTATTGTGATAGCTGTGTGCGCTCGTCCCGAAATCCAATTATTTATAACGAAAATCCAAAGAAAAACATGTACAACGTTTAACTGTACAAGTGTTCCGAAAAAATGTCTCGGCAGCTACAGCAGCATATGGAGCTTGAGTATCTGTGTTTGTCTGGATAGACGTTGCTGGAATATTCTTTCAGCTGCAGTAACTATCACATCACTACTTTTCGGGTATGCACCCGCATCGACAGCAATAAAGCCGGTCGCCGTTTGGTGTGGAAGTATTAACAGTAACGCCAGAATTTTCACACGTGATATAGTTATCCATAATGAAGTACAGTCTTAAAAATGTTGCACAACTATTCATTCGGATCTTGATAAGATTTCAGGATGGTGCAAAGACTGGCAACTTGCTCCAGGTACTCAGAAATGTATAAATGTACACAACACAAAACAAAAAAGTAGTATCGTACGAGGATAATATCAACGAATTACAACTGGATTCATTCAAATAGCACAAATACCTAAGTGTAACAGTTTGTATGGATATGAAAACATAGCACAGTCTCAGGTGAAGCATACTTCGGTTTATTGGTATAATACTGGGGAAAGTACAAAGGAGATTGCTTACAAAATACTCGTGTGACCCATCCTATAATATTTCTGAAGTGTGTGGGAATAGAGCTAACAGCCCGCATCTCGTGGTCGTGCGGTAGCGCTCTCGCTTCCCGCGCCCGGGTTCCCAGGTTCGATTCCCAGCGGGGTCAGGGATTTTCTCTGCATCGTGATGGCTGGGTGTTGTGTGATGTCCTTAGGTTAGTTAGGTTTAAGTAGTTCTAAGTTCTAGGGGACTGATGACCATAGATGTTAAGTCCCAGAGTGCTCAGAGCCATTTGAACCAATAGAGCTAACAGGGGCTATTGAACGTATACAGAGAAACACAGGTCTGTTTGAATCGCAGGAGAGTGTCAGAGAGATTTTGAATGAAATGAACTGGTAGACTCTTGAAAATACTATCTGGAGAAAGTCTGCTAACGAAGTTTCCAGAACCTGCTTTACATGATGATTCTACGAATATACTACAGCACCTTGAAACGGTACAGTAGTTTCCACTCTATAAGGAGCAGGTTTCGCTGCTCGCTCGCACCGGGAAATAGAAACAGAGGCGGCTCCACGGCCAATTTTATTACACGACGCGGCCGGCAGCGGGTGCAACAGAACCCATGCGGACGGGTGGAAAGAAATGTGTCAGGCTTCATAATACGCACTTATATGTGTCGTGTATAATGCATTTCTTGTACGTGAATGTGAATCTACACATCAACTTTCCTAATCCTCCTTACACCTTTCCGTAAAGCGTGGCCAAATCTTTGTTGGGAAGTAGTTCTGTAGTATAGTAGTGCCAACCTTATTCCTGGCTAGGGGATCAGAGAGACAGCACAGGCAGGTAAAAGTCAAAGACTTTCCAGTGTCACTAGATCTGGGATGGAGAGGTTGGTCACAGCCAAGTGGTTCGATCACCCCCTCCACCGTAGCGTAGCAAGACCTCCAGGTGCCCGCCATATTCGAGGAGTGTTACAGAAGACGGGTAAGTGAGCAGACGTGCCCTCAGTGCGTCTGTCTCAATGTTCACGCATGGAAGAGAGGTATTTGAATATTTGTACTAATTCTTTTATTTCCAGCTTCGGATTGTGTAAGGAAATGAATGTTCTCGTGTAATTTCGGAAATTTGACCCCCTGTGTTAATGTATCTGGTCCCCAGTTTGCCCGTTATCCTCCTCACGTAGTGGATGTCCTATGTAAAATATTGGGAGGCTTTAATGGTATACATTTGGCCAAAGCAATTCCGTCTTGCCCGTAGAAAAGTGCTTGCAGATTGGTATATAATATACCCGAGCTATAAGTTGTATAATTGTAATATCTGTAAACTGAAACAATTGCTGCAATCGCTGCAAAGTCGAGTAATAATGTTTAAAATAAATAGGTAATCAACTGTCATCAGTCTTTAACATACCTTAAAAATCACAAAGAAGTTAAGTTAAAGGAATTTATTTAAAAGAAAAGCTATAGAATGCAGGGACCCACACATCAGCGTGTGAGCCCTCCAGCCCCTTGCCTAGTATCGTACAGAAAGGGCACGCTCTCTAGGTAGCGCCCTCAAGCTCCCCTCCCCAGTTATCCGTTGCGCAATTTTGATTCAGGGCTTGATGACATCAACTTTCATCTGGAGCCCTAGGCAAGAAGGTTAGACGGTAAACTTTCAACCTTACACATCGCTCACAGAGGCACGGCGAGGACTAGATTAGTCTATTTACAGCGCGCAAAGAAGTGTGTACTCCGTAGCCGAGTGGTCAGCGTACAAGGCTGCCATGCGAAGCACCCGGGTCCGATTCCCGGTATGTTTAAGGATTTTTCCGCGGTGGAGGACTGGTACGGGAGGCACTCATCCTCGTGATGCCAGTTGAGGAGCTACTTCACTGACTAGTAGCGGCTCCACGGTCCGGAAAGTCTGCAAAACGTCCGGAGTAGCTGTGAGCTGACTACGTGCCCCTCCATACCGCATATCCAAAGCGGAGGACGACACGCCGGCCGGTCGATATCCATTTGACCTTCACGGCCGGGCGAGGATCTCATTTAATAAAGGCTTTTAAACAATCATTCTTACCTGCTCCACTCGTGAAAGGAATGGGAAGAAGGCCAATTATTGATAAAATGGGAAGTATTATCTATCAAGCACTCGACAATAGTCCGAAGAGTACGGATGCAGATTAAGGTGAGTCGTCCTGCAGAGGTCAGACTCTCAGCTTTAATCCTGCCTACGTTGTGGGTGAGAATGAACAGGTGGAAGCCGCGTCGGACTTTTGACAGCACACGTGCCCGATGGTGGCAGCGCCACCCCGGCGCCGTGGTGGCCGCCGGCGTCGCGTGGCGTCTCTATTGATCGCCGCCCCTCCAATTACACCCGCAGCCAAGGCGAGGGCGAGGCGGTGCGTGGACGCCGAAGCGAGGCTCCACCGCAGCGTGCAACGACGGCGACGACTGCGGCGCAGCAGCGGGATTAGCTACTCTCTACCTGATTGTTGCTGACGTTTCGCAGATGACTTCGTCCTTCGGCACAATAACCCTTCTTTATCTGCTTTACCATCCTGACACCCACCCTCGCAGCTCTATATCACTTTTACCTCAATTTCCTTCCTGCCTTTCGTTTCTGAGTTTCATAAAACAAGAGTTCAAGAAATGGTTCTAAGCACTAAGGGACTCTAGACTTAGAACTACTTAAACTTAACTAACCTAAGGACATCACACACATCCATGCCCGAGGCGACCGTAGCAGCAGTGCGGTTCCGGACTGAAGCGCCTAGAACCGCTGGGCCACAAACAACAGTTCCTTAAGTTACTACCACTATCCACTTGTCTAAATGAGGGGTCACCAAAATGCAGCCCTGGGCCGGATCCGGCCCGCCGACGACTCTTGGATTTCCCTGATAAAACGTATGGACGTTCCTGCCTGGTGTTACTAGGACCACATGCCGCTGTTGGACCTGAGTTGTAGGTTCTTTAGCTGACTTCGTGTATGCTGAACCATTCACCATCCCCTTCGAGATTTTTGAGCAAAAACGTGAACACTCGTCACGAGAACCTTCGTTCCTACATCAACAAATCAACAGTTCCACCTCCAAACCTCTCCCGTCGCCAGAATCCCGACGTACGGACCCGATCATCTTTGTAAACAAGGATCTACAGACGTGATCTCAAATCGTGTTCCGTGCAGACTCTCTCAAATCACCGTTACAAACACCGTACACGTGCCCTTGTCCCATATTAACCCTTATTAACATTAGGTGACATGTAATCAATCGCCGTCATTTCCGGAAGAAAATCATTCCAAGTTCTGAGAATCGTCAGTACGATAAAATTCTATTTCGTTTTTATAAGCTCCGAAACGAAATACGTATTTTTCTCGCTTAGAGAGAAAGTTTAACCGCAGCTGTCACATCCTCCGTGGCTGGTTTGGTCGACATCACATCCTACATAAATGAACTGAACTTGAAACTTCAGGAAAAAGATAACCTCGTCTGATCACTAAATAATCGTCAAAGGATTTCGGAGAAAGATGTCGTTGTTTGACGCAGGCTGGAAGGAGAAAACCTTTGTCATTTTCATTTCAAAGAATTTTGTGGTGCAATCCCAAAGATGTCAACCTTGGATTTCCGAAGAAAATTATTCGTGACCTGAGGAAGCATGTTTTCGAGAGATTTTCCAGATTTTGACAGAACTGAGTGCGACTTTCTTTTGTTCAAGAATCCGTATGATTTTAACCTTGATGCTACGTCAGTTGAACCACAGGTTGGGGGCTCATTCATTTGCAAGCAAATGCCTTGTTGAAAAGGAAGGACAGAGAAAGAGAAGCGCAGAGAAAAAGTATCGAATGAGATTGACTAATGTACATTTGAAACCAGTTGTCTCGATTGGATGCAGCAATACGAGATCAAACACTGATGATATCTAGAAAGCATCCTAGATCTGATGTAATTATCTTTTTGTCAACGTCGCTCCCTTTTACAACATTTGTAGTAAATAAATATGTTGTTTGTCCTTGTTTTTTTATTCACCGCATGCCACTCACCCACTATTAACACGAAATGCCGAACGTAGTTTCTCGTCTTTTTTTGCTAGAGCTTTCGTTTTGATTTGAAAATATTCTGCAGAATGGTAATCTGGATAGTGCTCTTCATTTTTTTTTCAGTTATCCAAATAGAAGTGAAAAACGTTAGGTGACGTCTGGTCTAAAGCAATTTGTGGATAAATCCACAATGTTTATAGAAATTATAGTGATCTTTAGAACCAGCAATGTTTGTTTTAGAGTGTTTGGAGATAGATGTATTACAAAGCCGAAAGTGGAAGCTAAACGTTTGTCCCCATAAGGGACGCAACTTTTGAGTGCATAGTAACACACAAATTTATTTAGAAAATTAAATAATATACACATTATTGGAGAGTATCCTCCCTGTAATAATGTATATTGTTACACAAATACTCTCCACGAGTCTGCAATCACACTCTCATCCTTTGGATGAAATTTTCCATAACTTTTCGGCATACTTGCGTCTCTAGGACTGAAATCACGCTTTAAATCTCACCCTTGAGCTCTGGAAGTGATCGTAGTTTGTTGGTGTACACACTGGATTTGAGGTACCTCCACAGAAAGAAATGAGATGATGTTGAATCGTGAGATCTGGGTGGCCTATTCAAGACACATTTGCGAGAAATCTCTTTGACAGGGAATCTATCTCGTAAAAATCGATGTGCGACATGTTGCGCCATCTTGCTGAAACCAAACCTCTTTACCATTCACTCGTTCTGGTACAGATCACAAAATCTCTCTCATCATATTGCAGGGCAGTTCGTCGCCATCTTCGAAGAAGTACGGCCCATATACGCCCTTCTTGCAAACGCCACACCACACAACACTCTTCGTGGATGTCATGGCTTCTCCATATTTACTCGAGGTTTTTCTGTGTCCCAAATCCTGCAAAGCCGTTCAACAGAAAGCTCGCTTCATCAGCGAACATAATTTTCTTGATGAAATTGCAGCAGTATCTTCCAAATTATGTACCTCGGCACGTGGTGAAGGTCTCAGAGATCTAGTAATAAGAGTGCTCTTCTCATTTATTGCCCTGTCCACTGCAGACCTTCAGCAGGCAAGACAATGCTTGTTTTGACAGGGAGTAGAAGACTGCTACTGCCATTATTAAAGTTCGTGACTGAGAGCTCCATGATCTGCGATTATCTTTTTTTGGATGTTCTTTCAAATGGTGTTACATAAAGAATACAAGTATTGAAATGCCTGCCATTTCTATTCAAGTAATTTGACAGCGCTGATAGTTGCACGATTTTGATCTCAAAATACTTATGGTTAGTAAAAGAGTGTTTCCCAAGTGAAAACTTACAACAAGTGTTATAGATGTTGTGTAGAGACTGTTTACAAACTTCATGGAAGTTACGTCAACGTAATGCACTGAATAAGATGACTCTGATAAGACTGATCGCCAGATGTCAGGAAACCGTTTCGATTGTGGACATTAAACACTTGGGGTGTCCTCGTGTCAGTCGTTCTGTGGGAAACAACGCCATCGTAAGCGATTATGTTACTGAAAGACCGGTGGAATATATTCGGCGATGTTCACAAGAGTTGAATATTCCCAGAATCAGCATACAACGAATTATGAATGAATATACTTTTCAGTGTGTAAAACCCACCTCACACAAGAAATAAATCCCATCGACCACGAAAAGCGCCAACCATTTGCGCATTAGGTGCTTGTGACACAAAGAATAATGTTCGCTAAGGAGATGCATTTTCTGTTGAATGGCTTAGTGAACAAGAAAAATTGCAGGATTTGGAGCACGGAAAACCCTCGAGTAAATATGGAGAAGCCATTACATTCACAACGAGTGACTGTGTGCTGGCGTTTGGGAGAAGGGCGATGATGACGTCAGAAACGCGTTAACAGTAGACTGCGAACTGCACTGCAGTATGCTGATGGTTGGTTCAAATGGCTCTGAGCACTTTGGGACTTAACTTCTGAAGTCATCAGTCCCCTAGAATTTAGAACTACTTAAACTTAACTAACCTAAGGACATCACACACATCCATGCCCGAGGCAGGATTCGAACCTGCGACCGTAGCGGTCGCACGGTTGCAGACTGTAGCGCCTAGAACCGCTCGGCCACACCGGCCGGCCAGTATGCTAAGATGGCCTTTGTGATCTGCACCAGAACGAATGAATGTTGGAGAGGTTGGTTTGAACATGGTGGCGGGACATGGAACACATCAGTTGGAACAATGATTTTGTTACGAGAAAGGTTCTCTGGCAGAGTGAGGTTACTTCCAGTACAGAAAGAAGAATCTTGATATCCAAGCTGAGTCATCCGTTGCATTATTACGCACCAACCGATCAGAGATACAAGACCAGGAAAAGGTTCATGAAAATTAGCAACACGTTCCAAACGACTCCATAAAAAGAAATAATATGACTGTGGAAATCACAAGTTGCAAGTTATCGTCAGTCTCCTCAACCGCTGGAACATCTCCTTCCTGGCAACGAAGAGAAGTGGAGCGTGTGGTGCGGTCCCAGTCGCCTACGCTCTGCAGACAGGAGATGCAGATCCAAGCTTCAAACATAGGATTTTCCGGTAGCCACTACCAACTGCGACTTCAGAGCAGTGTGTAAACCAATCATCACTTTTTCTGCTGGCTGCTTTGTATCTCGTCTTGAACCAAAGAATATCTGCTTCGAGCAGCTTCAATCAACGATGTAAACGTATTCTTCATTCCATAGTTTTGATGATTCGGTTAAAAGAAATAATCTGCACATGCCTTTCGTACCCTTTTGCATAATGGAGGATCATTTAACACTGAGCGTATGATATATGTGGACACAGTAACATGTTTCATTTGTTTATAGAAGCTCCATAATGATGCACTTGTCGGAGCACGAGTTAACATCTTCATATTTATACGTATCCTATATACTTTCTCTTTCGACATCATCCCGATAACTGAATCATTGAAATGCTCTACTGATCATGTAAGTAACTAACTAAATGTGCCAACGAATAGAAGTAGCTACCAAGGTCTGTCCCATTAGTTTGCAAACACACAGAGACAGTCATGGACAGTCGTATGTGCCGGCCAAAGTGGCCGAGCGGTTCTATGCGCTACAGTCTGGAACCGCGCGACCGCTACGGTCGCAGTTTCGAATCCTGCCTCGGGCATGGAGATGTGTGATGTCCTTAAGTTAGTTAGGTTTAAATAGTTCTGAGTTCTACAGGACTGATGACCTATAGTGCTCAGAGGCATTTGAACCATTTGAACAGTCATATGTAAGTTATATCTATCTGCCTCACACCACTTCCAACTGACTTTCTTACGCTGAAAGAGTGAAAAGACTTATGCTGCTATACTGCTCCAGTGCAAACGAAAGCTACAACACGCACAGAAAAATAATACATATCACTGGGTATAGCATCTCTCCAAGTTCCGATTCGTGATACGCGTCATGGCGTACAGGGGTGGACAAAACTATGGGAACAACGAGAGAAAAGGGTGTCTGAATACAAACGCAGGTGGTGCTGTGGTATTTGATCAAGGACGGTACCTGTGCAATGCTCTCAATACACTGCAAGTGTCAGTCATGGTCAGAACAGAGTTCTGTGGAATTGAGACCGCATTATGTGAGAGCTAAGTGAATTCGAACGTGGGAAACTTGTTGGTGCTCCTATGTTAGGTGCTTCCGCAACCAAGGTAGACGAAATGTTTGGTGTTTTGAGAGGCACCACATCGAAGATTTGTACCACACACAGAAAAACTGAAAACATCATCCGTTAAGCCACAACGTGGATAGAAGTGTGTGTCGAGTGATCGTGACAAACGGTTACTGTAGAAGATTGAAACAAAAAATAAGTGGACACAGCTCCGAAGGTCACTTCAGAGTTGAATGTCGCACTCGCGGAGCATGTCACCAGCAAAGCAACACGAAGAGAGCTCAGTAAGCTGGGAATTTCAGACAGAGCTGGAATTCGAAAACTGCACATCATTGATGCAAATGCCCGTAACAGGAAAATGCGGTGCCGATGCCGTAAAACCTGAACAATGGAGGAATGCAAGAAAATCGTTTGGGCGGATGAGTCTTGTTTCACGTTGTTTACAACTTCTGGAAGAGTTTACGACTGGCGTACGCCATCGCAAGCCTACGATGAAGAGTGCTTTTGTGAAGAGTGAAAGATGCCCGGTGTTCGATGATGACTTGCGCATTTTATTCCATGGGTACTGAGCAAGATCGCATACCTGGCAACGATCATGTGACCATTTTAGCTGATCAGGTTCATCCCATTGTCCAACGTAAGTTCCGAAATGGTGATGTTCTGTTCCAAGACGCCAGGGCCTCTACTTACACAGCTCGCATCGTACAGGACTGCTGTTGTGAGACTGGTCAACGAGGGAGTGAATGGAAGCCTTAGACCCTCTTAGCGATTTTACCAGAATTTTCTCGGTTTCTTGAGAATCAAGGAACTGGTGCGAGGAATTTCATATACTGCTGAAAACGTAAGGAGATGCTGCCACTCCCAGTAGCCTTCTTCATGATAGTGGAAAATTCAGAACTGTGAGACGACATAAATCCTAGAGGAAGCTTTCAGATCCTTAAAGTGGAAAAATGAAGGTGTGTGAACCATCATAATAGGGCGGAAGACTTCATGCTGCTTGTGTCCAGTGTCGACAGACTTCATTGTCAAATGGAAGAACTTTTATAAAAAAGCTTCGAAAGCAGACATGAAAATCAATTGTAATAAGACTAAAACAACGTTCGATAAACACATCGAAAAGAAGTTTGTTCAAATTGACACTTGATGGAACCAGTTGATTAGTTTTGGTGTTTAGAGTAGCTGAAGACAAGAGCTGTTTTGGCAGTAAAACAAATAAACAGAAGAGAAGAAATAGTTTTCATTGCTTTTGGTAAACTAAATAGGAGTTTCAAAATACAGTCTTTAATTTCTATATAATAAAGCCTACAATCTGTGAGTATTTCCAGTTTTTAAATGTAAGTGAAGTGC
Organism: Schistocerca gregaria; assembly: GCF_023897955.1. Lineage (NCBI taxonomy): Eukaryota > Metazoa > Arthropoda > Insecta > Orthoptera > Acrididae > Schistocerca > Schistocerca gregaria. The sequence continues at coordinate 377,573,510 of NC_064924.1, forward strand.
GTGACCTCTAACGCTCACTACTGCACGAGAATGTGCTTAAAAATCGCTCATCCCAAAACCAGTGATAGGAGCCAGTCACACTCAAAACTTCACGTCTTACTACGAGTGACACGGAATAATCGTCTATTCACGGTCTAAGAGAAGAACTTTCGTATCCCGATAGAAAAAACATCGATTTAATAAAACAAAAGCACACATTTTTCTGTGTAGAAACTTATTATTGTATTTCGCTCTGCTTAAAATAATTACGCTTCCTGAACAACAAACTTTATACTCTGACCTTATAGTGTTGCAGAGATATTCAGTCTGCGATGTGGGGTTTCCGTAAAGTAGTCAAAGCAAAGTTGAACAGAGCAGTATACACATCTGACTGAAGCCACATTTTCGAATTCATCATCACTTTGGCATTCAAGGAGCACAATGCCACACCCCACACTAATTACATCTGCAAACAATGACACTGGCATGTCAATCTCGTAGCCTGCGTTTTACCAAGCCTACTTGTATATCGGTGCCATAAATCGATTGTACAGCAAAAGGTGAAATCAGGTGATGAAACAATGACTGTGTACTTTACTTGTAATACGCACCACGTCTCAACATTGCCTCTAACACTTTGACAACATTCATGGTATGAATTCGCCACAGATAACGATGTAGCCGGCCGGGGTGACCGAGCGGTTCCAAGCGCTACAGTGTGGAACCGCGAGACCGCTACGGTCGCAGGTTCGAATCCTGCCTCGGGCATGGATGTGTGTGATGTCTTTAGGTTAGTTAGGTTTAAGTAGTTCTAAGTTATAGGGAGCTGATGACCTCAGATGTTGAGTCCCATACTGCTCAGAGGCATTTGAACGATTTGAATTCGCCACAGATACCTATGTGCACGCTTTACGCTCCAAACCAGAACCGAAAACTCTGAAAGACGGCCTCCTACTGCAGCTAAACTATTCACACAGCTAGGGAATGTACTTGATAGTTCAGGTACAGCCTGCCACCATCGAATGGCGCTAGCAGACAACTGCGTTTTCGATACGAATGACCCATATAATTGTTTTTTCATTGAGTTGTTTGTATTCTAAGCATATTTTCGTCCTGTTCCGCGGTTCACGCAGTTCCCTTGTTAGATTAGTGTGATATGGAATTTTATTGCGAACATTATTTAAAACATGGGGTTGTTCACTGAGGTAAGCTAGGAATTACCAGGACAGAGAGAAACAAGCAACTAACTCGGAGAATGGTCTAGAATGGAAGACATAATTGCAGCTAAAATAAAAATGGATCAGTGGGTGGGACATGCACTCAGACGATTGGCTGAAAGACCCAACTAGGGAACTGTCTGCTTTAAAGCTCTGCATGGGAAGAGTGTGGCCAGCTAGCAGCGGTCGCCATTTCAGGCCCATCGCGTTTCTACTTGTACATGAAAACTGAGTGGCTCGAAAATAGTAACGAATTCTGGATCTTGGAAACTTCGTTTAACGCAAGGTACTTTTCTATCGCTTGCCTGATGGCGTGCCCACGTCGGTGAGCTTGAAGCCTGGCCGGTAAACATTCCAGCCAGGTCAGGGTAGACACGCACAACCTGACTTACCTCTGTCAACAATTAATATGGCACGGTTGGTGAATCAGCAGATGGAACCGGCAAGACAAGGACAGAAAAAAACAGTGCAATAAACAAAAAACTGACTTTCCAAACATAGGCGGAAACGGTTGAAAAATGCGGCTTCTCCCTCACCTACATGCTCATATTGCCATGGTTTGCAGATCCGTGCTCATAATTGTAATATTTACTGTAATACTTACAATTGTGAGTGCACACTGCGATTTTATACTGTGTAACTTACGATGTTATCAGAGTTGTGACTTTCGTTGCTTTTATGGTGACACATGTACTTTTCAAAATTTCGGATGTGAGCCTTTCAAAGATTATATTTCTTTTAATTTGCAACTTCTTACAGGTTATGCTAGGGCAATCTGCTATTCGCTGATATTAACAATTTATTATTATTATTATTATAACATTAAAATATTTCATGCATGTTACGGAAATTTCATAATTTATTAACGTATTTAAACATTTATACATATAATAAACCAAAGTCCCTGCTGCGTTTTCCTGTTTGCATGTGCAGGCTAATCTCAGGGACGACATCAGAGATTTTGCTACAGTTTTCGCTGATAAATGGACTGATTCACGAGGAAGGTTTGTGTATATACTTTATAATTATATTAATAGTCAATGTGTAATATATGTACTTTTATCTGTTCCGTATTTGATTGGCGTTTAGAGAAACATCTCGATTCAATAATGAGAGCTACGATCTGGTCAGCTACAGAAGAGGTGGTATCTGACGGGAAAAGCAGTAAAGTAAGCAGCCGCCGAAACTACAGAGGCCAGAGAAGCCTGCCAGAGTCTGCTCATATCTGTTTTGTACATATTATAAATCAAAGTCCATTATCACGTTTTTCCGTCTGTATGTAAAAGCTAATCTGAGGAACTACTGTAGAAATTTTGATACAATTTGAATACCAGAATGAGATTTTCACTCTGCAGCGGAGTGTGCGCTGATATGAAACTTCCTGGCAGATTAAAACTGTGTGCCCGACCGAGACTCGAACTCGGGACCTTTGCCTTTCGCTGGCAAGTTCTCTACCAACTGAGCTACCGAAGCACGACTCACGGCCGGTACTCACAGCTTTACTTCTGCCAGTACCTCGTCTCCTACCTTCCAAACTTTACAGAAGCTCTCCTGCGAGACATGCAGAACTAGCACTCCTGAAAGAAAGGATATTGCGGAGACATGGCTTAGCCACAGCCTGGGGGATGTTTCTCATTTTTCCATCTTATTTTTTAAAACTGTGCTCACTGCAACAAGGTGGAATTTATCAGAGGACACTATGAGCGTTTCTCTTCCCTCAGACTATTTTTCATGCCAATACTCTCAAGTGATGTTGCATGCTTCTTTCATTCATTGCGATAACACTCCTGTTTTTCATCTGGAGCACATTTTAACACCACTGTAATTTTTTGTATTAATTACATTGTTTTCTCCTTTTTTTCTTCGTTGTTTCACCGTTATCTTTCGACGTGAACAAGTAGACCTCCTCAATTCTGAGGAAAATAATTCGACATTTGTTTTGCTCATAGTTACAAAAAATATTTCACTCTCCTACTAATAATAATTCCGACAACATATATACGACTGACTAACGGGACAGCTGTTATCGTATATCAGCTTTTCCCTTTGCACTTCACCACACTATTCTTACTACGTGTAAGTCACTCTTCGATCCCTCGCTTCCTCTTGACAAGTTACTGTAAAAACTTTCCCAAGATTTCATCCCATTCTAGCCATTCACTAGACTTGAACCTTACTGCAGACAGTAAAGTAATTTTTTTTTTCAACTTTCCTGTAATTTAATGCGGATCCTGCGGGAAAAGCAAATATCTGAGAAGTTATGTAGAACTTAAATGTTTTCAAAAGGCACAGAGACATATTTAATATGGCAGAAAAACTATACAGTTTGTTTGTACTCTTAATTACGGAGCAAAATCGTAGAAGAAAATTTTAAGCGCAAGAGTTTCGTTGAATTTCGCATTCACATAGCCAGCACCCGCACGTCAGAGTAAATTCATTAGTTAATCAAAAAGGCATTTCAGGTTTTTTACAGAAATCCATCACTAAATTTCCTTTCTCTATCACAAGGCAAATGCTCATTTAAAATGATGACTACAATAGCAGCTTAATACTTTTTCCCAGTTTTGTTCTACTGTAGAGAAAATGTTCGTTATGCCATTTGTGAAACATAATACAAGCAGACTCGAAGTAACAGTCTAGTCACGTGGTGCAAAACAAGATCGCCACTGCCATCTTTTGCCTAGAACGTGTAATACTCCAGCTCCTTTCATGCCTCGGAATTTGACTGTCACAGCAGTTATAGTAATTTCATGTACATGTAACACAGCGGTGACAGTTATTGCCGTGATCCCGCTTTCCCCCTTGCACCAGACACAGCTCCTTTCGCTGCTCACAGGTATTGGGGAAGCACCATGGCTGAGGGAAGAACCGGTCACGCTGACACAACTGATTGCGTCCCTTACAATATAGCAGCACCTCACTTCCGTTTCGCGCTTTTCCGTTCGAATAACAGTGCCGCTACCGCACATCCCGGAATACACGCAGTAGTTCTCCAATACACGCAATAGCTCTCGCTTGAGCGCCGCAGTGTTTTTGAAATTCGTCGAGGAAAGACGCAGTGCTATTCGGTTTCGGACTAACATTCACCTTTGTTTCAGGTTCTTCACGACACATAGCTACAGCAAATTGTTTTTGCTCGTACCGAAACTCATTCACCTGCTTTCCGTTCATGAACATTATATACACTTTTGAAGATATACGGAGTGTTCTGCATTAGCATTAGTCGAATATTAAAACTAGGAGAAATCAAAACGGGATCGCTTTTGTATATCGTATCAGGTGTGGAATGACTTTAACTTCGATCACAGTACATCTTGATGTAGAAGTGTGGTATTCCTTGATTGCCACTGTAAGTGATACTTACAATGCGCTACCGTCGCAGGTTCGAATCCTGCCTCGGGCAAGGATGTATGTGATGTCCTTAGGTTAGTTAGGTTTAAGTAGTTCTAAGTTCTAGGGGACTGATGACCTCACATGTGAAGTCCCATAGTTCTCAGAGCCATTGGAACCATTTAGTTACAATGTTTTTACACACATTTGTAAACGAGGACATTCTCTGGTTTAACATACGAGAATGGGAAGTGCATTTCACCCAGGAAGGTGACACCTAACTATGACAGTGTACAAACAGTTCTTGTGGGGCAGCCGCAACTATATAAGTCCATTTTGTAAACCGAAGAAACCGCACAACAGTTGTTTCATCAATAACACTGGGGTGGAAGAGGACCTCAGTCAGTTAAGTGTTTTTTTTTATTTTACACCAGACTATTGAATTCTAGTGTTCCGAAACCGATCGTGTAAGCCAGGAGTGCTCGTAAGCCTTTTTTAATTACCGCCGACTTTTGTATCTCTGTTAGTAGTAAAATTTTCTAACTACCCCTCTGTTCCACAGTAATGTGGATTTATAAGGTAGAAACGTAACTTTATAAAATTTATAAATTACAGTTGCAGTAAATTAAAGAATATAAATTACTTGCCAAATACTTAATGTCAATATTTTATGAAAACCTAATTAAAATATTTTTTAAATCCCGAATGGCTACCACCTACCGCGAAAGCTGGAACCCAATAGTGGGCGGTAGAGGGCACCCTGACTACCACTGGAGCGTGCAATAAAAATATTTTTGATTCGCCATAAAATGTTCGTGGTCCCTTCAATTTACAAAATAATATATTAACAAGTTTTAATGTTGACTGTATTAATGTTACTATTGACAGAAGTTTCAGTGACGAAGGTTGCGTTTTCATTTTATGGTTTGACGCCACAGCAAGAATGATGTCACACAGGCTGATGTAAATAGCTTTATGGGTACCAGACGATGATCTCTTGATCGAAATTGGTGGTTTATTAAGTTTTGTCAAGCCAAAAGCTCTCACTGGTCATGAAATATGACCTCTCTTTCAAATATTTGTAAGCTATGTGGAACCACCAAAACACATGTAATCTGATACGAGTAGCACTTGTTGCTGGTTGCGAGCTGATCTTTATAGATAAATAAGAACTTTTGTAACAAAGATCGCGTGTTTGAATAATTTTATTTCCACAATGAGCGGTTTTGACAGCTCTATATGTGATCTTAGGATCTTTTGAGAAAAATACTATTACACACGAATCGTACCACCTTAATGAGAGCACACTCATTTATACAACACTGGCTTGTCAAAAACATAAAACAGAGTAACTTAAAAGTACATAGCACCAACAGTGTGCCTCAGAGAGACGTCGAGTTTGTCCGTGAAGCGTTTTGGCTACGGCCCATTAGGAAGGACTAATGGGCCATCTTTCCTAATAGAACGGAACCATAACAGCTCCACGTACAAACTCGGCACCTCCGAGGCACACTGTTGGTGCTACACATTTTGTAGTTACTCTGTTTTATGTATTTGACAAGCCAATGTGGTGCCTTTCCTTTACACATGGAGTGTGCTATCGTTACGATCATACGATTCACGCACAGTAATATCATTCCCAAAAGATCCTAACACTATAGCTAGTGTGCGGATGGTCCTGGCGGAGGTTCGAGTCCTCCCTCGGGCATGGCTGTGTGTGTTTGTCCTTGGGATAATTTAGGTCAAGTAGTATGTAAGCTTAGGGACTGATGACCTTAGCAGTTAAGTCCCATAAGATTTCACACCCATTTGAACATTTTGAACTACAGCTAGACCTGTCGAAACCGATCGATGAGAAAATAAAAATATTTCAACACGCGATCGCTGCTCCAAAATTTCTTTTTTATCAAGATATGTGTGAGATATTTTAATGGGTTTTTTCAGTACACACAAATAATCATGTTATCCAAACCTACATTAGAACGTAAGATATAAATTTGTATACAGAAGGTGTAAATTCTGCAGAGAGGTACGAATTGTGGTATTTTAAGCACTATTAGATATAAATGCAAGTGAAAGTAAAATACTGTTCAATACAGAAAACATTATCTTTTTAAACAAACTAAGTCTTTCCTTTAGGGCTGCTCAGTATACAACCGATCCTCAGTGGATCGTTGAAATGGTAGTCCCAATTTCTTGCTACATTTACATGTACATCCACGTGATTCCAGTTCGCTTAAGTAGCTGGAAGAGGGTTCATCAAACCACCTTCTAGCTATTTCACTGCCGTTCCACACTCGAACTGCGCGTGGAAAAAACGAACACTTAAATCTTACCGGGCGACCATTTCAGAAAAAATACTGCAGTAGATTGACGAAAGAAGGAAGTACAAAAACGTTCACGGAAATTCAGTATTACAGAGACACAAATCCATTAGGAATGAAATAGTAAGTGCACGCAGGACAATAGCACAAACATTCCGTCATCTGGTCACCGGACAGACTCCCGCATGGATGACGTACTAATAAGTAACACTGGCGTAGAGAAACAACTGAAAGATTTGACAGCAAATAAGTCACCAGGTTCGGTTTTACAGAGAGTTATTTACGGCAGTGGCCCGTTTCCTATTCTCCATTTATAGCGAATCTCTCGTCAAGCGCAAAGTCCCAAACAAACGGAAAAAAGCGCAAGTGACTCCCAGTATATGAGAAGGTTAAAAGAAAGGCCCCGCAAAAATACAGGTCAATATCCCTAACTTCGTTTTGCTGCAGAATCCTTGAACACATTTTCAGTTCGAATATAATAAGTTTTCTTGAGAAAGAGAAGTTTACGTCCATGAATCAAGATGGTTTTAGAAAGTATCGCTCGTGTGAAACTCAGCTCGCCCTTTTCTCAAATAATATACCGCGGACTACAAGTGGATGGAGGGCAACAAGTGATCCCGTATTTCTAGATTTCCGGAGAGCATCTGACACGGAGCCCCATTGAGGGCTGTTAACGAAGGTACGAGCATACTGAATAAGTTCACAGATATGTGAGTGGCTCGAAGACCTCCTAAATTACTGAACCCAGTATGTTGTCCTCGACGGCGGTTGTTCATTACAGACAATGGTATCGTCATGATTGTCCCATGGAAATGTGATGGCCCCGCTATTGTTCTCTACACACATAAATGATTGGGTGATCATGGTGAGCAGCAGCCTGCGGTTGTTTACTAATGATGCTGTTAAATGCAGAGGAGAGAGCGGTTAGGTGGAAAGATTACACCGAAAGTCTCTATGAGGCGCAGTACATGTCTGGTGACGTGTGAAAGAAGAAACAGGAGTCCATACAGAAGAGACAGGGGATCTAGTATTAGAATAAGAATTTAAAAGGGCTCTGGAAGATTTACGATCCAATAATGCAGAAGGAGTAGATAAAATTATATCGGAATTTTTAAAATCGTTGGGGGAAGTAGCAACAAAACGCTCATTCACACTTGTGTGTAGAATGCGTGAGACTGAGATATATCGTCAGGCTTTCTGAAAAACATAATACACACAATTCCGAAGACTGAAAGAGCTGACAGTTGCGAGAATTATCCTACAATCTGCTTAACAACTCATGCATCCAAGTTCCTGACAAAAATAATAGACAGAATAAGAGGAAGAGAAAAATTGAAGATCTGTTAGATGGCGATCAATGTAGCCTTAGGAAAGGTAAAGACACGAGACAGGTAGACTGAATAAAAATCGGGGCACGTTCATAGGATTTGACGACCTGGAAAAAGCGTTTGACGATGTCAAACGATGTAATATATTCGAAATTGTGAGAAAAATATGGTTAAGCTATAGGGGAAGGTTTGTGATATAGAATATGTACAAGAATAAAGAGGGGACAATAAGAGTGGGAGACCAAGAACGAAATGTAAGTATCGAAAAGGGTGCAAGACAGGGATGTAGTCTTTTGCCCCTGGTGAATGGATATCAATGATGAGGTTCGTTGCTGACATTGCTACTCAGTGAAGAACGGGATCTGCTCAATGGAATGATCAGTGTAATGAATACAGAAAATGGACTGAGAGTAAATCTAAGAAAGACGAAAGGAATGAGCAGCAGCAGAAATGAGAACAGCGAGAAACTTAATATCAGAATCGATGGTCGCGAAGTAGTTGAGATTAAGAAATTCTGCTACCTGGGCAGCATGAAATCAGTCATAAGACTGACCACTAAAAAAAACAAAATAAAGTTTACGACTAATGTTTTACAGTTCTGCGCTACGGATAAGTATAATGTTATAACAAGATTGAACTAAAAGTATACCGCAGGGCGGGAATTACTTTCGGAAAAAGACTAAAGCATTGTTACTTGGGCCAGTCTGAGGTTTTCTTCAGCCTTCCAGTAGGAAACAGTCCCACATTTCGCGTACAGTTAACACTTCCTCACTTATATTCCCATCGTATCAAGATTCATTAAGGTCCCCTTCAGCGTTGATCTGTACAGCATGCCAAATGTTGCAAGGTTCCAATGGTTTTATTTGATTCAGTAAGCTCCAGATAGCGTAATATGTATTATCGTAACAGGTTTGCAATCATAAGCTAACCGTTAGCATAAGCACATCACTGGTGTTTTCCAGTTGTAGGTCGGTAGTTACACTTTGAGGTTTTCTCGTGCCACACTTCGTAAACACCTTGCATCTGTAAAGTATACCTAGAATATAGTAGCCTGAATGTCTCGGGGCCTAAGTTGTGTACCGTGCTCCATACATGCCTACGAATCATCTTGTACGTTTTCCTAACAGGAAGACAAAGTGCTCTTAGAGTGTGATGAATATGGCTGTCATGACATGCTTATTGAGTGACGGTTTGGTTGCTAACTCATCCCCAAAGACACTGCTACGGGACAATATTTTAGTTTCTATATGATCTGTGTCGTGCTTCTTGAGTGATTGGTAGGAGTTTCGAATTCTCAGAGACGAACAAAATTTCATTGCTGGTAGCTAATCAGATAAGACGCAATTGGCAGTGACGCTAAGTTTCTGATCAGTAAACATGCCGCTAGTGTCCTGGATTAAATCAGAAACTCTCGTGCGCTACACAGAGAGGGGGCATGTAACTCCGTTGACGATAAGCCGTCCATTGGATTGAGACGTTAAACTAGGCTGCCCCCATTCGTGTCATTCTCGAGAACTAGGCTATGTAACACTCTAAAGTTTCACTGTCTCTCTTATCGTCACCAAAACAACTACCATATTAAAACTTTACTTGCAGTCATCAGTCAACTAGAAATTAATGTACACTTGTTGTTGTTGTTGTTGTTGTCTACAGTCCTGAGACTGGTTTGATGCAGCTCTCCATGCTACTCTATCCTGTGCAAGCTGCTTCATCTCCCAGTACCTACTGCAACCTACATCCTTCTAAATCTGCTTAGCGTACTCATCTGTCGGTCTCCCTCTACGATTTTTACCCTCCACGCTGCCCTCCAAAGCTAAATTTGTGATCCCTTGATGCCTCAAAACATGTCCTACCAAGCGATTCCTTCTTCTAGTCAAGTTGTGCCACAAACTTCTCTTCTCCCCAATCCTATTCAATACCTCCTCATTAGTTACGTGATCTATCCACCTTATCTTCAGTATTCTTCTGTAGCAGCACATTTCGAAAGCTTCTATTCTCTTCTTGTCCAAACTAGTTATCGTCCATGTTTCACTTCCATACATGGCTACACTCCAAACAAATACTTTCAGAAACGACTTCCTGATACATAAATCTATATTCGATGTTAACAAATTTCTCTTCTTCAGAAACGCTTTCCTTGCGATTGCCAGTCTACATTTTATATCCTCTCTACTTCGACCATCATCAGTTATTTTACTTCCTAAATAGCAAAACTCCTTTACTACTTGAAGTGTCTCATTTCCTAATCTAATTCCCTCAGCATCACCCGATTTAATTTGACTACATTCCATTATCCTCGTTTTGCTTTTGTTGATGTTCATCTTATATCCTCCTTTGTACACTAATATATGAAAATGATATCTGTTCTTTCGGACATACCATCGGTGACCATGCAGCTCGTCAGAATGACATTACAATGAGAGGAATACCCTGAGCTGCATATATATATATATATGAGTCAACGGGGACAGTTGACAAAGTGTGCCTCGACCGGGACTCGAACCCGGTATCTCCTGCTTACATGGCAGACGCTCTGTCCATCTGAGCCACAGAGGACACAAAGGATAGAGCGACTGCAGGGGTTTATCTCTGACACGCCTCCCATGAGAGATGTCCGAAAGAACAGATACCATCTTCATATACATACAGTTAAGGCTCACCGACCATTTGACCATCTTCTTCTGTGCTGATGCACAAACAGTACCCGAACTATTACATTAATCGGCGGTAAAGCCGTGAGTAACGAGTATGATGGGCAGGGACACTATGAATATAGTGTGGGACGACAAGTTGGGAATGTGGGTCTCACGGGGAGCGTGCCAGAGATAAGTCGCACTATCCTCTGTGTCCTTGGTGGCTCAGATGGGTGCCGGCACGGTAGCTCAGTGTGTTCGGACAGAGAGCTGCTTGGCCTCCGTAAAAATAATAATAAAAAAAACTGCGTGAAAGGATCAACAACGAACTTGAACGGATGTCAAGTTACGTCCGCAACAACCAACCACAACGATCAACAAAGAAATGAAAAAAAAAAGATGGATAGAACGTTTGACATGTAAGCAGGAGATCCCAGGTTCAAGTCCCGGTCATGGCACACATTTTCAACTGTCCCCTCTGACTTACATCAACGCCTGTACGCAGGTGAGGGTATTCATTTCATTGCCATTTAATGTACACTTGCCACACAAAACTAATTGTTCACGAAAGAAAACTGCCATTCTGCGCGAGGAAAGAAAAGATTCCTGCTTAAGTAACCGAACAGACTCCTTAAGGTGTCTCACCCAGCGAATCAATACCACTTCATGAAATCTGATACTGCTTATATCTATGGCGGTCCTTGTACTCATCGGTCGACTCGCAACGAGACGAAGTTGGTTGAAAATGTGATAACTGCATTAGAATGCGAATTTTGACCGTGTCGCCAGGAGCGTGAGCACACCAGCAAAACGTGTGATTATATACATAAAAGCTTATTACATCAACATTATAACGCCTTTAGAACAGCATGAGCACAGCACTGCAAATGTCAGTACGTCTAATAGGAGGGCTTGATGAAAAGTAAAGCCTCCGAATTCTTTACTCGAAAATGCTTACAGCTTTTTAACTACAGCAGACGTTTTTAACGTTCTGCATCCTTACTCTTCGTGTCTACTTATTTACTTCTCCATACAGTTACCCTGTATGACATTGTAATTCTGTCAGTGACGGCAAAGGACTTGGAAGAGCAGTTGAACGGAATGGACAGTGTCTTGAAAGGAGGATATAAGATGAACATTAACAAAAGCAAAACGAGGATAATGGAATGTAGTCAAATTAAATCGGGTGATGCTGAGGGAATTAGATTAGGAAATGAGACACTTCAAGTAGTAAAGGAGTTTTGCTATTTAGGAAGTAAAATAACTGATGATGGTCGAAGTAGGGAGGATATAAAATGTAGACTGGCAATCGCAAGGAAAGCGTTTCTGAAGAAGAGAAATTTGTTAACATCGAATATAGATTTATGTATCAGGAAGTCGTTTCTGAAAGTATTTGTTTGGAGTGTAGCCATGTATGGAAGTGAAACATGGACGATAACTAGTTTCGACAAGAAGAGAATAGAAGCTTTCGAAATGTGCTGCTACAGAAGAATACTGAAGATAAGGTGGATAGCTCACGTAACTAATGAGCAGGTATTGAATAAGATTGGGGAGAAGAGAAGTTTGTGGCACAACTTGACTAGAAGAAGGGATCGCTTGGTAGGACATGTTTTGAGGCATCAAGGGATCACAAATTTAGCATTGGAGGGCAGCGTGGAGGGTAAAAATCGTAGAGGGAGACCGAGAGATGAGTACACTAAGCAGATTCAGAAGGATGTAGGTTGCAGTAGGTACTGGGAGATGAAGCAGCTTGCACAGGATAGAGTAGCATGGAGAGCTGCATCAAACCAGTCTCAGGACTGAAGACAACAACAACAACAACAACAGTTACCCTGGCGACGAAAGAACTCCTTCCAACGAGAGATCAGTTTGTTGATACCATCACTATAGCATGTTTGACTTTTGTTTACGGAGCCACAACCTCAACTCTGCTTGAAAGGTTTCATCACTATCTAAGTGAATCCTCAAACGTTCTTCAAGGTTTTGAAACAGATTAACATCGATTACGCTTATCCATTACGGATATTTTAGAACCGTGACTGTATACTGAATGTAATCGCGGTAAATGAATATAGTTTATGTGGAAGTATAACTACTGGACATCAAAATGGAGGCAGACAGATGGACACTAACCGAAAGAAGCCGCCTATACTGTCGCAAACCAGCACCCAGCATTATGCTAGCAGTAATGATTTAACTTTCTGCAACCATCCGAAGATGTACCTGAAAAGGTTCGAAAACCGGTTCATGGAATAAAACATAATTATTAAAAAAAGTGTCTGGTTGCAGTTGTGTATAACTTATTTACAAGATGAAAATCGAATGAGGATAAGTTGGGACTGTATGGAGGATGAACGATTACAGTGAACTCAAGGCGTCGGGTTCTTGCGCTCGTGTGTGGTCTGGCTCTGCCATGCTGAAGGAGAGGGTGCTCCATGTGTGGACGAACAGATAGAATTTGAAATTCGATCACAGCACGTAACGACCTAGTTGTGACACACGTCGCCATGTTATACGCTGGAATTCGGAATCCTCTAGCGCCAGAGGGCTGCAAATATGTGGCCATAAAGAATAAAAACGTAGAAAATAACTCTTTCTTTATTTAAAAAGCTTTAAGAGTTTTCGCATAACAAATTCGGACTCATTACTTTTTCGTTGCCGGCATCTGTAGCCGAGCGGTTCTAGGTCCTTCAGTCCTGAACCGCGCTGCTGCTACGGTCGCAGGTTCGAATCCTGCATCGGGTATGGATGTGTGTGACGTCCTTAGGTTAGTCATGTTTAAGTAGTTCTAAGTCTAGGGGACTGATGACCTCATATGTCAAGTCCCGTAGTGCTTAGAGCCATTTTGAATTTTTTCGCTCTCATACACTGCTGGTTTTAATATATAATTCATAGTAATTGGATCGACAAAAGTCAAAAATGAAATAGAAATGCGTCTTAAATTTCAACACCGCTACCAATTAGCAAGACTGCATACCACTCTGCCTTCTTCGTTCACCAAGCGTACACGAGAAGTCAAAGCCACCCAGCCTCCACTAGAAGTGAACTTCACTTTGTCTCCCTGGAAAGTTGGAGACAATTCTGGACAGACGTCACGGTCTGCTGGATGAGCACTTCCTAGGAAGCGCCAGCCAATCGCAGGGCAGCCGTCCCCCTCTCCGCTTATGTCTTCTTATGCCATTACTGTTTAATATTTGCTTATATTAAATTCTAGTATTATTGTCCTAGTCAAACTTTTATCTGTTGTCAGCTATTATTTCTGTCTACCAAAAGTTACTTTTCATAACTGGTGTATTACGCAAATTTCCTCTGTTGTGGGATTTTCTGAAATAACACCTGCAGTGCAGCCTTTGCTAGCCACGCCCTGGGAAGACCGTTAGGTGTCCTTCCTGCACGCGAAAAACCACCTGAACCAATGCTGTGGCCTTCAGGTTAGTCATTTCCGAGAATCTGCGGTGTCTTAGATCTGCGACGATAGCTGCCCGCAGCACCCGCTCTGCTCAGCACAGCAAACCAGCGCAGAATCCAAGTGCCTAGATTCCTTAATTTATATTCATAGCTAGACGGGGATTTCTATATTTACAGGGTACAATTTTAGAGTATGTTATTGTGAGGGTATGTAGTGCAGATCGAGCGAATCGAGCATTGGTGCAGGAAAACATGCCTCCACAAATGGATCTATTGATTGTTCTTAGCTTAGAAGGATATTGCAAGGGAGCTTGCATGAAATGGCAATGTTCCTGAGAAGCGCAAAGTGTTCCTGCATCAGTACACGGCGGAAATTTTGCGCCGGTGCCTGATGCAAAAACTTTAAGATTATAGTCCCATAAAGTAGTTTGAGAAAGCACACAACCGTCTCGAAATCAAGAAATGTACTGTTCTAAGCCTATGACAATATTAGATCATTCATGAAACAAACTGCTGTACGCTCTATCCCAAAAATATCAAAAGAAATTATTTAGAGAAGAGAAGTGACACAAAGTTTTAGTTGGTCTTTAGTGCTATGTTCAGGAAAACTGTATCCCACAATAAAAATTTTCATCTATATTGTACTGTATTTCATTTAAAGCTATGTTTCTCTTCAATCATTTTTTTTTCTCGAGTTCGTATCTTTCAGACGTCAGGTGACAATAGTTGCTGAGTTTTCGAAAATACAGAGATCCAAAACTGTCGCATCTCGTGGTTAACTATTCTGTTTGTACAGAAGGATAGGAGGTAAATTCTCTGAAGGCAACGCCCGTGTAGTGGATATGTTCCGATAAAATCACTTTAGACGTTACTTGCGATGCCTAACAATTCTTTTAAAGACAGTTTCCTGCAACACCTATCGCTGCCTGTCTGATTCAATGTCAGATCAAATGCATACACAAGGATAGTGAACAGACACCCTCGACTGACGTCACGACGACGAAATGACGCGCGTTGGCAGCAGGCCGTTTGTGGTGCTTTACCGTGATGCGTAACGTAACAGGAATGGTCAGTGTTTCGTTTTCCTCCTTTCAGCAATAGCTGATCCAGCGCTCTCTGAAATGATAAAAATCCACCCATTTCCAGAAACCCAGCTGGTCATCTCAGTATTGAACACTATATGTAGTCAGTGTCTGCGATTTTGACTACGTAAATAGCTACAACGTGTCGTATTACAACTACCGTAATTGTGTTAACTAGACACGATACTACATACTCTACAATGGAATTGCTGCAATTGCTTTTTTAATGGATGTATGTATACCACTAGGCGTACTGAAACATTCTGTGCGGGAGCGGAGGATGGGGGTGGAAGGGATAGAACATCATGTCTGTGCGGTAATTACGTCGTATAATTGACACGTGAATATTACTGAATATTACTATGGGACAGATAGGTTCCAGATAAAATGTGTTAAAAATAACGAAAACTCAATGAAATGTTTTATCTCCACTGAACTCGAAACCGAAAAATAGTTTTCAGTTAACTGACCTGTGTGTTTAACAACGTTAATTGTTTAAAGAGCACACTCTGTGTCAGTTTCCGGATGAAATACACCAAACGTTTTGCATTTTAATGTGCTTTTAGTGTATTTTCTTGTTCTAGTTGTCCCTAGATATCCTCCATGAATTTCCTCCCTCTCGCTGTGCAACTAAGTAATTGTTCTATCTATACAATGCTTAAGTTGCTAGGGGGGGAGGGGGGGGCATCAGAGCGTAACATTGCTTTCCTTTCTCCTCTCAAGGTTGACAGAATGCTTCCAGGGGCAAACGGCAAGTAGTATCGTCTTCATGAATCAATCTGTAACGTCTGAAAGATAGTTTCCACGAGATGACGGAAAATGTTCGTTTACATGCCGAATGTTTGCATCATAAAACTACCACTCTTTTGTCCGCCCCGATAGCTGAGTGGTCAGCGTGGCGGATTGTCGTCCTATGGGCCCGGGTTCGATTCCCGGCTGGGTCGGGGATTTTCTCCGCTCAGGGACGGGGTATTGTGCTGTCTTCATCATCATTTCATCCCCATCCTGCGCGCAGGTCGCCCAGTGTGGCGTCGAATGTAATAAGACCTGCACCAACTCGCTCCAACCCTCTAAGTAATAACCCACCATACACGCAAATCTAAATCAATCACATCCATCTCTGCACGTAAGAAGAGGTATCAATTTATCATAAGTCTGAACATGTAATGGGTATTAACTAGCAGTAAGCTTACCAACAGCCATTTCTCGTGAACTCTCAAAACTATTCCACCAGTCGCCGCTGTTTTCCCTGCAGCTAAAAATGCTGAAGGATTGTGGTTACTATAAGCCTCTACTAGCACTGGGCCTTCAACTCGCATTATTTTTTCCTCGTGTTAACAGCTAGTTGCCAGAAACTACTGGAAATTATCAGAATGAAATTTTCGCTCTGCAGCCGATATGATACTTCAGGCAGATTAAAACTGTATGCCAGACAGAGAACTGCAGAAGTGCTAGTCCTATAAGTTTATCAAGAGAACATCTGCTAGTCTTGAAAGGAAGAATGTGAGATACTGGCGGAAATAATACTGTGAGGAGAGCGATCGTCAGCCATGCTTGGGTAGCTCGGTTGGTAGAGAACACTCCTCCAAAAACCAAAGGTCCGGAGTTCGAATCTCGAGTTGGCACACTCTTTTAATCTGTGAGGAAGTTCAGTATGAGACATTTTTAATGTAGAAAGTATTCGCATGTATCTAAAAGATACCTGCCTGGCAGCAAAATAATACATGTACAAATCTCTCACGGAATCTCTTGAGTGCGAAGTCGCAAGTTCAGTCTTTAGTAAGGCTCATTTGATACTGGTATCTCAACAGTTATGAGAAGAAAAATATTAATCGCTAATGACTCGCCAGATGCATCAGGGGTGCGACAGCAAAAGGAATTTCCGGGAGCTGCAAAGATCAACCTTCTATGGGGTCTAGGTATTACGCTTCACAAATTGAATATTCAATAAATGTTCAAAGCAAGACATTAACTAGAGGCACGAACATCGAATGAAAAATGGTGTGCCACAGTGACCACGAAAGTTCGCACATTAAAGTCGAAGGCGAACTCTTGGGAGTTACAAACTGGGCAGGACGTTCAGCTGGGTACCAATTCTTAAAGAATGCATAGAGAATCACATTCTTGCAATGGAGTGACGAGAACTGATGGAACGTGATGGCACGCAGTCGAATACGAAACAGTCTGTTGTGGAGCTTATCGTGAAACTGGCTGTCCTTGAACGCGTAGATACAGACAGTGCGATAATATGTTTTGTAGACACGGGAAAAACAAACATCCAGAGGCTGAATTTGTCCAGTGATTCCAGGTTGTTTCAACTACAATGTCACACATTTTTTCACAGGAATAGTTTGCTCTACAGGCGTATGATTTTTATACGTACTCCAAGAAACTAGCAAAAGCAAGATATTTTGGCTAGCTATTGGTCAAAAGCAGTGCTCATACCATAGTTGTAGTTCCATTACTCCCATTTTCCCACTCACGGTATCTGTGACGTAAATATTCCCAACTGTCGCTGCGAGATCACGCACACGAGAAAGAATACTGGGGGAGGTGCGGGAGGGGGGGGGGGGCAGAGACCTACAATTTCTCGCAGCACAATAAATAACTTTCCAACTTTCCGGGCAATTTACCATCCATATTGACTGTCGTCATAATTGTATTCGAATGCGTTAAGTCATTGATGTTAGTTGATCTTGGTACAACTCTCTCAACTCTCTTGGTACCTCTAATTGCCAGGATTCCCTTTATATGCATTTCCTACTGAAATCGCGATTGTTCGGAAACAAATTCCTTACTAAACGATGGCATAACTATCTTTATCTGAAGCCCGCCCGGTTGGACGTGCGGAGGGAAGGAGAGCCTGGTCCCCGGCACAAATCCTCCCGGCGGATTTGTGTCGAGATCCGGTGAACTGGCCAGTCTGTGGATGGTTTTTAGGCGGGCTGGTTCCTCTCATTCCGCCTCAGTTACACTATGTCGGCGATTGCTGCACAAACAAGTACTCCACGTACGCGTACACCACCATTACTCTACCACGCAAACATAGGGGTTACACTCGTCTGGTGTGAGACGTTCCCTGGGGGGTCCACCGGGGTCCGAATCACACAATAACCCTGGGTTCGGTGTGGGACGGCAGAGGGGTGAAGTGGACTGCGGTAGTCGTCGTGGGGTTGTGTGGACCACTGCGGATGCGGCGGAGACGGAGCCTCTCCGTCGTTTCTAGGTCCCTGGTTAACATACAATACAATCTTTATCTCACCTCCAAATTTCCGCGCCGATTCCGCAATTTGCTGTGCATCGTGAAATTGATGCATCGTTTGAAATTTCGTTATCTTACGTCTACCAACTTTGTAGCACTGTTTGAAGTCATCAAAGCATCTACCGCTTCTCATGAAACCATTGTAATCTAAATCACGAGCAGTTTGATGTGCTGAATGTAGTAGTTCACCACCGTGTGCATACTGCAAATTGTGCCGAGCATCCCTGAAACGCGCAAACACCAGTTTTTATGACAAGTCAGCCTTGTCCTCCCTTGAATATCCGTAGCGTGGCGCACTACATGGTCATACTGCGGCGGACTTATTCGAAATGAACATATATTCATCAGCTGTTTTGTACGAGTACTACGCTGCGGGTAATTTTAAATGTAAGCAATTATGTTTAATACGCGCTCCTTGGACAACAATTGTCCTTTACTGCGTTTTATTGGAGATGAGATTGTGCCTCCCTGTCTGACAAAGATGATGAATTCTATGGCTCGACATATATTTCTGCATCACTTCCACTTGTTAAGCACGTATCGTTATCATTGCACTCCTCATGTACGTTGTCCTCACTTTCGAGCGAATACGACATTACACACGTCAGTGACTCATCATGTACAAACGCTAGTATTTCATCTGCCACTTCTTTCTCACTCTACGAAATTCCTTAGTTTCCTTTCCGACTAAATGCCATCGTCGGCAGCTGTTGTTGTAGATATTGTGCAATGTTTGCTTTGTTTATCGTTGCCGTTGCTCTGCTTTATAGCACTGCTTTATAACACTGTTGTAAGCCGCTCGTCGACTAAGCAGATCAACTACGCCCCTTAGCCTCATGCTGTGCTCATCACTGCATACCACCAGTCCCGCCCCCTATTGTGATTAGCAGGTAATTTTTGTGGTTGCATGGTAGACAATATGGGGGACGTTGAATCCTGTAAACATCATTGGCCTTCTGCGACCTCACACTCAAGGGGTTCTTTGACGGTTTAGTACGTTAAAGATATTACGCATATGGCCATTACAACTGCAACACAAGGAACGATAGCAAGCAACGAAATTTTACATATGGTAAGCACACATTGTAGTATGAAGAATACATGATTAAAATAGAAGGTGATTTGTGAGCACACGGTGTGAAACTTTTGCGCACAGAACTGCCACTTCTGGCAGATACGATGGCTCTAATCTGGCTCATACGACATCAAATGCTGCTTGCTACTCTCTGTGGCAGAGTTCGTCAGTCGTAGCGGCTGGTGAGCGGTGACGTGCCAGGTGCTCATCAATCCGTGACCAGTTGTTTCCAGTGTGTGGAACACCTGGGAAACGTTCTAGCCAGGAAAACAGACAACTCCATCTGTATCGAGACAAGCCAGGACAACAACTATCTTGCATAAATAAAGAAAACGAACCAACACAGACGTATCACCAAAGAAATTTACACAACTATTTAGTTTCGGCACAACAAGTGACTGGCGTTGACTGAGATATTGAATATCTGCGACACAAAGTGCCTAGCCATGTGTCTCGTTCATACTCACAGTGAGCGCAAATCACACGGGAAACCGCAATTGTTTAATTCGAAGGGCATATTTGAATCACTGGGTGTCAACTGAATGCGACAAATGCATTTCTCTTTACCTGTGGCATTCATAGGAATCAGGTTCTGGGCTTCCGGTTCTGACTAAAATATCTTCCAGGGTATTCGCTCGTCCCGCGATCTAGTGACAACTGCTGGTACTATCTCCGAGACGGGTATTGCTGCTCTAATATATTCTCGCGGTAGGAATTGCAGTCTGTTTACCACGACATATTTCTTTTGTTAGACATCCAATTTTCCATTCTTTTTTTTTTCACTGTTTAGTCTGACTGTAGAAATTTGAAGTATATCGGCCAAAAACTTTGAAGTAAGGTGGCCAGAACTTTTCGAGATGTCTGGTAACAACGTGTCTCCTCTCCCCCTCTCTATCTCTCTCTTTCTCCAGAACGCTTTTGATCATGTATAGCATTATGGGCTCCTTTTCAAGCTCTAGATCTACGCCCTTCCTATAAGCTTCGTCCGCCTCACTGCCTCCTTCCTCTCCTACCGTCCTTCCTTTGTCACCATTCAGAGCAGCAATTCCCATATCTTCCTACAGCAGGTGTGTCCCAGGGCTCCATCCTCTCTCCTCTCCTATATCTCCTGTACACCACTGACGTACCCAAACCGCTCCTCTCCTTCAATATTCTCATGACACTGCCTTCCTTGCCCTCTGTGCTACCCTTCAACGGTCCCAGTGCTCCCTCCAAACCCATATAAATCAGTCGCCTATTCGAATCAATCCTTCCAAAACCCAGGAAATCTCTATAGGACATACCACCCCCTCCTTCTGGCTCCATGATATCCATCTCATCATCTATGATCGCCCTATCCAACTTATCATCATCCTGAAACGCCTTGGCCTCACCTTGGACATCAACTCATCTGAACTCCCCATCTCCTTACCATCCAACACAAAGCCTACATTAGACTCTGCCTCTGAAACTCCTGTCCTGCCAGACATAGGGATTGCATCCTTCTACCATCCTTCATAACTACAAATCCTTGATCCAGCCATCCCTTGTTATACCGGTGATGCCTGAATTTCCACCCCTCCTAAGTTCCATAAAGCCTTCCAAGTCCTTGAATGCCATGCACTCGTCTGTCCCCCGTCCCCTACAAGGATCCCCTATGAGCTCATCCCCTGTCCACATCTCCTCCTTTTGCTTGAACACATCCTTATCCTCCACACCAACCACTTCCTTGACCCTCCTCGCCCCTTGGTGTCTCCTTTCCTCTCTACTCCCTGCGCACTGCCACACCTTTACTGATGTGTCCCACTCTCCCTCCATCTCCACACCCTGCACCTCCTATTCCAATGGAACTTCTGTCTCCCTATCCCAGATGATGTGCTTCGCCCCAGTATTTATTCTCCCTTCCAACTGTGACCCTCCTCCTCCCTCCCCCCCTCCCTTGGGGTCCTTTCCTACCCCTTACCCTTCTGCTGTTTCCTCCCTCTTACATTTGCCCACGCTTCACACTTCTCCTCTCCAGTCCTTGCGGCAATGCGGGGTAGGTACGTGGCCTGAGGCATCTTGTCACAGTTTGCACAACTCCCCCTGTCGGAAGTTTCATTCCTCCCTTGGGCATGGACGCGTGTTTTGTTCTTAACGTTAAGTTAGATTAAGTAGTGAGTAATCCTAGGGACCGATGCCCTCAGCAGTTTGGTCCCATAGAAACTTACCACCGCCAATCATTGCACCCCCTCCTAGGCTGCTCCCCCCCCCCCCCACCCTAACTGTCTCCTGGCCCTTGGTGTGCTACCAGCTCCCCCACTTCTGACCCTTCCTGCCCCCATGCTCTGCCGACCTCCTATCTTTCCTCCCTCCCTCCTCTCCCTTGGCAGGTCCTTCCGATTTTAATCCATTTATATTATTGTGTATGTAACATCAGTGCTGTGTTTGTTCAGTGTCGTTGTCTCATGTGGCTCCCATTATTTGCAACCACATTTTTTTGAATTGTGCTCTTCGCGCTGCCACTTTTTTGTATGTTTTAAATTCCAATGTTTCCGCTTTTCAAGTGTGAAGTTCATATTTTATCCCCACAGTTTGCATTTGTACCGCTTCTCCTGTGTTGTTTTATGTAGTCCCTTGGCTGAAGAGCAGCGAATTGTGCCGCTGGCAGCCTACTCCTGCCCACATGTCGCAGGGGTATGAAATAAAAACAGAAGGGGAAAAAAGCTCATTAGGAGACCGTGTAGGTATTTGAAGTATATTGGCCAAGAATTTGTAGAGGATTTGGTAACAGCCTTTCTCCTTTATATATTATATACACAAATATTTCAAGTCAGATTACGAAATCTTATATAGACAGTGATCTCTATTTTGTCTTGAAGATAAAATGTGCCAAATTTCATGAAGATCGAGATAAAGTTGTAGATTTGTATTAATTTCAAACAAACAAACAGGCACTCTTTTTTATATATATGTAGATAATCAGCCACTGCCCACGAGAACGATGAACCTCCACAACTTGACAATCTTGTGTCGTTTTGTTCAAGCCCTTGAAAATAGGACACAACCGTCGGACTTAACATGTCAGAAATGTAATGGCTGCTGTCCATATTACAAGACTACAGGTGATCTCTGTTATGTACCAAATGCCTTACCATCAGACAAGGTGCTGGGCCCACATGATTCGTGCCACTGTACGCAGAACCTGGACTCGCCTGAAAGGACGACATGTTAGCATTACTGTCTCCAGTGTTGTCATTCGATGTTGCGTTGTGAGTGGGCCTCTCTCTTTCTGCTGCTGCAACAAGGGAAGACTCATCAATAGTCACCATGATGACAGGCTGCTGTAGTAGAGACGTGGTCGCACAGATTATACTTGTCCAGCTACACAAGCCCATTTTCTGACTAAAGGTACGTGACATGACTGTCCGATTCCGCACTCCCGAGTGAAGCGTACCTGTCCTCTAGGGCGCTAGCCGATAGGGGATGCTGCTGTCCTGGAGAGTGTCGAGTATGGCCCCCTGCACCCTTTGATTGCAGATTCACATTGTTAACCCCTGTGGTGTATGTAACATATAGCGTGTGGTTGCCTAGTAATGTTTCCGCAATGAAATTCTCTTGCTTACAAATGATTCAAGTGACCCTGCCGTTGACAACCTACAACTAGGGATTTCCAGCAAACTAAGTATCATGTTCTGGTTTTACTTCAGTTTAGTACATCAAATCAATCGTTTCTACTGGGATGCTACTAGAATGAATAACAATTTTATACCGTAAATTATATCACAAAAATATGTAAGGTGCAAAATACAAAGTACACAATGTCAGGTTGTACCCTACATGTCATTGAGAGACTGGCAGAACATATACACTGAAGCGCCAAAGAAACTGCTATAAGCATGCCTATCCAAATACAGAGATACGTAAACAAACAGAATACGCCATTGCGGTCGGCAACGCTTATATAAGACATCAAGTGTCTGGCGCAGTTGTTAGATCGCTTACTGCCGCTACAATGGCGAGTTATCAACACTTCAGTGAGTTTGACGTGGTTTTAAAGTCGGCGCACAGCATCTCGGAGGTGGCGGTGAAGTGGGGATTTTCCCGTACAACCATTTCACGACTGTAACGTGAATATCAGGAATCCGGTAAAACATTCTCCGTCATCGCTGAGGCCAGAAGAAGATCCTGCAAGAATGGGACCAACGACGACTGAAGAGAATCGTTCGAAGCGACAGAAGTGCAATCCTGGGCCATCAACAAGTGTCATCGTGTGAACGATTCAACGAAACATCATCGATATGAGCTTTCCGAAACGAAGGACCACTCTTGTTTAAACTAGATGACCGCACGACACAAAGCTTTACGCCTCGCCTGGGCCCGTCAACACCGACATTGGACTGTTGATGACTGGACGAGTTTCGTTTCAAATTGTATCGAGCGGATGAACGCGTACGGTTGGGGAGACATCCTCATGAATCCATGGACCCAGCATGTCAGCAGGGGCTGCTCTGCTGGTGAAGGCTCTGTAATTCTGTGAGGCGCGTGCAGTTGGAGTGATAAGGGACCTCTGATATGTCCAGACACGACTCTGACAGCTGACACGTACGTAAGCATCCTGTCTGACCACCTGCGTCTATTAATGTCCATTGTGAATTCCGACGGACTTGAGCATTTCCAGCAGAACAATTCGACGCCCCACGCGTCCAGAATAGCTACAGAGTGGCTCCAGGAACACTCTTCTGAGTTTAAACAATTCCGCTGGCCACTCCCCAGACATGAACATATCTGGGATGCCGTGCAATGTGCTATTCATAAGAGATATGCACACCTTCGTACTCTTGCATATTTACGGACAGCCCAGCAGGGTTCATGGTGTCGATTCCCTCGAACACTACTTCACACTTTACTCGAGTGCGTGCCACGTCGTGTTGCGGAACTTCTGCGTGCTCGCTGGAGCCCTACACGGTGGTAGGCAGGTCTACCAGGTCCTTTGGCTCTTCAGTGTCCATCACTTATGCGAAACCAAAGTGCGATCTCTTTCTGTTTTTATTATTATTAACAAGAATGACCAATAAGGGTAACGTATTTTTCAGCGCCTGTTGGAAATTTTTCAGAGTGATGGCATTCCGACTTGTATGCACACTGAGCAACGTTGGCATCCGTTCCATCTACCCTTTCATCTCTCGTGGAACAAACGAATAAACCCAACTGAGGGCTTCTCCTTGTCTCTAGAGCGTGACGTGAACTGCCTGCGGAAAGCTGATGCGCATTCGGCGGGAAGAGTGCTCCAACACTACCCATGAGAAGATTCCTTCAAGGTCAGCTCACTACCATCGTTTGTGATCCCACGCGTTCCTTTGCACTAAAAGGACGTCTTTTCGTCTTGTTCCACCCCTGACGCGTTTTCTCCAGGTGCGCTATTCGCACTGCAGGGGATCCGCGGACTCCAGCATTGTAAACCGCCGCCTCCTCCCTGTCAGGGCAGTAAATGTCCACCTCCGCTGGATGTGTCAAGTCTCTTCTCTATAGCCGATAGCTGTTTATGAGGAAGTCGTGGCACACGTCGCCCTTTCTGTTGGTGCTCATATCTGACTAACTCTCAAACATGCAGTACTACAGAAATTGTTATTAATTAATTCTAGCCAGTATCAGCCAAGTAAATGATTAATGTTCTGATTGTGCATCATTAACTGTGGTCAAATATAAATATAAATCAAAAATACACTACTGGCCATGAAAATTGCTACACCACGAAGATGGTGTGCTACAGACGCGAAATTTAACCGACAGGAAGAAGATGCTGTGATATGCAAATGATTAGCTTTTTCAGAGCATTCACACAAGGTTGGCGCCGGTGGCGACACCTAAAACGTGCTGACATAAGGAAAGTTCCCAACCGATTTCTCATACAGAAACAGCAGTTGACCGCTGTTGCATAGTGAAACGTTGTTGTGATCCCTCGTGCAAGGAGGAGAAATGCGTACCATCACGTTTTCGACTTCGATAAAGGTCGCCTATCGCGATTGCGGTTTATCGTATCGCGACATTGCTGCTCGCGTTATTCGAGATCCAATGACTGTTAGCAGAATATGGAATCGGTGGGTTCGGTGGAATATGGAATCGGTGGATCCCAACGACCTTGTATCACTAGCTGTCGAGATGACAGGCATCTTATTCGCATGCCTGTAACGGATCATGCAGCCACGTCTCGATCTCTGGATCAACAGATGGGGACATTTGCAAGACAACAACCATCTGCACGAACAGTTCGACGACGTTTGCAGCAGCATGGACTATCAGCTGGGCGACCGTGTCTGCGGTTACCCTTGACACTGCATCACAGACAGGAGCGCCTGCGATGTTCTACTCAACGACGAACCTCGGTGCACGAATGGCAAAACGTCTTTTTTTTTAGATGAATCCAGGTTCTGTTTACAGCATCATGATAGTCGAATCCGTGTTTCGCGACACTGCGGTGAACGCACATTGGAAGCGTGTATTCGTCATCGCCATACTGGCATATCACTCGGCGTGATGGTATGGGGTGCAAATTGGTTACACGTCTCGATCACCTCTTGTTCGCATTGACGGCACTTTGAACAGTGGACGTTACATTTCAGATGTGTTATGACCCGTGGCTCAACTGTTCATTCGATCCCTGCGAAACCCTACATTTCAGCATGATAATGCACGACCGCATGTTGCAGGTCCTGTATGGGCCTTTCTGGATACAGAAAATGTTGGACTGCTGCCCTGGCCAGCACATTCTCCAGATCTCTCACCAATTGGAAACGTCTCGTCAATGGTGGCCTAGCAACTGGCTCGTTACAATATGCCAGTCACTACTCTTGATGACCTGTGGTATCGTGTTGAAGCTGCATGGGTAGCTGTACCTGTACAGCTCTGTTTGACTCAAGGCCCAGGCGTAGCAAGGCCATTATTACGACCAGAGGTGGTTGTTCTGGGTACTGATTTCTCAGGATCTGTGCACCCAAATTGCGTGGAAATGTAATCACATGTCAGTTCTAGTATAATATATTTGTTCAATGAATACCTGTTTATCATCTGCATTTCTTCTTGGCGTAGCAATTTTAATGGCCAGTAGTGTAATATATATTAAATATATGGTCGCAAAATCTTGCTGCCTTACAACATAACAGTCATCGGAACCAACCACTACGAGCAGCAATACCGCATAAGGATAAACCACTTTCTCAATAGGCCACAATCATCCAGATGCTGTAACCCTACATGTGCTGGCAGAAGTTCCTCTTTACATGAGAATCGCATGGACAAACAACTTGCAATTTATGAATGAGATACCCACTGTGTAATCTTTCCTTATATACAGAAAGTAGATGGAATTACTGCTACTTACTTTATATGGTTGCATTTCAATGCGAATCTCTTCCATCTCCAAGCGTATAGTACATCTCATGCTAGTTTCAAGTTTGTTACTTGCCTCCTTTATGGTTTGCAATAATTTTAATGATTAGTTGTGTAAGTCCACATTTTAAAGTAAGTTCGGTGTTAGTAAACACAGTTGTACAGAATCTTAGCACCCTTCTCGAAAGTAAGACTTATCATCTGCTCTTCTTCGGTGGCTCTTCTTCGGTGGCATCCCCTCTCCCTGGCGTGTAGATGAGGCAACATCGCAATTAAATTGATATTCAAAATAATTTAATATACAGGCAAACTAATTAATTGAATTATGCAAATTAATAATTAAATTCAAAAAGATTTCCAGTATTCAATTAGAACCATTTCGATTCTTGGTATTTTCTAAACATCAAAAGAAGCTGCCTCATTAGCCAGAAAGCACCCCTCTGTCAGTGGAACAGTTGGGGCCCTGCAGCCGAGTGTCAGGGGCTAGTGGCCTCTCTTGTCTTGCCTTTAGTGGTAAGTAGTTATCTGACTCGCCGCACAATTGTGCAACCATCACGGCGCAGTACCTTGGCTGCAGGCCACAAGGCGCTCCCTGGCCATCTACCACAGATTGGGAGGGTTCATGTGCCCCCAGCATCCTGCAGAAACCATGCATGATTGCAAAGGTGGTGTCTAGTTGGGGCATTGGCATACTGCAGCAACAGAGGTTTTTCTGGCGCCACACATCTGCTCGGAGTGGATAGCAGACGGTGCATGTATTGTTTTATGTGTAGTATGTGTTTGGTGATATTTGCTGTTTATTTTAAACACCAATTAGTGATGTTTTTTAATCATATAATGACTTGTAATTAGAATCTGTAGTTTCAAATACATGCACCTACCACACCAACACTGTAACTTCCTCTCCAGAAGCTCAGCACAAACAAAGTCTTTTTCCCAGCAATCCACAAGTGGGAGAGGGGAGAAGGGTAGTGTCAGAGAGTGAGGGAGTCTGACAGCACCCTCTAGTGTTGGTATTGTGAACTAGAGAAACAAAATTTTAAATTCGCCCCATTTTTGAGTTTCCCAGCACTTTTTAAAATTCCTACATTTTTTAAAAATTTTCAATCATTTAGAATCCAATTAATGTGCATCCACAAGTGGGAGAGGGGAGAAGGGTAGTGTCAGAGAGTGAGGGAGTCTGACAGCACCCTCCAGTGTTGGTATTGTGAACTAGAGAAACAAAATTTTAAATTCGTCCCATTTTTGAGTTTCCCACCACTTTTTAAAATTCCTACATTTTTTAAAATTTTCAATCATTTATAATCCAATTAATGTGCATAACTATTTAATTATTTTGCATATCAGTTTAATAGATTTGTATATCAATTTAATTGTGTATATCAATTTAATTGTGTATATCAATTTAATTGTGTCATATCTATTCCCCATGGAAAGGACATGGAGGAACCACCCATGAAGAGCCGCCATCTTGGACAAATTTGGCAATAACACAGAGTCCACCAGAATACAATTTGCTCCCCTAATGATGCGACATGTGTTAAGACATCAGAGGATAATCTATGTGGAACTGGAGGGAGCTGTAGAAGAAACATTTGCATGGGAAGACAGGAATATATCCAGCAAATACTAGAAGATGTAGAAAGCATGCAGTAATCTGAAATGAAGAGGTTCGTGCGGAACAGAAACTCGTGGTGGGCCATGTCGAACCAGTCAGGACACCGACGATTCAAAAAAAAATATTGTACGTGTATACAAAGACAAGCTCATCATCAGTGGTCCAATAGAACCACGGTTTTCAACCTTCTTGAGTTCGTCGCTCCCACGGCGAACTATCTTGTTTCCATGGCTACCCTCCATGATACATTGTAAAAAATGAAATAATTAACTTAAAAAGTTACGAATCAAATACTATTCACATCAAAGCGACACTTGAGTTTGATTCTTGTTAAACAACTTGTCAGATCTTGGCAAGAAAAGAGATACAGCACCTCCATTTCCCTCTCTACACAAAGTCTTGATCTGTACTTGGTTTTAATGACAACCACTGCCAAAAACCCACCTCGCAAAGATAGGGGGTTGCAAAATAAATTAATAACTTCAGTGCTGTTTACTGGAAACTCTGTTATTACTTAATACCAAAAATATTGGCAATTTAATTGATAAAATTTCGCTTGTAGTGTAGAATCTGATGAAAATTCTGTCAGCTGTTCGTCTTCTGTAGTATTACTGGGATTTCGAACCCACTGAAACGTATCACAATTTCCAGGAAAGTATTTTTCAAAATGAACATGAAGTTAAGATAAATGTCATTCAGTTATAGAAAAAATATCTGCAGTACAGCCTATCTCACTGTTCTTTAAAAAGCGCTGGAACGTGGAAAGTAGTCTATTCCTTCCGCGTGGTTCATTTTTCTCTTCCAAAGAAGAATCTTCTTTTTTAAGGCCAAACCTTTGTGAATAAGCTGAATAAAATGAGTTTGACTTCGTTGCAGAGACTTGTTCAGTGAATTAAACTTCTGAAATGTATCATATAAGTATGTGACCTGTAATAGCAATTCAGTGTTCAGAAAGTACTTATCACTGATATTATTATTTTGTCGTTTAAGTTCAAAAAACGTTTTTGCTGGAAGGCCAACGAGTGCTGCTATAAAATAAGTGAGATATGCTGTACGTTCAGACCTAATAACGTGACGCACTTGTCTACAAAATCTAGCTTTCTGAAGACGAGTTTTAATAAAGTTCACCACATTTATCACAGTGTGCAGTACTTGGTTCAGATCAACGCTGAAATGTCGCGAAGCAAGTGCTTTTATATGGATGATGCAGTGGATCTACATTACATCAGAAGCTTTGCGGCGGACGTGTGCTTGTAGACCATCGTAACACCTACACCTAACACTGGGATCCCAGTTAATTTGATTTTCTTGAAGTCGTTCACTATTTCGAACAAATTTTATATGTTGCACTTGCAAATATTTCCTTACAAAAAAGATCATCTTCCATCATTTCGTTACTTTTTCATCAATAAAACGCACATGAGCATGTCTCATAAACCTGCATACCAAAATTCTTTCTTTTAGTTTTTTTGTAATTTTTTCCTGAACATCCTCACTTACATTCTTGAATTCTACGAATAATTGTAGTGTCAGGTAAAGGAATGGGTAAAAGCCTTTTTACCATGGACTCTCCAAGCTTAATGGACACCACGGCAACTGCACACGGGAGAATTAGTTCTTCTGCAATCATGTTGGCTTTCTTACATTTTGCTTCTTCATAAGTCTACATTGTAGGACGGTAGTAGAGCTTTGGTCGAGATTTTCACGCGATTGGGAAATAATTTGTTTTGTTCTTTCATTTGACTCAGTTTTTTACATAAATATTCCCTTGATTCTACCACGTCATTTTTATAAACACATTCCGAATGACGCTTTAATTTTCTAGGTAGCATACACTCAGCAGAAGGCGCTTTCAGACTCAAAACACATTATGGGTGCTCTTCATTGTGCAGAATAGTGCACGTGAAACTCAAACCTAAGTAATTATCGTAGCGTTTTCTGTAATTGAGTTTCCCATCTTCCTTACCACATTCGCTGTTGTTCTCAGCAAGTTGACGCATTTACTTCCATTTGACACATTTAAAAATGTTGCCGTACTGCAGCGTCACTTTAATAAAAAAAACTGTTTGAAAAGACAACAATCACTGCTGGTGCTATGTGTTACGCGCGACAGTTCAGCTTCGAGGTTATGACTGCTTACGTCGGCTGGCCAACATTAAAAGTAGAATACCTCCGAAGCCAAGCAGGTTGTCAGCAGAAATTAAATTTCCCACCACTGTCACCCACCAATACCACAACTTCAAGCCGTCCCAGGTGGTCTTTCATGGCGCACCAGCGTGCAGCTTGAATACCGCTGCTACAGAAGATACATGAAAATAATACCTAATAAATACATGCTGTAGCCTGTATGATTTGGTAATTGGAATAAGTTTACAATCTTGTGTATTTTGTGCTAGACTGTTTAGTACTTACTTGTATTTCATTTTTAAGCCTTCTTAGAATATTATAGATGTTCTATCAATTTTATATAATTTCTGACACACTCTCATATTAATATAAACGAGGCTAATCGTTCTTTATAATATCAGTGATATTGCACCAAATCTGGCACGACAGGTCTCATCAGAACACTCAAAAACTCTCCCAATCAATGCCAAGCCGAATAACTGCATAAGGCCCAGAGGTGCACCAACGCGTTACACACTTGCTCAATTTGTGAAGCCCTTTCTCTTATATAAATCAACCATTTCTTTTAATTCTTACCATTTGTTTGTCTGTACATGTACATCACACCTAATGTTTCCGTCTTAGTCTGATAATTCCTTCGTGGTGTGTCTTTTTGTTTTTTGTCTTACCGTGTATATGTAGAGTAATGTCTGTTATTACAGTACGGAAGCTAGCAACTAACAATCCTTCTTAAAGCCTTGTTAGCATCTTGTTAATACATTGCGGCTAGAACGGAAAATAAAACTAGACTTCATTGGTTTTTATAGTAACCTTCATATAGTAAGAAAACGGCTCCCCGGGGTTAAGCAAGATAAGCAACACGACAATGACAATGTTCATTATGTACTGAAGAGCCAAAGAAACTGCTGCACCTACCTAATATCCTGTAGGGCCCCCGAAAGCACGCAGAAGTGCCCAACACGACGTGGCATACACTCGACTAATGTCTGAAATAGTGCTGGAGGGAACTGCCACCATGAATCCTGCAGGGCTGTCCACATATCTGAACAGCACGGTGCAAGGTATTCCAGATATGCTCAATAATGTTCACGTCTTGAGAGCTTGGTGGCCAGCGGAAGTATTTAAACTGATAAGAGTGTTTCTGGAGCCACCCTGTAGCAATTCTGGGAGTGTGGTGTGTCGCATTGTCCTGCTGGAATTGCCCAAGTGCGTCGGAATGCACAATGGACACGAATGAAAGCTGGCGACCAGACAGAACGCTTACATACGTGTCGAATGTCAGAGTCGTATCTAGACGTTTCAGGGGTCCCACATCACTCCAACTCCACAAGCCCCACATCATTATAGAGTCTCCACCAGCTTGAACAGTCCCCTGCTGACACACAGGGCCTATGGATTCATGATATTGTCTCCATACCCGTACACGACCATCCACTCGACACAATTTGGGACGAGACTCGTCCGACCAGGCAACATGTTTCCAGTCATCAAACAGTCCAATGTCGGTGATGACGAACGTAGGTGAGGCGTAAAGCTATGTGCTGTGCAGTCATCAAGGGTACACGAGTGGGCCTTCGGCTCCGAAAGCCCATTCGATGACATTTCGTTGAGTGTTTCACACGCTGACACTTGTTGATGGCCCAGCATTGAAATCTGCAGCAATTTCTGGAAGGGTTGCACTTCTGCCACGTTGAACGATTCTCTTCAGTCGTCATTGGTCCCGTTCTTACAGAATCTTTTTCCAGCCGTAGCGATGTCGGAGAACTGATGTTTTACCGTACGCCTGATACTCACGGTACACTCGTGAAATGGTCGTACGGGCAAACAGCCACTTCATCGCTACCTCGGAGATGCTGTGTAGCATCGCTCGCTCGCCGACATTAACCCTTTCGTGAGCCGTGGGAAATATGCTTCCCACTACAATTAACTCGCTCCTAGTCCCGTGGGATTCACGGTTCCCACCTCTGTACGGTGCTACCACCTAGTGAAGAGTGTAGAGTACTACTTGGAATCGGAAGTTGCCGCCCTTTTTGCTGTACCTTCGCGCAGAGGCATTGTATAGCTGAGTGTTGCTCTGTAGAGTAGCCTTTCAGTGCTGTTTGCGTGAGATTTTGTGGTTTTTTCCTCAAAGCTATAGTATAAGGTAAATACTTTTGATTCATCCAAATTTATGAAGGAAAACGTAAAATTGGAACGAGGAGAATTCCAGTTTGAAACAAAAGGAGCTGTTTCTGCAGTAAAATAGATGGATAACCGTCCAGTCACTTTGCTGTCCTCAGTTCATGACACATAAGAAACAGCGACAGTGAAAAGGAAAAACAAGGATGGTACTAGTACAGAGATTTCTTGTCCTGAAGTTGTGGCAGAATACAACAAAATAATGGGTGGTGTCGGTAAGTTTGATCAATGACGAGAAAGGTATGCTAATGGCAGACGTTCTGTTCAATGGTGGCACAGAATATTTTATTTCCTGGTGTTGCTGCAGTGAACAGTTTTATCCTGTGGAAAATAAGTAAAAGAGAAAGTGGACAGCATGATCAGCGCACATACAGCATCCATCTAGCCAGACAATTGATTGCTGGCTTCTCATCCCAAAAAAGGCGTGGACAAAAACCTGTCTTTCTGGCAAAAAGGAGTAAAATACCTGAAGATTTTCGTCCTGTGGCTGTAGTAGAGCATCAACCCATTTTAGGAGAAACCTACTGGACGTACCGTCATTGTAGTACCAAAGCTGCGGAAAAGAGCACTCGCTGTGTTTGTACATATTGTCAAATACCACTTTGCATAGAAAATGTCATGGCAAATACTTGTGAAAAAGAGAAGTAAATTTATCAAATAAATATGACATATACTGAAAAAGTTGTTTTTGTCATTTAACTCCAAGGAAGGGCAGTGGGAAGAATACTTCCCACCTTGTTGTGTGACCTCACTTTCACAGTTGTAGCAAATTTGATATTCTGTATGATAAATATACCTATCTGTTAACTACTATTTGCTCTCCATTCATTTAAAAAAACTGCTCGATAATTTTGCCCACGAAAGGGTTAACACCGCGTTCAAACTCACTTAAACCTTGATAATCTACCATTGTAACAGCAGTAACCGATCTAACAACTGCGCCAGACACTTTTTCTCTTATATAGGCGTCTCCGACAGCAGCGCCGTGTTCTGCCTGTTTACATATCTCTGTATTTGAATACGCATGCCTATACCAGTTTCTTTGGCGCTTCAGTGTAGTAATTATTGTGAAGTAGTTTCATAACTTCGCATTATTTTGGTGCCTCTTGAGAGAGAGAGCAACCAGAAATCAAGTAGCTGCGTCCCTATTACAGGCATGTGACGCGGCTGGCAGCGTTGCGGGACTAAAATTAGCGTTCCGCTCTGGCACAGCGCACGCCACGCGACCTACCGCATGCTCGCCGCCGCGTCTGTGAACGGCTGGGCGGGTGTCCGTGATGAACAAGGCGGGTACCCGTCCGTGGCAATCACGCTGCCGCAGTCGCCTGAGGGGTTATCGCCAGGCGCGCATGTGTTCCGCGCTGATTGTGTACCGTGCGGAGGTGGGCAACATGTCATCACTCGTCAGTTCAAATGGTTCTGAGCACTATGGGACTTAATCTGAGGTCATCAGTCCCCTAGAGCTTAGAACTACTTAAACCTAACTAACCTAAGGACATCACACACATCCACGCCCGAGGCAGGATTCGAACCTGCGACCGTAGGGGTCACGCGGTTTCGGACTGAAGCGCCTAGAACCGCTCTACCACAGCGGCCGGCTAAATTTGTTTATTCTTGTCTTTGGTATGGGCATAAATCGCCTGTTCATGTGCAATAAATGATGACGATAATGATGAATAAATTGAAGGAAACAGTCCCTCAGAGGGTAAGGTACAAAAATATCATGTTGACATATGACTGGGATCGTGTTCCAAGGGAGGCGCTCCCACCCTTGATAGTGACTCTGGTATCAGCAGCAGCCAGACGACCATGTGGAACATACTCTGCAATAGCTGGCCGCTATCCGTGTCACTTATATCGCGTGTGGCGACGGTCAGTCGCTGGTTACACGCACAGGCCACCAAGAGCACACTGCGCTGCAGAGTGAAAATTTCATTCTGGAAACATCTCCCAAGCTGTGGCTAATCCACGTCTGCGTGGTATCCTATTTTCCAAGAGTGCTAGTCTTGCAACTTTCGCACGAGAACTTCTGTGAAGTTTCGAAGGTAGGAGACGAGGTACTGCCAGAAATAAAGCTGTGAGGACGGCTCTTGAGTTGTGCTTGGAGATCTCAGCAAGAAGAGCACTTTCTCGCTAAAGGCAAAGGTCCCGAGGTCGACTCTCCGTCTGGCAATCTGCCAGGAAGGTTCAACTATTAAGATGGTGTGATTTATAGTCAGTCATTTTCCCAGCACTTGGAGTATCTTCGTCATATACTAGGTCATCTTAGGGAGGCAGGTCTCATTGATAGAACTAGTAAAGTCAGTCTTGCACATGCTGAAATATCCTTTTTGGCCATCTCGCTTCAGCAGAAAGTGTTAAGATCGATCAGGAGCGGAATGGAGATATGATTTTCCTGACCCGACAACACCGAAAGACGGCTTTGGCGGTGACTGACTGTGAGACGGCGTGTTGAACCACATTCGTGTTGATACTCAAGCTGAGCTGTTTATGTGGAGTAGCTTCTCAGAAGGAAGGCAGCCCGGCTTGGTCTACGTCAGTTACGAATGTGGAGTGGATACCGCCGACAAAAACTGCATGGTGAGCACTTTGTGAACTCTGCAGTCCCTGTGTTGTCGGAGGTGGTTAGTGGGGTTCTCCAGGACAGACTTTTATAGTCGCCGTCATTGGAGTAAGAGTTGACCGAGCTTGAATATCAAGTTGAAGAGTTTGGAAAGGAGAGACTGTAGTTGGGCGGTTCTGATAGTATCATTATTCTCTGTAACAAGTTAACAGTATTCTCCGATATTCTACGGGTGGCTGATTGATTTAATGGTTACTTTGTACTAGCTACATTTTAGGTGCTTGCCCGGGTTTGTTGTTTTATTTATAGCATTTAAGATTGTAGATCTTAAGGCCATGCCTAATTGTGTGTTTTGTTTGTTGTAGTACCGGCAACTGTTATCTGGCTTAATAATTACTGTTCTTTTAGGGTCTTCCTGGCTCGCCATCGAAGTCCCAGTCAATAAGTTCATAAAAGGCTGTTCACAAGGCTCCACGTACTCGACTGCAGTTCCTAGATGGTCAGTAACAAGTGAAAAGCAATTTATGGTGACTGGGATCGGAATGGTTTTGCAGTTAAAAAAAGAAATTATCGTCCTATTTAGTTAAGACATTTTACGTGCAGGCTTGATGAAACTTAGTATTTCGTCGAGATGTTTGGTATCTCTGCTATTTTTCCTTCTAAAAATCGCGGTTGACTAAGTTTTCTGCATTGATTTG
Source organism: Schistocerca gregaria (assembly GCF_023897955.1). Taxonomy (NCBI): domain Eukaryota; kingdom Metazoa; phylum Arthropoda; class Insecta; order Orthoptera; family Acrididae; genus Schistocerca; species Schistocerca gregaria. The sequence continues at coordinate 377,609,679 of NC_064924.1, forward strand.
TTATATTTATAACATAAATATTCAACGCAGTAAGTCATCTTCTGCGAAAACCTTGGCACATTTGTTTCCAACTGAAACTGTCTTTTAAAGTATTGTTTATTTTCTTATTTAAAATCTCTTGTATAGTTATTATTGAAATTCCAGTGGCTTCTTGTTCATTTGATAGCCTTCAGCGTGATCAGTCGTTTTTTTTTTAATTTTCATGGGTTTTTAAATTATTGATGTTTTTAGGAAGAAACATAAGAAAGTAGGCAGTGACGTGCGCTCTACCTTATCTGTAGATAACCGTATCTCAAGCCGACGTTAATCGCTGAATTAATCTCAGCATTATGATAAATAATTCACTAATATAATTTCCATGCACGGTGGAACGCGGACAGCATGTGAGTTGTTAGACGTCATCTACACTACACCCACCTGTGGGCTACAGCGAATCTCCATGGTATGATGACAGCGAGCCATCAACACCTGTTCAGTCGCAGAGTGTGGGAGGTAATTATTACCGTGCGGGCAGTCATCCTTCCACAATGCCTCATAGGGGAGGCGTGTCTGCGCTCCCTACGGGTCACCTTGCCTGCCCTGCTGGAAGACGTGGTACGAAGAGTAATGCTGCCACTACATAACTGTGTTCCAGCTCATTGCCATCTTAAGTGTGGAGCTAAAACACATTAGAACACTCCAAATTTCCTGGTGTTTTCTTACTTGTTCTTCAGTCACTGAAACCTGCGCTGTCAAAGATCTTTCATCTCCAGCTACAACTGGGTGTACTTCCCTTGGAACGCATTTCCTCCATGTGTTCGTATGAACTTCTTTGTTTCTAATTCTCTCAGAAATCGTTTACTGTAGTTCGTCATCATTTAGCAAATCCCACTGCATATACAAAGTCAACAACAGTAAGGCGACATCCTGACGCATCCAGGCTGCTACTGTTTGTTTTCTAATGGTACATATCCACTATGACGTGCTAGCTGCTATACTTCCATTGTTCGCCATCTCGTGTATCTCTTTTTTCGATCTGGATCGGGAAGGTGAATTCCGGAAGATAATAAGCAGTTTTTGTTATTTTGTTAACGGTATCCTTTTGTCCCTATACACTAAAAGAAATGTAGGGACTCATTCGTTTCCTATACTCTGAAGGGAGTAAAGCTTTGGAGAATTCCGGCCGGAGTGGCCGAGATGTTCTAGGCGCTACAGTCTGGAACCTCAAGACCGCTACGATCGCAGGTTCGAATCCTTCCTCGGGTATGAATGTGTGTGATGTCCTTAGGTTAGTTAGGTTTAAGCAGTTCTAAGTTCTAGGGGACTGATGACCACAGAAGTTAAGTCCCATAGTGCTCAGAGCCATTTGAAACATTTCTGAGCTTTGGAGAATATTCGCAGAATGTAGCTGTTTCAGAAAACGAAAAATTTATGAATTGATTATTTCCGTATGACAATAACGCTAGCAAAGGTTCAGAAAGTTCAGTCAGATCTCTAAATTATCACTACTTGTGTGTTCCTTGCGTTCCGCGTCAAGTGACCGACAGCCACAAACACGAAGGTCTGCAAACAACGGAAAGATATACAAGCCCGTTGATGAGACGTGAGATCAACATTACGAAACACCCAGTAACCAGCAGAGCATGGTATGGAAGAGCTGTTAAGTTTTCCATGTGACCAACTTGTACTCTGTCGTGGTAAGCACACTGGAAAAAGCAAACGTCTGAGCTTAGGTAATCTGTGGACGTTCATGCAGTTTGGTTGCTGATTTCAATAACACGAAGCACGTACAGCCATACGCATACATACGATCGTTTGTAGCAGGTGTCTTTCACACGAAATTTCATAAGCCATAACGAGACACACTGTGTGTTCAAAAGTGTCCGGACACTCCTAAAACATACGTTTCTCATATTAGGTGCATTGTTCTGCCACCTACTGCCAGGTACTTCATATCAGCAACGTCTGTAGACATTAGACATCAAAAGAGAGCAGAATGGGGCACACCGCGGAACTTACGAACTTTAAACGTGGTCAGGTGATTGGGTGTCACTTGTGCCATACGTCTGTGCTCGAGATTTCCACACACCTAAACATCCGTAGGTCCACTATTTCCGAAGTGATAGTGAAGTGGAAACGTGAAGGGGCATGTACAGCACAAAATCGTACAGGCCGACCTCGTCTGTTGACTGACAGAGACCGCCGATAGTTGAATAGGGTCGTAATGTGTAATAGGCAGACATCTGTCCAGACCATCACACAGGAATTCCAGACTGCATCAGGATCCACTGCAAGTATTATAACAGTTGGGCGGGAAGTAAGAAAACTTGGATTTCACGATCGAGCGCCTGCTCATAAGTCACACATCACGCCGGTAAATGGCATACGATGCCTCGCTTGGTGTAAGGAGTGTAAAAATTGGACGATTCAACAGTGGAAAAACGTTGTGTGAAGTGACGAATCACTGAACACAATGTGCGATACGATGGCAGGGTGTGGGTATGGCGAATGCCTGGTGAACGTCATCTGTCAGTGTGTGTAGTGCCAACAGTAAAATTCGAAGGCGGTGGTGTTATGGTGTGGTCGTGTTTTTCATGGAAGGGACTTGCACCCCTTGTTGTTTTGCGTGGCACTATCACAGCACAGGCCTACATTGATGTTTAAGCACATTCTTGCTTCCCACTAGTGAAGAGGAATTTGGGGACGGCGATTGCGTCTTTCAACGCAGTCGATCACCTGTTCATAATGCACGGCCTGTGGTGGACTGGTTACACGACAATAACATCCCTGTAATGGACTGGCCTGCACAGAGTCCTGACCTGAACCCTATATGACACCTTTGGGATGTTTTGGAACGCCAACTTCGTGCCAGGTCTCACCGACCGACATCGATACCTCTCCTCAGTGCAGCACTCCGTGAACAATGGGCCGCCATTCCCCAAGAAACCTTCCAGCACCTGACTGACCGTATGCTTGCAAGAGTAGAAGCTGTCATCGAGGCTAAGGGTGGGCCAACACCATACTTAATTCCAGCATTACCGATGAGAGCACCACGAACTTGTAAATCATTTTCAGCCAGGTGTCCGGATACTTTTGATCACATAGTGTAGTGTGCAGCTGAAGATACGAATGTGACCCCATGCCGGTCCGTCGTATAAAATTAAAATATAAATCTTATTCAGGCGATCTCGCCATTTCAGTCATCTAAAATGACTTCCTGCGTTTCTTACGAGCTGCTCTGTACGAACTGTCAGGAAAAAACTAATGAGGTGTTGCCTGTGGTGTGTTGCGTACTGTGATTAATGCACCTCACGCATTAACGACTGATTAGAAATGGTTTGTTCCTTCATAGGAAAAGACCCTCTGTGTCACTTTTGGTTATGGTTACTCATCATTGATTAAGTCCTGAAACACCTGTACAAATACAACATACTGTGAAAAGCTAGAGATTTAGCAATTAGATATGATTTTAGACAAAGCACTGAAGGACCTGAGTCGAAACAAGACCCCGGGAGTAGACAACATTCCATTAGAACTACTGACGGCCTTGGAAGAGCCAGTCCTGACAAAACTCTACGCCGGTCGGGGTGGCCGAGCGGTTCTAGGCGCTACATTCTGGAACCGCGCGACCGCTACAGTAGCCGGTTCGAATCCTTCCTATTTGAGGAGCAAAATAAGTAATGATGGTCGAAGTAGAGAAGATATAAAATGTAGACTGGCAGTGACAAGGAAAGCGTTTCTGAAGTAGAGAAATATGTTAATATCGAGTATAGATTTAAGTTTCAGGAAGTCGTTTCTGAAAGTATTTGTATGGAGTGTAGCCATGTATGGAAGTGAAACATGGACGATAAATAGTTTAGACAAGAAGAGAATAGAAGCTTTCGTAATGTGGTGCTACAGAAGAATGCTGAAGATTAGATGATTAGATCGCATAACTAATGAGGAAGTATTGAGTAGGATTGGGGAGAGGAGAAGGTTGTGGCACAACTTGACCAGAAGAAGGGATCGGTTGGTAGGACATGTTCTGAGGCATCAAGGGATCACCAATTTAGTATTGGAGGGCAGCGTGGCGGGTAAAAATCGTAGAGGGAGACAAAGAGGTGGATACACTAATTAGATTCAGAAGGATGCAGGTTGCAGTAAGTAATGGGAGATGAAGAAGCTTGCACAGAATAGGGTAGCATGGAGAGCTGTATCAAACCAGTCTCAGGACTGAAAACCACAACAACAACATGATTTTCGATATCGTGAATAACAAAGAATTTCTCGCAGAAAAACTACAGCATGATCTTTTGTAACACTTCGTGAACATTTTTTGCGTTTTAAAAATGTGGAGGCTGACGTTGATAGGTCACGTAAACAGGGTGCACGAAAATGGTGTAACCAAATAGATATTCAGGTAATTGTAAGAAGAAAAAACAACAGTACAATACGGATAAAGAAAGTCGGACGTCACAGAGAGCCAAATGTTAAACAGAAGTACATTTAGGATTGTTTCAACCTGAAGGAAGACCTAGAAGAACAGGCCGAACTTTGACAAAACTACCAAGTAATAAGTTCAGCAAATACTTGACTACTGGAGACATAGTAAATTTCAGACAAAGAAAAAGAAATAAAGCTGCAGTGAACCATTCGTTTGCTGCAGTACTAGTAACACTGTTACAAACATGTCTAAAATTTACTTTGTCTTTAGTGAAATTAAATGAAAGAATATAGCATTACCGGTTTTGCTTCATCTGTAAGTTTAGCGCGAGACATAGTTTATTCGTTTTAAAAAAAAGGCACCCGACGCTCTTCATTGTGTCGGAATTCAAAGTATTGTTATACACTCCTGGAAATGGAAAAAAGAACACATTGACACCGGTGTGTCAGACCCACCATACTTGCTCCGGACACTGCGAGAGGGCTGTACAAGCAATGATCACACGCACGGCACAGCGGACACACCAGGAACCGCGGTGTTGGCCGTCGAATGGCGCTAGCTGCGCAGCATTTGTGCACCGCCGCCGTCAGCGTCAGCCAGTTTGCCGTGGCATACGGAGCTCCATCGCAGTCTTTAACACTGGTAGCATGCCACGACAGCGTGGACGTGAACCGTATGTGCAGTTGACGGACTTTGAGCGAGGGCGTATAGTGGGCATGCGGGAGGCCGGGTGGACGTACCGCCGAATTGCTCAACACGTGGGGCCTGAGGTCTCCACAGTACATCGATGTTGTCGCCAGTGGTCGGCGGAAGGTGCGTGTGCCCGTCGACCTGGGACCGGACCGCAGCGACGCAAGGATGCACGCCAAGACCGTAGGATCCTACGCAGTGCCGTAGGGGACCGCACCGCCACTTCCCAGCAAATTAGGGACACTGTTGCTCCTGGAGTATCGGCGAGGACCATTCGCAACCGTCTCCATGAAGCTGGACTACGGTCCCGCACACCGTTAGGCCGTCTTCCGCTCACGCCCCAACATCGTAAAGCCCGCCTCCAGTGGTGTCTCGACAGGCGTGAATGGAGGGACGAATGGAGACGTGTCGTCTTCAGCGATGAGAGTCGCTTCTGCCTTGGTGCCAATGATGGTCGTATGCGTGTTTGGCGCCGTGCAGGTGAGCGCCACAATCAGGACTGCATACGACCGAGGCACACAGGGCCAACACCCGGCATCATGGTGTGGGGTGCGATCTCCTACACTGGCCGTACACCTCTGGTGATCGTTGAGGGGACACTGAATAGTGCACGGTACATCCAAACCATCATCGAACCCATCGTTCTATCATTCCTAGACCGGCAAGGGAACTAGCTGTTCCAACAGGACAATGCACGTCCGCATGTATCCCGTGCCACCCAAGGTGCTCTAGAAGGTGTAAGTCAACTACCCTGGCCAGCAAAATCTCCGGATCTGTCCCCCATTGAGCATGTTTGGGACTGGATGAAGCGTCGTCTCACGCGGTCTGCATGTCCAGCACGATCGCTGGTCCAACTGAGGCGCCAGGTGGAAATGGCATGGCAAGCCGTTCCACAGGACTACATCCAGCATCTCTACGATCGTCTCCATGGGAGAACAGCAGCCTGCATTGCTGCGAAAGGTGGATATACACTGTACTAGTGCCGACATTGTGCATGCTCTGTTGCCTGTGTCTATGTGCCTGTGGTTCTGTCAGTGTGATCATGTGATGTATCTGACCCCAGGAATGTGTCAATAAAGTTTCCCCTTCCTGGGATAATGAATTCACGGTGTTCTTATTTCAATTTCCAGGAGTGTATATAGGGGAAGCGTTGAGCAACAAGGACGATCGAAATGTCGGCGTTTTAATTATTTTATTGTTTGACAGTTCTAACAACCCTACCACAACAAAGGTCAAAAATTAATTATGATTGTAGTGTTGCTCACGCTGCTAAATATTGCATTTTCGGGCAACAACAATGTTATATTATGTGGCAGGTGTCATTAGAGCACAGTTAATAAAGTCATTTCTTGAAATTATGGATAAGCTAACCAGTCATCTTTTCGTGTTTCCCACGTTGGTCTCGTTGTGAACTCATGGCTCAATCTTCGAAAATCTAGGTAGTGATGATTCCAAGCTCGGATGCAAAGAGACCTAAGTGCTATTCTGCGACATTCAAAAGTTTTATAGATGTGTTTCATAAACCATTCTTGAACATTAATCTTTTGCAAGTAAGGACAATGGTGATGTAAAAAACTAATCAGCACTCCGAATTTCAGTTACACTTCTTTTTTATTACTTTTGTTGCAATATCACGTAACTCGTTCCAAAACATACTTGAAAATATCTTCCTCACTGTTAAAGTTCACATTCCATAAACTGACTACAATTTGCGTCTTTTTAACGTCACGACCAAAGCATGACTCTCTTATAACCGCTTACGCGCCCAAAAATCAGAGTTACAAGTACGTCAATGATCACAGTGACAAAAGAGAGAATACACATAAGAATAATATCATTGCAATATATACATATCGATGTATCGAAGTACCTCTACATTAATGAAATCAAATCTGAATGTTGTAACAGAAATATGTTAACTATTTTACAGAAACACAATAGAATAGTGCTGGTATCGAAAGGTTGAGGTGAGGTGCCGTAATGGTTACGTAATTCAAGTACCATTACACAGTGCGGGATAGTACCCAAAGTGATTTTACCAACAAAGGAGAAATTATAATTGCGTAGGCTTCCGCGGCCAGAGTCAGTCGACATAAAAGTTTTCTGGTTGTAGTACCACGTCATAATGTATAAAACTATTGCTGGAGAGAAACCAAGGCTTCGGCCACGGTTGCACCGGCCTTCTTCTGGGTCTACTGGTCAACCAGTTGAAGGCCGCTGCAACCGTGCCCGAAACGTTGGTTTCTCTCCAGCAGCAGTTTTATACATTATGACGCGGTACCATACCCAGAAAACTTTTATGTCAAGGGAGAAATTACCATTTATCGTCTCCTACTGACACTCCCGTGAGCTATATTAACAACGCTTGTGTTTAATACTTCGTCCAGACAAATTTTAAACAGCAGTGGAGCCAGTAGACAATGCTGTCTAAACTTTTTCCAAATTTTCGATTCCTCTGATAGCACATTATCCACTGTTGAGTCCATGATATAAGACCCTTACTGCATTAATGTAATCTTCGTACATCCATAGTTGAAATGGAGGACAGTGGGACGTCAGCTGGTATAAATTTATATTAAAATTTTTTTTATTTATTCTCCCATTTCATTTAATGCTTGACATTGATCTGTTATAAAAACGATCGTGTATATATAATTTCATTTGTACTTATTGGTACCACATAAATTGCTAATTTCCAATATGATTGCATTTAATGAAAATGGTCAAAATGTAATTAATTTTACTGAATTCGTCCATTATGTGATTTGGTTATAATATATTTGTTTACATAATAACTCATAGATTATTGATGTCACGCTGGTTGTTGTATGTATGGTATATTTTATAGGGCCTGAAGCCGACATTGTTACAACGTTGAAACTAGTTGCCAAAATAAAATCGACACCTTAAACACAGCTGGAGGAATTTATTCATTTTTAACATACATTAATGTAAGGTTTTGAGACACCGTTATTCCTTATACTCAGTCACAACTAATTTAATGGCACTCTCTCATATTCCTTTTCTAGGTCTACGAATATTAATTACGCTGTTCGCGCTACATCTTATGCTACATCTACATCTACGTACATGCACCGCATACCACCGTACGATTCGTGGCGGAGGACACCCACTGTTCTGCAGTCAGTTTCAAATGGCAGTTCTCCAAATTTTCTCAGTAGTGTCCCTCGTAAAGAACGGAACCTCCCCTTCCGTGATTCCCATTTGAGTTCCCGAGGGATCTCCGTAACACATGCGTGTTCTTGGAATCCATCGGTAACCAATCGAGCAAGCCATCTCTGAATTGCTTCGATGTCTTCCTTTGATCCGGCCTGGTGTGGGTCCCAAACACTCGAGCAGTTGTCAAGAACAGGTCGCACTAGCGTTCTATATGCCGTCTGCTTCACAATGATCTACGTTTCCTAAAATTCTCGCAATAAACCGAAGTGGACAATTCAATTTCTCTGCCACAGTCCTCACATACACGTTCCATTTCATACTGCTTTGTAACGTTACGCCCAGATGCTTAAACGACGTGAGTACAATACTAATGCTATATCCGAATATTACGGGTTTGTTTTTCCTACTCATCCCCATTAACACACATTTTCTAGATTTAGAGCCAGCTGCCATCCATCATACCAACTAGAAATTTTGTTCAAAAATGGTTCAAATGGCTCTGAGCACTATGGGACTCAACTTCTGAGCTCATTAGTCCCTTAGAACTTAGAACTAGTTAAACCTAACTATCCTAAGGACAACACACACATCCATGCCCGAGGCAGGATTCGAACCTGCGACAATAGCGGTCGCGCGGTTTCCAGATTGAAGCGCCTAGAACCGCTCGGATTCCCAATAAATGCAAGCCGTAGAGCACTCTGTAAAATCGAACTGGGATTCCACCCGGACGTAGTGACTTGCTTGTTTTCAGTTCTTTTGTTTGTTTCTCTACGCCAGGGCTACTTATTACTACGTCGACCGTACCGGACTCAAACCTTTCGTTTTACCATCTTCAGTTGCTACATCAGACTGGTCAACGAGTGAATGGAAGCAAGCCTTACAAGGGGACCCTCCATACTGTAAATCACGGATTTTGATGCGCTTCAAGTATGTTATAGAGGCACTTACCCTGAGTATCTGGCTATCCGTTTTTTAGCGGCGGGCCTTCGTTTTTGAGAAAATCGATTTTGAAGTTCATTGCGCGCTTTGTATACCCGTAACATTACATATACCCCGAGCAAATCATCGTAGCGCAGCGGTAAAGGTTCACAGCTACCGCGCTGTAGGTACCGTGTTCGAATACTGCTCCCATATGATTTTTTTTATGTATGTAAGAACCGTCCGGAAAATTTGGTCCTAACGTTCAAAAACGAGTAGACGAATTAACTGGGAAGTACAGAAATGAAGTCGTGTCCTGCACGAAATCCGGGCAGTTCACGAAACAGGTGTACGAATAATTTTTGCGCTCTGTAGTTCTTCCGCACGTGGAACAGAAAAATTTTTTGTGCATTATTGATTCGTGAGGAGAGCAAACCGATTCAATTTTATACCATCATCTGTTCACTGATGAAAGGAAAGCGAGCACCGGCACCCTAAAAGTGGTCCCACCAAAGTGCACTCCTTATTGCCAGCCCTGCGATGTTTATTTTTACCAACAGGTGGAAACTACAAGAGAGATCTTCTTGGATGGAAAAGAATTGTGTTTCCCGGTATCGCTCATGAAGAAACCGTGCGCCAGCAAGGCGGTTGCTTTCATAAAATGCGCGTAGTGCTGAGAAAATTTGTGCTTCGGTTGTTTCTGTGGTAAGTGTAGCCCACAATTTGTTCTGGCACATCAAGCAATGTGGACGGTAAAAAAGATTTTGCAATATTGTATGACAGAAAAAATCAATAACAGAATATATATCTTTATTATTTCGCACACCTTACACTGTTTGTTGATATTCTTTGAAATAAAATTGAAAAATTCAGTCGATTTAAACATAAAACAACGAAAATACACGAGCAGGATTCGAACACGGTACCTGCAAACCTTTACGCTGCGCTACGCTGACTTGCTCGGAATAAATACAAATCGCGCAATGAACTTCAAAATCGGTTTTCTCAAAACAAAGGCACTCAGGCTAAGCACCTCTACAACATATTGGAAATGCATCAAAATCCGTGATTTACAGTATGGAGGATCCCCTTGTTAGACCCGCTTAACGATTTTAGGACCAGAATTTTCTCCTCCCCCCCCCCCCCCCCCCCTTCTCCTGTCAACTGCGAAACTACCGTCTGCACATGACCGCTCGGCTTTAAATCCGTGTACTCTTCTGCTTCTTTGAAATGTTCCTCAGTCCTGTTTATCAATACGCGCCATAGAGCTAAGCCACTGAAATGCGTTACTCATGTCTTCTTATTTAATATCTCTAGCATCGTCTAGAAGTGGGATGAATGGGGAGGTCATGACAAAGTTTTTGGCATCCGCGCCTCCATACCATCACTACAGCAACGCATACGCCATCTGTACAGCGCTAGCTTCTCCGGCAGCTTCAAATGGAAGCTGCGCGCTGCACGCTGTTCGCTAGCAAATGCTACGCTCTCCGCCAGATGGCAGCATCCGACGGAGTGAGGAAGACCATTTCGTGCGACTACCACGTGCTGGCCACAACAAATCATCGTCATTCCGGATGCGTGCCTCAAGGTTTTAAAAATCAGTACACACTATGTCCAACACATCAATTCCCAAACCTTTTTAACGTAGGGACCACGGTTTTCAATACGTAATCCGTTGCAAAGTGATTTTCTGTGCTCATGTGCGTGATTTGTACCTTTTGGTCACCGATAGACGTTCAGGAAGACGTCAACAATTTACAATCTATTAAAAGACATTAGACTTCATAGTTTCGGGAATTCGGCTTCACTCTCGCGACGCAAAGTGAACGCATTGTCCAAATGTAAATGTACACAGACGACTATAAATAGTAGATAACAAACGCTGTAGACCTCGGAAGAGAATAGTAAATATTTTCTACAGTATTTACAGAGTTTGCCTTCTTAGAAAGCTTATACTTCTCTTGCGTAGAATGTATTTCTATGAATTCTGTAATCCGACGGTGTAACTCTAGCAGCGTCTTCCTAGTGTTTGGCTTTAATACCCGACCGACAGATACGTCGTTACAGAAGGACACTTTCGGTAAAGGCAGATAAAGAACGGCTTTGGATAACAAGTGTAACAATCATTTGAGGCTCCACAAAACCAAACTGACCGTCTCTTGAATTTTTTACAGATGTATGTCCGTTATCGTATACTGGCGGTGACATACATGCAACTAAACAATCGATCGAGTGCAGTTCAGAGGTGTTTTAACAGTCATATTCCTTGCGAATGCTCTAAAAATGGTGTTAATCCGTCAACAGTTACAGTGCGATGCTTATGGAGAGTAGAGAAAAGAGGCATGCCCTGTATTTAAAACCAATTCTAGATTATTCTGAGGATGCTGTAAAGGAAAAAAATGTGAGTGCAAGCTTTATCTGTAAGCTGAGATATTACTATATTACTGTAACATTACGTTAACTATACGGTACTCCTGGGTTTGTCAGATTACCTACCACGGTACAGATCTCCAGGTCCTTTCACAGAAACGAAAAAAGGTCTGAAGTTCTAACTGACATTTACACCCCTTAATAAGTTTCTTTCCCAATAACGCACAACACTTCTGAGGGACAAAAAACTTCAAAAAGCGCAGCCAATATGAGAAATGCACTATTATTCAGTTAAGAGCGTGTGTCTTAAGCCGATCCTAAAGAGTAACATGGTGCCTAGGAAATTTTTTAGAGCACAAAAGGAATATGATAAAAGACCCGATTGTTGACTTCCTTTAAGAGGCATGGGTAAACCTTTTAATCTTCCTTAGTTCCTATATTAAGACCTATCACGGAGGATGAGGAGATTCCAGCTAAAACCAAAATTAATTTCTTTCATCAGGACGCGTTGCAAGATGTTCTGCGCACAAGCAGTTTTTCTAATTCAACTCAACTCTCCATCATTAACTCCGCATACCGAAGCGAGTTTGCTAGCTACGTAAAGAATATCAGTCCTTCACCCCAAGGCGTTATATTTGCTTGTTGTATCTTAGAATAAAGAAGAAATAAAATTATTGCACGTACTTACTCTAATGCAAATATTTCAAATAGTGATGTGACACGCCTATTTTATATATGGCCTAACAACTGCTACATTAATTTCGAACAAACTCTGTGGACTAGTTCTGCAAAACACGATAAACGTTTCGAGATGTTTGTTCCAATTGAAAAGCGGTCGCTGGTTGCAGAACATTCAGAGAGTAAAGCGAAAAACGAGCAAGTTCTTTTCTGTCAATCAACTGGTGGGACAACGTGTGTGTGTGGGAAGATCGCACACTATCATTTATGGTGAAATCTCTAGTGAAAGTTTGCCTGTGCAAGCAGGCAGTTTAGTCAAGCCGAATTCGCGAAGCCTGTCGATTTCAGTATAATACGAGGGTTGACTGAAAGGTAATGCCTCCATCTTCGTAACTCTTCAACAGTTGGCAGCATTGGTATGTGGCAGGTACTGGCTTGTTCTGTAGTCTCTTCTCTACAGCTCCAGTTGGCGGGAAGCCTTAGCACTGAAAGGTTGTGTTATTATAGTGTAAAGTACGGAATCCTGCGCAGACGGTCAGTCAATGCTGTTTAAGCAACGTGCACTCATTGAATTCTTGACAGCAGAAGGTGTCACCCCAAAGGAGATTCATCAGAGAATGAAAGAAGTTTATAGTGATTTTGTATTGATGTGAGTATTGTGCGTCGTTGGGAGAGTAAGTTTAAAGATGTTAGGCGGGAACACTTGACCTGCGGGACAAACAAAGAGTTGGACGTTCTGTGACAGCAACCACCGAGTTTTACAAGCAAAATGTTGACAGACTGATTCAGGACGATGCTAGCGGCAAGACACAATCAATGCTTTCTCCGAAAAGAGTCCGAAAGGAAAAGGGAAATGTTTTCAGGCAGCATGACAAAACGACTTCACGTGCTACCACAGCAGAACTTCAGATCCTGAATCTCACCACCATACGGCATCCTCCATACAATCCAGATTTAGCGTCGTCTGACTTGAATCTGTTCCCGATAATGAAAGACGATCTGTGGGGGCATCATTATGCTTCTGATGACTACGTTGAGAGAACTGTGAGACTGTGTTTGCAGAAGCAGAGTGTCGACTTCTTCCGTGATGGCTTCAGAAAACTTGATCATCGTTGGCAGAAATGTATCCAATTGGCTGGAGATCATCTGGAAAAGTGAATATTGTTAATTAAAGATCACATGCTAAGGAGTATTTCTGCATTTGATTTATTACAATATTCCCTTGCAAACCCAACTAACGAAGGTGGAGGCATTATTTTCATTCAACCTTCGTACACTGCTGGCCATTAAAACTGAAATAGCATGAAGTCGGCAAGCAACAAACGATAAATTAGCATGAAGAGTACTACATGCTTGGATATACACGTGATTAATATTTCGATATGGCCGTTCCAAGAGACTAACGCCGTTTATATTTTGCATATCGGTGTTACTAAACGGCTAAACTGGGCGCACATTTTCAGCTGCACGTGGCCTATCTAACCGCTTCCAGGGGCAAAAAAACTGATTTTCAGTATTTATTATACATAATTATTAACTGAATTTAAAAGTTTAAAACGTTATCATAATCTGCTCATTAAGAGGTATAATCTTACATCAGAGGATTACTGCAATAAGGAAGGTATTATTCGAGGAGGCACGGACAATATTCAGGGATATGACAGGTACAACTCATCTACTGAACAAGTGCTCATAACTCTTAAGGCATATATTTTAGAGCCCATGTCTACCGGGCATTTTTTTCTTCTTTTGATTCATGCTACTACCTCCCAAAATACAGAAAGCAAAGGGCTTGGAACAGAAGAGATTTTTTTTTTCACAGTACCGAAGATGAATGATTGATCGTAGCTCTAAAGGTATGTATTTCAGAGCCAATGTTTACTAAATTTTTTTGCTTCGAATGATCATTCCTTTCATATGTCTATTTACTGATGGGTCCCCCTGTATATGCCTCGAGGCAGCGTAACTCACAGCACGCAAATTATCTAGACTTTATTCACCCAGTTTTTGAGAACGAGAGCACTTTGCGACTTCCAACAAACTTCCCACATTTTTAACCTTTGTTCGCTGAAGCACGGCACAAAATAATGAAAGGATAAAATTTTATCGCATACTACATTTTTGCGCTTTGTGAGAATACCATGTTCTGCCACGTGCAAGAAGGAAGAACGTCGTCAATCACATATAGGCTTACGATTGCATGAGAATTGTCGCCTATTGAGACGACAGTTTGTCGTTGCACAATATTGCCCGTCCCGTTGGTCGGGATCCCACCACTTTCATGCGAATTTGGAGGCGATACTCATCGTCGTTGAATATCTCAGCGGCACGCGATGACAAAAATATTCTTCGCTTTGCAGGAAGACAAATGTCCACGTAGACAGTGGATCGACACGACGGCTACAAACAGTCATCTCGGCCACTAGGGCTGTTAATATTTTTAAAAATATCGAGAGTCTGATAAATCAATATTTTAAAAAATGTCATCATCCGCCTACGTTATATCGTAAAAAGTTAACGATATATCGACGGAAAAATCGACGTAGGCACCAAAACAACATTTCTGCTGTGCCTTGTAAATACACTGCCGGGTATAGAGCTGTATATTTAAGTATTGATTTATTATTAGATATTCTGTACATCAACAAGCTAGCAGCCTGCTTATCCCCCTTAGAGCAATAACTGAAAGGAAAACGATGCACGTTAACGCTTGTCGATAACCACTTGCTAACAGTGGTAGCTGTATGTATGTAAGTGTCACAATAAAAGGTGTCCGACGCGTCCGTCGTTCAGTTTCGCCACATGTCGGATTTGTTCGCAACACTTCATGTCAACTTCCCTGTTGTTTTTTTTTTCATTTCTGCAAACGCCAGCCGATGTAAAGACAGAATACACTAGTTGCGTTAAAATTGTTTAACGCAACTGGTGAGCTATTTCTTCACATCGTACATCCTTTTACCCATTCACACCCTGCACCATCACCCCCCCCCCCCCCCCCCCCCGCGCAATCACCCTTCTTCTTTGTGCCATCTATACTTGTTCCACACAGCCAAAGAGAGAGACTGGGCGTGATGAAAGGTCAAAAAGTAGTCAGACTCCTTCATACAGTGAAGTTAAAAATTTATGTTACTACAATGTCAACAGAAACAGCTTCAAATATTTATCGAAAATTTCGAAAAAATTTATTAATTTAAAATAAAAATATCGGTAATTGATATTGCAAGTTCCATATCGATAAATCGATGAGAACAGAGCAACTAATTACCGACGCCTCCCATAATAAAGTATCGATTTGTCTGTAAATCGACATTTTGTCAACAGCCGAATTTTTATTTTATACTACATTTTTTTTCGCAATTTTCCGTAAATATTTGAAATTATTCTTTTGAAATTCCAGTAGAACATCATTTTACTTTCACTGTGTGAAGGAGTCTTACAACTTTTTGAGCTTTCATCACATCCATTCTTTCTCTTTGACTGTGTGAAGCAAGTATGTGTGGCACTTGGCGGTGGTGGTGAATGGAATAACAAGAATTCCAATGTGAAGAAATAGCACATGAAGAATTTTTAAAGCAACTAGTGAGCTATTTTTTCACATCGGCATTCTTCAAAAACAGTTTCTAAAAATGAAGAAGAAAAATCTGTATGACAAGCTTGGTCTTTGCTGTGAACGGAGACGTGTGAGGAGAACTGCTGACGTAATCGGCACTCGCCGCTACTAATAGAAACTGCAACGTTTAATGTCACCACTCACTTTTCACACAGTAACTGCTAGACCGCTGGCGTTTGCAGAAATGAAAAAAAAAAAAAAAAACAGGAAGTCCATGAGAAGTGTTCCAAACGGCGGACCCATCGGACACGTTTTATTGCGCCACTTAGCTCCCGTTACCATTGTCTGCAAAGTGGTTATCGTCAAGATCAGTACCTCTTTATATAGCTTTAAAATGGCAGTACATTTACAATGTGCAGTCTATATTTCTACAGACTGGTATGTCGATATATTTCGTCGAGACATCTTTATGTCGACGCTTTTCTTCGATATATCTATATTCGATAAGGGCACATTTTAATATCGATATATCGGATTCCCGATATTTAAAAAAAAGTCAACAGCCTCAATTAGAATTACTGTTAAACAACAGGTGGCAGTTCTGTGTACTAAATTACCTACAAATTTAATCATCTTTTCTTTCTATTACACGCACAGTAAGTAAAATTTCATTACGTGTCGTACTTCCTGGGACTGAAATTTTAACGGTGAGCAGTGTAGTTCAGAGCATGTAACAATCGAGTATATACGTAAAGCCAACACAGCGCAGGGAAATGTTCCGAGTGCGTGGGCGTTGAATATCGGCAAGCGAAGGGGTGGGGGCGACGTCGGCGCACGGTGGTGTGGGCGTAGCTGTGACGTAACGCGCGGGCGGGTCGACAGCAGTCGGGAGCACGCGTGACAAACCGCGTAAAACCCGCCCTCCTTTCCCTTTCTAAAGTTATACTTAATTTACCGCTGCTTCTCACAATCATAGCGCCACTCTATAAAGATGCTATACTATTTAAGTGATGCTTAGTCTGAGAAAATTGCAGTTTCTTTAGCACCCAAACCTGCGTCTTTTCGACATAATTAATGTGACCGAAAATGGATTATATTCGTATACGATGTTTATTTAACCTCGTTCTTTAGAACCAATACCAGCCACTTGTTATCATCCTACATGCTGTAGTCTTCTTATTGTAGTAAATAGCAAGCAGCCCCAAAAATGTGAGAAAAAATGAGAAAAGCTACAGACTGAACCATCTGCAGTATTCACTCCACCACACTAGAGTAGTATTCTTAAGGGACTATGTATCAATCTTTCTCTACTTCTGCTCTTCAAGGTTCAGGCATTTTTCACTGGCGGTTCCTTCTGGACCTTCCTGCGGCCCTTCTTCCTCTTGGATGGTTTACCATGGACTGACATGAGATTCTCTTTGCACTCATGCTTTGCAGGTTATGTTTTATTTTCTTCTGTCTTTTCATTAATAGTACAAATATTTACTTGATTCCTAATATCCTCATTTCTTATACGGTCTTCCCTGGTAATACCTCACATTTTCCCGAGAAATCTCATTTCTGCTGTTTGTAATTTACTTTTATCACGTTTTCTAAGGAAAACATCATATAGCTTTGGTGTTACAAATTTAGTTTTTTCCCCTTCCGTATTTTGTTTTGTAGTGATCTATCATTCCGGATACTGACTGATAATTGTGAAAGTTATTTTCTGTATCCAAGTCCATATAATTTCTTATATGGCACCATGCCAATTAAAGCTGGAGTCCTGCTCAAGAGAGCTATTATCTAGCATTATTTTTGAGTGGGTGAGGTATTGCCTATGATGAGCTATGGTTGTAGATCTCTCTATTGATATAAGAAGGTTGTATTCTCTTTCCGTGATTGATGTACTTTATACATCGCTTTTTGTAGTTCATCTTCACTTTCTTCCGAAACTGTTACATCACCTGCCTACATACAAATATTAACACATTTATTTCTATAAATCTGTATATCCGGATTTATTTCAGTCTCCAGTTCTTAATCGAATGATTTATATACACATTAAATAAGGTTGTTTACACGCTACAGCCTTGTTTAAGTTCCTTATTGACAGTCATATCTTCAGTTTTCTTTCTCAGTATTCTTTCATCTTTTCACTATGTATCCTTTTTCTCTCCTCGGACGATTTTGACCCCGTCTTCTTCTCCCGCTTGCCTTGGAATCCTTCCATTTTTAACACTTTCCTCCTGAACATTTCTCTTCCTGTAGCATCTTTTTCACTTATGTTGTTTTTTTTCCAAATCTTTCCTAACTTCTTGAGTCCAGGCTATTGTTGACTTCTTGTCCCAAAGATATCTAAAAATCTGTTTGGTTAACCTGTTGCTGTTCATTCTGTATAAGTGTCCAAAAAATAGCAGTCGCCTCTTTCGTAGTTTTTCATTTATGTTTTCTATCTTGCGATAAACTTCTTCATTGTTTCTTAATTTCCATACGTCTGTATTTTTTGGTGGTCGAAGTATATTTCGAATGATTTTCCTTTCTAGGACTTCAAGTTTCTGTAATCTGTAGTTCAGTACTAAACATTCACTTGCATAAAGACATTCTGGTTTTACTACTGCGTTGTAGTGCTGTCTCTTTGTTGTAGACATTCGTAGTTACTCCATGTTTCTGAGCCATTTTCTTAGATAATTTCTCCTAAATATTTCAGTTTTATTATTGTCATCTTTTATTGTTATAAGAGAGACCGTCATTGTAACAGATATTGTCCTATTAGAGAAACAAAGTGGTTTCCAAAAAGGCCTTTCTTGCAGTGAAAATATATCATAAAAATAATTTTGAAGAAATGACGAGCAGTCAATTTAGAGACATATATAGCTTCTACTGACTTCGGAAAATGCCTTTGACAATGTGGACAGAAAACAACCACAGGATGTGATGACTCAAGCTGGATATCCTATCTTATAGAAGCTATGAATATCTTATATGAGGGCACAAAAATAATAATAAAAGTTGACAATAAGGAAACTGAAGAAACTGCCGCTGATAGGGACTTAAACCGTGTATCAAAATGTTAAAGTGTGTGTGAATTCCTAAGGGACCAAACTACTGAGGTCACCGGGCCCTTATACACTATTTAAACTAACTTATGCTAAGAACGACCCATGCCCGACGGAGGACTTGAACCTCCGGGGGGAGATGCCGCGCAGTCCGTGACATGACGCCTCAAACCGTGCGGCACCATTTATCAATACCGCTCAGTCTTGACTTCCTGTGGTCCCATCAATACAGGCTAAAACGTTCGTTCGCAGAAATCCCCTATTCTTGTCTCCGTTCTTCTCCAAACGCACCTCGTTCCTAGCGACCTGAATGAAGGTCCCTTTTCGTACGGTGCAAGATCTAATGTTCTCATTTCTGAAAAGAGAAAACGCCGTAAAGGCAGTGCTATACGAACTGCTAATGGCAATAGCGAGAGAGGCTACTTGTAGTCGGTGAGCACTCATAAAGGGGTTGGACTTTCCCTGCCTTGTAACGGCGCACGCACTAGAAAGGATGGCCAAACATATGGAAGCACCGAGCGAAATGCGTGCTTGAACCTAAACGGAGATGCTAGCCAAGCCTGCAGGCTGCGCTGCTGCATTTGACCACGAACCGCACCTGTGCAATATGTCCTCAACACTTCGCAAGTGTCAGCCGTGGTCAGAACATGTACTGTCTAGTTGAGAGTGTTTTATGTCGGAGCTACGTGAATTTGGAAGTGGGCAAATTGTTGGTCCTCTTATGCTGGATGCTTCCGTAACTAAAATACATGAAGTGGGTGGGTTTTGTACGGATACTATATCAAAGATTTGTACCGTATATAGGGAAAGTGGAAAAACGTCATCCGCTAAATCACAACGCGGACGTGTGTTGGCTGATCTGACAATTATTGAAGAGGAGTGTAACGAAAAATAAGATGACTGTAGCTGAAAAAGTCACTGCAGAACTGAATGTTCCGCACACGGCCCCTGTCAGCACCAACACAGCAGGAAGGTTGGGAATTCCAGGGCGAGCTGGAATTTCACAATCACTCATCAGTGATATATGTTGTGGTTGGCAGGAGAGCCAACACCGTGTTACTAGAGGAGGCCGAAAGGCACGTGATTTAGCTCACACAGGCTGGCGTGAGGTCTGGAACGTGACAAGGGAATTAGAATTTAGAAACATCGGACGTAGCTGGTGGAATACTTAACTTTAATCCATTAATGACGAACGTCGCTCTTGACATTACATGATTCACAGTATCAATAGTAACTGATAATGGCGCCTTGCTAGGTCGTAGCAAATAACGTAGCTAAAGGATATGCTAACTATCGTCTCGGCAAATGAGAGCGTAGAAGTCAGTGAACCATCGCTAGCAAAGTCGGCTGTACAACTGGGGCGAGTGCTAGGAAGTCTCTCCAGACCTGCCGGTCTGCAATCACTGATAGTGGCGACACGCGGGTCCGACGTATACTACCGGACCGCGGCCGATTTAAAGGCTACCGCCTAGCAAGTGTGGTGTCTGACGGTGACACCACAATATAAATGACGTAACAGGAATATATGGTGCCGAAGAAATAAAACCTGGGTTGTGGAGCAGTGGAAGATATTCATTTGGTAGAAAGAGTATCGTTGCACACTGTTTCCAACTTCTGGCCGAGTTTACGTCCCAGTAGTGAGGGGCGCCCGAGGTTCGGCAATGATTTGGGCTGCCATTCTTGGTATTCCACAGGTCACATGTATACTGTGCAATGTAACATTACTGCCAAGGATTCGCTAAGCACACATCGCCTGGAACTGTTTTTGTGAGCACGAGGATGACTTTCCGCATCTCCCCCTGCCACAACAGTCACCAGATCTCAATATTATTGAGGTTTTGCGATTTACTTGAGAGAGAAGGGCGTGTCATTCCTAGCCACCTCCATTATCACTGCCCGGGTTTGCCCTATTTTGCGAGAAAAATGGCAAAAAATTTCCTTTAAAACCATGCAGGACCATTATTTATCCATTGCTAGAACTCTGAAACCTGTATTGAATGCCAACGGGCAGCCTACACAATATGAGGCATGGAAATCTGTTGCATATTTGGTGTTTCCATATTCTTGTCCACCCCCTGTAGTTGCTCACTGCAAAACTACATTGTGCTTTTGGGACCTATTTATGTATGGTGCTTATCTAGTTGACAGTTAACATCCTAAAAGACGCTACCGAGATCACTTTAGCATGAGACATTTGAATATTGCAATGTTCTACAATCGAGGTTGATACAAGTCTTATAGCACGAGAGTAGTTCTCTTTTTGTTTCTTTTTCACAGCATTTCGTCAGTACTAATGGAAATAAAAGAAAGGTTCGAGAATGGAACTGAAATTCAAGTTGAAAGGATATAAATGATAAGATTCGCTGATGATATTTCTATCCTCAGTGACAGTGAAGAAGAATTACAGGATGTGTTGGATAGAGTCAACAGTCTAATGAGTACAGAATATGGATTAAGAATAAATCGAAGAAAGATGAAAATAATGAGAAGTAGCAGAAACGAGAACAGTGAGAAACTTAACTTCACGGACACAAAGTACATGAAGTTAATGAATTCTACTAACTAGGCAGCAAAATAATCATTGACGGACGGAGTAAGAAGGACATAAAAAGCAGACTAGCACAGGCAAAAAGGGCATTCCTGGCCGAGAGAAGTGTACTCATATCAAATATAGACCTTAATTTGAGGAAGGAATTTCTGAGAAGGTACGATTGGACCAGAGCATGTAGTGAAACGTGGACTGTGGGAAAACCGGAAAACAGAAGCATTTGAGATGTGGTGCTACAGGAGAATGTTGAAAATTAGGTGGGCTGATATGGCAACGAATGAATAGGTTCTCCGCAGAATCGGCGAGGAAAGGAATGTGTGGAAAACACCGACAAGGAGAAGAGACGTGAAGATCGGACATCTGTTAAGACATAAGGGAATGACTTCCATGGTACTAGAAGGACCTGTAGAGGGTAAAAACTGAAGACGAAGAAAGAGATTGGAACACATCCAGAAAATAATTGAGGACGTAGGTTGCAAGTGCTAATCTGAGATGACGAGGTTGGCACATGAGAGGAATTCGTACCGGGCCGCATCAAACCAGTCAGGAAAAAAATATACTAAAATAAAAAGAACCCATGATACTCATGGCGTCATGGTGTGGGGAGTTATCGGGTACGATTTCGGGTCACGCACGGCTGGCAGTGATTGAGGGAACTGTGGCGCACAACGGTATGCCACGGACAGCCTGCACCCTCAGATGCTACCTCTCTGCGATAATGCCCGTCCACATGTGTCACGTGTTTATATGAACCGTATGTATGATACTGAGGTACTCCTGTGGCCAGGAAGACCGCGAGATCTGGCCCCGGTAGGAAATTTTTCGGATCAGCTCGGAGGTCAAGCCTGTGCCGGTGTCAGTACCGATGATATCAAAGACCAGGTTCCACAACTGTGGGCCAGCTTTATTCCAGCCTTCATAACCAAATCAGTCCACGCGTCCAGACCAGAGGGGATGTTTCGTTTACTTTCCTCCTCCCCTTCTGAATGCATATAACTTATTTTTTTTCTGGCAGCGTATTTTATACACTACTGGCCATTAAAGTTGCTACACCACGAAGATGACGTGCTACAGACGCGAAATTTAACCGACAGGAAGAAGATACTGTGATATGAAAATGATTAGCTTTTCAGAGCATTCACACAAGGTTGGCGCCGGTGGCGACACCTACAACGTGCTGACATGAGGAAAGTTTCCAACCGATTTCTCATACAGAAACAGCAGTTGACCGGCGTTGCATGGTGAAACGTTGTTGTGATGTCTTGTCTAATGAGGAGAAACGCGTACCATCACGTTTCCGACTTTGATAAAGGTCGGATTGTAGCCCATCGCAATTGCGGTTTATCGTATCGGGACGTTGCTGTTCGCGTTGGTCGAGATCCAATGACTGCTAGCAGAATATGGTATCGGTGGGTTCTGGAGGATAATACGCAACGCCGTGCTGGATCCCAATTGCCTCGTATCACTAGCAGTCGAGATGACAGGCATCTTATCCGCATGGCTGTAACGGATCGTGCAGCCACGTCTCGATCCCTGAGTCAATAGATGGGGACGTTTGCAAGAGAACAACCATCTGCACGAACAGTTCGAAGACGTTTGCAGCAGCATAGACTATCAGCTCGGAGATCGCGGCTGCAGTTACCGTTGAAGCTGCATCACAGGCAAGAGCGCCTGCCATGGTGTACGCGACGACGAACGGGGGTGCATGAATGGCAAAACGTGACTTTTGATGAATCCAGGTTCTGCTTAAAGCATCGTGATGGTCGCATCCGTGTTTGGGGACATCGCGGTGAACGCACATTGGAAGCGTGTATTCGTCATCGCCATACTGGCGTATCACCCGGTGTAATGGTATGGGGTGCCATTGGTTACACGTCTCGGTCACCTCTTGATCGCACTGACGGCACTTTGAACAGTGGACGTTACGTTTTAGATGTGTTAGGGCTCGTGGCTCTACCCAACATTCGATCCCTGCGAAACCCTACATTTCAGCAGGATAATGCACGACCGTATGTTGCAGGTCCTGTACGGGCCTTTCTGGATACGGAAAATGTTCGACTGCTGCCCTGGCCAGCACATTCTCCAGATCTCTCACCAATTGAAAGCGTCTGGTCAATGGTGGCCGAGCAACTGTCTCGTCACAATACGCCAGTCACTACTCCTGATGAACTGTGGTATCGTGTTGAAGCTGCATGGGAAGCTGTACCTGTACACTCCATGAAAGCTCTGCTTGACTCAATGCCCAGGCGTATCGAGGCCGTCATTACGGCCAGAGGTAGTTGTTCTGGGTACTTGTTTCTCAGGATCTATTCACCCAAATTGCGTGAAAATGTAATCACATGTCAGTTCAGGTATAATATATTTGTCCTATGAATACCCGTTTATCATCTGCATTTCTTCTTGGTGTACTAATTTTAATCGCCAGTATTGTAAGATAAACGCCGCCTTATACCAAGAGGATTATAATGAAATTGACAGTGGGGGTGGAAGCCTGTGTACTTATACTACGTTCTTTGTTTTGTTGGTTCTCATGCGTGAAAGTTTCTGCATGTTCGTAGCTTAACCTCCAGTTGCAGTAGGTGTCGGAGCTGTTATAACATTTGGAAGAGTATACAGCAGAAGGTTACAGCCGTTATATGTCTGCACTAAACCGCGTGGCACTCTGATAGCTACACTATGAACTAGGCGGGACTTTCATCCACGGGTGACGTAGTGCTCACATGGCGCGTGGCTTTTGCCGGGAGCCTATCAGGGGGCGAGCCGCGCGTTGGCGGGAGTCTCGGGCGAGCGTGGGCGTTGCAGCCCCGGCAGCGGCGCGCGCGTGGGCCGTGACGTCAGAGTGCGGCGTGGGCGCAGCAGTGACGTAGCGCGTGGGCGGCAGGTGGGGTTGGCGCGACGCCGGCAAGGCCGCAGGCAGAACAGGTGGCGCCTGCAGCTCCGCCCCCTCCCCGGCGACACCCTCATCGCCGCCCGTGGGCGAGCCCAAAGTAGCGCGGGTCACGAAATGGCAAACTTCTATAAACGGCCGTGTCTATTAATACCCATCACGTCAAAGCTGACGCCCGTCACGTTCTACACGGTCGCCTCTCTGTTGATTCCGTCACCGAGGGCACTGTACGAGGAACGCTTAGTCACAGTCACAGTCACAGGTGTGAAATACTAGCAGGAATTTTGTGCAGAAGGATCTAAAGACTGGTAGAAGCACACCTGATGAAAGATCGGTTTGGGTTCCGAGGAACGAAGAGGGAAGCAATACGGAACCAACGGGAGGGGAATAATTGGGCCAGGCAACCGCGACAGTTGCTCTTTGCTCCGATGATAGAGGAGTATCAAGGTATCCAAAAGAATTAAAGGAAAATATTAGCGAAAGGAAAATGAAAAGTGTAAAAATGGGAAATAATCAAACAATGGAAAATCCAGGATGGAATGCGACTCAGCATCTCCACTATATGGGAAATAGGAAATAAGACAGGTGCATGGATGCATGTTCGCAGTAATCCGCAGCGTGTTCTTGGCCAACAGCAGAGTACAGGACCTATTCAGGGTGTAGCAGCACGAATGATCAATATTCCGGATGTGACAGGAACGATCATTCGTATCAAAAATGTCTAGTAAAAAAAAAAGGTCTACAATGCATACCTTAAGAACTATGACCACATATCAGTCTTAGATACTTTGAAACAAATCTCTGTTATTGTAGATTCTTTACATCCCATATTTTGGAAGGAGAAAACACTGTTTGGTAAACGTGGTCTCTAAAATGCAAATTTAAAAGCTGTGCCCTTGCCCAGTAAAGAGACATGTTTCACAGTAGCGAAGATGAACAAGTGCTCTTAAAGCATGCACTTTAGAGCCGTGTTCACTGGATACTTTTTTCTTATTTCGTTCCGTACAACCACCTCTCAAAAACCCATGTAGCAGGACTGCAATTGCCGGACGGTGTGGCCGAGCAGTTCTAGTCGCTTCAGACTAGAACCGCGCGACTGCTACGGTTGCAGGTTCGAATCCAGCCTCGGGCATGGATGTGTGTGATGATCAAATGGTTCAAATGGCTCTGAGCACTATGGGACTTAACATCTGTGGTCATCAGTCCTCTAGAACGTAGACCTACTTAAACCTAACTAACCTAGGGACATCATACACATCCATGCCCGAGGCAGTATTTGAACCTGCGACCGTAGAGGACGCGCGGTTACAGACTGAAGCGCCTAGAACCGTTTGGCCATACCGGCCGACTGTGTGTGATGTCCTTAGGTTAGTTAGGTTTAAGTGGTTTTAAGTTCTGGGTTACTAATGACCTCAGATGTTAGGTCCCATAGTGCTCAGAGCCATTTGAATCGGACTGCAGTTGTTCGTAACTGCTTTGAAGAACATTTTGGACAATTCGAGCGAATGATGTAGCCACCACGTTCGGCCGACATAAATGCCATCGAAAATTTATGAGACAAATCGAGAAGCCAGCTCGTGCATAAAACCCTGCACCCGCAATACTTGGGAGCCAGCGTGGGTCAGTATTTCTGCAGGGAACTTCCAACGACTTGTTGAGTCCACGCCACGTTGAGTTGCCGAACTAGGCCGGGCAAACCACTTCTAACAAGATACTATGAACAAACTCATGACTTCTTTCATCTCAGTGTATTTTACAGCACTGTCGTACACATTCAAACGATATCTGTGCTTAACTACCAACATAGTTCACTACCCATTTGACCACAAAAATAAGAGAGAATACTCACAGCAACATTTTTGAAAGCTTTTACAACGTGAAGTAAAAGATCGCTTATAATTTAATTACATCTAGTTATAAGCACGTATTCATAAAGTTGTATTTTGAATCAGAGTAGCGGACACAAACAAAAATTTCCATAGCCCTGCCTCCGTAATCTCCATAAATCAACAAAAGTAGCCTATGAACAAGAGCGTACCCATGGTCTGAGCCAGGGGGCAGGGGGATGTGGAGAACCCACATCAATTTCTCAGTGAAGAACGCAATCGGTTCAAAGTTCAACGAGAAATGGCTCTGGTACAGTTCCTACCAGTCAGTAATCGTTACATGTTCAGCTGACAGATATATATGGACCATTCACAAATGCACGCAAGCTGAGTGATGACAAGTATTATCGTGCTGGAATGCGGTTTGTGGGACTTCTATTAAGAGAGGAAGGAGCTAAGTTCGAACCAGACCATGGCACCGAGAAGGTTCCTTGGATTGTAAATAAAGGTACTGAAAATCATGCTCGATAGCGGCTTGGAGCATGGTCATGCTCCGCAAGGAATTTGTGTAAATACATGTTTTGAACAGTACCTTTTGCGTGTACTCTTTTGTAATTCCGTTTAATCTCTCGAATATTTTTTCTAAGTTTCTGCATTCTTTCAAACACGAGTGTATACTTGTTAATAGTCAATTTGTGGCAAGTCTCTCATTCAGTGGCCTGAAACGCTTGGATCTACCGATATAAGTCCATCTTCCAGATCTCGAGCGCTCTCTTCCATCAGTTCTAGTATTGTGGCTTGGGTGAACGTATTTAAAAGTGACCACAGTTAAATATTCCCAATTATTTGCAACGGATAAGTACTTAAATTCTTATTGAGTCCCTAAATTATCTGTCTACATTCACGTACGTGCTACAATAGCAAAAGTTCCGTCGCCCTGGAGTTAACATCACAATCAAAGGATAATTATCCGTCCCCCTTTTTTAAATTTATTAATGGTTTTTGGGCATCGCCTAGCCAGCCTTAGAACCATAAAAAGTCAACAGTTACCTGTTACATCAGTTTTAACTGAACTTAAGTCAATGATCTAAGGGAATTAACATATTTAGGCCTACTATATTACAATATAGAAAACATTTTTTTTAAATTTCTTTCACTATGCTCTTACTTTATCTTCTGTTATAAAATCTTATAGGAGCTTATAAATGCTCATGTCTTCCGTGGCTAAAAGTGTTTCAGTGTTTGCTAGTAGAGCATTTCCAGATGCATTAGTTTAATAGTTCCTTGACACCTTCTGTCACAGCCGAAGAAGATTTGGTTATCATGTTTCTCACTGCCACACCTAGATGAAGGAGATGTGCTCATGTTGAGGTGGTAGAGACATTTCTGGAATCTCCCATAACTGAATCGAAGTCGCACCATTCTCACTATAAAGTTTCTACTGTATCTGGGGTTTTGGTACCAAAGACGTTGCGGGAGATTAGGCACAAGATGGCTTGGCATTTTAACAGCATCAAAGCTGAGCGCAAATCTGCTAAAATTATGATCGTTTCTTCTTGAACTTTTCTAAAACCGGTATAAGACCTGTCCTGAGTACCCATGCTATTTCAGTTTCTTGCGAAACCAATACTTGCATGAAAAGAAAGCTCTTCCTAGTAAGTTCTCTGTATCTCCCCTTTAAAACGTTAATATTCATTAACTGCAGTAGATTGAGTTTAGGTTCATCACATTTGTTGCATGTATTCTGAAACAACATTTACAATCAATGAGCCTTGTAATCTTGTATCTTTTAAATGATCCATTCAGTTTCTAATTTACCAGAAAATTGATCTGGCGTAACAAAAGATTACCATCAGTATCTAATGAGCACAACCCAATGACTGATGTTTAACAAATTGTTGGATAATCTGCGTTTAGCTCAACGCCGGCCTCTGTAAGTTCTGTGCTGCTCGAGTCACATTTGTGCTGCCGGCACCGCTCAACCGTCCTCAGTCCAGGAACTCTATTCCCTAGCAGGCTGAAACACTGCTTAGTGGCTCGATACTCGACATTAAACAGATTTCCGTAACAGTCGATGTAAATTGATTAGGCCCCACTAGCAGCCTTAATTCAAACGTTAAGCAAACTTTTTCAATCCAAACACCTAGCATCACTGCTAAAAACAAGGAAATACGAAAGCGCATATATGGCCGACATAGCTGCCCTGTTACAGGTTTCCGTCGTTACGGTACACTAGTCTTGTGAGCTCAGATACATGACCGTGAGACAGTTAAACTGTCGGCACACGGACCGTGCATTCGAACGCTGCACATTGGCCGTGCCGAGTATTTGACGTCATAGCGTGGAAAAAGCACGTTGGGGAGACTTTCCGTACGTGCAGAGCAATATCTATCGTGACAGGTTTTTTGAATTGCGTTTGAACGTTGACCAATGAGATGGAAGAACACACAAGCACGCCATCTCTCTTCAGTGCAGAGTCGCGAGACGCCATATTGGCTTTCAGTAGAAGCCCATGCGTACATATGCCGTGTCTAAGCATCAGAAAATTGAGGGTCTGGGACGCTTGGTGGCCAGCGGAAGTGTTTAATCTCAGAAGAGTGTTCCTGGAGCCACTCTGTACTAATTATGGACATGTGGGGTGTCGCGTTGTCGTGCTGGAATTGCAGTAGTCCGACGGAATGCACAATGGACGTGGATGGACGCAGGTGATCAGACAGGATGCTTACGTACGTGTCAGCTGTCAGACTCGTATCTAGACGTATCAGAGGTCCCATATCGCTCCAACTGCACACGCTAGATACAATTTGAAACGAGACTCGTCCGACCAGGCAACATATTTCCAGTCATCGTCAGTCTAATGTCAGCGTTGACGGGCTCAGTCGAGGCGTAAAGCTTTGTGTCGTGCAGTCATCGAGGGTACACGAGTGAGCCTTCGGCTCCGAAAGCCCATATCGATGACGTTACGTTGAATGTTTCGCACGCCAACACTTGTTGATCGGCCAGCACTGAAATCTGCAGCAGTCTGCGGAACAGTTGCGCTTCTGTCACGTTGAACGACTCTCTTCGGTCGTCGTTTCTCCCGTTCCTGCAGGATCTTTTTCCAGCTGCAGCGGTCTCGGAGATTTGATGTCATACCGGATTCTTGATATTCATGGTACACTCGTGAAATCGTCGCCCGGGAAATCCCCACTTCATCATTGGCTCCGAGATGCTGTGTCCCAACGCTCGTGCGCCGACTACAACTCCACGTTCAAACTCGCTTAAATCTTGATAACCTACCATTGATGCAGCGGTAACCGATCTAACAACTGCGCCTGTTATATAGGGGTTGCCAACCGCAGCGCCACATTCTGCCTGTTTACACATCTCTGAATTTGAATACGCACGCCTATACCTGTTTCTTTGAGCGCTTCAGAGTACTTTCTTATTTGTTTAATAAAGGCATATTTTATAATGTTCAAAATTATGTAAATGTAAGTGCACTCTTTCCGAGGAGTGAGTTTGTTCGATTGGCTTGATCTACAAGACGGCTTGCTCTAATTGCAGTAAGATATTTTGCACTTTCTTCTTTTAAGTTATGTATTTCACATACAGTAAAGTTTCTGTTTCCGAATACGAATTGTGATCAAGTAAGAATTACCTCACGATTTTACTAAAAAATGAGAGTGATGAAACAACTTTTATCCTATGTGGAGAACTACAGTAAATTTGTATCGCATTGTTTGTAATGGAGCTTTTATAACCTCATGTACTCACTGATTGAATATGGTAATTTCTTTTTTGCCTCATAAAATGTCCATGGATATTGAAGTTTTTATTTACATCTACTACAGAAAGAACAACATGACTAGCATATGGACAGATGAGGAAATGTGCGTTTTAGAGAGCTAACGTATGAATTCTACGTCCGTCCATTACGTAAACTGTGCTATTTGTGAGCTAGACACAGCGTACAACTTGCCACTGGAACGCACTGAGATCGCGTACACCACGTTGGGGCCCACGTATCGTCTGCACAAGCCACATCTTTTCTGAGCGCGCTCAACGTTGACCTCCGATGGCAGAGACCATGTTCCCACGGCCTTAGGTCTGTACTGTACCTGCTGCCAAGATGTCTCAAACTACGTAGCACGTGCGGGTGAACCTCAGTGCTCAAGAGTAACGCCCGCGAGTAAGGATTTCCGGGAGCCTGGCTCACAATATCCCGGATACAATCTGTCTGTGTAGTCACCGGGGATTACTGTGTGGACCACAAGCGGTGGTCGCTTCGGCGAACCACGAATGTCAAGGCCGCGCCCGGTTAAGACTCCGTGTCCACAGAGACGCGGAGGGGATAAGCGGACGCACGTGGCCTCAGCAGTCTGCAGCCGCCACGAGGAAACAGCTGTCAGCAGGTCAGCCACGGATGACGCGGGGTCTTCAGCCCTTGTTGTTCGCACAAATGTTCTGTTCTTAACCGGCCGGTATGGCCGTGCTGTTCTAGGCGCTTCAGTTTGGAACCGCGTGACCGCTGCGGTCGCAGGTTCGAATGCTGCCTCTGGCATGGATGTGTGTGATGTCCTTCGGTTAGTTAGGTTTAAGTAGTTCTAAGTTCTAGGGGACTGATGACCACAGATGTTACGTCCCATGGAGCTCAGAGCCATTTGAACCATTTTTTCTTCTATTCTTACCTACCAAGCACGGGCGGAAAAGGGTAAACGGTTGTAAGGTGGCGTTCTGCTGGCAATCAGAAGCCAAACTCTAGCCTCGCTTATGTCTGCCGTGGAACATTTCAACGGATATTCGACGCTTAATGTAAATTGTCATGGTTGAGAGAGATATCAGGCTTAAACTAGCAAGCTGGTGGGCTACTGTATGGTGCAGTTAAAATATCGCTGCCCGCAAACATGCCAAAAGACGCATCTACATCTAGACTCCGATAGCCACCTTGTGGTGTGTGGCAGAGGGCACTTTGAGACCCGGTGTGACTTCCCCATTTTCTTGATCCATGATGTTATGTTCATCGTCTTTTCTCGAGATGCGCGTAGAAGGTACACTACTGGCCATTAAAATTGCTACACCACGAAGATGACTGCTACAGACGCGAAATTTAACCGAAAGGAAGAAAATGTTGTGATTTGCAAATGATTAGCTTTTCAGAGCATTCACACAAGGTTGGCGCCGGTGGCGACACCTACAACGTGCTGACATGAGGAAAGTTTCCAACCGATTTCTCACACACAAACAGCAGCTGACCGGCGTTGCCTGGTGAAACGTTGTTGTGATGCCTCGTGTAAGGAGGAGAAATGCGTTCCATCACGTTTCCGACTTTGGTAAAGGACGGATTGTAGCCTATCGTGATTACGGTTTATCGTGTCGCGACATTGCTGTTCGCGTTGGTCGAGATCCAATGACTGTTAGCAGAATATGGAATCGGTGGGTTCAGGAGGGTAATACGCAACACCGTGCTGGATCCCAACGGCCTCGTATAACTAGCAGTCGAGATGACAGGCATCTTATCCGCATGGCTGTAACGGATCGTGCAGCCACGTCTCGATCCCTGAGTCAACAGATGGGGACTTTTGCAAGACAACAACCATCTGCACGAACAGTTCGACAGCGTTTGCAGCAGCGTGGACTATCAGCTCAGAGACCATGGCTGCGGTTACCCTTGACGCTGCATCACAGGCAGGAGAGCCTGCGATGGTGTACTCGACGATGAACCTGGGTGAACGAATGGCAAAACGTCATTTTTTCGTATGAATTCAGGTTCTGCTTATAGCATCATGATGGTCGCGTCCGTGTTTGGCGACATCGCGGTGAACGCACTTTGGAAGCGCGTATTCGTCATCGCCGTACTGGCGTATCACCCGGCGTGATAGTATGGGGTGCCATTGGTTACACGTCTCGGTCACCTCTTGTTCGCATGGACGGCACTTTGAACAGTGCACGTTACATTTTAGCTGTGTTACGAACCGTGGCCCTACCCTTCATTCTATCCCTGCGAAACCCTAGGTTTCAGCAGGATAATGCACGACCGCATGTTGCAGGTCCTGTGCGGGCCTTTCTGGATACAGAAAATGTTCGATTGCTGCCCTGGCCAGCACATTCTGCAGATCTCTCACGAATTGAAAACTTGTGGTCAATGGTGGCCGAGGAACTGGCTCGTCACAATACGTCAGTCACTACTCTTGATGAACTGTGGTATCGTGTCGAAGCTGCATCGGCTTCTGTACGTGTACACGCCATCCAAGCTCTGTTTGACTCAATGCCAAGGCGTATCAAGGCCGTTATTACGCCCAGAGGTGGTTGTTCTGGGCACTGATTTCTCAGGATCTATGCACCCAAACTACGTCACAATGTAATCACATGTCAATTCCAGTATATTTGTCCAATGAATACCCATTTATGATCTGCACTTGTTCTTCGTGTAGCAATTTTAATGGCCAGTAGTGTAGCAATATGTTGGTTGACTCTTCTAGAAATGCATGCTCTCGGAACTTGAACAGAAGACCATAACGTGATGGAGAACACCTCTCTCGCAGCGTCTGCCACTGGGTTGGTTGATCATCTCTGTGACGCTTTCGTGCATATTAAATGATCCTGTAACGAAACATGATGCTCTTCTTTGGATCTGCTCTAGTTCCTCTATCACACCTACCTCTATCACAAACTGACAAGCAATAGTCAAGTACTGATCGAACGAGTATGTAAGCTATTTCCTTTGTCGTTGGGCTACATTCCCTGAGGATTTTTGCGATGAATCTCAGTATGGCATCTGCATTACTCGCGATTATTTTTATGCAGTCTTCCCATTACAGATCACTCCGTTCGCACACTCCTAAATATTTTATGCATGTATTGTATTGTATTGTATGTTAACAAGTGGCCTAGAAAAGACGGAGAGGCTCCGTCCGCGCCGCATCCGCAGTGGTCTACAACCCCACGGCCACTACCGCAGTCCACTTCACTCCACCGCCGCCCCACAGCGAACCCAGGGTTACTGTGCGGTTCGGCCCCCGGTGGACCCCCCCCCCCCCCCCCCAGGGAACGTCTCACACCAGACGAGTGTAACCCCTACGTTTGCGTGGTAGAGTAATGGTGGTGTACGCGTACGTGGAGAACATGTTTGCGCAGCAATCGTCGACGTAGTGTAGCTGAGGAATAATGGGAATAAGGGGAACCAGCCCGCATTCGCCGATGCAGATGGAAAACCGCCTAGAAACCATCCACCCATCCACAGACTGGCCGGCTCACCAGACCGCGACACAAATCCGTCGGGCGGATTCGTGACGGAGACAAGGCGCTGCTTCCCAGTCCGGAAAGCCGTACTTTAGACCGAACGGCTAACCGGGCGGGCTTATGAAAGTAACTGTTCTCAATAATTACTCTGCAATTTTTAATCATACAATAAAGGATATTTCTGTTTACGTATTCGCAATACATTACGTTTGTTTAAGATGAGGGTCACACATGTAACGTAAGCAGATACTGTATAGTACTCACTCACACAGCCTTATTTGTTCTCTATTTGCCATTAAAAGTCGTCATTATTACACACTCCTAGCATTTTGCTTACGAATTTTTCGTACACTTAACATTCCTCTCCTCTGATGCTTTAGCAAGCAGTGGACAACGGAGGCAGTCATACATTATTCGGTATCTTATTCCCCTAAATTTTGCGCAACTTACACTATGTGAGCAAAAGTATCCGCACACCTGGCTGAAAATGACTTACAAGTTCGTGGCGGCCTCCATCCGTAATGCTGGAATTCAATATGATGTTGGCCCACCCTTAGCCTTGATGACAGCTTCCACTCTCGCAGGCATACGTTCAACCAGGTGTTGGAACGTTTCTTGGGGGATGGCAGCCCATTGATCACGGAGTGCTACAGCGAAAAGAGGTATGGATGTCGGTCGGTGAGGCCTGGCACGAAGTAGGCGTTCCAAAACATTCCAAAGGTGTTCTATAAAATTCAGATCATGACTCTGTGCAGGCCAGTCCATTACAGGGATGTTATTGTCGAGTAACCACTTCGTCACAGGCTGAGCATTATGAATAGGTGCTCGATCGTGTTGAAAGATGCAATGGCCATCCCCGATTTGCTCTTCAACAGTAGGAAACAAGAAGGTGCTTAAAACATCAATGTAGGCCTGTGCCGTGATAGTGCCACACGGGACAAGGGGTGCAAGCCCCTCCTTGAAAACACGACCACACCATAACACCACCCCCTCTTAATTTTACTGTTGGGACTACACGCGCTGACAGATGACATTCACCGGGCATTCGCCATACCCGCACACTGCCGTCAGATCACCACATTGTGTACTGTGATTCGTCACTCTACACATCTTTTTTCCACTGTTGAATCGTCCAATGTTCCCGCTCCTTACACCAAGCGAGGCGACGTTTGGCATTTACCGACATGAATTGTGGGTTATGAGCAGCCGCTCGACCATGAAATCCAATTTCTCTCACCTCCCGTCTAACTGTCATAGTACTTGCAGTGGATCCAGATGCAGTTTGCAATTCCTGTGTGACGGTCTGGATAGATGTCTGTCTATTACACATTATGGCCCTCTTCCACTGTCGGCGCTCTCTGTCAGTCAACAGACGAGGTCGGCCTGTACTCCTTTGTGCTGTACGTGTCCCTTCACGTTTCCACTTCATTATCACATCGGAAACAGTGGACCTAGTAATGGTCAGGAGTGTGGAACTCTCGCGTACAGACGTATGACACAAGTGGCACCCAATCATTGGAACTCTGTGAGTTCCGCGGACCACCCCAATCTGCTCTCTAATGACTACTGAGGGCTCTGATATGGAGTACCTGGCAGCAAAATGCACCTAATGTGAAAAACGTATGTTTTTGGGGGTGTTCGGATACTTTTGATCACACAGCGTGTTTTCCGATAAACTGCATTTATCATGACAAAAAGATTAATGAATGATTTTAGGTTTCCCCGCCATAGGAAGACTATGGATATTTTTCGGTTTTTCAGACCGGGAACACCTGCAGATGGCAAGAAGTCGACATGCCGAAATATCGCGCCTTCTGGACGGCACCAGCTGGCTGAATACTCGAGAATTTTTTTTTTTAATAGAATCTTCAGAGTTGTTACAAGGGAAAGTGGCTCTGAGCACTATGGGACTTAACATCTATAGTCATCAGTCCCCTAGAACTTAGAACTACTTAAACCTAACTAACCTAAGGACATCACACAACACCCAGTCATCACGAGGCAGAGAAAATCCCTGACAACGCCGGGAATCGAACCCGGGAACCCGGGCGCGGGAAGCGAGAACGCTACCGCACGACCACGAGCTGCGGACTGCAAGGGAAAGTATTCACACTTTTTACGTAACGAAGATTTTCCCGCTAGATGTTCCTACACCTGGCACGGTTTTACTATTTGTTCAACTCGGCAAGTGGACAAAATCAACTATTCATTTCGTGAGCTGAGTGTGCAAAAATTGATGGAGTATGTCTCGCTGAAAGACAGAAAAGAATGTGGTTACAGCATGAAGGAGCTGGTGAAGAAGATGTATTTGTTGGTTAGGTTGGAACGGTACTCTTGAGGACTGACTGCCATCGTCTCCCAACATAACAGCTATAGATTTATTTTTGTGGAAGAGTATTGCCTGTGTTGTTCACACTATTGTTCACACTGACCGTAACACTCGTAATATTCTGAGAGGTATACGCAGGTCCGATTTAAGACAGAAATGACACAAATGGTCGCTTGGGGCGCCTAGCTGATAAGAGTGCCAGATGTGCAACAACTGTAGGATTAGTGTACAGGGCGTATCATGAATAATAGCGGGAACTAATGTATCAAGAATAATAGTAAGAACTGATAGCGCCAACACTTTCGTAAACGTTTCCCTTCACACTTTTGACAATCCTGACCGTGGACTGGGTGTTGTGTGCTGTCCTTAGGTTAGTTAGGTTTAAGTAGTTCTAAGTTCTAGGGGACTGATGACCATAGATGTTAAGTCCCATAGTGCTCAGAGCCATTTGAACCAACCTGACCGTGGATGTTAGCGAAATGAGGGAACTGCCAACGATAAGCCTGTTGTTCAAAAACGAATATGTTCAATAGGCAGAACACTTATTAAAGTTATAACGACTCATAACGCCTAGTTCTTTCCGTTTTCGCCAAAAGCTTTTAAAGACTACAGGAATTACCATAAATGGAAATGTATTATTTCTTCTTTTACTATTTAGCACTGGAATACGATTTAGAAATTCATTTATGTTACGGAGGAATGTATTTTAGTACATATTTTAAAGAAAAAAGTAACGCACAAGTATTTCCAGCATCAACAGATTAAGACTTACTTATAAAGAAATTGTTGCTCACGTGGAGAACTGTTCTCGAGCCGGCCTGTTATACACACACATAAACCAAGGGTGCCCATACCAGGGAGCAAGCCCCTACTCCTGCTCCCCACTACCTCCACCCCCAACGTTTCGGGGAAGGAAAAATATAGTGTAGTCAGGTGTTTTTCTTTCAAGAAAATGATTTAAAAGTCGGTATTATACAGGTTTTTAACAGGGTCGGAACTGGAACGTTTTTTGGCTACATACAAGTCACCATTCGTCTTCCAAAATACTGAAAATACTTCATAACCCCCCCCCCCCTTCCTACCCCCCCCCCCCCCCGCCCCCCACACACACACAAACACTCGGTTTGCCCGTCCCCCTCCTCCTACAACATGTCGTGTGGGCGCTCTTGATATAAACCAAAGAGTAGAGATAGTGTGGAACGCTATTAAAAAGAGTCTTTAAAAGATGTGAATCATGAAAATATATCACTAAATTTGAGCTACGACAACGAGGTAGACACTGTCAACGCAACAAGCATTCAAAAACTCTGGGTTACTGAGCGATTAATGGAGACATGCTTTTAGGCAGTTGCAACAGATTGGAAAACAAACTGGTCAAAGAACATCTGGAGTGAAAATCGCAATTTTGTCCGTAATGAAAGTGAAATGGTAGTGGCCAGTACATAAAGCCCGACGAATAGACGTCAGATGAACGAGTGAAATTCACTGCCACATTCAAAAATTACGAATTTAGGAAATTAATAGACGAATTAAGGGAATACACACGCGAATGGGTGAAGGTCGTTATTGCGTGGAGAATTCTAGACGACCACTTCGTGTAGTAGTGGATGCCAAATGGCTGTTGATGACATTCAAAGGGTGTTTAAAAAACATATTCCATCAGTGTTGGTCAAAATTGGAAGTACCTATAATGGTTAATCTGGAAACCAACAACTGTTGAGATATGGGCCGTTGAAGAACCGCTGTTCACAGACTGCTTTTTATTTACACGTGAGGATGGACTCACAAGCGATGGCGTAGTAAATTACCACAATAAGAACTAGAGGGCAGATGTCCTAGAGCAATCATGGAGGTGAGGCACAAAGATCGCTCCGTCATCGATGCATGAGCATGAATAGACGGTATGTACTTCTGACATCGTCAGTGTGGGGGTGATCTGAATAATGAATAAATTTTCAATCGCCAAAATCGCAAAAATCTTTTATTCAAATAGATTACCGGTTTCGCCACGATACCAACAAGAACATGAATTGTACAACACCACTTACTGTACTGAAGCCGCGCGGGTAGACGCTCGGTTTGAGGCGCCTTGCCATGGTTCGCGTGGCTCCCTCCGTCGGGGGTTCGAGTCCTCCCTCGGGCATGGGTGTGTTTGTTGTCCTAAGTTAGTTTAAGTAGTGTGTAAGCCTGGAGACCGACGACCTCAGCAGTTTGCTCCCTTAGGAACTTACCACAAATTTCCAACTGTACTGAAGGAGAAGATTGCGTGATGATGCAAACGAAGATCTGAAGATGGCAACAGAGAATTGCCGACTCGGGTAATCTATGGGAATAAACAATTTCAGCGATCTTAGCAGTTGAAGCTTTATTCGGGGTTCTGATGACGGTAATAGACTCTTAGGGCCATACACTTTACCAAACAGATCAGGTGATCTGTATGATCGATTTCTGCGCGATAAATTACCAGTAGTGTTGGAGAACCTTACCCTTGCAGAAAGGCAACGACTGTGGCTCATGCCCGCTGAGCCACCACTCTATTTTCTTCGAATCGTGAAGCACTACCTCACCGCAGCGTCTCAAGGGCGACCTATAGGTCCGGCAGTATGGCTTCCCCACTCACCAGATCTGAATCGGTTGTACTTCTGGCTATGTGGACACAGAAAAGAATTCTCTGTTGGTCCATTGTGGACGCGGGACAGTGGCTGGTCAAATATTTTACAACGAACATCACCAAACAGCCTGCAATTTGAGAAAGTATGTTATTTTACTTTCATAACTAGCTTCTGCAAATCAAACAACTACTTGTCAAGGTTTCGTATTTCAAGTTCTTCCTTCGAACACTTGATAACAACTTGTCAAGTCTTCGGAATAAGCACTTGAAATACGAATTCGCGACATCGAGAGAAACTGATGGCTGCAGTTTACTAATAAGCCTGAGTGTAAAGTGCATACGGGGCCTGATTTGGGACTGTTGATATTTTTAAAAATATCGGGCAATCGGAATATCGATATTTAAAAAGTGTCGCTATCGGCCCCCGATATAGCGAAGAAAAGTATACACATATCGATACACCGACGAAAAATATATCGACAAACCGTCCTATAAAAATATCGGCTGCACATTGAAAACATACTGCCGCTTTTAAAGCTGTATATTTAAGTTCAAATGACTCTGAGCGGTTCTAGGCGCTACAGCCTGGAACCGCGCGACCGTTAAGGTCGCAGGTTCGAATCCTGCCTCGGGCATGGATTTGTGTGATGTCCTTAGGTTAGTTAGGTTTAAGTAGTTCTAAGTTCTAGGGGACTGATGACCTCAGAAGTTAAGTCCCATAGTGCTCAGAGCCATTTGAACCATTTCTGAACCAGAATGGTCTTCTTGCATAGGAAGTAAATATCTGATGGCCTGTCACACGCTCAGGTTCATATTTTCCGTAAGATGGGATAGGAATAGTAGAAGGGATAACAACGTCGTTGAAAAAATGCCCGTCTGTCTCCGGATAGTAGCAACCTACGGGATGGTAGCAACCTGCTGCAGTCGGAGGTAAAACCCATCATAGGTCTCGATAGTGGAATTTCACTCGCAACGGCAGAAAGAATGTAAGAACATTAGGGAATCAGCAAGGTTATAATTTGTGCTAATCCGACCCAAAATTGGAAGCCAAATAACCCACGACTCCTTTCATAGAGCGGAAAATCCTTTGAAACGAAACTTGTTGAACGGAAAAGAACCTTTGTGTAGCTTGCTCAGTTTGACTTTTGTTTGCCTTGGAAATGTGGGACGTTTCCTAGCTGGTGCATGATGTTTTCAGGTGAGCCACCAGCTGCGCCATTCAGCAGTACCACTTTGGCAAGTGACTGCAGTTTGTCGTCCTCTGGGTACACACGAGGCGAGCCGGGGTCTATTTCGACGGCGCTTATCTGCTGTGTCCACACCGAGCCACGCGCCCGCTGTCTGCGCGACACCGCAGTCCGGACAAGCGCGTACCAGCCGGCGGTCGCGTGCGACCTTGAGCAACATCCCATGACGTCACGCTACAAGTGGCGCGACTGCCGAGCGGGTTGCCGCCGCGATTTTCTGCAGGCTCTGCCCGTAAGCGCGGCTTAATAGCGCTCTCGCGACGATGCGAGAGAGCGAGGTTAGCTTCTGTCACCAGAAGATATAAGTAGTTAGAGACGCAGCACAATCACAACTGGGCGAGGATGGACCAGTAGATCAGATCTGGGATTTCTCAGGGAACCATTCTGGCATTCCACACGCGTGCATCAGTGCAAAGCTGGAATCGTGTTGCCCGGATAAGGATTTGTACGCCGATCCTTCCCTGTCAGTGTCTTAATCGCGGCACCCTATCGCTATATATTTCTGTGTTACTTTTGGCTCTCTAAATCAATAAGTATTCCACGCAATATGAGCAACTTTGAAATACGTATCCATAGTTTACTTTAAATGTACGCATAATCCTTGTATCGTCATTTATATTTAAATTTTTTAACTGGATTTATTCGAAAATTCATGAATTAGAATGATTTAAATCATCAAATTGGTTTCCATTATTTTTAAGAAACTGTTTTCATTGTATCTTAATATCCTTAATTCACAAGGCCGCTGGATAAATATTTTTACGGCTTCATACATTTTGCGCAAGAGTAATTTTTAAGTATTCCACTATTACTTTCAAATTAGTCCCAGTTCTTAAATTCAAATTACGTAAGTAAGTAGATGAATTTCATTTTCTTTTTATAACAGTCGCCTTCATAATGCTCCAGGATGTACACCGCGTGAAGCATTTCTTTGTGCAATGAATATTTTTGTGTAAGTGTGGCAGTGGTTGTCGTAAGCAAGTTGTTAA
Organism: Schistocerca gregaria; assembly: GCF_023897955.1. Lineage (NCBI taxonomy): Eukaryota > Metazoa > Arthropoda > Insecta > Orthoptera > Acrididae > Schistocerca > Schistocerca gregaria. The sequence goes on from NC_064924.1 coordinate 377,650,163, forward strand.
AAGACTTACGAAACAGGTATTAGCTGTTTATTTTTCAAAAGATCACAATCGCTTCACCCACTTGCCACTATAGTTATCTTTTCATAAAACACGCTAAGGCTAATCGTGTGCAGGTTGGTTACAGATTAAGACTTTTTATTAGAAAAAGTCGTAAGTAAATGGAAAACTGGAGATTAAAAGAGTACCAAAAGACGTTATTAGTAACACGTAGCGACGGAATTTTCTGTAGAAACGAATATATACACAGGCAGCAATTGTTAAGTGAAGACAACACAATGAATTTGCTTATGAATGGTGTATTATTCATGCGATAGCATTTCAGAGATTTAAAAGGTGTATTTGATAACCACCGCTACTCGACAACTTTGTAAACAACAATGAAACTTTTATGATAAGTGAAAGATGTATTTCTATTTTTTCCCTTATTTTCAAGACTGCCTCTCTCTCTTGGTGCGTACTCGTAATGTTAACCTACTGCAATTCCTCCGCAATTCATTGCGCATGTTAAGCCATTTGGGTGCACTGTGTGTGCTGCTTACACCGCATACAAGTAAATGGCCCGCCACTGTATTTGCGTGACCGTGTACGAGAAATGCGTTATTGTCTGAAGTACAGATCGCAAAAAGGTTTCCGTCTTATTGTGTCACTTACACCAATCTTGTACGCTGTTCGTACCAGACTACAGAACCATGTAATCACCGATAAACGACAGGTATATTTCTGAAAGACAACTAATCACTTGTGCGCTCAATTCTGGCACAGTAAAAATGTTTGGTACTATTCTACTCGCTGCATCACGTGCCATTTGTGGCTGAAGGACCGTAGCACACGCTCCATTGTGTAACATTATGCAGCGCGCCGTTGGGTAACAAAACATTGATTTTAGACCGTGCGTGGTGCTTACGGCTTTCATTCCGCGACGAATGTCACGTAATCCTGTCACTACAGCGCATGCGCGCGTTTAAACTGCCCAGCACCGGCCGGTAGTCGTAGTTCGCCCTTTAATCCGCTAGATGGCAGCGCCAGTATTTCGAGTGGCGCACTTCGCACGCTGCCAAGGTTTTTGGCGCTTACTCATCCATGAGCTGCCTACGTCACGTCAAGGTTTTGGCGCCAGCGGGCACGTGCCACGTTAGCACGCAGCCAGCTATTGGCGCAGAGATATATCTGCGCGTTGTGGAAGACAGCAGCTTACGCGCCAGCTCCGACGCATCGCTACGTTCTTTAATTCTTTACAGATTCACATCCTTGCAACGATCACCAAGGGAGTGATTCCCTGTGTGAAAAGCTCCCACGCCAGTCGTATCATCGTGGAGTTACCCAAGTACTGAAATACTATTTACGTCAGCTGAGAGTCAGCATAGTGTCGACAGATTTTGATGCTGATACGGATAAGATAATATTCGAGGCATTACTTCGTTTATAGAACGATAGGTGGGATGGTCGCGTTACTTGTTACGAAACGCCCTTATAAACGAAAATCTGCACTTTTACGTAGGACTGCTGAAAGTGAAACTATATTTTGGACAGAAGTCGCACCGTTAATATCGTGTTGGCACAAAATCAGGCAAAATCGACAGCCGTAATGAGGACGTGAAGTGTGTATGCCTTAATACCGCTACGGGTTCCATTGTCTGAAGAGACGAGTACCATTGTGAAACCAGAGTTAACACTATAAAACACTAAGGGAACATAACTAACGGGAAAGCGTCTAGTTTCTCAGGGAAACCAATCGGAACAGAACCCCATTACGAAAGAAGCTCAGAAATATTCCCTTTTACAACGTCTTTTCTGATCATTTGCTTCGAGATGCACTGAAGTATAGTAAAGTACTAAAGCGTGGACATGAAGAGAGCAAAAAGAATTGACTTAATCAGTCGCTCAACTTCAATAACGCTTTAATTACATAAACATAAGCACAAGCACATGAAGAGTAATACTCAATTCCACCACTTCTGCACTGCTTAACTCGTGTATTATTTACGCCTTAATTAATCTAGTGATAAACACTTAATAACAAAGTGGAAAGGATAAAAATTACAGTTTGGAGTAGAATAATATCCGAGTCGGGAGGAGTAAGCTCACTTGTGCGATTTTGAAAGACGCTCGTCTGATATGCAGTTCGGGTGAAACTATGTTTCATAGTTTCATTCGAAGCACACAACAATTGCAGTTTTTCAGTCCGTCAGTTGCGGAGCAAATACTTAGACAAACGTGATTTACCAAAGAACGCCAAACAGGGTAGTCCGCCTTGTCTGTTTAATAACTTATTTATGCAACAAACTGTATCAGTCGTAGTTGCGTTCATTTTCAAACAATAAACGTGTAAAACATATGGCTTGACATGAATGAGTGCTCCGGCACTCCGTTTTCAGCAAATTTCCTATACGCTATTTACGAATTACTGCCCTTTTCACTCCAAGTCTAGTTTCTACGAATGTCGTTGACTAATTAGTCCTAACGTTTTGGACATCCAAGACTGTTATCAACAGACCTCTAGAAGAACTCACAGCGAACTGCGCACTCTGATGCACAACGTTAAGTAATGTAGGGAAATCAAGATAACAAGGGTTGATCTACTTTCCTCCCGACTAGTGAGTTCAGTGCTTATACAAAGCTGTGAATTCTTCTGTTATTTCGATCGAATCCATGTTTTCGTGCAGCGGGAAATTGCTCAATACTCGCAGCACATTTCACGTGCAAGAAATAACGCTGTTTAAACTGACTTGAGAATCTGTGTGCGTATGCAAGTTGACAAAGGTTTTTCTGCATTCGGGCACTACTTATAGGGCGTCCGCCTTCCCCCCCCCCCCCTCTCTCTCTCTCTCTCTCTCTCTCTCTCTCTCTGTCTGTGTGTGTGTTATAACAGACGTGCGATCCATGTTCAGAGAATTCGCGTCACTCTTCAGAGGCTGTGACGCTAAGCGTATCGCGCAGTGTGCCAGATGAGCTTCGCCCTCCCACCTACTACGAACAGCGAGGCGCAGTGTGTGTGTGTGTGTTTGTTGTGGACGGGGATTGGGCCGCAGTGGAGGGGGTAACGGAGGGGAAGAGGCGCAGTGGCGATAGCGGCTGGCGGAAGAGCTTTGGCCGCCTGCCAGCCGAGACGGTGCGCCACTTGGAAAGAGTGTGGCTGCGACACACCACGCCGTGACCAAAGCACGTCGGAAGAAAGATATACAAATCAGCTCTCAGAATTCTTCAAATTTCCTTTATCGTATGGTCTATTTACACAGAACGTCAACGAAATGCAAAGGAATGTCGCCGTCAAATGGAGGTGTGTCCATACTAGAAAGATGAATATAACGCCATTTCGCTTACTTAGCCTACAGTGCGTTTAAAATTAGTTACGACTTTTGACAGTTCAGTGCGAAGCGAGTGGAGGGAAGCAGAGTTGTCAGCGTCTGCTAGGCACGTCTGCAGATGGCCACAGTATTATGGCAGGCTCACTTGACTGCGTGCTACGATCTTTCTCAAACGCTTTTTAAAGAAACCAGCCGATACAAACTCTCATTCAAACACATGTTGTTGTTGTTGAGACTGGTTTGATGCAGGTCTCCATGCTACTCTATCCTCTGCAAGCATCTTCATCTCCCAGTACCTCCTGCAGCCTACATCCTTCTGAATCTGCTTAGTGTATTCATCTCTTGGTCTCCCTCTACGATTTTTACCCTTCACGCTGCCCTCCAATACTAAATTTTTGATCCCTTGATGCCTCAGAACATGTCCTACCAACCGATCCCTTCTTCTAGTCAATCTGTGCCACAAACTCCTCTCCTCCCCAATTCTGTTCAATACCTCATCGTTAGTTATGTGATCTACCCATCTTATCTTCTGCATTCTTCTATAGCACCACATTTCGAAAGCTTCTATTCTCTTTTTGTCCAAACTATTTATCGTCCACGTTTCACTTCCATACATGGCTACATTCCACACAAATGCTTTTAGAAGCGACTTCTTGGCACTTAAATCTATACTAGATGTTAACAAATTTCTCTTCTTCAGAAACGCTTTCATTGCCGATGCCAGTCTACATTATATATCTTCACTGCTTCGACCATCGTGAGTTATTTTGGGAGCAAAATAACAAAACTCCTTTACTACTTTAAGTGTCTCATTTCCTAATCTAATTGCCTCATCATCACCAGACTTAATTCGACGACATTCCATTATCCTCGTTTTGCTTTAGCTGATGTTCATCTTATCCTCCTTTCAAGACACTGTCCATTCCGTTCAACTGCTCTTCCAGGTCCTTTGCTGTCTCTGACAGAATTACAATGTCATCGGCGAACCTCAAAGTTTTCATTTCTTCTCCATCGATTTTAATACCTACTCCGAATTTTACTTTCGTTTCCTTTACTGCTTGCTCAATATACAGATTGAATAACATCAGGGAGAGGCTACAACCCTGTCTCACTCCCTTCCCAACCACTGCTTCCCTTTCATACCCCTCGGCTCTTATAACTGCCATTTGGGTTCTGTACAAATTGTAAATAGCCTTTCGCTCCCTGTATTTTACCCCTGCCACCTTCAGAATTTGAAAGAGAGTATTCCAGTCAACATTGTCAAAAGCTGTCTCTAAGTCTGCAAATGATAGAAATGTAGGTTTGCCTTTCCTTAATCTATTTTCTAAAATAAGTCATAGAGTCAGTATTGCCTCAACGTGTTTCAACATTTCTACTTAGCCTATAGTGCGTATAAAATTCGTCAATAGTCACAGTTATTGTGATATTTCGTTATTAGGTAACTACTGCTAGAAATACTTAGTTTGAAGTGAAAAATAGGTGCCGCTATGAATTTGTGTTTGGTGCGTGTTAGATTATATGTTGCCGCGTATTAAATAAAGATAATAGATTGACTCATTCTTTAAAGTTGGGACGATATCACTGTCGGCTTCCAGTCTCGAGAAAATGAAATGTATGTAAAGCTCTCCGTCAAGAACTCGTGATCAGTGAAAAAAAGAACGTTAAAGGAGAATGTGTACCGTGATGTGCCTACAACCCCAGAGGATATGAAACAACGTATTGTGGCAGCCTGCGGCGACATTACACCAGATATACTGCGGTGTGTACGACATTCATTACGCCCGAGATTGCAATTGTGTGCAGCAAATGATGACCACCACATTGAACATCTATTGGCCTGACATGTCGGGACACACTCTATTCCACTCCGTAATTGAAAATTACCCCTCATGGTAATGCACATGTGCGTCAGTGAAAAAGACCAATAAAAAGGTGTCAGCTTGCGGACGTAATGTGCTGTTCCAGTCTCTTCTGTACCTAAGGTCCATCACCGTTCCCTTTGGGTCCCTACGTAATTCGGTGCTCTCCGATACACGCGATCGAACAGCAGAGGAGTGGTACTCAAGCGTCAACTTTAGGCTACAATATCTCCGGATGTAATTAACATTTTACAATGCAACAAACGGCACTGATTACGTATTTGTTTATATGTTCAGATATGCTAACAAAACTAACGGTGTTCCATTAAAAAAATATAGGTTTGTGTTAAAAAACATACTTCCGTGCATTTTTTTTTTTTATGGTTAGTATTAACCAGTTACACTAGCCCCTCTCCTCACGTTAGGGCTGTGGAATCGATTCGTCAGTATTTGATGTGGTTTACGAAATACATCCAGCGGTAACGTTAGGTGACTCACCCTGTATACAGTCGCGGCACTCCCTGATTTTTGTTATACACCGCGACAACAGCGCCACAAGTGGTGGAGAAGCTACGCTGCTGAATACGGTATTCAGTAAATATAAACAGTACCGTTTATATTCATTTTCAAGATGGTTTTTACGAAAGCCAGCTTATGTAGTGCAATCAACTGCAGTAATAATAGGAAGAAGACACCATATTTGTCATTCTTCTGGTTTCCTATGGACCCTGAGAGGTATGAAACATCACATTAGAGCGCTCTTTATTTACGATTTTTTTCTAAACTGTATCGAATTACTGAATTTGTTTTCTTTTTAGGGGCAATAAATAATTAATAAATAGCAGAAGACAGGACCTGCTGAAAAAAGATGTCCTTTTTTGCACAATAACGTGAAGTTTTGTGTGTTACATTTCGAGTCAAACCAGTTCATGAGCGCAGAAAAGAAGACATTGGTATGGATTGCAGTTCCTACGTTATTTGACATGCTGAATAAGCCACAACTAGTGTCGATGAAGAGGAAATTGCCATACAAACGTGAAAGTGTTACTGCAAAAACAATAAAACTGTCTCCTGACACAGAAGAAACAGCTACCACAAGTGTTCCAACACGTGAGACATATATAAAATCATTAACAACGGAATCTGCAACACAGACATCTTTTGAAGATGAAATGCTTAGGTTACATGTGTTGGAAAATCGTGTTAAACGTAAAAACGTGCAAATCGTTAGACTTCATAGAAAATTACTACGCTTGCTTCCCGCGCCCGGGTTCCCGGGTTCGATTCCCGGCGGGGTCAGGGATTTTCTCTGCCTCGTGATGACTGGGTGTTGTGTGATGTCCTTAGGTTGATTAGATTTAGGTAGTTCTAAGTTCTAGGGGACTGATGACCATAGATGTTAAGTCCCATAGTGCTCAGAGCCATTTGAACCATTTGAACCAAAATTAATACGTGACAAGGAAAGCGCCCATCGTAAGAATAAACTGTAACCACAACGTCAGAGGACACAATTACAAAAGGACAAGCTCATTTTAAAAAGTACTGGTTCCGAGTACTTGAAAAAAGATGCTCTCGATTTATTGATAAGCCAAATCAGTATACCACTGAATGGAAAACGTGGTGCGAGATGGAAAGATGAAACTAAGTTATTTGCACTTAATTTGTTGTATTATAGGCCCTAGTACTCAGGCATACAGTTTTTTATCACATTGTTTTAGCCTTCCGTCAGTATATACCTTAAAAGGTGTGTGGAAGATATATAATTAAATTGTGGGATAAATAATATTTCATCTTTTAAATCAGTAAGTGCAGCAGTTACCAGAAAGTGATATAATTGTTAATTGGTCTATGGAAGAGACGTCACTAATGGAAAATTTGATATATGACAGCTCTAGGGATCGTGTTATTGAATTTGAAGACAGGGGTTTCGTAGGTACATCTGTGGTTGCTAATACTGCATTAGTTATAATGATTAACGGCATCTTCTCAAATTTTAAACAGACATTACTATATTATTTCTCCAAAGCACCAGTAGGAGCCACCCATCTGACGCGCGTATTTTTTGAAGTTGTCAAAAAACTCACAGAGATTGGTTTGGTTGTAAAACATTTGTGGAGTGGAGACACAAACGGGGTATCACACCAGTTAATCCATGCATAGTACACGAAGGGAGTAAGATCTACTTTTTTTATGACGCCCCAAATTTGATAAAAGGCATACGTAATAATCTATTCAGGTACAACGTAATCCACACTACAGATGAAGAATGGATTGGCACTGCTTCATGGAAGGACATTTGACAGTTTTACTCAAGTGACTGTGAAAGGAAGTACAAGTTGGCCCCCAAGCTCACTAAAAGAGCTGTCCAACTGCCAGCATTTTCAAAAATGAAGGTAAGCACTGCAGTTCGTGTGTTGAGTCATATAGTAACAGCAGGCAGTGAGACACTTGTTACTTGTGGCACCATATCATCATCTGCTGCTGCTACTGCAGATTTTTGACTTATTTAATGCATATTATTAAAGGGCCTGTATCTCTAAGGAACTGCATTACAAGTGACTCAAGACATTTGGAAATATTAAAGACACTGAAGCCATGGATACAGTCATGGAAATTTGTAGATGTTGATGGGAAAGATGTTTCATCTAGGATTAAGTGTGTTAAAGGACTTCTGGGTAACATAAGCGCCAAGTTATATTTATTAACACGCAAAATTAATGAAGATCTACGGGAAAACGTTTTCTCAGTGATAAGGCATAAAGGTGGTTTTTATAGCAACCCATCACCACGACAGTTTTGTGCTGCATTCAATAACTGTACTTTAAGCAAATTAATGAACATACACAGTGTAGCTACCTCCAATTGTGAGGGGATCAAGTGGGGTCAGACAATAGTGGATATGAACGCAGCGCCCAAATTACTTGGTTCACCACTGTTGGACATCAGTGACGCGAGTTCAGTGATCAGACTACCAAATGTGGAAGTCGAAACAGACATCGTAGAGGCAAACAGCATGACATACGTGTCTGGTTACGTATTAAAGAAACTGCATGCAGCTCATGACTGCTACAAATGTAGGACAGTACTTGTAGATGACAGCCTAGACTTAGACGCAAATGACATGGTTTATTGTCATTTTAAAAGTTATGAAGGAACTTTAGAGGCCTATTTATTTGTACAGAAGCTGTGAGACTAAGATGACTTCTACTTTTGATGAATATGCTCACATTAGTAATTATGGTGCTTTCTTTGTGAACATGTTGATGGACATCCCCAATTTTCCAGTTTTCCACCTGGGTGCTGTGCTGAAACCAAGCTGCTGTTAATAAGACTGTTTGTGAAAGTGAGGCTCTTCAACATTATTAAATTCAGGAATGAAGACTTGATCTGTAGGAGCACGAGAAGAAAAAAAAGAGATGAAGCTAGCTCATTTGGGTTGCTAAAGTGTTAGGACTGACTCATTCATTTAATTTTATTTTCGTTAAATGTATGAATGGGATATAATAAAGTTTTAAAACAGTCGTGCTTTTTATTGAGATAACCTGAAACCACAACGAATAAGATGGAAATTGCATTTTTGGAAACAGGCTTCCTGCAAAGCAGAACATGATGAAAAGTGATGTGTCGCTTCATTTTTACACAAGGAAGAGCATCTACAGGGAGTTACAAAAAGGTGCGGCCAAACTTTCAGGAAACATTCCTCACACACAGAGAGAAAATGTGTTATGTGGACATGTGTCCAGTAACGCTTACATTCCATGTTAGAGCTCATTTTATTACTTCTCTTCAAATCACATTAGTCATGGAATGGAATCCCACAGCAACAGAACGTACCAGCGTGACTTCAAACACTTTGTTACAGGAAATGTTCAAAATGTCCTCCGTTAGCGAGGATACATGCATCCACCCTCCGTCGCATGGAATCCCTGATGCGCTGATGCAGCCCTGGAGAATGGCGTATTGTATCACAGCCGTCCACAATAAGAGCACGAAGAGTCTCTACATTTGGTACCGGGCTTGGGTAGACAAGAGCTTTCAAATGCCCCCATAAATTAAAGTCAAGAAGGTTGAGGTCAGGAGAGCGTGGAGGCCATGGAATTGGTCCGCCTCTACCAATCCATCGGTCACCGAATCTGTTGTTGAGAAGCGTACGAACACTTCGACTGAAATGAGCAGGAGCTCCATCGTGCATGAACCACATGTTGTGTCGTACTTGTAAAGGTACATGTTCTAGCCGCACAGCTAGAGTACCCCGTATGAAATCATGGCGGTGAATCGAGGAAGTACAGTACACACTGACGAAACTAAAATGAGCTCTAATGTGGAAATTAAGTATTTCCGGACACATGTCCACATAACATCTTTTCTTTATTTGTGTGTGAGGAATGTTTCCTGAAAGTTTGGCAGTACCTTTTTGTAACACCCTGTATATACTTCATATGTGGGATATACAGTGTGTATTCTCTTACTTTCAGTGGAATAAGTGCGATTGTATGCTACTTCTTAATTATTTCTTCAAGAATATGTTGGAGCTTATGTCACTTCATTCAATAGTTCGTGCTCTGTTTACTTATATTTCACGATCATTTATGTCTCTCGCTGTTCTCCTAAGACCTGTGACGCAAAAATATACTAACTATTTTGTAAATTACGTACAAAACGGATTAAAAACAAACATTATTTTTACGTCGCATCTGCCGTCAGAGGAAGGCGAACTTTCTGGCCGCTAGGGGCGCTAGTGTCACTTGAATTGTCAAATGGTAACAACTTTCACAGCAGTGAGGGTCGCGACTGTATATATTAGACTGTGCCACTAATTTTAAACGCACTACAGGACTGAGTTTTTCAAGTGAGGTTATGAGGTACCATCCATGAGACTAAAATGCGAAATATGGTATCAGAATTAAAGAACTAGCAACAATGGCAGAAGAAAAATTGATAATGGATGTTCTTGAAAATGATCGTATGGTACATTTTCCGGTGCCAGGTCTTATTTAACGGTGTAGTAAAACAAATTTAGGAATGCATAATCTAATAACAGAATAAGCATTTCAGTGTCTCGGTGTTCGGGATGACGCGTTCCTATACCGCCTCGTCTCCAATCTCTTCTTCTACCAAGGAAAACACCATATCACTTCTACAGGCTGATTCAGCTGCCCTACCGATTGGTATTATACAACCCACAATGTCTTCAAAAACCACTTGCGAGATTTTCATATACTCTCGCTCATTATGTGCAAACTATTAGGCCTATAGAAAAAATTAACAGGACTTCTCTGTACGAAATTTAATGCAGTTAAATTTTGAAGTGGGATAGTCTTACAGGGGATGCAGAGTTTTCGAGTTCTTCAGGAAAAACGGCGTTTGAATGCCATTTTTGTACGTTTTTCTTGAATAAATCGAAAACCGTCTCCTCCAGCGTAACCATATCCCAGTTCAAAATTTAACTACATTAACTTTCCTACTAAAGAGTCCTGTGGGACTAATAGTTTTCATGTAGTGAGTGAGAAAATATAAAAATCTCAGTCGTGGGTTTTGATGGCGTTTTGTGTTGCATAAAACCCATGGATAGGGGCAGCTGAATCACCCCGTATAGACAGCAAGCTCCCAGTTACCCGTGTCGCCTACTGGCAATAAAACCTGAGTCACGTCCATAATAGCGTATTCCACTGGAATATATCCTTTCTAAATATAACAGGATACTTCAGCCTACAATTTTTTGTTTTATTTTATTTTTTTCAAATCGCCAAGGTATTTTTTTCTGATTCGTTTGATGCAGCCTGCCTCTCCCACTTTAACCTCTTCATGTAGCACTTTTCCACATCCTCAGTTATTTGTTGGATGTACTCAAATCTCTAGTCTTCTCCTACAGTTTTTACCCTCTACGGCTCCCTGTAGCAACGTGGAGATCATTCCCTGACGTCGAAACACACGTCCTATCATCCTGTCCCATCTTCATTCAAATATGTTCCTACCTTCGTCGATTCTGCTGAGAGACTCCTCATTCAATATCTATCAGTCCAGCAGATTTTCAACATTCATGTGTAGCACCACACCTCAAAAGCTCCGATTCTCTTCTGATCTGGTTTTCCCACTGTCCATAATTTGCTATCATACAATGATGCGCTGCAAACATACATTTCCACGAATGTATTCCTTAAATTAAGGCCAGTGTTTGATACCAATAGGCCACACTTGGCCAGGAATCCCCTCTGTGCTTGCGACAGTCTGCTTTTTTTTAACCTCCTTGCTTCGTCTATCATGGGAGAGGATCCAGAGTATCAGAATTCCTTAACTCTGCCTGCTTCGGAAGGCGGTACATGGCTCATGTCGTCTGTAGTTAAACCATGCCTAGACGGTCAATACAGCGGTTACTTTGTGCCTGGAAGGGCTTTCAACAAGGGAAGTGTCCAAGCATCTCGGAGTGAACCACAGCGATGTTGTTCGTACATGGAGCAGATACAGAGAGACAGGAACTGTCGATGACATGCCTCGCTCAGGCCACCCAAGGTCTGCTACTGCAGTGGATGACTGCTACCTACGGATTATGGCTCGGAGGAACCCTCACAGCAACGCCACCATCTTGAATAATGCTTTTCGTGCAGCCGCAGGACGTCGTGTTACAACTCAAACTGTGGACAATAGGTTGCCTGATACACAACTTCACTTCCGATGTCCATGGCGAGGTCCATCTTTGCAACCACGACACCACGCAGCACGGTACAGATGGGCCCAACAGCATGCCGAATGGATCGCTCAGGATTGCCATCACGTTCTCTTCACCGATGAGTGTAGCATACGCCTTCAACCAGGCCTTCGCCGGAGACATGTTTGGAGGCAACCCGGTCAGGCTGACCGCCTTAGGAACACTGTCCAGCAAGTGCAGCAAGGTGGAGGTTCCCTGCTGTTTTGGGGTGGCATTATGTGGGGCCGACGTACGCCACTGGTGGTCATGGAAGACGCCGTAACGGCTGCACGATACGTGAATCCCATCCTCCGACCGATAATGCAACCATATCGGCAGCATATTAGCGAGGCATTTTTAATCTTGGAGGACAATTCGCGCTTCCATCGTGCACATCTTGTGAATGACTTAATTCAGGATAAAGACATCGCTCGACTAGAGTGGCGAGCATGTTCTCCAGACATGAACCCTATCGAACATGCCTCGGATAGATTGAAAAGGGATGCTTATGGACGACCCACCAACCACTCTGAGGGATCTATGCCGAATCGCCGTTGAGGAGTGGGACAATCTGGACCAACAGTGCCTTGAGGAACTTGTGGATTGTATGCTACGGCGAATACAAGCACGTATCAATGCAAGAGGACGTGCTACTGGGTATTAGAGGTACCGGTATGTATGGGATTCTGGACCACCACCTCTGATGGTCTCGCTGTATGGAGGTACAACATGCAATGTGTGCTTTTTATGCGCAATAAAAAGGGCGAAAATGATGTTTATGTTGATCTGTTCCAATTTTCTGTACAGATTCCGAAACTCTTGGAACCGAGATGATACAAGACATTTTTGATGTGTAGTGCATTTATATGAGGCTCCCAGTACTGGTTTTGTAAATCGATTCTCCAGTATCACTTCTGACTGGTCGTGCAAACGTTCCCAATATCGATTTGTAAATGCGATTATAGCTGCCGATTTTCCTATTCCAAGCTGATTTTCTCTCTCATGTAAGCACTCAATCGTTTTTGAAACGTGTTTGGGATGTCATGTTCGTATTGTTTTTAAAGCTGCGTACTAATTTGAGTTGAGTGACTTACTGTGCAGCGAAGGAGAAGGGGAAATATTAAATTGAGCGAAACTTTATCTATCTCCTATGATGAATAAGGCATGCATTGCGCAAACTAAATCGGAAAATATGAACAACTGATTTCTTTGGGCTATTCGTGCAACATTAGAAGAATATTTTTCTGGGTTATCAAAACTGATTCGGGCCTTAACACGTAAACACTGCAGTGAAAAGTGGCTCCCAAAATTCGGTTTCTGTCTTGCGAAAGTTGTCTTGCGTGTAAGTGTAGCGCCACATGGTTTTAAATCGTCCTACTGCAGAAGATGTGCATAGTTTTGACCAGTTAATTTGTAATCCTTAAGAACATAATCAAAAAGAAGAATCTTCTTGCACCCCGGAAAAACCGACCCAGTAGATCAACTCTCTCTTTTTTTTGTTGTGGACTCCCACCCATGCCTTTCATGTTTCATCTTTGGCCTAAATTGGTGCACTCATGAAACATCTGCTGCAACAAACTGTCGCACAATTTCAATTGGATTCTTTTTTTCAAACGGTCCAGGTATTTATTATCAATTCGTTTTCAAACTTGCTTGCCAGCAATCAACAGCTGAGACACCTACATTTCACCAGTATCCTGTTACCTCTTTCTCTGTTCTCTTTCTTCTGATTCGCCGGTAGCATCAGCTGTTTCATGCACCTGTTAAAAGGATACTATTCTGTACACCATGTTGACACTTGACTCGCGTTTTTGGGGAACATATTCGACCAGAATACAAACTACTTTCATTGATACCATCGCCTTCTCAAGGGCAGAAAATTCACAAATTATGCAGTTGCGGCTTTACTTCCTAAAATTTTACTAGCACTTTGTATACGAAAGTGGATCTGGAAACTAATGAAAATAAAATCCTACATAATTGTCCATAGGTTCACGTTAAAAGGGAATGTCAGATCTGAAGCCGACTGAGGCAAAAAACTTGCCACTGAGAGTAGCATACATTCATCTTTAACTGGATGATGGGACAGCAACTATTTTATTTATTTGCATTAACATCAACCTCACGGACAGATGTCAACTTGGCTATGGTGCGTGAACTCGTACAATCTGATCGAAGATTATCCGTGAAAATGGTTGCAGAAGAACTGAACATCAATGGAGAAACAGTTCGTCTAATAATAACTGAAGATCTAGGTATGCGAAAGATTTGTGCAAAAATGGTCCCCAAAAATCTCACACCACAACAGCGAGAAACACAGAAAAATATGGCAGCCGATCTGTTAGAGCAAACGGAAATCAATCCAGAATTGTTGAGCCGTGTTATCATTGCTGATGGAAGTTGTTGTTTTTTTTTCAGTACAATCCAGAGACAAAACGCCAAAGTTCGCAATGCTGCTCAAAGGGATTACACAGACCAAAAAAGCTTGCATGTCAAATTTAAAAGTGAAATGCATGCTTGTGTGCTTCTTTGATTGCAAGGGAATTGTTCATAAAGAGTGGGTGCGTCCTGGAAAAACATTTAACCAACATTACTACAAAGAAATTTTAGAAAGACTTCGTAAAATAGTTCTTTGTGTCCGTGCCAACATTGTTAATAACTGGATTCTGCATCACGCTAATGCGGCCTCCAATATTGCCCTGTCAGTACAGCAATTTTTAACCTCAAAACAAATTGCAGTACTACCACAGCCATTTTATTCACCAGATAACGCTCCGTGCGACTTTTTTCTGTTTCCAAGAGTCAAAACGGCGGTCAAGGGACACCATTTTCAAACGACGCGAATTGTCCAAAAAGCTGTGACGAGGGTCTTGTAGGATATTACAAAAGATGAGTTCAGGAAATGTTACCATCAATGGCAGAAGCGCTGGAAAAAAGTGTATGCGATCAGAAGGGAACCACTTTGAAGGAGACAACACTGAACTTGACTAAAACGGTAAGCAACATTTCTTTCACATCACTCTCATTACTTTATTGTCGCACATCGTATATATACGCAATCTGAAGTGATGAATGAAAATTTGTACCAAGGCTGCGCGTCGGACCAGGGTCTCCTACTCATTAGTTAGATGAGCTAACCACTACGTCACTCTGGCTTTGAACAGCTGCATGGACAACCCCAACACGACTCTCTCCTCAACCCAAATAACCCAAATTCACATTCACGCCTCAGCCCACTTGATATTTCCCTCTGAGGTTTGTACTCCAGTCTTGGTACAAATTTTCATTTGTTGCTTTAGCCTGCACACACACACACAATCATAGATGTTTGGGACTTGACAACGTCTCTGGAACCATACAGTTTGTTTTAATGATACCTTTGTTCTGAAAAATTGTTTCCCTTTCTTCATTGCATCATTGGCAGAAAAATAATCATTACCAATGGTAAACTGTCTTCAAAGGAATTGTAATAGCATTATACGCCCTCCGCCACACACCGTTGGGTGGCTTGCGGAGTATGAATGTAGATGTAGATACGCCATGTGTGTTTTTAACACCGTCAACATAAATTCGCAAACATCGTAAATTGTGCTTCTGTGTTAGTACATCATGTTCTTTACATCCACACACCTCTCTCAATGTTATAATGATGAAGACTTTCTCAGTGTCTACAGACAGCAGTTTAATGGTTAAAATCAACTAAAGGTTTCTGTAATTTCTCTAAATCGCATATGGCGAAAGCTGGGAAGGTCCTTTGAAAGAGATGCCACCCATTTATTTCATTATTGCACAGTAAGAGTTCTTGACGCTTATGGTCTCACTGTAGATGTGTTTTTAAATCATAGTCTGCTGCTTCTTTATTCAGAATACTTTCCTCGATATGTTAATCCTTTCTGGAAGCCTAACTGATTCTTTGCATGAGCTATTTTTATGTAGTATTTTTAAATTTTCTAAGGGGCTTGCTTCGCGTTGTTAATGCAGATCGGGGTTATTCAAGTTACGGTGTCCTTGAAATATTTTCCGAAATGTCTCATCTGTCTGCCCCACGTATTTATTAGGACAATCATTGCATTTAATGTATTATACGCCGTTTCTATTGTACTTATTTACGACAGCTTTTTTCTTATGCCTGAGTTAACTACCTAGTCCTAAAAAGCAAAATGCACTGGAACGATGTTTTTGGGTCACATACATCTGTCTATTTTTTCGGACACTACACTCGATATCTCTATCACCAAATTAAACCTTCTAGTTATGAACTCCGTCTCTAATAACCTCTTAGATGAAGGGACACTACTAGCTCTAACGAGTTAACTAGTTTTTGATCATTGAGATGAAATAAAGAAATTAATTCTACACTTCCTGTATTACTGCGACCATGTCGCAGCGTGTGAAATGGTATTTTTTTCGTAGTTTTTAATTCTTTTAAAAATTGCAATAACACTTAATGTTTGCCATGAATTATGGCCGGTTGAATTCCCACGAACTAAAACGGGCGTGTCCATTGTTGTATGGGGACGGTAGTGGTAGCCTAGACGGATTTGCTGTAAGGCTTTGTTTGTCGGCGACGATGGCCGAGTGGTGACACAGCAGAGCCGTCGCTTTCTGGGCGTGGGGCAGAAGAGAATTTGAGGGAGTTGGTTCCTGGTCAGCACAGAAGTCGGTTGCTGCAGAGTAATTTCAGTCGCAGTTTCACCTGTCCGACCACCCTCACAAACAAAAATGGTTCAAATGGCTCTGAGCACTATGGGACTTAACATCTGAGGTCATCAGTCCCCCAGAACTTAGAACTACTTAAACCTAACTAACTTAAGGACATCACATACATCGATGCCCGAGGCAGGATTCGAACCTGCGACTGTAGCAGTCGCGCGTTTAAACCTGAAGCGCCTAGAACCACCGCGGTCGGCCCCTCAGAAACACTCAGGTTTCTTTCAGTCTCCAAGGCGGAGCCGTTCTCTCTGTAGCAGACCCGATCACGAGTAGCACCCATCATCAGCACGCCACTTTGCGCCGTACTGTTAGCAACACAAGCAGCTCCGGCCTGTAAGGTTTCAGTTGGTTTTTCAGCCGCCCAAAATTCGAATTGAGGTTTATCAGCGGTTGCATCTGTAGAACCACTTTGCCTCCTTGGGTAACTTCGCAGTACTGCATCCAATTACTCACTTGTTTATCGATATTATACATTTCACCTGTTCTCTATGCTCCCCATTCTCATAGTAGAGAAGCACAATAGATTCCATGCACTGTCGTTGGTACTCGGATCCCGTGGGCATTCGCGGGTTGGATGCCCTCAGTTCCAAGTCGAGAAATTACGCTGCCTGAGCTCCACTCAGGGTGTAACCGTCGCTTTGGAAGAGCCGGGGCCGTTGCCGCCTGTCCGTCCGTCAGCCCGTCTGCTGGCCGCAGCCGTCCTTTCGTCCGCCTGCCCGCCGTCGCTGCTGCCGCGGCGCCCCAGTGTTCGCTGCCGCCCGGTTTCCGCTGTCGCCGCCGCCTGGTGCTCACCACCGCCACAGCTGCAGCCGCCGGATCCCGTTTTAGTCCCTTTCGCACTTCGGCGGCTCCAGTCGCCAGTGGACGCGGCCTTCAATCATGGACCCTCTCCCCTACACCGCCCCTTCCCCTGCCCCTACTGTAACCTCATGGAGTGCTTCCTCAGGGATTAACCTGTCTCATACACCTCCCTTACTCACAGTCTCCTCCCCTTCTACCTCCTCCTCATCCTTGCATCCTCTGCCCCTCCTGTCCCCCCTCCAACTGTTGTCGCCCACTGAGACGACTTTCTCCCCTCCACACCCGGCCAGCTACAACTACTCCTGCTTCCCTCACCTGAGTAACAGCCCGCCACACCACAATCGCCACCACAGACTTCCGCACCCCCGTACTCAGTGCCGCCACCTCACAAGAGGAGCTTGCCTCCCACCATCTCCCCATCCATCCAGTACTTCATCTCTCCTCCCAGGCCACAACTGCCAAAAAACCTCCCTAGTGCCCAAGTGATGGCTTCACTTCAACACAATCCTCCAGAAAACCACTGACCACCCCACTTCCCTCTGATCCCACCATGAATATCACCCCTCCTCCCACCTCCCCAGCCCCCACCTGTATACCTTTGCCCTTGCCAAACCTGATCCGAAATTGCTATATACCCCCACCCTCACCCTTGAAATCTGAAAATACATCCCCATTGCACCCATTACCCAATTTATCCCTCACAGATACTCTGTTCTCATTAAGTCCTCCTCTCTCTCTTTCCATACTGATCTCCTCCGGCGCCTTCCCCACATCACCTTTGGCTCCCATGCATACCTCGACCTTACATCCTCCTCCCATCATCAGCCCCAACCCCCTCATCGTCTGCCAATCCTCACAACTGTTATCATAAAACTCAGAACTGTGATCACCGAGGCCGAGGTGTTGGCGGAAATGAACACCCACCCTGTCCTAGAAATTTGCTCGGCCCACCATATTTACAACTCCTCTGGCTCTACCTTAATCATGCATATCTTTCCTGTGTACAACTCCTCCACCGATCACCTCCTCACACAGGGAGCGCTGACTTTCAGCTGCCAACACCCCTTTGACCTGCCCCATTCCCCTCTTCAATCCTATCGCTGCTAGTGCTGTCTTCTATACAATGACCACCTCACCCAAAACTACTAGAACCCCCCCAAACCTGCCTCCATTGAAAAGCCTTCCAGTTCCTTAAACAGTGTCCTTGTCCCACCTCTCCTCCTTCCTGCACCACCTGCAACAAATCCCACCCCACCTACTCCTCCAAATGCAAAGCAAAACCCCTCCCACCAACCCTGAGGTCACTGTCCCAATTCGCCCCATCGACCCACCCATCCACCCTAACAGTTCCCTCTATCCTCCCACTATGGCAGAAGACATCATCTGGTTTCTAACCATTGTCCTGCAGAACATCCACCCATTCCAGTCCCCCACACTCTCCAGCAGATTTTGCTCACCACCTGCTCTGTTTTCCGTTTCAGAAGCTATGGTACCTACTCCCACAACCAGACCCACTTTCCCTTTACCCACCTAGACACTCTTGTTTAAGCCCCTCTCTCCTCACCCCACTCCTTCCCCCCTCCAACATCCTGGTACGTCACCAGTATCATTTCTTCTACCTCAACATTCACTCCCTCCCTGCCAACAAATACCTGTTCCTGCATACCTTATCCAGGCACCAGGTTGACTCCTTCATCCTTAATGAAACCATCCTCCAACCTCAACATGTTATCTGCACCTCCCTCCTTCACTGCACCGACAATCCTCTTCCCCTCATCTGAGGTGGAGTCGGTATTGGCCACCTCAAGGATCTCCCTGTCTGGCCACAACACCTACTCAATGACCTGACTGAATACCTTCTCCTAAGGGTCTCTTTTCCCTCCCTCACCATTATCTGTGCCATATCTACACTCCTGGAAATGGAAAAAAGAACACTTTGACACCGGTGTGTCAGACCCACCATACTTGCTCCGGACACTGCGAGAGGGCTGTACAAGCAATGATCACACGCACGGCACAGCAGACACACCAGGAACCGCGGTGTTGGCCGTCGAATGGCGCTAGCTGCGCAGCATTTGTGCACCGCCGCCGTCAGTGTCAGCCAGTTTGCCGTGGCATACGGAGCTCCATCGTAGTCTTTAACACTGGTAGCATGCCGCGACAGCATGGACGTGAACCGTATGTGCAGTTGACGGACTTTGAGCGAGGGCATATAGTGGGCATGCGGAATGCTGGGTGGACGTACCGCCGAATTGCTCAACACGTGGGGCGTGAGGTCTCCACAGTACATCGATGTTGTCGCCAGTGGTCGGCGGAAGGTGCACGTGCCCGTCGACCTGGGACCGGACCGCAGCGACGCACGGATGCACGCCAAGACCGTAGGATCTTACGCAGTGCCGTAGGGGACCGCACCGCCACTTCCCAGCAAATTAGGGACACTGTTGCTCCTGGGGTATCGGCGAGGACCATTCGCAACCGTCTCCATGAAGCTGGGCTACGGTCCCGCACACCGTTAGGCCATCTTCCGCTCACGCACCAACATCGTGCAGCCCGCCTCCAGTGGTGTGCACGGTACATCCAAACTGTCATCGAACCCATTGTTCTACCATTCCTAGACCGGCAAGGGAACTTGCTGTTCCAACAGGACAATGCACGTCCGCATGTATCCCGTGCCACCCAACGTGCTCTAGAAGGTGTAAGTCAACTACCCTGGCCAGCAAGATCTCCGGATCTGTCCCCCATTGAGCATGTTTGGGACTGGATGAAGCGTCGTCTCACGCGGTCTGCAAGTCCAGCACGAACGCTGGTCCTACTGAGGCGCCAGGTGGAAATGGCATGGCAAGCCGTTCCACAGGACTACATCCAGCATCTCTACGATCGTCTCCATGGGAGAATAGCAGCCTGCATTGCTGCGAAAGGTGGATATACACTGTACTAGTGCCGACATTGTGCATGCTCTGTTGCCTGTGTCTATGTGCCTGTGGTTCCGTCAGTGTGATCATGTGATGTATCTGACCCCAGGAATGTGTCAATAAAGTTTCCCCTTCCTGGGACAATGAATTCACGGTGTTCTTATTTCAATTTCCATGAGTGTATATCCATCCCACAGCCCCTCTCCCCTATAACTTCATTTCCCATGTTGACCGTACATTTTCCACCTATCTGACTGCCACCGACCTCAACATCCACAGCTGTGACCCTGCCACCTTTTGATGGTGGCATCAGTTCCTTGTCACCCTCCATGGTGACCTTGTTCCTCTCCCACAACTCACACATCCTGAAAGTAGCACCATCCCAGATGTTATCCTAGCTTCTCTTAGCCTCTTTGGTCGTATCGACATTGACATCCTCGATCCTGTTGGTAGTGACTACCTCTCCATCCTTCTCACTGATTCCACTGCCCCACTGCCCATGGCACCCCCTTCAGTCCCCCACCCAGCTGCCCCTCCAAAGTCCGTCCACGACGACTGCCACACCAACTGGGATGCCTACTGGGAATTCATTGCCCCACAGGTCACAAGCCACCCCCTCACCTTTCACTATCCTGCTGACATCACCCATGCCTCTTCCTTCCTTCAGAAGACCATCACTGACACTGTGGAGGCCCATGTCCCTACAAAACTCATCCACCCTCACCTCCTCCACATGCTGTCCTTCTTCTTTGTGAATCCTGTAGGCTCTACCACAACTGTGGCCAGGATACACTCATCCACCACCGGCAATTACGGCGACACATCCGGTACCTCCTTACAACAAAGAAATGCTGGGACTGGCGCCAGACATGCACATGCCTCAACTCTACCCTCCCTGCCAACTTCTCCAAGTACTTGTCAGCCTTTCACCACCTTAGTGGTAGCCATCCCACCCCACATTACCCTATTCTCCATGACAATTGCAAATTTTCTGAGAACCTCAGTAAGGCAACCATTTTGGTTCCCACCTCTCAGAGGTCTTCTCCATTCCTGACGATCCCCATTTTGATTGCTCTCTCTTCCCTACTGTCCTTGGCCACACTGATACCTCAGTTCCACCAGTCGCCCCTAGTTTCCAGTACTTGGATCAGTTATCCCCTTAGAGATCAACATTCCCATCACAACACAGGACATCACACTTGTCCTCCGCTCGAAACGCAACATGGCCCCTGGTCATGATGGCGTCACTTACCGCCACGTCAAGGAATCCTTTCATCCTTCCTGGCTGTCCTTGTTACACTGTACAATGTCCTCCTCTCCACTGGCTCTTATCCTGAACTGTGAAAGATTTCTGTGTCCTGCTGTTCCCTAAACCCAACAGACCACCTTCTGATACCTCTACCTATCGTCCCATCTGCTTCACCTCCATGTTCAGTAAAGTCTTCAAGGCCATCCTCACCTGTCGTATTCACCGCCACCTTAACCAGCACCACCTCCTTCCCCTTACCCAGTGTGGCTTCCAGCCTTCCTTCTCAGCCAATGACCAGCTCCTTAACCTTACCAATCTCATTTCCCTCCAACTTAACTCCTGTCTTCTGCTATTTTTGTTCCCCTTGACCTCCAGAATGCCTACAACTGTATCTGGCATCCTGGGCTCCTCTTCAAACTCCAGAGCTATGCTTTCCCTATCAATTTAATCCATCTCGTTGCTTCCTTCTTCTTCCCCATCGTCCCTCCTATGTCACTTTCCAAAATTCCAACTACCGTACCTTCTATCCCTCCACCAGTGTACCCCAAGGCTCCGTCCTTTCCCCTCTCCTCTATCTCCTGTACACTGCTGATATGGCCAACCTCCCCCACCTGTTCATCTCCTCCAATTTCCTGATGACACCGCGTTCCCAGGCCTTTATCTTACCCTTAGGCAGACCCAACGCAGAATGATGAACAAAGAAGGATGTGTTTAGGTTTTGGTCTGTTAGTAATATAGTAATAGCTCCTGCTAAAATGGAAAGTGAAACAAGAAGAAGAAGGGCTGTAATAACTACAGACCAAACAAATAAGGGTGTTTGGTCTAAAGTTATACTTTCTGATCGACTACCGCCACACCAACTAGGATGCCTACTGGGAATTCATTGCCTCACAAGTTGCAAGTCACCCCCTCACCTTTCACTATCCTGCTGACATCACCCATCCCTCTTCCTTCCTTCAGAAGACCATCGTATATTAATTGCTATTGTAATAAAGTTTACTGCACGAAGAAGTGTAGTGAAACAATGGCTAGATCTACAGATGCAACCCTCCCCCCACCTTGACTAGTTCATCACTTAATGCAACCAGTGGTTCCTTTGTATCAACCCTTCCAAGACGCAGGCGATCATCATAGGCCACACCATCTGCTCCTTTCGTCTCCATGATTTCTACATAACCATTTATGGCCATCCTATCCACCTCACTCCTGCCCTCAAATACCTTGGCCTCGCCCTCGACCGCCACCACACCTGGACTCCCCATCTCCTTACAATCCAACACAAAGCCCACAACAGACTCTGCCTCCTGAAACTCCTGACTGGCCGGACATGGGAACTGCATCCTTCCACCATCCTTCACATCTACAAATCCTTGATCTGCCCCATCATTTGCTATGCCAGCTTTGCTTGATTTCTATCCCTTCCAGTTTCTATAAAGCCCTCCAAGTCCTAGAATGCCATACACTCCACCTCACCTTCCGTATCCACCTCCATCCCCCATGCACATCCTCTACGACCTCATCCAGTTCCCCTACCTTCTGCTTTTCCTTGAACACATCTGACTCAATCCCCCCCCCCACCCTGGTGTCCCCCTTTCTCTCCACCCCAAGTCTGTTGCCGAGCCTTTCCCACCTTCTCTCCATCTCCACACCCTCCACCTTTCACAATGCAACTTCCAGCTACTAACCCTCCCAGATGATGAGCTTCGCCCTGAAGTCTACCCCTCCTACCAACTCTAACCCCAACTTCCTCCTGCCTCCTCCTCAGGGCTCCCTCTCCTCTCCCTCCCTTCTTCTGTGGCTTTCCCCCTCTTATACCCCCTTCCTCTCCTGTGCTCCCCTTCAGCGTCTCTGCAATCACTCCTGCCTTGTCTTCCCTCTTCATCTCATGCCCTACCCATCTCCTGCCTCTTGGTGCACCTCCTACCTCCTGCCCCCTTTTTTCCTTCTCCTCCCATCCCCCAGCCCCCTCCACAACACCTTCCTCCCCTCTTTTTCCCTCCTCTCCAGCCTCCAGTCTCTCCGTAGGTCCCTAACAGCGTTTTTATATTCACGAGTGCTCCGTCGTTTCCAGTGTTTTTTTAAGTGCCCTTCTCTGTGTGATTTTTATCCTGTGGCCCACATTTAACTTGCGTATGCCACCAGTGGTTTTTAAGTGCACTTTGATTTGCAGCTGTGTTCTTTTAACTCTATGTCGACTTTTTAATTGTCCCCAGTGCATGTTCCCATCTTACTGTATATTTTAACTCACATCATCTCCATTTATTATGTTATTTATTACCCACTGCCAATATCTGGCAGGGGAATGAAATTACAATAAAGAGAAAAAAAAAGGATCTTGCCAACACCTCTAACAAGTGAGGACTGATTACAAGTTTGGTTTGCATTAATAGACATGATCGTTCCTTGTACAAATTTGTGGTCAATTTTATGTTCCATTTTTTTAAAAAAAAGTACTTTCAAATTTTTAGGGTGGCATTTACCTGTTAAACAGTCACACTCACCAGCATTCTTTCCCATTATCGTTTTTCAAGGTATACTTCGATCAATTAATTGAATAAATAAACTATATGAGAGGCTGCACACTTAACGTAGGATTTACACCAGTGCCACTATAAAATTGCGTTACATACATTGTGAAGATTCCATTGAAACCCACTTGGGTGTGATTTGGATAAATTCGTGATTCTGCCCTTTAACTTGTATATCTGTTACGGGTCCCACGATAGCAAGCACACGAATAGTTTACAGCATAGGATCTGATTTTGCTAGCCCTATCTATCTTGTCGATATTCCAGCATAGTATGAGACTACGGCCCTGTGATGCTATCAGGGTCTGAACCCCATGTCGTATGCAATGCACAGGCCACTTCCCATAAGATCATGTGGAATATTAAGACAAAATCACACTACAGATATTATTGAACATTTTAGCTTGAACAGGTGTGGCCCAATTAAACATGAAGTACGGGTTACCAAAGCTCATGTAGAAATAATGAGAAAGTGTTTCATCAAGCTATAGAATGAAACTATACATCTCAATAAAGTCCTGTTTGTTGCTAAAAGGCATGAACTTGACTCCAAATATTGAATAGGTAATGCAAATACTTAAATGGATTACGAATATGCACAATAACACCTTGACACAGGGGGATGGAATTGAAAAGGAGTGCTAATAATTTCATACAATTTTCTATGCCCACATAAACTGGTAATGACTGCTTAATTAGTTAACAGATAACAGGAAAGACCCAGAAAAGTACATATGAGCACTAGTACCCTTGCCGAAGCGAGAGTTGCGTTCAAATAACTGAGTCCGTAACTTAACTCAGAAAAGCAAGACCCTTACTCGAAACACATAACTTCGCATCCCCTTCGTCACGTCATGCCCAAATGCTGCTCTTGCTTACCATCACTCTAAAACCTCAGATGCAGAGAAAGACCTCAGTCGTAGCTGAAAGTTACAAGATTGGCCCCAGCATCTATGATCAGCTCTGAGATGGAGGCTCATGACGACAAACAGCCAAAGAATCGTGCACTGGGGGTGCAGATGAAGACCGAGTCTAGACGCCGGCCGCGGTGGTCTAGCGGTTCTAGGCGCTCAGTCCGGAACCACGCGACTGCTACGGTCGCAGGTTCGAATCCTGCCTCGGGCATGGATGTGTGTGATGTCCTTAGGTTAGTTAGGTTTATTAAGTAGTTCTAAGTTCTAGGGGACTTATGACCACAGATGTTGAGTCCCTTAGTGCTCAGAGCCATTTGAACCATTCCCTGTCTAGAGCTCTAAGACCGAGTGTTCATTATCTCATCATCTAAAAATTTTGCACCAGATTCTCATTAGCCAATCGCTGTGCATCTTCAGAGCTCCGTCCAATGCAAAAAAGAATAAAAATTTTAGCAGACTCCCTACCCACAGAATCTGCTGTCATTTACCAGTAATACACATTTCAGTCTTAGAGTGGCTGCAGAAAACAGAAATTCTCTTCCGCTATGTTTCATATTTTCGCCAATGATAGCGACAGCTACAAAATTAATTCTATATAGCCAATCCTGAGCTCTTTTACAAAAATTGCAAATCAACTACAGCTGGCCTCCTTTGAATCTAGCAGATCCCTGTCGCTTTGAGTGTCTCAGTGTTCTCCCATCCCCCTTGCGGATCCCCACCTTTTTAGAAAGCGTTCTTATTGCTGCGTTCTCACAGCGCCACTGTAAAACTTGCCGGCTATGGCCTCTGCCTTCTGCTGTCACCGTGACCACCCCAGAGAGCGCCTGTCAACCAACGCATACTGCTAGCGACTCCGCCTTTTAGTGAAACAGCAGTTCTACGACCCATTTGTTATTCCACCCCCACGGCCGTCCGCCACCAGACTCAGCTCACAGAAAACTTACACGTATCTTTCACCACAGTAGAGAAATGAATAAAGAAACGCACTTCGCAATCATTGGAGTCTGTTTCGGTTACTTGCATGATTTCATGCTGCACTTGTAATTTGAATTGATTTGGTAGTCTAATTTAAATAGTGGGTTATTAAGCAGGTTATTGAACCGTTTTGGAAAACCTATGCCGTGACAATAGCTAGGTCCTTTACAGTGTTGTTTTTCAATTTTGTGCTGACTTCACTTGATTGGCAGAATTAAAATTAGCTCTAGGTGTCTTGCTTCAGTTCTCTTTTGTATTTTATTTCTGACTTGTATCCTCAAATTTTCCAACTTGTGTAGTGGATTAGCTGCAGGCTTCTTCATTTACCTAACACCTTTCTAGTGTTGTCACATTACACTTATTTCAAGGGAGAGAAATTTTACTGAGTTGGCATTTTATGTTAGATATTATGTTCATAAGTGTTGGATTTGAGCACCAGTAATATTTCCTAATGTTTTTATTATGCTTATGCACTGTGATTTACTGGATTGTGTCGTTTATAATTTTTTTGCAAAAACTTGATAAGTATGTACACACCCACAACCCCAGCCAGTTACCAATACCAATGTTAACTGCACAACAGTTGGTAGCAGAGCATGGTTGTGCATTGTGAGGGCGTGTTGTTTGTGGCATACTTGCTACGGGCTGGGTAGTGTAATGGTACCAGCGATGCAGACACCACTGTTAACCAGGAATGGTGCTTCTGTCCCAGAAAGTGGTGTTGTAGAAACCATCAGTACACCTTTTACCAGCTGCACAGAGTGGCCGCGCGGTTTGAGGTGCCATGTCACGGATTGCGCGGCCCCTCCCGCCGAAGGTTCCAGTTCTTCCTCAGACATGAGTGTTTGTGGTGTTCTTAGCATAAGTTAGTTTAAGCAGTGTGTAAGTGTCGGGACCGATGACCTCAGCAGTTTGGTCCCTTAGGAACTCACACACATTTGAACACTTTTTTTAATGTATTTCAGCAGTACTGCAGGAAGTGCAGTCAGGGCAGCTCATTCAGCATAAACATTCTTTATTCAACATGGCTTCCATACAAGAGGTTATTATCAGTGTCCCAGGGCCATAGACGGTCAACCAGGCAGCGATGTGTTACTTGAGCGTTACTCCCAGCAGTGTGACTGGCTCTGTGGCAACGAGTGTGTACATTAGGCAGCCGGTTGCTGCCTCAGCGGAAGAGCAGTGACCGATGGAGCGGCGGCACTGACACAAGGAAGGTGTCACTTGGCAGCTGGCAAGCTTGTACAGTTCTGAATAGCAGGTCAGGCACACATGCACCCTGCGCCAAACTTGGGACCCTCGGAGTCTCTCAATTGCTAGTGGGGAAGGCACCCTAGGCCTTCACTCAGTGACACTGGCTCCAGGTCTGGAACCATCTCATCTAGAGACAACTATAGCTCAGTGAATAGTTGATTATCCTACCACATGAAGTTGAGGCTATTAAGCTCCACATTGGACTGACGACTGTTGTGAAGTCTGTCATAGCGTCAGCTGTTGTCGGGAGTCCAAGAACCATATTACATGTTGAGTTCTTTGGACCTGCCTTTCTTCCACTTAATGTATTGAGTCAGGCAGACACGTGCAATTAGGGCATCTTCATTAGGTAAGGAAGGCTCTATACCTATTAAACAGGACTGACAGTGGTCTTCATAGAGAAGTCAGTGACAATCTGTTGCACGAAGCAATTACAATAGATGGGATGAAAAGCATGTTTCGATGAACAGTCACAGCTCTTTCTGGGCCGCTTTATTGGTGCCAGTTTGGAGACTCTAGAGGGGTATGGGAGCAGGTATATCGCCCGAGGTGGAGGACATGGCTCAAACTACAGGGAGTCCACTAGCCACAGGCAGGGGAGAGCTCGTAGCAGGCTATGGTGCCATGTCCCAGAGGTCAGCAGGAGAACTAATTATGACTGCTGTCGCCACAATGAGAAGGACTGGTACCCAAGTAACTGTTTTTGGTCAAAGTGAGTGCATTTCTCTGATTCTGCGACTGTTTTCATGATGTTTCCTGCGAGATAAATATCTGTTAGGCTTGAGAAAACATTTTGTTTCAGTGGTCAAAATGGACTGCCACTACAGGGCGCCCAGTAGCATGTCACCCAGTATGATATAGGTACCCAAGATGCACTACATCGCGCGTGCGCAAAACAACAGTGTTTTGAGTCGAAACGCTGGCTGTGATGTCATAAAGGGCGCCACTAGATGCTTGTACAATGCCATGAGATGTGTCAGGATTGGAGGAATGGGTTTTGCCCATCTTCTGGAGGAAGGAAGGACAGTGTCTGGAGATATGTGCAACTGATGCACGAGAATGCCACTGTTTTCGATTGGTGACTTTCAGCTTTTCGGCGCATACTTCACATGCAGTGTTTTGTGGACGTCAGTGGAGCGTGAGAAAGCCATAATTCGTGAGGTTGCCATAAAGGAAAGAAGGGTGACGTAGATTAGATTCGGGTTGTGGCTACAAACGAGAACAGATCGATTTGGACTGAGGGCGTAAAGGTGGATCCAGATGAGAGAAGGAGACAGAGGTCCACCATTTGAGCTGACACAGAGATGGAATGGTCACCACAGACTAGACATCTGCATGCATTTCGCATCATCGGGATTAGAAATCTGTAAGATGAATTCCACCAACTGCATGGTGTTCTTACAGCAACAGCAGTTGCTGTCAGATTTAGGCATATTGTGAAAGCTTTCTGACTAGCAATACACAGTCACTGTGTAACGAATTAGTTACAGTCAGATAGCGTAATCCATAATTAATATCGCAATTAGAGTCAGTTTTCCACTCCCTTTGCAACTTTGTTGGCCAATGGCATTGGCGCAGTGGTAACACTGGTTCCATCAGATCATCAAAGTTAAGTGATGTAGGTATTGGCTAGAACAGTATGGGTGGCCGTCCAAGTCTGACGAGTGCTATTGGCAGGCAGGGTGCACTAAGCTCTTGTGAGGCCAACTGAGGAGGTACCAATTGAGGAGTTACTTGACTGAGAAGTAGTGGTTAAGTCACGAAAACTGACAACAGCCGGTACTGTGGTATGCTGACCACATGCTCCTCCACATCTGCATCCAGTGAAGCCCATAGGCTGAGGGTGACCAGGCACTCGGTCTCTGCCACTGGTGTCGTAGAGAGTTCCAACTTCGTCAAACATACATCAGTACACACTTTATTTTATTAATCAGAATAGTTATGTAACCATCACTGTTCAGGGCTAAATACGTTTGTCATTCACATTTAGTTTCCGTTACGTTTAATTCTACAATAGCGCAATTAACGGGTGGTTCTGTGTCACAGAAACTTTCAGATGGAGAACTTCATTAGAGGTATCCACATACTTGCCCAACAAACGGAACATGGGTAATAAGTAGCTAATGGCTGGGGAGCGTGCATTTATGGACACTCTCACCAACTGTGTTGTGACCGGAGCCCGACTGCTGTATTTCAGAATGCTATGCTCACCCATAGTCTAGTTCCAAGCAAAAGAATTTCATAGGTGGTTTGCCAGCACACCCCTCGACAGGTTGCGAAGACTGGACTGCTGTGGCTAGCCACAAGAGTAGTTTTTCTTTTGTTATCGTTGAAGTGTTAAGGGATGAAAAGAAAGTGCTCTTTTATGCAACAGTGCACGACTTTTTCACATGGGTTACTGCATTTTCAGAGACAATGTTTGTGGTTATTGTAGAAGGCTTTGTTGTGACTTTTACTGTTAGGATGTATAGTAACGACTGCATACATACAAGAAATGGGGGTGGTATCGTCCAGCCACACACCACCTCATATGGCGGTAGATGCATACCCTCTTGAACCTAGAACCATATACTACCATATTACAGGGTAATAGCACATCTTACGGAGATGATAGATAAACTCCAGAGGAAGACTCTGCAGGAGAGACGCTCAGTAGCTCGGTATGGGATTTTGTTAAAGTTTCGAGAACATACCTTCACCGAAGAGTCAAGCAGTATATTGCTCCCTCCTACGTATATCTCGCGAAGAGACCATGAGGATAAAATCAGAGAGATTAGAGCCCACACAGAAGCATACCGACAATCCTTCTTTCCACGTACAATACGAGACTGGAATAGAAGGGAGAACCGATAGAGGTACTCAGGGTACCCTCCGCCACACACAGACAGGTGGCTTGCGGAGTATGGCTGTAGATGTAGATGTAGATTCCAATCGTTATGATGACTATTCACATATTGACTAAAAATATTTCCTGTTGCCCAATAAACCTGTTCCATTCTTTCATTTGTCAGGAGTGTTACATGCTTGTTATTAATGACAAAGTTGTATTGTCTCTGACCTGAAGTTAGTGCCTGATCCGTAATCAACGTCTGTGTGACACCAAACTTCAACAGCCAATAATTTATTCAATGTTATTTTATCCTTGCTGGATCTCTTGAACTCCGCAGCAGTTAATATGTACACTCATCGGTCGTATATGGTGTAAGTAACACGTTGGTAAAATTCTGAGAGTGTGTTTATGTTATAGTACTTAAATCTAAGGCGTAGAAAATATACTTCTTAATGTTTTCGGCTGAGAACTTTCGAGATTATTTATCTGAACTACAATTCCTTAGAAGTTATTCAGAATAATGCACTAAGAACTTTTATAGTATTTACTATTATTACTGGACTAAAAATGCTGTGTATTTCACTATTACTATTATTATTATTGTTATTATTATTATTACTATTAAAATTTCAGGCAATTGTGGCTCGTTGAAACAGGAAGTGATGGCAATTTAAATTTTTCAAAGGTGAGGGGCGTGGGGGCGGGGGCAGCGGTATCTGTGGACATAGACAATGGATTTGGACGGTTTGAAGGTAGCCTACTAGTCTGCATATTGAACAACGGTAAAAGTATTGGAGTTGCTCGGAGACGAGATTTTGTGAGGAATTTTTTATGACTCCAGGTAGTCCGTCCACGTACATTCTGAGAGATGTGTCACGTTGTTTTGACCTCTGTGACACAAAAGGAATTAACCAAAAGCAACACATTAACAGTTGGCAAATCTGAAGGGTTGCCACTCGACTCTGTCCAGCAGTAATATTAACCGATAACACCTAGATGATCAGATTTATCAGAGTATTAGACGGAAAGTGCAACATTTTAGCTGTGTATTTACCCCGTCAGCCTGAGGGGTCACTCAAGCAATACAACACACGATTGCAAACCGAGCTTAATTATCCTAAGTCTACAGTGAATTAATGAAATCAGTTTTGCTATCCTAGGTGCAGGAAGTGTGCTAGCAACCAAGAGGAGCATCCTTCGACAGATAGTTATTCGCCGGCCTGGTGGGTCTATTCTATCACTCCAAGTGAACAATACGCTCATCTTAAGCAACAATGAATTAATGTAATGATTATTAATACCATATCTGAGGCGCCAAGCTACCAACCCACATCGCACCATCCACATACTGTACCATCGACGCATACAAGCAAACGTGTCCTTCGTTGACCGGAAGAGACGCTGCAGACGATCCGTCGCACCCCTACAAAGTCAAGCTGTTCTGGGTGATGGCCAGCCTACTTCTGGTGCGGTCGTTCTAACTTCTGTAGCAGTGGATGTGAATTATGGAGCTTCTGCGCTTGGATTTTTCAAGATGGAAGCTAGGCAGACATTCAGTTAGGCTGTAAGGTCCCTTATTTCTGTGGTAGATGGGAGGTGGTGGCCTATTGCTCTGGTCGCCACTCGTGCGTGATCGTTTTTGGGCTACCTTTGAACAAAAAAAATGTCTCTGAGCACTATGGGACATCTGAGGTCATCAGTACCCTAGAACTTACAACTACTTAAACCTAACTAACTTAAGGGCATTACACACATCCATGCCCGGGGCAGGATTCGATCCTGCGACCGTAGCGGTCGCGCGGTTCCAGACTGTAGCGCCTACCTTTGAACAATTTGAATCTTTTTCTATATAAGTGCGGAGTGTTATTTCTGCAGTTGTCGAGTCACAGCTATTCCTACAGTAACTCCATGAATAAATCCCTGAGAATATGTCAATCAGAGAGTTTTGTTCTGTCCTAGTGCTGTGAAGTTGTACAAAATTGAGATGAACGCTGTGCACTCTCGCTTGATACGAGATCAGTTAGAGTTACAGTACACAGTATAACCATTCATTTATTTCACTTGAAGTTCCAATTAGTAGTAGTCAGTGAATTCATGTTGGGAGCCCTACCTTGGCTGTGCGGCCATAGACGCATACATTCGCTGGGCTCAAGTGACCGCTGTGGCCGAGCGGTTCTAGGCGCTTCAGTCCGGAACCGTTCTGCTGCTACGGTGGCAGGTTCGAATCCTGCCTCGGGCATGGATGTGTGTGATGTCCTTAGGTTAGTTAGGTTTAAGTAGTTGTAAGACTAGAGGACTGATGACCTCAGATGTTAAGTTCCATAGTGCTTAGAGCCATTTTGAACCTGGGCTCAAGTTGGAAGCGCGAAGCCGGCACGTCCATCCCAGCGCCTTCGGGCACAATCCGCAGTCGGAACGGTTACAACAACCACTCTGGTCCGAAGCAAAGTTCGCTTCCCCAGTTTACTGTAAGGAAATCCGAAATCCGTAAGATTGTCAGACGTAACCATCTGAAGCCTGCCCCCCAAAACATAAGATATTTACACTTTCAGCAGCGTGAAAAGGAAACCAGAAACCGGGGAGTTTTTATCTTGAAATGCAAGCTTCCCATTCGCTAACAGCAACGAACTGTCGAGTAGAGAGCGATGGAGATAGTCAGAGAGAGACGAAAAACAGTTCTTACCGAGAAAACTGGTGGTAGGGAGAAAAGTAAATGTTAGAACTTGAAACGAATCGCACCACTTGCTGGAGACAGCGAACTGGGAGTGGAGAGTGTATTTCCAGCCCTGAAAAACTATTGGTTAACCACAGTAAACTGAAGTATAGGGTGGAGAAGGTAACAGAAGCAACAATAATTCTTGTTCGCTTAAGACCACCGCTCCTAACCTGACAGGCAGTTCTCCCAACATAAACGGAGCCGAAAACGCAAATCTCACAACTTCAGAAATGACTCTTGCTGCTGCCATATAGTAAGACTGTTGTGGCTGACCTCGTCTGAGAAGCGCCGCTCCGCGACGCCTACCCCTAGCTGTCTGTTGCCGTGATCCAGTGCAGCGCTCGTAAGATAGTAAGTTCGCGCTAAACGGCGTAATACTTCATAATTTGCAGCCATCCCACGCTGCGGCGTCTCAACGGATAACAATGCGAGACTGAACCAGCAGCAATTAGGGCGTATGAGATATTACTCGACGAGCAGTGCTCAATAAGTTTCACTTGTACCAGTTTAATACCCAGGTTCAGACTTGCATTTGCTAATGACTTGACTTCAACTATAGTTTGTTCGATCTATTTTCAAGGGATTCATCTCTGAGTTGCGATTTAGAGCCAATTAGTTGTTTCCCACAGTCTTCACAATGAATTACAGGTGACAATTTAACTTTTACAGTCAGACAGCGTTTTTTTGAGTGCTTGATCGATTTACTTTGTAGTCACATTGTATTTGGAGAATCTTTAACCTTTTAATGTTTGATTGCATATGAGGAGCCATTAATTCTAATTTGAGATCAGATTGCGTATTAGATGCCCTGACCCTTATTCCAAGCACGTCTGAACACTTTGATAGCAAGATTTTATGCAATTTGTTCTTGAGTGCAACTAATGAATAAATTATATTTACAAAGGAATCAATTTAAAACTGTTTTTCCCATCCTATAATGTGCAATTAGTGACTCATTTGTACACTCACAGCCCTCATACCTGCAGTAGGCCAATGGTGCGTTTTCCGACTCATACGCGGTGTATTATCTCATAGCCTGCTCACTCCGTACTTATAATTACTGCCAATTAATTGACGTAACAGCCGTTCCCTCTCAAGGTATAGGCGTTACTCTCATCTCCTCACCCGCAAAACAAGAATGTAGATAAAACACACAAGGGATAAAGTTTGAATTATCACCTCGAAAAAATGAAGTTACGTAATTAATCTGCTGGTTGTGTGTAGCTACATGTCTGTATTCCTGGAGCGCAAAGAAATCCTCAAGTCGCGGCACCACACTACGCCGCTAGAAGAGGAAAAACAAAATGACGGGCAACATAAAGTGTTGCGTGAACACTCGTTTGCTGCTTTTGAAGAGAGAGAACGGTGCTACCATCCATGCTAATGAGAAGTGTATTCTGTTGAACATGTCAGACAGAAAAGACACTATTCAACACACACACACACACACACACACACACACAGAGAGAGAGAGAGAGAGAGAGAGAGAGAGAGAGAGAGAGAGGTAACGTGACGGCTCCATGACATTTCCCTCAGTGTGGATGCACCAATATCGTCCTAGCTCCCTAAGGGTTCAATAATTTGCGGAATAGGTTGTTATCGGACTAGGAAAGCTGCATTGCACCTTACAGTAAGTTGGAAATTTGGGTCGGTCAGGAACCATGTGCAGATGGCCGAAACAGTTAATGCAGCTTCTCATGAGAAGCGGTAAATCCGGCTTCAAGTTCCGGCCCGGCACAAACTTTCAACTTGCACCACTGCATTTCCACAATGCCCTGTACGGCTGGAAGTCACTAGTTTCTCACCCACCCTTTCTCTTTCCTTCCCATTCATCTATTTCATACACAGTATACACGCTGAGTTAGTCGATGTATACTGCAACAACGCATCTTCATGCGACACAGAGCTCGAGTGAGTAGACGCCTCCAATGCTGACGAACAACTCCGAATGACGGCGAACGAGGTTACAGACCATTTCTCTGCCAAGAAACGAGAGTCGCAAGAGACGTAAAGGCCTTCGGCGCGTATCACAACAAAAGCAAGAATGAAAAAAGTGACTATCAATCACGGACTTATTTTCAACACCTTGCACAAAATTATAAACATAACGGAGATCACCGCCTGCTGGGTGACGCCACTGCTCACAATCCATTCAAAGAGCACACCGAACGGAGGCAGCAGCGGAACTGCTGTCCTGCAGCGGACCAATTCAGGAGATTTCTATAGCAGCCGAAGCGGCGTGGACAGGTGCTGGGTGTATCGTTTTGGCCACCAGACAAAGGAGAAAAGCAAGCAATGGAAACGTGTGGATACATCACCGCTGAAAAAGATGAAGACCATCATCGAACAAGGCGATGCTCGGTGTGTATCTGAGACTCCTACAGTGTGGTGGTGACAGATTATGTTCGTAAAAGGCAAAAAGTCTGCAGCGTCCTACGGAACATACCGAAACAGGCATGTGTAGAACAATGCTGAGTTGCACCGTACTGAGGTGCAATTGTATTAGTGCTAACCTCCCACAGAGGGCAGAGCAAGTAAGGCTATTTACACAATCCAATCACATTAATGTAACCACCGCCTATTTCGACTTCAACGCGCTATAGCCACTTACAAACGGGATGTGGCAGCACACCCAGTGGCGGATGTATGAAGTATGTTGGGAAGGGAGAGAGGGCGTTAATGCGGGGCCACAGTCATAATATATTTCTTTAAAGTCAGTACCGCCATTAGACTGTTGTTTATTTACAGTGTTACATTTGCACTTACACAATCATGATTTCGGCTTCAACGTGCCATTATCAAGTGTTTTAAGTATTATAAATTGCCTAAGATAGCATACTGTTGTATTAAAATACACTATTACACACATTGTCTAAGAGTCGACATTTCTGGCAGAGCCTACTGTTTTGTTTCATTACTGAGTATACCAGATCGACTTGAGTCAAGATGGTGTTCTCAGTAATTGTATTAGACACATTGTCTGCGAGTTGATATTCCTGGCAGAGCCAGACTCAAGATGGTGTACTAAGTAATGAAACAAAGCAGTAGGCTCTGCCAGAAATATCGGCTCTTAGGCAATGTGCTTAACAGTGTATTTTAATACGACAGTATGCCATCTTAGGCAATTTACAACACTTAAAACACTTGATAATGGCACTTTGAAGCCGAAATCATGATTGTGTAAGTGTAAATGTAACACTGTAAATAAACAACAGCCTAATGGCGGTACTGACCTTAAAGAACGTGCAGTCATTGACGTAATGCGGAAATGGTGAGATTTATCTGACGTCCAAAAGGTCACGATCGTTGGCTTTCGGGCCAAAAGTGGAAGCATTTCCGAAAAGGCGAAGTTTGTAAACTATTTGCACGCCGCCGTGGTTAAACTGGTGGTAAACTGGTACTATCCAAAACCGGCCCAGAGGCAACTGTGATGCGCCACGTAGATGACAGTGGTGTACAATGGCTGTGGAGATGTGTACGGCCGAATACATGTGCAACTGTTGAGCAGCTGACCACCCAGATGAACCGCCAACAGTGCACCCTCAACGATCCTTCATGCGAAAGTTGTGACTTACAGGCTTCTGCAGAAAAAAAACAAACTCTGAGCACTAAGGGGCTTATCATCTGAGGTCATCAGTCCCCTAGAACTTAGAGCTACTTAAACCTAACTAACCTAAGGACATCACACACATCCATGCCCGAGGCAGGATTCGAACCTGTGACTGTAGCGGTCGCGCGGTTCCAGGCTGAAGCGCCTAGATCCGCTCGGCCACAGCGGCCGGCGTTTCTGCAGCAGGCGCCTGATCCATGCACTCGTGCTGACTGCTGTTCATCGGCGAGGAAGCCTGGAATCTGCCAGTATAGCAACTGGACTTCCACTGAGCGGCGACAGGTTTCCTTTTCAGATGATAGGGGGCCGTTGGCGTGTATGTCTGAAAGCAAACGTCCTGCAACAGTCGCCAGAAGATTCCAGGCCCGAGGGGGATGCGTTATGGTATGTGGAAAGTTTTCATGACATCCGCTGCGTGGTCTCGTCATTGTGGATCAACATAGATATGCATCTGTCCTTGGGGTCCATGTCCAGCCCTATATGCATCTGTTTTTCCTTTGCAAGGTGGCATCTATCAGCGGGATAGTGCAACGTGTCACGCAGATCACAGTGTACTTGCGTGATTCGAAGAACGCCAGTCTGAGTTTACTGTCCTATCCTGCCTACCAAACTCCCCAGATTTAAACCCAATCGAGAATCTGTGGGACCCTCAACGTAGCGCAGCTGGTCATGGTGCTGTCAGTACCTTCCAGAACGTCAATGATGTACAGGAATAGTGGTCCACGTCTTGACAGGTGGTCGCATTAATGTGACTGGACAGTGTATGTGCTTCCGCTATAAATCGCCCCAATAGCTCCGCCAAAAGGAGATATAAGCTGACACATGTTTCCAGTCAACTCAGTATTAACAATAATAGTATCTGGACACCATAAAATGTATCTAAACACAGCATCACTACCATGTCTACAGTCACCACCAAGAAGAGCCGACCTAGGCGTTCTACAAGTGATTGTAGTTATGCCGGCCGGTGTGGCCGAGCGGTTCTAGGAGCTTCAGTCCGGAACTGTGCGACCGCTACGGTAGAAGGTTCGAATCCTGCCTCGGGCATGGATGTGTGTGATGTCCTTAGGTTAGTCAGGCTTAAGTACTTCTAAGTTCTAGGGCACTGATGACCTCAGATGTTAAGTCCCATAGTGCTCAGAGCCATTTGAGCCATTTGTAGTTATCCGTCACTGGATTCAGGAGTAGGCCAGAGTTAAAGACAACAAGTGAGCAGTGAATGATTGCCATGCCTTATCTTCTTACTACAGTTAAGTGTTATAAACTTTATATTAATAAATTATTGGAAGTTGTACCTAACCTACGTTGCTATAATTTAGCCACACACATTGCTTGAACCTCTTTGATCCTGTGACTATACTATATAGTTGCTGCGTGCAAGCGAGCCTCACGTAACACCAACTACATTCAGTGTTACAGGTTTCTCTTCCTGCAACATGCTTACATTTGGTACCAGGACCGTTTCTGAGCATAACACTGTCGCAGGAATATACAACCGAAAACTCCTGATGAGGTTACGGGAGGCTGTAAAGACGAAGTGTTACAGAAAGCTTTCCAAAGGGATGTTTTTCCCCACGAGAACTGTCAGTTCATTCTGTACAGAACACAGTTATGGAATGGGAAAGTTATATTCCAAGAAATTTCTAGGAAAACACTTACGTGGAAAGACTTGACCCCAAGGTTGTTCAAACATATATTTATCATAACCATTCAGATAATAACAATTTAATTAAGCAATTAATGAGTTAAAGGCAGTTTACTTTAAACCACCAATTAATCCAGAATTTGCTTTACTAATACTATGTATCTAATGTGACACTAACTATTAGCATCAAAATCAAGGTTCACAGATTGGCTAATACTCAGTATACAAAGCAAATTCATTTACTACAGGGAACAGCTCCTTAAATATAATTAGTTGAATAAAAAGTTGCACCTTTTAAGAAAATTAACTAGATGAAAATTACAAGAATAATAAACAATTTATCAATAATGTTTTCTTAGAGAAAAGAGAGTCAGAATAATACAAAGTTAAGGGAAGACTAGGCCCGTGAAACTATTAATCAACATAGTAACGGGGCAGATGCAAGAATATCAAACAGTATAGTAAGCAACTTCTCGGAAGATGAAAAAGAAATAAATTTCAGTTATTGCATGAAATATTAAGGCGCAAGCACAAAGAACAACAACTTAACTTTGCCAATCAGTTGCGTGAACTAGCCGTGACAAGCACAGTATAGAGACGGAGTCCCTCTAGAATGGTTATACACAGCTGGATGTATCGCCCCGTCTCTAGGAGTCCCTTCCGGATCTCAGATGCGCGGACTGGCCAGCACGACCCACCCAACGACCCAAGCGTGGACGATTGACGCAAGCGGTGTAGCCCGACACAAACAAGTAAATTAACAACTAGGACGGGAGGCACATTTAGGATACAAAAACTTATTAGCTAACTGCACAGAGGGTTAGGCCAAATTTGAACTACAGCGTGAATATTAAATTTTCGTTAGCAAAACCCTGTGCCAGGCCACTATGCTTGCAACAGACACTAATTTAAGCAATCGCCGGAAATACTTGGGCTACCTTGAAACCTCAATAACATGAACAAACTTGCAATGACAAATACAATTAATCTGCAGACCAGACAGCACCTGAAATTTACGGAAATCTTAAATATGCTTGCTGATTTTTTCCACCGCGTACAAACTCTGTGGGTTGATCGATGAGAGGGTATGAAACAAAAAATATCTAATGAACTTGTGTCCGGAAATGTATGGTTTCCATGCTAGACACCATTTATTCAATTATACTTCGCTACAGAGAGAGCGGTCCAATACGCGCTGTACCTCGCAGCGACAGTTGCAGTATCCATGCCCTAGCGCCCTCTCCTGCCACAATAATTGGTAATGTGTCTGATTCACGTCTCTTGCTGACTCATCTTGTAGTGGATGTAATACAGGGTTCTTCACAGTTGACAGCTTGCCGACATGGCGTTTACTTACGGGGAAGCAAATGGCAACGGGCGTCGGGCAGCAAGGTTGTAACAGGAGACTTATCCCCGCCGACAAAAACCACAGCACTCAGTGTTTGCAACAGTATTTCGTCTCTCGTCTGAGGCAGGAAGCAGGAAGTCATGAAGGACGTACCCGAAATGTTCGGGCACCAGACTGGGAGGAGAATGTAACAAACACTGTGGAAAGCCGACCGCCGTGTCAATACTAGGCAGTTGGCCGGCCAGTACAGGCCAAGACAGTCAGAAGACCATGTGGAACATTCTCCATGACAACTATTACTACCTTTATCGCTTACAGCGTGTGCAGGGCTTACTAGCGACAGACTTCTCACATCGCGAGTGGTTTTGTCACTGGTTTCTTCACCAGACAACCACGATTCCGGGATTTGTGTCAACCATCATATTCACAGATGCGGTGACCTTTACTCGGAGTGGTATCTTCAGATTTCAAGGCAGTCATCTGTGGGATAATATTGAGAATTCCCATGACACGGTGACAGCGAACCATTAGCATCGGTGTAGCCGGAATGTGTGGGCCGCGATAATTGGCGACCGTATTTTGGGATCAGTCTTCCTTGCACGTCGCCAGCAGGCCGCAACTATCGGCGTTTCTCGAGGGTGACTTTGCCTCATCTCCTGGAAGAAGTGCCTATTGATGATTCGAAGAGCTATGTGGCTGCTACACGATGGTGCTCCAGCCGACTTCGCCGTTAACGTCCGGACGCATCTCAATTGTGTCTTCCCTGGGTGATGGATCGGATGAGAGGGTCCAGTTGCATGGCCTGCTTGTTCACCGGATCTCAGCCCGTGCGATTTCTGGTTATGGGGCCACCTCAAAACTATAGTGTATGCAGATCCCATTCCAGATGTGGGGACACTGGAGTAGCATATCCATGATGCCTTTGACACTGTTCGGATGCAGGCAGGCCGATTTGAACGTGTGCGATAGAACATGCTACGGCGCGAACTCGGATGCGTTGAGGCACTTGGATCCCATTTTCAACACATGCTGTAACTGTGGCTTCACGGCACAACGCGTATTAGACTGCAGTCTCTGTAACAAAGTATGACTGGATAAATGGTCTCTAGCATGGAAACTATGCATTTCCGGACATCATTAGCTTTTTGTTCCGTATCCTCTCATCGACCAATTTCAAGACTTTGTACACGGTGGAAAAAATAACCGGAAAAAGATTTGCAATGCCATTTTATCTACGCCACAAATTTACATAATCAAGACCTGCACTGCTGCTCAGCGAGATGCACGTAAGATTCCAGAACTTAAATCAAGGCAAATCAAGCTTCAATACCGTACAGTTTACCATAGTTGCAGCAGCGACGAGTGACGTAACCGTAGTTTAAACTTAGCAGATCACGTGGGAATTACTACAACGCACCAAGATTTCCATGAATTTTCAACACAAACAATTGCACGAATCTAAAACAATCGCTCACACGTAAACTTAAACAATGTTTATTACACACAGTCGGAACCAAAGCAGGTGAAGGCAGTCTGCTGAAATACAATCTCAATGCAGCTGTCAGACACGCTGGAAATAGAAACGCAGAAGGAACCAATTACAATGCTTGGATCCAGAGTTCGGCTTTGTTCTCCGCAAATATGGCCTTAATGGATAAACGGAAGGCGCCAACAATTAGTCCTGCCCGTCGGCCAACGTGCAACCGAAATACGGCATTACCACTATAACAGCGACCACTGCAAAACGCTGGCAGCTCCGCAGCCCGCGGAGCTGCCTCCGGCGTGCAGCACGCCCAACAGCGCACGCTTCCTCGTAAACGGTCTTGCCAAGCTCATTGCGCTCGCCTCACCGCTGCTACGCCAACTCTCCCTCGCTTAGCTCACCTCTCGGGCCCGGAGGGCCACCCGGCGCGCCAGTGAACCAAAAATAACCAAGAGGCGATGAATCGACCCGAAAGGAGCCACTGCAGCTCCAATAATACAAGCTTTTTCTTTGTGATATCAAAATTTTTCCTTGTATTCTCCTGACTCGGCACCCAGTGACTCTTACCCCTTTTATGCAACGTCCCCTTTGAAAAATTTAAAAATGACAGCGCTGGAAAACCTCTATCGTTATTTGATTTTCAAACAGCTAAGCAGAACTGAACGTACTCAGGCATTTCTCTCTTTACTTATTTTAATGAACACTAGACTGACACACAGTATGTTTAGCGCAACGCAATCTGACTTTCAATAATACCTACAAAAGAATGGCCCTGACTAACAATAACCTATACCTTTCATGAATCACTTACGTCACAAAAATCTTGGTTACTCGAACTAGTGCAATACAGCGAGCGCCAATACTGCCAGCTAAATAAAGGATTCTAACTACTTAAGGCACTAACTACTGAGAGGCATAGTTAGCAAATGAAAGATTTTGATACAGAACAAACAATGTATTTGCCTTAATAATGTTCAAAAGTGATCATATATCCAGGGGACTGATGACCTCTGCAGTTAAGTCCCATAGTGCTCAGAACCATTTTTTTGATATACAGTATTACAAATTTACTCTTTCTGATGGTGTCAAAATTCTGCCATCTCTCTTCCCACATCCACCACTGCTGACGGCACAAAAAAAAAGGTTCAAATGGCTCTTAGCAGAATGGGACTTTCTGAGGTCATCAGTCCCCTAGAACTTAGAACTACTTAAACCTAACTAACCTAAGGACATCATACACATCCACGCCCGAGGCAGGATTCGAACCTGCGACCGTAGCGGTCGCGCGGTTCCAGACTAAAGCGCCTAGAACCGCTCGGC
Source organism: Schistocerca gregaria (assembly GCF_023897955.1). Taxonomy (NCBI): domain Eukaryota; kingdom Metazoa; phylum Arthropoda; class Insecta; order Orthoptera; family Acrididae; genus Schistocerca; species Schistocerca gregaria. Next base: position 377,692,310 of record NC_064924.1, read on the forward strand.
CACCAAGGCCGGCTGATGACGGCTCACCTCCAACTGCGCAACGCTACAATAGCAAATATTCCAACAATGCAAACCAGCCACAAACTGCACACAGCACAGTCAGTGATTTTCATACAGAGCGCTACGTGATGTTACCAGCATAAAGACCTTTCTTCGGATGAAGGGACCACTGCGTGCCACAAATTTCTAGAATGACAACGAGGTGATTCTCCAGGTGAAACGTTTTCTGCATACCCAAATGCAGACTTCTACAACCGAAGTCTAAGGCAAGTCATCCGTCATTCGTGTAAAATAGTGTCGCATTGGAGGATGAGTACATAGAGAATGACAAACATCGTCACCAAGTTTCGTGGACGCAGCTTAGGTTATTTTCCAAGGTTGTAACTGAAACTCATGACTGCCCTTCGTATTTCTAAATTCGCTTTAATTATGCAGAAGCTTGTAACATTACAGGACATATTGGGACATATTGAAGTACTCGATACTGTAGACTTTTAGGGGATGTCGATACAGATATGCAAAATGTAAGGGGAAACTTTGGTGATGTTTAAATATTGTACTGTGTCAATATCAGGACATTTTGCACAGAAAGAACAAAAATAGAATTAATGTAAATATATATTAGTGTTAGTAACCTATTTTCATTCAATTTTGTAATTATATTTCATTTTGTAAAAGAAAGACTCACTGTTTGCTGTAGCTCTGATTAATTGTATAAATTGTCAGTTTTGGGCTGGATTATTTCGCGTAATATGGACAAGATACTTTTAAAGATTCACCAGCTGGGGAGAGGGTCTGTAAATGAACGTTTAATGCACACTTCTGGAACTTTCTATGGAGAAATTCTATATTATGATCGCAAAAAAACGAAAACTTGTGAAAACTGTTTCATAACCTAATTTCGAAAGACGATTTGTATCAAGAAATATTGTTAAAAAGATTTATTTACGTTTTGAAACACGATTTAAATCATTTTACATATAAATAGTTGTTCTAAATCACTCAAGAAATATCCAGAATCAAATGTCAAGATATTTCTGGAAACATCGGTACAAATCTGGTGAAGGTTATCCAGAAGCTGGTAGAAAAATGTTATAAAATCTATTTGGAAATTATGCTTGTAAGAATTTATATGTACTGATCCTTTTACTTACTTTAATCTGTACTAAAATTCTGTAATGTCTAATTTAGTTCTAAGTAGTGAATTGCTATCGTATTGTAAACAAAACATTGTCAAAGACTCTCATTGTTTGGAAAGATATTAATACACCTGTTCGGATGTGCAGTGCGGTTGGCTCGGAGAGTCGGTTGTTGAGTCTGTGAAGTCTGTCAGTGCTGTTTGTAAATAAACGTCTGTAATGAAGAATTACTTGTTGTCGTCAATATGAACTCAAGACCTTTTGCACGAAGCAGACACCTCCTAATGCAACGTTTTAATTTGGTGTTGAGGAGCTGAAATGTTATAATTTGGTGGAGGAGCTGGGATGTTATAAGCTGTACCACCCTCCCCCCCCTTCTCCACTCGCACAGATTAACGTACGCAAACACACACACAAACACACACACACACACACACACACACAAACACACACACACGCCGGCCGAGGTGGCGGATTGGTTCTAGGCGCGCAGTCCGGAACCGTGCGACTGCTACGGTCGCAGGTTCGAATCCTGCCTCGGGCATGGATGTGTGTGATGTCCTTGGGTTAGTTAGGTTTAAATAGTTCTAACTTCTAGATGACTGATGACCTTAGAAGTCCCATAGTGCTCAGAGCCATTTGAGCCAACACACACACACACACACACACACACAAAGAGAGAGAGAGAGAAAGAGAGAAAGAGAGAGAGAGAGAGGAGCAGAGAAGCGATCTCTGGCAGCGCGCCTCTACCACGCGGGTAGGTTGAGCGGCTTCCTGAGCTCGGGCCCCGCAGCGGCGGCCCTCGGGAGCGGCGCGTGGGCGGGCTATCGAACGGCAGCACGCGGCTCGCCTGCGACCTGGAAGCCGGCGCCGGCGACCGCCCGCCGTCTGCGGGGAAGCGGGTCACGCGCTTTCACAAGGACGCGCGCCGGCGGAGCTGGCCTCGCCTCGCCTCGCCTCGCCTCTGCTCGAGAACACCTGCACAGCCTGTCCCCGCTGTCTCACCGCTTGCTGACTCAAAACTCAGCCTTCACCGTGCGGCTGCTCTTCACAATCGAGACTCCATACACGCAACAAAAGTGACGCCACTGCTAGTGGCATATTGCACGGGTACCGCAGTTGCATTAGTGGACACATATTATTCGGTGGCGCTACCGCCGAAATGCCGTTTTCTGCTTTTCCACTGATCGCTGAAGTCGGGTGGTACAAGGGGCAGTCAAATGAAAAATGATTAGCTTTTCAGAGCATTCACACTAGGCTGGCGCCGGTAGCGATACCTACAACTTGCTGACATGAGGAAGTTTCCAACCGATTTCTCATACACAAACAGCAGTAGACCGACGTTGCCTGGTGAAATGTTGTTGTGATGCCTCGTGTAAGGAGGAGAATGCGTACCATCACGTTTCAGACTTTGATAAAGGTCAGATTGTAGCCTATCGCGATTGCGGTTTATCGTATCGCGACATTGCTGCTCGCGTTGGTCGAGATCTAATGACTGTTAGCAGAATATGAGATAGGTGGGTTCAGGAGGGTAATACGGAACGCCGTGCTGCATCCCAACGGCCTCGTATCACTAGCAGTCGAGATGACAGGCATCTTATCCGCATGGCTGTAACGGGTCGTGCAGCCACGTCTCGATCCCTGAGTCAACAGATGGGGACGTTTGCAAGACAACAACCATCTGCATGAACAGTTCGACGACGTTTGCAGCAGCATGGACTATCAGCTCGGAGACCATGGCTGCGCTTACCCTTGACGCTGCATCACAGACAGGAGCGCCTGCGATGGTGTACTCAACGACCAACCTGGGTGCACGAATGGCAAAACGTCATTTTTTCGGATGAATCCAGGTTCTGTTTTCAGAATCATGATGGTCGCATCCGTGTTTGGCGACATCGCGGTGAACGCACATTGGAAGCGTCTATTCGTCATCGCCATACTGACGTATCACCCTGCGTGATAGTATGGGGTGCCATTGGTTACACGTCTCGGTCACCTCTTGTTCGCATTGACAGCCCCTTGAACGGTAGACGTTGCCTTTCAGATGTGTTACAACCCGTGGCTCTACCCTCCATTCGATCCCTGAGAAACCCTACATTTCAGCAGGATAATGCACGACCGCATGTTGCAGGTGCTGTACGGGCCTTCCGGGTTACAGAAAATGTGCGACTGCTGCCCTGTCCAGCACATGCTCTATATCTCTCACCAACTGAAAACGTCTGGTCAATGGTGGCCGAGCATCTGCCTCGTCACTATACGCCAGTCACTGCTCTTGATGAACTGTGGTATAGTGTTGAAGCTGCATGGGTAGCTGTACCTATACACGCCATCCAAGTTCTGTTTGACTCAATACCCAGGCGTATCAAGGCCGCTATGACGGCCAGAGGTGGTTGTTCTGGGTAGTGATTTCTCACGATCTATGCACCCAAATTGCATGGAAATGTAATCACATGTCAGTTCTACTATAATATATTTGTCCAATGAATACCCGTTTATCTTCTGCACCTCTTCTTGGTGCAACAGTTTTAATGGCCATTAGTGTACATGTATCCCATTGTGGCCCTCCCACATGTTACCAAGATTCTTTCTACTACGCTGCAGAAGTTTCTCTGCGAAACTCTGACAGAACCTCCATTCCGTCGCATGCTAATCCCATATTTCTGGAGCCCTGAAGAAAGACATCCGTAGCCGTCGATTTGCTTCTGACCAAGACGTGCAGCCTTGGTTCAATCATGGTTCCTTAGGCAACCGCAAACATTTTTCGATCAAGGCATTGACCGTCTTGTCTCACACTGGAGTAAATGTAGTAACAGCTATGGTGATTACTTACTTTTTTCCCATCTGACTCGTTTTAATTTGACTTCCCCTTGTACTCTCAAGCAGATTGCGACTACTCAGCACCGCCAATTTCGCCCAGTGTTATGGTACATCCAGGGGTTGGCCAGAAATGTAAGTGGTATAAGTGGGAACTCCAGATGGCAAAGCGTTTAGAAAACTATGCAGTTTCCGGCTCGCGTCGGGGGCATTACTCATGACCCATTTATGTTAATGTAATTTCCAGGTAGCGATAAGCGCAGCAGTAAGAACACATACGGTAATCCGAATGTTGTGGGTACGAATCCGTATTCGGAAACTTGTTTTTCATTTCAGTTTTTTACGTTACTTACATTGCAAATAAAGAGAAATAATACTCAGTGTATTCTACTTGATAATATTTTTCATAAAAGGCAACGAAAATTTGGGATTGCAGACATATTTCCAAGAAAGGTTTGTACTTACAGCGTCTACGAGGACTCCGAAAATAACTTTTCGAGAAGGGGTCGTAATTAATGCGTGCAGGACTTCGTATTCCATTAGTTTCGTTTTGACGTTCGAGCAGCCGGCGGCAGTTGGACGTGGACAATATGTTCCCGGTGCAGGCAAAATGGGCTCATCTGCCGTTGGTGACAAGGTTTTGGCGCTCGCTAGCTTCCAACAGAGTAACCGGAATTGTTCGAGAATATTGAGAGAACACAATAAGAATATTATTTATCTATAGAGACTTTAAAACTACCAGGTTATTGTAAAACCGCGACGTTTGTAATGTGTGCAAAGTGAAAAGAAAATTACTGCTTCGCCTGTTTTTACATCATCACCCCAGGACGTGCAGATCATCAACTGTAAACTAATTAAAGCACCTAATTTACATACGAATTTCTCATGTAAACCTTAATTAAAATCTCTTGCTGGAAATGTATTTTCAGTCCCAGTCTTCCTTTGCTTTACGATATATCGAATATTCTTTTCATTGTTTTTTATTTTATTTATTTATTTGCAGTATAAGCAACGTATATATAAACTTTCGCTACTTGGGAGGGCCCCCATGATAAACGAGTCACCTTAGGGCAATGATACATTGTGGAAACATTTGTAAGGACATCCGGAAGAGGAATAATGAATAAACCGTTGAAACAAACGCATTGAAGCATCCCCTTAGAAAAATTAAGAATGACTGTGCTGGTAAACCTCTTACGTTATTTGATTTTCAAACAGCTGAGCAAAACTGAACATACTCAGACATTTCTCTCTTTACTTATTCTGATCAACAGTAAACTGACACACAATATTTTTTTTTTTTTTTTTTTTTTTTTTTTTTTTTTTTTTTTTTTTAGCGCTACGCAGTCTGACTTTCAATAATCCCTACAAAAGAATGACCCTGACTAACAATAACCTATACCTTTCATGAATCACTTACCTCACAAAAATCTTCCTTGCTCGAACTACTGCAGTACAGCGTGCACCAATACTGCCAGATAAATGAATAGTGTAGTCTTACAAATTTCCTTTTTCTGACGAACACACGTCCAGATCGTCCGCTCTCACAACTCTGCCATATCTCTCCTCACATCCACCACTGCGGCTCACCTCCAACTGCACAATGCTACGCGCTGTTCCCATCCAACTGTCCAACACTACAATAGCAAATATTCCAACAATGCAAACCAGCCACAGACTGCACACAGCACAGTCAGTGTATTTCATACAGAGCGCTACGTGGCGTTACCAACATAAAAACCTAAACAGCCTACTACACCATTTTAATTTCTACATAGATAACATTTGCTGTTCCATGCTGTAAGCACTGTTCAGTGTGACGAGCATCTGCGCACGTGACAGCCTGGAACCACACTAGGGACTGCTATACTGTTGTCCCATACCACAGTGGACCATGGAGTGGTCAGCTGTCGTGACACAGCTCGTGCGCTGCTTGAAGGTCGCACATCACTAAATCGCCAGTTAATTCGAAATTCCGAATCACATTCTTTAACCCCAGTAGTCCGCCCCCGGTAGCTGAGTGGTCAGCGCGACAGAATGTCAATCCTAAGGACCCGGGTTCGATTCCCGGCTGGGCCGGAGGTTTTCTCTGCTCAGGGACTGGGTGTTGTGTTGTCCTAATCATCATCATTTCATGCCCATCGATGCTCAAGTCGCCGAAGTGGCGTCGAATCGAAAGACTTGCACCCGGCGAACGATCTACCCGAAGGGAGGCCCTAGTCACACTACATTTACATTTATTTTACCCGGTGCAGATAGAGCACCTCTCCGTTTTCCTTTCAATACTAGTGAAAAGCAGCAGCACAGATGCTGCTGCTTTGGTGAAACTGTTTTAAGAGTGAAGCCCTGCTCATCTTGTCGAGACCTACACGGACTGCTCCGGAGCTGTAATGCACAGTGATGCACGGTCGCCGTACCAGCTCTGGAGCCTAACGGCAGGTCATGACACGAACAGAGCTAACAGCGCAAACCCTGGTTCAAAGGGCTCTGAGCACTATCCGACTTCAATTCTGAGGTCATCATTAGAACTAATTAAACCTAACTAACCTAAGGATATCACACACATCCATGCCCGAGGCAGGATTCGAACCTGCGACCGTAGCGGTCGCCCGGTTCCAGACTGTAGCGCCTAGAACCGCACGGCCACACCGGCCGGCCGCAAACCCTGCTGAGCACTGTCTGAGCATCATTCCTAGAATATGATGCATGAATGTCCAAAGGAACTTTGCATCGTGATTCAGAGTAACACAGGCACTGTAATGTCATACTTATCCGCCGACAGCGGGCAAGCGACTTTCAAGTAAAATGTCTCACCTCTACGGGAATGTACCGGGTGATCAAAAAGTCAGTATAAATTTGAAAACTTAATAAATCACCGAACAATATAGATAGAGAGGTAAAAATTGGCACACATGCTTGGAATGACATGGGGTTTCATTAGAACCAAAAAAAAGTATTCCTAGACGCGTGAAAGCTTTCTTGCGCGCGTCGTTTGGTGATGATCGAGTGCTCAGTCGCTACTTTCGTCATGCTTGGCCTCCCAGGTCCCCAGACCTCAGTCCGTGCGATTATTGGCTTTGGTATTCCCTGAAGTCACAAGTGTATCGTGATCGACCGACATCTCTAAGGATGCTGAAAGACAACATCCGACGCCAATGCTTTACAGTGCTGTTCACAACATTATTCCACGACTATAGCTATTGTTGAGGAATGATGGTGGACATATTGAGCATTTCCTGTAAAAAACATCATCTTTGCTTTGTCTTACTTTGTTATGCTAATTATTGCTATTCTGATCAGATGAAGCGCCATCTGTCGGGAATTTTTGAATGTTTGTATCTCATTTTTAATTTTTGGTTCTAATAAAACCCCATGTCATTCCAAGAATGTGTGTCAATTTGTATCTCTCTATCTACATTATTCCGTGATTTATTCAGTTTTCAAATTTATACTGACTTTTTGATCACCTGGTAATAAGCGGGAAATACGGGTTCGAGTGCCTGTGCGGCACACATTTTCTCTATCGTGAGTCCATTCAACAGCTGATGATTGTCCATATTTGCAGTTGTCAATACATTTTATGTCATTTCTGTAAAGTTCAGTATCCCAACGGTAAACAGTTTTCTGTCTACACTGGGCCAAGTAGCGAAAGCTTAATTATAATCGCCACTTGCTGCCTGGCGACTGCTCTAACATAAATCGCTGATGTCGCGCCCGACCTGCGCCAAAAATGCTGCTTTTTCTAAACGCTTAGTCATCCGGAGCTCCCACATCTGTCGCTTTATTTCTGGTCAAGCCCTGTCTACGCCATAAATTTGGACGAAATCGCCGTTAACGAGCAGGCGCGGTCCCCTTGTTGTTGGCGACGCCAGCTTTCCCCCACCATTTTAATGATCCTTGGTGGCTGTATTTCGAAACACCAGCATTCTGTAGCAGTTCTGTGGACTAATTTCTGCTGTTGCCTGCTCAATTTTCCACCTCAGTAGCTAAGCAGTCAGCGTGGCTGACCGCCATCCGGAATACCCGGATTTGATTCCTGGTACTGCCATGGAATTTTCCTTGGCGGGGGGGACTGGAATGTGGTGCACTCAGCCTTGTGATGCCAACTGAGGACAGTGGTTAGCACAGTGGAATTGTCTTCGGGAGGATGACGATTCAAACCCGTGTCCGGCCATCCTGATTTGGGTTTTCCGTGATTTCCGTAAATCGCTTGAGGCAAATGCCGAGATGGTTCCTCTGGAAGATCATGGCCAACTTTCTTCCCCATCCTCCCCCAATCCGATGGAACCGATGACTTCACTGTTTGGTCCCCTCCCCCAAATTAACCAACAACCATCCAGTTGAGGGGCTACTCGATCGAGGAGTAGCCGCTCCGGGTCACGAAAACTTACAACGACCGGGAGAGCTATGTGCAGACCCCACGACGCTCCTGTGACGCCATTGGCGGAGGGTGCCATGGTCGTCTATCGCTACCGATGCACCCTCCAAGGCCTGTAGACGGAGTTGCCGTTCAGTTTCACTGTTTCCATTTTCATATTGAAAAGTATGTGAGGGGGCAGTTGACAGGTGCAGTTCCGCAGTTTCTGGAACTGGATGAAGACCAAATTTCTTTTTTGCAACAAAAACTATAAAAATCGTGGTTTTATAGACCACGCACAGCTAGAAACTGTGGCTTTTATGTGGCGTTACGAAAGCTGAAATTGTAAGTATTTAAAATGTTTACAGTAACGAGTACAATAAAACTAAAAAGATAGGAAGATTGGTGCGTCTGCGGATCATATTTACATGCTAATTGTTCGTTGGTTTGCTATACCAGACAGCATTTTATATTATAAATTAAGCGTGTTTGTGGCCCAAATTTTATTCCTGCGTGAAATCCACTTTCGAATGACGCAGTTGGGTTTCGTTTTCCTTGTACACTTGGCTCACCTCTAATGCCGTAACTTGCACTATAACATTAATACCCGTCCAAATGTCATGTCACAACTGAAGACGCTTCGACAGAGGAGGAGTAAGGCAAATACCGACCGGGGCACTTTTTATCTCTTCGTCCGAAGCAAATCGAGGGACACGGATGCCTTTCTCCATGGCTCCAAAAATATGGAAATCACATAGGGAGAGATTGGGACAGTATTGATGTATGTAAGGGCTTCCCAGCGAAACTTCTGCAACGTACTCGAAAGAACCTTGGCAACATGTGGCCGGGCCCACGATTACTTTCGAAATGATACACAGCTTACTTACTTTTTCTCAATCTTTCTCGTTTTCATTTGATTGCATTCACCTTTTTTTTAATCACATTGCGCAAATATTGTATAACGACTTGATATCTTTCCTACGGGTTTCTCGCTAGAAACATCAACTACTGTAAAATATCTAGGGGTAACCTCTCTGAGCGAATAAAAGTGTAACTACTGCATAAAACATATTTTAGCAAAAGCAAGTTGTACGCCCAGATTCACTGACAGAATCTTGTGCAACTGTAATCCACCCACGAACAAGTGGCTTACAAATATTTGCAGGGCCAGTTCTTGAGAACTGATCATCAGTCTGAAACGCGTTCTTAGTTGGAACAGTGAGGGAAGATCCAACTAAAAGCGGCATGTTTCGTCATGGGAATGTTACGGAGCGACAGCGTTTTAGAGATGCTCAATAAACTCCATGAGAAGCTTGCGCCCAAAGAGAGTTTTACTGTTGGAATTCCGAGATAGTGTATTCCAACAAGAATTGGACAACATATGACTCTACGTCTTGTGATATGACAACGACGAGAAAATCAGGGAAATTAGAGCACTTGCGCAGGTTTACAAACAATCATTCTTCACGCGCTTTGTTCACAAGTGAAGAATCCTAAGGAAATGCAATCCGAAAACAAAGGAAGTAGGTTACAGTACGCTTGTTCGCCCACTGCTTGAATACTGCTCAGCGGTGTGGGATCCGTGCCAGATGGAGTTGATGGAGGAGATAGAGAAGATCCAACGGAGAGCAGCGCGCTTCGTTACGGGATCATTTAGTAATCGCGAAAGCGTTATGGAGATGATAAATAAACTCCAGTGGAAGAGTCTGCAGGAGAGACGCTCAGTAGCTTGGTACGGGCTTTTGTTGAAGTTTCGAGAACATACCTTCACCGAAGAGTCAAGCAGTATATTGCTCCTCCAACGTATATCTCGCGAAGAGACCATGATGATACAATCAGAGAGATTAGAGCTCACACAGAAGCATATCGACAATCCTTCTTTCCACGAACAATACGAGACTGGAATAGAAGGGAGAACCGATAGAAGTACTCAAGGTACTCTCCGCCACACACCGTCAGGTGGCTTGCGGAGAATGGATGTAGATGTAGATGTAGAAGTTTAACAGAGAAGGGACGAAAAAATAGTGATACCGAAAATACCTTCAGCCGCACACCATAGTGTGGTTTGTAGAGTATATATGACACTCAATATGTGACAAATAAAAATGATTTCGGTTTTACAATAGCTAAAGAAATCACAATTTTACACTCAGAATGAAAATGTTTCGACAGTGAGAAAGTCAGTTCTGTTGAAAAAGTAGTTTTTTTAAAAGTAAAAGAAGAAATTTGTGATGTACCGTCTTCTAAATATTAAATGATGCATTTGCATGGATATCTTTACCCGCGTATATAAATAACGAATTTTTCGAAATGTTTGGACAACACTTCTCCCAGTCTTTCAGTTCCAAGCAGTTCTGTCAAATTTACCTTACGACTTTTGTGAAGAACATCAGACTTTCGCCGGCCGGAGTGGCCGAGCGGTTGTACACGCTACAGTCTGGAACCGCGCGACCGCTACGGTCGCAGGTTCGTATCCTGCCTCGGGCATGGATGTGTCTGATGTCCTTAGGTTAGTTAGGTTTATGTAGTTCTATGTTCTAGGGGACTGATTACCTCAGATGTTAAGTTCCATAGTGCTCAGAGCCATCAGATTTACGAATATTGTTTGGTTATTAATGAATCGAACTATAGTTGCTTGGTCCTTAATGCTAATACTAACACACCAGACAAAATATATCTCACCGCTGGTAAATATCACGCTAAAACTATGTGTATATAAAGTATAGTCTCCATAAATGCTCTCAATTTTCCGAGTAAAATAGTCCACAAGTTTATTAGTGTAAGCCACAATCAGCTGAAGCCATACATTGGTCATTAAAAACAGTATAGGTACCGATTTTCGGGGATGTCGATTGCTATGTTGCAGTCGCTGTACCAAATAGCGCAAGACATTTTCTATGGGAATAAGAGCAGGTGGTTTAACGGTAGACGAGGCGAGAGGCGGTAGCTGGTTTCATCAAACAACCGACTGGGACACACAACAACTTCACTGCCATTTCATGATTTACATCAGCGATGGAGTGTTATAAGGCCACCTCGTACCAGTTCTGCACCGTCGTTCCAGTGTGTGAGGTAACGGGTGAGTTGTGGCGCCCAGGAAATATTATATGTTCGGAATTGGGGCGGCCGCAGAGGGCGCTCGTCAAAGCCGGGGCCCGGCAGCAAACACGTGGTGGCAAACGTTAGACGGACGAGAGGGGTAGCCCCAGCGCGTGGTCCAGCCGCGTGGCTGGGAATTCCGATGTGGCGAGGACGGTGCTTTGTGTCGATGAGGGAGTGCCAAAGATGGCGGACTTTGTGAAGCCGAAATGGCAGAGATTTCACAGTTCGTATAGAAATTAATAGCAGCCAGATGAATCACGATACCTCAAAAAGAAACATGTACATTACCATTATTTGCACGACGATTCTGATGGTGTAATCAGATTTTCAATATATTTATTAGTTTAATGTTTAGTATCTGACGGTAAATTATACAAGTATCACGCAGCAACGAATTTCAAAATATAAATGCTTCATCCGATTTTGTCGATCGCCGTGTCTTTAGAAAGCTGTTAGTGTAAAACTAAATTGGTATGAATTACAGGCACGTAAATTCAATATTACATGAGTTATTGGAGGTCAAAGTGGCCGATTACTACCGATCGCGTCAGTTCATAAGTACTCCACAGTTACACGAAAAAACGGTAGCAGCATGCTTATAAATATATTGATTCATCCATGTCTTTGTTAATATCCGATATATGCTATTCATGAAGAAACTGGTCAATTATTTATTGTGTTTTAGAAAGCAACAGGCATTAGGATCCTGGCCTACATTTTGCGTCTTTTCTTTCGATGTATGTTTATTTAATTGTTTATGTATTTAATTATGTGTGTTGGGCCGTGTTTGTGGTCCAGCCGAAGGAATATTTATTTAATTTCAAGTATGTAAATGTAAATCCAGTATTTCGAATATGCTTCATTATGTTTTTGAGAGTACGTTGGATTGAAGACATGGCGAGAGCGCTCTAGGCACAGGACACGCAGCGGCCGCGACGCTACTGCGTGACGGACGCACAGTCGTCGGACAGACTTGGACAGTGGAGCAGTTTGCGCGTGGTCGCGGCAGTTACAAGAACTTCGGAGTACCAACTTGTGTACTTGTGAGATTTCCGTGGCTTCTACAGTGAAGACATAGTGTGCGTTTAGAAGTGAATATCTCGCGAGCTATGTTGCTGCTCATAACTAATTACGTGCAGTAGGGACCTATTGTTTCCTTGTTATTCAACTTAAATTTTATTTAATTGCTGGACCATCGGCACTAATAAGTATTTTGCAGAAACATACCGGATTCTCAGAAGTACTTCTACTATCGTACTCAAAATGGTTCAAATGGCTCTGAGCACTATGGGATTCAATTTCTGAGGTCATCAGTCCCCTAGAACTTAGAACTACTTAAACCTAACTAACCTAAGGAAATCACACACATCCATGCCCGAGGCAGGATTTGAACCTGCGACCGTAGCAGTCGCGCGGTTCCGGACTGAGCGCCTAGAACCGCTCGGCCACGCAGGCCGGCTATCGTACTCATCATTTAAAGTCGTTAAGATAGTACCTGTAGATTTTATTTAATTGCAATCTTTCGTTGATAAAATTCGCAATTCCCGAGTGATAGAAACCTTCGGCCAATCGATTCATGTGTGTATTCTTCTCGTGTACTGTAGACTCAGCGCCCCGCGGGAGTAGCCGAGCGGTGTGAGGCGCTGCAGTCATGGACTGTGCGGCTGCTCCCGACGGAGAGAGCACGGTTGTGTGTGTTTGTCCTTAGGATAATTTAGGTTAAGTAGTGTGTAAGCTTAGGGACTGATGACCTTAGCAGCTAAGTCCCATAGAGGAACACACATATTTGGAGATTTTTTTTTATTTTTTTATTTTATTTTTTTTTTTTTTTTTGTAGACTCAGCAGTATTTGGCCTGTAATGCGGCAACTACGTATCCCAGCCCCAAGACAACGAAACCAACCAAAACTTTTAATATTTCAACGTTGAGTCGGAGGGTGCGTAGTCGTTTTGAAAGCCCGCAAGTGCGAGCAGTCTTTCAAGCGGTTGAGTAATATTTTGTCTGCTGAGCTCTTATTCGGACAACCTGAAAGACGGAGGATCGCAACGGAACATCACTTTTAACATTTAGTGCATGTCTGAGAGACATAACATTATTTTAACTATCCATCTAATGTGAACAGACACTGACAAGCCAAAACATTGCGTCTACCTGCTTAATAACTTGTTTGTCGATCTTTGGAACGCAATACGTCACCGATTTTGCGCAGTTTGTTGCCAGGTTTGTGGAGTTATGTCGCACCGTATGTCCACAGACAATTCATGTAATTTCCTTAAACAGCCGGCCGTTGATTTGTGTACGCGGTGACAGCGCCTGATAGCGATCCAAATGGGATCCATTGGATTCACATCAAGCGAATTTCGTGGCCAAGACATCAACGTGAGTATACTACCATGTTCCTCAACCTACTGTAGCAAGGTTCTGGCTTTGAGACACGCACAATTATCAAGCTGGAAGATGACATCGCCCGCGCGGAAGGCATCAAGCATGAAGGGGTTCCGGTGGTCCACAGCTGTCAGCGTGTCTTCGACTACTACCACAGGTTGTATCCGAACGCAGCACAATGTCTCCCATTGCGTAATACTGTTCTCAGCAGCCTGCGACCTTGGCGTGGTGCACATTTCAAACCGCCGTTCGGGTCGATGACGGCGTTTGTGGAGACGACAATCGACCTAGTGCAGCAAAAAAGTGATTCATCCGACGAGGCGACACGTTCCCATTGATCCACTGTCCTATCTTGACGATCCCGTTGCCACTACAGTCGGAATTGATGATGTAGTTGGGCCATCATGTGAACACGTTGTACATTGAACGGTGTGCTCCGAAACACTCATGCGTGCACCAGCACTGCGCTCCTTCAGCAGATGTGCCACAAATCGTCAACTTCTCTGCTTAAGAGTCGTGGACGTCCAACCACGTATCCCCCAGGGATAGTTTCAATGTCGTTCTACCACTTTCCATAGATGCTCACTACAGTAGCATATGAACATTCGACACGCTACACCGTTTTCGATATAGTCGTTCACAGGCTCTGAGTAATAATAATAAGCCTATCACGGTTGTCAAAGTCGCTTATGTCAGTAGATTTACCCAATTGAACCCCACGTCGTCGTTAGAATAATTCCCCATCCGTCTTTGATACACGTATATACACTACTGGTCATTAAAATTGCTACACCAAGAAGAAATGCAGATGACAAACGGGCAGTCATTGGAGAAATATATTGTACTACAACTGACATGTGATTACATTTTCACGCAATTTGGGTGCATAGATCCTCAGAAATCAGTACCCACGACAACCACCTCTGGCCGTAATAACGGCCTTGATACGCCTGGGCATTGAGTCAAATAGAGCTTGGATGGCGTCTACAGGTACAGCTGCCCATGCACCTTCAACACGATACCACAGTTCATCAAGAGTAGTGACTGGCGTATTGTGACGAGCCAATTGCTCGGCCGCCATTGACCAGACTTTTCAGTTGGTGAAAGATCTGGAGAATGTGCTGGCCAGGGCAGCAGTCGAACATTTTCTGTATCCGTAGAGGGCCTGCAACATGCGGTCGTGCATTATCCTGCTGAAATGTAGAGTTTCGCAGGGATCGAATGAAGGTTAGAGCCAAGGGTGGTAACACATCTGAAATGTAACGTCCATTGTTCAAATTGCCGTCAATGCGAACAAGAGGTGACCGAGACGCGTAACCAATGGCACCCCATACCATCACGCCATTATGGCGATGACGAATACACGCTTCCAATGTGTGTTCACGGCGATGTGGCCAAACACGAATGCGACCATCATGATGCTGTATAAAGAACCTGGATTCATCCGAAAAAATGAAGTTTTGCCATTCATGCATCCAGGTTCGTCGTTGAGTACACCATCGCAGGCGCTCCTGTCTGTGATGCAGCGTCAAAGGTAATCGCAGCAATGGTCTCCGAGCTGATAGTCCATACTGTTGCAAACGTCGACGAACTGTTTGTGGAGATGGTTGTTGTCTTTCAAACGTCCCCATCTGTTGACTCAGGGATCGAGACGTGGGTGCACGATCCTTTACAGCTGTGCCGATAAGATGTCTGTCATCTCGACTGCTAGTGATACGAGGTCGTTGGGATCTAGCACGGCGTTCCGTATTTCGCTCCTGAACCCACCGATTCCACATTCTGTTAACAGTCATTGGATCTTGACCAACGCGAGCAGAAATGTCGCTATACGATAAACCGCAATCGCGATAGGCTACAATCCGACCTTTATCAAAGTCGGAAACGTGATGGAACGCATTTCTCCTCCTTACACGAGGCATCACATCAACGTTTCACCAGGCAACGCCGGTCAACTGCCGTTTGTGTATGAGAAATAGGTTGGAAACTTTCCTCATGTCAGCACGTTGTATGTGTCGCCATCGGCGCCAACCTTGTATGGATGCTCTGACATGTTAATCATTTGCATGTCACAGCATCTTCTTCCTGTCGGTTAAATTTCGCGTCTGTAGCACGCCATATTGGTGGTGTAGCAATTTTAATGGCCAGTAGTGTACGTTCCTTGCCGTGTCACGTTCCCGCAACGCCACCAGGCGACATCCAGCTTTGCGGTGGGCAGTGGTTACAATGTTTTGACTTATCAGTGCATGTGGTGCTGATATTCGACTCCGTTCCGTGATGATTCATTGATGCCCAGTTTTCGATCTGTAGTCGACATACTTTTACTGCACTGAACCGGCCTATGTTTTTATGGTCACTCTATCTTTATTTTATTACTTGCTTTGCTTTCGTGACATCTTGCGTAAATTGACGAGGACTTGATATTTTTGCTTCCGGTGTTTTTCCACATGAGAGATTTAACATGATGTGCGGAACGGATTCTGACTTTGCACAGAATGGTCAGAGACTTTTCACAGCACATCAGAGAGTTTTCTTAGTACACAGTTTTCAACGTACCCCTTCTACCTCGATATACTCTACTTCTTACATCTTTGCAGCTTTTATAGATTATTCAAAAATAAATTGTGTGATAGATGGTCAAACCAGCTCTCAACAGCATGTATCACTTCTCTGCCGTCAAGACGACCATCCTTCAGTGGTTAAAACGCTTAGCTGCCGTTCGGCAACCACAACTTGGAACAAGTGTGAAGATGCATTGTCCTGCTGCAAAAGGGTACATTTGGTGAACAGCTTTTCGTCTTATTTCCCTCCTTCCGCTGAATAAGTAGGCTGGCTAGTAATATCCACATGTACTATGTGCCTAGGATAGGTATTCTAACAACAGAGTACTGACACCATGAATTGTTGGTCGTTTTCCGGATGCAGGATTTCTTCGATCGCGAGGATCACTGTAGCATCATTCTGGCAACTGTTCTTTGGCTTTCGGTTTACACATGTGAAACCAAGTTTCAGCCTCAGTCAACGTCCAAGCTAAAAAGTCCATAGTACAATACACTGTTTCGGCATCCTGTTCACTGAAAACTGCCCAATTTGTAGGATACTGTTTACTGATCCACAAGAATCAGCATCTTGGCAGCATTGTTTGTTGTTCGATCTGCTGGTGTTGTGGATCGCCTACTGAGCTGTTCAGTTTCACCAGAACAATACCCAGTTTTCAAACGACAGGCGCAGATTTTGACCCATCCGTAAGAACACGTTTCTCCCCCAGTGTTTTGAAATCTCAATTTCAATGTCCTTTACAGACATTCGGCAGCCTAACTCCACAGACATGAAACTCGGTAATGCCTCTGCCATTCCGTGTTTTACCTTAAATTAAAACGAGTGTAAGAATAGGAAACATGTTGTATTTCCACAGCTACATAACAAGATACCTAGTTTTCGTATGATTCATAATTTATTTTTCAATTCCCCCTGGAAGAAGACATGTTAGAGACTTTTCAGTATGTCCTTGCGTCTGAAATCGGAAACCTGTTTAGCTTGCACAATACCTGGAAAACGATAAAAGCTATGCTGTCCTTGAAAAGAAACTCAGTTATGAAAGTTGCGTCAACATGTAATTAGTCATTTCCATAGAGGAAGAAAAAATACATTTTTGTTCACATTTGGTAATTAGAAAGAAAAAAGGGGCAAAAGCTAAAGCCTATACATTTTTGTTCTGTTTGTTTGTATGTATATTTTCGAGCGAATAAATGTTTTTTTTAAATATTTGTTTGGTACTTTTCCTACTTCTCCAGATCCCAACAATGTGTAGAATTAATCATATGATTTGCCTCAAGAACACTGGAACGATATTAGGCTTTTGTACATCTCACGGAGCAGCACAAGCCGACGAACTAAGGCTATCTGGTGATTATAGAGAGGCCGATAGTGAGTGGACTATGAAGAGAAAGACAGATGCAAATATGTCAGTAAATGGAACTGGAACGAATGGTTTGTGGAGAGTGTGAATCGAATTTGATGTATTTCCACAATTTGATTACATATGTGGCTTTTTGTTAATGTTTTTTAAAGGGAGTAAATTGAGACTAAGTTTAACTTTTAAGCTTGTATATTATTACCAAATTTGTGGATGTGAAATAAGGAGTAAATCGCGAAAATGGAATGTTATTATTGATAACCATCAGGCAGATTTCCCCTTTTTAGTATTATATAAGGTGCTCTCACTATAAAACGAGACAGATAGGAAAAGTAAATTAACTGTTCATTGCTTACATGGAAAAATGCTTGTGGTTGCCTAAAGACCATGGTAAAACGCAGCCACGAACCTCTTCGTCCGAAGCAAATCGACGGTCATGAATGTCATTCGTCAGGGCTGCAATAATATCAAACTCGCATGGGGTGAGATCAGGACTGTATGGAGGATGTAAAAGGGTTTCTCAGCAACTTCTGAAGTGTCCTCAAAACAATCTTGACAGCAAGTGGGCGGGAGGATTTTACCACGAACTGTGAAATGAGAAATCAGAGAAATTACGGGACAATAGCGCATGTCAGCAAGGTGTCTGATCGTAGGGTATGAAGTTTGTATGAGAATAAGAGGAGGATTGAGACGCAGAGGCAGCGGCACTTATAATTGTCATAATGAAAAAAGAAGAGACAAAAATAGTCAAAACTATTATGATGAAAGTTGTGATGAAGCGAATGACGAAACTGAAAGGCAATATCAGTAAGTGCCCACGTCCCACGACGATGCTGATTCAAGAAGAGAATCCCCATTTTATATGTAACGAAAATATTGAAAGAGAAAAAGACTGTTCAAATGGCTCTAAGCACTATGGGACTTAACATCTGAGGTCATCAGTCCCCTAGACATAGAGAACTACGTAACCTAACTAAGGACAACACACACATCCAAGCCCGAGGCAGGATTCGAACCTGCGACCGTAGCAGCAGCGCGGTTCCGAGCTCAAGCGCCTTAAACCGCTCGGTCACAGCAGCCGGCAAAGAGAAAAAGGATTTACTAAAGCCAAACAGCCTAAATTTGCGGTAGAAAGACATAATGTTGATATACTTGAACTGAAAGAAAGTAAAATGCCAGTTAACGTAAATAGACTGGGTAAAAATATATTCAAAGTGTGAACTGAAGAAGATATGGAACTGATTACATTACAAGCTATTGCTCAAGTGAACAACATGGTAAGGAGTTATTGTAAGCAGGGGGGAGTAAGGAACGAGTGAAGGATCTGGATAATTTAAAGGAAGTAGAAAGAGTAAGTAAATTTATAACTCAAGAATTCTCAGAAGACGCAGAAAATCCTAATTCGTATGTAAGCATAAGTGAAGAATCAAGTAATACAGAGAAAGAAACTGGAGCGAAGTGTAAAAATTGGAATGGTAATGAGAGGAATATTATCGGTGAATGTGAGGAAGAATCAGTCAGAGATACTGATATGGAGACTGATATTGACTTCGAGCGACGATGGTCACTGAAGTTAATAAATCAATCAAGAAGGCTAGGAGGTATTTCTGCTAGAAAGGGAAGGTAGGCAGTTGTTAGGATCCTACTTGGACAATGAACTGACACCACTTAGTTCCAGTAGGATGGACGTAGAGAAACCAAGGACAAAGTGTAAACGGATTGAAAATCGTAGTCTGGAGAAGTACGTGTCGAGTAACTGGATTAAGGACGGAAAAGACCCACCGCAGTTCAGCAACGAAGCTCGAAAAATGCTGAGGGAGCAAAGGCTGTTGCACTCTTGGTTCAAAAGAGAATGCGCAGGTGACGACAGGCAAAAGTTAACAGGAATTCGTGTTTCTGTAAAATGATCAATGCGCGAAACTTACAACTATCACCGTAATTCCTTAGCAACAGAGCTTGTCGAGTACCGAGAAAATTATGGTCCTGCGTAACATTTCTAAGTGGGGCTAAGGCTTTTATCCACTCACTCTTGAGCAGTCTCGTATGGGAATAGAAGATAGCAAAAGTAATGCGGAAGTTTTAAATTTCGCGTTTAAGACATCGTTCAAACAGGAAAATCGTACAAACATACCGTCGTTTGGTCATCGCTCATCCCCCTATACAGGACATACTGATAAACGTCGCTGGTGTAGAGACACAGTTGAAAGAGTTGAAAGTAAATTCAGTGAACAGGCAGAACACTATGACCACTTACCTAATATCCGGTATGTCCACGATTGGCACGGATAAGAGCGGCGACGCGTCATGGCATGGAAGCAATGAGACCTTGGCAGGTCGCTGGAGGGAGTTGACACCACGTCTGCACGCACAAGTCACCTAACTCCCTGTCCGCCCTCGGTAGCTGAGTGGTCAGCGCGACACACTGTCGATCCTAAGGGCCGGGTTCGATTCCCGGCTGGGCCGGAGATTTTCGCCGCTCAGGGACAAGGTGTTGTGTTGTCCTAATCATCATCATTTCATCGGCGGGCAAGTCGCCGAAGTGGCGTCAAATCGAAAGACTTGCACCAGGCGAACGGTGTACCCGACGGGAGGCCCTCGTCACAAGCCATTATTATTATTATTACCTAACTACCGTAAATTTCTGGGAGGAGGGCAATGAGCTCTGACGCCACGTTCAATCACGACCCAGACGTGTCCGATCGCGTTCAGAGCTGGCTATTTTGGGGGCTAGCACATCAACTGAAACTTCCCACTGTGCTCCTCGAACTACTTCATCACACTCCTGGTCTAGTGATAAGGCGCATTATCTTTTAGACAAATGCCACTGCTGGCGACATACATGATCATCATGAAAGGGTGTACGTGATCTGTAATCACTGTACGATACTCCTTGCACGAGCTCCACTGGACCCATGGATGCTCACGCGGCATGATGAAGAAGATATCGGGATGCATCAGACCATGCAATGCTCGACCACTGCTCCAAATTCCAGTGCGGAGGCGCATCGTTAAGAGTGTTCGGTACACTATGTGTTCAGACACACTTGTACTCTGACCGGCATTAAAGTCTTATGTTAGTCTCGCCATAGTCGGCGCCTGTCCTATTTTACCAGTCTGCCCAGCCTACGATACCTGTAATAAACGGTGGCCGACCAGTCCCACGACGTCTGGATGTGGGTTCACCTTGGTTTCGCTACTTGCTGAAGACACTCATGGCAGCACTCATCGAACACCCGACAAGTTGTGCAGTTTCCGAAATGCTGGTGTCGAACCTCCGGACCATCACAATCTTCCCTCAGTCAAACGGATGGATCGCGCGCCTTCCACATTCTACACACGGACAGCACGCTCATTGACACTACGTGCACCATGCGCGAATCTGACTAGCAGTCACTCCTCACCAGGTGACGCTGCTATCACCTGGACTGGTTTACATCGACAGTAGGTCGGTGGTCATAATGTTCTAGCTGACCAGTGTAAGTAGCCAGGTCCTGATGGCATCCCAGTTTCATTTACGAGTACTCTCCAGATTGTTTGTGAACGAGGGCTAGTAGAAATCCTTGGGTAACAGAAGAGATACTGAATTTAATTGCTGAAAGGAGAAAATATAAAAATTCAGTAAATGAAGCAGGCAAAAAGGAATACAAACGTCTCAAAAATGAGATCGACAGGAAGTGCAAAATGGCTAAGCAGGGATGGATAGAGGACAAATGTAAGGATGTAGAGGCTTATCTCACTAGGGGTAAGATAGATACTGCCTACAGGAAAATTAAAGAGACCTTTGGAGATAAGGGAACCACTTGTATGAACAACAAGAGCTCAGATGGAAACCCAGTTCTAAGCAAAGAAGGGAAAGCAGAAAGGTGGAAGGAATATATAGAGGGTCTATACAAGGGCTATGTACTATAGGACAATATTATGGAAATGGAAGAGGATGTAGATGAAGATGAAATGGGAGATGTGATACTGCGTGACGAGTTTGACAGAACACTGAAAGACCTGAGTCGAAACAAGGCCCCGGGAGTAGACAACATTCCATTGGAACTACTGACGGCCTTGGGAGAGCCAATCCTAACAAAACTCTACCATCTGGTGAGCAAGATGTATGATACAGGCGAAATACCCTCAGACTTCAAGAAGAATATAATAATTCCAATCCCAAAGAAAGCAGGTGCTGACAGATGTGAAAATTACCGAACTATCAGTTTAATAAGCCACGGCTGCAAAATACTAACGCGAATTCTTTACAGACGAATGGAAAAACTGGTAGATGCAGACCTCGGGGAGGATCAGTTTGGATTCCGTAGAAATACTGGAACACGTGAGGCAATATTGACCTTACGATTTATCTTAGAAGAAAGATTACGGAAAGGCAAACCTACGTTTCTAGCATTTGTAGACTTAGAGAAAGCTTTTGACAATGTTGACTGGAATACTCTCTTTAAAATGCTAAAGGTGGCAGGGGTAAAATACAGGGAGCGAAAGGCTATTTACAATTTGTACAGAAATCAGATGGCAGTTATAAGGGTCGAAGGGCATTAAAGGGAAGCAGTGGTGGGGAAGGGAGTGAGACAGGGTTGTAGCCTCTCCCCGATGTTATTCAATCTGTATATTGAGCAAGCAGTAAAGGAAACAAAAGAAAAATTTGGAGTAGGTGTTAAAATCCATGGAGAAGAAATAAAAACTTTGAGTTTCGCCGATGACATCGTAATTCTGTCAGAGACAGCAAATGACTTGGTAGAGCGGTTGAATGGAATGGATAGCGTCTTTAAAGGAGGATATAAGATGAACATCAACAAAAGCAAAACGACGATAATGGAATGTAGTCGAATTAAGTCGGGTGATGCTGAGGGAATTAGTTTAGAAATGAGACACTTAAAGTAGTAAAGGAGTATTGCTATTTGGGGAGCAAAATAACTGATGATGGTCGAAGTAGAGAGGATATAAAATGTAGACTGGCAATGGCAAGGAATGCGTTTCTGAAGAAGAGACATTTTTTAACATCGAGTATAGATTTAAGTGTCAGGAAGTCATTTCTGAAAGTATTTGTATGGAGTGTAGCCATGTATCGAAGTGAAACATGGACGATAAATAGTTTGGACAAGAAGAGAATAGAAGCTTTCGAAATGTGGTGCTACAGAAGAATGCTGAAGATTAGATGAGTAGATCACATGACTAATGAGGAAGTACTGAGTAGGATTGGGGAGAAGAGAAATTTGTGGCACAACTTGACCAGAAGAAGGGATCGGTTGGTAGGACATGTTCTGAGGCATCAAGGGATCACCAATTTAGTATTGGAGGGCAGCGTGGAGGGTAAAAATCGTAGAGGGAGACCAAGAGATGAATACAGTAAGCAGATTCAGAAGGATGTAGGTTGCAGTAGGTACTGGGAGATGAAGAAGCTTGCACAAGATAGAGTAGCATGGAGAGCTGCATCAAACCAGTCTCAGGACTGAAGACCACAACAACAGTCGTTTTCTGTTTCTGTAGTGAATTTTATTTTTGGTGAACTATGTACATATAATTATGGAGTTGTTTGATGCGACCGTGTGTTTCATCTAGAACTCCACAATGATATAAACACAGTACGTCCAAAATAAAATTTGGCATTGAAACAAAAAATGACAAAATGTTGGATTTCGTTGAACTCACAATACACAGAGACAACAACGAACATCAGTTATCTATGTTCACAAAAGTCACCACCAGCAGTACAGCCATACACAAATACTCTATTCATCCAATTGCACACATAATAGGCGGTTTGCAGTATATGCTGTACAGGCAGAACAAAGCTCCACTCAGTGAAGACAGTTACAAAAATGAATTGCAAACAATAGCTTTGGAGAAGGGATTTGATACAAACATTACAGAGAAACTGAATCACAAAATTGAAACAAAGATAAAGGGTACACCTAGCACCAAAAACAAACAAGCTGTCACCAACTTACAAACAGAGACACACAGAACAGAAACACACAGAACATAAACACACAGAACACACACACAAGCACACATGAACAAGAAACACCCATAACTAGAAACAAATGGTACATTCTCAGTTACAACAACAAAGCAGCGCATAGAATAGGCAACATATTCGAAAAACAATGGCTAAAAATAGCCAGAGGAAAGACAAATCAATACAGAGGAAACTGAGAGCGACCAACACAAGCACAGAAAAACACAACAGATCTAGTATTTACCAGCTGACATGCCAAGACTGCAAATCAATTTGTATAGCAGTGACAAGTAGAAACTTTAATACCAGATATACAGAACACAGAAGAGC
The DNA here is from genome assembly GCF_023897955.1 of Schistocerca gregaria. Taxonomy (NCBI): domain Eukaryota; kingdom Metazoa; phylum Arthropoda; class Insecta; order Orthoptera; family Acrididae; genus Schistocerca; species Schistocerca gregaria. The sequence continues at coordinate 377,716,312 of NC_064924.1, forward strand.
ATTAAGAAGTAACAATTGTAACCCTACATTTGCTGAACACTTGAGGAGCATGAAACACAACCCCAAAAACATTAACTCCTGACTTGAGAATTCTGAAATGCAGCAGCAATCCCGGAGAAAAACTGATAATGAAGAAAACTATCAAATACAAAAAGACATAATTGAAGGAAAACAACAAATAAATGAATACACAGATTTCTGCAATGGAAGTCTGCTCTCTGCCCTCAAAGAAATATCAGACAAAAAAACCCCACCTTCCATACACACACACACACACACACACACACACACACACACACACACACAGTCTTCCACATAGTATTATTTAATGGTACGCATAACTGCAACATGCCCCCGCAAATTTTCTAAGTAAATAAGTGTTCAACCTTAAGTTCTATATGGTTTCAGATGACATAATGTGAAACAAAACAATTGCATTAGATAACATGAAATCCAGGAAATCGACAGCATGTGATAACAAGGTATATATACAAAATTCTGTCTGTTCTTCAGATATATAAATATTGTCTTAAAAATACAAATTTCTGTATGTACAAAAAGTAAAAACCATTTTCCTGTTTTATAGAACATTTAAAAAAAAAACACTTACACTCCTGGAAATTGAAATAAGATCACCGTGAATTCATTGTCCCAGGAAGGGGAAACTTCATTGACACATTCCTGGGGTCAGATAAATCACATGATCACACTGACAGAACCACAGGCACATAGACACAGGCAACAGAGCATGCACAATGTCGGCACTAGTACAGTGTATATCCACCTTTCGCAGCAATGCAGGCTGCTATTCTCCCATGGAGACGATCGTAGAGATGCTGGATGTAGTCCTGTGGAACGGCTTGCCATGCCATTTCCACCTGGCGCCTCAGTTGGACCAGCGTTCGTGCTGGACGTGCACACCGCGTGAGACGACGCTTCATCCAGTCCCAAACATGCTCAATGGGGGACAGATCCGGAGATCTTGCTGGCCAGGGTAGTTGACTTACACCTTCTAGAGCCCGTTGAGTGACACGGGATACATGCGGACGTGCATTGTCCTGTTGGAACAGCAAGTTCCCTTGCCGGTCTAGGAATGGTAGAACGATGGGTTCAATGACGGTTTGGATGTACCGTGCACTATTCAGTGTCCCCTCGACGATCACCAGAGGTGTACGGCCAGTGTAGGAGATCGCTGCCCACACCATGATGCCGGGTGTTGGCCCTGTGTGCCTCGGTCGTATGCAGTCCTGATTGTGGCGCTCACCTGCACGGCGCCAAACACGCATACGACCATCATTGGCACCAAGGCAGAAGCGACTCTCATCGCTGAAGACGACACGTCTCCATTCGTCCCTCCATTCACGCCTGTCGCGACACCACTGGAGGCGGGCTGCACGATGTTGGGGCGTGAGCAGAAGACGGCCTAACGGTGTGCGGGACCGTAGCCCAGCTTCATGGAGACGGTTGCGAATGGTCCTCGCCGATACCCCAGGAGCAACAGTGTCCCTAATTTGCTGGGAAGTGGCGGTGCGGTCCCCTACGGCACTGCGTAGGATGCTACGGTCTTGGCGTGCATCCGTGCGTCGCTGCGGTCCGGTCCCAGGTCGACGGGCACGTGCACCTTCCGCCGACCACTGGCGACAACATCGATGTACTGTGGAGACCTCACGCCCCACGTGTTGAGCAATTCGGCGGTACGTCCACCCGGCCTCCCGCATGCCCACTATACGCCCACGCTCAAAGTCCGTCAACTGCACATACGGTTCACGTCCACACTGTCGCGGCATGCTACCAGTGTTAAAGACTGCGACGGAGCTCCGTATGCCACGGCAAACTGGCTGACACTGACGGCGGCGGTGCACAAATGCTGCGCAGCTAGCGCCATTCGACGGCCAACACCGCGGTTCCTGGTGTGTCCGCTGTGCCGTGCGTGTGATCATTGCTTGTACAGCCCTCTCGCAGTGTCCGGAGCAAGTATGGTGGGTCTGACACACCGGTATCGCAGTGTCCGGAGCAAGTATGGTGGGTCTGACACACCGGTGTCAATGTTTTCTTTTTTCCATTTCCAGGAGTGTATGAGCTTAAATTTTAGCGAAACATATCTGTGAACTAAAAATAAAAATAAAGACAATTGTGTTTTGCTCATAGCGGGCCCTCTCCAAAAACAAATATATTTATAAGTAAACACGGACAGAAGAGCTTCAATCCCAAGATTGACCCTTTACTTAGCTTCCATTTATCGCGAATCTCTCGCACAGCGCAAAGTCACAAGCGACCGATAAAAAGCGCAAGTGACTCCTTACGACCAATATCTTTAACACCGGTTTGCTGTAGAATCTTTGATCATCTTCTCAGTTCGAATACAATAAATTTCCTTGAGACGGAATAGCCTATGTCCACATATCAACACTTTTTCAGAAAGCATCGTTGGTGCGAAACTCAGCTTGCTCTTTACTTACATAAGATCCTGCGAACCGTGGTTGAAGAGCCGACAGGTGGATTCCATATTCCGAGGTCCCCATAAAGCATTGGACGCGGCGCAACACTGCCGGCTGTTAACGAAAGCAAAAGCACACGGAACAGGGTCCCCAGCTGTGCGAGTATGTTGTCCTCCGACGCGAACGTTCGTCAGAGACCGCTGTCATTTTCTATACAGGGTGTCCTCAAGTTTCCGTTACAAACTTCTCGAGCTTGTAGAGGGAAGTGAGTAGATTATATTTCGAATTGAATCCTATGTTCGGAAACTTACATTTTCCGTGCTGCAACATTTGAAAAATGTTGGTAAAGCTATAACTTTACAAGTACTTGATTAGAGTGAGCTAATATAGTTTTACAGTTCCACTCATTAATAACCAAAAAAAAATGCTGGTGTACTCGTTCACGGGTTTTCTTCAACATGTTCCAATACGGCATCTTCCAATTTCGGTGTGCGGCGTCTCCGTGGAGCACGCCTGCTGACGGTGAAGATACTCTTTCTTGAAGCCGTTGCGTAATTGTGGCGAAAAGACTATGCGATGAGATCAGACGTTGTGGATAACTATCTTGACAAAGGCGCCGGGCAGCTATTCCACTACCGGAGCTTCGCCGATCAGAAGGATAACGTCGGTATATTCTGCAAGCGTGTACTCAGCCATACTTTCCAGCACAGACACGTGAATGAGGCTCAAACCAGATAAGAGAAGTAGGACGGACGTCAAATGACAACAGCCTATCTGACGTAATCAACCCTCATCATGATACCCTGATGCATAGCTAAGCAGCACGCTTATATTCAAACGGCTGTTGCACGGGAACGGTACGTTTCCGGACTTGGATTCCTGTTCAAAACACTATGTACTCACTCCCCTCCACAAGTCCTAGATGTTTGTAATGGGAATTTTCGAACACCCTGCATAAGTAATTGATCTGGTGGACAGTGTAAGCAGCAGTCTACGACTGTTCGTTGATGATGCTGTGATGTATGGGAAGATTTTGTATTACTGCGGGAGGATCAGAGATGACTTAGACAAAATTTCTAGTTGGCGTGATGAACGGTAGCTTGTTCTAAACGTAGAAAATTTTTAGTTCACGCAGATGGGTAAGGAAAACAAACCTATGATATTTGAGTACAGTATTATTAGTATGCGGAAAGTCACATAGATAAGATATAAAATGAAATGATCGTATGGCATAGTTGACCGGGAGGTCCCATTCGGATTCGGCGGCCACATTGGACGACTTGTGGTCGATGATGAGTACGACAATACAACAGCCAGTCCACGAGCGAAGAAAATCTCGGACCCGGCCGGGAATCGAACCCGCGCCCAGTGCATGGGAGGCAAGCATGTTTCCACCCAGCTAAGCAGGCGGACACATAGATAAGATATCTAAGATTAACTTTCTGAAGCAACACGAAATGGACTGAGCATGCAAGGATTGTAGTATGGAAGACAAAGGGTCGACATCTTTATTGGGAGAATTTTAGCATAATGTGGTTCATGTGTAAAGGAGACAGCATATAGGACTCTAGTGTCACCTATTCTTGAGTACTGCTCGAGTGTTTGGGGTCCGCTCCAGGTCGGATTCAGGAAGACATCGAAGCTATTGAGAGTTTGTATTAAGGAGATACTTCGGAAACTCAGACGTGAATAACTGGAGGGAAGACGACGTTCTTTTCCAGGAGCACTATTGACAAAATTTAGAGAACCCGTATTTGAGGCTCACTGCAGAGCGATTCTATTGCCGCCAACGTACATTTCACATAAAGACTATGGAGATAAGGTTAGAGAAATTAGGGCTCGTAGGAAACCATATAGATAGTAGTTTCTTCTTCGCTTTATTTGAGAGTGGAACAGCAAAGGAAATGATTAATAGTGGCACGGGATACCCTTCACCATGCACAGTGCGGTAGCTTGCAGAAGAACGCAGATACACTACTGGCCATTAAAATTGCTACACCAAGAAGAAATGCAGATGCTAAATGGGTGTTCATTCGACAAATATATTATACTAGAACTGACATGTGATTACATTTTCACGCAATTTGGGTGCATAGATCCTGAGAAATCAGTACCCAGAACAACCACCTCTGGCCGTAATAACGGCATTCATACGCCTGGGCAATGAGTCAAACAGATCTCGGATGGCGTGTACAGGTACAGCTGCCCAAGCAGCTTCAACACGATATGACAGTTCATCAAGAGTAGTGACTGGCGTATTGTGACGAGCCACTTGCTCGGCCACCATTTACCAGACGTTTTCAATTGTTGAGAGATCTGGAGAATGTGCTGGCCAGGGCAGCAGTCGAACATTTTCTGTATCCAGAAAGGCCCGTACAGGACCTGCAACATGCGGTCGTGCATTCTCCTGCTGAAATGTAGGGTTTCGCAGGGATCGAATGAAGGGTACAGCCACGGGTCGTGACACATCTGAAATATAACGTCCACTGTGCAAAGTGCCGTCAATGCGAACAAGAGGTGACCGGTATGTGTAACCAATGGCACCCCATACCATCACGCCGGGTGATAGGCCAGTATGGCGAAGACGTATACACGCTTGCAATGTGCGTTCCCCGCTATGTCGCCAAACACGGATGTGACCATCATGATGCTGTAAGCAGAACCTGGATTCATCCGAAAAAATGACGTTTTGCCATTCGTGCACCCAGGTTGGTCGTTGAGTACACCATCGCAGGCGCTCCTGTCTGTGATGCAGCGTCAAGGGTAACCGCAGCAATGGTCTCCGAGCTGATAGTCCACGCTGCTGCAAACGCCGTCCAACTGTTCGTGTAAATGGTTGTTGTCTTGCAAACGTTCCCATCTGTTGGCTCAGGGATCGAGACGTGGCTGCACCATCCATTACAGCTATACGGATAAGATGTCTGTCATGTCGACTGCAAGTGATATGAGGCCGTTCGGATCTAGCACGGCTTTCCGTATTTCGCTCCTGAACCCACCGATTCCATATTCTGCTAGCAGTCAATGGATCTCGACCAACGCGAGCAGCAATGTCACGATACGATAAACCGCAATCGAAATAGGCTAAAATCCGACCTTTATCAAAGTCGGATACGTGATGGTACGCATTTCTCCTCCTTACACGAGGCATCACAACAACGTTTCACCAGGCAACGCCGTTCAACTGCTGTTTGTGTATGAGAAGTCGGTTGGAAACTTTCCTCATGTCAGCACGTTGTATGTGTCGCCACCGGCGTCAGCCTTGTGTGAATGCTCTGAAAAGCTAATGATTTGCATATCACAGCATCTTCTTCCTGTCGGTTAAATTTCGCGTCTGTAGCACGTCATCTTCGTGGTGCAGCAGTTTGAATGGCCAGTAGTGTAGATATTGATGTAGAGGAACGTAATGAAATAGCAATTATGGTGATGTCAAGCTTAAGGTGCAAGACACCCACGTATAAGAACCAGTACCTGAGCACGATGATTTTTATGGAAGAAAGAAAATGAAATCAAAACCAGTCCTGGATCCTCAGGAGCCAATGAAAATGAAGACGATCTAAAATCTATCCAAAATCAGCATGAAAAGAAATGGTACTGTAAATATCAAGTAGCAGAACGAAGAGAGAAGAAGGATCGACCTGACAAGAAGAGGGAACGAGAGATGATATTATTGCAAAACACCAACAATCATTTTGTGTTTGATGAACTCGATGAAGAAGGGAGGAGGTGAACTGTCTTGTAAAGTCTTATTTCAGTCAGCACTCGGATATTAGTAAGAAGAAAACATATTCTACCTATATTTCATAAAGTTTTATAACGCACGACATAACTTTTCAGTTCTAAGGTAATTTTCTGATCTTATACACAGAAGTGTGGAACACTAATAAGAATGTATATAAAAACATAAAAAAATTAAGCGGTAGTTTTTTTTGCATTGAAAACTCACACAGCACACCGAAGAAATTGCTCGACAGTGCCAAATAATGCTTTATGATCTTACAGTAGACGACTTACATATAAAGAATGTATCATAATTAGCAGTGAAAACTGATACGAGTGAAAGTAAGAATAATATGCTATATTCACCAATAGATGTTATGTGGGTACCTCAAGGAACTAGGCACTTTAACTGCGCCGTCACAATACACATATTCGCTAGTGAAATTCGTTATAAATAATCCATTACAATTTGAGAAGAACAGTGATGCCCATTCCTACAACACTAGACGGAAAAATGACATTCATTACCCATTATTAAAGCTGTCGGTGGCTCAGAAAGAAATTCAATATGCAACAACAAAAATCTTTGATCTTTTGCCCAATAACATACAATGCCTTAACGGTAGCAAAGCAAGTTTGATATCTGACATAAAATAATTTTTCTGGACACCTTCTATTCCACTAAGGAATTTCTGCTTAAAAACTTGAAGACGGTTAAAAAATATAACAGAATAAAAGTAACAATGTTTTAAAGTGTAGTTGCATGAATAGGTCTAAAATAATAATATGTTCATTGGTGTTAGTAGAAATCATGTATACACACCCTGTAACCTGACAAGTTCCATAACATTTTGATGAATTAATCGCTCAGATGATCTATGGAAAATGTTGTTAACTAACAAAGCATACTGTGCTATAGGACAAACATGAGTCCGCATTGCGAAAGGGTGGCTATGAGCAGCCACTGACATAAGTATCAAATATAAGACTTCTTAGTAAAATTGTGTATGAAATATAAACTGTTCAGTGATGTCTCCATCTAACTGAGCTCAAAATTCAGCCATGGAACATAGGTGATGCATGCATGATGGGAAACTGGCCCCTTTTTGTAGCCGATGTAAGACAGCATCTCTCTTGCCAATGCAGTCCAAGACGGATATATCGACCGGGGCCTGTAACTCTGCTTCCAAGATCAAATAACGGAATTTTCCTGTCTGGGATTATCTCAGAAAATCGTAGTACACTCAATACAGGTGATGAACTGCAACTGGGAATTGAGCAATCTTGTCAGGATTGACGAGATGTTCCGGGGTGTTTGAAATCACTTTTAACATATTCAGAGACGAACGTATCCGAATGCAAGGACGATACATAGAGTCCCTCCGACTAACAGGTTCGAGTGAACAGTTAATTGTAGCATGGAACCTTATAAAGTAACGTTGTATTTCTTACTAAAGTAGCCAATGGATGAAACTTTACATCATTTTCCATTTCAAATTCTAACATTCTGGGTGGTGTGTGTTTGTTCTAAGTCGTGTATCCCTACCACTTTCGCGCAAGGACGCTCTGAGCGTGTTTTTTAGGGAATTGACTGGTTTGAACCTAGGACCTGTTACTGGTAAGGAGACCCCAGACCACACATGACATGGAGAGTTCAGAAGAGTTCAGTGAGACTAGCGATGATATAACCAAATACTTAATGATTTCAGCGTCAGCACCACTGCACTCCCTGTAAAAGAATCTTAATACTAACTAAATTTAGCTGGTAAAATAACGTCGAAAAAGCAGTTACGTTTACCATTGGAAATTTTATTCTTCTCACAAAACATTGCTTATAAATTGCGCTATTGATAAAAGGAAATGTTTTAATACAGGATGATAAAAAACCAACTGCGTTCAACAAAAATGTGAACGAATATTCCCTGAATGGGTTTCCAAGTTCTACAATGGATCGAAGGATGACCTATGCCATATCACATCTATAATCTAGGCTTAAATTAAGTTTCACAAAAGAGAAAACTATCAAAATGGTCTACAGTGACCCTCAATTATCTTTAATTACTTATCTATCCTGTCGTAAATTACAGTGGCTGATGTGATTTCTCAATAATTATATAACAGGAAAATCATCGTGTTTCACATTTTTTCTTCACATAGCAAATGTGAATACCATGAGCTTTAATTGACGATCGACACTAGTATTACGCAAAACGGGGGTGTAACAGATGAGACTTCTGCAGTTCTGAGTGAAGCTTTATGCGCTGCTATGCGGCATCTCGTGCGCTCATTACCTTGTCGTTGGTTAGACAGCGTCAGGGAGCGGCGGGCAGAACAGCTCCATACAGCTCGCTGTCTCGGAAGCAACTGTCTCCTAACTTCTCCTGACTACAATTTACCGTAGTTGGTTTAAAAAAAAGCTATCTGGCTGTGTTTTCAACTGACCAATCAGGGTCTCAATGTTAACCTAAAGCTCCACCTACAAAATTCTGTCCATCCAGTGAGAAACGTTATAGTTTACGTGGCGGGGCAATGTTTTTAACGTTTGCAACGTAACAGAAACGCAAAAAATTCTCACGCTAAAACTTGCAGCTGGTGTGGCCCTTTTAGTGTTATCGCAAGATCTATACTGTTCTTTTGGAGGGTTCTATCTTTTAACATGGGCTGGGGGGTGGTCCTGGTGGTCGGCAGGCGATGTGGGTATCCGTCCCTTATAGTAGGGTCTTCTAGCTTAACACGGTTCTGCTCTCAGCTTCTGTTCTCGTTTCACCCTCAGAACTGCGTCTGTTTCACGGTGGGAAGGTATGACATGCATTTAGGCGTTCTTGTGTTAGTCTGAGGTATTCCATTTGCTCATTCGTTGTGAAACGTCTCCTTAGAAAAATTATACAAGATTGTGCTTAAACTGACACACAATATTTTTAGCGCAACGCAGTCTGACTTCCAAAAATCCCTACGAAAGAATGGCCCTGACTAACATTAACCTATACGTTTCACAAATCACTTACCTCACAAAAATCTTCGTTACTCAAGCTACTGCAATACAGCTAGCGCCACTACTGCCAGCTAAATGAAAGGTTCAAACTACGGAAGGCACTGACTACTGATAGGTATAGTTAGCAAATGAAAGATTTTAATAGAGAACAAACAATGTATTTACCTTAGTAGTCATAATATATATATATCACTTCATGACACCAATTCTTACAAATTTCAAAACTCCGTCATCTCTCTACCCACGTCCACCACTGCTGGCGGCTCACCTCCAACCGAGCAACGCTACGCGCTGTTAACATCCAGCCGCCCAACACTACAATGGCGAGTATTACAACAATGCCAACCAGCCACTGACTGCGCACAGCACAGCCAGTGATTTTTCATACAGAGCGCTACGTGGCGTTATCAATAAAAAAACCTAAACAGCCTACTTACAGTTGATAGTATTACTTTGGTTAATTTAATGTCAGGATTTATTCGGAGCTATGTGACATACTGCCGGATTTGCTTATCATGACAGGGTTTTCATGGAAGGTGTTGGATCTGCCTGACACCTTACAAAATAAGTCTGAATTAGCTAGAATAATATTTCATACTGAAGTCAGTGGGACTCGTAAGGACAAATTCGCAATTTTCTCGAAAAAGGGTCGTTTTCGGTCACATGTTTACTCCAGCGTTTTAACTATATTTCCCGCGTCAGTTTTCACTGTTCACTATGACGCGCCCTCTACATATCTGTAACTGTCACTTCGTTAAGACTTTACTACCATAGCGTCATACAAAAAGTAACAGTAGTGGCAATGTTTGTAAGAATTCTTCAGGTACTTTATCAAACCTTCAAAAAAACTCACTGCTTTCTACCAGTCGCTCACGGCGCCCTAGATTGCTTGACAGAACTGTATGGTGTTCTCTTGCCTGTCTCAAGGCTGCCCAAATGTCTTGTGATGTAGGACGAAGGGTGCGGCGATGTTGGGGACGAATTGTGGGGAAAGGAAGCTGGGAGAATCCTCGGTCTCGCAAGTACGCCGCGTGCTTTCACATCTTACGACGACCCAGAAGCGAAAGCACCACGTGGCACGGCAAAACACTGTTTGAAAGTAACACGCAAGGAACACACGCAAAGTTGTAAACCTCTTGCGTGCACAAATTATTTTCTTTTATGTTTCAAAAAAATCCCATTAGACCAAATACAACTGTGTGACGTGACGATAAGACATTTGTTGTCTTAACTTCAGAATATAAAACACAATGTAGCACAGAAAACCACTCATACAAACAAGCGAACAATCATCAGAGGAAATGACTTTGAGAAGTACATTATTGTGACTGTATCATTACAATAAAATGCATAAAACCGTACATATTATATACTGAAGTGCCAAAGAGACTGATAAAAGCATGTATATTCACATACAGAAATATGTAAATGGCAGAATACGACACTGCCGTCGGCAACGCCTATATAAGACAACAAGTGTCTGGCACAGTTGTTAGATCGGTTACTGCTGAGTTTCAACGTGGTGTTATAGTCGGCGCACGAGCGAAGCGACACGGCATCTTCGAGGTAGTGATAAAGTGGAGATTTTCCCGTACGACCATTTAACGAGTGCACCGTGAGTATCAGGAATCCGGTAAAATATCAAATCTCTGACATCGGTGCGAGTGGAAAAAGATCCTGCGAGAGCAGGACCAATGACGACTGAATAGGACTTTACACATAATTTCAAAACCTTTAGGAGTCTTTTTCTCACTAACACCTCCAAAAAAATGATGAATGGAAAAAAAATTATCACCTGCTACAATTTCGCCGTTCATGCTGTACAACTGCTGCATCAGGCAAGACCTTTTAATTTACCACTTCTTCTTTACTAAGATCTCTATTTGCAACACAGTTTCCAGACAATATTCAACCGCGTCACTGAATGTACCTGCTAAAATCTATGATTGTACAACACATAGTTCAGGGGATATGACGTCATAAACATTGAGCTGAGTGAAAACGAAACTTCAGGGCGAAATTCTCTGGAGATATACGTAGGTGAAATATACGCACAAATACAGCGTGGTCGGTAACAGTCCGAATAGCTCGTAACGCTGTTGCAAGGGAAGCTGTGCTGAGAATTAATTGTTAAGAAAAAATTCGATACTTTGCGCCGTTTCCGAGCAGTTTAGCTTGACGTTGGCCAGCCGCGTCGTTGTGCATACAAATTCAATTAGCCTGCCAGAGACACTGTCACCAAACGTGTTCGTAGTTTGCTTTCCTCAAACCAACAAACGTAGCTATTGCTCGCCTACCTTAAATTTATCACTTCCGAAAGAGGCACATTTTAACTGGTATTGAGCACTTGAACAAGTGGTAACTGACAGACCCACAAAGGTCTGTGCATTACCTCATTTTAGCGTGGGTAAGTGCTTGAATTTGCTCGCGCAAGTCCTGATTGGCTAATTTCAATGCTAAATAACTCGGAAACTGCACAGCCTTCATTAGCAGTTATTACGCAGCATAACATCCCTTGCAAAACCCTTACAAGAATTTCAGACTGTTTGTGACTACCCTGTCTATCTTAAATATACGTGGCACATGCGCATACAGCCAAAGCTGCGGGTAAATTTCTCCTAAACTTCTGAATCGATTTCAATCAATCTGGTGCCCATATTGGCAACTACCTTGCCGCAGTGGTAACACACATTCCCGCCAGATCACCGAAGTTAAGGGGTGTCAGCTTTGCTAGCACTTTGATGGGTGTCCGTCCAGGTCTATCGAGTGCTTTTGCCAAGTGGGATACACTCATAAGGCCGATTGAGAAGTGGCGGCTCCAGTCATGAAAGCTAACAACAGCTGGGAGAGTGGTGTGTTGACCACATGCCCCTCCGTATCTGCGTCCAGTGACGCCTATCGGTTGAAGATGAGGTGGCGGTCGGTCGGTACCATTGGGTCTTCTGAGGCCTGTCCAGATGGAGTTTAGCTTAGATGCACATATTATTACTTGTTGAAAAACATAATGCAGGTAAGAACCAGAAGCCTTCTATTGGAATGGTGGTGATAACACAGAGAGAGAAAGGGGGGGGGGGAGAGATGGAAAGACAAAAGGGAAAGGTAGAGAGGGGCAGAGAAAGGAAGGAGGAAGGGATGGACTTAGTTGTGGTGAGTAGAAAATAGATGAGAGCAAAAGGAGGTGAACTTTGAGGGAGGGAGAGAGAGGAGAAGGTGGAAATGGACAGAGAAAGGTGAAGAGATGGACACAGAGAGAGGGGAAGAGGAGATGGACAGAGAAAGGAAACAGGAGGAGATGGACAGAGAGAGGGGGTGGAGGAGATGGACAGACAGATGGGGAAGGAGACTTTCAGGGGGTAAGCAGAAGGTGGGAGGGAGGAGGAGGAGCAAGAGGGGAAGATGAGATTGACAGAAGGGGAAGCAGCAGGTGGATAGACGGTGGTGACAGACATTGGACAAAGAGGGGGAGAAGGAGATGAACATAGGGAGGGTGAGGGGGAGATGACCAGGGGGAGGGGTGGTGGGGAGGACAGAAGAATGTGGAGAAGGATGTGCACAAGGAGAGGAGACAGAGGATATGGACAGATAGTGTGGCTAAGAGGGATGGAAACAAAGAGGGGGGAGCAGGAGATGGCCAGGGAGAAGGGGGAGGAGATGGACAGGTAGATAGGTGAGTACAAGATAGAGGGGTAGGATGAAATGGACAGAGGGGTCAGAAAGATGGAGGGGGAGGAGCAAATGGAATGAGAGAGGGGTGGAGGAGTTGGAATGAGAGTGGGTTGTGGAGCAGATGGATAGAGAGAAGAGCAAGGAGAGATGGATGTGAATATGATGAGTGGAGGAGGTGGACAAAGAGTGGGGGGGGGGGTGGGGGAGAGGGAGGAGGAGAATGACAGAGAGAGACAGAAGGAGGAGACTGATTAACAGACTTGCACTTAGTCTGCTAAAAGTAACAATTTTTCTCGTGACCTCTTAGTTGTGAAACAGTGGCGTGGAATCTGTTTCTGTATCGCCTATTATCATGTGCCTTTGATACTGCAGTACAAGTCCGCTGCCATTGTCCATTCCATTTTTGTTTATCGGCTACGCAGATCATTGCACGATAGTGGTAGCTTGGTGGAAAGTAGATGTTGCAGCTTTTTCGTCCGTTGGTTAGTGCGTTCATTGGTGTTCGCCCATTGTTCTGCTTGTTGCTAAATTTTCTGAATGAAAACTTCAGACGTTTGTTGTGGAGCATACGTTGCTCGTATGTTCAGTATTCAGAATGCCTTGACGTCACAAGGATCGGTTATCGTAACTGAAGTTGTGCGCCGTTACTGAGTTACTAACCACAGATTGAAAGCGTGCTGGGTGATCGCTGTAATGGCAATTCCTGAGAGGCTATAACTATACGTGATACGGACCGCCGAAATGATGTGTTAGCGACTCTCTACAAATTTCTTCCCTGACTTTTTTTTTTAAATTTGAATTCCATGTAGTCGTTGCAGACGGCAGGCCGAGCGACTGCGCCGTCGCCTTGAGAAGCGTCCGGTGAATTTCGTGTAGCAAGACCGCTGCCGCCGCCGCCGCCGCATGCGACTCCCTTACCAATCGATTCTTTTTAAAGGTGAGCTCCGCCGCGAGGGAACGAACGGTACGGACGACTGACCGCGCCGGAAGATGTAAACAGCACTCGGACCGCGCTCTCCCGTCTTCGCCAGCAAGGCCGCTCTTGGAAAGAGTCTTACGGCGTACTTTGACACAGTGCCAAACTCATGAAAAAACACTCCCATTTTCATATCTTGTGAAGGAAGGAAGGAAAGGAGGAATATTAAGGTTCAACGTTCCATCGACGAAGACGTCGTTATAGGAGGGGCGTTCAATAAGTAATGCAACACTTTTTTTCGCCCAGTTTCGGTTGAAAAAATGAGGAATTTGTTGTGGGACAAAGTTCCAATAGACAGCGGCGCTATACGTAACCTTCGAAATGGTGTCTGTAATGGAGTTTCTTTTGGTCATTGAGTTTCTTTTGGTGGAAAACCAGGGAATCGCAGATATTCATAGGCGCTAACAGATGTATATGGAGGCCTGGCAGTGATCTAAAGCATGATGAAGGATGTCAAATCAAATACCTTTCAGCCGTCTGTTTTCCAACCTTACATAATTTGGCAACCAGTTTCAGCGTTTTACTACGCCATCTTGAGGCCCCTGACCGACGAGTATGTATAATCTACTTCGGTTGTGATCTAAACAGCCGCCGGCAATACTGGTATTAGTAGATTTTTGCTATGATGATCACTTCAACCATCAACAGTCGTAGGTGATGGTTGAAGTGAACATCATAGCAAAAATCTACTAATACCACTATTGTAGGACCATGTTTTAATAACAACCGACGTAGATTCTTCCTATACGTCGGTCAGGTGCCTGAAGATGGCGTAGTAAAAAGCCGAAACTGGTTGCCAAATAAAAGAAGGTTGAAAACTAGACGGCTGAAAGGTACTGAAATTGACATCCTCTATCGAACAGCCGAGTGCCGGAACCATCTCTAAACAGATGGAAATACAGAGAAAAGCACGATGAGTTGTCATGCGAGGCGTTTGTCATCATCGCAACAAGGTCCGATCTCCTGCTGGCCAGCCCATTGAAGGATGACCTGATGAAGCATACACTTCGCGACAGTTGGAGAATTGTTAGGATTTGTAGTAGCAAATTCATCTTTTGCTGTGGGGAATCTACGTAGATGTTGGGAGTTTATTGATGCAGCAAGACATTCTCTCCGACGTCGACCAGTAGGGTGATACCATGCGGGCATAGTACCCAAGAAGGTAGCGTAAGGCCGTCGCACTGAATGGAGATTATGCTGAAAAATAGGGTTTTGTAGCCAAGAGAGTGAGGAATAATACGGTGTGCTGTAATCCTGAATAAAACCAACTTGCTTTAAAAAATTGTTTCATTATTTATTCAACGCCTCTCGTAAATGGAGCACTAGCACGGATTGGATAAGGATATAGGGCAAAAGTAACCATCATTCCATTTCCCTTACGTGACTTAGGGAATGTGAGTTTAGTCTGTTTACGCTGCCCGCTTCTCCTCGCTCATCCTGCGGGATTGCTAGTGTGAACTAAGGTCTGAGTGGTACTTTTCTCTCGTGTTCTGTCGTTAACATTGAGAATCTGATGGTCAGAGGTAAATAAAGTGCCGCAATAGGCTCCGGGATGTGGTTGTCAGTGCTCTACATTTTGAGCTATCCCAGTAGACCACAACTCATTCATTCCCGCTGCCTAATAGAGTCATCTGTACGTCGCAGCGGACTGAAATGAAAGCAGTGGGACAATTCTTACCACTTCAGCATCGTTGAATGCATGGTAATGCCGACAGCTCACAGCGCAAGCCACATACTCGCGCAATAAAGGTGTTGGAAGTAGCCACGAACATACTACCACGACTGCTACTAATCTGAGTTCATACAAGACTGCTTCCAAGGTGATGGAAGCCAGTTGACGTGAAACAAATATGGCAGCAACTTCTGCACTAATATCTGTAACGAATTGATTCTATAGTCTGCAATGGATTAGGGTCCGGATATTGCACCTATGCCGAGAGCATGTATTTCCTATCACCAGCTTTACCGGGGGTGGCAGTGGAGACCGTTCCTGCGGCTTTGGGCCAGAAGGCGACGAGACCTCCTGGCGTTAAGTTTTTTACATCCATCGCACGGATGTGGAGATGGGGGACTGCGGCCGATCAGCAGCTTGTAGAGAAAGGATGCCGACAGCCGTAATTCTTCCAAAAAGCTTTTTTTTTTTTTCAAACCATCAGTTATGACGTTTCATTAGCATCATCTTCAGGCCCGTAAGCGAAAGACGAATGTCGGTCGCCAAACATCGGCGCACATACAATAGGTACCATATTCAGCGTCTCTCTCCTCGGAAGGGCCACGCGTAGTTTCTCCGATGTTTCGGCAGATACTTGCAATTTGGTTTTTGCAACGTGTAGCTCGTGTCAGCATAAACGAAGACTGCTCATCACATGTTTCAGTGCCGATGGAAAGCGTCGGTTTCTTTCCCGTTTCAAACAAAATTATGTTTAAATCGTAATTTTAGTTGTCGATGCGATAGATCGCTACCAGATTAATACTGCATTCATTTTACCGATATGTATTAACAGGGAGAGTAAAACATGAGGAATAACCAGTATTCCAGGAGCGGCGGTACCGCCCTGGCCCCTACTGACTGCTACCGCCTTGCTACCCAGTCCTTGCTGAAGTACCTGTTACTCCTTGTGTTTTACACTTCGTGTTAATACGCATCCATAAAATGCGAACAGTGCTACACCACTCTGGTAGCGCTTTATCGAATGGAGAACTAACATTCCGATTTAAAAATCATTTTCTTTGAAACGGGAAACACACCTACCCTCTGCCGGCCGGACTGGCCGAGCGGTTCTAGGCGCTACGGTCGCAGGTTCGAATCCTGCCTCGGGCATGGATGTGTGTGATGTCCTTAGGTTAGTTAGGTTTAAGTAGTTCTAAGCCCTAGGGGACTGATGAACTCCGAAGTTAAGTCCCATAGTGCTCAGAGCCGTTTGAAGCATTTGAACACCTACGCCTTCCATCGACACTGGACGTCGCATGACACGTGATGAGCAACATTAAACGGGATGACACGAGCTACATGTTGCCTAAACCAAATTGCAAATATCTGCCGAAACATCGGGGAAAATGCGCCTGACGACTCTTAGGAAAGGCTCTCTATATATATTGCACCTGTTCTATGTGCGCCAATGTTTGGATATCGCCATTTGTTTTTGGCATACGAGCCGAAGGACGACGCTAATGAAGCGTCGAAACAGGTCGCTTAAATAATTTAAAAAAACTTTTAGGAGGACTTACCGCTGTTGGTATCCTTTTTCTACCGCTCCTGGCGTTAAGGTTGGAAAATATTTTGTGGCGCGAGGACAACGGCCATGACAGAAAATTGTCCACATGCCCGATATGGCGGGTCTGCAGCCGAAATTTGAAAGCAACGGCTCCGAGCCTTACTGATTTACGTTATCTTGTGGCCTTTCGAATTTAAATGCTGAAGGATATTAAAAATGATCTGCCTTCTTCAACAAATGGTCGTTAGCCAAAGAACAAATGCTTGGGTCCAGACATCTAAGGAAAAGTCATAATAGCGTAATAATTTGCCGATTAAGTTCATAGACTTGTCCATTAATTACACAATAGCCACCACGCAACCACTGGAATCGTAATTAAACGTGCTATATTCATCCGTGATAGGAAACACGATTATTACGTAAACACTGTGGTGGACTGCACACCCGCTGAGCCTTTTCCATTAATTTGATACACAGCGCAATAGCATGATTGGATCAGTTTTTCCAAACCCCGTAATTGTTTTCCACAGCGAGGCGCAAGTTTGAGATTTGGCTTAAGGGTGCCCATAGTGTCCTTTGTAACGGTGCAAAACGCTTGGAGCCCTGCGACCTCACCCTCGGGATCGACGACGCTGTCGCTGTCGACATACTCGAATAAAAGGCCACGCCTGAGAAATTCTTGTGATGTGCAACGTGGGTTAATGGTGCCGCATTGGCACCAAATTTCAACACAGTTTTGCCCAACGCCATCGTGGACGTGTGGGAAGGTCGTCACAGGGTCTCTTACTCACGTTTCACCCCTTCTTTAGATGCCTCTGCGATGAGGTCAGTTCCGTGATTCCCATCGTTAAAATCACACGTTTTTCTTGTGAGGGGCCAAGAAAAACATTTCAGACACACCGTCGCCCAGAATCGACAGGAAAATGCCTCAGGGACTGGCATAAAGGACGTCAATGAAACAACTCATTTCCTTGGGACGTCGATTTCCACATACTAAACAGTCGAAAACGACAATTCGCGGTGTGATGAGCAATAGGACGACGTTCTTGACAACCGTCGACACTGCTCCCATCCCTTGGGCCTTTCACGCCTACTCTAAGGACACCTTGTGACTACAACCTCATCTAACATATCTGACCTCACTGGAGTGTAGTGCGATCGCAATTTTTTCTTTGGTGTACAGGGTGGAACATTAAGGGTAAGTCAAAACCATTTGACGAAATTTGAAAGTGTTCCGATGTAGCAAAGAATGCTTACACTTTTCCAGTACTCCTGTTTCACGCCCTCCTGTGTTGTGATCACAGATTGGTGCAACATTTACTTATGCGTGAGTAAAACGGCAAAGGGTCCCTCTAAGAGACCTCTGGTTTGGCAAAATTCTCGGTGGCACCGGCCCACATTTATTGGTAATTTTAAAAATGTTCCTTTACAGAGAAAATCTGCGAAGTAGGGCTAGGCACTTGCAGGTAGGCAACCACTTGACACAGATCCAGTGATAGTTGCTTGCCTCGGGGCGCCTAGGTGTATTTCCGTGGTCGCCTCTACAAATGGGTGAAATATGGGTTAGTGTGACTGTGAAGACTTTCCCCTCGCGTGACACGTCTACTGTGGCATTGGGAAGAATTGTGGGGAAATTTGCTACCAGTGTGAATCTTAACCCACCTCACATGTCACATGAACTTCTGAGCTCTGGACTATTTTTTGCATATCTCACACCTTGCTGTCTGAAGCATCGTAGAGTCCGAGAATGGCGTCGCAGGGCGCCACGCTTTTGCACCGTTACAGAGAGAGATTGCCGGCAACTTTGAGCCAGATTACAAACTTGTCCATCGCAATGGGAGACAGTTACAGAGTTTCGAAAAAGTGATACTTTAATTCTGTTGGGTAGTGCACATCTCAGAAAAGTCTCAGGGTTACGAATAGTTATGCAGAGATGAAGAAATTTGGACAAGATAGGCCAATGTAGAGAGCTGCAACCGGTCAGTGACCGAACTGAAGAACGCAACAACAAATCGGTATGTGTTCCAAAAAATGTGACTGGACGATGCTGCGACTGGGCCGGGTTCCGAGGCAGGTCGTATAGCGAGTGGGAAGTCGTTGCCTGGTGACAACACGGGCCGACGAAGCAGCGAGACAGAATCTGGCCGGTGCGGTGGAAGCGAAAGAGCAGCCGGCAGCCGGGAGCCGGGAGAAAGTGGACCGGAGCGTCGCTGCATAACCGCGCCGCGCTCCTTTTCACTCGGCTAGAAACCAGCAGGCGTCAGCGTTCGTTCACCCCGCCGCGCGCTGCCAGCAGGTGCCGACGAGTCGCTTATCTCACGAGACTGCCACACTCGCCCAGGGCGGCCGGCACGTGAGGTAGCGCGCCGCTTCCGCACACTCCCTGTGTCTCTCTTCTCACTGGTTTGATGCCGTCCGATAAGACATCATCTCCCGTACCAACCGCTTCACAAGGAACCCCTCGAGTGCGGGATCACAAAAAGACGATGATATTTACGGCATTCGACGCCTCACATATTGTCTGCCGTGCAAACCAGAATATTGGCTGCTAATGGCAACAAGAGACGGGACTGGAGATATCCAACGGTGAGCTCAGCATGAAGGAGCGTAGCTGAACTGCTTAGTCGACGAGTAACTCGCAATAGTGCCACAGGGCCAGTGGTGTTAATACAAAGCAGAGCTATGGCAACGATACACCGAGCAAACATTGCATTATATCTAAAATAACAGTTGCCGAAGTTGACATTTCCTCAGAAAGGAACCCATCGAAAGTCGCAGAGTGAGAAAGAAGCAGCAGATGTAATATTAGCGTTTCTACACGATGAGTCAGTGGAGTGGTGGTGCTATATACGCTCGACTATGTAGATAAGGAGTACATTGATGACGATACGTGCCTAACAAGTGAAAGTGGTACGGAAACAGGAGTCGAGCCATGCAGTTCATCATCTCTATCGGACAGGGAGGCACAACCTCAAAAATCCAAATGGCTCTGAGCACTGTGGGATACATCTGAGGTCATCAATCCCCTAGAACTTAGAACTACTTAAACATAACTAACCTTAGGACACCACACACATCCATGCCCGAGGCAGGATTAGAAACTGCGACCGTAGCAGTCGCGCGGTTCCGGACTGAAGCGCCTAGAAACCGCTCAGCCACACTGGCCGGCGCACAATCTCATCTCCCGTGCAACGTAGTAAAGTACAGTCGTGTTAAACACAATTATGTACACGGAAAACCATTCGAAGCATAGTAAAAAAAATTATGAACAGGTTTCGAATAAGTCCGCAGCAATACGTCGGTGTAGTGGATAAGAAAAACTGCGGATATTCAAGGGATGACAAGGCGCGATGTTACAAAAACTGGTGCATGCGCGTTTCGAAGATGATCGATACAATTTACAGTATATGCATGATAGTGACCCACTACGTTATGCGCATCAAATTGCTCTCTATATTGATTACAGTGATTTCAAGGGAGGCAGTCGATGGCTGGATAACATCAAACAGTGCTCCAGAATTGGAAGACGTAAGATAACGAAATTTCAAACAAAGCGTTAACTTGATGACGCACAGCAAACGCCGGAATCGACCCGAAAATTTATAGATGAAACTTATCCCATCGTTCAGTAAGGACTTTATTGTCAGCTCTGACCAATCGGGGTTTTACGAGGAAACTCATATGAAAGGAACCTTGGAAATTAGGGGTACAAAGAGAGTCGTATCAAGATCAGCTAACATCAATGCCTTAACGCTTTCGTAAGCAGTTATGCCGAGTGTTAAGCAGGATGGTAAATTGCCTGGAAAGTTATTTATTGCGCTACGAGAAGCTGGAGGTCCTGTGCTCCTACGATTCTCTCTCTTGTTCGTGATCTTGTAAGGGCAGTAGGGCACATTGACAAAAAGCAAGAGTGGGAAAATTGTCGTAAGAGAACTACAACCATGGTAGCTTTTGGCCAATAGCTGGTCAAGACAACTTGCTTGCTTGCTTACTGGTCTGCGTATAAAAATCATACTCCTTTAGAGCAAACTATCCCTCCTGAAAATTTTGTGACGTTGTAATTCATACGACCTGGAACAACTGGGCAAATTCAGCCCCTGGATGTTTGTTTTCTCCATGCCTATAAAACATATTGTCGCACCATCTGCAGCTGCGCCTTCAATGGTTGCCAGTTTCACGATCAGCTCCACGACAGACGGTTTCGCATTCGGTTGCGTGCCATCCCATTCCATCAGTTCTCATCACTCCGTTGTACCAACATGATGCTATATGCATTCGTTAAGAATGAATACCTAGCTGCACGGTTTGAAGCTCTCAAGGAATTCGCCTTCAATCTTGATGGTGCGAACCTTTGTGATCACTGTCTCTCGCCATTTTTCATTCGGTGGCCATGGTGCAAGTTAATGATTTGTTTTGAACTTTTCTTGAAAGTCGACGATGTCCATTTGGTGAAGCGTAATTCATACACCCATTGAAGCTTGATCTCTGTACCTCCGGACACTGATACCCCTTCACCCTGCTTAATCACATGGTGATTTTTAGCGGCTAATATTTTTCCTGTCATAATTGTTAACGCGTCACTTTCAAATGAGCCTTAACAAAGACTGAACTTGAGACCTCGCACTCAAGGACTTCCTTGTTACACTTACACCCAATGTCGTCGATTACTCAATGGGTATATTCGTTGTTCTTCGAAGTGAACAGCCACACAGGTGCAAGAACTATCACGCAGTCAGCTTAACAGCTCATGCAACTAATAAGAGCGGCCAGAATCAGGATAAAGATTCTGAAGTTACTGTTAAGCAAAGTGAGAGGCCGGTAATGTTCAACGCCCCTGCCGCCCACCTGCTTGGGGATCGGGAGAAGAAAGCCTTCGAGAAATTCAGGTGGTAGATGGACGGTGGGGTCACCAGTTCCTGGTACATCGTTACCCAGTGAGGAGTCACAAGATCGTTGAATGCGGGAAACCATCCGGGCATGGTGATTTGTTGGCAGCCCTTTTGAGAAGAACATCTTTAGTGTCATCGGTCATAATCAACTCTGTAAGAATGGGCGCAGCCTCTCCAGCGAGAACTCCAATCAGCGGATGGAGAACGTTATCTGTCGCCGACGAGTCGTGGTCCTCGGTTTCATAGACGCGCCGGTAGTGTTGCACAAAGTCATCTGCAATATCCTTTTGGGCTGTCAGGCGTCGGCCCTCTGGCATGTCGAGGGCCTGTACAAGCTTTCTTCGGCATCGCTCTTTTCCGCAGGTCATATGGTGAATGGACAGGAGTTCGCCTCAGATTTAATCCCGACAACGAATTAATACAAGTCTGTCCTCCAGACGATTTTGTGTGAGCTTTGTGATCTTCACCTTCATTTGCTGTAATTCCACCTGACATGCAGCAGACAGCACATGGGCGGAGGTCTCCCGCAGCAGCACGAAATAGTACTACATTGTTTGGCGGTGCTAACACCTTCATTCGGGCTTCGTATTGGATCGGTGTGCGTCGGAATGCAGGATTGGCGCATTCGAGCTACCAACTAAGCATGGGCAGCTCATGCATCAACGTCACTGGCAGGAATAGTATAGAGAAGGCATGTAAAAAAGAACTGAAGATCTTTTACATTACAATCAATTGGCTTCTTGAATGAGATTTTTTCACTCTGCAGCAGAGTGTGCTCTGATATGAAACTTCCTGGCAGATTAAAACTGTGTGCCCGACCGAGACTCGAGCTCGGGACCTTTGCCTTTCGCGGGCAAGTGCTGTACCATCTGAGCTACCGAAGCACGACTCACGCCCGGTACTCACAGCTTTGCTTCTGCCAGTATCCGTCTCCTACCTTCCAAACTTTACAGAAGCTCTCCTGCGAACCTTGCAGAACTAGCACTCCTGAAAGAAAGGATATTGCGGAGACATGGCTCAGCCACTGCCTGGGGGATGTTTCCAGAATGAGATTTTTTCACTCTGCAGCGGATTGTGTGCTGATATGAAACTTCCTGGCAGATTAAAACTGTGTGCCCGACCGAGACTCGAACTCGGGACCTTTGGCTTTCGCGGGCAAGTGCTGTACCATCTGAGCTACCGAAGCACGACTCACGCCCGGTACTCACAGCTTTACTTCTGCCAGTATCCGTCTCCTACCTTCCAAACTTTACAGAAGCTCTCCTGCGAACCTTGCAGAACTAGCACTCCTGAAAGAAAGGATATTGCGGAGACATGGCTTAGCCACTGCCTGGCGGATGCTTCCAGAATGAGATTTTTTCACTCTGCAGCGGAGTGTGCGCTGATATGAAACTTCCTGGCAGATTAAAACTGTGTGCCCGACCGAGACTCGAACTCGGCTTATTTTTGGAAAGGAAAAGGCGCCACAGAGACAGTTCTGACTTTGCGCTTCACACTTTGCGCCTGATAATAGAAGCAAAACTTAAGGAAATTCAGAGGATTTGTCGACCTAGAAAAAGCGTTCGACTACGCAAAATGGTGCAAGATGTTAGAAAAACTAAGAAAAATAGGAGTAAGCTATAGGGAAGTGCAAGGTCACGAGCGCGACGTCAGAACTGTCTCTGTGGGGCCTTTTGCTTTCCAGAAAGAAAAGCCAAATGATTCTCATAAAAAAGATGGATAATATAAATTATGTAAAAGAACTGAAAGGGCGCAATAAGGAACGAAGACCAAGAATAAACTTCTCGGAATCATTTGGGTGTAAAACAGGGATGCAGTCTTCCGACCCTACTCTTCAATCCATACATGACAGAAATAAAGAAAAATTCAAGATGGAGAGGGGAGGTTACAATTCAGTATGTAAGTATATCACTGCTAACATCGATAGCCTCACTGAAAGTGAAAAAGAACGGAATCAGCAGTCTAATGAGCACAAAATATAGATTGAGAATAAACGGAAGAAAATCGAAAGTAATGGGGAGTAGTAGAAATTGACTTTGCGATAAGTTTAGTATCAGAGTTGGTGACCACAAAGTAGACGGCATGAAAGTATTCCTAAACCTTGGAATAAAAACAACGTATGACGGATGTAGCTAAGGAAGACATAAAAAGCAGACTAGCACAGTCAGACAGCGCATTCATGTCTAAAAGAAGTCTGCTCGTATCAAACATAAGACTCAGTTTGAGGAAGAAATTTCTGAGAATGAACGTTTGGAGCACAGATATGTACGGATGTGAACCATGGAGTGCGAGAAAACCGGAAAAGTATAAAATCCAAAGATTGAGATGAGCTGCTACAGAAGGATGTTGAAAATTAGGTAGCCTCATAACATAAGGAGGTTCTCTGCGCTGTCATCGAGGAAAGGAATACACGGGAAACGGTAACAAGAAGAAGGGACAGCATAGCAGGACATGTGTTAAGGTTCCAGGAGACGATTTGCATCATGCTAGAGGCAGCAGTAGATGGTAAAAACTATAGAGGCAGACAGAGAATACTTCAAAAAAACTGAAGAGGCTGGGTGCAAATGGCACTCTCAGAAAAAGAGGTTGGAACAGAAGAGGAATGTGTGGCGGGTATATCAAACTCAGAAGACCGGTGACCCAAAAACAAAAACAAATAAAACATATCTGCCTTCCCCTACAGTTTTACCGTGCAGAACTCCCTCCAGTACCGTGGAAGTTATTGCTTGATGTGTTAACACATGTCCTATCTCTCTGTCCCTTCTTCTTGTCAGTATTTTCCAAACATTCGTTTCTTACCGATTCTCCAGAGGACCTTTTCTATAGAGGGGACCAAACAGCGAGGTTTGAACTTCTGTTCTCTCGAACGCGAGCCCACTGTGCTAACCACTGCGCCACATCGCTCAGTTGAGCGTGTCTATGCTTCTCTGGCCGCGCTCCGCCAGTCCACGATTCCCTTCCGCACAGCGCTATCCTCCAGAAGTATGTCTTCAGAAATTTCTTAATCGATGTTTGTTTGATAGTAATTAGCTTCTTTTTGCGAGGACTGCCATCCTAGTTGTGTTCCTCCTGATTCCGTGGGCCGTTCCTTATTTTGCTCCGAGGTAACAGAAGTCCTTCACTTCATCTGCCAAGCGATCCCCAATTTTGATGTTAAATTTGTCGTTAAACTGTTTTCATTGTTTTTTATTAGACTCTCAGTCCGTATTCTAATCTCATCAACTATTCATTCCATTTAATAGGTCCTGTAATTCTTCCTCACGCTCACTCAGGATAGCTAGAGCGAATATCATCATTTCCGTTCCTCTTGAATTTTAATTCCACTCCTTAGCTTTTCTTGTATGTCTGTCATTACTTCTTCGATGTATAAGCAGCAGTCAAATGACAATAAGACACGTGCAAAAAAGTAAATTATTTGTTGTTTCAAAATGGTTCAAATGGCTCTGAGAACTATGGGACTTTATATCTGAGGTCATCAGTCCCCTAGAACTTAGAACTACTTAAACCTAACTAACCTAAGGACATCACACATATCCATGCCCGAGGCGGGATTCGAACAGTAACAGTCGCGCGGTTCCAGACTGAAGCGCCTAGAACCACTCTGACATTAAGGTCGGCTGTTGTTTCAAAGGTAGGCGCCATAACTGTTAATATATTTATCCCACTGTGAGGCAAGACGGTCTCCCTTGTCGTTGTTCAAGTATTGTGTCTCCAAGACGTCTCATGTCTTGACAGTAAATGTCAATAGTGATGGCTCCACCTCGGGAAAGCACCAGTAGTACACCACACCTTTGTAGTACACCACACCTTTGTAGTACACCACACCTTTGTAGTACACCACACCTTTGTAGTACGCCACACCTTTGTAGTACACCACACCTTTGCTGTTTCACCAGAAGCATAACGCTATCTTCTGTTGATGTGCGCAGGTCTTATTACGGGGAGTTGCTGCTTTGTTTAGGCTCAACCATTACTTTCTTTTCCGTTGTTGTTGTGGTCTTCAGTCCTGAGACTGGTTTGATGCAGCTCTCCATGCGACTCTATCCTGTGCAAGCTTCTTCATCTCCCAGTACCTACTGCAACCTACATCCTTCTGAATCTGCTTAGTGTATTCATCTCTTGCTCTCCCTCTACGATTTTTCCCCTCCATGCTGCCCTCCAGTGCTAAATTGGTAACCCCTTGATGCCTCAGACCATGTCCTACCAAACGATCCCTTCTTCTAGTCAAGTTGTGCCACAAACGCCTCTTCTCCCCAATTCCATTCAATACCTCCTCATTAGTTATGTGATCTACCCATCAAATTTCAGCATTATTCTGTAGCACCACATTTCGGAAGCTTCTATTCTCTTCTTGTCTAAACTATTTATCGTCCATGTTTCACTTCCATAAATGGCTACACTCCATACAAATACTTTCAGAAACGACTTCCTGACACTTAAATCTATACTTGATGTTAACAAATTTCTCTTCTTCAGAAACGATTTCCTTGGCATTGCCAGTCTACCTTTTATATCCTCTCTACTTGGACCATCATCAGTTATGCTCCCGAAATAGGAAAACTCCTTTACTACTTTAAGTGTCTCATTAACTAACCCAATTCCCTCAGCACCACCCGCCTTAATTCGACTACATTCCATTATCGTCGTTTTGATTTTGTTTATGTTCATCTTAGATCCTCCTTTCAAGATACCGTCCATTCCAATCAACTGCTCTTCCAAGTCCTTTGATGTCTCTGACAGAATTACAATGTCATCGGCGAACCTCAAAGTTTTTATTTCTTCTCCATGGATTTTAATATCTACTCCGAATTTTTCTTTTGTTTCTTTTACTGATTGCTCAATATACAGATTGAATAACATCGGGGAGAGGCTATAACCCTGTCTTACTCCGTTCCCAACCACTGCTTCCCTTTCATGTCCCTCGACTCTTGTAACTGCCATCTGGTTTCTGTACAAATTGTAAGTAACCTTTCGCTCCCTGTATTTTTCCCCTGACACTTTGAGAATTTGAAAGAGAGTATTCCAGTCAACATTGTCAAAAGCTTTCTCTAAGTCTACAAATGCTAGAAACGTAGGTTTGCCTTTTCTTAATCTTTCTTTTAAGATAAGTCGTAAGGTCAGTATTGCCTCACGTGTTCCAGTATTTCTACGGAATCCAAACTGATCTTCCCCGAGATCGGATTCTATCAGTTTTTCTATTCGTCTGTAAAGAATTCGTGTTAGTATTTTGCAGCTGTGACTTATTAAACTGAGAGTTCGCTAATTTTCACATCTGTCAACGCCTGCTGTCTTTGGGATTGGAATTATTATATTCTTCTTGAAGTCTGAGGGTATTTCGCATGTCTCATACATCTTGCTCACCAGGTGGTAGAGTTTTGTCAGAACTGGCTCTACCAAGGCTGTCAGTAGTTCTAATGGAATGTTGTCTACTCCCGGGACCTTGTTTCAACTTAGGTCTTTCAGTGTTCTGTCAAACTCGTCACGCAGTATCACATCTCCCATTTCATCTTCATCTACATCCTCCTCCATTTCCATAATATTGTCCTATAGTACATCGCCCTTGTATAGACCCTCTATATACTCCTTCCACCTTTCTGCCTTCCCTTCTTTGGTTAAAACTGGGTTTTCATCTGAGCTCTTGATGTTCATACAAGTGGTTCCCTTATCTCCATAGGTCTCTTTAATTTTCCTGTAGGCAGTATCTATCTTACCCCTAGTGAGATAAGCCTCTACATTCTTACATTTGTCCTCTATCCATCCCTGCTTAGCCATTTTGCACTTCCTGTCGATCTCATTTTTGAGACATTTGTATTCCTTTTTGCCTGCTTCATTTACTGCATTTCTATATTTTCTCCTTTCATCAATTAAATTCAATATTTCTTCTGTTACCCAAGGATTTCTACTAGCCCTCGTCTTTTTACCTACTTGATCCTCTGCTGCCTTCACTACTTCATCCCTCAGAGATACCCATTCTTCTTCTACTGTATTTCTTTCCCCTATTCCTGTCAATTGTTCCCTTATGCTCTCCCTGAAACTCTGTACAACCTCTGGTTCTTTCAGTTTATCCAGGTCCCATCTCCTTAATTTCCCACATTTTTGCAGTTTCTTCAGTTTTAATCTACAGGTCATAACCAATAGATTGTGGTCAGAGTCCACATCTGCCCCTGGAAATGTCTTACAATGTAAAACCTGGTTCCTAAATCTCTGTCTTACCATTATATAATCTATCTGGTACCTTTTAGTATCTCCAGGGTTCTTCCGTGTATGCACCCTTCTTTCATTATTCTTAAACCAAGTGTTAGCTATGATTAAGTTGTGCTCTGTGCAAAATTCTACCAGGCGGCTTCCTCTTTCATTTCTTAGCCCCAATCCATATTCACCTACTACGTTTCCTTCTCTCCCTTTTCCTACACTCGAATTCCAGTCACCCATGACTATTAAATTTTCGTCTCCGTTCACTATCTGAATAATTTCTTTTATTTCATAATACATTTCTTCAATTTCTTCGTCATCTGCAGAGCTAGTTGGCATATAAACTTGTACTACTGTAGTAGGTGTGGGCTTCGTATCTATCTTGGCCTCAATAATGCGTTCACTATGCTGTTTGTAGTAGCTTACCCGCATTCCTATTTTCCTATTCATTATTAAACCTACTCCTGCATTACCCCTATTTGATTTTGTATTTATAACCCTGTAGTCACCTGACCAGAAGTCTTGTTCCTCCTGCCACCGAACTTCACTAATTCCCACTATATCTAACTTTAACCTATCCATTTCCCTTTTAAAATTTTCCAACTTACCTGCCCGATTAAGGGATCTGACATTCCACGCTCCGATCCGTAGAACGCCAGTTTTCTTTCTCCTGATAACGACATCCTCTTGAGTACTCCCCTCCCGGTGATCCGAATGGGGGACTATTTTACCTACGGAATAATTTACCAAAGAGGACGCCATCATCATTTAATCATACAGTAAAGCTGCATGCCCTTGGGAAAAATTACGGCCGTAGTTTCCCCTTGCTTTCAGCCGTTCGCAGTACCAGCACAGCAAGGCCGTTTTGGCTATTGTTACAAGACCAGATCAGTCAATCATCCAGACTGTTGCCCTTGCAACTACTGAAAAGGCTGCTGCCCCTCTTCAGAAACCACACGTTTGTCTGGCCTCTCAACAGATAACTCTCCGTTGTGGTTGTACCTACGGTACGGCTATCTGTATCGCAGAGGCACGCAAGCCTCCCCACCAACGGCAAGGTCCATGCTTCTTGGGGTGGGGGGTCCTTCTTTTCCGTTTGTTAGCATAAAGATACCACTTCTCGACACCAGTAACGACAGAGGACAGGTGTTACTCACAAGCCAATTGGTAGCGAGCAAGCAGCGCTGCACCTACGGCCATCCGTAGATTTTTGTGATTTTTGCACAGAGCATGACGTATCCATACACCGGATTCTTGAACCTTCCCCACTGCATGCCACTGTCGCACGACGGTGGAATACTCACAGTTCATCACATTTGGCAGTTCTCGAATACAATGACGTGGATCACTGTGGATTCATGCGTTTAAACGATCTTCATCAAACCCCGAAGGCCTTCCTGTGAGAGACAGTAACGTCAATACGATCCTCATTAAAACGAGGAAACCATTTTGTTGCCGTGCTCTGACCAATGGCATTATCCCCAAACATGACGCAAATGCTTCTGGCTTCCTCCGCTGCTGCCACCCATAACTCATAAAGAAGAATATATCGGAAATGTTTCGATTTCTCCCTTGGGACTCCATTTTCTAGCTTTCAAAGCCCCACTCACAGTCTCCAAATAACAAACTCAAACAGCAACGTTGAAATACCAATAAAAAAGACGATCGACAAATAAACCCATAGCAACCGGAATACCATCATGGAATGGCACTTGAATCTCAATGTTGAAAAGTTTAATGTGCTGCGAATACAAAGAAAGAAAGATCCTTTATCATTTAGCTTCAATATAGCAGGTCAGCAACTGCAAGCAGTTAATTCCATAAATTATCTGCGAGTAGGCATTAGGAGTGATCTAAAATGGAATGATCATGTAAAATTAATCGTCTGTAAAGCAGATGCCAGACTGAGATTAACTGGAAGAATCCTAAGGAAATGCAATCCGAAAACAAAGGAAGTAGGTTACAGTACACTTGTTCGCCCACTGCTTGAATACTGCTCACCTGTGTGGGATCCGTACCAGATAGGGTTGATAGAAGAGAGAGAGGAGATCCAACGGAGAGCAGCACGTTTCGTTACAGGATCATTTAGTAATCGCGAAAGCGTTACGGAGATGATAGATAAACTCCAGTGGAAGACTCTGCAAAATAGACGCTCAGTAGCTCGGTACGGGCTTTTGTTAAAGTTTCGAGAACATACCTTCACCGAGGAGTCAAGCAGTATATTCCTCCCTCCTACATTTATCTCGCGAAGAGACCACGAGGATAAAATCAGAGAGATTAGAGCCCACACAGAGGCATACCGACAATATTTCTTTCCACGAACAATACGAGACTGGAATAGACCGATAGAGGTACTCAAGGTACCCTCCGCCACACACCGTCAGGTGGCTTGTGCAATATGGATGTAGATGTAGATGCAAAACAGAAACGCTACGCAATTAGACTGGCCACGAACGATGCAAAACTGTTTTTAATTATATCATGTATTGATTTTGTCATTTTAAGAAATATTTTAAGGCTGTGTGATGCCATAATGGCACTATAACCTACCAGGAATGTTTCATAATCCGAAAATGGCAAATTGTTAGCCGAAATTGGTATTGAAGTTAAGGAAAGATGATTTCATGTGTGATCTTGGCTTTAGGGGTTTTCAATCACTACCATAACTTCAATAATTTTGCAAACGGATCGCGTATCTCCTGGTTGACGATGTCAGTAATCAGAACTTCGTTTTTAATTGTCAGTAGAGAGGTATTTTCACCTCCTGCTTCGACTGCAATACTTCAGTTGCTTCAAAAGCATTTTCTAAAAGAAGTGACACGGGGAAGATCAGAAGTGAGTTGACACGATTGGCTGAGTCACTCAGAACAAGAGATGTTACTCTCTGCCATACAGGTTAGTAAAGTTGGGGATACTTTCTAAAACAGAAACGAAGTGAGAAAACTTAAACCACACGAGGAACGCCAATAAAGGTAAATACAAATGAAATGTTCAGTATGAAAATGGATGGATACTTTCAAGCAGTTTTTTGTAGTGGACGAAAGTGTCTGTTACGTTACATCAGAACCAAATTTTATTACGTCGAATTTATGTATTGACGATCAAAGCAGTTTTCGTCTAGAACTATCGATCTGCAATAGATCGATTGGTCGCAGTCGAACACTTATTTATGAGAAGCATGGCGGGTTGAATAGAATTATATCACAACGGTCAGAAATCTCTCACAGTAGCCTACGTTTGCCCGTGTACCGGTCGCTGCAGCCACAGCCGACTCGCGTCAGTGTGCGGCAGCTCAGGGCTTTTAAACGGCGGCCCGTCCCGTCACTCGCAGAACGCGTCGCCCGCAGACTGAGGACCCAGACACACGGCAGACGGCGGCCTTGACTGACGGCGAGTCACGTGGCCGTCGCGTGCCGCCGTCCCATTGTGACCCGACACAGACAGACGCAGACTCACTGGCACGACGTCACTGCTGCAGTGTAACACCTGAGCCAGACATGACGTAGGGTAAAATTGACTAGACGTCCTAGAAACCAAAAAGTACAGCTTATTTTTCCAAACAGATCTCCAAAGTAGCCCCTATTACCGGAGAAATAGAAGAACACCATCTGAGAAAAACTGTGTGAGAGCTGCGCTCTTTCGGCTCGCTGACAAACCCACGCTACTGGCCATTAAAATTGCTACACCACGAACATGACGTGTTACAGACGCGAAATTTAACCGACAG
Source organism: Schistocerca gregaria (assembly GCF_023897955.1). Taxonomy (NCBI): domain Eukaryota; kingdom Metazoa; phylum Arthropoda; class Insecta; order Orthoptera; family Acrididae; genus Schistocerca; species Schistocerca gregaria. The sequence continues at coordinate 377,748,124 of NC_064924.1, forward strand.
GAAGAAGATGCTGTGATATGCTAATGATAAGCTTTTGAGAGCATTCACACAAGGTTGGCGCCGGTGGCGACACCTACAACGTGCTGACATGAGGAAAGTTTCCAACCGATTTCTCATACACAAACGGCAGTTGACCGGCGTTGCCTGCTGAAACGTTGTGATTCCTTCGACAAAGATCGGATTGTAGCCTATCGCGATTGCGGATTATCGTATTACGACACTGCTGCTCGCGTTGGTCGAGATCCAAAAACTGTTAGTAGAATATGGAATCGGTGGGTTCAGGAGTGTAATAAGAAACGCCGTGCTGGATCTCAACGGACTGGTATCACTAGCAGACGAGATGACAGGCATCTTATCCGCATGCCTGTAACGCATCGTGCAGCCAAGTCTCGATCCCTGAGTCAACAGATAGGGACGTTTGCAAGACAACAACCACCTGCACGAACAGTTCGACGACGTTTGCAGCAGCGTGGACTATCAGCTCGGAGACCATAGCTGCGATTACCCTTGACGCTGCGTCACAGACAGGAGCGCCTGCGATGGTGTACTCAATGACGAACCTGGGTGCACGAATGGCAAAACGTTACTTTTTCAGATGAATCCAGGTTCTGTTTACAGCATCACACCCGTGTTTGGCGACAGCGCGGTGAACGCACATTGGAAGCGTGCATTCGTCATCGCCATACTGGCGTAACACCCAGCGTGATGGTATGGGGTGCCATTGGTTACACGTCTCGGTCACCTCTTGTCCGCACTGACGGCAGTTTGAACAGTGGACGTTATATTTCAGATGTGTCACGACCCGTGGCTCTACCCTTCATTCGATCCCTGCGAAACCCTACATTTCAGCAGGATAATACACGACCGCATGTTGCAGGTCCTGTACGGGCCTTTCTGGATACAGAAAATGTTCGACTGCTGTCCTGTCCAGGACATTCTCCAGATCTCTCACCAACTGAAAACTTCTGGTCATTGGTGGCCGAGCAACTGACTCGACACAGGACTTTTGATGAGCTGTGGTATCGTGTTGAAGCTGTACCTGTACACGCCATGCAAGCTCTGTTTGACTCAATTCCCAGGTGTACCACGGCTGTTATTACGTGAAAATGTAATCACATGTCAGTTCTAGTATAAAACATTTGTCGAATGAATACCCATTTAGCATCTGCATTTCTTCTTGGTGTACCAATTTTGATGGCCAGTAGTGTAGATACGAAGTCCATTGATTTTTCCCCTTTGTCAACAATTCGACTTTGTTTTCTATCACTTAAGCGTTCCCTGTGTTCAAATGCATTTAAACGCCAAGTCGATAAATATCTATTCTCCTTCGTATGATAATAAGAAAAAATCTTGGATTTCATACACGACTCATAAAAATTTCAACTAACAGGTATCTAATCAAAGCCGACCATCTGTCAGTCCGGTGGCGACGTATCGCCACTTCTAAATCGATAGCCAACAACTAAAAAATAAAGCGCTTTAAATCTAAGTGGTATTTTCAGAACGTGAATCTGGACAGAGGTGCAGAACACACATAATCTGTTAGAAATTTCAGAAATTAGTTAACACATGTAAACAAACACTGGCCCAGATGCCAGTCTACTGGAGTATTTCAACGCTGTGCCAGTTGTGAAATCTCTAGACGTCTTGAAATCTCCCTTATCTCACACTCCGTCGTTGCAATGAATTTAACACACACTCCAGTGCTTCACCTACAGTGGCACCAAAAAGTATTGGTACAGACAGCGTTTCGCATCTAATACAAAATGTATACATATTATGAACAATATAAGTTTGCTATTAACTCTGACTCAATAAAGGAAATAATTTCTGTATTATTTTCCCAACGCAACGTAAATACATGCAATCAGTTAAATGAGGCTTTTCTCCTGCCAAAAAAAAAAGTGTTGGCACACTGTACGACGTTTATTATTGTGCTTGACAGACAGCGCCGAGCATATCAGATATGTGCAATCATAGTTGACTAACAGTTCAGTTGCTTGCTTGACGGCCAGTGTAAGGGGCATTCACTTGTCACAATGAGTCAAAGTTACCATGAGATCGCTAAAGAAATTTATGTTAATTATACCACAATGCGAGTAATCATCACGAAATTTCACCAGATTGGTAAAAGAGATAATAAACGCAGATCCGGACCTCCAAGAATTCTTACATGTAGGGACCGTCGATGGATAGTTCGTCTTGCACAAAAAGATCCCTTTAAAAAGTGCAGGGTCGCTTGTATCGGACATCCAGTCAACGTTCAACAAACACGTCAGTACTCAAAGCATTAGAAATGCTTTGAACATAGTTGATATTCAAGGCAGATATCCCAGAAAAAGGCCATTTATTTCTGAGGTTAATCACAGAAAACACTTGCAGTTCGCCAAAGACTATGTCAATAAATCGATTTACATTTGGAATATTGTGTTCTATTTTCTGACGAAACCAAGTTCATCTTGGTTGGATCTGACGAAAATGGAAAACTGTGGCGCAAACCAAATACAGAGCTCCACTGACAGGATCACCTACCTACTGTAGGAGATGGGAAAGGAAGCATAATGATTTTGGGTTGCATGGCACCTTCTGGTTTGGTGACTTGGTAATTATTGAAGGTGTCAGGTATCATAGTGAATATATCGATCTGCTGAGAGTCCTTTTAAGTAGCGGGAGACAGAAACCCGGTCTTGAAGATGCCTTTTATTTTCAGTAAGACAACGATGCTTTACATACGGCTCCGAGAACCCTGGAGTGTTATCACATAGTGCTCCAAAAACGATTTTCATTCCATCACAGAGCCCTGATCGTAACCCGACAGAGCATCATTGGACACATCTGGAAACAAAGGTTCGAATACGTCGTTCTACAGAGAAGTGGGAGTTTCCGATGATGTTATAGGAACGGCCGAAGATCTCGTCAGATATTACTCGCAACTTGCTTCACTCCATGCCAAGACGTCTGCAAGCTGTCGTCGGTGCCAACGGTATGCACACAGGCTATTAATGTTGAGTTACGTGAATTATAGAGGCTTTAACTTAAGTGCGCCAATACTTTTTGATGCTCGATCTATGGTTTATTTTTGCAAACTAATAGTTTCGTTGTAAGAAACCAACTATACTCGAAGAACCTTATGTTTACAAGTGTATATTTAAATAAATTAGCAGTGCCTTGGCCTCACCTTTATTTGTTTGTGATGCATGCATAATGGTAGCTATGCCAATATTTTGTTGTGCCACTGTATTTCTCAGAGTAGAAACACCTCAGTGAAGCCTCTCGTCTTACTAACGCATTCTATCCAGTGTTATCTGCCTATCCACAATGAAAGTCAACTGACGATTTCCACGAGTAATATCAGCTGTAGTAATGAGCTATTCTTCACGTAGCTAATTTTCTTGTAGCCTAATTCTTGACTATATAGTGCTAGTGCTACCAAGCACAATAGCGTAATTCATGATTAACGATTATTGTTACCGAATAATTGTTATGGCAATAATAATGACTTCGAAGTTTCTTTCCTGACAGTATCGTTACCATTAAATTTTTTGTCATGACTATTATTCTCACCTAGAAGTTTGTATTTTAATGTCGTCGATATTTTATCACTTTTAAATCTACTATTTCAAAAATACGTACATTAAAGAATTTTTCTGGTACTTACATCGTGACCATTAATAAAACTGACACTCTGCAGTGACGGACTCCTACCTGAAAAAGGAAGAAAAAAGGTCCCGTGAACTTGTGTCCAGAAATGCGTCGTTGCCACGGTAGATGGCGCTGACGAATGGCAGTTCGATTGTCCATGTGCCGTGTGTTCCTTACGTGTTACAGGCTGTGTGATTAACGTAGCACACTGTACGCAACAGAAAGGTCCGGTATTGATGTCGGGAACAAGCTGAGATGGAGTTTGTGTGTGGGCAAGCAGATGGAAACTGTCGAGAGGCAGCACGGCTGTTTCAAAACAGGTACCCTCACAGATACCAACCACATCACACAACATTTCAAGCCCTTTTTGATACTGCCTACAGGAAAATTAAAGAGACCTTTGGAGGAAAGAGAACAACTTGTATGAATATCAAGAGCTCAGATGGAAACCCAGTCCTAACCAAAGAAGGAAAAACAGAAAGATCAAAGGAGTATATAGAAGGTCTATACGAGGGCGATGTACTTGAGGACAACTTTATAGAAATGGAAGAGAATGTAGATGAAGATGAAATGGGAGATACGATACTGCGTGAAGAGTTTGACAGAGCACTGAAAGACCTGAGCCGAAACAAGGCCCCAGGAGTAGACAACATTCCATTAGAACTACTGACAGCCTTGGGAGAGCCAGTCTGACAAAACTCTACCATCTGGTAGGCAAGATGTATGAGACAGGCGAAATACCCTCAGACTTCAAGAAGAGTATAATAATTCCAATCTCAAAAAAAGCAGGTGTTGACAGTTGTGAAAATTACCGAACTATCAGTTTAATAAGTCACAGCTGCAAAATACTAACACGAATTCTTTACAGATGAATGGAAAAACTGGTAGAAACCGACATCGGGGAAGATCAGTTTGGATTCCGTAGAAATACTGGAACACGTGAGGCACTACTGACCCTACGACTTATCTAGCATTTATAGACATAGAGAAACCTTTTGACAATGTTGACTGGAATACTCTCTTCCAAATTCTAAAGGTGGCAGGGGTAAAATACAGGGAGCGAAAGGCTATTTACAATTTGTACAGAAATCAGATGGCAGTTATAAGGGTCGAAGGGCATGAAAGGGAAGCAGTGGTGGGGAAGGGAGTGAGATAGGGTTGTAACCTCTCCCCAATGTTATTCAATCTGTATATTGAGCAAGCAGTCAAGGAAACAAAAGAAACATTCGGAGTAGGTATTAAAATCCATTGAGAAGAAATAAAAACTTTGAGGTTCGCCGATGACATTGTAATTCTATCAGAGACAGCAAAGGACTTGGAAGAGCAGTTGAATGGAATGGACAGTGTCATGAAAGGACGATATAAGATGAACATCAACAAAATCAAAACGACGATAATGGAATGTAGTCGAATTAAGTCGGGTGATGCTGAGGGAATTAGATTAGGAAATGAGACACTTAAAGTAGTAAAGGAGTTTTGCTATTTGGGGAGCAAAATAACTGATGATGGTCGAAGTAGAGAAGATATTAAATGTAGACTGGCAATGGAAAGGAAAGCGTTTCTGAAGAAGAGAATATTTGTTAACATCGAGTATAGATTTAAGTGTCAGGAAGTCGTTTCTGAAAGTATTTGTATGGAGTGTAGCCACTTATGGAAGTGAAACATGGACGATAAATAGTTTGGACAAGAAGAGAATAGAAGCTTTCGAAATGTGGTGCTCCATCAAACCAGTCTCAGCACTGAAGACCACAACAACAATAACAATAAAAATCAAATGCACACACTTATCGATACAATGTTGATCAAAAGCTAAAATTTTCTCACAGTCCATAAAGACAGTCCTGATCGTTCATCATAGTACAATTGCAGTGTTTTTCTCAAAGTCTGAGTAGTTAAAGAAAATGCACACAGAAGTAGTGGATTTTCATGCAGTCTTGAAATCAAATGGCTCTGAGCACTATGGGACTTAACATCTGTGGTCATCAGTCCCCTAGAACTTAGAACTACTTAAACCTACCTAACCTAAGGGCATCACACACATCCATGCCCGAGGCAGAATTCGAACCTGCGACCGTAGCAGTTACGCGGTTCCAGACTGAAGCGCCTAGAACCACATGGCCACACCGGCCGGCTGCAGTCTTGAAGAATTAGTGTTGTCCTTCCAACGCAATGACAGTGCTGACTCTTGACATGCACACAGGTAATGGGCCATAAGAGAGCAAACCCACAGCAGAGTCATTCGAAGTTTTGAAGAATATTGGTAAGTAGGTCATCACAGAACAGACCACTGTAGTCCTGTTAGAGATTACGGTATTGGTGGGCCACCGAGGTGCAGACCCACTACAGTCCTTGTAGAAATAATGGTATTTGTGAGTCATCAACGGTGTTGACCCACTGTAGTTCTTGTAGAAATGGCTAGCAGCCATCCGTTGTGACTGTGCAGGTGCACAATCACCATCGAAGAGTCTTGTGGAGAATATAGCAAGTCCATAAACCACCACTTGTGCACTCACAAAGTTTTTGTAATTGTCGTTAGAACCAGCAATGCTGTTAACCAGTCCCTTGCTGAATTGTTAACACACGTTCAAACACTAACAGTCCCAATTTCTTACATATTGTCCATATACTATGATCAACAGAAACGTGTGCAGTGAAATGTAACTTGTTACTTAATTTGATGAACTGGTGTCAATTACAATTTTATAACATAAGAATACAGTAACAAAGGTACAAAATACATCATTAAAGAACATAACAATACAGATAACATTTGTAGTAAAACAGGCTTTACAAAAGAATAGAAACAAACATGCACATCAGTGTTACAAGAATTGAGACATAAGTACATACATAAAAATCAGAATAACTTTTGAAACATCAACTTCACAAATGAGTATTAAACAAAACAGAATAAATAATGTCTAAACATCTTTACAAAGTAAATAACATATTATCAGTAAAATTCTACAACGTAAATCTTATTAGATAAACACATAAAGACAGGAAAAACACAAATACACAAGAGTACACAAACACATAGCAGAATAACACAGGAGGAGAGGACAGGGTTTGTTTTCAGTGTAACATTTGGTACTGCAGTCCAACCAAAAACTTCATTCCATAGATCTTTCGTCTTATTTCAACATTTGTTTCCACCAAAAAAATCCTATCCAAGCACGCTTTCTGTATTTATATGTACACATATCTCTTACCTCATTACTTATTTTCCATTATCTTACCTCATCATTTATTTCCAAGAAAATACTACCTAAACCTCTTGTCCCTAAACCCTACTTTTTTGTTCATATCCTCTTTCATAATACTTTTTTGGCCAAACCATTTTCTTATAGCTTCTCAATGCATTTCTTCCAATTAATCACAACTCGTTCTCTTATATAGCCTATCCCATCTTAAGCTAACTTAAATCTACTGAGCTCAGATGCTAAACTAAGGAACGAGGCAATGCAGCCACACAAAACAATTAACACAAAGAGCAATACCAAAAAAATGGAAATTGGCAAAGCAACCAGCATTACAGAAATTAGCAAAGCAAATACAACTAATATGAGGCAATGAGCAGCAACAAGAAAAATAAATCAGTAGTAAAACTAGCTTAATACAATGTAAAGTTCAGTAGAACTATGCCTGGCAAACAGCAGCAGAAAATGCAATAACTTATATCTAAACATGATAAAGCTCAAGCAGAAAAAATATTACAGTAAAAATAGGAAATGCCTAACACCTACATCAGAACTTAACACTAGCGTGATGCCTCACGATAAATTACTCTATGAAACAAGTTACCCAGTCATTGAAAAAACATTATGTATGCAATTCCTGTGAAGAGAAATGTCTATTTGTGCTCCCTTTTTTAAGAAAGTAGATCATAAGATTATTGTTTACTGGGTCTGTAGACAGAAAACGTTTCTATTAGTACATCTATTAAATTTTAATTTAAAAATGCTGCAGTACAACTAGAAACTAGATATTAAACAAAATAGGCAAATACAAATACAAATCAAAGCATCAAACATCATTCACTAGCCATATGACATTTCATAAGGCAGTAAAAAATCTCTCAACTACAAAGACAGTAGTATAGAGATAAAACATTTCTTATCATTTCATTAGGCATTACATTAAATATCAGAAAGTATGAGCTCAAAACTGTAATCATATGTTTCAAGTATGGGCGTGTCGTATTTCCGATGCTTTCTACAAAGAAATCTCAATAGCAAGGATAATCGCCTCTTTTTTTCTCCATCTGTGCCTCTGAAAGGCACACACTAATGGCTTTTTTCCAGGCGACTGTCGTGCAGTTGGGTGCCCATGATGCATTACGTGAAGGTCTCTTAACTTTCTTAGTGACAGTCTCATATAAAAAATTTCACAGGTCGAGAATTTGCGTTGGAAATGTGTAGAAAAAAACTCCTATGAATATATCAGTGTACAAAAAATTTTCGCCGGCATTGTGATACATTCACACATTTACACACATTTCATAACTCTTAAAGTACGATTCTTGATTTCCAACATCCTGTTTCACAAATCATAGTCCTTAACCAGTACTCATTATTCCTCACCTTATTACTCATACATATTCGTCGAAACTTCTTCAATATTTCATCATAATAAATACATAGCATAATCAAATTCCTCATATAGCATCATCTTATTTATCATAAACATACCTCAACAGCAAAATACACATCGTCGTCGTAATAATAACATCATAACACCTCAGTCAAATCTCAGAATCGTCGTAGCTTCCTCCAATAATATCAAAACCTAAAGAAAATTCTCTGCTCATTTCAATAGTGTCATCTACCTCAAACGTACTTTAAAATACATGATACTATATCAAATACGTCATTCAAAGCTCTCATCGTATCACAATGGTTCCGAAAAAATATGAACAGACCACAAAGTACAGACAAAATACAATTTCATAAGCGTGAAGTTATCCTACTGTGTAGTTACGTAAATATCTGTCACTCACGTAGTAAAAAAAATGTTTGTCTCTCTCAGTTAAATGATCAGATAGCTGTATAATTTATGTGTTAGAGAAATATGGTACCAATGTGTAAAGTTGTATAAGCAAATACCATATTAGCTAGGGCTCCTTGTGCTTGCCAAACACATGGTACCCAAAGTAAGCGTGTACCCCTCTGAGGACTAATGTAATTATACCCTCAGGTGTTACAGATTACAGCAATGGAATGAAATGTATCACAGAAAACATTCTTTGTAATTCAAAAGCCTTTAAAAATAAATGTTTGAAGTACAAAATTAATCACTCAAATGCGTGTCCTGTAGCGCTAAATGTGCATCTTGCTGTAAGATAATTCTGTGGAAGCGTCGTAGTTATCGTCCTCTGTAACCAAAGTTCTGTTGAAGTCAATGTACTCACCTCATCATAAACGAAAGCGAAATGCTTTGCTTATAGATATCGTAGTTATTACGTACCTTACCTTGATCAAGAAAATACTATAATGTAACGTATTGTTGTGCTACGGAAAAGGCTGTCTCATTGTAGCTATACGACAAAAGTTACTACTAAAACATGCTTTACTTTCCTGAATAATACACAAAGAATGTGCAGATATAAAACAGAAACACCGCAAAAGCAACAATATACATTGTGTCACACATTAGTAGCGTCGTGATATAATCGTGTAGCTGTCAAAGAAACCAAATGCTATGTCATATTTAATCTCACCGAATGTACTTCAAATAAAAATGTATCTTTTCAAGTAAACCAAAATGTTGCATTAAAATCTCATTAGCAGTATATGTTCTAAGTATGTAAGCCTGATAGTCGTTACGTAATCGTGCAACTAACAAGCAAGATGGTACAAATAACAATACTGTGTCGTCTATTCACTATAACAGCGAATTCGTAATTTCTGTTTAAATAAGTTCTCTTGGTTCCTGACTGGATATTTAACTTCAAACATTGTTGCATGGTAATAGATACTAAGTCTGACAAAGCATACTAGTAATGTAAAGTGAAAAGTTATATGGCAAAGACAAAGTTAGTAAGCAGATTACCTTTCAAGAAACGGTTTTACATGTGAAATGTGGTGTTAACCTTTACTCTTCCTAGTATGCAGAATTTCAACTTCTACGCAATTGTCATGTGGTATACGTCGGATTCTGTAAGGTCCATTGTAAACTAGAAAGAATTTGTGACTCAAGTGTTTCTTCTTATGTGACAATGAATGAGCTTTAATCATAACTTTCTGACCAATATATAATTTCTTTGCATTTGCTTTACCGTGTAGCTTTCTCCTTTTGTCTGCTGCACATTTTATATTTTTAATAGCCAAATCAATTATGTCTTTGTGTTGAAGTTTACGTGTATTCGGAAAAGGTACAAGCTCTCTAATTGTGTTCGGAGGTTCTTCATTCTTCAGTACAAGAATAGGTGGTAAAGCAGTGGAGTCATGAGGCATTTCATTCAGCACATTTTGAAATAAGTGTAAATATCTGTCTCAATGCTGATGCTTTCTGTGTCAATAAAGTCTGCAAAGCTTATTGATTTCTTTCATAATCCGTTCAGACGGGTTACAACGTGGTGAGTACAATGAAATAAAATCAGGTTTGATTTTATGATTCCGAAGCATGCGTGACCAAACAGCAGATCTGAATTGCGGTCCGTTATCTGAAATGACTTTAGCAACGTGGCCAACTTGACGTAAGAAATTTTTAACAAAGGCGTTGGATACAGACCGTCCAGTGGCTTTACGTAACGGAGTGAAAGAAACAAATTTTGAAGTAAGTTCAACAGCGACTAGAACGTACGAAAATCCATTCGATGTTCTGACAAGGGGTCCCAAGAGATCAACAGCAGCAAATTCTTTTAATTTAGAAGGAATGATAGGAAACAACGGAGCACGATGTGAGATAGTAGATGGTTTCGCCTTTTGACAAAGTTTACAAATAGACAAGACTCTTCGAATTCTCTTTTCTATATTGTTAAAATAACAAGTCGTTCTAAGAATATGATAACATTTTCGTGTGCGTAGCTGAAATGAATGTACCAAATGAGCTTATTGACAAAATCATCTGGAATGCAAAGAACCCATAGCGTGTCATCAACAGTGCAGCGTTTGAAGAGTATGTTATTTCTAACCAGATAATAATGCCGAATCTGAGTGTGTGTCTTTTCATGCCATTTACTTTTGATGTCTTTCCAAATCGGATCTTTATCATCTTCATGAGCAATGTCCTTTAAAGATGTGGTGATGAAGTTTTCAAAGGCTTTCTGAATGTAAAGAATACTGAAATTTTTCTCGAGGTTGCCTTCTGTGTCACTTTTCTCAAGCCCAGCCGGTGCACGTGACACTGTGTCCGCAACGATGTTCTCCTTGCCGGGAATGTAGACTATTGTCTCTTTGATGGCGAGCGTCGTTATTGGGATTTGGAGAACTAACTTCTACAAATTCACCTTGTCGAGAGGGCCCTGCCCTGTTCGAATCCCGCCAGTTCTGATGCAATTCAGGTCTGTCGTTACGATCATATCGTCTGTCGTCATGTCGGTAGATTCCATAGTTTCTTTCTTGTCGGTCACGTGGTGGAGAATTTCTCCCTGAATCGTAACTGCGCGCTGGACCGTTGCGTCTGAAGTTATTCTGTCTCCCTTGATAATAATTATTTTGGTTCCCATATTGTCTGTTTCTCTGATTGTCTCTGTGATAGTCATTACCGCCGAAAGGTGATCTTTCCCTGTAATTATTACTACTTGGCCAACGGTTGTCATACGGGTGGTGTCTGTTTTGATCACGTGTTACGTTGTAAGAATAGCCTTGTCGTGTCCATTTATTATTTCTGTCATCGCGGAATTGTGACGGATGCGACCTGTAATTGGTGTGTTCCTGTTTCGCGTTCCGCGATTGTCAGTGTCAATTTCCAATTCTTGTAATAGTCCCTGAAAAGCTTCAATGTCGTCTTTGCAACGTCCTGCCAAAATAATATGTCGTAAATGTTCAGGTAATTTGATTAAGCAAATGCGGATGAGTTCTGAGGGGCTGTATGGGTTTGACAGGTACTGATTCTTGTGCAACATGTCTTCAAAATATTTCACAAGACTGGAAAATTCAGATTGTTGGAAATGTTTCATCATTATGATGCTATGTTTTATTCGGTCTTGTGTAGCTTGAGACCAATATGCTGAGAGGAAGGCATGGTAAAATTCTCCTTCACTGTATCAATCGTGAATGACCGATCGCATTCTTACAGCTGGTTCATTCTCTAAATAGCCACACATAAATTCTAATCTGTGCTCTAATGAGCAGTTGAGAGGAAGACAATGATAGAATTGATGAAGCCACGCTTGTGGATGAATGTCTTTGCCGGAATTCTTAAATGTTTTGAATTTACGTGTAGTAATAAACAGCTTATAGTCAAAAGCATCATGTCGGCGAGTCGCATATCGGACATTGTTACTTCGTTTCGGCGGTTCCATCTCAAAATTCGGTGTACCTTGCCGATTTCTTTCATAATTTCCGAAGTACCTCGTGTTATTATTTTGTGGCTGTTCCGTATTTATATGTCCCTCTTCCCGTATTGGAGCGCGAGTGTCCTCTGAAATACGTATTACCTGTGTCAGCTGATCTTGTACTTCCCGGTTTTCTCTTTGATGTTGCGTATTAACTTGATTCTGATTTTGTTTGAATCCTAATTTGTTCGTACTCTTCTGTGTCAGTCAAGGCTACAGGTCTTCTGTCATTCAGGTCATCATCCACCTTTGTAGATAAATTTTTTAGCTGATCCGAAAGTTCAACTTCTTTCTCTGATAATGAACTAATTTCCTCCATGTGTCTCTCTTAACCAATTTTCAGAGTATCTAGTGTCCTTTAAGTTTTCCTAAGTTTTTACAAGTTGCGTAACCGAATCGGTAGATGCAACTGAGTCAATTTTAGCTTGCAAGATCTCATGATTTTCATGAACAATAGTTTGCAGTTCTTTTATGGCTGCTTCGTGATTCTGTAATGCATTTTCATGCCGCGAAAAAAAGGTTGAAAATGCTCAAAAATTTGTGTTTTTACGTTATAACAGACTTTTTGACATTTCGATTCGATTTTATGTATCTCAGTAGTTAAATCTTCACGTGTTTGTTCAAGTGTGGTGTCTAACTTCCGAAGATTTTGTTCCATTGTGTCTTACTATCGAAGCTTTTGCTGAGTTTGTCTCTCATTTTGTTCCATTGTGTCTAACTTTTGAAGCTTTACCTGTTTTTGTCTCTGATTTTGTTCAGTTTGTTGCATTAATTGCAATAATAATGTCTGGAATCTGTTTCTTTATGCTTTTTGGCAGTGCATTTTCACTGACAACATTCACATTTTGACAAGCAGAAAATGTGTCTTGACTCATTTGAGAAAACAGTGAGGACCCAAAACCTGAGTCTACAGTATTTTCAATATTGTGTTCTGTCATTTCGGATTCCTGAGGCGAGCTGTTGCCGACCGATCGACCGATAATGCTTCCGTGTTCACTACTTGTTTCAATGTCTACACCATTATTTGCCGCCCGCTCCATTTCCCTCTGAACAATTACCATATTAGTACTTCGAATGTCTGTTAATTCACTACACAGTGGTGCTGATAAGCGACGCTCGTCGTCACTATTATTTCTCAGTTTACTTTGGAGCCTAGTGTTACGTTTTTGTCACAATATTTCACACAATAACACAGAAAAGCACAATTTGAAGAGCAAAATAAGAGAAAACATTAACATAGCACTGAAAATAATATCTAGTTAATTGCAAGCGCAGTTGCGAAATACTTGGTACAAATCTACATGCATGCCACAACTGTTTTACAGTGCAGCAATGAAAAACTACATCTACAAAGGAAATTCTCTCTACGATTACGCGCTAGCAATAAACAATAGCTACACTAATCACACAAACTACAAGAAAAAAATCAGAAGATTCCAGTGAGGTATCCTCGGCTAAGGGTCGACATATGAAACGTCAAGTCAGAAAAATTAGTGAATTACTGTGCTGGTAAATCCCTTAGGTTATTTGATTTTCAAACAGCTGAACAGAACTGAACGTACTCAGACATTTCTCTCTTCACTTATTCTGATCAACACTAAACTGACACACAATATTTTTAGCGCAGTGCAATGTGTCTTTCAATAATCCCTACAAAAGCATGGCCCCGACTAACAATAACCTATACCTTTCATGAATCACTTACCTCGCAAAAATCTTCGTTACTCAAACTACTGCAATACAGCGTGCGGCAGTGCTGTCAGCCAAGTAAAAGATTCTAACTACTGCCGACCGGAGTGGCCGTGCGGTTCTAGGCGCTACAGTCTGGGGCCGAACGACCGCTATGTCGCAGGTTCGAATCCTGCCTCGGGTATGGATGCGTGTGATGTCCTTAGGTTAGTTAGGTTTAATTAGTTCTAAGCTCTAGGCGACTGATGACCTCAGAAGTTAAGTCGCATAGTGCTCAGAGCCATTTGAACCATTCTAACTACTGAAGGCACTAACTACTGATAGGCATAGGTAGCAAAAGAAAGATTTTGATAGAGAACAAACAATGTATTTACCTTAATGGTGTTCAAAAGTAATAATATATATAGCAGTTCATGACATTCATTCTTACAAATGTACTGTTTCTGATGGACACACGTCCAGATCATCCGCTCTCAAAAATCCGCCATCTCACTTCCCCACATCCACCACTGCTGGGGCTCACCTCCAACTGCGCAACGCTACGCACTGTTAACATCCAGCTGCCCAACAATACAGTAGGCAACAACGATGCAAACCAGCCACAGACTGCAGACAGCACAGCCAGTGATTTTCATACAGAGCGCTACGTGGCGTTACCAATAAAAAAACCTAAACAGCCTACTTACAAAAGATTTTGTGTTTAGAGTGCTCCCGTTACGAGCGTAGCTTAACAAAAGACATGCAGTGCGCAACGCTTTCTGAACCCGTCCCCAGAGACACTCCCGATCTGTTGTGGAACATACTGTTTCTCAACTCCAACTTCTGGCAGAAAACGGTGCACAGATTATTGAATATGTCTTGCACCAGTCTCCCGACAGTTAGGAACCGATGTCGTCTTACCTTTTATGCGGTTTTTGGCGTCATTACAATGAAAACCCGTTTCTTCCCATTCGCTGTGGTACGATCCTGCCGTGGTGGATGGGCGTACCTAACCAACAGTGCCACGAGAGTTGTCTGCGGAACTAATGCAGTCATGCACGTTGAACAGTGCGGATGGTGTAACGAGCAACTCAAACCATAGATGTATTGAGATTCATCTGTCATTTGCAGCCGATACCTTACGCTTACGGTGCCATCCATTGCTTAATCTTCCCTCACATGCAGACGTTACTTCTACATATGTATGAATGCACGGTTTCGCGGCGATATGAATTAATAAAATTTTCTCGGGCTTCCAGCTGCGTCAGGTGGTTAAAATCCCACGAGCTTTCGACCGAGCTCTTCTCAGTCATGGTCAGGTGGCAAGACCGACTGCTGTATCGACGTGGCCGCGTCGTTATATAGCCGCACTGCTGGCTGTGACGTCACTAGTGCTCTCTTCCTCGCCATATATGGTAACGATATCATCCCGCGCCCGTTTTAACCTCGCGGGCCGGGTTCCAGGCTGTGCTGAGCTGCAAACCGCCGTCCTTGTTGATGGTGTTTTCAGAGGTTTTTATTTCAACAGGTTCCTTTATGACGATGTCCCATAATCCCTTCGTCCTCATAACTACAGATGTTTCGTCGAATAGAATTCGGTGTCCATTTTCTTTGGCGTTTTCGGCCACAGCGTAAGCACCTCTCGTGTTTCGTTCGGCGTTGCTCCACAGTGAGTACTATTTGGCCGACGTAGTAACAGCCACACTGACATGGTATCTTGTACACTCCAGGCGTTCTAAGCCATAGATCATCCTTCACAGGCCTCTTCAGCTGTCGAATTTTTGCTGGGGCCTTAACACCGACACTGTACCACAGAAAGGAAAAAACACAAGTTTCTTGCTTTCTCCCTCGATGGTGTTCTCTTCTCTGCTGGTGTGTTTCTTGCGTGTCACACCAGATATATCCTATGACACCCGTCCATGGCGGTACCCGTTTTCCCGGAAGACTTCTCGTAGGCGGCTCAGTTCTAGTGACAGAGTTTCAGCGCCTGAGGCGCCTTTAGCACGATGGGCGAGGGTATTCAGAACGCCACGTTTTTGTACCGGATGGTGGTGGCTGAGAGCGTGCATATACCGATCTGTGTGTGTCGGTTTCCTGTAGACACTGTGGCCATTGGTTTTCCGTCGAACGAGGGCGACAAGGAAAAAGGACAATGTACCATCTGTCTTGACTTCCATCGTAAACTTTGTAAGTAGGCTGTTTAGGTTTTTATGTTGGTAACGTCACGTAGCGCTCTGTATGAAAATCACTGACTGTGCTGCGTGCAGTCTGTGGCTGGTTTGCATTGTTGGAATTTGATATTGTAGTGTTGGGCAGTCGGCTGTTAACAGCGCGTAGCGTTGCGCAGTTGGAGGTGAGCCGCCAGCAGTGGTGGATGTGGGGAGTGAGATGGCAGAGTTTTGAGAGCGGGTGAGGTTCGCCGATGACATTGTAATTCTGTCACAGACAGCAAAGGACTTGGAAGAGCAGTTGAACGGAATGGACAGTGTATTGAAAGGAGGATATAAGATGAACATCAACAAAATCAAAACGAGGATAATGGAATGTAGTCGAATTAAGTCGGGTGGTGCTGAGGGAATTGGGTTAGTAAATGAGACACTTAAAAGGAGTTTTCCTATTTCGGGAGCAAAATAACTGATGATGGTCCAAGTAGAGAGGATATAAAATGTAGACTGGCAATGGCAAGGAAAGCGTTTCTGAAGAAGAGAAAATTGTTAACATCGAGTATAGATTTAAGTGTCAGGAAGTCGTTTCTGAAATATTTTTATGGAGTGTAGCCATGTATGAAAGTGAAACATGGACGATAAATAGTTTAGACAAGAAGAGAATAGAAGCTTTCGAAATATGGTGCTACCGAATAATGCTGAAGATTAGATGGGTAGATCACATAACTAATGAGAGGTATTGAATGGAAATGGGGAGAAGAGGAGTTTGTGGCACAACTTGACTAGAAGAAGCTCTGAGACATCAAGGGATCACCAATTTAGCACTGGAGGGAAGCGTGGAGGGGAAAAATCGTAGAGGGAGAGCAAGAGATGAATACACTAAGCAAATTCAGAAGGATGTAGGATGTTGTAGGTACTGGGAAATCAAGAAGCTTGCACAAGATATAGTAGCATGGAGAGCTGCTTCAAACAAGTCTAAGGACTGAAGACCACAACAACAGCACATGATCTGGACGTGTGTCCATCACAGACAGTAAATTTGTAAGATTGGATGTCATGAACTGATTATATATATATATATATATATATATATATATATATATATATATATATATATATATATATATATAATGACTTTTGAACACTATTAAGATAAATACATTCTTTGTTCTCATATGTCGACCCTTAGCCGAGGATTCCTCATTGGAATCTTCAGATTTTTTTCTTGTAGTTTGTGTAAGTAGTGTAGCTATTGTTTATTGCTAGCGCGTAATCATAGAGAGAATTTCCTTTGTAGTTGTAGTTTTTCGTTGCTGCACAGTAAAACAGTTGTGGCATGCATGTAGATTTGTACCAAGTATTTCGCAGCTGCGCTTGCAATTAACTAGATATTATTTTCAGTGCTATGTTAATATGTTCTCTTATTTTTGCACTTCAAATTGTGCTTTTCTGTGTTATCGTGTGAAATATTGTGACAAAAATGTAACACTAGCCTCCAAAGTAAACTGAGAAGTAGTAGTGACGACGAGAGTAGCTTACCAGCACCACTGCGTAATGAATTAACAGACATTCAAAGTAGTAATATGGTAATTGGTCATAGGGAAATATAGCGGGCGGCAAATAATGGTGTAGACATTGAAACAAGTAGTGAACAGGGAAGCATTATCGATCGATCGGTCGGCAACAGCTTGCCTCAGGAATTCGAAATGACAGACCACAATATTGAAAATACTCTAGACTCAGGTTTTGGGTCCTCACCGTTTTCTCAAATGAGTCAAGACACATGTTCTGCTTGTCAAAATGTGAATGTTGTCGGTGAAAATGCACTGCCAAAAAGCATAAAGAAACAGATTCCAGACATTATTATTGCAATTAATGCAACAAACGGAACAAAATCAGAGACAAACAGAGCAAAAGCTTCAAAAGTTAGACACAATGGAACAAAATCAGAGACAAACTCAGCAAAAGCTTCGAAAGTTAGACACAATGGAACAAAATCTTCGGAAGTTAGACACCACGCTTGAACAAACACGTGAAGATTTAACTACTCAGATACATGAAATCGAATCGAAATGTCAAAAAGTCTGTAATAACGTAAAAACACAAATTTGTGAGCATTTTCAACCTATTTTTTCGCGGCATGAAAATGCATTGCAGAATCACGAAGCAGCCATAAAAGAACTGCAAACTATTGTTCATGAAAATCATGAGACCTTGCAAGCTAAAATTGACTCAGTTGCATCTACCGATTAGGGTACACAACTAGCAAAAACTCAGGGAAACTTAAAGGGCACAGTAGATACTCTGAAAATTGGTTTAAAAAGACACATGGAGGAAATTAGTTCATTACCAGAGAAAGAAGTTGAACTTTCGGATCAGCTAAAAATTTATCTACAAAGGTGGATGATGATCTGAATGACAGAAGACCTGTAGCCTTGACTGACACAGAAGAGTACGAACAAATTAGGAAATTCAAAACAGAATCAGAATCAAGCTAATACGCAACACAAAAGAGAAAACCGGGAAGTACAAGATCAGCTGACACAGGTAATACAAGAATTGCGTATTTCAGAGGACACTCGCGCTCCAATACGGGAAGAGGGACATAGAAATACGGAACAGCCACAAAATAATAACACGGGGTACTTCGGAAATTATGAAAGAAACTGGCAAGGTACACCGAATTTTGAGATGGAACCGTCGAAACGAAGTAACAATGACCGATATGCAACTCGCACGGGCACGTTTCAACTTGATGTGGCCGTGGATGCTGTTCAGGTATTCTAAGAATTCTCCCAGTTTTTCACGACCATGGGGGCAGATGATAAAAGTATCATCGAGCCCATTAGCTCCATCCATAGCCAATATTTTATGGAAAATTTTGAAGACATCACGTTGGACACGGCTCCAGCTAAGCAAAGTTGCTCTTATTGTTACGTCGGTAGGTTTAAGTAGTTGTAAGTTCTAGGCGGCTCATGACCTCATATGTTATGTCCCATAGTGCTCAGAGCTATTTGAACCGTATGTTGCGGGCATTTGTGTCGGATGAGTCGTGGCTTACGTGTCCCGGCGACTGCTGTGGGGCTGTGACAGCGGGGCAAGGCCGCTCGCCGGCCGCCGTCCTCTGCAGAACCGGGGCAAGAACGAGGCCGCGTCACCGCTGCACCGCTGCACGGCTGCCACACACGCTCCAGCACTCCACACACCTGCCCACGGGCCACCAGCGCCTACATTCTGTGGCGGCAGCGTCTCTGCTTGCTTATTACGGGGTCCCCTTTAACGCTCTCGCTGGTCCCTACCTGTTCCCGCAACTCTTTATTTTGTGTTAGCAGAAGAGCCAACACCGTGTTACGAGTGGAGACCGAAATGCATGCGTTTTAGCTCAAGCACGCTAGCGTGCGGAGGGAAGGACTATAGTGACGTGAGGTTTGGAACATGACAAGGAATGAGAATTCAGAAAGCGGACGTAGTTAGTTTGATACTTAACTTTAATCCATTAATGGTAAACGTCGCTCTTGACGGTACATGATTCACAATATTATCTGTTCAGAATACATTCTTGAAGAAATTATAGTAACTGAATATGGCGCCTTGCTAGGTCGTAGCAAATGGCGTAGGTGAAGGCTATGCTAAACTGTCGTCTGTGCAATTGAGAGCGTCTGTTGACAGTGAACCACCGCTAGCAAAGTCGGCTGTAAAACTGGGCGCGTTCTAGGGAGTCTCTCTAGACTAGACCTGCCGTGTGACGGCGCTCGGTCTGCAATCACTGATAGTGGCGACACGCGGGTGCGACGTATACTAACGGACCGCGGCCGATTTAAAGGCTACCACCTAGCAAGTGTGGTGTCTGGCGGTGACACCACACTTTCCTCGCCTGAACACGCACCACTTCATTAATTGCGGCCCCTCAGTACGAAGAGAACAACGCCATAACTTTTTATGAATAAAAATTTCGAAACAGAACTAGCAGTTTTCTTTCAATGTTAACAGAAAACCTACTGCTGTAGTCACCACTATACCAAGCTCTTCTACAAATCCCGCCTCCCACAAAAAAAGATGTATACACACCGACGCGGCAAAGAAGAAAAAAAAAGTCGGCAACGCCTATATAAGACAACAAGTGTCTGGCGCAGTTGTTACGTCGGTTACTGCTGCTACAATGACAAGGTATCAATATTTAAGAGAGTTTGAACGTGTTATAGTCGGCGCACGAGCTATGAGACACAGCGTCTCCGAGGTAGCAATGAAGTGGGGATTTTCCCGTACGACCATTTCACGAGCGTACCGTGTATATCAAGAAAGCAGTAGAACATCAAATCTCCGACATCGCTACAGCCGGAAAAAGATCCTGTAAGAACAGGACCATCGACAATTGAAGAGAATCGTTCATCGTGACAGAAGTGCAACATTTCAGCAAATTGCTGCAGATTTCGATACTGGGCCATCAACAAGTGACAGCGTGCGAAACCATTCCACAAAACATCGTCGATATGGGATTTCGGCACCGAAGGACCACTCGTGTGATCTTCATGAATGCACGACACAAATCTTCACTCCTCACCCGCATTGGACTGTTGCTGACTGGAAACATGTTGCCTGGTCGGACGAGTCTCGTTTCGAATTGTATCGAGCGGATGGACATGTACGGGTACGGAGACAACCTCGTGAATCCATGGTCCCTGCTTGTCAGCAGGGGCTGTTCCAGCTGGTGGAGGCTCTGTAATGGTGTGGGGCGTGTGCAGTTGGAGTGATATGGGAGCCCTGATACGTCTCAATACCACTGTGAAAGGTGACACGTACGCAAGCATCCTGTCTGATCACCTACATCCATTCATGACCACTGTGCATTCCGACGGACTTGGGCAATTCCAGCAGGACGATGTGACCCCTCCCCCCTCCCCCCACGTCCAGAATTGCTACAGAGTGACTACAAGGACACACTTCTGCGTTTAAACACTTCTGCTGCCCAGCAAGCTCCCCAGACATGAGCATTATTGAGCATATCTGGAATGCCTTGCAACATGGTGTTCAGAGGGGATCTCCATCCCCTCGTACTTTTACGGATTTATGGACAGCCCTGCAGGATTCATGGTATCAGTTCCCTCCAGCACTACTTCAGACATTCGTCAAGCCCATGCCACGTCGTGCTGCGGCACTCCAGCGTGCTCGCGGCGATCCTAAACGATGTTAGGCAGGTGTACCAGTTTCTTTGGCTCTTCACTGTAGATTAATGCTGCAGAGAGCTCACAAGGTTCCACTTCAACATCCAGAATTCCAACAGGAAATAGAAACAGTGGATCTGTTCCTTCACTCTTTTAATACTCCACACCGCAATAGATAAAAATAAAAATTGATCAAACAACAGCAATCTACATTAACAACTGACACTACTCCAGCAGTTAAATAAGTAAAATCCCACAATTTGGGTGAATGTTTGGTAAATTAGCTAGGTTATTCAAAAACACAGCTTCAGAACCACCACCAGCCAAAGTAGAAAAGCTTATTAACAATATAATACCGTCAGATACACGCCTTGACACATCTGGCATTCGCAAAACTACTTGCAGCCAAAGCAACAAATTCCAGACTGGCAAAGTGGTAGAAATTTCATAACTCGACTTAAAACCGATATAAACTGTTACAGACTGCAACAATATTACAGATCAACAGTAGCAGCACACCTTATAGACGCAAATCACCCTATAAAACTCTAAAGCAATCTAAATTCTGCACAAAATTGGAAAACCAACAGAATGGATATCACGGAAGAAAAGGAAATATTCCTTCGCAACACAAAAGATGGAAATAATATCCTTCATGAAATAAGTGAACTCAAAACTCAAAATCCTTCAGTAGCCTTAAGCTAGTTCTAATGCAGTACGTTTCAGATGTGCCAGTAAGAAACATGCGACAAGATCCCTGTAAAATAGCGATTGTCGGTCTCATCCACACACTGAAAGCCCGCTATATTGTAATAAGTCTATACTGTTTATATGTAGAAGCGTTTTGTGCCTTGAAGTACGTCCAAATGAGTGTTGGATTAAGCAGCGTAAAAGTGTAATGTTATGAAACAGCTCCGCTATCGAAGCGGCTGGAACGTTGAGGAGCTCAAATGGTAAGTCAACAATTGACATACACTGAAGAGCCAAATAAACCGTTACACCTACCTAATATCGAATAAGGCCCCCGCGAGCACACAGAGCTACCGCAACACGACGTGGCATGGACCTGACTAACGTCTGAAGTAATGCTGGAGGGAACTGGCACGATGAATCCTGCAGGCTTTTCCATAAATCCGTAAGAGTCCGAGGAGTTGGAGATCACTTCTGAAGAGCACGTTGCAAGGCATCCCAGATATGCTCAATAATGTTCATATCTGGGGAGTTTGGTAGTTACGGAAGCGTTCAAACTCTGAAGAGCGTTCCTGCAGCCACTCTGTAGCGATTCTGGACGTGTATTATGTCGATTTGTCCTGCTGGAATTGCCACGTCCATCGGAATGCACAATGGACATGAATGGATGCAGGTGATTAGACAGGATGCTCACGTATGTGTCAGCTGTCAGAGTCGTATCTAGATGTGTCAGGGCTCCCATATCACACCAACTGCACACGCTCCATACCATTACAGAACCTCTACCAGCTTGAACAGTCCCCTGCTAACATGCAGGTTCCGTGGATTCGTGAAGTTGTCTCCATACCCATACACGTCCATCCGCTCGATACAATTTGAAACGAGACTCGTCCGACCAGGCAACATGTTCCCAGTCATCAACAGTCTAATGTCGGTGTTGACGGGCCCAGGCGAGGGTCGAAGATTTGTGTCGTGCATTCATGAAGATTAGACGAGTGGGCCTCCGGTGCCGAAAGCCCACATCGATGATGTTTCGTCGAATGGTTCGCACGCTGACACTTGTTGATCGCCCGACACTGAAATCTGCAGCAATTTGTGGAAGTGTTGCACATCTGTCACGTTGAACGATTCTCTTCAGTCGTCGTTGGTCCCGTTCTTACAGGATCTTTTTTCGGCAGCAGCGATGTCGGAGATTTGATGTTTTACCGGATTCCTGATATTCACGATACAGTTGTGAAATGGTCTTACGGTAGACTTCCTACTTCATCGCTACCTCATACATGCTGTGTCCCAACGCTCCTGCAGCCACTATAACATCACGTTCAAACTCACATCTTGATAAGTTGCCATTGTAGCGGCAGTGACTGATGTAACAACTGCACTAGACACTTGTCTCATACAGGCGTTGCCGACCGCAGCGGGATGTTCTCCTGCTTACATATCTGTATTTGAATAGACATGCGAGTTTGTTTGGAACTTCGGTGTTTTAAAGGTGTATCACAAGGTTATTACACAATAGCAGCTGATGCAAACCAACCTGCATCCCATACAGACTGTAACATCAATAACAAAAAAAGGTGCACAGCTCCACGGTAGCACCACTGGATATCGATTTCTGCAAAACCCACTGTTCCCTCCCCCTTTCCCTCCAAGTACCGCAATAGCCAAAAACTCGAGCAGCAGAAAAGTTTATTAATTTAGATTAGGACGTTTCATCTTTATGCATAAACCCCTGATAATAAGCAAAATACGCTTCAAACAAGTTAAAATATCTTGAATCAAACATAAAATAAATCAATCTGATCCTTAGCAGAAAAGTAAAAATACGCTGTCCAGTCACATTAACGTGACCACCTACCGGAAGCCTGTCGACCGGTGCTAGACGCTGCAGGATGTGAATAAACGAAGTTCTGAAAGGTAGCGACAGGGATGTGAAGCCATGCCGGCTCCAGTGCCGTGGTCAGGTGCGCTTGGTTTCTTAATCAACGATCCATGGTGCGAACAGCACGATCGAGGTGGCCCTACAGATTCTCCATTGGGTTTAAATCCAGTGAGTCTGATGGC
The DNA here is from genome assembly GCF_023897955.1 of Schistocerca gregaria. Classification (NCBI taxonomy): domain Eukaryota; kingdom Metazoa; phylum Arthropoda; class Insecta; order Orthoptera; family Acrididae; genus Schistocerca; species Schistocerca gregaria. Next base: position 377,772,015 of record NC_064924.1, read on the forward strand.
CAGGCGAGTGTGGTAAACTCATCCTCATGCTCTTTAAACCACGATATGTGAAACCTTGCGTTGTCCTGCTGGTGGATACCATCGTTTTGAGGAAAAGCAAATTGCATATAGGGGTGGACATGGTCCCCAAGGACAGAGGCACACTTCTTTTGATCCACAGGACTTTCCAATTGTGGTTCTGGTGCGTAAATTTCTGCCTTCGTCGCCGATGAACAGCAGTCAGCATGGGTGCATGAACCAGGCGCCTGCAGAGGCGGCCAAAATGCAGCAACATTCTCTGCAGGTCTTTGCGGAGACTCTGTTGGTAGCCCATTTGTTCATCTGGGCAGTCTGTTGCTGAGCAAGTGCACGTTTATTCTCCCCTACACATCTCCGCAGCCACTGTTCACCCGTTTAATCTATGGCCCGTGGCGCACCACCGTTGCCTCGACATCAGTATTGGATAGCACCATTTTGCCCTCCACGTTGTAGTTTAACCACTGCGGCACGCGACCAGTTTACGAACTTAGCCGTTTCAGAACTCCTGAACGTCAATGATCATGCCCTTCAGGACGTCCGCAAAACGACAACGGTTGCACTTTTTCCGCGTCCCGCTGGCACCTTTTATATACGCTGTTCAACATAAGTTTGTAACATAATAATAGAGATCTCATCGACGTAGGCACTTCATGCATTATCAATTAGAGCCCATATAGGCTGTGGCCTAGCGGTTCTAGGAGCTTCAGTCTGGAACCGCGTTGCTGCTACGGTCGCAGGTTCGAATCCCTTCCTCGGGCATGGCTCTGTGTGATGTCCTTAGGTTAATTAGGTTTATGTAGTTCTAAGTCTAGGGGACTGATGACCTCAGATGTTAAGTCCCATAGTGCTTAGATCCATTTGAACCATTCTGAGAGCCGATATGCTGGACGGCGTTTACTACTGGCATGTTTTATGGCCGTTTCCCAGTGACGTAAACATACAGCTTCCGCAGCGGCATACCGCGAGTAGCCCTGTGTCAACAACAGCTTCATTCAGTTCGTGTTCAGCACTGCAGTAACATGCCACGTAGAGGCATAAAACACTTCGATAGTCACGATAGTGGCTTTACTTTAAGCAGGTCATACAAAGCAAGATTTTGCCGATCGATTACATGTCACTCAAAGTGGTGTGTCTATGGTGCGGAATAGTACAGAGAGACCGGAAATACGAACGACAGACCCCGCAGTGGTCGTCCTCGTATGACAACACCAATGCACGATCGTTTCCTCGAACTGACGGCTCGCAGGGGCCCAACATTGTAATTATGTAATAGGCGTATTTAAACTGTTTTAGCATGTAATTATCTGAACTGTTTCTTATTTAAATTGTTTTGTTAATTAAATTGCATTGTGTATTATTGAGAAAGAGCGGGAAACCGCGCATAGATACATTTTGAGAAAGAGCGGGAAACAGCGCGCAGTAATACATCTGTAATGGTAGCAGGGATTGTCTGCACCAAAAACCATTGTTGGCGGCGAGACCGCACTTTTGTAGCATTGAGCGTTGGAAGCGAGCAGTTGCGAGTAAGATGTGAGACGAGGCAGTCGTAGCTAGCGAGACATGAGAGGAGGTCGCTGTAAGCGAGGTATGAATTAACACTTTGAAAGAAGCGGTGTGCTCGCCAGCCACTCGCTATATGTAGCGCAATGCTAGTTTTTAAGAATTTTTGTAAAGAACTATGCCCCTTGTAATTGTTTGTCAAGATCGTTCTCAGAATATAGTTATGTAATTTTGATGGAAAATTAGGTATGTAGCGCAACGCTACTTTTTAAGAATTTTTGTAAAGAACTATACCCCTTGTAATTGTTTGTCAAGATCGTTCTCAGAATATCGTTAACTTCTACCAGATTAAATGCATTAAGAATTTTCTATCCCAAAATCATTCACGTAAATGCTTTACGGAATTTATTGTTATCTTAAAAGAAAAGTCTAAACTGAGCTTCAGCTTTTATCAAATCTAAATTAACTTCAACTTAAAGAATTCCAGTCACAAAGTATTATGAAACTCCACCAGCAGCTTATAATTATGTTAAAGAGAAGTAAGTATATTCATTCCACAGTTTGCTGTAGCAGTCAGATGGCGATCCAGTATAAATAATTAAAGGTAAGAATCAGTCTTAATAATTTCAGTTAACGACTGAGGGCCACGGCGACAACACATTTTATGTTTCGTCGTAATAATCAGCAGGTAGTCTTGACAGAGCAGCAGTTAAAAGATTTTAAGAGACGCAGCGTTCAGTCAGCAAGCAAACGTTCATCCAATATTAGACGGGAAGGTTTCACTTGGCGATATCCATTCAGTACGACATTTTAGTGAATCTACTGTGGATATGAATATACTGACTTTGATAATAGTGTGAATAAGTTACTGTTAAGTGGCACAACGCATATACTAAAGTGTATAACTTTTATTCACAGGTCATCGGCAATTCTGTTTGCTTTATTGATTCGGCGTTGAAAAGTGTTTGTTCAGTGTTGAATCCGCTTTGAACAGTGATATATTTTGTTGCGTGTGATGATTATAGACAATGTCCCGCAGAATAATTACTCGTTCTCAAACTGATAAAACTGTACAAAATACTGACGAGAGATTCTTTTCTGGAATAGGCAGTAATAATACGTGTGAAAACCCTGATTCTGAAACGTTAGGTGAACAGACATTTAATAACTGTAACAATATGGAAGCGTTTAACGAACAAGTAACTTCAGAAATGCTCACAGACAATGAAACGGTAGTGCAAAATAATTTGGCATTAAATGCAACAGACGGTACACAGTCACAAATTCCGCATAGTAGACATAACAGTTTCAGTAACGAAACCACTACAATGCAGTCAGACAGAGATACTCCATTAAGCACTGATTTAGATTCAAACGGTACACAGCTACACAACCTGCGTAGCAGATCCAACAGTTCTCATGACCAAAATTCCGAAATTACGGAAAACGTGACGCAGTCATAATCATCTGAGGATGTTCAAATGAACACAGATCTACAGCCTTTAACAACGAATACAAATACACACAGAAGTCAATCCGAAACGGATCCAATAATGGCATTTTTGCTACAAATGAGACAAGACATGAATCAAAACTTTAACAGAGGGTCACAAGAATTAGAAAAAAGGTCACAAGATCTAAAAAACGAAATTAAGGCAGAACACGCACACACAGATCAGAAATTAGACAACATGTACCAAAATCTAAAACACGAAATCAAAGTAGAAATTCAAACAGTCGCTGAAAAATGTTCACAATCAACACAAGAATTACGCGACAAAATTCAAGAAATATCCGATAACCAAGCAACATTTGCAGTTAGTATACGGGAAACAATGACAGAAAACTTTGCTAAACAAAACGCTCAGATTGATGAACGTTTTAACAATCACACAGAAAACTGTTTGATACGTCACCGTAAACTGGTGCGATCGCAGGATAAAGAACGAAAAGAATTACTACAAACAATCACTAAACAGCGTCAGGACGACAAAAAGAAAGTGTTTGCCCAGGGCAAAACATATGTAGACAATCACATACAGTCGATCTCGGAAGAAATCGAAACGGTCAAAGAAACAAATAATCAAATACAAGACAGGCTTACAGAAATCCAAACACAGACAATCGATGTGAAAACTTCTACAGACACTGAAATCCAGAATGTTAAAGATAAATTAACAGAGGACGTTCAGACACTAACTGACAAAATAGAACACAACATAAGTTAGAATTTATTGTCAGTTTTCTTGAAGGAGAACCAGCACGACGAATGCGACCAATTGCTAGACAATGTTTTTCCGTAGAAGCATTTGAGGAAGCATTTTTATCAGCATATTGGTCTGACACTACACAAAACAGCATCAAAGATCGGCTACTTAGTTTGCCAAACTTTGAAAATTCTACCTTTCCAACAATCACACAATTTTTCGAGTACATGGTGGAACAGAACCAGTACCTCAACGAGCCATACAGTCAATCGGCATTAATACAGCTTTGCATTTCAAAACTGCCCAGAGCTTTGAAAGTGTCATTACTGACAGGGCAACAAAAGGACAATGTATCCGCTTTTAGAGACATCTTACAACTATTAGAAGCACACCAGGCAGACTACGCATTTGTTAACAAAAATTTTTCACGACACAACGGAAAACAAACAAACTCAGCTACTTTCGAAACAAACACGATTTGGTAATAACAATCCGAGTAAACGCTTTCGCAGCGAAAATGACAACGAAAACAGGAGTAATGAAAAACATTATACTGACACGGTAAATTTATATTCAGGACAGCAACAGAATCCGAGACTTAACACGCAACCGAATAGGTCAAATTTCCATATGAATCATCGCTCAGATAATGCGACCGGGGAAGGCCATTACGCGGGTCGACCGCAAAATGAACAAAAACAAACGTTTCTACGGGGTGCAGGTGGGCTGCCGTACAGTCACAGTTATAACGACAGGAGAAAAGAAAACGAACACAGACCGCCGAGGACGTTCCACAATGACAATTTTAACGGAAACTACAACAGGGCCCAACAGCTGCGTTACCGTATGAATGTACCAGACACCAGATTTCATCCACCAGACACTGCTAATAATCAAAACGGCAGAACTGTACAGTTGATAGAACACATACCAAACTCCCAAGCTGAAAATCACATATCGGAAGAATTATGACTAGAGAAAACCTGCAATGAATCTCTTAATGTCGATACTATGAAATCACACAGAGAAAACATAACGACCGAAAATGCCATTACATTTGACGACGTGAGAGACACATTGTTACAGGAAAAACCAATCCTACAGAAAACAATATATCACCCAATAATAGAGATAAATTTACATTCGCACAATATTTTAGCGGTAATTGATTCAGGTTCGCCTATGTGCGTAATTAACGAAGACACGTTTAACAGATGCAATAGCAATAATGATTACCCAGTATTTCCTTTAAACAGAACGAAGGTCAAGGGAGCTTTTGCAGGAAAAGGCATTGAAGTTAAAAGACAGACACAATTAACATTTGTTTTTGCAGGGGAAACGTTCCACAGTGATTGTTGGATAGTTCCGAATTTAACAACAGACATGATATTAGGAATAAATTTTCTTGTTCAGTACGATGCGAAGATTGACTTCAAATCGTCATACCTCACACTACAAAAGGAAAACAGGGAAGTTATCGTAAGATTTCAAAACACAGTATCCTCCGAAGAACAAAATATGCACAGGATCGAGATTATTACTGATTCTCAAGATAACGATTGTTATATCGCATTATACACGAACACACTTAATAATGACTTGGTAGAGGAACAGGAGTACAATATGTTCGAGACAATTACACGCAAGGTAGACAATAGTGTAGCAAAATGCGACGCAGAACGCACAGAACTTGAAAATATTCTGGTACAACACAAAGCAGTTTTTGCCAATGTTCCAGGAACAATGACAGGATTTATGTACGAATTTCAGGTGAAACCACACGAGACTTTCAAAGCAAAGCATTATCCAATCCCACACATACACACAGAAGCAGTTAAGAAAGAATTACGAGCAATGATCGATCAAGGAATAATAGAACCAGCAGCCAGCCAATATATAAATCCACTACACATTGTTGAAAAGAAGGATGGATCACTACGTTTAGTTTTAGATTCACGTCAAGTTAATAAAATAATCATTACAGAAACCGACCGACCACAGACGTTAGAAGAGTTACTGCAAAAATTTCATGGCACCTCCATTTATACTACACTCGACCTCAAATCAGGGTTTTGGCAAATCCAACTACACCCAAATTGCCGAAAATATACGGCATTCCTTTGCTTTGGGGAATGCTATCAATTTTGTAAACTTCCGTTTGGACTAACGATTTCGTCTGCCGCCTTTATACGAGGCATGAATACTATTCTACCACAAGATCTGAAAAACAAAATTACTACATATGTCGATGACATTTTAATTGCAGCAGAAAACTGGGAACAACACAATCATACTCTTCAACAATTACTGAATACATTCGAGCAGAATGGTATAACTATAAACTTGCGTAAATCTGAATTTGGTAAAGCGTCAATAAAATTTCTAGGGCACATTATCTCACAAACAGGTATCGCACCAGACCCTGACAAATTGCAAGCACTGAAAGACATCGACGTGCCAACAAACAAAAAGGAACTTCGGAGCTTTTTAGGTCTTATCAATTATTTTAGAAAATTTATCCACTACAAAGCATTAGACACGCCCTTGCTATACCAGCTTACAAGTAAAAACACACTTTGGTCATGGAATGAAGACGTTGAAGCTGAATTCGAGAACTTGAAAGAAGCATTATTAAAAGCACCTTTGTTATCACACCCTGACCCAACACAAAACTTTTCCGTTGCAACAGATAGTTCAACCACAGCACTAGGAGTACATATTTTCCAAGAAATAAAGGAAGAAGATAAGACAGTCGTGAAACACATTGCTTTTGCAAGCAGGATACTTTCTCCAGCAGAGCGCAATTATTCTGTAACAGAATTAGAGACACTATGTGTAATTTACGCTTTTAAGCGATTCCGTCATTTTCTATATGGCCGACATACAACAATATATACTGATCACCGAGCAATCCAGTTTTTATTGTCAGCAAAACTTACGCACGATAGATTAAGCCGCTGGAAATTATACTTACAAGAGTTTGCCTTTACCATTATACACATTCCAGGCACGCAGAATACTGTTGCCGACCCATTGTCGAGGTCCATTCACAATAAACGCATGGAGAAAGAAAATACCTTTTGCTACAACAACCATAGTATTATGTATATTAAACAAGTAGCTTTCGAAAACTTTATATCAGCAGCATTACAGGATATAGAGAGAGAACAGCAGAAAGATGAAACACTGAAAGAGATTGTAACGCTTTGGAAAGACAGAAGTAACGCTAAAGTCAGACTTCATTACACTGTACATCAAAATATACTCTTTATTCGATCATACCGAGACGGTAATAATTGGCTTTTATGCATTCCGGAAGGGATCGTAAATAAACTGATATGGTATACACATCTAAGTTATGGACACTACGGAGCGAGGAAATGCTTTCTGATTCTGCGACAAAATTGCCACTTTAATAACATGGAAAAACACATAAGAAAAGTAATAGCATCATGCAAGATATGTCAAAAAGCTAAATCATCAACAGTGTCACACATTCCACCATTGTATCCCATCATACCGGTTAAGTTAAGACACATGGCAGCAGTGGATCTTTTCGGTCCAATCCCCAGAACAAATAATGGTTATAGTTATATTTTTGTAGCTGTAGAACTAACATCCAAATTTGTAACATTTTCTCCACTAAGGAAAGCAACAGCAAGAACAGTATCAAGAGCGTTTGTAAGAGATTTTCTATCAGTAGTAGGACGTGTACAGAAGGTTATTTTGGATAACGGTCCGCAGTTTAGGTCAGACGTATGGAAGAAAATGTTAGAAAGTAAGAACATAACACCTATTTACATATCAAGATATCACAGTTCTTCCAACCCATCAGAAAGAATAATGAAAGAGATCGGGAAGTTATGCAGAATTTATTGTCATAAAAGACATACAACATGGGATAAATATATTTTACAGTTTCAAGAAGTGATAAATGCAATACCCAATGAATCTACGATGCTATCACCAACCGTAATACTGACAAATAAAGACCCACCGAACAAAATTACCGAACTAATTACTTTTCCTAAGACGCGTAGGCTTCGACATTGTGAAATAATAGACACAGCATTAGCAAACACTAAAAGAGCTGCAGATCGGCGGAAGAAACAACAGAAGCAGGTAAGTCGACTACAGAAGTACGAGATTGGCGACAAAGTACTGATTCGCACTCATTTTCTTTCCAACAAAGGTAAGCACAGATGCCGTAAATTCGAACTTCTGTATGCAGGCCCTTACAGAGTTCGTAATATTCCACACGCTAATGTAGTGCATGTGGAAACGCTACGTAAGAAGAAATCATTAGGGAATCATCATGTATCCAACGTGAAACATTTCTTGACTTAAATTTTTGCATTTCAGCTGACGAAAGGACGGCGTGACACGTAAGTATGCAACAATGGTAGTTTCAGCGCGCTTCAGTAACAAACAAAGCCGCGACACGCAGCGGGCCGCTAATATTTCACCGTACCTTAAAGAACACAGCAGTACTTAATGATGCTACGCCAGCCAAAACAAATAAAAACACGAGAAACATTTCCTAACTTAAAGGGAACATGCAGACAACGACACGACGTATGAATTTGTGCACTGAGAGCTCATAAATGAAAGAAATTTTTTTTATAACGTGACATAATTACTTAAGAAAATGTCGATTTTTGCAATAGCTAAACTGATAATATAGATCGTTCATTAATCAATTATTTTAGTGGTAACATTAACATGTACTCTTTATTCCAGAATGCAGCATTGTTGTCACACGTCATCAAAATGAAACGTAGTTTTAGTTAGAATAAGGATGTGAATCTTTAGGTCACGCAGATAGCTGACGCTAATTGTCATTACAGAAATTTTATAGTTCATGCCGGGAGCTGACGTGACTTTGCAGCAGTTAATATTATGATAAAGTGTTTTATAGGTCATGCCAGGAGCGGACGAGAAGTACCAGAAGATGTTTATTGAAGTCATGCCGTGCACTGACGATAATTAATACTGAATGTTTTATAATAAGTCATGCCGTGCGCTGACGTTAATTAATGCTGAATGTTTATAACAGGTTATGCAGAGAGTTGACACAGATGCAGAAGAAGAATGTGTATGTTATGTTAGTATATAAGAAATGTTTAATGTTAAGAAATAATTTTGCTAGCATGTGACACATTGCAACATTATGGATGGGGACCACACATTACAATGTCTAACCAGAATAATGTTTACCTTAATTTTCAGCTGCAAAAGAATACTTTAAATAATTTTATGACAGTAATTTTATTGTATATTATGACCTGACATTTGACGACTCATAACTGACGACTACACCCCTGAATGGAAGATAAAATTTTAGGACAGTAAGTCAAGAAATGCATTGTCAACAAAATTTATAATTAATGATGTAAGAAACTAAGATATGTAAATACAGAATAAGTAATAATGTACTTGTCTATAACAAATCTGTATACTATCAAATACTGAATAAGTAGGAACTTTTATGTCTTTTATATATGGGAATAATTTTCTGGAAGAATTCTTAAATTAAAACTACATATTGTTACAAATTACGACACAACATATTTTGTCATAGGGAAAATTATTTGGTAGTCAAATTATGGTACCAACAATGTCCGTGAACCCATTGCCAAAACAATTTTACCCGTACCTTAATTCCTGTGCATCCCCATGGTTATGGAGCACAGAATCAGTGAATTGTGAAACACGTGACTTCAACCAATGATGTTCTCGACGAGGTGTTTGCATACCTAGATGCACACCACAGCCCGATGTATGTCAATTGGTGCCTGCATACCTAGATACACACCACAGTATGATGTACGACAATAGGTGTTTGCATACCAAGATACACACCACCAACCTTAATGGACCATTGGAGATGGAACTTAATCCTGATGTGGCTGCGGCAACTCAGGCTATTCGACGACGTACTTAGTGTTTGGGTACACTAAAACTATGGAGCAAGGCGATGATGGAACCACATGGCGAAACCTGGTGTTGTGCTATGTGAGGGAAAGGAACAGACTTTTGAGTGCATTCACAGACAGCTGCCAGTGCTTTGACCATGCTATCCAATTCCTTTTGTACCTTCCTTAATTGTGGTACTAAGAGATGCCAATTTGAATTAAATGTTTCATAATGTAAACTTTCAATTGCTTCATATGATCTGTATATTGATTTTCACATTTACTCTTATTCTTGTTGTTAAATTTAAGGGAACCAAATTTTACTTGATGTACAATTCCTACTAAAACCCTTTCTATTTACATATTCTCTTTATTAGAGATAGACAAATCATTTCGTATGACAGCATTTGTGTATACACTTTGTTCAAACTATTTTCTATAATCAAATTTTATACTTATGTTGAGTCCATATGACTCAACAACGTAGTAAAATTTTAAGAAAGCCGAGTAGCGGCATATGTAATTATGTAATAGGCGTATTTAAACTGTTTTAGCATGTAATTATCTGAACTGTTTCTTATTTAAATTGTTTTGTTAATTAAATTGCATTGTGTATTATTGAGAAAGAGCGGGAAACCGCGCATAGATACATTTTGAGAAAGAGCGGGAAACAGCGCGCAGTAATACATCTGTAATGGTAGCAGGGATTGTCTGCACCAAAAACCATTGTTGGCGGCGAGACCGCACTTTTGTAGCATTGAGCGTTGGAATCGAGCAGTTGCGAGTAAGATGTGAGACGAGGCAGTCGTAGCTAGCGAGACATGAGAGGAGGTCGCTGTAAGCGAGGTATGAATTAACACTTTGAAAGAAGCGGTGTGCTCGCCAGCCACTCGCTATATGTAGCGCAATGCTAGTTTTTAAGAATTTTTGTAAAGAACTATGCCCCTTGTAATTGTTTGTCAAGATCGTTCTCAGAATATAGTTATGTAATTTTGATGGAAAATTAGGTATGTAGCGCAACGCTACTTTTTAAGAATTTTTGTAAAGAACTATACCCCTTGTAATTGTTTGTCAAGATCGTTCTCAGAATATAGTTAACTTCTACCAGATTAAATGCATTAAGAATTTTCTATCCCAAAATCATTCACGTAAATGCTTTACGGAATTTATTGTTATCTTAAAAGAAAAGTCTAAACTGAGCTTCAGCTTTTATCAAATCTAAATTAACTTCAACTTAAAGAATTCCAGTCACAAAGTATTATGAAACTCCACCAGCAGCTTATAATTATGTTAAAGAGAAGTAAGTATATTCATTCCACAGTTTGCTGTAGCAGTCAGATGGCGATCCAGTATAAATAATTAAAGGTAAGAATCAGTCTTAATCATTTCAGGTAACGACTGAGGGCCACGGCGACAACACATTTTATGTTTCGTCGTAATAATCAGCAGGTAGTCTTGACAGAGCAGCAGTTAAAAGATTTTAAGAGACGCAGCGTTCAGTCAGCAAGCAAACGTTCATCCAATATTAGACGGGAAGGTTTCAACATCAACCACCATAAAAGAAATGACTTCAGCCAGGGAACAGGAATTCTTATCTCAGACCAAACAGTGTGTAAAAGATTTCATCGGGGTGATCTTCAGGTATAGAAGACCAATGAGAAGTTATGCACTGAACAAAAGGAACCCGACGCTGTCAGGGACCTAGGCTCTTACACATCAACATTAGACCATTACAGAATGGAGTAGTTTCATGTTTGCTGACGAAACCAGGATTGGTTTGCGACCGGACAATAGACGTGTTAGGATTTGGAGAAGCGTTAGACTCCCCAGGAACACCGACACGATCAGGAAGTCCATTCTTTGCAGGTGGAAGTGTAATGTTCTGTGCGGCAATGATGACGATATTGTGGACCCCCCTGATTCCCAACTACGCCAGTTTGACTGATGCCCGATACCTCCAAGAAGTCCTATAAACGACTGTGAGGCCCTACAGACGTGCTAGTCGATGACAGTGAAAGACCGCACCGTACTCTAACGGTGTCTCGGTATCTGTAAAGATGCAATGTCAATCGAAAGCATTGGCCAGCACAGTCCACAGATATGAACGCAATTGAGCATGCACGGGATCTGTTGAAGGTGGTGATTGTACAGCATCCGAATCGACCTGAAAATCTTCAGGAGCTCAGTGAAGTTACTATTGAGGAGTGGCACCCCATGCCTCAAGATAACCTCGATGATCTAATTCAGAGCATGGCTCGGAAAATGGAAAAACTTATAAGAGTGCGAGGACATATTCGCTAACTACTGTAGACTGATTATCGTCATCATGAGATAAAGATTTTCATTGATTTTGTTTTTAATATGTACACTTAGGAGAGAGCCTGCTTTGTTTTGTAATGATTTTTTTGTAACTAACAGAATTCGTTGTTGTTTTCAGAAGGAATTGTGTTTATTTTGTTAATAAAGTATTATACAAACATCAATTGGTGTACTGTAAAATTCATTGTAGCAAACTCTTTGACACTCCAAACTTTTTTTCAAGTGTGTACCTTTCGGTGCTAGTGCTGCCAGTGTCACATGTGAGTGGTTATTGCAAGTTGACGTCAAACATACCCGTTGGTCACATTAATCTGACTGGACCGTGTAATTAACTTACCACCTCACAAATGCTCCATTACAACTAAATGTTTATTCACTTCAGAAATGGCTGAAGTTTCTTCTCGCTCTTACGCCGATTTCTGGAGAAGTTTCTGATATCCACATATTGAACTAGAGTTTGGTAAACACAGAAGGCATTTCAATTCGTCAGTTTTCCATTCACCCTTCAAGATATGCATATCGGAGAAATACTGGGGTAACAAAAAGATTCGTTCACTTTACACTTTCATATATAACAGAGTAAGTTAAAAAGTAATGACAATTTTATCGGGAAAACAACATTGTAAATAACGCCTTTTGCAAATCGTTTTCTCTACATAATCTCTCTTAGCTGCTACGCCCATTTTCTCCCCTTGACAATTTTTTAATCCCAGCCTGGAAGTAGTGTTATGGCATCGTGCACACACACTCTTACAATTTCTGCACAATCTACTCATGTGATGAAAACTTGCATTCACGCAAGTCCTACGACAGCGTACGAAAATGGTTGAAATCACTTGGAGCTAGATCACGACTGAATGATCGTTACTCTAGCATTCCAAGCTAAGATTCCGGATGTACTGGGCTGTTTACTCTATTGGATCCGAGCGGACATTACAGCGATGCTTTTCAAAGTTTTCCTTTAGTCTTCGTTTTGATTTTTTGTTTCAAATCTCGCTGTAGCTATCACTGTTCACTATTTGACCTTTACGAGTGCACTGAATCAACAATGGAGCTTTGGTATCCCTAAACACAGCCATCATCAACTTTCCTGCAGAAGCTTGGTTTTTAAATTTTTTATGTAGTGGAAGATGGCTGTTTGCACAACATGCTCTTCCTCTATGGTCCGTACTGATGGACCCGTGTCTTATCATCGACTACTAATCAACTGATCGAGCGAGGTGGCGCAGTGGCTAGCACACTGGACTCGCATTCGGGAGGACGGCGGTTCAATCCCGCGTCCGGCCATCGTGATTTAGGTTTTCCGTGATTTCCCTAAATCGCTCCAGACAAATACCGGGATGGTTCCTTTGAAAGAGCACGGCCGACTTTCTTCCCCGTCCTTCCCTAATCTGATGAGACCGATGACCTCGCTGTTGGGTCTCCTCCCCCAAACAATCCAACCCAACTAATCAACTGAGAAGGTTCTCTCTTTCCTCTTCAAAACGTCCTAAATTCGACATTTTCAACCTTCCTCTTTGCGTCAGATGATATAGTAGCCAACGAGCACAAACCCTCCGATAGTTGAGGGATTCATGGACGACTGCTAACGGTGATTCGTGACCAGTGTTCGACTCGTGCGCAATGTCATCAGTTCTGGCACGAGAATAATCAAAAATCATTCGCTAGATGTCTCGATGCTCCTGTCCGTTCTCGAAGTGGATGACCTTCCCGAAAGCTCTTCCATGCAAAGAGATACACGTCCATCTTTAAAGCGATTTATCCACACGTAAATTTTTGGTTCCCTACTACAGCTGTCGCAATACTGCATTTGCTGTCTACGGATAATCTCCACAATTTTCAAAATATAAAAGAATCACTCATATCATCTCTTCCATGGTGCATAGGGACACTCACAATATAATGCTTTCAAATCACTACTAACAAATCTATCCAGTAAAACAACAAACGCAGAAGAACAACAGTGCTGTTAAGGCATATGATTACTGAGGCAGTGCTGTCAGCCTATTGGGCAGAAGAAGTCTTTCATTATTGATTTGCCCTCATTAAACTGTCACTGATCAAATCCATCGGCTAAGACAAATTTCAAAAGCCATTGCTCTGAGCACTATGGGACTCAACTGCTGTGGTCATTAGTCCCCTAGAACTTAGAACTACTTAAACCCAACTAACCTAAGGACATCACACACATCCATGCCCGAGGCAGGATTCGAACCTGCGACCGTAGCAGTCGCACGGTTCCGGACTGCGCGCCTAGAACCGCGAGACCACCGCGGCCGGCCTCAAAAGCCATTGCCAGAATATTTATATCACGTATGTAAAAATTTGCTGTACAGTTATGGCACCCCAGTGCAGCAATACCCTCCATTTTCTAATAATATGGACACAAATACTGCAATGTTTTATTTGAACTTGGATGATATACAGATGAGCATGGTGTTACAAATCATATTTGACAGTCATCTTTGTACTCTAGAAATTACACGATCCAGCTTCAAAAGTAGCTGTAGCCCACTCCTGAGCAGCCGGCCGGTGTGGCCGAGGGGTTCTAGGCTCTTCAGTCTGGAACCACGCGACCGCTACGGTTGCAGGTTCGAATCCTGCCTCGGGCATGGATGTGTGTGATGTCCTTAGGTTAGGTAGAGTTAAGTAGTTCTAAGTTCTAGCGGACTGATGACCTCAGATGTTAAGTCCCATAGTGCTCAGAGCCATTTGAACCACTCCTTTCACAAAGAACGAGCAGTCACTCTCGTCTGAACCAGTTAATGCATTAATAGCAACGAGCTACCTATGATTATGAACTCGGCTGAACATGAAGATATCTTGCTAACACCAAAATACTCCTCTCCTTACAAAAGATGGTAACCGTGATTCACATACAAAAACTGTAAAAAAAAAAAAAAAGGGTAAACACACCAGCAAGACTCCCGTTCAGCAGCTACTGACAGCCAACAGCAACATGTAAACAGAACACAGACTGGACAGTGAGAGCGCTTTCAATGGCGGAACCTGCGCACAATCATTTTAATTTGAGAAATAAATACTATTCATTTCTGTATAATTAAGTGCTGCCGTCAATTTCGCAGAAAGGTACGTAATACAGCTAAGTACTGACAGCAAAATTACAAAAAAGTACACTTGCCGGAAACGGAAAACATGTAAACTATGTGCAGCATCTGTCGGTGTTATTCTAATAATACAAACTAGAATCTGAAATACATTATCGTATAGGTAAGTTCTCGCTTAGAATCGCTACAGTAGCAAATGACAGACTTAGGATCACTTGTTAGCAACGAGATATTTGAAAAGTGGTAAAAGGTAAAGCTACACATTGATTAAATATAGAATCCATTACGATTGACCTGAAATATATAATTTTCAGATTTCGTAGCAGTTCCCAGTTTTGTAGAAAGAATCCAACGACGAAGAAATTTATTTAAAACCTTGACTGTTAAACGAAGAGATGGGGAAGAAAAAATGGTTCAAATGGCTCTGAATACTATGGGACTCAACTGCTGTGGTCATTAGTCCCCTAGAACTTAGAACTACTTAAACCTAACTAACCTAAGGACATCACACACATCCATGCCCGAGGCAGGATTCGAACCTGCGACCGTAGCAGTCGCACGGTTCCGGACTGCGCGCCTAGAACCGCGAGACCACCGCAGCCGGAGATGGGGAAGAAAGGAATTTGATTTGCCAATAATGATTTCGATAAACACTTTCTGCTGAGATTGTGTCATAAACAGTAATACTGTTCAACCTTTGTTACTAAACTGATTTATTCCACACACTACATACTATGTCATCAAAAGTATCCATACACATACACCGAAGCGCCAAAGAAACTCGTATAGGCATGTATATTCAAATACAGAGATATGTAAACAGGCAGAATACACCGCTGCTCTCGGAAACGCCTATGTAAAAAGACAAGTGTCAGGCGCAGTTGTTAGATCGGTTACTGCTGCTGCAATGGCAGGTTATCAAGATTTATTTGAGTTTGAACGTGGTGTTATAGTCAGCGCTCAGCATCTCCGAGGTAGCGATGAAGTGGGGATTTTCACGTACGGCCATTTCACGAGTATGCAGTAAATACCAGGAATCCAGGAAAACATCAAATCTCCGACGTCGCTGCGACTGGAAAAAGATCCCGTACGAACGGGACCAACGACGAGTGAAGAGAATCGTTCAACCCGACAGAAGTGCAACCCTTGCCCAGTGTTGGGCCGTCAACAAGTGTCAGGTTGCAAACCATTCAAAAAAACATCATCGAAATGGGCTTTCGGAGCCGAAGGCGTACTCCTATACCCTTGATAGCTGCACAACACAAAGCTTTACGCATCGCCTGGGCACGTCAACACCGAAACTGGACTGTTGGTGACTGGAAATATGTTGCCTGGTCGGACCAGTCTCGTTTCAAATTGTATCGTGCGGATAGACGTGTACGGGTATGGAGACAACCTCATCCATGGATCCTACATGTTAGCAGGGGACTGTTCAAGCTGGTGGAGGCTCTGTAATGGTGTGCGGCGTGAGCAGTTGGAGTGATATGGGACTCCTGATACGTATAGATACGACACTGATGGGTGACGCGTATGTAAGCATACTGTGTGATCACCTGCATCCATTCAAGTCCATTGTGCATCCGATGGACTTGGGCAATTCCAGCAGGACAATGCGACGCACCACACGTCAAGAATTGCTACAGAGTGGCTCCAGGCGCACTCTTCAGAGTTTGAACGCTTCCGCTGCCACCAAAGTCACCAGACATGAACATTGTTAAGCATTTCTTGGATCCCTTACAACGTGCTGTTCAGAAGAGATCTCCACCCCGTCGTACTCTTGCGAATTTATGAACAGCCCTGCAGGATTCATGGTGTCACTTCCCTCAAGCACTACTTCAGACATTAGTCGAGTCGATGCCACGTCGTGTTGCTTCACTTCTGCGCGCTCGCGGGGCGCCACTCAATATTAGGTAGGTGTTCCAGTTTATTTGCCCCTTCAGTGTATTAGTGGACATAAGCACGAGGTGTGTGAACCGTTCGGCTATATGAGTCTTCATCACGGCTGGGGAAACTTTCAGTCAGATGTCTGTCGTCAGTCGATCAATGACAGGCCATGCTTCCTCAAGATTTGGAACCAGAGAAGGCAGTGATGTTGTACGCCGGGGCTAGAGCATAGTCGACGTTCCAACTCGTCCCAAAGATGGTCCATTGGATTCAGGTCGGGATTCTGGGCAGCCCAGCCCACTTCAGAAATATTATTTCCAGAAACCACTGCCCTACAGAAGCTCCTTCATGACAATGAGAAATGTCGTGCCTATATAGTCACCGCCAGCGAACTGTTCCTCTACCATACGCAGCAGAATGTGTTGCAAAGCGCATTTAGCGCCTTTTGAAGTGCAACAAGGGGACCGCGCCTTATCCTTGAAAAATACCCCCACACGGTAAGGCTGCCCGCTCTGTACTTCAGTACTGGCTATATACGTAATGGCACAAAACGTTCCCCAGGCATTCGCCAAACCCATACCCTCTCATCAGACTGCCACACTTCAAATAACTCGTTTCCAGTCATACACCACGCAGTGGCGCCGACCTTTTATAACGTCAAGCGTCGCTTAGCATCAACTGCAGTAACGTGTGGCTTATGAGGAGCTTTTCGGTCATTGTTCCTTATTCGTTTTAACTCCGTACACACAGTCATTGTGCTGGCTGGACTTCTGTTAGCACTTTGGTGCCAGTGAATCGTTACTTACGCTGATATCAAGCGATTTTTACAACCACATTCCGCAATACAGGGTATCGCAGGAAGAACGGTAAATATCCAGGGAAATGGCAGGGCAGATCCTTGAAAGCAAAATCTACTAAACATGGGCTCAAAAATGCTCGCCTTATGAGCTATGAGGGATAATTAATCTTTGATACTGTGAAACAAATCTCTTCTGCTGCATGCTCTTTGATTTCCATATTTTGAGAGACCGTAATATGGACGAAAATAAGAATAAAGGATCCAGTAAACGTGGGCCCTTCTAAATTTATACCTTGAGAGCTATGAGTAGTGTTATTTCGTCTTCGCTACAGTGAAACACATTTCTTCTACTGAGCAATTGCTCATAGCTCTTAAGTTATGCATTTTTAAAACCATGTTTACCACACTTTTTTGTGAACACTGAACATTCCTCATGGGACAAACTGTGTTGCTGTTATGGTCTTCAGTCCGAAGATTGGCTTGATGCAGCTCTGCATGCTCCTGTATCCTATGCAAGTCTCTCCATCTCCGAATAACTAATGCAACTGACATCCTTCTGAATCTGCTTACTTTTTTCATTCTTGGCCTCCCTCTACGATTTTTACTGCCCATAATTCAATCCAGTACTAAACTGGTGATTCCTTGATGTCTCAGAATGTGTCGTATCAACCGATCGCTTCTTCTATTCAGGTTGTGCTACGAATTTCTTTTCTTCCCATTTCTATTTAGTACTTACTCATTAGTTACGTGATCAACCCATCTAATCTTCAGCACTCCTCTGTAGCACCACGTTTCAAAAGTTTCTATTCTTTTTATTCTAATTATCTGGTTGTCGTCCATGTTTCACTTCCATAGATGGCTTCCGTACAAACACATTCAGAAAAGACTTACTAACGCTCTTCCTAAGAAACGCTTTTCTTGCCATTGCCATATTTTATATCATTCCTGCTTCGGCCATCATCAGTTATTTTTCAGTCCAGATAACAAAACTAATTTACTACTTTACGTGTCTCGGTTCCTAATCTAATTACTTTGGTGATGTTGATGATATTTGGTTTGTGGGGCGCTCAATTGCGCTGTTATCAGCGCCCGTATAAATTCCCAGTCTTTACACAGTCCAGTCTCGCAACTTTCACGAATGATGATGAAATGAGGCGGACAACACAAACACCCAGACTCCGAGCGGAGAAAATCCCCGACCCGGCTAGGTATCGAACCCACTAGACCACGAGCTGCGCACAATTCTCTCGGAATCACCTGATTTAATTCGACAACATTCCATTATCCATTTTTACTTTTGTTGATATTCATCTTATATCCTCTTTTTAAGACACGTCATCGGCATACCTAAACATTAATTCCTACTCCAAATTTTTCTTTGGTTTCCTTTAGTGCTTGCTCAATGTACAGATCGAATGACTTGGCATTAGGCTATAGCCTTCTTTCACTCCATGCTGCATCACCATCTCTTTATTACCCCTCGATTCTTGTAGCTGCCGTCTGGTTTCTGCGCAAGTTGTAAACAGCCTCTTGGTCCTTGTATTTTGTCCCTGCTACCTTCAGATTTTTTTGTGATATGTTACAATACAGCATCACCAGTCCTTTGCGGTCTGTGTTGGTGAGGCAGTAAATTTATCCACAGGGCAGTGACACTGCGTCACTGCAATACACTATGGATGCGTGGCGGTGGGACTTGGAGTCCCGTACCACCCTCCGACGGTGACAGTACTACACCAGTCAGAAAAATTTAGCCTAATGTGGGCAGGTAGGATGGGAAAGTATTGGACGTAGAATGGGGGCTAGTCCCGCCAAAGGACGCATCCGTGGTGGGCGTGCCAGGCCTATCGTTCGTTAGCCATGGTCGGAATCCGATTCCTCTAGGATGGTTAGGGGCGCCGGATGTCGATGCCAGCGGCGTGGAAGTATGGTCCCAACGTGGCGTAACCCACGGACAGTGTCCCGCAAGGCATCCACTTTCTCATAGAGCCACCACGCGTTGTTGGGTATGGTCTGTAAGTAGGCTGTTTAGGTTTTTATATTGGTAATGCAACATAGCGCTCTGTATGAAAATCACTGGCTGTGCTGTGTGCAGCTTGTGGGTGGTTGGCATTGTTGTAATACTCGCTATTGTAGCGTTGGGCAGATGGATGTGAACAGCGCGTAGCGTCGCGCAGTTGGAGGTGAGCCGCCAGCAGTGGTGGATGTGGGGAGTGAATGGCTCTGTGCAAAATGGGACTTAATATCTATGGTCATCAGTTCCCTAGAACTTAGAACTACTTAAACCTTACTAACCTAAGGACATCACACAACACCCAGTCATCACGAGGCGTGGGGAGTGAGATGGCGGAGTTTTGAGAGTGGATGAACTGGAAATGTGTCCATCAGAGACAGTAAATTTGTAAGACTGGATCTCATGAACTGACATATATATTATGACCTTTGAACACTATTAGGGCAAATACATTGTTTGTTCTCTATCAAAATCTGTCATTTGCTGAGTATGCCTATCAGTAGTTAGTGCCTTCAGTAGTTAGAATCTTCTATTTAGCTGGCAGTATTGGCGCTCGCTGTATTGCAGTAGTTCGAGTAACGAAGATTTTTGTGAGGCAAGTGATTCATGAAAGGTATAGGTTATTGTTAGTCAGGGCCATTCTTTTGTAGGGATTACTAAAAGTCAGACTGCGTTGCGCTAAAAATATTGTGTGTCAGTTTAGTGAGGATCAGAATAAGTGAAGAAAGAAATGTCTGAGTACGTTCAGTTTTGCTCAGCTGTTTGAAAATCAAATAACGTAAGGGGTTTACCAGCACAGTAATTCATTAATTTTTCTAAGGGGACGTTTCAGGTCGTCTTGAGGGGGACGATATCCGCTTGCTCGTGGAGAGTGACAATTCGTGGCGTCCGCATCCTGGTGACACTTATCGTGGCCCATGCAGCAGATCCATACGTGAGGGCAGGCAGCACAACTGTTCGGTAGATGCGGAGCTTGGCATGCAGGTTAAGTTCCCTACTGCGGGAGAGTAGGGCCCTGGTCAGCTTTTGCCCCTTGTTGGCTACATACTCCGCATGGTCCATCTGGACCCAGCAATAGGAGGTTGTCGGGGAGCAGGGCACCTGCACGCCTGCAATCAGAATTTCAAGTAGAGTATATAGCCTGTACGTCGCTGTAAATGACTGGGGGAGCCATTTACAGATCGGGGGATTCGGAAGGCCCCGCAGCGAGGAGTTGCGCATTGCGGGCTTCGGGCTGCCCCGACCTGTAGGTGTCCAGCGTAGTGCGGGGCCCGGGCGGAAACGCATCCGGCCGGCTGCTGGCTGTGCCCTCTCCCCGAGCCGCAGAGCCGGCTGCTCGCCGCGCCCGAATTAAACCCGCGCCGCGCCACGCCGTAAATAACGCGGCGCATTCCGCCGGCGCCCACGCCGCTCCGCGCCGCCCCTCCCCGCAACGAGGGCGGCGCCTCAACAGGGGGACCATTCACAGCTAGCGAGCAGTCTTG
Source organism: Schistocerca gregaria (assembly GCF_023897955.1). Classification (NCBI taxonomy): domain Eukaryota; kingdom Metazoa; phylum Arthropoda; class Insecta; order Orthoptera; family Acrididae; genus Schistocerca; species Schistocerca gregaria. The sequence goes on from NC_064924.1 coordinate 377,793,220, forward strand.
CAGCGCGACCGCTCGTTAGACATTCCGAGCGCTTTATCTAGCCACCTTTTCATTCATTCTTTCGCCCTATAAATCCAGTGATCAGACACATGCCAGCAAGAATGTAGTACAAACCAGATTAGGCATCAAGTAGCAGATACAGCCAATGTAGCCAATTATGACTGATGTTCACCTACTCACAGTGATGAGTTTGGGATCTGCAAAAGGGAGTTACCTTCAAATAAGCACTGCCTCTCTCTCTCTCACCACCCAGCTGCTGTTTCATTGACCACTACGTACCAAGCATCCACGTAATTTTACTAACTTCAGACAACACCGTCACTTGCCTATTAACTGAAAATAATAAACTTGTTTAAAGAAAACAATCAGCATAGCTTTGAAATCTACAACAACTGACGCAGTCATACATCAGACTTCTAATCACCCACATTAACAGAAACAATCAGCACTCAGATACATGCTTCGTAGACTTAACACAGTACGACAGAGCACAGAAATTTACCAGAAAGAACTAGACAGCATCACACAACTAGCAACAAACAATGGGTACAATTGGGATCTAGCCACCAAATTAAACATAAAATTAAAAAACCAATACAGTCAGTGAACACAGTACATAAACAACCACAAACAACAGTACAACAAAACATTACACAAACAGGTACAAACAGCTACAGAACAATAACGACACAAAGAATACAGGAAAACAAGAAAGAAGATTCAAGATGGTACACAATGACATACAGGCACAAACTCACACATAAAATGACAAATATTTTCAAAAGACTGGTCATAAACATAACATTCAAAACAGACAATTCAATCCAAAGGCACATTCCAAAAATAGCAAAAAACACTGATATCTACTAAAAAGCAGGAATATACCAATCACATGTGATGGAAGGTATATAGGACAAATCAGCAGAACATCTGACACCCGGTACAAATAACATATCAGAGCATGGAAATATGGAACGAGCCACTCAACTTTTGCAGAACATTTGAGACAAAAGAACTACAAACCTACTACAAGAGAAAATGATATGAAAATAATTAGAATAAATAATGAAAGGCATCTCCTAACATCACAGGAAAATTATCATATATACAAAACAAAGGCTGAAAAGAAACAACTACAAAATGACGAAGTAAATACGACCAACAACTCACTGTTAACACTGATTTATCATGTAATAGACAGAACTCCAAACAAATGATTGCACATCTGATTCCACTCATAAGTACACTCAGTCGCAAAAGTATTCGGACAACACGTAACGGCGCATAATTTTGTAGTTTGCCGTATGAACAAATACAGAAATTGCACTTTGTAATGAACTCGGGACTCTGGGTACGATGTCGCAACGTGAAACACGCGTCAAATACGAAGAATTGTTGTCGGACATGTGCCTGTTACGTAATATTTCCTGGAAACGGCAGGGGAAGGTGCAACAAAAGTAATCGGACAAAGGCGGACAACGTGAGACAACAGTTCATTCCGAGGCGCACAGAGGGTGAAGCAACTGCAGTGTGTCCGACATTTCCGCGAGACGACAGCGATGATTCGTAAACACGTATCGCGAGCCTGTGCAGGTCGACGATGGGAAGCAGGGGGAAGAGTTCTACGTTCGAGCAAAGGCAACTTTTCGTTTATCATCACGCGAAGGGGAAAACCTGCAGGGAAATTACCGCAATAGTGAACATGAAGAAAAGTACAGTTCACGACATTATTAAACGGTTCGAGAAAGAAGACCGATTGGAATTCCGTCGCAGTACAGGACGGCCACGGACATTTTCACAGAGAGATGAACGTGTGATTGTGCGAAAGGTACAGCAGAATCCGAAAATATGTGCCACTCGAATTGCAAGTGAGGTGGAGGGAGACCTTGGTGTAAAAGTTCATCCCGAAACGGTGCGGAGAGTACTACAACGATCGCAGTACCATGGTCGAGTGGCACGGCGAAAGCCATTCATAAATGCAGTGAACCAGAAGAAACGTATGCAGTTTGCGAGGGAATACGGCGAATACGATCAGGCTTGGTGGAATCGGGTGATATTTTGCGACGAATATAAATTTACATTACGGCAAAGCGACGAAAAGGCAAGCATGTGGCGAAAGACCAATGAAGAGCTGAATCCCAGGAACCTCAAACCAACAATAAAGTTTGGAGGTGGGAGCATCATGGTTGGGGATGCATGTCCGGCAATGGTGTGGGTGATTTAGTGTTCATTGATGATACGATGAACAAGGAAGCGTATTTGAATATACTGCGAGGACATTTGAAGCAGAGTGCACGACATCTAGGTATTGCGAACAACTTTCATTTTTATCAGAATAATTATCCCAAGCATATCGCCCATATTGTAGAAATGTGGTTTCTTTTCAATTGCCCGGAAGTATTGCACCCCCTCCCCAATCACCAGACCTTAACCCAATCGAACATTTGTGGGATAAATCGAAACGGACCCTCCGCGCGGACAACATCTATACAAAGAAGACCTTGAAAGAGAAACTGCGCCAACAATGGGCAAATATAGGCCCAGATTTCACGAAAAACTAGTGGAAAGTATGCCTAGTAGATTGGAGGAGGTATTGAAAATGAAAGGTGGACCCACAAGGTATTGACATTTTCATCGTACAACTTACGAACATTTATTGGACAGTACCCGAATACTTTTGTAGGAGCAGGGTGTGTAGGATGTTTCATTTTTGTTGTTAATTTTTCTGTTATTTATGTTTTGGATACGAAATAATACAATAATTCTCTTGTAATTAATGTTGTTACGCATATACACTCCTGGAAATGGAAAAAAGAACACATTGACACCGGTGTGTCAGACCCACCATACTTGCTCCGGACACTGCGAGAGGGCTGTACAAGCAATGATCACACGCACGGCACAGCGGACACACCAGGAACCGCGGTGTTGGCCGTCGAATGGCGCTAGCTGCGCAGCATTTGTGCAACGCCGCCGTCAGTGTCAGCCAGTTTGCCGTGGCATACGGAGCTCCATCGCAGTCTTTAACACTGGTACCATGCCGCGACAGCGTGGACGTGAACCGTATGTGCAGTTGACCGACTTTGAGCGAGGGCGTATAGTGGGCATGCGGGAGGCCGGGTGGACGTACCGCCGAATTGCTCAACACGTGGGGCGTGAGGTCTCCACAGTACATCGATGTTGTCGCCAGTGGTCGGCGGAAGGTGCACGTGCCCGTCGACCTGGGACCGGACCGCAGCGACGCACGGATGCACGCCAAGACCATAGGATCCTACGCAGTGCCGTAGGGGACCGAACCGCCACTTCCCAGCAAATTAGGGACACTGTTGCTCCTGGGGTATCGGCGAGGACCATTCGCAACCGTCTCCATGAAGCTGGGCTACGGTCCCGCACACCGTTAGGCCGTCTTCCGCTCACGCCCCAACATCGTGCAGCCCGCCTCCAGTGGTGTCGCGACAGGCGTGAATGGAGGGACGAATGGAGACGTGTCGTCTTCAGCGATGAGAGTCGCTTCTGCCTTGGTGCCAATGATGGTCGTACGCGTGTTTGGCGCCGTGCAGGTGAGTGCCACAATCAGGACTGCATACGACCGAGGCACACAGGGCCAACACCCGGCATCATGGTGTGGGGAGCGATCTCCTACACTCGCCGTACACCTCTGGTGATCGTCGAGGGGACACTGAATAGTGCACGGTACATCCAAACCGTCATCGAACCCATCGTTCTACCATTCCTAGACCGGCAAGGGAACTTGCTGTTCCAACAGGACAATGCACGTCCGCATGTATCCCGTGCCACCCAACGTGCTCTAGAAGGTGTAAGTCAACTACCCTGGCCAGCAAGATCTCCGGATCTGTCCCCCATTGAGCATGTTTGGGACTGGATGAAGCGTCGTCTCACGCGGTCTGCACGTCCAGCACGAACGCTGGTCCAACTGAGGCGCCAGGTGGAAATGGCATGGCAAGCCGTTCGATCCAGCATCTCTACGATCGTCTCCATGGGAGAATAGCAGCCTGCATTGCTGCGAAAGGTGGATATACACTGTACTAGTGCCAACATTGTGCATGCTCTGTTGCCTGTGTCTATGTGCCTGTGGTTCTGTCAGTGTGATCATGTGATGTATCTGACCCCAGGAATGTGTCAATAAAGTTTCCCCTTCCTGGGACAATGAATTCACGGTGTTCTTATTTCAGTTTCCAGGAGTTTATATTGCTAATAAATATGTTTGGGTTTCATAGTGAGTATTTCTCGAGTACTCATTGTGAAACTTCCCACTGTCCGAATACTTCTGCGACTGAGTGTATATACAGGAAAATATAATAATAATAATAATAATTATTATTATTTTAAGAATATAAAAATAGTAATAAAAAATAAATATTATTTATTTTATTAAAAAAATTCTCTCTCTAACACACACACACACACACACACACACACACACACACACACACACACACGCACACATACACACACACACACACACACACACACACACACACACACACATTCGCAAAACAGTTTAATGCAGAAAACTGGGAATGTTGGAAACACTTAGAAAAACAAATGAAACTCTATATTAAAAAGATGGCAGTTACAGTGATGAGTAATGTAAACAGTGAACTGAAAGCGAACTGTAAGATGTCCACCTGGTTGCCACATGAGAAAAAGCAGTTTGCTTAGATGCAATAAATTAGAAGTTACCCGTAAGCACATTTCCATTTCATAAAAAAAGTTAAGGAAATGTTTTTAAGATGCCTTGTAAAACAGGCGAAACTCGTCTGGGAGCATAAATAAAAATAAAATTTTCAATGTGCAGCATGCAAAAAAGGTATTTTCTTTGAAACAACTGCTATTTATACTGGAAAGCAACAACGGTGTACCCTGAAACTGCAATACACGCACTAACAGGACAACACAGGTGTTTTGCGGTAGGACGTCTGAACTCTAACGCACATGTTTCAAGACGCACCAACAAGTCGTGAATCCGACCTGTTGCTCATAGCAAGGTCTCGGCGTTACTACTGCTTACCGATGCAGTATCTGCGCCGCGGGAGACGCCCCGAGAGCTATACGGTTTCCGCCTGCAAAGTGTGCTCAGACGCGATGGCGCAACCGCAGACGGAAGTGCACTTGAGCAGCAGAGCTCAACCCGCTTCTAGTCCAATATGCCATTACTCTCAGTACAAAATCTAAAGCCCCTGTCTCCCTACTGGCCGCGAGATGAGGTCAACAGTTTTTCCACTTCTTGTAATCAATATTATTCTGAATACGAAAGAAAATTAAATTAAATTCGTATGCCATTGTTGCTTGGGAGACTACATAGGACAGTTTCAGCCTCCTAATTGGAAAGATTTTTACTGTCTTTCACTCATACTGGCACCTTTCCTTCGCGAAGTATGAGAGTCCTGTGTCAAGTGTAGAGGATGACAATTACTAAACTATATGAATAAAACGTAAATTAGTAACAGACTATATTTATTCAACATGTAAACGACAATACAGATATCCGGATTCATTGAGCGATGATGTGGCGCAGACGAATAGCGAAATTCTGCATGACCCGCTGTAGTGTCGGAGCATCGATGTTGTCAATGACCTCCTGAATGTCTGTTTTCAGCTCAGAAATGGTTTTGGGATTATTGCTGTGCACCTTGTCTTTAATATAGCCCCTCAAAAAAGAATCGCATGTGTTCAGATCAGAGAATATGGCGGCCGATCGGGGCCCATGACAGTGACCTTTGGGTACCCCAGAACCAGAATGCGACTCCCAAATTGCTCCTCCAAGACATCAAACACTCTTCTGCTTCGATGGGGTCTAGTTCCGCATTGCATGAACCACTTCTTGTCGAAATCAAGGTCACTTTGGATAATGGGGATGAAATCAGCTTCCAAAACCTCCGGTAGTCACCTGCCATCAAGGAATACCGAGCCGATTATTCCGTGACTGCACACCACACAGTTACCCATTGAGGGTGAAGAGACTTCGTCGGCCATTTTCTTATGAAAATAGCCGACAACAACAAGGGGCGTGTGCATGAGTGTACTAAATTCCCATCATGCCCCGCGGCCAATGGTGCAGTTTTAACGACCTAATTCCAATCGTTCAGAAGTTATGATACTTTTATTTCATATAGTTCAATAATTGTCACCCTATATCTGATACGTGTAGAGAACTATAAGGGCTGTATGTGCAGTGTAGTGACATTGAAACGTCCCCTTTTAACAATTATACATGACTGTGTTTAAACTGACACACAATATTTTTTAGCGCAACGCAATCTGACTTTCAAAAATCCCTACAAAAGAATGGCCCTGACTAACATTAACCTATACGCTTCACAAATCACTTACCTAACAAAAATCTTCAATACTCGAACTACTGCAATACAGCGAGCGCCACTACTACCAGCTAAATAAAAGATTCAAACTACTGAAGGCACTAACTACTGATAGGCATACTTAGCAAATGAAAGATTTTGATAGAGAACAAACAGTGTATTTACCTCAATAGTGTTCAAAAGTGATAATATAAATAGCAGTTCATGACATCCAGTCACAAATTTCAAAACTCCGCCATTTCTTTCCCCACCACTGCTGGCGGCTCACCTCCAACTGCGCACGCTACGCGCTGTTCACATCCATCAGCCCAACGCTACAATGGCGAGTATTACAACAATGCCAACCAGCCACAGACTGCACACAGCACAGCCAGTGATCTTCATACAGAGCGCTACGTGGCGTTACCAATAAAAAAACCGAAACAGCCTACTTACAACATGTTTGCGTTGTGTAATGACGAGAGAATGGAGAAGGTGAAAGCCGGTGCTGCCACATAGTCTACTCCTCTCGAATAACCCCAAGAGGGCTGACGAGCTTCCATCAGACGGTGTCATTTCCCCTTACCACATGAGACGCTGTGGAGAGGCTTGCAGTTTCATCCAGTCTAGCGACCGGGAACTCTATGCCACCACCCTTCCTCACCTTAGCCGGAAATGGGAATGGAATGAGTGAACAGTGCCGGATATAGACTGGGAGACTTAAACGTTCATAACGGGTGGCAGGGACAAAGAATCCAGCGAAAATTTTTAAAGTGATTTATCTGAAAACTACCTTGAGCAGTTAAACAGAGAACCGACTCGTGGCGATAACATATTAGACCTTCTGGTGACAAACAGACCCGAACTATTTAAAACAGCTAACGCAGAACAGGGAATCAGCGATCATAAAGCGGTTACGGCATCGATGAGTTCAGCCGTAAATAGAAATATTGAAAAAGGTAGGAAGATTTTTCTGTTTAGCAAAAGTGACAAAAAGCAGATTTCAGAGTACCTGATGGCTCAACACAAAAGTTTTGTCTCGAGTACAGATAGTGTTTAGGATCAGCGGACAAAGTTCAAAACCATCGTACAATATGCGTTAGATGAGTATGTGCCAAGCAAGATCATAATAGATGGAAAAGAGCCACCGTGGTACAACAACCGAGTTAGAAAACTGCTGCGGAAGCAAAGGGAACTTCACAGCAAACATAAACACAGCCAAAGCCTTGCAGACAAACAAAAATTACGCGAAGCGAAATGTAGTGTGAGGAGGGCTATGCGAGAGGCGTTCCATGAATTCGAAAGTAAAGTTCTATGTACTGACTTGGCAGAAAACCCTAAGAAATTTTGGTCCTATGTCAAAGCGGTAGGTGGATCAAAACAAAATGTCCAGACACTCTGTGACCAAAATGGTACTGAAACAGAGGATGACAGACTAAAGGCCGAAATACTAAATGTCTTTCTCCAAAGCTGTTTCACAGAGGAAGACTGCACTGTAGTTTCTTCTCTAGAGTGTCACACCGACGACAAAATGGTACATATCGAAATAGACGACAGAGGGATAGAGAAACAAAATCGCTCAAGAGGGAAGGCCTGATGGGATACCAGTTCGATTTTACACAGAGTATGCGAAGGAACTTGCCACCCTTCTTACAGCGGTGTACCGTAGGTCTCTAGAACAGCGTAGCGTTCCAAAGGATTGGAAAAGGGCATAGGTCATCCCCGTTTTCAAGAAGGGACGTCGAACAGATGTGCAGAACTATAGACCTATATCTCTAACGTCGATCAGTTGTAGAATTTTGAAACACGTATTATGTTCGAGTATAATGACTTTCCTGGAGACTAGAAATCTACTCTGTAGGAATCAGCATGGGTTTCGAAAAAGACGGTCGTGTGAAACCCAGCTCGCGCTACTCGTCCACCGAGACTCAGAGGGCCATAGACAGGGGTTCACAGATAGATGCCGTGTTGCCTGACTTCCGCAAGGCGTTTGATACAGTTCCCCACAGTCGTTTAATGAACAAAGTAAGAGCATATGGACTATCAGACTAATTGTGTGACTGGATTGAGGAGTTCCTAGATAACAGAACGCAGCATGTCATTCTCAATGGAGAAAAGTCTTCCGAAGTAAGAGTGATTTCAGGTGTGCCGCAGGGGAGTGTCATAGGACAGTTGCTATTCACAACATACGTAACTGACCTGGTAGATGACATCGGAAGTTCACTGAGGATTTTTGCAGATGATGCTGTGGTGTATCGAGAGGTTGTAACAATGGAAACTTGTACTGAAATGCAGGAGGATCTGCAGCGAATTGACGCATGGTGGTAATTGAATCTCAATGTAGACAAGTGTAATGTGCTGCGAATACATAAAAAGATAGATCCCTTATCATTTAGCTACAAAATAGCAGGTCAGCAACTGGAAGCAGTTAATTCCATAAATTATTTGGGAGTACGCATTAGGAGTGATTTAAAATGGAATGATCATATTAAGTTCATTGTCGGTAAAGCAGATGCCAGACTGAGATTCATTGGAAGAATCCTAAGGAAATGCAATCCGAAAACAAAGGAAGTAGGTTACAGTACGCTTGTTCTCCCACTGCTTGAATACTGCTCAGCAGTGTGGGATCCGTACCAGATAGGGCTGATAGAAGAGATAGAGAAGATACAACGGAGAGCAGCGCGCTTCCTTACAGGATCATTTAGTAATCGCGAAAGCGTTACGGAGATGATAGACAAACTCCAGTGGAAGACTCTGCAGGAGAGACGCTCAGTAGCTCGGTACGGTCTTTTGTTAAAGTTTCGAGAACATACCTTCAGCGAAGAGTCAAGCAGTATATTGCTCCCTCCTACGTATATCTCGCGAAGAGACCATGAGGATAAAATCAGAGAGATTAGAACCCACACAGAAGCATACCGACAATCATTCTTTCCACGAACAATACGAGACTGGAATAGAAGGGAGAACCGATAGAGGTACTCAGGGTACCCTCCGCCACACACCGTCAGGTGGCTTGCGGAGTATGGATGTAGATGTAGATGTAGAACAGTGTGTGGCTCATCGCGGCACCGGTCATGTCCGGCGTTCTGTAACTCCGGTGGCGTGATGGAAAACGGTGTACTCAACGAGGAAAGGCAGTCGGTTACAAAAGAAAATATCAGATCAGTACGCTGTTTCAGAGTTTACAAACGTCGTGCACACTACTCTTCACTCTCCTGTTTACATTATACTTTTTATGGCCTTCAATAAAAATGATATCTTTCATGATGCACTGTCACTACAAAACAGTATTCATATACAAGTCAAATAATTATTTTATTGTCTCCGTTTACTCTTGCCAACATCTTTATTAATTCTTTGCAGTCGAAAATTTAAGCCAACAGCGTTGCCGCAGTGGTAACGTTGGTTCCCGTCAAATCACCGAAGTCAAGCGCTGCCGGGCTGGGCTAGCACTTGGGTGGGTGACCATCCGGTCTGGCGAGCGCTGTTGGCAAGTGGGGTGTACTGAGCCCTTGTGAGGCAAACTGAGGCGCTACTTGATTGAGAAGTAGCAGCTCCGGTCTCGTAAACTGACATACGGCCTGGAGAGCGGTGTGCTGACCACATGACCCTCTATATCCGCATCCACTGACGCCTGTGGGCTGAGGATGACACGGCGGTCTGTCTGAACCGTTGGACCTTCATGGCCCGTTTAGCTTACCCGAAAATTTAAAGAAGTTATTTAACATCTAACACAGCCTTCACTCCAAACGAACCGGTAAGTTGACTGTTCATAGCGGGTGCACTACGCCTCATAACTATTGCTGATTCCCACAGTTGTTTCTTAAGTACATTAAGATCAAAACTGTCTTCATGGTAACAGATTAAAGCTGTTCGCTCAAACGCGCTCTCAGAGCTACCTACCACCGGCTTTACAACAAGTCCGTTCTAAAACTCCGCTATAAGTCTTGCAGAATGTCTTTTTTGCATGCGAGCTTCGCCGGCCTCAACACATGTGTGCCCATCGGTAATGAGGCTCGGCATCCTTCTAATTACCCTTCTATTTCTTTCTTTTTAATTTTTAGGTTTCCGTACCTCAGTCGGTAAAAACGGAATCATTATTGTATCACTTTATTATAGTCCGAGGATACGTCTGTTAAGACCCCTTTTTCTCAAGAACGGGAAGAGGTATCAAGTTGAAATACTAAGGTCTACGGCCCCTTCTCGGTGTGAAAAAACTAAGCTTTTAAGTCAATGCAGTCAAAAGATACTGCCATGTATGTCAGATATTTACATACTCGCCAACTCACGTATCAAAATCTATAGATGAGCTATCTGCATACACAATTATGTTCAAGGGGAGCTTCAGAGAGCGAGTGGTACACGCACTTCACCGATTTAAACCTCAAAAAATTGTTTTGTTATTTCTGGTAAACAGAACTGCAGTTTGTGACAGATACCAGTCGGCACTACACAGCACTTCCGTGCACCGGCTCTTCACGTCATGTGGTGCCTTTGGTCTGACGATGGTCTTATACGAAACGGATACCAGTACTATAAAATGAAAAAAAATTGAGATCTAGACAACATTTTCAAAAAAATATCCAGTACACTCGCTGTTGTTCCTCAATAAGATAAAAAATTATTGACCTCCTACTTATTATTGAAATAATTCACAATCACTCTCAAACTTTTTTTACTTTTTTTGTATTCTTTATTTCTTATGTTTATTTTTTGCGAATAAAGCCGTCTAGATTGGTTATTATAATTCTTCATCTATAACGAAGGAAACAGAACTTGGAACTTGTAGAACAACGGTCAGTTTCAACCAAACTTACGCCTAAGTCAAGCGTCAAGGTCACGCCCTCCTTAGGCACAAGTTTTCATTGAAACTGACACTGAAAGTCGTTTTACAATTTTTAACTTAGACGTAATAACGTCGTAACAAACAGAGAAATGCAGCTAGTTAGTTAGTTAGATTGGCTACATGTTCCATACACCATTATACACACACACACACACATATATATATATATATATATATATATATATATATATATATATATATATATAATTAGTGTTAACGTTAATGAACGCCATACTTTTTAAGTCTTATTCATGCAACTACACTTCAATCTTAATTACTTTTTACTGGCAACTAGTTTTTAAGTGGGAATACGTCAGTGGTTTAGAACTAGGCATTCAGGAGAAACGATGTTAAGTTAGATTTTTAAAACTTGCCTTTCTACCTGTCAGACAGGTAGGATTTCTCTCTAGAGTCGTAGGTATGGGCATCACTGTTCTTCCCAAATTGTGATGGATCATTTATGACGAATTTCACTTGAGAAAATAGTCACCTATTGTGACAGCGCAGTTAAAATACCCAGATTCTTGAAGAGGTATTTACATGACGTCTGTGGATGAACAGCACATATCTTTCTTACTCTTCGCTTTTGTGCAATCAATAATTTCTTTCTAAGATATGAATTACGCCTGAAGGTTATTCCATAAGACATTATTGTGAGGAGATATGCAAAATATTCCAGGAGATTAATTCGTTTGCTTTCAAGATCAGCAATTATATGGAGAGCAAAAGTACCTGAACTTAATTGTTTGAGAACCTCAGTAAAATTCTTCTTCCAGTTCAAATTTTCATCAATATATATCTGGAGCAATCTACCCCGTATACTAACTCCTGTTACTATTCATAAAACAGACCTGAACATAGCGCGAATTTTCAAAATTTAGGGAGAGCCTATTTTCTGAGATCCACTTCACAGTTCCTTGGAAAATATCATTTACCATCTCTGTTGTTGCTTAATGAGGCTTATTTTGACACTAGTGTCATCAGCAAAAGTACCTATTCTGTTGTTGAATGTTAAATGGAAGGTTCGCATCAAAACATATCGAAGATTGATGAATCAAAACAAGAAAAAAAGGGAAAGAAAAATAACGTCACTTAGCTCCATTTCAGTCAGTAGTCTCGTTCCACGTATTCTGCCACCGTTAGTCACTAAGAAACATCGGAACGAGTCCTACCGTGCCACTGCGAGCGCGATGACACAGTGGTAAGACGCTGGACCCGTCCTTGGGAGGAGGAAAATGGTTAAAATCCGCTACTGACCATCCAGATGTAGATTTCTAACTCGCTTGAGTCGACTGTCGTCATAGTTCCTTCGACAGAGCAACGCCAGTTTCCTTCCTCACTCCGAGCTTGTGCTCCGTCTGTAATGACCGTGGCGTCGACGGTAGGTTAAACCTTTATCTTCCTTCATACCTTCCCTTCTTCTTTCTAATACAGCACGAGGTGGAGGGAGGCGTAAAGTCGTCTCCATATTACTGTTTCCCAATCGCTATCGGGCCATCACGTTGTGTGTCATAGGTATAATTCCATCATTTCTTGTTTTTCAATGTCCAGTCTATTGTCACTCTTCCCTCATAATTTGGATTTAACGTTCAATCGACGAAGACCCCATTAGAAATAGAGCACCAAACATGCCGAGAGCTTTTCAAAGAGAACGTTCTACCGTCTGCTTTAAGTGATACATACATGCTACGCAAACTTAAATCTGAACGGACAGACGGTGAATTAAAGTGTTCCCGAATGCAGTGTGGCATTCAGTGTGGACAATTTAGTTCTCTATACAACAGTTAAGCTTTATCATTTGAAGCATACTCGATAAACCGACCTTCGCTGGAAGTCAAGGGATATCTCATTTTACCTCACCTGTAAGTAAGTCTCGCCAAGGGTATGAACGAATATACAAGGCACCCTTCTCATACAGCATTTCCTCCAATACAGTTTCGAAGTGCACGAATAACCCGTAATAGTGCTTGACTCAGGAAGAGATAGGTGCATTAAGATATCTACTAGTACTATTTCTTATGTTGTAGTCTCCCACTTTTTATGGTCTGCAGTTAACCACTCTGTTCATGGTAGTACTGCAATATGTTTTGGGCGTATGGTATTCCTGATATCACAGTTTTACCTATGTCTCAGGGCAAGAATGTTATGCACGCAGCAGTCTGCGATAGCTCTAGCAAGTGTTTTAAAGTGTTTTGTATGACGAACCACTCATGCTTTCGTCTAAGTCAATCTAAAGCTCTATTCATAGTAATTCATCTACGAAAGCCTCAAGCAACTGTCTCAGCCCACCGCCAAACTAATGCTGTACGCTTTAGTCTACACGAACAGGTCTAATACCTGTTGGAACATAGAGCGAATATTATGTTTTTAGAAAACTGCATTATTGTTACAATGGTATTTCACACTATATTTTTACGATATTATCGCACAGAATCCGTAATAAAGTACCAGTTACGATAGCATGATTGTCAACAGAAACTAATACTTCATAGTGGAAGCACGTTTCGTTTCCACACGAAAGCAGACGCAGCTGAACCGCCTGCCTCAACACAAAGTAGAATGTTCTAGTAAAGGCTGACACGGCTGCTGAGTCTTTACAGGAAACACATGTTTGTCTGTCCTGTCCACATTTACCATTGCAATACGGCTATCTGTATCGTAGAGACACGCAAACCACCCCACCTCAGCTGGGTCCATGGTTCATGGGAGAAGTAACGTACTCTACGAATACTAAATGAGTATCAATCGTTCGAGATACAAATACAGTTTGTTTCTTGAGACACGAGTCTTTTCACATTGAGCGAATTAGTTGTATACAAATGGCCGTTTCAGAATCTTCCCCCCTCTTAGACAAATTTCTGCGGACGTCCATCTCTCTGCACCTTCTGCATATGGGACAAGTGCCTTAACCACTGCGTCAGCTGCCAACTTGAGTCAACAAGGTTACCAGGTACTGTGTATGCTAGAGATGGGCAAAGTTGTTCTTTTTATGGAATCATTTTTTTAGATAGTTCTTATTGAATTACTTCGATGAACTAGTTATTGAATTACGTCGATGAACTAGTTAAAATGGAATACTTAGTTCATTTTTAACGTTATACTACCAATAAATAGGAGCACCTAGGAAAACTCTGAAACTAATAAATCAGAAAGCAAAATTTTATTGTCTACACAAGCTGAGTAATCTTTAGGAATTAAACTAGTACCACTAAAGATTAAATTATTGTCATCGTCACAAAGAGCATTTATCTGCTTCCTAGTTCTTTTTTCTATTTGACGAGGTCTGGAAAAAGGAAACATTCATTCTAGGACAGAAAGAAGACGATATCACTCGTAAAATCATTTGTCCTTTTTGTTGCAGATCTAGATTTCAGGTAAGAGTGCAGTTATCATCAGTGTGTTAGAAGTAGTCACGTAGACTCAACATAATTATAACAACAAATATTCCAATATAACTTACAAGGAGAGGCCCCAGTGGTGGGATCGACTTTTTGAAACCAAATATACGGTGCTGTAGGTTAGCCTCGCAGGTGTCACACCCTGAAGCCATTCATCCTGGTGGACCCTCGTTTGCAAGTAATTGACGAAAAAAATTTCGGGAAATTGCGTGATCCTCAATAACGTTAAAAAGTCGAATTACATACTTTGGTTCCGTGATGTAATGTTTAGGATACATATGCAAGAGGTTATGAGTTCGAATCTCGTAATATACAATAACTTCTTATTTTTAAATCTTTATGGAAATGGTTGGATCATTACTTCTATTCAGTTAACTGGTTTAAATGGAAGTTTTTATTTCTATTCCACTGTCACATTATTTTAATCGCTGTATGAGCTTTTTTCATTTGTTTCATTTTTTTGTATCATTCTTTTTCAAGTAGGAATTATTGTGTATATGAATATAATTATATTTATCTACTATAATATTCAATTTTTTGAAAATTCCTATCTGTCAGTTAAAAAAGAAAAGACCAAATAATCTATTTATATTGACTGTGCAATGGTGTGGAAAATGTATTTTTCGTTACTAGATGTGCAATTCTTTTGCGTGGTAATCATCACACAAATATTTAAGAAGTAACCTAAATACCTATTACACTTTGGAAAAATAATGCAGATGAAGATTTAAATGAAAGAAGGTTTTATAAGTATAACGAAATTCGAACAAAATGAGAAATAGATGTAATGAACGCAATAACGTGGACGAAAAAAATAGGGTGATAAAACACGAGAAATTAAATCGAAATTAATACAGAAAATTAATGGAAGACACATGAACAAAGATTTCAAGTGGAAAAAGAATGATATAAAGAAAAATGAGAGCAAATGAAGAAGTTGATATAATTAAAATCAGTCAGCTGAATAAAAATGATGATCAAAGTCATTTGGTAAAAATTTAAAAATAAAAAAGTTTTCTACACTTGTTTGTAACGTTTAAAAACTGTCATGTACAGGTTTTAACAAATACAGATATTTACGTGGGGACAGACATTATCTTATTGTTGGTTTTCTTGTTTTGCCTTGTGCTTTCATTTGTTTTGTTTGCAATATCACAGAACCTGCACATTTAGAGGTACTGTCGCGATAGCTTGCAAAGGAGAAAGGTAGTACTGCGCTAAATATTGGTGGACGAATAATTTTACATACATATTGCTGAGGCTAGGGGCATACAGGGTGAAATACACAAATGATTACTTAAAGGACTACGAAACCTACTACATTTGGGCACTTGATGAACAGAAATTTACACATATATCACTAGAGCAAGCTACATAATTGTTTTACGATAAATAAACTTATATTTTTACGGGGTTGGGCAGGCGTATGAAATTGAGAGTTGGAGAGGACAAAACGAAAGTGTGAGTGATGGAGAGAGAGAGTTTGAGAAAGGGAGACAGAGTGAGTGTGTGTGAGAGATAGAGAAAGAGAGAGAAAGGGTGGGAGGGAGGAAGGGGGAGAGAGAGAGAGAGAGAGAGAGAGAGAGAGAGAGAGAGAGAGAGAGAGAGAGAGAGGGAACGTTTTTACACGAAAGACACTATTTACTTTGCATTATTACCTTGAAAAGGATTGTTGTCTACTCTTTTGCACTGAATTTGGCTGATATTTTGTCGCCTCGTTTATATGGCCATGAGAAAAGGGACATTGCAGAGCTGCGATTGCATATATGGGAAGCACTTTGAGGCTATGATATGAACACTTTCGCCTTGCACTCCTGCACGCTTGGGCATACACTTACGCATACTAAACTGTTTTTGACGGTCCGGAGTTGCGAGGGATGGGAGGACAACATCAGAGTGGCGGGGGCGTGGGTGTTGTGGGAGGGCGACGATCGTGGCGTGTGGAATACATCTCTGAAGCTGGCGTACAATGGGACCTGCAGCAAGCTCTGAAAGGTCTCGCGGTAATTGGCGCGTTGTTTGGCCGTCTTGTATTTCTCCAACATGTTCGTGAGGAAGTCCACCTCGTCCGTCTGCCGTTTTTTGACGATGGCGTGTGCTCTAATGGCGAGAATCTACATCGTGGTCAAGCGATTTGGCTTGGGGTAACTGTTTTGTCTCAGGGTCTGTGACTGGCGTAACATCTATTGATCTTTCGTCGCTTTCATTGATGTGGGCAACCATTTTCTACCTATCGTCCACACTTCCCTGCTCGCTCTGCATTTGAACCGGTGTTGGTGCAGATATTGTCCTATCCATTACACCTCAAAACCACGTTATTTCATGTAACTCATTTAACGCTATTGAGTGCGACACAAAATTCCGTAATTTCTTTTCGTAAATTACTTGCAAATGAGGGCCCATCAGGCTGAATGGCTGTAGTGTGTGATACCTGGGGTCTCAACCTACATGACGGTGTAGATATTTTCAAAAAGTTTATCCCACTGCTGGCGACCTCTCCTTGTTAGGCATGCAGCACAAGCA
Organism: Schistocerca gregaria; assembly: GCF_023897955.1. Classification (NCBI taxonomy): domain Eukaryota; kingdom Metazoa; phylum Arthropoda; class Insecta; order Orthoptera; family Acrididae; genus Schistocerca; species Schistocerca gregaria. Next base: position 377,810,307 of record NC_064924.1, read on the forward strand.
GTAGTCCAACAGTTTAGACGTGCGGTAAGAGAGGCAGATAATACACTCCTGGAAATGGAAAAAAGAACACATTGACACCGGTGTGTCAGACCCACCATACTTGCTCCGGACACTGCGAGAGGGCTGTACAAGCAATGATCACACGCACGGCACAGAAGACACACCAGGAATCACGGTGTTGGCCGTCGAATGGCGCTAGCTGCGCAGCTTTTGTGCACCGCCGCCGTCAGTGTCAGCCAGTTTGCCGTGGCATACGGAGCTCCATCGCAGTCTTTAACACTGGTACCATGCCGCGACAGCGTGGACGTGAACCGTATGTGCAGTTGACCGACTTTGAGCGAGGGCGTATAGTGGGCATGCGGGAGGCCGGGTGGACGTACCGCCGAATTGCTCAACACGTGGGGCGTGAGGTCTCCACAGTACATCGATGTTGTCGCCAGTGGTCGGCGGAAGGTGCACGTGCAAGTCGACCTGGGACCGGACCGCAGCGACGCACGGATGCACGCCAAGACCGTAGGATCCTACGCAGTGCCGTAGGGAACCGCACCGCCACTTCCCAGCAAATTAGGGACACTGTTGCTCCTGGGGTATCGGCGAGGACCATTCGCAACCGTCTCCATGAAGCTGGGCTACGGTCCCGCACACCGTTAGGCCGTCTTCCGCTCACGCCCCAACATCGTGCAGCCCGCCTCCAGTGGTGTCGCGAAAGGCGTGAATGGAGGGACGAATGGAGACGTGTCGTCTTCAGCGATGAGAGTCGCTTCTGCCTTGGTGCCAATGATGGTCATATGCGTGTTAGGAGCCGTGCAGGTGAGCGCCACAATCAGGACTGCATACGACCGAGGCACACAGGGCCAACACCCGGCATCATGGTGTGGGGAGCGATCTCCTACACTGGCCGTACACCTCTGGTGATCGTCGAGGGGACACTGAATAGTGCACGGTACATCCAAACCGTCATCGAACCCATCGTTCTACCATTCCTACACCGGCAAGGGAACTTGCTGTTCCAACAGGACAATGCACGTCCGCATGTATCCCGCGCCACCCAACGTGCTCTAGAAGGTGTAAGTCAACTACCCTGGCCAGCAAGATCTCCGGATCTGTCCCCCATTGAGCATGTTTGGGACTGGATGAAGCGTCGTCTCACGCGGTCTGCACGTCCAGCACGAACGCTGGTCCAACTGAGGTGCTAGGTGGAAATGGCATGGCAAGCCGTTCCACAGGACTACATCCAGCATCTCTACGATCGTCTCCATGGGAGAATAGCAGCCTGCATTGCTGCGAAAGGTGGATATACACTGTACTAGTGCCAACATTGTGCATGCTCTGTTGCCTGTGTCTATGTGCCTGTGGTTCTGTCAGTGTGATCATGTGATGTATCTGACCCCAGGAATGTGTCAATAAAGTTTCCCCTTCCTGGGACAATGAATTCACGGTGTTCTTATTTCAATTTCCAGGAGTGTATTACGAGTGTTGCTGAGCTTTCTGTCCTGCCTTACAACACATGTACTGAGGATCACGGAAAGGGAGGATTGGAAATGGAGAGTGAATTGAAGTAAGTGAAGTAACGGAACGAATTAGATCTTCCGATAAAACGCAGTTCACACAGTTCACCCAGTTCACCATTAGGAGTTCAGAACATCGGACGTTGAGGCGGTGCGGTTGGAGTGTGAAATAACTCCGAAATTTAGTTAATACTGTGCATGGAAAAATAAAAGTAACTGCGTGTTATCTACGTATTGCAATAGCCCAGAGTGGCCATTTTCAAATAAAATCTTTGACAACTATATAAGCCTCTGATCTTAATTTTTCTTGTTAAGGAAGCCAAAATTTTCTTGCGGAGGTCGATGTATGTAAATTATTTTCGCAATATATGTATTAAACGTAATCGTGTGTTTCATCTTCCTCCATGTGAGATACTTAACAAGATAATAGTATAAGAAATGTCGTATGGATATTCTTTTGGCTATATGTCTTTTGTTTGTCGTAATGGGGCACAGGCAGCCATTACGTTAAAGTTGATAATATAGGATATTTATGGGCTTCGTCCGGCAAGACAAGCAAATAAAAGAACTTTAAACAGTTTCGCTTAATATTTGAAAGCCATTACATTTAAGCCAGGCTGATTACAGTTTGAATTTAAGTGAGAATAAATTTCAAAGCTCTAGCCCGTGTCAGCATTGGCTCAACAATACTGAGCTAACAGGAAATTTAATGTTTAGGAAGTTATCGAAAAGAATTTACCTCTTAAAACCAGACTAGAAAAGGATATTACTATTATCATTGCAACAATATAACTATGTCGGTGGTTGTATCGTCTCTTCCCGTATCATTGTTTTATTCTGGGAAATACGCTGAAGAGCAAAACAAATAGGTACACCTGGTCAACATCAGTTGAGCTCTCGCGAGCACGCAGAAGTACCGCAACACGAGATGGCATGGACTCGACTAATGTCTGAAGTAGTCCTGGAAGGAACTGACGCCATGAACCCTGCTGGGCTGTCCATAAATCCGTAAGAGTACAAGGGGGTGGAGATCTCTTCTGAACAGCACGTTGCAAGGCATCGCAGATATGCTCAATAATCTTCACGTCTGGGGAGTTTGATGACCAGCGGACGTATTTAAACTCAGAAGACTGTTCCCGGAGCCACTCTGTAGCTATTCTGGACGTGTGGCGTGTCTCAATGTCCTGTTGGAATTGCTCAAGTCCGTCGGAATGCACAATGGACATGAATGGATGCAGGTGGTCAGCCAGGAAGCTTAAGTATGTGTCAGCTGTCAGAGTCGCATCTAGACGTATCAGGGGTCCCATAAGACTCCATTTGCAGACGCTCCACATCTTTACAGAGCCTTCACCAGCTTGAACAGCCCCCTGGTGACATGCAGGGTCCATGGGTTCATGAGGCTGTCTCCATACCTAACACGTCCATCCGCTCCCTACTATTTCAAACGAGACTCGTCCTGCCAGGCAACACGTTTCCAGTCATCAACAGTCCAATGACGGCGTTGACGGGCCCAGGCTAGGCGTAAATCTTTGTGTCGTGTAGTCATGAAGTGTACACGAGTGAGAACTCGTCTCCGAAAGCCCATTTCGATAATATTTCGTTGAATGGTTCGTACGCTGACACTTGTTGATGGCCCAGCATTGAAATCTGCAACAATCTGCGGAAGGATTGCATTTCTGTCACGTTGAACGATTCTCTTCAATTGTCGATAGTTACTTTCTTGCAGGATCTTTTTCCAGCCGAAGCGATGTCGGTGATGAGACGTTTTACAGGATTCTTTATATTCCGGGTACACTCGTGAAATGGTCGTACGGTGAAATCCTCACTTCATCGCTACCTCGGAGATGCTGTGTCCCAACGCTCTGGCGCCGACTATAACATCGCTTTCAGACTCACGTAAATCTTGATAACCTGTCGCTGTAGCAGTAGCAACCAAGCCAACAACTACGCCAGACACTAGTTTTTTTTCATATATAAACGCGTTGCCTGTTTACACATCTCTGTATTTGAATACGCAGGCCTCGACCAGTTTCTTTGGCGCTTCATTGGATTTATACGTAGTTGTTCGACAATCTACGTGGATGGTATATACTTCGAGCGCATTTGTATTAAGAAGCGGACTTCCGCAAAGCTCTAATTCAACCTGTTTTCCCCTACGTAGCACATTTCATTGTTGCTTGTTTGTAAAACTAGCCGTTCATACGAACGTGTGAAATCCCATACGAAAAATTATCGACACACTTAAATAAAAGAGAGAGTGGCGATACGGTATTCAGTACCAATGGAGAGAAAATTCGTGCTTGCGCATTCTACATTCCACTAGGTAGGAGAAGCGATGAGTAAAGCAACAACAGTCTGGGATAAGAAAGACGGCTCTGGACACTTGCTTTCCCGGAAAAGTTCATCTGAAGTAGTTCGTTCGCGAACTATACATCCCTAGAGTATACTTGACAAGAGAAAGCTTAGAAGGGCTTAGGCTGCGTGGTGACCTCAGGCCGGCGCTCCGACGCAGTGCCGACGCGCTGTGGGAGGAGGACTGAAGGCTGGCCGAGTCACCCACCACAAGGCCGCGAGAAGGACACCGCGCCGCGGAGCGTGCTCCCTGCTGCAAACAGCGCAGCCGCCCGAGTGACAGCTCGCAGCAGTGTGTCATCGTTCGCCACCAGACAGCGCCCGCATTTGTCAATAAGGCGAACTAAACCTAAACAAGCCACAGCTATTCAAACTACACTACTGGCCATTAAAATTGCTACACCAGGAAGAACTGCAGATGATGAACGGGTATTCATTGGACAAATATATTATACTGGAACTGACATGTGATTACATTTTCACGCAATTTGGGTGCATAGATCGTGAGAAATCAGTACCCAGAACAACCGCCCCCGGCCGTAATAACGGCCTTGATACGTCTGGGCATTGAGCCAAACAGAGCTTGGATAGCGTGTACAAGTACAGCTGCCCATGCAACTTCAACACAATACCACAGTTCGTCAAAAGTAGTGACTCGCCTATTGTACAGAGCCAGTTGCTCGGCCACCATTGACCAGACGTTTTCAGTTGGTGAAAGATCTGGAGAATGTGCTGGCCAGGGCAGGAGTCGAACATTTTCTGTATCCAGAAAGGCCCGTACAGGACCTGCAACATGCGATCGTGCAATAACCTGCTGAAATGTAGGGTTTCGCAGGGATTAAATGAAGGGTAGAGCCACGGGTCGTAACACATCTGAAATGTAACTCCACTGTTCGAAGTAGCATCAATGCGAACAAGAGGTGCGTTCACCATGATATCGTCAAACACGGATGCGACCATCATGATGCTGTAAACAGAACCTGGATTCATCCGAAATACATTACGTTTTGCCATTCGTGCAGCCAGGTTCGTCGGTGAGTACACCATCGCAGGTGCTCCTGTCTGTGATGCAGCATCGAGGGTAACCGCACCCATGGTCTCCGAGCGGATAGTCCATGCTCGTCGAACTGTTCGTGCAGATGGTTGTAGTCTTACAATCGGTCCATCTGTTGACTCAGGTATAGACACGTGGCTGCACGATCCGTTACAGCCATGCGGATAAGATGCCTGTCGTCTCGACTGCTAGTGATACGAGGCCTATGGGATCCAGCACGGCGTTCCGTATTACCCTCCTGAACCCACCGATTCCATATTCTTGTAGCAGTCATTGGATTCGACTAACGCGAGCAGCAATGTCGCGATACGATAAACCGCAATCGCGATAGGCTACAATCCGACCTTTATCAAAGTCGGGAACGTGATGGTACGCATTTCTCCTCCTTACACGAGGCGTCACAACAATGTTTCACCAGGCAACGCTGGTCAACTGCTGTTTGTGTATGAGAAATCGGTTGGAAACTTTCCTCATATCAGCACGTTGTAGGTGTCGCCACAAGCGCCAACCCTGTGTGAATGCTGTGAAAAGCTAATCATTTGCATATCACAGCATCGTCTTCCTGTCGGTTAAATTTCGCGTGTGTAGCACGTCACCTGCGTGGTGTAGCAGTTTTAATGGCCAGGTATAGCATCTTCTTCCTGTCGGTTAAATTTCGCGTGTGTAGCACGTCACCTTCGTGGTGTAGCAGTTTTAATGGCCAGTGGTGTATATAATTTAACACATTTTGTTTCCTTGGCCAATTTCCGTCGAATAAATGCGAAATTTGTTTTGGGACATCGTGGAATATTCCCGCTTCAGCTCCTACACTTCTATAAAGTTTCGTTACGTGGCGGTGCTATACGTAGCCTTCAAATTGGCGCCTCTAAGGGAGTTACATTCCAAGCAGAGAACTATCATTGAGATTCTTTTGGCGGAAGACCAGAGCATCGCAGATATTCACAGGCGCTTTCAGAATGTCTACGGCGGTCTGGAAGCGTGTAAGTAGGCTGTTAAGGTTTTTTTATTGGTAACGCCACATAGCGGTCTGTATGAAAAATCACTGGCTGTGCTGTGTGCAGTCAGTGGCTGGTTGGCATTGTTGTAACACTCGCCATTGTAGCGTTGGGCAGCTGGATGTTAACAGCGCGTAGCGTTGCGCAGTTGGAGGTGTGCTGCCAGCAGTGGTGGACGTAGGGAGAGAGATGCCGGAGTTTTGAAATTTGTAAGAATTGATGTCATGAACTGATATACATATTACGACTATTAACGTAAATACATTGTTTGTTCTCTATTAAAATCTTTCATTTGCTAACTGTGCCTATCAATAGTTAGTGACTTCCGTAGTTTGAATATTTTATTTAGCTGGCAGTAGTGGCGCTCGCTGTATTGCGGTAGTTCGAGTAACGAAGATTTTTGGGGAGGTAAGTGATCTGTGAAAGGTATAGGTTAATGTTAGTCAGGGCCATTCTTTTGTAGGGATTATTGAAAGTCAGATTGCGTTGCGCTAAAAATATTGTGTGCCAGTTTAAGCACAGTCATGTATAATTGTTCAAAGGGGACGTTTCAAGTGAACAAAAGCACGGTGAGTCATTGGGCGAGGCGCCTGTCGTCATCGTAACGAGGCCGCGCAAACCACCTGTACGATCTCCCACGTGGCTGCCGGCCCCAGACAGCTGCGACTCTGCCCGTGTTGGAAAGTACAGACACTCATTTGAACTGATCGACGGATCACAGTGAAACAACTCGTTTCTCAATTGGAAGTCTCTGTTGATCTTGCTGACACACTCATCCACCAGTTGGGGTACGCGAAGGTGACTGAGTACTGGATTCCTCGTCGCCTCACAGAAGATCATAAAGAGCAACAATGAAACATCTGTGTGAAGTTGCTTGCACATTACATGGCTGTTCGTGACAATTTTTTGTCAAATATCGTCACAGGCAGTGAAACATGGGTTGACCACTACGAATCGGGAACAAAACGACAGTCCATGGAGTGGAGCCACACCACCTCTCCTTGAAGAAAAGTTCAAAGCTGCATCTGTTTGATGACTCCTTTCATGGTGTAACGATAAACTCTAAAGTGTACTGTGCTAACTCCAGGAAATTGAAGAAACGACTTCAGCATCTTTGTCTCCACAAAATGCAACGCCTCACCCAAGTCTGCGCACCTGACATGAGCTCACCAGACTTCAATGGACTGTTCTTCCTCAACCACCCTACAGCCCGAATCTCGCACCTTCCAACTTCCGTCTGTCTGGCCCAATGAAGGATGCACTCTGTGAGAATACTGGCTGCGTTTTCAGGCTGCTGTGGTGGAGCAGTTCTAGGCGCTTCAATCTGGAACTGCGCTGCTGCTACTATAGCAAGTTCGAATCCTGCCTCGGGCATGGATGTGTGTGATGTCCTTAGGTTAGTTAGGTTCCAGTAGTTCTATGGGACTGATAAACACAGATGTTAATGCCCATAGTGCTTAGAGCCAATTGGACCATTTGATTGCCGTTTTGTTTCCAGTTCGTAGTGATGAACCCATGTTTCATCATCTGTGACGATATTTGAAAAGAAATTCTCACGATGATGGCGACGTTATTGATGCAGGAAGACGTTAGCTCCGACGTTGACTTGTGGAGTGGTACCATGCTTGCATATAGGCCCTCCCAGTACGATGGCCTAAGGCTGTTGGAGTGAACGGAGATTATGCTGAAATATAGGGTTTTGTAACCAAACGCTTGCGGAATAATATGGTGTACCGGAGTGCTGAATAAGACCAACCTGCTTTCAGGAAAAAAAATTTGTTGCGTTAGGTATGAACGCTCCTTACACTGGCACGGCCACTCAGCATATCAAGTACGAGGGTTGCACCGCATTTTTTTTTCTCAGCCGAAAACAATGCCACGAATGCGAAAAGTTGACATATGTGTTATTTGAAGTCCTCTGATTGAGCGCGCCAAGTTTGCGTCACTTCCGACAGATAGCGTAGCTGCAGCACAGTTTGAAAATGGCGTCTGTAAGTGATGTGCGTTACAAGCAATGTGTCATCATTGAATTTCTCACTGCAGAGAAAGAAAATGTGGGAAGTATTCACAATCGCTTGTGCCAGGTCTATGGAGCATCTGCTGTCGAGAGAAGTGTAGATAGTCGCTCGACAAGGTGGGTGAGGTCATCAGATGGCGGTCGGAGGAGCTCCAGGATCTGCAGTGGTTGGGGAGGCCATCCACGGCTGTCACACGTGACATGTTGTCATTCACGAGGGCGGACACATTACGACTCAGCAGTTGGCGCTGCATCTGTCAATCAGCAAAGGAAGTGTAGATGCAATTATTCGCACTCTTGGATATTCAAAAGTGTGTGCAAGATGGACTGCGCCGAGTGGCTGCGCGGTTAAAGGCGCCATCTCACGGATTGCGCGGCCCCTCCTCCTGGAGGTTCGAGTCCTCCATCAGGCGTGGGTGTGAATTTTGTTCTTGGCATAAGTTAGTTTAAGTAGTGTGTAAGTCTAGGGGCCGATGACCTCAACAGTTCGGTCCATTAGGAATTCACACACATTGGAACATTTTTCGTGCAAGTTGGGTCTGACAGTGTCTAATGGTGGACCACAAATCGCACAGAAAAACATTTATTTTGATTTGTTGCAACGTTTTGAAGCTGCGAGGGAGGCCTTCTTGTCCCTGACTGTGACAGGTGATGAAACCTGAGTTCACCATTTTGAGACCGAAACAAAACGACAGTCGATGGAATCGCACCATTCCCATTCCCCACAGAACACAAAAATTCAAAGCAACTGCTTCCGCCGGTAAGGTCATGACCGCCGTGTTCTGGGACTGTGGAGGCGTGATTCTCATTGCTGTAGTGCCAAGAGGCGGTATCATTAATTCAGAAGCTTAAGTCAGCACATTAACAAAACTCAAGAAGCGGTTCTGGCGACTTCGGCGCAACAACAACTCAGGAGATGTTTTGCTGCAACACGACAACGCGCGGACCCACAGTCTGGGGGACTGCTGAACACATCGCAAAACAGATTTGGAACAGTGTTACCACATCCACCCTACAGCCCTCACCAAGCACCCTGGTACTTCCACTTGTTTGGTCCATTAAAGGATGCCACTCGTGGAAGACATTTTGAGGACGATGAGGAGGTGATTCACACAGTGAAGCACTGGCTCCAGCACGAGGACAAGGATTGGTGCAGACGGGCCATACATGAGCACGTTTCGCGCTGGAGAAAGGCCATAGGACGTGATGGAGTTTACATGGAAAATTAGGGTGTGTAGGTAAAACAAGATTCTTTTGTGTGTGTAATTCTCATTATGTTCAATAAAGAATTGTTGAAGAAAAAAATGCCGTGCATTACTCTCTGGGCAGCCCTAGTACGATTTGAGACTGTCGTGAGCTAGCTTAGCTATATATTCGGTGGCTTTATTACACCCTTCGCAACAAAATCAGTGCATGAACCCATGCCACAGTTGATGCAACGTCTTGCCGATAAGTGAGCTCATGCTGCCACGTTCTCTGTAACTTTTGCTCGATTTTGTAATCACTAAAATAAGCGAATGTATCCCCTCAGTCCATGATGTTACATTTCGTTTCCTTTACCTTTCTGGTCAGGCAGCGTAGAAATAACGACAGAATGAAATCACATTCAGAATACATTACAAACAGTCTATAACACAACTGGATTATAACACAGTTTCTGAAAATCCTCATCAGAAGTAAGAAAAAAACTGGAAATACTGAAATAACGCCGGCCGCGGCCGCGCGACTGCTACAGTCGCAGGTTCGAATCCTGCTTCGAGCATGATGTGTGTGATGTCCTTAGATTAGTTAGGTTTAAGTAGTTCTAAGTTCTAGGGGACTGATGACCACAGCTGTTAAGTCCCATAGTGCTCAGAGCCATTTGAACCATTTGAACTGAAATAACTTAAAATATGTAACATTAACTTCTCAATTCAAATTTAAATTACACATAACAAATTAGGTCCAATATCCTAGACCGTAACCCAGGCACGTGTATAGAATTTACAGAAAACAATATTTTCATTCTACGCGCATGTGTTAACCAACATTATGCAATAGCATCAGGCAGGAAGCTCGCCATACCTAAAGAAATCAAAACAGCTAAACGCTACTCTAATACAAAATTTCAGAGTCATAAGTGGTATCAACACTGCTCAATGCGAGCAGCGTAGCTCTGTGCTATTTCCTGTTAGTAAGCCTTCAGCTGCATAGCGAACAGACTCAGATCTTGCACAGTCTTCAATTACTTAGCAGTGATGGTTCAACAGGAGCCGGTTTCTGTGGCCGAGAGGTTCTAGGCGGTTCAGTCTAGAACCGCGCGACCGCTACGGTCACAGGTTCGAATCCTGCCTCGGGCATGGATGTGTGTGGTGTCCTTAGGTTAGTTAGGTTTAATTAGTTCTAAGAATTAGGGGACTGATGATCTCAGATGTTAAGTTCCATAGGGCTCAGAGCCATTTGAACCATTTGTTCAACAGGAAGCCTAAATAGCCCAAAACGGTTGTAATTAGACACCGAAAGATACGGTATTTTTCTTGGGTCGTCCTGTGTACTGTGTAACGTATTCATTTTTCTCTGAAGCTATTCCCTAACATACACAGTGAATCTAAAACTTACACGGAAATAATGCGGAAACGGAAAGTGCTATTGATTTGCTGTTTTCACATAATGGATTGTTAGTCAAAGGCTCGTATTGTTAACCAATGAATAGATTGTTATAACACTTAGAAAGTATATTTTTTGTGCAAACATCCCTTTTTATAATGGAACGATGACTATTGACGTCAACAAACTAAAAGTGTGGTAAATGAGAATGTTAGCGATGCTTCTTGCAGGATTCTAGCGCGAGTCCTTTAGGAGATAATTTGGAAAATTTCCCACAGCGACACTTGTACAATACACTTAAGAGAACAACACAATTTCTTACACTAGTTATGTGGATTCTGACAAGTCTTTCAGCCTACCCCACAGAAAACAGTCTACAGTCGTCAAACACGGGGAATGGCCCGGCCACGGTACAGATCCTCTGCGTCCAATCCAACTATTTGGAAACAATTCACGAAGACGTGTTGTAGTACTTTGTGCACCGTGGGCTGGACAGATATCACACTGGTACCACAGATTTCTCCTAGTCTGCAGAGGAAAGTCTTGTGGCATCCCTGGAAGGTGATCTGTTAGTAAGCTGCAATACCTGCGCGTGTTCAGTGTTCCGTCTACGAAAAATTGGACTATGAGTTGATGGTTCACCACACGTTTACACTCCATGGATGCTGACGAACCCAAAAGGGATTGTCGGCAGACCAACAGTGCATGTTTCGGCGGTTTACGTGGCCATCATTGGTAAATGTGGCTTCATTACGAAACAAGGCACATGATACGTCTGGAGTATCCTGTGTTAATTGCCCATGTACAGAAGTTAACACGATTCTCATAATCGTTTCCATGAAGCTCTTGATGGAGAGATATGTGTTTCGGATGGAACCTATTTCGATGGAGAACTCTTTCCTGATTCACGCCACTTCCTCCTGCGGTTGCGCTGCAGCTAACGTGCAGATCAACTGCAACAGTGGAAAGAACATTCATTTCCCCCTCTTTGTCGTCACTTGTTTCATTCTGTTACGTTGTCTAGATGTTACATTACCGATTTCACGTAGCTGCGTGAAGAGGTTGATATGTAACTGCCAAGACGGCTGACGTCTATTGGGATATATTGCCGCTTGTACTAAACAAGAACAAACTGCATTCTTCCTACACTGTCGATATATCATGAGCATGTCGTCATTGGTAAACACTGTAAGCACACATAACAACATCGTACCTAGTAACTACGCAGCTTCAATAGCACAAACAAGCGTCGGTGTGGAAACATTGCACAATACCATATCTCGTGAACGATTCGCACTAGACTCCTACAACAAGCACCACTGACATTCTAAAATACCCTAATTTCACTTTGTTAATGTCAATTATCATTGTTACATTTAAAAAATTTATATTTGCGCAAAAATGCGCTTTCTAAGTATTATTACACTCTGTTTATTGGCTAACAATATGCGCCCCTGATTACCAATCCGTTCTGTGAAAACCGCACATCAATAGCACTATCCATTTCTGTTATATTTGCGGTGCAGTTTTAAGTGATTCACCTTGAATTTCAGAGTATGATATGCAAATTCTCATTTACACTGCTCTCTAATTGTAGATCTGAATTAGCACCGCCAATGGCTGATTACTTTTCACTGTTTCTTTTTCTGCCTTTCCTATGTAGCACGGTGGAGGTTTCGAAGAGCTGAAAGCTTCTAAGCCAGCTGCGCGAGATAAGAGGAATTTTAAGAGGAATTTTCCGTGTTAAATCTCTTGGGCCACAGGCAGAGACGCAGTCTCAGGCATACAGACCGGCGCCGGCGTCCATCCTCGCCTCCAGCCCTTACTCTTCAGATGGGACATGGGGCACGCATTTTTCTGCCTAAGGAAATATACAACTCTTCGCAGAAGGCTTTTAGCAAGATGAGAGCTCTCTAGGCAAGTGTATCTACCCTCATAGCGTGTGAATTTTCGTTATGGCATCTCGGAATTACGTTTGGATTAAACTTTCTGATTGGGTCATACTGCTATTTTCTGATTGGGTCATACTGCTATTTTCCGGAGAGCCCGTGGCTTATCGCTATACCTGTATGCAGAGCATCGGACAGGTCCTTTTCAGAATTGTGCCATGGTGTGAGAGAGATTTTTTGCCTTCCTCCACACCCAAGCGCCCCATCGGTTCAACCTAGAGAAAATATAAGAGATCAGGAGATTGTTTAACATCTTCATTTGAGTTTTACTGGTTGGCATTCGCAGTCTTTGCCAACACTGGCAGCAAATACCTGCTCTGACGAAAAATGGCAAAGTTCCACAGCAGTCAGAAGGAGGACATTTCTTTTTAGGCTTTCGAAGAGAAAACATTTTGGTCTAAGCTTTGAAGAATAATAACTTCACACTAGGCTTTTGCAGAGTAATGACATCAATTTCTATTTTTTGAGAGTTAAGAATTCAGTTTAGGACAGGAGAGGATTGATGACACGAGTCTTGCTACCACTAGAAGGATGCCTGTACTTCAGCACTGAGAGTGCCACCAGAAGGATGTTTGTTCTTAAGCACTAAGCGCTGACACTAGAACAATGCCTATACCAGGGCACTAAGTGCTGTCACTAAAACCATGTCTATACTAAAGGACTAAGTGCTGTCACTAGAGGGTTGTCTGCATTTAAGCTCTAAACGCAACCAGTAGAAGGATGTCTGCACTACGGCACTAAGCGCTGCCACTGAAAGCATGTCTGTACAAGACACTAAGAGCTGCCACTAGAAGGATGTCTTTACTTAAGCACCACTGCTGCCACAAGAAGGATTAAGAACTAAGTACGAAGGGAGTGAAGAAATCATATTCTCCACTAACTGCTGCCGCCAGCTATATTACTCACGCTCGCCGGTCGGAGTGGTCGTGCGGTTCTAGGCGGTACAGTCTGGAATCTAGCGACCGCTACGGTCGCAGGTTCGAATCCTGCCTCGGACATGGATGTGTGTGATGTTCTTTGGTTAGTTAAGTTTAATTAGTTCTAAGTTTTAGGCGACTGATGACTTCACGCTCAGCGAGTTTTCGTAACATGGACCATCGTCGCACGCGCGGCCATCATTCAGACGTGAAGTTAATTCGCTCCCTTCAGGAACGGAGATGCGATGTTAAAGTGACTCATCGAGCTTGTTGTTCGCAATGGGCACTTTGACAATCTTACGGTGTTCACTTCTATCTTTCCGTGTGCTTTCAGTAACCAACAACGTATGGAGTCACTGGCCCTGTGCCAGCGTTGTACTTCACACTTACAATCCCTTGTTCATTTCTCAATGGTTCGCTATAAATGTCAGTGGGCAATTCTCATGTTTGAAGGTAATAAATCTTATTTTTATAGTGACCATTTGTCTCCATTCGTAGCTAGAAGATGCCTCCTCTCTTTAATATATCTATGCGAATGGTCTGATACCCATTTCTTTCATCCTTAATTGGGCCATTCATACTAATACACATTTAAATAAGACATTTTCTCTTGCGCAACAGTATGTTTGTTTTCAATTAATTTGCATGATCTGGGGTGGTTTCTCACTATGTTGGATACAGAAGTTTAGTCATGTGCATTATAGAGTTATGTACTCAACCACAACCGACACCCTACAACCGGGTACATAGCACAAGGGCAGTCACTGTGTGTGCACTCCATGAACAGTAGGAACAAACATGCATCATGTGAGACCTATCTCAATCCATTCTTCCACGAGACCCAGAAAGCAGTAGATATAGGCGCTATGTAGCTATTGACTTCCAGGAGACATTCAAAATATTCCCTCTCTGCCGCCTAATGAACATATTACAGGAGTGTGGAATATCAGACCACACTGTGTGACTGGATTGAAGAGTTTCTAGCAAACATAACACAACTTGTCGTTCTGAATAGAGAGAAACCTTCAGACGCACATGTAACTTCAGGCGTTTCACGGGAGCGTGTTGTGGAACCTTTACGTTTCAAAATATGTGTAAAAGTCCTAGTAGATAACCCTTGATAATCCCAAGAGGCTTTCGCGGTTGACGCTGTTGTAGGCAGAGAAAACACGACGGTAGAAATTTGTAGCGAAACGCAGGAAAACCTACAGAAAATCGATGCCTCGTGTATGGAGTGGCAATTCACTCTCGGCATAAACAAATGCAAAGTATTGTGAACAAGTAGGCAGAAAGGCTCTTTATTCTGTAATTGTATAAAAATACCTGGAACCAGTTACTTCCATAAAACATCTAATTGTAGGTGCATGGACGACCTGAAATGGAACGACCATATACACTGAAGAACCAAAGAAACTTGTACACCAGCCTAATATCGTGTAGCGTCCCCGCGAGAATGCGGAAGTGCGCAACACGACGTGGCATTGAATCGACTAATGTCTGGAGTAGTGCTGGAGGGAACTGACGCCATGAATCCTGCAGGACTGTCCATAAATCCGTAACAGTACGAGGGGGTGGAGATCTCTTCTGAACAGCACGTTGCTAGGCATCCCACACATGCGCAATAATGTTCGTGTCTGGGGAGTTTGGTGCCCAGCGGAAGTGTTTAAACTCAGAAGATTGTTCCTGGAGTCACTCTGTAGCAATTTTGGACGTGTGGTGTGTCGCATTGTCCTGCTAGAATTGCTCAAGTTCGTCGGAATGGACAACGAACATTAATGGACGCAGGTGATCAGACAGGATCACCTGTTAGACTCGTATCTAGACGTGCCAGGGATCTCATATGACTCCAACTGCACACGCCTCACACCATTACAGAGCCTCCGCAAGTCTGAACAATCCCCCGCTGACGTGCAGGGTCCATGCATTCATGAGGTTGTCTCCATACCCGTACACGTCCGCTCGATACAATTCGAAACGGGACTTGTTCGACCAGGCAACGGGTTTCCAGTTATCAACAGTCCAATATCGGTGTTTACGGGACCAGGTGAGGCGTAAAGCTTTGTGTTGTGTAGTCATGAAGGGCACACCATTCGACTCCGAAAGCCCATATCAAATAGTTCAAATGGCTCTGAGCACTATGGGACTTAACATTTTAGGTCATCAGACCCCTATACTTAGAACTACTTAAACCTAACTAACCTAAGGACATCACACACATACATGCCCGAGGCAGGATTCGAACCTGCGACCGTAGTAGCAGCGCGGTTCCAGACTGAAGCTCCTAGAACCGCTCGGCCACAACGACCGGCTAAAGCCCATATCGATTATGTTTCGTTGAATGGTTCGCACTTAACGGCCCAGCATTAAAATCTACAGCAATTTGCTGAAGGGTTGCACTTCTGCCACGTTGAACGATTCTCTGCAGTCGTTGTTGATCCCGTTCTTGCAGGATCTTTTTCCTCTCGCAGCTATGTCGGAGACTTGATGGAGCAGGATAAATGATATTCACGGTACACTCGTGAAATGGTGGTACGGGAAAATCCCCATTTCATCGCTACCTCTGGGATGCTGTGTCCCATCGCTCGTGCGACGACGATAAAACCATGTTCAAACTCATTAAAATCTTGATAACCTGCCATTGTAGCAGCAATAACTTATCTAACAATTGCGCCAGACACTTCTTGTCTTTTACAGGCGTTTCCGACCGCAGCGTCTTATTCTGCCTCTTTACATATGTCTGTATTTGAATACGTGTGCCTATACCAGTTTCTTTGGCGTTTCGGTGTAAAATTAATAGCGAGTAAGGAAGATGTCAGACTGAAATGTAGTCCATCAGCAAAGGAAGTACCTTACAAAACACTCACTGAAACAATACCTGAATATTGCTCATCCGTGTGTGATCCGTACCAAGTAGGACTGATAGAGGAAAGAAGAGTGTCGCGTTTCGTTTAATAAACACGAAAGCGTCACAGAGATGATCAATTAACACCAGTGACGGGGGCTGCACTAGAGGCGTGGTTTATTGTTTAAGTTCCGAAAGCGTACGTTCCGAGAATAATCAACAAAAACATTCTTTCCAACTACGTATATCTCGCGAAAATACAGCGACGATAAAATTAGAGAGATTCGAGCCTACACAGCGGCTTACCACCAATCGTTCTTCCCGCGAACCATTCGCGACTGGAATAGGAAATAGGGGAGTGACATTGGCAGACAAAGGACCCTCCGAGACACACCGCAAGGTGGCTTACAGAATATATACTGGAGCACCAAAGAAACTGGTATAGGCATGCGTATTCAAGTATAGAGATATGTAAACAGGCAGAATACAGCGCTGCGATCGGAAACGTCTTTGTAAGGCAACAAGTGTCTGGCGCAGTTATTAGATCGGTTATTGCTGCTAAAATAGCTGGTTATCAAGATTTAAGTGAGTTTGAACGTGGTGTTACAGTCGACGTACGAGCGATGGGACACAGCATCTTCAAGGTAGCGATGAGTGGGGATTTTCCCGTACCACCATTTCTCGAGTGTACCGTGAATATCAGGAATCCGGTAAAACATCAGAAATCCGACATCACTGCGGCCAGAAAAAGATCATGCAAGAACGGGATCAACGATGATTGAAGGGAATCGTTCTACGTGACAGAATTCCAACCCTTCCGCAAACCGATGCTGATTTCACTGCTGGGCCACTAACAAGTGTCAGCCTGCGAACGAGTCAACGATACAGGCTTTCGAAACCGAAGACCCACTCGTGTACCCTTGATGAGGGCACGACACAAAGATTTACGCCTGGGAAAAATTGCTCTGGGCACTATGGGACTTAACATCTGTGGTCATCAGTCCCCTAGAACTTAGAACTACTTAAACCTAACTAACCTAAGGACGACCCACACATCCATGCCCGAGGCAGGATTCGAACCTGCGGCCGTAGCAGCAGCGCGGTTCCAGACTGAGAGCCTAGAACCGCTCGGCCACAGCGGCCTGCTTTACGCTCACCTGGGCCCGCCAACACCGACATTAGACTGTTGATGACTGGAAACGTGTTGCCTGGCAGGACGAGTCTCGTTTGAAATAGTAGGGAGCGGATGGACGTGTAAGGTATGGAGACAACCTCATGAACCCATGGACCCTGCATGTCACCAGGGGGCTGTTCAAGCTGGTGAAGGCTCTATAAAGATGTGGAGCGTCTGCAAATGGAGTCTTATGGGACCCCTGATACGTCTAGATACGACTCTGACAGCTGACACATACTTAAGCTTCCTGTCTGACCACCTGCATCCATTCAAGTGCATTGTACATTCCAACGGACTTCAGCAATTCCAGCAGGACAGTGAGACACGTCACACGTCCAGAATAGCTACAGAGTGGCTCCGGGAACAGTCTTCTGAGTTTAAATACGTCCGCTGGTCATCAAACTCCCCAGACGTGAACATTATTGAGCATATCTGCGATGCCTTGCAACGTGCTGTACAGAAGAGATCTCCACCCCCTTGTACTCTTACGGATTTATGGACAGCACAGCAGGGTTCATGGCGTCAGTTCCCTCCAGGACTACTTCAGACATTAGTCGAGTCCATGCCATCTCGTGTTGTCAGCTGCGAACCGCCAGTCGTCCTCCTTGGTGCTCGCTGCTCCGGGACAGACCTGGCCACAGTCAATGCGGCGGGCCGCTGCTTGGCACCGGTGTTGCTGGCAGCGGTTACATCCATCCGACCTGCTGCAGCGAGAGATCTCCAACCTTGGCACGACCTGCTGAGTGGGGCGGGACTTCAGCTGTACTGCGGTAACACAGTGAATTTGACTGCGTTAGTCAAGAGTCATATGTGTGATTCAGAGGTAAAAAGAGGGAAAATAAATTTACTACCCAACTGAAAATCGACATGTCTCTACACGCCCTGCACCTTTGCCGAATCTTGCAAATGCAGAAACAAGAAAATTATAACGAGCGATCAGAAGTTTCGGTTTGAGGGATTTGCTGCCGTGTATATGCAACCCAGCACGATTCCAATGCGAGGACACTGACATGTTCGCGGACGATTAGTGTTGAAAATGCCCAAAAAGTCAAGACAACGCCACAGCCATGACCCTACATATGCATCGGAAAATGAAGAATGTTTATGAGGCAGCATGTCTACAGAAAGCCACGTTTGTGGAATGGAACGTCAAGTTCCATGACAGTCGCGATTCGACCCAAGATGCAGGTCGATCGGAGAGCCAGCCTCATTCATTATGCCAATTCAAGTGGGACTCTTCCACATCGCCGGCCGTTGTGGCCTAGCGGTTCTAGGCGCTTCAGTCCGGAACCGCGCTGCTTCTACGGTCGAAGGTTCGAATCCTGCCTCGGGCATGGATGTGTGTGATCTCCTCAGATGACCTCAGCTATTAAGTCCCATAGTGCTTGGAGCCATTCGAACCATCTTCCAAGTCTCTGTGTCCAACCCAACCACCCCATCTCATTGTCTTTCTCCTCTGCACCTCACTCTCTCTCAATAATCTGGCTTGCAAATAAGGTTTTTAAATAGCTTTCACAACTGTAAGATGGCTTCGGACACTGTTGCCACACAAATAAATAAATTTTGCTACGAATGTGTTTCCTGAGGACCTGAATAATTCTGATGCGATGTCATGTACTGCAGGTGCGTGATTTCGACTTAGATATTTCAGTTCTGTTTCAAATTATTCTGGCAGTATCGCATCGCCCACTTGATGTTCTACATCTACATATTAAGGCTGCAAGCCGCCTTAAGGTGTGTGGCTGTGGATACCTTCTGTACTACTGTTTCCTGTCCCCCTTCTTTTTCCAGTCGAGAAAGCTGCGGGGAGGGAAGGATTGATGGCAAGCTTCCACATAAGCTTGGATCTCTCTCATTTTACGTCCATGGTCTATTCATGGGATTTATGTGATGGAAAGGAATATTTACACTGGCTCTTCTACGAACATTCGCTTCCTAATAGTTGTTAGTTAAACACAATGTGATGTCCAACGCCTTTCTTTCAGCATCTGCCTTTGGCCTTGGATGAGCATCTCAGTGGCTTTTTCGAGCATACTAAACAAAACAGTGAGGAAGTGCGCTGCTCTACTTTCTCTACAAATCTTACCTGGTAAAGGTCTCAGACTGACGAGCAATACTTATGTATTGGCCAAACGTGAGTTTTGTACATTATGTCCTTTCTGACCCTTCTGCCAATGAATCCGCCCGGCAGCTGCCTTTGCTACTAGTTTTGTGTACCCGTTCCACTGCGAACTAAGTTCCCTCTACCCCTCCCCTAGAAGCATTTAATAGGAATTGTGATACACACTGTATATACATCAGAATCATACACGAGCAGCTTCCGAAGCAACCCATTCGTTTACATATTTTCTGTACAGTAATGGACCTACAACAGTTCATTAAAGCACACCCCAAGTTACTTTTACGTCTGAAAATTTCTGTAGAGCTACTTTCTCTTCTCCTTCGATAATGCTGTAATCAAAGCGTTTACTCAGGGTCATTCAGCTGTTCGACCTATGAGTTTTATGCAGTTCGCACTGACTCATTTCCTGGACTGTGTCGTACGATGGCCGGCCGCGGTGGTCTAGCAGTTCTAGGCACGCAGTTCGGAACCGCGCGACTGCTACGGTCGCAGGTCCGAATCCTGCCTCGGGCATGGATGTGTGTGATGTCCTTAGGTTAGTTAGGTTTAAGTAGTTCTAAGTTCTAGGGGACTGATGACCACATATGTTAAGTCCCATAGTGCTCAGAGCCATTTGAACAATTTTTTTTTGTTGTTGTCGTACGATGCAATTTTTGTGGTACATTCTGTGATTTATGTGAATACTGTCTCTGAAATTTTTATGCACAGAGTTAGCAGTAAAGAAACAACAAAATAAGACGTAATGCATGAGGCAACACTACCTCACGCACCTCAGTGCTTATCACGTCATATCTCCTGAACCACGTGCTGTACAGTCATATATTTTTGTAGGTACAGTCAGCGGCATATGTAGATACTGTCTGCGAAATGTGTTGCGAACAGAGTCAGTAGCAAAGAATTAACAAATTAAAACGTCATGCATGATGCGGCAGTTTTTCTTCGCATCTGAGTACTTGGCGTCATATCTCCTGAGCTACGTGTGATGTAATTTTTGTTGTAAATTTATTGATATATGTGAATACTGTCTGCAAATTGTGTCATGAATAAAATTAATAATAAAACAGTAATAAATTAGAACTTCATACTTCATATGCAGTTTCACTGCATGAACAGCTAAAATATAGTATGCGTCAAAATTTTTACTTTCATTATTTTGTGGCGGTCGTCAGGAAGAAAAAAGTTAATAAAGGTTTGAAATTATGTGTAAAGTTTGTTGTAAGTCTGAGTATGCTCATCCCCATACACTGTACGACTGGAGAACAGGGATTCTCGCGTCGTGAGTTTGACTGCTTTTTCACCACCACCCATTTGATAGGTGGGTGTTTCTTACACCTCACAGCGGTTCTTCCCAAACAGTAAATGATACTTGCGCCAAGTTTGTTTGAAATCGGTGTAGTGCGTTTCCACGAGATGTGCAACACGCCAACACACAGTGCATCCACATAATTTTTGTAATTTGTAATGAATCGTCCTTTATCACATTACACAATGCATTCCGATCCCTGTGGGTCCACTGTAAGGTTGTTTTGGCGCCTCTTGTTTCTATCATTTTGAAACGTCCCCTTAGAAAAATTATACAAGACTGCTTAAACTGCCACACAATATTTTTTTTAGCACAACACAATCTGACTTTTAATAATCCCTACAAAAGAATGGCCCTGACTAACATTAACCTATACCTTTCACAAATCACTTACCTCACCAAAAATCTTCGATACTCGAACTACTGCAATACAGCGAGCGCCACTACTGCCAACTAAATAAAAGATTCAAACTACTGTAAGCACTAACTACTGATAGGCATAGTTAGCAAATGAAAGATTTTGATAGAGAACAAACAATGTATTTATCTTAATAGTCATAATATATATAGCAGTTCATGACATCCAGTCTTACAAATTTCAAAACTCCGCCATCTCTCTCCCCACGTCCACCACTGCTGGCGGCTCACCTCCAACTACGCAACGCTACGCGCTGTTAGCATCCAGCTGCCGCTGCCCAACACTACAATGGCAGACAACAATGCAAACCAGCCACAGACTGCACACGGCACGGCCAGTGATTTTCATACAGAGCGCTACGTGGCGGCGGCGTTACCAATAAAAAAACCTAAACAGCCTACTTACAATTTCTTTTTGTCTCTAGCATCAGTTCTAAGGAGAGGGATGATTCAGTTCCACACACAGCTCAACTTTCTCACGTGCACAATTTTATTTTATATATGGTGTTTCAGGTGTGTTGTTTTTCTCTGTATCGCCAGTGAAAAGAATCTTTATTTATACAGAGGAACGTAACAGTCGTTACTCTTTCTGTGAAGTAAAGAAGCTGATATGGCTTACGAGATGCACAGCTGCTGTCATCACAGAGCGACAAGTTCTCCCCGGTGCGGTATTTAAAGTCAGCTGGGAGTAAGGGTTTGTTCTAAAAAGCAGTTTTAAATCTCATTCTTATGTCGTTCTGAAGATGCAATAAGCTGTGAATCCAGGAAAATAGACATTCGCTTGAAGGAGGACGAAGAGATTAGTGTTTAGCGTCCCGTTAACAACGGGGTCATTAGAAACGCAGAACAAACTCGGATTAGTGATGGATGCGGAAGGAAATCGGCCGTGCTCTTTCATAGGAAACAGCTCGGCATTTGCCTGAAGCGATTTAGGGAAATCGCGGAAAGCATAAATCTGGATGGCCGGACGCGGTTTGAACCGTCGCTCTCCCGAATGCCATTCGTTTCAATACCTCACTTAAGTGAACATTCCGCCATCAGGACATTCATCAGGCAACAGCCAATTATGTACAATATGTTGCGTACACCCCTAAAACCTTCAAAGTCTCTAGCTCCTTAACTAAAATTGATTAGCATTCAGATCAAGAACAGCTACCAGATTGTTTAATTTAGAAGTAGATACCCTCGGTGTAGTGAAGAAACTTCTTTCAATAATGACATCTCTTGCGGTCCATACAGTACATGAGCTAGATTTCCTATGGAGTATGCTGATAAAATAGCTCAATTTTTAGCAGTCATATACAACAGCTTGCTCGACGAAAGATCCGTACATACAGACTGAAAAATTGCACAGGTATACATAAGAAAGAAAACAGAAGTAGTCCGCTGAATTATAGACCCATATCATTGACGTTTATTTGCAACAGGATTTTGAAACATACAGTATGTTCGAACATTATGAAATATTAAAAAAACTATCTTTTGGCACATAGATAGACCGGATTCAGAAAATTTCTTCTTGAGAAACGTAACTAGCCCTTCATTCTCACGAACTAATGAGTGCTATCTACAGGGGTTCTCAAGTTGATTCCATATTTATAGATTTCCTCACAGACATCTTCTAATCAAATGGTGTGCGACTGGATTCGTGATTTCCTGTCAGAAAGGTCGTGGTAAATGACGGGAAGTCATCGAGTGAAACAGAACTGATACCTGGGGACCCCCTGGGGAGAGTCATGGGCCCTTTGTTGTTCTAAATCAACATCTATAAACGAGTTAAGAGACAATATGAATCGACCTCTTAGATTGTTTGGAGATGACGCTGTTGTTTACCCTCAAGTAAACCCGTCAAAAGGTCAATACGAATTAAAAAATGACAACGTATCTACATGGTTTGAAAAGTGGCAATTGGCCTTGAGCAATAGAAAGTGTGAGATCCTCCACATTAGAACTAAAAACAGCTCGCTAAATTTTGGTTACACGATAAATTATACAAATTTAAAGATCGTCTACTCAACTAAATACTCAGTTACTAGAATTATGAACAAATTAAATTGCAAGCATGGAAAAATATGGCTGAGGCGGACCAAGGAATGCATTTTGTTGACAGAACATCGCAAAACAGGGGACAGAGTTGTTACGAATGAAACAAGCGAGTTGGAGTGAAAATCATTAAAACAATGGTGTTTGTGGTAGCGGCGAGATCTTTTCGCGAAATTTAAATCATCAATTTATTCCTCCGAATGCGAGACTGTTATTGACTCCCACCTACATAGCGAGAAAGGACCATCGTGATAAAACAAATGACACCTCGCACAGAAAGCTTTAAGTGTTCATTTTTCTTATGTGCTGTTCGAAAAGAAGGAAGGAAGATTAGGGTTTAATGCCCCATCGACTTCCAGGTCATTAGAGAAGGAGCTCAAGCTCAGGTTGAGGAAGTATGAGAAAGAAATTGACCTTGTCCTTTCAAAGGAACTATCCCAGCATTTGCCTTAAACCATTTAGTGAAATCACGAGAACGAAAATCAAGGTGGTCGGATGTGTGTTTGAACCGTAATTCTCCCGAATACAAGCTCAGTGTGGTAACCACTGCGCTACCTCAATCGGTATACTGTTTGAGAGTGGAACGATCGAGAAATAGTATGAAATTGTTTCTATGAATCCTCTGCCAAGCTCTGAAGTAGTCTTGTGGAAGTAGATGTAGATTTTAACTGATCTGTATACAGTTGGTTTAAATACGTCAGCCACATAATAGAAAAACAAGTTCCATTTTTAAGAAATTATAAGACGTTGCCGCAAACCTGTAAAATGACTAAATTAACTACATTCAGAGCTCCGCAGAAAGACAAACATTTCTTATGTTTAACAACCTATCTAAATATTCCTGCCACCTATTGTTTTGTAAGTAACAGAGAAAACTCCTATTACATCAAAAGTGCACATGCATCTATACATCGTTCATCATAAGGATAGACCTGATGTAAACAAACACAAACGCGATGGTTGGTCAACAGCAGTAGCACACGTACACTGATGTTGCTAGGCTCTTGGAAGTAGGTCCTACTTCTTTGTATTACATGTAATAAACTTTAAGACATTCTAATGTGTTAACAGCCATCAAAGTATTTCTTAATCACATTTTAGCTATGCAGCTTTTACTTCAAAACTCGCATACATTCGCAAGTCTCTGTGCTGTTGTGCTCTGATAGTCGCACTGCTGCCTGCTCCGTGGTGAAAAACGCGCATGAAACACCGTCAGAAAGTGGCGGAAGACAAGTTGTTCTTCACGTTTTTCAGAGGAATCGTTTTTATTAAAGAGATGGACATTGTGAACATGGAGTGCATAGGCGAACCGGTAGCATTGTAATCAAATTCATTGATCGAGGGTTAAGATCTCGCTGTGGTCGTCTTTTTTTCGTTGTAGTTGGAACACCTACATCTTTTAAATGTAAAAAAAATCACATCTTCTTGTTTGTAATCGCTGTACATACTGAGCGCAAAGTTCGGGTTTTCCTTGCTAATACAAATTCTTAAATATCAACCTTTTATAAACGATTGTTAATAAAGATTTTTTAAATTTTAAAAAACATAAAAAAGTAAACTTCTACGACAAAAATAAAAATCAAATCTCTTTATTTGAACTATTTACAGCGTTTTACTCCAGAGATGCGGTCTCACACGAATCAAAGTGACAAGCATTGGTGGAAAAATGGACAACAATAATTGAGAACACCACTCAAATGCGGCATTTATACTCCAATATGAACCCAACAGAACTAATGTGGAGCCAAGTTAAGGGATTTGTCGAGAGAAATAACAACACATTTAAATTGCCAGGCGTATTGGAAGTAATTCACGAAGGTTTGTCACACATCAGTGCCGAACACTGGCGTGATACGGAATGGCACATCATAAAAAGGAGAAAATGTGGTTTTGGTTGGTTTCGTGAATTTCATTGTTGACCTACTTGTTGTCATTGAGAGAATACCAGACTACTGAATGTGAGTAATACCTTCAGTGGCAACGATATTTAACTATACGGTGAAATCACTGCAATACGCTTTCGAGTCACACATACCTCGCGCAGAACGATCACCCTGTGTTTAAGTTAGGAATTTTCATCACTCTTGTTTCTTATTACAGCACTATGTTACCCAAGAACGAGAGCACCTTACGCTTTCCGTCTGGTCCACTAAGAAGCGTGCGGTGTTGCTGGAGTTTTGCCAAATATTGTTTCATTGTCTTTTAAGATTAAATGAGATTCAAAGCGATACTATTGCTTTGCTC
The DNA here is from genome assembly GCF_023897955.1 of Schistocerca gregaria. NCBI lineage: Eukaryota > Metazoa > Arthropoda > Insecta > Orthoptera > Acrididae > Schistocerca > Schistocerca gregaria. The sequence goes on from NC_064924.1 coordinate 377,835,830, forward strand.
GTCTCTTTAGTTAAGGAGCTAGAGGCTTTGAAGGTTTTAGGGGTGTATGCAACATATTGTACATAATTGGCTGTTGCCTGATGAATGTCCTGATGGCGGAATGTTCACTTAAGTGAGGTGTTGAAACGAATGGCATTCGGGTGAGCGACGGTTCAATCCGCGTCCGGCCATCCAGATTTATGCTTTCCGCGATTTCTCTAAATCGCTTCAGGCAAATGCTGAGCTGTTTCCTTTGAAAGAGCACGGCCGATTTCCTTCCGCATCCTTCACTAATCCGAGTTTGTTCTGCGTTTCTAATGACCCCGTTGTTAACGGGACGCTAAACACTACTTCTTACATCATGCAGGTTAGTTGGACCAGCTGGCTAGCCAGTACTGTCCACGTCAGATGTGTCGGTAAACCTTTTGTCCTATATTATCCTTCAGTCGATGTACGCGTAATGCACATCATAAAAAAAGCGTCCTTATCATCGTACTCGACTGTACTCAAGTCATCTCCACGTGAAACGAAATCTAATGAGATTCTAGCAAACGCGGAAGATCAATGGCGTAATGTTTACATCAGGTTTATTCTTAAGACGAAGACAATATTGTACAAGACAGCACGTTACCTGGACACTGTGCATGCCTTACTCCTCTAATCTACAGTGCAGAAACGGGTGGGCCATAGTTGGTACACTAGCCTTTGATTTCGTGGTGTTAGCTCGCTCAGTGGACCATCTCCCCTGGTCGGTGAAGCGGACGAGGCATTCCTGTAGCACAAAAAGGGGGTGTGTCGGTCGGCGGTACGGTCGCCGTTCGGCCTCGCCGGCGGCGGGCAAGGACGCGATCTGTGGCAGCCGCGACCGCAGCCTGACCGCGGAGGAACCGCAGCTCAGCTGCCCTAGTAGCTGTCTGCACTCACGGCTCACTCACGCGTCCCTGACTACTCAAATCCTCTTTCCGTGTTTGCTCGTAAAATTACGTTTCTGCTACCAGTCACGATTTTCCTTTTTATGTGTACTTCGAACGACCCATTTCGGAAAATGATTCCCGTTTTCGGTTTTCGTGTGCTACGCCATTTGTTCGCGGTGCTTCCGACGTACAGTTATTAATTAATGATCGATCTTAATATGTAGTTAATGGAGGGTTTAGAAGGAACTTCTTCCAAGGAGTTTCTTGTCGTCCCTTTGTGCAGAAACTCACACATAAACAACATTAGACACAATTTACTGCGCGTAGAAGGCAATGAAAATAGTAAAAAAACAAAAACAACACCATTGTAAAGCCATTTTTACACATAAAATCAGGCACTTCACAGATGATGCAGTTATCTGTAAAGAAAAGATTTCAAAATTGTGCAGGGATTGGGAACTTACTGCAAACGTTCAGAAATGTAAAATTTTGTACTTCACAAAACGAAAAGACGTAGTATCCTATGACTATAATATCAGTAAGTCATTGCTGGAGTCTGCCAACTCTTACAAGTATTTGGGTGTAACACGGAGTAGGGATATAAAACGGAATCAACACATAGGCTGAGTCGTGGGTGAAGTAGGTGATGTAGTTGTTGTTGTGGTCTTCAGTCCTGACACTGGTTTGATGCAGCTCTCCATGCTACTCCGTCCTGTCCAAGCTTCTTCATCTCCCAGTACCTACTGCAACCTACATCCTTCTGAATCTGTTTAGTGTATTGATCTCTTTGTCCCCCTCCACGATTTTTACTCTCCACGCTGCCCTCCAGTACTAAATTGGTGATCCCTCGATGTCTCAGAACATGTTCTACCAACCGATCCCTTCTTCTAGTTAAGTTGTGCCACAAGCTCCTCTTCTCCCCAATTCTATTCAATACCTCCACATTAGTTATGCAATCTACCCATCTAATCTTCAGCATTCTTCTGTAGCACCACATTTCGAAACTTCTATTCTCTTCTGGTCTAAACTATTTATCGTTCACGTTTCACTTCCCTACATGGCTACACTCCATACAAATACTTTCAGAAACGACTTCCTGACATTTAAATCTATACTCAATGTTAACAAATTTTACCTCTTCAGAAACGCTTTCCTTCCAATTGCCAGTAGCCGGCCGCGGTGGTCTCGCGGTTCTAAGCGCGCAGTCTGGAACCGTGCGACTGCTACGGTCGCAGGTTCGAATCCTGCCTCGGGCATGGATGTGTGTGATGTCCTTAGGTTAGTTAGGTTTAAGTAGTTCGAAGTTCTAGGGGACTAATGACCACAGCAGTTGAGTCCCATAGTGCTCAGAGCCATTTTTTGAACCAATTGCCAGTCTACATTTTATATCCTCTCTACTTCGACCATCATCAGTTATTTTGCTCCCCAAAAAGCAAAACTCCTTTACTACTTTAAGTGTCTCATTTCCTAATCTAATTCCCTCACCATCATCCGACTTAATTCGACTACATTCCATTATCCTCGTTTTGCTTTTGTTGATGTTCATCTTATACCCTCCTTTCAAGGCATTGTCCATTCCGTTCAAATGTTCTTCCAAGTCCTTTGCTGTGTCTGACATAATTACAATGTCATCGGTGAACCTCAAAGTTTTTATTTCTTCTCCATGGATTTTAATACCTACTCCGCACTTTTCTTTTGTTTCGTTTACTGCTTGCTCAATATACCGATAGAATAACATCGGGGATGGGCTACAACCCTGCCTCACTCCCTTCCCAACCACTGCTTTCCTTTCATACCCCTCGACTCTTATAACTGCAATCTGCTTCCTGTACAAATTGTAAATAGCCTTTCGCTCCCTGTATTTTACCACTGCCACCTTCAGAATTTGAAAGAGAGTATTCCAATCCACATTGTCAAATGGTTTCTCTAAGTCTACAAATGCTAGAAACGTAGGTTTGCCTTTCCTTAATCTTTCTTCTAAGATAAGTCGTAGGGTCAGTATTGCCTCACGTATTCCAACATTTCAACGGAATCCAAACTGATCTTCCACGAGGTCGGCTTCTATCAGTTTTTCCACTCGTCTGTAAATAATTCGTGTTAGTATTTTGCAGCTGTGACTTATTAAACTGATAGTTCGGTAATTTCACATCTGTCAACACCTGCTTTCTTTGGGATTGGAAATATTATATTCTTCTTGAAGTGTGAGGGCATTTCGCCTGTCTCATACATCTTGCTCACCAGATGGTACAGTTTTGTCATGACTGCCTGTACCAGGCTGTCAGTAGTTCTAATGGAATGTTGTCTACTCTCGGGTCTTGTTTCAACTTAGGTCTTTCAGTGCTCTGTCAAACACTTCACGCAGTATTATAGCTCCCATTTCATCTTCCTCTACGTCCCCTTCCATTTCCGAAATATTGTCCTCAAGTACATACCCCTTGTACAGACCCTCTATGTACTCCTTTCACCTTTCTGCTTTCTCTTCTTTGTTTAGAACTGGGTTTCCATCTGAGCTCTTGATATTCATACAAGTGGTTCTCTTACCTCCAAAGGTCTCTTTAGTTTTCTTGTAGGCAGTATGTATCTTACCCCTAGTGAGATTTGCGTCTAAATCCTTACATTTGTCCTCTAGTCATACCTGCTTAGCCATTTTGCACTTCCTGTCGATCTCATTTTTGAGACGTTTGTATTCCCTTTTGCCTGCTTCATTTACTGCATTTTTATGTTTTCTCCTTTCATCAATTAAATTCAATATTTCTTCTGTTATCCAAGGGTTTCTAGTAGCCCTCGTCTTTTTACCTATTTGATCCTCTGCTGCCTTCACTATTTAATCACTCAAAGCTACCCATTCTTCTTCTACTGTATTTCTTTCCCCCATTCCTGTCAATTGTTGCCTTATGTTCTCCCCGAAACTTCGATTTATTGAGAGAAAAATGGGATGTGAAATCAGTCTACGAAGGAGATTGTTCACAAAACACTCGTGGGACCGGTTCTAGAATTTTTCTCAAATATGTGGGACCCGTACGACTAGATAGGAATAAAAGGGGATGTAGAACGTACAAAGAGAAGGGCTGTACGAATGGTCACTCCGCGCAAGAGTGTCACTCAGAAGATAACGAAAGAATTGAGCTGGAAGACTCTCCAAGATAGACATAGACTTTCCCGAGAAAGTCTATTAACAAAGTTTCAAGAACCGGCTTTAAATTATGGCTTTAGGAACACACTACAGTCCCCTACGTACAGATCACATAGGGATCGTGAGGATGAAATTCGAATAATTACTGCACGCACAGAGGCATTCAAACAATCATTCTTTCCACGCTCCATTCGTGAATGGAACAGGAAGAAACCCTAATAACTGGTACAGTTGAACGCACCTTCTGCCATGCACCTCACGGTGGTTTGCAGAGAATGGTTGTAGACGTACATGGAGATACTCAGCAAAGATACTATACCTCGTCTACAGAGTGTACTGTACTATTGTTTCGTACAGAGGGTATTTATCAAATAATCTGTATCATTATTTACTTCTATATATATTTTACAAAGGTACTTATTTATATGTTTTTATTTTAAGTATAATAATTCACTGAATTACTTTCCAGTTTTTAATGTAAGAGTTTGTCTTCTTTCTTTTTTGTGATGTGGCTATACTTCCAGTTCTTCCAGAGGGTCTACCTCTTGGCGCCCGCATCTCGTGGTCGTCCGGTAGCGTTCTCGCTTCCCACGCCCGGGTTCGATTCCCAGCGGGGTCAGGGATTTTCTCTGCCTCGTGATGGCTGGGTGTTGTGTGCTGTCCTTAGGTTAGTTAGGTTTAAGTAGTTCTAAGTTCTAGGGGACTGATGACCACAGATGTTAAGCCCCTTAGTGCTCAGAGCCATTTGAAGCATCCACCTCTTGGCAACGGACTTGATGATGGGAGTCATTTCCCGAAAGGCGTCGTGCGCAGTACATACTCATATTATAAATGCGAAAGTAAGTCTGTTACGTTTTGAAGATTAAACCACTGAACTGATTTCGATCAAGCCTGATGTATGGAGATAGTTTGAAGCCTGAGAAAGAACGTGGCTTACTTCATATACTGTGTATTACATGATATACAGGGTGACTCACCTAACATTACCGCTGGATATATTTCGTACACCACATCAAATACTTACGAACCGATTCCACAGACCGAACGTGAGGAGAGGTGCTAGTGCAATTGTGTAATACAAACCATACAAAAATGCACGGAAGTATGCTTTTTAACACAAACCTACCTTTTTTTTAAATGGAACCCCGTTAGTTTTGTTAGCACATCTGAACATATAAACAAATACGTAATCAGTGCCGTTTGTTGCACTGTAAAATGTTAATTACATCCGGAGATATTGCAACCTAAAGTTGACGCTTGAGTACCACTCCTCCGCTGTTCGATCGTGAGTATCGGAGAGCACTGCAACATACATCGCGTTTCTACAGAATGATCTGCCAACGTTGCTCGAAAATGTCCCACTGAAAACGCGTCGACGTATGTGGTATCAACATGATGGTGCACCTGTACATTCTGCAATTAACACTAGGCTGACTCTTTACAGGATGTTCGACGGGCGTTTCATAGGATGTGGAGGACGCATAAATTAGCCACCCCGTTCTCCTGATCTTACACCTCTGGACTTATTTCTGTGGGGTACGTTAAAGGAGAATGTGTACCATGATGTGCCTACAACCCCAGAGGATATGAAACAACGCCGGCCGCGGTGGTCTCGCGGTTCTAGGCGCGCAGTCCGGAACCGTGCGACTGCTACGGTCGCAGGTTCGAATCCTGCCTCGGGCATGGATGTGTGTGATGTCCTTAGGTTAGTTAGGTTTAAGTAGTTCTAAGTTCTAGGGGACTAATGACCACAGCAGTTGAGTCCCATAGTGCTCAGAGCCACTTGATGTGAAACAACGTATTGAGGCAGCCTGCGGCGACATTACACCAGATGTACTGCGGCGTGTACGACATTCATTACGCCAGAGACTGCAATTGTGTGCAGCAAATGATGGCCACCACATTGAACATCTATTGGCCTGACATGTCGGGACACACTCTATTCCACTCCGTAATTGAAAACGGAAACCACGTGTGTACGTGCACCTCACCCCTCATGGTAATGTAAATGTGCGTCAGTGAAAAAGACCAATAAAAAGGTGTTAGCATGTGGACGTAATGTGCTGTTCCAGTCTCTTCTGTACCTAAGGTCCATCACCGTTCCCTTTGGATCCCTACGTAATTCGGTGCTCTCCGATACACACGATCGAACAGCGGAGGAGTGGTACTCATGCGTCAACTTTAGGTTACAATATCTCCGGATGTAATTAACATTTTACAGTGCAACAAACGGCACCGATTACGTATTTGTTTATATGTTCAGATGTGCTAATAAAACTAAAGGAGTTCCATTTAAAAAAAAACGTAGCTTTGTGTTAAAAAACATACTTCCGTGCATTTTTTTATGGTTTGTATTAACCAATTACACTAGTCCCTCTCCTCAAGTTCGGTCTGTGGAATCGATTCGTCAGAATTTGATGTGGTTTACGAAATATATCCAGCGGTAACGTTAGGTGACTCACCGTGTATATTGATTTGAAGAATATTACGCGAATTAGCGAAAATCAACAACTATTCGAAAACACTTTTTGTTCTTTGACTTTTGAACTTTATCATACTTATGAAAATGATTTTATTGGTTGATACGTTCGACGTAATACGATTTCACCTAAGGTATACTATTGTTATACAATATTATGGCTATACAATACAAGCCATACTTCCATACTAAACCGCTGAACCAGTTTTGATTAATTAAGGGAGAAATAGGCTATTTTAGAAAGTAACTAAAAATCAACCCGTAAGAGGATGAAGTAAGGAATGGAATTTTATTTTCATCAGTGAACATAAACCATGTTAAATAAATATTAAATTTGTTGCACAGTGTGCATGTTATGTATATAGCTAACCACTTCAAAGAATGGTGTATAGATGCATGCCTCTGCTCTCGCCACTCTACACATACGCCTTGGCAGTGACACTGCGTTGTACCTCCGTGTCATGAATTGGGGCAGTTGGGTGGCGAGGGGGGCAGACATGAGAGGCCAGCTGACGTTACTGCACATACAATAGCTTAGTTACTCACCATCACTTATCACAACGAAACTACTGACATTCAGGTAACAGCCAGTAAAAATTAAAAAAAAAAAAAAACATGACTGGTTGCAGAAATGTTATATTGTAAACAAACCCTTTGTTTTTACAGTCGCAGGCTTTCACCAAGCATTTCTATTGGATAAAATCAATTTTTTTCTCCTTCTTTATTGTGTAGGTTTTGGTGGGACATGCCCAAAAGAACAGATACCATTTACGGCGGAACAATAATTTGCCGCGCGGAATTAGCCGAGCGCTCTGAGGCGCTCCAGTCATGGACTGTGTGGTTGGTCCCGGCAGAGGTTCCAGTCCTCCCTCGGGCATGGGTGTGTGTGTTTGTCCTTAGGATAATTTAGGTTAAGTAGTGTGTAAGCGTAGGGACTGATGACCTTGGCAGTTAAGTCCCATAAGATTTCACGCACATTTGAACATTTTTGAACAATAATTTGGAAATGTGGGTCTCATGGGAGGCATGCCAGAGATAAGTTCAAAATGGCTCTAAGCACTATGGAACTGAACATCTGAGGTCATCAGTACCCTAGACAGAACTACTTAAGCCTAACTAACCTGAGAACATCACACACATGCCCGAGGCAAGATTTGAACCTCCGGCCATACCAACAGCGTGGTTCCGGAATGAAACGCCTAGAATCGCTCGGCCACAGCGGCTGGCTGTCAGAGATAAGTCCCTGCAGTCGCAGTATCCTCTGTGTCCTCGGTGGCTCAGATGAATAGAGCGTCTGCCATGTGAGTAGCAGATCCCGGGTTCGAGTCCCGGTCGGGGCACACATTTTCAACTGTCCCCGTTGACTTACATCAGGTTTACTCTTAAGATGAACACAGTATTGTTCAAGACAGCACGTTACTTGAACAATGTGCATGGTCCATTCCTGTAACGTACAGCGCAGGAATGGGTGGGCCGTAGTTGGTACACTTGCCTTTGATTTCGTGGTGTTAGCTCGCTCAGTGGACCATCTCCGTTGGGATAAGGTGAGGCGGACCATGCATTCCTGTAGCACAAAAAGGGGGCGTGTCGGTAGGCCGTACGGTTTCATTGTAATTTCATTCTAACGAGCTGCATGGTCACCGATGGTATCTGTTTGTACGGACATGTTCGAAAGAACAGATACCATCTTCATATAACTGCAAAATTTACCTAGGCGTCATTTGTAAGGTCAGTTGTAAGTTGTCAGTTCATGTTGTTGCCAGTAGATGTCTCCATGGTGCAGATGTCTCCCTGGTTCATTAGCCACTGTGTGTCGACATGGCTACAACACAGCAACGAAGGATGCTTATCGTTCTCCATTTCAGCAAGTAGGCTTCAGCTGAGAACTGAAATCTCCAGGGTCTGCACTACTGCGGTCGGGTGCTGGCCTCAGTGTATGTTTTTCTCAGCTCAGTGCAGCGTTTCACATCTGACACAGTCATATGCCATTACTCTTGTTAATCAGACCATCCTGAACACTAATTTCAATGGATCCTTCCGACCGAGTTCTTTGTTACATCTGGACGATGATAAATTCGCATCAGTTTGCGTCAGAACTACAGTGCCACGACCTGAGCCTTCGATCGCTAAACTTGTGTTTCGTGATAAATCACACACTGACTAAATATTTTCACGTGTGAAACCTCCTACCACACTCTCACGTTCATCTCCAAGCACTAATGTATTGCTACTCTACATCTACATAGATACTCAGCAAGCCACAGCAGGGCGCGTGGCGGAGGGTAGCCTGTACCACTACTTGTAATTTGCTTTGCTGTTCCAGTTGCAAATATTCCATATCGTGCCTATCTCACTTGCATTAATAATCTCTGCAGGCCTTTATTTGTTGTTTCTCTACCTAATGACTCATTATCAGCACCTTCCTCAAGACCTGTAGCATTTGATATGGATATCGTTAGTACAACTGTAGAAGACAAAAACAAAAAAGGCATCACTCTTCCAACACAGTTACTGAATAATTATATTCCAGAGTCAAACACACTAGTGGCCATTAAAATTGTACACCAATAAGATATGCAGATGATAAAAGGGTAGTCTTTGGACAAACATATTATACTAGAACTGACATGCGATTACATTTTCACGCAATTTGGATGCATAGATCCTGTGAAATCAGTACCCAGAACAACCACCTCTGGCCGTAATAACGAGCTTGATATGCCTGGGCATTCAGTCAAACAGAGCTTGGATGGCGTGTACAGGTGCAGCTGCGCATGCATCTTCAACACGATACCACAGTTCACCAAGAGTAGTGACTGGCGTATGTGACGAGCCAGTTGCTCAGCCACCATTGACCAGACTTTTTCAATTCGTGAGAGATCTGGAGAATGTGCTGGCCAGGGCAGCAGACGAACATTTTCTGTATCCAGAAAGGCCCGTACACGACCTGCAACACGCGGTCGTGAATTATCCTGCTGAAATGTAGGGTTTCGCAGGGATCGAATGAAGGGTAGAGCCACGGGTCGTAACACATATGAAATGTAACGTCCACTGTTCAAGTGCCGTCGGTGCGAACAAGAGGTGAGCGAGACGTGTAGCCAATGACACCCCATACCATCACGCCGGTTGATACGCCAGTATGGCGATAACGAATACACGCTGCCAATGTGCGTTTACCGCGATGTCGCCAAACACGGATGCGACCATCATGATGCTGGAAACAGAACCTGGATTCATCCGAAAAAATGACGTTTTGCTATTTGTGCACTCAGGTTCGTCGTTGAGTAAAACATCGCAGGCGCTCCTGTCTGTGATGTAGCGTAAAGAGTAACCGCAGCCATGGTCTCCGAGGTGATAGTCCATGCTGCTGAAAACGTCGTCGAACTGTTGGTGCAGATGGTTGTTGTCTTGCGAACGTCCGCATCTGTTGACTCAGGGATCGAGACGTGGCTGCACGATCCGTTACAGGCATGCGGATAAGATGCCTGTCATCTCGACTGCTAGTGATACGTGGCCGTTGGGATTCAGCATGGCATTCCGTATTACCCTCCTGAACCCACCGATTCCATATTCTGCTAACAGTCATTGGATCTCGACCAATGGGAGCAGCAATGTTGCGATACGATAAACCGCAATCACGATAGGCTACAATCGGACCTTTATCAAAGTCGGAAACGTGATGGTACGCATTTCTCCTCCTTACACGAGGCATCACAACAACGTTTCAGCAGGCAACGCCGGTCAACTGCTGTTTGTGTATGCGTAACCGGTTGGAAACTTTCCTCATGTCAGCACGTTGTAGATGTCGCCACCGGCGCCAACGTTGTGTGAATGCTCTGAAAAGGTAATCATTTGCAGATCAAGCATCTTCTTCCTGTCGGTTAAATTTCGCGTCTGTAGCACGTCACCTTCGTGGAGTAGTAATTTTAATGGCCACTAGTGTAGTTGTTTGGAATAATGCTATACAGTGTGCAGGCACGTTATTATTTATACGTGAAATACAAGGAAAAAGCTCAATACGCATCAGTTAATGTGGATTGTAGATGCTGCTCCAGAACGTAGGGTCTTCATCGAACCTAGAAACGAAAATACTAACAAAAAAAAGCATGCTGAGTGGAAAGGTCGATAGGTGTAAGTTATCTGTATAGTTGGGACTGGTATGCCGAATCTGCGTGCGACAGAATTTCTCGCCAACAGTCTGAGAACTGTCTGAGTTCTCAAATTGCTGTTACAGATTCAGATCTAGAATTGGCAGAGCTACCGTACTTTTGAACATTAACTTATTTATATAAATTATTTTACATGAATGTGATTTAGATTATTCTAAAATGCATATGGCTCTCTGTAATTTAGACTGCCAAAAAAAAAAAATCACGAAAATACCCAGAATGACTAGCTGTCACATAACTTAAACGTGCCCTAATAGAAGAACGCATCTGTTGAATTCATATAAAATTTTATGAATTGAAAACTGCTGATAACATGTAATCAAAAATCTTCGTTGGGACTCCAAAACAAATTCTAATCTTGCGACTGCTGTTGCTGAAAAAAAAAAAAGTCGCCACGACGCAGATTAGCTTTTTATTCTCATTTTATTTACGTTGCTGTTTCGGCAAAAATTCTCTTTTCTGAATCATTAATGATTGTTCAAGCAAACGTGCAAGGCTTGACAATTTTACAAAAAAAAATTGTTCAAATGGCTCTGAGCACTATGGGGCTTAACATCTGTGGTGATCAGTCCCCTAGAACTTAGAACTACTTAAACCTAACTAACCTAAGGACATCGCACACATCCATGCCCGGGGCAGGATTCGAACCTGCGACCGTAGCGGTCACGCGGTTACAGACTGAAGCGCCTAGAACCGCACGGCCACACCGGCCGGCTCAAATTTTACAGAATATATTGTTCTGAACAGTGGGAATATGCTTTGTGAAATTTCTGTGTATGAGAAAACGAAGTAATTTACAATACAGTACTTTATATGTCACAAAAGTAAATAACAACTATGGGAACAGACAGCATTCTCTCTCTATCCACAAAGTCATAATCGATAATGTCTGTTTGCGGGCTTTCAAAATATGAAATGATGAAAGGATGTGGGCCCTCAGCTACGTACCCTCCGACTCAACGTTGCAATATTAAAAGTTTTGGCTGGTTTCTTGTCTAGGGGCTGGAATACGTAGCTGTCACATTACGGGACAAATACTGCTGAGTCTACAGTATACGAAAAGAATACACACATGAATAGAATGGTCGAAGGTTTCTATCACTCGGCAATTGAGAATTATGAATGTAACACATAAATTTATAAATGAAAGATTGCAATTAAATAAAATCTGCAGGTACTATCTTAACGACTTTAAATGATGAGTACGATAATAGAAGTACTTTTGAGAATGCGGTATATTTCTACAAAACACTTATTGGTGTCGATCGTCCAGAAATTAAATAATATATAAGTTGAATAACAGGGAAATAATAGAGTCCTACTGCACGTAATGAGTTATGAACAACAACACAGCTCGCGAGATATTCACTTCTAAATGCACACTACGTCTTCACTGTAGAGGCCACGTAAATCTCACAAGTGCACTAGTCGGCAATATGAAATGTTTCTATCTCCCGCGACCACGCGCAAACTGCTCCACTCCAAGTCTTTCCCGCAACCGTGTGTCCCTCGCGCCGTCGCGAGCAGCACCTCACTCCCGTGTCCAGAACTATCGCCCTGCTCAGAACTACTTCGTGTCCTCTCCGGAAACGATGCTCCCATCCCCGTCTCCCCATTCACAAGCGCTCGCACCGTGTCTTCAAACCAACGCACCCACGCACATATTTAAGCACATACGAAATACTGGATTTACATTTAAATACTTGAAATTAAATAAATATTCCTACGGCTGGACCATAAAGACGCTCTAACACACATTATCAAAAGCAAAGAAGCAAAAGTTAGGCCAGGAGCCTAATGTCTCTGTGCTTTCTAAAACACAGTAAATATTTAACCAATTCCTTCATGAATAGTATATATCGGATATAAACAAAGACATAGATGAATAAATATAGTTATAAGCAAGCTGCTACCGTTTTTTCGTGTAACTGTGGAGTACTTATGGCCTGACACGATCGATAGTAATCGGCCACTTTGACCTCCGAAAAATCATGTACTATTCAAGTTACATGCCTGTAATTTATACCAATTTAGGTTTGCACTAATAGCTTTCTAAAGACACGTAAATCGAAGAAACCGTATGAACAGTTTTGATTTTGGAAATTCGTTGCTGCGAGTTACTTGTATAATTTAGTCAGATACTCTTTAAACTAATAAAGATATTGGAAATCAGATTACACCATCAGAATCGTCGTCCAAATAATGGTAATGTACATGTTTCTTTTTGAGGTATCATGATTCATCTGGCTGCTATTAATTTCTATAAGAACTGTGAAATGTCTGCCATTAAGGTTTCACAAAGTCCGCCATCTTTGGCACTCCCGGCATAGACATCTCCTTCATCGACACAAAGCACCGTCCTCGCCACAGCGGAATTCCCAGCCACGCTGCTGGACCACGCGCTGGGGCTACCCCTCTCGTCCGGCTAACGTTCCGCACCACGTGTTTGCTGCGTGCGGCCACTGCTTCCTCCGAACTTATATTTTATCGGCGTGACGACTCGCCCGTTACCTCACATAATCGTACAAAATATTTCTATTAAAAAATTCGTTTTCTTGAATTTGTAGTGCAGTACTATGTAATACCCACGACTATATTTTATTCAGAACAATATTCACGACAGCATTGTGTGTGGAATTTGAGTTAACATTCTTGTGATATTAATAAAAAAAGGACTTCATCGATACTAACAAATAATAAATAATTATTGTCAGTGACATAATTTAATTTTCTGTGAAAAATTTTATCTCAGACAATACTTATGGAAAAAGATAATGAAAATCTCCATCTTTTGCTATCTATGATTCTTCTAGAATAATCCTTCTTCTTGTCCGAACTGTTGTAATGATAGGACATGATTGAGGTCTTGTGGTACAGAGGTCGGTAAAAAACTGTATTTTGTTGCTAATTTAATATTTGAAAAATAGAGTTTATCTGTCATTGAAATCAGTCTACTTCTTGGAGTTTTATTTCGTTGTGATTCTCATCATTTATAAATATTAAGTTCTCTGATAAGCTACAAAAGAGCGCAGCCATTAGCGCTATTGATCTACAGAGCATATTATTGGTAAACGCTGAATACTAAGTGGTTATCATGGAGAAATACTTTTAAATGTTAATGCATGTAGGTTAAGGTATAGAAAAGATTTAATATATATTATTTGTCGAAAGTAGAACAGTGCCTGAACCAGATACGATAAGTGATTGTCTTATATTGGCCACCATTTTAGTTAAATATTGCAGCGGCAGTTTTAAATCAAACATTTAACAGACATGAGTCTTTATGGTCAAATTTCACGATAATAAATGTGTATTGGCGGCCCAGAACCCACTCAGAAATAATAAAGTCGACTTAGATTGGGAATAATCCTTAACTATGGTGCAAACAGAATCTTACGTGATAAAATTGTTCTCTGCTAATGTATGAACCCTGATTATGTCGTAAGAATTTTCATGAAATATCTTTGACAGGAAAGAACACATTAGTGTTGTGCGCGTGTGGTATTATGTGTAAAAACAGTACATTTTGCTTAAGGAAGAGTGTTGCCACCTTGAATAATAGTTCGATAAATTGTATGACATTCTTGAGTAAAAATGTAGTGTGATTTAGACTGCTTGACATACAACATTGGTACACGTTACCAGGTGGAGATTTCTTTAACAGAATAACTATCTTTAGCTGGGAGAAACAGCGATTAATTGAAACCTTTTGTTACGCTAATCATAAGTAATTGCACTCCAGCCCACGATTTGTAAAATACCGTAATCCTAACCGCACGCCACAACTATTTAACGAATGTAAATGGGGAACGGCTAATTAGAGTTCTGAACACGGAATTGGTAACTCTCCCTGATTAACAGCACGTAGATAATTATTGAACACAATGAAATCTTTGCACAGCAATAATTATTGAACACGCGCTCGTAGCTAACAACCTCAAAATATGTTTACCTTTTTTTCTGAAATACTGTCTCTTTATACAACAATCTTAAAAATCAACCTTCATCGTCAGGTTAGGAATATGGAACATTTCTGTACAGCACTTGTGCTATCCAAGCTGCTCCTTCCCCCAAGATCCAACACCCTCTCTCCACGATTCCACAGTCACTACAGCCCAAGGCTGCGACTCGACTCAACTGTTACCGACTAGCTTGCCCGCGATTTTTTCAAAAATGCAACCACTGAAAACCAGAGACACTATATCGCTCGTATGTTCAGCAGCAAAGATATTTAAAATGGCAGTAATCCGAATAAACAGATAATTTTCATTATACAGGGTAATTTTTTCCACCGTGTACAAACTCTGGGGATTAATCAATGAGAGCAGATGGAACAAAAAGGGTCTAATGAACTCATGTCCTGGAATGCACGGTTTCCATGCTGGAGACGGTTTATTCAATCATACGTTGTTACAGAGACTGCGGTCTAATACGTGCTGTTCCATGAAGCCACAGTTACAATATGTGCTGAAAATGGCTTCTTTCTGCCTCAACTCAGACGTGTAAGCGCAGTAGCATGTTCTGTCACGCGTTCACATCGCCCAGGTTGCATCCCAACAGTTTCAAAGGCAACTTGAATACGCTGCTCCAGTGTCTCCGCATCTGGAATGAGCTCTGCATGCACGATATTTTGAGCTGGCTCCATAACCAGAAATTTTACGGGTTGCGGACTTTCAAAACAATAATAAATGATTGTGTGCTGGCCCTCAACTATGTACCCACCGACTCAGAGTTGCAATATTAAAAGTTTTAGCTGGTTTCGTTGTCTAGGGGCTGGGATACGTCGTTGCCGCATTACAGGCCAAATACTGCTGAGTCTACAGTATACGATAAGAATACACACATGAATCAAATCCTATCACACGGCAATTACGAATTATGACTGTAACATACAAATTTATAAATGAAAGATCGCAATTAATTAAAATCTGCAGGTACTATCTTAACGATTTTAAATGATGAGTACGATAGTAGAAGTACTTTTGAGAATGTGGTATATTTCTGCAAAACTCTTACTGGTGTCGATGGTCCAGCAATTAAATAAAACGTAAGTTGAATAACAGGGAAACAATAGATTACTGCTGCACGTAATTAGTTATGAACAACAACATAGCTCGCGAGATATTCACTTGTAAACGCACACTATTCAGTGCAGAAGCCACGGAAATCACACCAGAGCACAGGTCGGCACTCCGAAATATTTCTATTCTCCGCGACCACGCGCAAACTGCTCCACTGTCCAAGTCTTCCCGCCGGCTGCGCGTCTGTCGCGCTGTACTGCCCGCGTTCAGCACCCACTGCCGTGTCCTGTGCCGTACTGTTCAGCCGTGCCACACCTCCCGAACTGCCTCGTGTCCTCTCCGGAAACGATGCTCCTCCCCAACCTCCACGAGTCTCTTTAGTAACGAGCGGTGTGATTGGTTAGAGCGCTCCCATCATGTCTCCAAACTAACGTATCCACGCAAACATAATGAAGCACATTCGAAATACTGGACTTACATTTAAATAACTTGAAATTAAATAAATATTCCTACGTCTGGACCATAAACACGATCTTAACACACATTATTAAATACATAAACATATTAAACAAACATATATCAAGGAAATAGCAATAAAAGGTATGCCAGTGCCTATGTCTCTGTGCTTTTTATACACAGCGAATATTTAACCAATTTCTTCATGAAGAGTATATTACGGATATAAACAAAGATATATATGAATAAATATATTTATAAGCATGCTGCTACCGTTTTTTTCTTGTAACTGTGGAGTACTTATGGCCTGATGCGATCGATAGTAACCAGCCACTTTGATCTCCAATAACTCATGTACTATTCAACTTACCCGCCTGCAATTTATACCAATTCAGCTTTACACTAATAGCTTTCTAAAGGCACGTCGATCGACGAAATCGGATGAAGCGTTTAAATTTTGGAAACTCGTTGGTGAGAGTTACTTGTACAATTTACTGTCTAGTGAGGTCATCCGAAGACCAGTATCAGTTGCAAAGCAATTTAGAAAAGATTGCTGTATGGTGTGTCAGGTGGCAGTTGACGCTAAATAACGAAAAGTGTGAGATGATCCACATGACAAAAGAAATCCGTTGGAATTCGATTACTCGATAAATAGTACAATTCTCAAGGCTGTCAATTCAACTAAGTACCTGGGTGTTAACATTACGAACAACTTCAGTTGGAAGGACCACATAGATAATATTGTCGGGAAGGCGAGCCAAAGGTTGCGTTTCATTGGCAGGACACTTAGAAGATGCAACAAGTCCACTAAAGAGACAGCTTACACTACACTCGTTCGTCCTCTGTTAGAATATTGCTGCGCGGTGTGGGATCCTTACCAGGTGGGATTGACGGAGGACATCGAAAGGGTGCAAAAAAGGGCAGCTCGTTTTGTATTATCACGTTGTAGGGGAGAGAGTGTGGCAGATATGATACACGAGTTGGGATGGAAGTCATTACAGCATAGACGTTTTTCGACGCGGCGAGACCTTTTTAGGAAATTTCAGTCACCAACTTTCTCTTCCGAATGCGAAAATATTTTGTTGAGCCCAACCTACATAGGTAGGAATGATCATCAAAATAAAATAAGAGAAATCAGAGCTCGAACAGAAAGGTTCAGGTGTTCGTTTTTCCCGCTCGCTGTTCGGGAGTGGAATAGCAGAGACATAGTATGATTGTGGTTCGATGAACCCTCTGCCAAGCACTTAAATGTGAATTGCAGAGTAGTCATGTAGATGTAGATACTAAACTTTAAACTAATAAAGATATTGAAAATCTGATTACACCATCAGAATCGTCGTGCAATTAATAGCAATGTACATGTTTCTTTTTGAGGTACCATGATTCATCTGGCTACTGTTAATTTCTATACGAACTGTGAAATGTCTGCCATGATGGTTTCACTAAGTCCGCCATCTTCGGCACTCCCGGTATAGAAGTCGCCTTCATCGACACAAAGCACCGTCCTCGTCACCAAGGAATTGCCAGCCACGCCGCGCCCGGACCCCGGCCAACGTTCGGCACCGCGTGGTCCAGCCATTGTGCTGCTAACGAGCCGCGGCTTTCACGAGTGTCCTGTGCGGCCGCCCCAAATCCGAACCTAGAATATTTCCAGGGCGCCACAACTCGCCCGTTACCTCACAGCGCTGAGGTCCGTGAACGGGCAGGCCAAGCAGCTGGACCCCCTCGACTGCATCAGGGAAGACACGATTGAGACGCGTCCGGACGTTAACGGCGAAGTGGGCTGGAGCACCATCATGTAGCGGCCACATAACCTTTCGAATCATCAATGGCACTTCTTCTAGCAGGGGAGGCAAAGTCACCTGCAAGAAATACCGATGGTCCCGTCCTGTTAGGCGACGTGGAAAGCAGACTGGTCCCAAAATACAGTCGACAATTATCCCGGTCCACACATTCCGGCTGTACCGAAGTTGATGTTTCTGCGTCACTATACCGTGGCTGGTTTGCATGTTACCCCACAGATGAATGCTATGAAAGTTGAAGATACTACTCCGCGTAAAGGTGCCCTCATCTGTGAATAGAATGGATGAGACAGATCCTGGAATCGTGGTTGCCTGGTGAAGAAACCAGTGCCGCACAATATTAGCCGCGTGGTTGAGGGCGCTGCAGTCATGGACTGTGCGGCTGGTGCCGGCGGAGGTTCGAGTCCTCCCTCGGACATGAGTTCAAATGGTTCAAATGGCTCTGACCACTATGGGACTCAACTGCTGTGGTCATTAGTCCCCTAGAACTTAGAAGTACTTAAACCTAACTAACCCTAAGGACATCTCACACATCCATGCCCGAGGCAGGATTCGAACCTGCGACCGTAGCAGTCGCACGGTTCCGGACTGCGCGCCTAGAACCGCGAGACCACCGCGGCCGGCTCGGACATGAGAGTGTTTGTTTGTCCTTAGGATAATTTAGGTTAAGTAGTGTGGAAGCTTAGGGACTGATGACCTTAGAAGTTAATTCCCATAAGATTTCACACACATTTGAACATCGTTTTTGAAGAAACCGGTAACGAAACTGCTCCCGATGTGGAAAGTCTGTCCCTAGTAAGCCCTGCAGGCGCTGTAAGTGATAAGGGTATTAACAGTTCTCATGCAGATGTTCCACACGGTTGTCCAGCTGACCCAGTACTGGCGGGCCAACTGTCTGGTACTGACACGGCGGTCGCCATTCCACATTTTCCTCCAAGTCTGGTGTCCGAAAATTTAGGGTACATCCTTCATGATATCCTACTTCCTCAAACGACCCTGTCTCAGAGAAGCGACGAGTTGTAAACATTGAATGCTATGGTTATTGTCGGCGGGGATAGGTCTCCTGATGTAACCTTGCTGCCCGCCGCCCGTTTCCGTTTCCCTCTCCTTAAGTAAACTCCATGTCGGCAGACTCTTGATTCGAATACAGAACCATTGTGTACAGTGCTGTGTCACATAGGCTATAAGGTGAGTTAGCAAGTGAAGTGAATCGGACACAACATTACCCATTACTGGGGCAGAAATGTGCGCTAGAGCCCGTACGTGGAACAGTACCACCCTCTAGGAGGAAACCATGCATACTGTAAATATGCTGCATAGTACAGCGACTGTTAGACCGCAGTCTCTGTAATAAAGTACGACGGAATAAATTATCTCTAGCAAGAAAACCATACGCTTCCACGCATAAGTATATTAGTACTTTTTTTATGTATTCTTTCATCCATCAGTCCCTAGGGTTTTTACAAGGTGGAAAAAACACCGTGTATTTCATTAGCACGTGACATCAGCCCATAAATTTGCTTTGGTAACGGGAAAACCGAAGATCTGAAGTACGTGTTATTGGAACATCCATTGTGTTTACCAGATTTGGCACTCACTGACTGTCACACACACCCTAAAAGGTTTCAGGCTGGAAAGCGTTTTGAAGCCAATAAAGAGGTAATGGTACAGGACAAACAAGAAGAGAATAGCTCTGAGCACTGTGGGACTTAACGTCTGAGGTCATCAGTCCCCTAGAGCTTACAACTACTTTAACCTAACTAACCTAAGAACATCACACACATCCATGCCCGAGGCAGGATTCGAACCTGCGACCGTTGCGGTTGCGCGGTTCCAGACTGTAGCGCCTAGAAGCGCTCTGCCACTTCGGCCGGCAAGAAGAGAATACAAGCGTTTTAAAGTTGATGCTACAGAAAAATGTTACGTTAATGGTGAGGTACTGAATCAAATCGGGAAGAAGAGACTTTCATAACACAACTTTACTAGGATTGTATTGTACAGGGTACAGTAGTTATTCAGTTGAATAGATTTGCACAGGAAAGGGGAGCGTGGAAAGCTGTATCAGGCCACTCTTCGCACAAAAACAACAGTAATGACAACAATAATGTGTCATGCATGTATTAGCTGTCATGAGTCGACACACAACACTCGACTCCTACAAAGACAGTCACTTGATCATTACCATTTGCACTATTAAAATGCAAATTGGCATTACAGAAATTCAGATCTTCTTTCAAACCATTTTTGATTCTATTACTGCCTTTCCATTGCTATGTATAGTACTAAAATTATTATCATTCTTTAAATAACGGGGATGTAAAAATTCAGTATGCGCAAAACGCTGGTCCGATGTAAGAGAAAGCCATCGTAATCTGATTCAAATAATCAATAATTAATATCTTCTGTCTGAAATGAGTTACAAGAAACCCCATTCCATGTTTTATATTGAGTTTTCCATTACTGGAATGAATAACAGCATTTTACTGCAGCTTTGTTTATTAAGTTAAAAGTTAGTTGAACTACTAGCGGAGATTCCCTTCGTCGCGCGGTGTACAATGCAGCATCAACACGATGGAGCCCCTCATATCCTGGTGGTAGCACCGTTATGGGGCCACCGAGATCTCCACATGTTTGTTTATGGCGTTATGTCGCGTCAGAAGTGTGCAAATCGGATGTACTTAAAGATGTATGACGCATTCCGTTAGCCTGTGATACTCCACTGTAATTCGTCCTGTAACTAACACCTTGATACAGGGATTGAAAAAACAGACCAGTTAACAGAGAAGGGAAAAACCGACCAGTTAAAATCGACACGGGTACTTTAGTACTGAATAACAGGTATTTTTCGATATTTCAATGGTCCCGGTTATAACAGGCGTTTTTAACGTTTTGCTAACAAACGGGTTAAAAAACCGAAATATTATTCAGCCATAGTAGCAGTGCTAAAAAAATTTGGTTTTAAATAACGTTTTTTTTTAAAAAAACATGTGATTTTTATTCGTAAAATTTCCATTGCTTTGAAATATTGCTTTTTTATAGAGTATGGAAACAGTGCTATTTTATCAAACACTTGGCAAAAGAATTGGTACAATATTTAAGTGAATTTTATCCATAGTGGATGCTGTTGAACTGCGAGACTATTCCTTTATAGGGTGTAGAAAAATTTCCCCCACCAGTCACAGTAAAAGATTATTTATTCGTCACACGACCGGTTTCGGGCTTGTGCCCATCCTCAGTTGTTTATACATTCATGTACATGTTTATATTGCTGGAGATCACTGTATAAATGAAAAAAAATATTTCCTGGTGATTAAACAGATACAAGTGGGACTATTGTAAGTGGCAAGGCAGCATTTGTCGAAAATGTATCTGTACTTACATGAAGATGAAGCATCATTTTTATAATTATGCTCCGGTGACAATTCTTCCACTCAGTTGCACTTTTGTTATCATTTTCACGTTTATATAAAAGTTTAGCTACATATTTCACTATTACGATGTGCTCTCGTGAAATACGCTGTTTTTACATACACACAAGTAGGCTATGGTCAAACAACTTAGCCACAGGAAGTGCAAGGATGTTGCACATATAGCAACTTAAAAAGCTGTTATAAGCTGCGAAATTTAAAAAAAAAACGTTATGACATTTTTTGAACCACATATTTGTTTGAGAACTTAGACCTAGGAAGTACAGTGATGTTATATATATAAAATTACTGAAAGCTATTACAAATTAAAAAATGACAGTTTTTTTTAGCCACACTTATGTCACAGAGCTTAGATCTAGGATGTACAATGATGTTATACACATGAAATTTTGAAAGCTATTACAAATTAAGAAAATGACAGTTAAAGCTTGTGTTTACAATAAGACTTTTACAAATTACGATGATGACACACGAACTGTAGTATGATTGCTGCATCGGAATCCTATAGCATATTACTTTGTTATTATATCAGAGAATAATGAACTTTTGTTTTTGAATATTTCATGAAATATTATCGTAATTTGTAAAGGTCATATTGTAAACACAAGTATTTTACTAGGTGCGGTATCAACGAAATGAATGCTCCATTTGCTTTAAAAGATTTAAAATGGGAGAAGCCACAATAAACTTGCGACATCATATAAGGATACATTTTAAGACTTAACTCTTTCATAATTTATGATAAAAATAGAACATAGCTGATTTATTGCCTGTGTCTAATTAACATGGCTTTGTCTGCTTGTACCCATGTAACAAGAAAAAGAGAATTCTCCAACCTCAGTTTTCACTCTTTAGATATTATTATTTGTAATGCCCAAATAATACTTTGATCCTCGATTAAAATATGATTTCTGAGCAGAGTTTCAAAAAAATAGAATCTATAGGAGAATACTGTTTTTTTGTGTATTCAACCACTTATCACTTTTCGAGAAAAGCAGAGAACAGTGGACGAGCGATGTTTTCTTTTATTTGTTTATTTAATTTAATATTTTGATTCCGTGTACCTTTAAACTGAGAGTCAAAATTTTCCAGTCTTTGTTAGATTTCTAAGTTTATTACATGAAATAACAGAAATAAAAACCAATAATCGGTTATTTCAGAAATCGGTTATTTTGAGCGGTTTTAACACTCAGGTTAAACTGTCGTTGAAGGAAACCAATATAAGCGAAAATCGGTTGTTTCAGCGATAACCGCTGTCCCTGGCTTGACATTGTTAACACAAACTCCTTCTGTCTCTCTCTCTGTCTCTCTCTCTCTCACACACACACACATACAAACACACACACACATACGTAGACACACAGAGAGGGGAAGGGAGTGGTAGCATCCACTGTCTTCCTACCCTAAAAAATGGAGTTGTTTTCCTGTGCGCAGATGATACAAACTTCTTGCGGCATCGCTGGCTCATATTTGATAGTCTGGTGCGCCATTACTATGGCATTTTCTTCGTGAAGTGTATTTTTTCCCTGAGTTAATGCTGGTATTGTCATTTACCATTATCTGTCGAAACAAGGGTATTTAAGGTGCTCGAGAAAAGCTCCTCATTGCTTGTCTTTCGGATACTAATGGTAATTTGGAGAACATTCTATATCCACATCTACACGAGTACTATGTAATTCACAATTACATGCGTGGCGGAGGGTTAATCGAACAACCTTCAAGCTACATCTCTATCGTTGCACTCGCGAACAGCGCGCGGGAAAAGCAAGAAGGTAAGTCCTTCCACGCGAGCTCTTATTTTATTATGATGATTTCTCCCTTCGTAAGTTGACACCAAAAAATGTTTTCGCAAGAGACTGCCACCCTAATTCATGTATCATGTCCGTGGCACTCTCACCTATTTCGGGATAATACAAAACGAACCGTACTTTGAAACGTCCCCTTAGAAAAATTTATACACGTCTGGTCTATATGAAACGTCCCCTTTGAACAATTATACAAGACTGTGCTTAAACTGACACACAATATTTTTAGCGCAACGCAATCTGACTTTCA
Source organism: Schistocerca gregaria (assembly GCF_023897955.1). NCBI lineage: Eukaryota > Metazoa > Arthropoda > Insecta > Orthoptera > Acrididae > Schistocerca > Schistocerca gregaria. The sequence continues at coordinate 377,859,266 of NC_064924.1, forward strand.
AAAATCCCTACGAAAGAATGGCCCTGACTAACATTAACCTATATGTTTCACAAATCACTTACCTCACAAAAATCTTCGTTACTCGAACTACTGCAATACAGCGAGTGCCACTACTGCCAGCTAACTAAAAGATTCAAACTACGGAAGTCACTAACTACTGATAGGCACAGTTAGCAAATGAAAGATTTTAATAGAGAACAAACAATGTATTTACCTCACTAGTCATAATATATATAGCAGCTCACGAGACCAATTCTTACAAATTTCAAAACTCCGCCATCTCTCTCCCCACGTCCACCACTGCTGGCGGCTCACCTCCAACTGCGTAACGCTACGCGCTGTTAGCATCCAGCTGCCGCTGCCCAACACTACAATGGCAGACAACAATGCAAACCAGCCACAGACTGCACACGGCACAGCCAGTGATTTTCATACGTGGCGGCGGCGTTACCAATAAAAAAACCTAAACAGCCTACTTACAACTTCAGTTTTTCGATGTGTACGATGCAATATTGTAGTGCCTGTCTTATTAGAAGTTACGATGCAACGTTCCTTAGGACATGTCTCCGCTGTACGGGAATATATATAATAAATGTACGATTACAGGTTGCACACACATGTTGATGACATTTGGAAATTTGGGTCTGGCTGTGAGTCGTGCTGGTATAGCCTGATGGTAAGGCGACAGCGCACGATAAACAGGAAATACGGGTTCGAGTCCCCGTTCGGCAAAAACTTTCAGTGTCCTCATTTCATTACATATACAGCAGATGGTTGTCTATATTCGCAAATAGGAATACATTTCATGTATTTTTCGGTATCCTCTATCTGCCTTATCTGATACGGATCCCACACTGCACAGCAAAACTGCCGCATTTTCTAAGTGATCTGCCAACAAATCACATTATTTGGATTGCTTTCTCACAGTATTATCTATGCGTTCGCTCCATATTACATTATTCGTAATTGCAATCCCTAAGTATTTAGTTGAATTTACAGCCTGTAGCTGTTTTCTTTCAGTACTCATGTGTATGGTTTCACACTTTTCATTATTTAGAGTCAAGTGCCAGTTTTCGCACCGTACAGATATCGTGTTTAGATCGTTTTGCAATTGTTTTTGATCATCTGATAAGTTTTTAAGACGGTACATGACAGCATCATCTGCAACCTATGCAAGTGGACTGCTCAGATTGTCTCATTTATCGTTTATGTAGATCAGAAAGAGCTGAGAGCCTGTATTACTTTCCGTTAGTTACTACAAACTATGCCCTTTCTGACAGGAACTGCCGACCAGTGTGGCCGAGCGGTTCTAGATGCTTCAGTCTGGAACCGCTATGGTCGCAGTTTCGAATCCTGCCTCGGGCATGAATGTGTGTGATGTCCTTAGGTTAGTTAGGTTTAAGTAGTTCTAAGTTCGAGGGGACTGATGACTTCAGATGTTAATAATGTCCCATTGTGCTCAGAGCTATTTGAATTTTGACAGGAACTCAAGACATCTCGTACGCTTTTACCAACTAAGCAACAGTGTAGTTTTGACAGGAACTCACGACATGTCGTAAGCTTTTGCCAACATAGCAAAAATGTGAATCAGTGGATTGGATGTTTGGGTGAGGGAGGCAAGAAGATTAGGAAAGGAACACGGAATGAGAAAGGGATGGATGTGGCCCGGCATTCGGCTTAAGCGACTTCGGAAAATCTAAATCTGGGTGCCGGACGGTGATTTGAACCAAGCTTCCGGGTACGAGTCATTCGAACCGTCGGCCGGTGTTGCGGTAAGAGCAGGCCGGCTAAGCGGCTTAATTTGAACAGAAAGCCGTAGCGCCCACGACAAGCCCCCAGCCTTGTGAGGGAGGGCTAAGTTTAATCGCGCGAATAAGCCTGCTGGGCGGTGGGCGACCGATATACCGGTGCGCACCGGCCGCCCTAATAATAGGCGAGGCGCCGCCAATTTGACGTCAGCGACGGCACAGCCGTGACTAACCGACGCCCCCGCCCCCACGCAAACGGGGCCACCCCCTCAGCGAGCGCGTCAGGTACCGCTGTACTTTGCACAGGGCAAGGAAACGTCTTCGCATTCCTCAAGCATCCCACAGGTAAATCTATCTCTATATACATAGTTGTTGTTGTTGTTGTTGTGGTGGTGGTGGTGGTGGTCTGCAGTACAGAGACTGGTTTGATGCACTTCTACATGCTACTCCAACAAATTAATGACCAAGTCACACAAATAAGTTAAAAGGTTTACTTATCTTCGTGACTAGTCGAATATTGAGGTCTGCAACACTGCTTGTAATATAACAAAAAAGAGGCCCTCAATGTAGAAGTGCAAATGACCGTAGGTAAACTTCACAGTAGATGTTGTTGTTGTGGTCTTCAGTCCAGAGACTTGTTTGATGCAGCTCTCCATGCTACTCTATCCTGTGCAAGCTCCTTCATCTCCCAGTACGTACTGCAACCTACATCCTTCTGAATCTGCTTAGTGTACTCATCTCTTGGTCTCCCTCTTCGATTTTTACCTCCACGCTGCCCTTCAATACTAAATTGGTGAGCCCTTGATGCCTCTGAACATGTCCAACCAACCAATCCCTTCTTCTAGTCAAGTTGTGCCACAAATTTCTCTTATCTCTAATTTTGTTCAGTACCTCCTTATTAGTTACGTGATCTACCCATCCAATCTTCAGCGTTCTTCTGTAGCACCACATTTCGAAAACTTCTATTCTCTTCTTGTCCAAACTATATATCGTCCACGTTTCACTTCCATACCCCGCTACATTCCATACAAATACTTTCAGAAACGACTTCCTGACACTTAAATCTATACTCGATGTTAACAAATTTCTCTTCTTCAGAAACGCTTTCTTTGCCATTCCCAGTCTACATTTTATATCCTCTCTACTTCGATCATCATCAGTTATTTTGCTCCCCAAATAGCAAAACTCATTTACTACTTTAAGCGTCTCATTTCCTAATCCAATACCCTCAGCATCACCTGATTTAATTGGACTACATTCCATTATCCTCGTTTTGCTTTAGTTGATGTTCATCTCATATCCTGCTTTCTAGACACTGTCCATTCGGTTCAGCTACTCTTTCAGGTCCTTTGCTGTCTCTGACAGAATTACAATGTCATCGGCGAACTTCAAAGTTTTTATTTCTTCTCCATGGATTTTAACCCCTACTCTGAATTTTTCTTTTGTTTCCTTTACTGCTTGCTCAACATACAGATTGAATAACATCGGGGATACGCTACAACCCTGTCTCACTCCCTTCCGAACCACTGCTTCCCTTTCATGCCCCTCGACTCTTATAACTGCCACTTAGTATCTGTACAAATTGTAAATGGCCTTTGGCTCTCTGTATTTTATCCCTACCACCTTCACAATTTGAAAGACAGTATTCCAGTCAACATTGTCAAAAGCTTTCCCTAATGCTAGAATCGCAGGTTTGCCTTTCCTTAATCTTTTTTCTAAGGTAAGTCGTATGGTCAGTATTGCCTCATTTGTTCCAACATTTCTACGGAATCTAAAGTGATCTTACCCGAGGTCGGCTTCTACCAGTTTTTCCATTCGTCTCTAAAGAATTCGTGTTAGTAATTTGAGAGCCGTGGCTGATTAAACTGATAGTTCGGTAATTTTCACATCTGTCAACACCTGCTTTCTTTGGGATTGGAATTATTATATTCTTCCTGAAGTCTCAGGGTATTTCGCCTGTATCATACATCTTGCTCACCAGCTGGTAGAGTTTTGTCAGGACTGGCTCTCCCAAGGCCGTCAGTAGTTCTAATGGAATGTTGTCTACTCCGGGAACCTTGTTTCGACTCAGGTCTTTCAGTGCTCTGTCAAACCCTTCACGCAGTATCATATCTCCCATTTCATCTTCATCTACATCCTCTTCCATTTCCATAATATTGTTCTCAAGAACAACAGCCTTGTACAGACCCTCTATATACTCCTTCCACCTTTCTGCTTTCTCTTCTTTGCTTAGAACTGGGTTTCCATCTGAGCTCTTGATATTCATACAAGTGGTGCTCTTTTCTCGAAAGGTCTCTTTAATTTTCCTGTAGGCAGTATCTATATTACCCCTAGTGAGATATGCCTCTACATCCTTACACTTGTCCTCTAGGCATCCGTGCCTAGCCATTTTGCACTTCCTGTCGATCTTATTTTTGAGACGTTGCCTGCTTCATTTACTGCATATTTATATTTTCTCCTTTCATCAGTTAAATTCAATATTTCTTCTGTTACCCAAGGATTACTACTAGCCCTCGTCTTTTTACCTACTAGATCCTCTGCTGCCTTCACTATTTCATCCCTCAAAGTTATTCATTCTTCCTCTACTGTATTTCTTTCCTCCATTCCTGTCAATTGTTCCCTAACGTTTTCCCTGAAACTCTCTACAACCTCTGGTTCTGTCAGTTTATACAAGTACATAGTTACATTAAGAAAACCGGCAAACTGCAGTACGGATCCCCCCAGTGGAAATGTTAAAAAAAAAGTTCCTTAGAACATTTGTCCTGTAATACATCGTTGCCACGGTAGACGGTGCCGACGAATGAAAGTTCCACTGACCACGTGCCATGTGTTTCTTGAGTGTTGCAGGCTGTGGGATTGAAGCAGCATAGTGCAAGCAGCAGTACGGTCCGGTATTCATGCCGGGTCCAGGCCCAGACGGTGTTTATGTACGGCCAAGAAGATGGGGACAGTCGAGAGGCAGCACGGCTATACCAAAACAAGTACCCTCACAAATACCAGCCACATCAAACAATATTTCAAGCCCTTTTTGGGCGTCTGTGTGATAATGGGTCCTTTCAGACAGACGAACGCGTAGGTAGGTGGCGGACAGCGCGTGCACCACATTTGGAGGACCAGGTTACAAAACGATACTCAGACGAACCAATTATGCCAGAGATCTCGGAACCAATCGAGATCAAGACAGGAATGAGACAAAGAGATGGCCTGTCATGCAAACTATTTAACTCGGTTTTGGAGAAAATGATCAGCACGCTGGACAAAGGAGTCAATGGGATACAGACGGGGAGACCCAAGGCTAGAACTGCCAACATAGAACGTCCGGCCTTTGATGATGTTAGAGCCACCACAAAGAAGCCAGAGAAGCTCTAGAGCCACTATACGAAATCTCAGCCAAAACTGGACTACAAATTTCATGTGAAAAAATGCAGAACGTGGACACAAAATCGACGGACAAACACCCACAGGTAATGAAGTATGGGATGATAACACAAGTAGAGAGTTTCAAATACTTGGGAGAGACTATACAGAAACAGAACTGGACTCGACATCCAATGAAGAAAGGATTACAAAGCTACAAAACTACAAAAAGCATACAGATTTACATTTAACCATTACAACAAAATAAGTACTTCCATCAACATCAAATTAAGACACTGTAGTACAGCCGTCTTCCCAGAGGCATTGTATGCATCAGCAACAACGGTAATCGAGGGAAGAACGAAAATCAAGGAGATGGAAAAACAAGAGAGGAAAGTATTGAGAAAGCTCTACGGGCCGATTCAGAAAGAGGGGATCTGCATAAAGAGACGGACAAAAGAACTGTACGAATCGATAGAAACGACTACAAAAAAATATCAGGGAAAGAAGGTCAAAGTTCTTTGGACACATACATATTGTTATGTATGAGGCCGAACTATGGGCCTCATGGAAAAATGGGTGACCCGGTTGTCATGCAGTTTGACTCTCAGTCTGATCACGAGGAGTGGCCATTAATTGCACGCGTTGTTCACGTAGGCTGAGGTAAGCAACAATGAACTATACTTGATGGGATGTACCTGAAACATGTTCGGTGATAGAAACTTAGTATACAGGAATACAATTAAATGCTTAGTTAATTCAGCATCAGCGGTGAACGTCGATCTTGACTTTGTACAACAATATTTACAAGTGCAGTTATAGAAGTAACAGCGAATACTTCTTTACAATTCTAATTGCTTCACACACAAATACTTCAATTGTCAATGCATGAACTGTATGTGGCGCCTGGCTAGGTCGTAGCTACTGACTTGGCTTAAGGCTATGCTAACTAGCGTCTCTACAAATGAGATCTCTGAAGCTATAACGAGTGAATCATTCGTATTAAAGTCGGCTGTAGAACTGGCCAGTGCGCTAGCTTGTCTCGCTAAGACCAGCCGAGTGCGGCGCGCGGTCTGCTACCGCCGACAGTGGCGACTCTCGGGTCCGATGTGTACTGACGGACCGCGGCCGATTTGAAGCCTACAACCTAGCCAGTGTGGCGCCATGCGGTGACACCACACATAGGATTAACGAAAACAGACTGACCAAAAAAATTTTGACAACTAACACAGTGTAAACGATTGCGCATAGAAAAGTGGAAGACCTCAAGATACTGAACATTTCCATAGAAGGCATGACAGATAGGGAAAAATACAGATTAAAAAAATTAGAAAACAATATTTGAGCGCTCTCCTAAAGGGAGAATTAACGATAACAACAACAATAATAACAGAGAAACGTTATAGACCAATTTACTTCACATTTTTACACAATACTGTAATAGACATTTGCACGAACGTCAGCTGTGTATTGAATTTAAACAGAACTGTAGAAGTTTCCTGTTAAAACCGACTAAGACAAAATAAATTGCTGTACTGTGATGTGAAAACATGTATTTTAGTTTTCTTTCTGGCAGTCAATTTTAACTACGATATCAGGACATTGAAACCATTAGGCAAATTATTTCTCCTATATATATTTTTTCTTCTTATATGCAGTTTAAAAAAAATTGCATACACAACAATGTGCTGTTTCGATTTATTCCTGATAGTAGGTTTTAATTGAAAACAGGAAGTTGTATTACGGCTCATCGGCTTATCACTAGAATACTTCCATGGAATCTGAAGACGCGCGGGGTAACCGCTTGGAATAGGGGCCTTGCCACTGTTCGCGTGGCTCCCCCCTGCTGGAGACTTGAGTCCTCTCTCAGCCATGGGTGTGTGCGTTTCTCTTAGTGTGACTTAGTTTTGGTTAGATTAAATAGTGTGTAAGACTAGGGACCGATGAACTCAGCTGTTTCGTCCAGTAGAAACTTACCACCATTACGAAATCCGAAAGTCCGAAACTTTGTAATCCTACCCGATCGCAAATTAAAACAATACTGTATAGTGGGTGGTTCATTGTTAGTGACTGCACCAAATATCTCACGAAATAAGCATCAAACGAAAAAACTACAAAGAACAGAACTCGTCTAGCTTGAAGGGGGAAACCAGATGCCGCTATGGTTGGCCCGCTAGATGGCGCTGCGATAGGTCAAACGGATATCACCTGCGTTTTTTTAAAAATAGGGACCCCCTTTTATATTACATATTCGTGTAGTACGTAAGGAAATACGAATGTTTATTTGGACCACTTTTTTCGTTTTGTGACAGATGGCGCTGTAATAGTCATAAACATTCGATGCGATTCTGTTACAGTTTTCTTCAAATGATAACAGAAAACCAATGCTGTCCGCAAATCGTAGTTCTTAGGCGCAAAACTCGACATGTTTAAGGGTTTGAAACAGATACCGATGAATGGAACGTGGATTACTGTGTGTTGACATTGGTCGGCAGCCGTTAGCGGAAGCAGATGGCGCTGCAGAGCAGGTCTCACGTGCTAGCACTGACCGATAGCACCATCTATAGGAAAATTTCGGTTTCATACTTCTATGCATGGTACATCTACATATTGTATAAAAATGGATGTATGTACTGAATATTTATTTTGTGTGCTGCTGTGCAGCTACAAATTGTATGAAATACATCGTAATTATAGTCCACCACAGGTGATTTTTATATTTTTTATTTTTTATGTATTGCTACCGCTTTCGAACATGGCTCATTTTCAAGCGGTACGCTATATGTTCGTAAATGCTATTTTTCAATTTTTTTCAGATTTTACACGTACCACTTACTGTCTGGAAGAAGATCTGTATGGGTAAGAATCGCCTCCAACAAGGGCGGGGTTGGGAGTGAAAATGGTCCACATAGGAGATGGACAGAAAGAGGGAAGGGAGAAGATGGACAGATAGAGTGGTAGGTGGGAGACGAACAGAGGCAGGAGGAGAAGTAGACAGACAGGAAAAAGGGGGAAGAGTAGATGGACAGAAAGGGGGGGGGGGGGGGAAGGAGGCGTTGTGTGCAACATATGTGAAATACGCCTACGCGTACGAAGCCGACAGTAAAAGTCTAGTGTAAGACATAAACTGAACCAACTGAAGGTGGGCATCACTTCTCCAAATTAATTGGGGCCATGAAAAAAAAGTGGTTTTGTGAAACAATTTGTAAGATTACAGCATAAGTATTCGTTCCATTACGGTGGATAAAATGCGTTCCGTCATAAAAAAAATTTTTGGACACCTGTTACTTGTCGTACAGGGTGTGTGGTAAGTAACATCGACAAATACATTTTCGCCTGGCAGCTTTGAGTGGTTACCCTTCTTTTACATAACTCCATTGCAGCAAAAATTGCAATACTTTTAACTTTCCTATGATCATGACCTCTTCAGGACCATATCTTCACAAGTGTCTTTAATTCGAACTTAAATAGCTTTATAATTCCCTTTTTCTCTTCTAAATGTTGCTAGTTAATGCTGCTAATCTTCTCTGTCGCTTGTAATCTTGCATGTACTGGTCCTTAACAAATAAAGTATAACAGAAGATTATCTCCCTAAGAAACACGCTTAGAGCAGCGGTTATGATGTCCGAGCAGAGTTGCCGAACATAACCATTTCCAGTCAGTGATCAGTTCAGTTGGACCAGAGGACCCAATCCATTCTATATAAGCACAGTCCACACGATTACGAGTAACTACCAGCTAGCAAAGTGTCTTGTTGACAACTTGGGTCCTTGGCTACGTGAAATCTGCGCTAAATTCGGACTCTACCAACAGCTCTTCCCAACTGAAATCGGGCCACGTGTGACCTGGCCACGGTTTTCCAGTCGTGTAGGGTCCAAACGATATAGTCACAAGGCACTCGCGTCGATCATCAGCTGCCACAGCCCATTAACTCCAAATGTCGCCGCACTGTCGCGACGGGTACGTTCCTCGCACGACCCACATTAATTTCTGAGGTTGTTTCAGGCAGCGTTGTTTGTCTGTTAGCACTGACAGCTCTACGCAAACAGCGCTGCTCTCGGTCGTTAAGTTAAGGCCGTCGGCCAATGCGTTGTCCGTGGTGAGAGGTAATGGCTGACATTTCGTATTCTAGGTACACTCTTCACACTGACGATGTCGAAATATTCACTAACGATTTACGAAACGGAATGTCCCATGCTGTTAGCTCTATCTGCAATTCCACATTCGAAGCATGTTAATTCTCGTCGTACGGCCTTAATAACTTTGTAAGTAGGCTGTTTAGGTTTTTTTATTGGTAACGCCAACGCCACGTAGCGCTCTGTAAGAAAATCACTGGCTGTGCTGTGTGCAGTCAGTGCCTGGTTTGCATTGTTGTCTGCCATTGTAGTGTTGGGCAGCGGCAGCTGGATGCTAACAGCGCGTAGCGTTGCGCAGTTGGAGGTGAGCCGCCAGCAGTGGTGGACGTGGGGAGAGAGATGGCGGTGTTTTGAAATTTGTAAGAATTGGTGTCACGAACTGATATATATATATATATATATATATATATATATATATATATATATATATATATATATATATATATATATATAATGACTATTAAGGTAAATACATTGTTTGTTCTGTATTAAAATCTTTCATTTGCCAACTATGCCTATCAGTAGTTAGTGCCTTCAGTAGTTTGAATCTTTTATTTAGCTGGCAGTAGTGGCGCTCGCTGTATTGCGGTAGCTTGAGTAACGAAGATTTTTGTGAGGTAAGTGATTTGTGAAACGTATAGGTTAATGTTTGTCAGGGCCATTCTTTCGTAGGGATTGTTGGAAGTCAGATTGCGTTGCGCTAAAAATATTGTGTGTCAGTTTAAGCACAGTCGTGTATAATTCTTCTAAGGAGACGTTTCAACTTCGGAAAGCTTTCCACAGGAATCAGCTGAGTGGAGAAGACAACTGCCGTTTTATACTTTGTGTACGCGATACTACCGGAATCTGTATATGTGCATATCGCTATCCCATGACTTTCGTCACCTCAGTGAATATCGGTCATTGTTTCAGAATAAAAACTGCCTAAATATACGAGTACACTACGCGACAAAAGTATCCGAACACTCATTAAAACATACGTTTCTCATATTAGTAGCATTGTGGTGCCAGACACTCCGTATCAGCGACGTCAGTAGTCATTAGACAACGTGAGAGAGCAGCATGGGGCGCTCCGCATAACTCACATACTTCGTACGTGGTCAAGTGATCGGGTGCGACTTGTGTCATACGTCTGTACACGAGATTCCCGCAGATGTTTTGGAATGCCGACTTCGTGTCAGGCCTCACCGACCGACATCGATACCTCTCCTCAGTGCAGCGCTCCTTGAAGAATGTGCTGCCATTCCCCAAGAAACATCCCAGCACCCCATTGAATGTATGCCTGCGAGAGTGGAAGCTGCCATCAATGCTAAGGGTGGGCCAACACTATATTGAATTCCAGCATTACCGATGCTATTTTCAGCCAGGTGTCCGGATACTTTTGATCACATAGTGTATATTCTTGAAACCCTTGCATAAGTCTGGAGGCGAAGTAATTTCGCTGTTGTAACTGAATCAACTTCCGAGAACCATTAATAGCTACCGCCAGCAATGTGATTATACCACAAAATGAGACTAATGCTCTATCCAGCGAGATCCCAAGACAAAAGTGAGTTTCTTCATAACATCAACATAGCAAGGGCATATTGTTCATAGAGTAATGTAGCGCTAGAGTTCTAAGAGTCAGGCTCGCTAGCAGGCGAGTTCTGTTCCTTGTGTTATAAGTTATAAAAAGGCATTTTCAAATAACAGTTGCTCTTTTCTGACCGAAACAATTTAGGACTCATACCTTGGTCGTACAACTCTCAGATCTCATCCCAGAAATAAGGCTCCATCCGGTGGTTTCGACGTGAAACATTTTAAGACGCATACCTTGGTCGTACAACGCTCAGATCTCATCCCAGAAATAAGTTAATGTGGCTCCATCCGGCGGTTTCGACGTAGATGCTCAGGAAGTTTATGGATGATTGTCGAAGTGTTTCAAGACATTTTCCTTGGTTGAACAACGCTCTGATCTCATCCCAAAACTAAGTTAACATGGCTCCAATCCCGCGGTTCCGATCTAGATGCTCGGGAAGTTACCCTTGATTGTAAGGCAATGTTCTTATCAACGAACTTTGTCAAAAAACAATAAGTATATCAACTTCGCAGATTCATGTTTGCGTCTATCATACAAATAAATAACACTGACACAACAGGCGGTACAGTGTAACAGAACACGGCCTGGCGTTTAGAGTCAAGCCGCGACGCTGGCCGGGGCGTAGAGCAACAGGGAACGCCGCACAGCCGAGATCGGCGCTGCAGGCCTCAGCAAACGCTGTTCCTACATCAGCTGTCACGCAGTGGAAGCTGCCAAAACTCGTTAGCAGCTCGCTTGTGTATCGCTGTGAGACAGAGCCGCCTCCAACACACTGCAGTCAAGTCGCCAGCAAGAGCGCGCAGCCGCTGCGGCGGATCTGTATTCTGTGACAAACCGGGTGATTCCTCGATCTCGGCTAGACTATTCCTGTCAACTGTACAACCATGATCCAAAGGTGCATCGCACCAAACTACCCTGAAGAGCCAAAGAAACTGGCACACCCATCTAATATAGTGCAGGGCGCCCGCGAGCACGCAAAAGTGCCGCGACGTGGTATGGACTCGACTAATGTCTGCAGTAGTGCTGGAAGGATTTGACACTATGAACCCTGCAGGGCTGTCCATAAATTCGTAAGAGCACGAGGGGGTGGAGATCTCTTCTGAAAGCACGTTGCAAGGCATCCCAGATATGCTGAATAGTGTTCATGTCTGGGAAGTCTGGTGCCCAGCGGAACTGTTTTAGCTCAGAAGAGTTTTCATGGAGACAGTCTGTAGCTATTCTGAACGTGTGGGGTGTCGTATTGCCCCGCTGGAATTGCCCAAGTCCGACGGAATGCACAATGGATATCAATGGATGCAGGTGATCAGACAGCATGCTTACGTACTTGTCACCTGTCAGAGTCATATTTAGACGTATCAGGGGGTCGCATATCAATCCAACTGCACACGCCCCACACCATTTCAGCGCCTCCACCAGTTTGAACAGTTCCCTGCTAACATGCAGGGTACATAGATTCATAGACTTGTCTCCACATCCGTACACGTCTATACGCTAGATACATCTGGAACGAAATCTGTCCGACCAGGCAACATACTTGCAGTCATCAACAGTCCGATTTCGGTGTTGACGAAACGTAAATCTTTGTGTCGTGCGGTCATCAAGGTTACATGAGTAGGCCTTCGGCTCGGAAAGCCCATATCGATGATGTTGCCGGCTGGGTTGACCGAGCGGTTCTAGGCGCTACAGTCTGGAACCGCTCGACCGCTGTGGTCGCAGGTTCGAATCCTGCCTCGGACATGAGTGTTTGTGATGTCCTTAGGTTAGTTATGTTTAAGTAGTTCTAAGTTCTAGGGGACTGATGACCACAGCAGTTGAGTCCCATAGTGCTCAGAGCCATTTGAACCATTTTCGATGACGTTTCGTTGAATGGTTCGCACGCTGACACTTGTTGATGGCCCAGCACTGAATTTTGCAGCAATTTGCGGAAGGGTTGCACTTCTGTCACGTTGAAGGATTTTCTTCAGGCGTCGTTGGTCCCGTTCTTGCAGGCTCTTTTTCTGGTGGCAGCAAGATTTCATTTTTTTCCGGATTCCTGATATTTACGGCAAAAAAATATTCAAATGTGTGTGAAATGTTATGGAACTTAAATGCTAAGGTCATCAGTCTGTAAGCTTACACCCTTCTTAACCTAAATTATCCTAAGGACAAACACTCACACCCAGGGCCGAGGGAGGGCTAAAAAAAATGGTTCAAAGGCTCTGAGCACTATGGGACTTAACTGCTGAGGTCATCAGCTCCTAAGCTTAGACACTACTTAACCTAAATCATCCTAAAGACAAACACAGACATCCATGCCCGAGGGACGTCTCGAACCTCCGCCGGGACCAGCCGCACAGTCCATGACTGCAATGCCTGAGACAGTTCGGCTAATCCCGCGCGGCTCTTGCATTTCCATCTGTAAAGTTAACTCAGTATTAGGTACTAAAACTGAATTATTGTCTTCCAAGAAGATTGCTATGTCAGAATGTTATTATCGGTTTCTGCAAGTATAACATGATGAACCCACCAAAAAAAGTAAATCAGAGGCACGGAAAAAAGGAAAGCGAAAGGACCACCTCCTTTGTAGAAATCGAGCTTTTAGTTCTATAATTATGTGTGTAGCATGTCACTGTCGAGTCGAGTCGAGACGAGGGGGAAGGCTATCATTTATTTGATAGGAATGTTATTTAGGGTAGGGATTTTAATTCCTTTTGAGTCTGCGTGATTTTGACTGTTAGTGACCCAAAGACTGGCGTTATTTAGGGTAGGGATTTTAATTCCTTTTGAGTCTGCGTGATTTTGACTGTTAGTGACCCAAAGACTGGCGTGTCGCATTCGGCGGAAATTTGGCCTTCTCTCCCAGCCTGGAGCTGACGATTTCGCTTTTTCTAACTCCACATACAGGGTGAGTCACTAACTACTGCCACCTAGAATAACTCCGAAAGCATGATAAGAGCTGAAAAGTTTGTGGTACAAAAATTGCATGGGACAACGGGGGCCATAATAGGACGTTCGTTTTTTGTTGCTAGGTGGGGTCGCTTCAGAGATATGAAGGTCAACTTTCTTTTTTTTTTTTAATTGGTTGCTATAGTTTGGTACTTATTTTCTGGTAGCGGCTATCGAGACGAAGCCTATGACGTGTAACAGTAAGATCTTTGAAGGTCAACGAAGGTCACAAAGGTGGCATGAACGTCTATTTACAGAAGGTGTTCGAAGTGATGACCATTGGTATCAATGCAGTGCTGCAATCTTCATATCATGGATTAAATGATATTCCTTATCGCATTGGCACTTAACGAAGCACATGCTCTGACAATTCTGTCTCGCATATCTGTAGGTGTATTTGGAACGTCTTTAGAAACAATATCTTTTACGAATCCCCACAAGAAAAAATACAGAGGCGTTAAGTCTGGCGAACGAGCTGGCCACAACACATCTCCTCCGTGTCCAATCCAACGATTTGGGAATTTTATCTGCAACTCATTTCTAGCCATCAGCGAAAAATGTGGCCGACACCCATCGTGTTGATACCACATTCTGTTCCTTCTTCCTAAATGTATTTCTTCCAATAGCAGACCTAATACTTCTTATAGGAATGTGATTTACTTCCTACCATTAAGATTTCATTCGATGAAATGGGGGCCTATAATTCTGTCCTCCAGAACCCCACACCATACATTCACCGACCACGGTTTTTGGTGTGCAACTTGCGGCAGCCAACATGGATGTTCAGTTCCCCAAAAATGCAAATTAAGATTTCCATGGTTCGTGAATGTGGCTTCGTCAGTAAATAAAATCAAATTAATAAATGTGTAATCCCTCTGAATCTGAATTTGAGCCCATCGGCAGAATCCAATGCGAGACATAGAATCCGTACCACTTAATTCTTGGTGGAGACTGATACGGTAAGTATGATATTTATAGCGATGCAGAACACGAACAACACTACTCTGGCTCATGCCAGATTCCCTTGCAATTTGACGTGAAGTAACACAAGGATCTCGAACCACATTGGTAAGAGTACCAATTTCCGTTTCCTCGTTAGTAACTTTCATTTGCCGGATATGTTTCCGATGAGTTAAAGATCCAGTTGTTCTCAATTTATCATACACATATTTAAATGTACGACGTGTAGGGTGAGTACGTTGAGGATATCTTTCAGTGTATAAGTCTCTAGCTCTCACTGAATTTCGTTGATACTCTCCGTAAATGAGAAGCATATCGACTTGTTCTTCGAAGAAATACGTCATTCACATTCGCTTGATTCGACGATACTAGTCTTACCGTTCGTATTAGTGTTGTATTGCGAAACCGCCGAATGGTGTTTACATGTCAATGGCATGTTAGATGGATACGTTGTATTCGACGAATATTTACTATTTGCACGATGTACGAGAGAGAATTGGCTATGGTTCAAATGGCTCTGAGCACTATGGAACTTAACTTCTGAGGTCATAAGTCCCCTATAACTTAGAACTACTTAAACTTAACTAACCTAAGGACATCAAACACATCCATGCCCGAGGCAGGATTCGAACCTGCGGTCACTCGGTTCCAGACTGAAGCGCCTAGAACCACTAGGCCACACCGGCCGGCCGAGACAGAATTGTCAGAGTGTGTGCTTCGATAAGTGCGAAAGTGATAAGGAATACCACTCTATCCATGATAAGAAGATTGCAGCACTGCATTGATACCAATGGTCACCACTTCGAATACCTTCTGTAAATGGACGTTCATGCCACCTTTTTGACCTTCGTTGACCTTCAAAGACCTTACTGTTACACATCACTGGATTCGTCTCGATAGCCGCTATCAGAAAATAAGTTCCAAACTATAGCATCGCATTAAAAAAAAAAAAAACAAGTCGACCTTCATATCTTTGATGTGACCCCACATAGCAACAAAAAACCAACGTCATATTATGGCTCCGTTGTCCCACGCAACTTTTGCCCCACAAACGTTTCAGCTAGTGTTATATTTTCAGAGTTAATGTAGGTGGCAATAGTTAGTGACTCACCCTGTACAGTGTGCTATTGGGCAGATACACGTTAAGAGCTGGGACCCATGATCTCTGTCTACTAGGTTGATGGTATGGCTAGAGACTTTCCCATCGCGCTAAACGAGAAATAAACTTTCCAAAGGTCATAGCGAGAATCTCCCACATACGCTTGAAGAAAAAAATCAAAACTGCAAATTTTCAGATGCAGTACGATAAAATTTTATTTTTTACCAGTACAAATGTTGTATTTATACTTTTAAAATGCGCAGAAAAGCATTAAAATGAGATTTGAAGAAGTATAAATTTCGACTCTCCCCCTCCCTCCAGGAACGCCATAGCAATGGAAACTCTTTTCTTTTTTACAAGTTATCACTATACACCTATGAGCCAAAACATTATGACCACCTGTTTAATAACAAGTTGTCCCACTTTTCAAACACACTACAGTAGCGGTTCTTCTTGGCACGTATACCACAAGACCTTGACAGGATTCCAGAAGTAGGTGTCAGCAGACATCTACGCACAGGTCAAGAAGATCCTGCAAATTACGGGATGGTGGTTAATGGGCACGCAGCTGGCGCACAATATGTGTTCCAGTGGCTAGAGATTAGGCATATTTGGTGGCCAAGGCATCAATGTGATTCACTAGAATGCCCCTAAAACCACTGTAGCGTGATTCTGACCTTGCAACACGGACAGTTATCCTGCTGGAAGATATCATCGCTGTTGGAGGAGACTTCAAGCTTTAAGCGATGCAGGTGGTTCACTGTAATGTTCAAGTAATTCACTGCTGCAATGATGCCTTCGATTAACACCGCAGATCCCATGGAAGCCCAACTCATTGTACCCCACAGCATAATTCTGCATCTGTAGCGCGGTTCATGTTTCGTGCAGACATTCGTCTGGATGACGGCGTAGAAGTGCCCAATCATCGACTTGGTGTAACAGAAATGCAGTTCATTCGACAGGTAACACGTGTCTATTGCTCCACGGTGAAAACTCACTGATTCTGTGCCCACCGTAATCCTGCCTGACAGTGTCGTTGGATCAACACGGGAAGACGAAGAGGTAGTGTAATGTGGAGCTCCATGTTCAATAATGGCTTTTGAACGGTGTGCTCCAAAACACTTGTACCTGTATCAGCACTGTGCTCTGCCACAGACCGCTCCCTATCCTGGGTTGCACAACCGAGGGTGCGGGGGATCCACCGACCTCTATGTTTTGTGATGGGACGTGGTCGTCCAATAGCACACGACCAACTCGTTCTTCACCGTCCTTCAACCCTTTCCATAGATGCTCACGATAACAGTACGCCAACAGGCGACCAGTTTTGCCGTTTCAGAGATTACCGTTTCCAGCCGCAACGCCACAACATTGTGTCTTTTGTCAAAACCATGTGCGTCAGTGGACTTCCGCATTTGCGGTCCGTATCTTCGGTTGACAGTTCGTCTCTCTTCCGCTTCCATTCCATCATTGCTGCGTCACGTGCCCGCAACAGCACCAGGAGGCATTCAGCCTCGCGATGGGCAGTGGGCATAATGTTTTGGCTCATCAGCGATGTTTTATTTTCGATTATTCTCCTTTAGAAGAGCATGTGAACATCAGTCAATCACACGTTCACTCCCTTTTCCTCTTTTCTTTACAACGGGAAAACTCTTCATTAATTCACTGTGTTTTTTTCTTCCTTTTCTCTAGTTTCTTCTCTTGAAGCTGGTTTAATTTGTTTGTTTCTGGACTTTCACGCAGTGGTCTTTACTTGCATTAACGATGTTATAAATTTTCTTAGTGCCTCTGTTTTCATACATCCTACATAGGTGTACGCAGAACAGTAGGCGTCCTTCCCTAACTTAATGTAATAATGTCTGTGTTTTCACCGAGTTCCTTTGTAGGTCGTCTGACCTAAGTTCCGTCTCGAAGAGCAGCGTCATGGAATTTTCCAAGGATTTTTCGTTCTTGTTTCTCAAAGTCGTGAATTTCTGCCATCCCTTTAATAACTGTGGTTTCTCTCGCTTATAAGGTTTCTGGTGAAACAAACCTTGCTGTAGTATCATAGTTTTGCATTCTTTTTCTGTAATAATTCCATATCAGCTTGTACGTCTTTCGCTGTCTGGATATTCTTTCCATATTGAAAATTATATTCAGTCCTGAGGGGTGGATAGTTTCTACTAAATACTTAAAGTGAGTGATCTGTCACATTTTTCCAAACTGTCTTTTCAGTGAGAAAGTTCCTACTGACAAGGGGGAGTTCAGTTTCACAGCCGATTTCATGCAGATCATCTAATGCTAGTTTGGCTTCATCTTTGTTGTTCGTGAATATAGCCAGTTCACTTACAGACTCCCAAAATTTCACAGTGACGTTTTTCTTTCTCCTTTCCAATTTGTATACTTGTACGTGTTTTTCCCTTTTTCTAATTATTTTTTCCATTGTGATGGTGAACAAAACTGGAGATAAGCCATATCCTTATCGGACTTCTGTGTGAACGATGAATGAATTTCAGATTTCTGACATGAATTTCACTTTTGAGGTGGTTTCAGAAAATGTTTCCTGGGTGACAGCCCTAATTTTTCTATCACCTCTTAATTCTACTAGGATCTGTCTCTCATCAGAATAGTGAGCTTTTTTTGGAATTCGTAAATGTGACAGTAGTCTTCCAGTATCGTCTGATGTATCTTCTAATGGTTTTGAGGTTCCAGATCTGTTCGATGTCTGTCAGTGGAGCCTTTTATAGATTGTGCATAAGTCAGCAGCACATTTAGGAAGCAACGGAAGTGACTGACAGCGCGCGAGAGCTTCAGGTGACAAAATACAACCGCAGATATAGTTACGGAAGTGTCCTAGGTTGGAGAAGGCCATCCCTATGCTGATCGTTCACTACAGCTGGAGACATTTGAATTCAAATGTGAAGATCTTGTTACCGCACCATGCGCGACAGCGCCAGCGATAGCTCCTATAATCCGTTCATCATAAGAATAAACCTGATGTAAACAAACACAAACGCGATGATTGGTCAGAAGCCGTAGCACACGTACACTGATGTTGTTACGCTCTTGGAAGTAGGTCCTACTCATGTATTATATATCGTATTACTAAGTTACGTTAAATGAAACTTCAAGATATTCAAATGTATTAACAGCCATCAACGTTTTTCTTAATCATGCTTTAGCTACGTAGTTTTTATTTACAAGATCGTGTACAGTCATAGCCTCTGCTGCGTTGTGCTCTGATTGTCGCACTGTTAATGCGCAGTATGGAAATTGCTGAGGCTGCTTTCTGTTACGCAGCGAAACACGCGCATGGAACACGGCTAAAAAGTGCAGAGAAATTTACGGAGATGGTCAGTTTTGAATTTTTATAGCCTTCTATACAATGCAGTTCAATAACAAACCAATGTAGTTTGTAGCGCAGTCGGTAGCGTAATGAGATATGAACAAAATATGTATATTCTTCTGTTAGTTCAAACCTCCCCAGTATCAATTTCCTGTTTCTCGTTCAATTTGAAATACCTGCATCTCGTAATTGTAAAACTCACCATCCTTTTTTATGAATAATCCACGTCTTTTTGTTTATAATTACATATTGGACGCGAAATTCCTGTTTCCATTTCAAATACAAGTTCTTAATTATCAATGTTTTATGAAATACTGTTCATAAAAGTTGTTTAAATTAAAAAAAAAATTTAAGTTTTTGAGGCAAAAATGGAAAAGCAAATCTTCTTTATTTGGACTGTGTCCATTGTTTTATACCACAGAAGTAGATAAGTATCACAGAAACATAAAAACTATCATTTTCACAACATCGAGCACATCATACAAATGCTGCATTTTTACATTTGCTACTGTACCATTACATTATTAACTCAACAGAACCGAGCTGGAGCCAAGCTGCCCGCATCTCGTGGTCGTGTGGTAGCGTTCTCGCTTCCCACGCTCGGGTTCCCGGGTTAGATTCCCGGCGGGGTCAGGGATTTTCTCTGCCTCGTGATGGCTCGGTGTTGTGTGATGTCCTTAGGTTAGTTAGGTTTAAGTAGTTCTAAGTTCTAGGGGACTGATGACCTAAGATGTTAAATCCCATAGTGCTCAGAGCCATTTGAACCATTTTGAGCCAAGCTGCGGGATTTGGCCCGAGAAGTAACAAGACTGTATGCTACCAGACGAAATAGAACTAACGCACGCAGATTTTTCATACGTCACTGCCCAGCGCTGGCGGGTTATAGAACGGCTCGTTATAAAAGAAAAAGAGAAAATGCTGCTCCTGGTTGGTTCGTGGATTCTGATGTTGATAGGCTCGTTATCAACGTAGCAGGTGACACTTCCAGGACTGGAATGTATTTCTCGGATTCGGATAAGGAAGGAGCTAAGAGATTATCAGACTGACTGTACGTAATACGGTACCTTCAGTGGCTTCAATATTTAACTAGACGGTGAAATCCATCAATACCCTTTTACGTTACACACATATTAAGCAGAAAAATTACTTTGTGGTTAAGTGAGAAATTTTCATCATTCTTGTTTTTAATTACAACAGTACTTTAGCTAAAAACGATAACGTGTTGCGATTTTCGTCTAGTCGTCTAAGGAGCGGATTGTTTGAGATTTTCAGTGTATTATTTCATTCTGAGATTCTGGTTGTATGTAAAGTGTGCTAGCAGCAAGACAAAATTACTGCCTCATCCGTGCGACAGCACTGGAAAGTGTTGCCAAAGCGGAGTTACTGAACGCAGCCTTCCCAATTTCCTCCACCAAAGAAGACGAAGCAATTATTACAGAATTCGAATCAAGAAAGCTGTCAACATGAGTAACTTAGAGGTAGATATCTTTGGAGTAGTGAAACAACTTAAGTCACCTAATAAAAGCAAGTCTTGTGGTCCAGATCGTATAGCAGAAAGGTTCCTTTCAAAGTATGCTGATGCAATAGCTTCATATTTAAGAGCCATATACAACCACTCATTTGCTGTAAGATACATACCCAAACACTGTAAATCTGCACAGGTCACACCCATATTCCAGGAAGACAATAGGAGTAATCCTCTAAATTACAGGCCCGTATCATTAACGTCGATATGCAGCAGGATTCTGGAACATACATTGTGTTCAAACACTATTAATTACCTAGAAAGAAAGGTCTTTTGACACATAATCAACATGGATTTAGAAAATATAGTTCCTTCGAAACATAACTAGCCCTTTACTCACACAGTGTTTAGTGCTATCGACAAGGGATTTCAAACTGATTCCATATTTCTAGATTTCACAAGTGGCTTATAACCAAACTGCCTGCTTATGGAATATAATCTCAGCTAAGTGCCTCCATTCATAATTTCCTGTCAGGGAGGTCACAGTACATAGTAAGTGACAGAAAGTCATCGAGAAAAACAAATGTGATTTCTGCCATTCCAATAGGTAGACTTATAGGTCCTCTGCTGTTCTTACCCATATAAACTATTTCAGAAACAATCTGAGCAGCTGTCTTAGATTGTTTGCAAATAATTCTGGTCAAGTAAAGTCATCATAAGACGAAAACTAATTGCAAAATGATTTTGATAAGATAATTGCATGATGCGAAAATTGGCAACTCACCTTAAATAATGAAAAGTGTGAGGTCATCCACATGAGTGCAAAAACTAATCTGTTATGATTAGCTTACACGATACATCAGTCAAATCCAAAGGCCATAAATTCAATTAAATATCCAGGAATTATAAAACAAACAACTTAAATGGGAAAGAACACGTAGAAAATGTTGTGGGAAAGGTAAACCGAAGACTGCGTTTTACTGGCAGAATACTTAGAAGATGCAACACATCTGCTAAAGAGATTGCCTTTACTATGCTTGCCCATCCTCTTTCGGAGTACTGCTGCATTGTGTGGGATCCTTACCAGATTGGATTAACAGAGTACATCAAGAATGTTCAAAGAAGGGCAGCACATTTTGTTTTATCAAGAAATAGGGGAGAGAGTGTCACGAACATGATACAGGATTTGGGGTGGAAATCATTGAAACAAAGGCGTTTTTCGTTGTTGCAGGATCTTTCCAAGAAATTTCAATCACCAACTTTCTCCTCCAAATGCGAAAACATTTTTTGATGTCGATCTACGTAGGGAGAAAAGATCGTCCTAATAAAATTAGCGAAATCAGACTTGCATGAAATTCTTTTTTTCATGCACTGTTCAAGATTGAAATAATAGAAATCAGTGTGACGGTGGTTTGATGAACCCTCTACCAGGCAATTAAGTGTGATTTGAATAGTAGCCATGCAGAAAAAGTGCTGACCTATGATGAGTCAGCACATTCTGCTAGAAAGCTCACTGACCCACTACCAACAGCAGTACTTGGTATACCCTAACTGCATTTCGAGTATTATAGTAATAACCTTCAAATCGCCACATATCTGCCATTTATGGTCTTTACAATTTAATTTTTCAAGTAACAATTTTACATTTTCATAGCACTCCTTCACGTGTACAGCATGACCTACTGGAATAGATGGCAATGTGTTTCTGTTGTGAAGAAGACCAGCTTTTGAGCTTAACTTAGAGGAGTCAATGAGAATTCTCCAGTCTTCGGGATTATGCTCCATTCTCAAATATGCCATCAGACCATTTACATCATCTATTTAAAAAGGTAGTTTTCCATTTCATAAAGTGACGTTATCTCTTTCCCGATGTCTGTATAGAGGCATGTTCACTAGCCCAGAAGTTTGGTCTTGCTTTTTCATAATTCCAGATCACGAATTTAATCAAGAAGTTCTTCTTGAGACGTTCTGTGTAGCCTACTGGTCGATATAAATTCTCATGTGTAACCTGGATCTTGCTGTAAACACTCAATGGTTTTTCTTCCATTCGCCCTCTATATTGTAGTACTCAGTGTTCCCGAGTGATAGGAAAAGACAGACCTTCTTCATGCAGTACTGGTCGTATAACTGATGTCATGCTGGGAACATGATGGCCCACTTTTTCTTTCTCTACATTGCACGTTTAAATGGAGGCTCCATACAAAAATAACAAGCACTGACAATATCTGAAGATTCTCGTCATGTCATGAGAACTACAGATGACAATGACTTGACTTTTGCATAACCAACAATGCAGATTTACTGCACATGAATTACAACAAATGTTTGGTTCGCAGGGTTTATCCTCATCTATTTTACAGTCGAAGTAATGTTGATATGCTGTCTTTATTAGTGGACTGAATTCACGTTTGTGAGAAGCAAAAGTCACTTCACTGCACACATAGCAAAAACTTAACTCGCGATCTTAACAGACTCTCGTGGCGTCTTAAAGTTCAATTAATCTGAAATTAAATAAAATAAATTTGCTAAAGAAAATTTAGGTTATGAATATGTCTTTTACATACATGAAGATAAATAAAGTTTTGTGCTTGATTTCTTATTTACCTGTAAAAATGTAACTTCCAACAAAGAAAATTAACGAGAAAGAAGGACAGACAGATTCTCTAAGCCCAACAAACATGGCTTCTCTAGGAACAAAATATGGCGTGCTCAGTGTGGACAGCCTCTATATGTAACAATAAAAAAGTACCAACATTGCAAAATTTCCCTCTACCATAAAATTAATTCCTATTTCTTCAAGGGAATGATATCTAATAAAACATTTTAAACATGATATTCTTTTATTTCACATCTAAATGAACAAGAATTAAATATTTTAACTCGGAGGGATCTGAGTGTAGACCAGTGTTATTGGCTTAATGAGGCTATATTAATTAACTGCTTATTAATTACGATTTATCCTTTACCTTAAATTCTATTAATAGAGTTTCTAAAGCCAAATAATTACCTTTTTGTGTATGGTTAAGCCATTTTATCCAATCATTAATAACTTCGACTTTTCGTTATTAATAAGAAAGTACGTTCCTGATATATTGTTTTTTTGCAGCTGAGACTGTAAAAGTGAAGTGGAAGATCTGTACGAATGCATACCTGAAATTCAGAAGGTCTGTCAAAGGTGCTACGGCCCAGCGTGTGACTAGGTACAAATCATGGCCTTATACTAAAAACATGAAGTTTATGGACCGTGTGCTTGAAGCGCGATTGGCAAAATCAAATGATTTTCCTTCAAGTGTCATTGTAACCGGTAACAGTAAAAGTCGATCAGAGCGACGAACAGCACCTAAAGTTCTGTCTTCAGCAGGATCGCTGTCATCTGACACTGAAGTTCCATCGCAGGACGATTGTGCAGAGAACATTTCTCTACCGTCCACATCACCACAGATGAAACTACCATCAAAGAAGAGAATGTGTGATAGGTGTGTGACGAGTTACTTGGAACATAAACGAAACTCAGAAAACAAACGTGATGAGGTAGATCACTTCCGCAATTCGTTCACAAACCAAGCTCAAAATACAACTAGCGCAGTTATATGCAGAAACTGAACTCACAGAATTGGACGAGCAACGTGCAACACGTTGCGCTTCAAGTCTATCAGTGACAAACTCGGCTCACACTGATGTCGCTGGAGCTACTCCTACGAGTTTCTATCATCAAGACTGGGATTTGGGACATTAAACAATTTTCAAACAAATCGTTACACTACATGTGTTATACAGTTAGAGTATTATCTTGTAAATCCACTGTGTCTTCGTAAGTATGAATGCAGACAATCAAACTACGTGCCTCAGTCCAGTTGTAATCTCGCTCTTCCACATTTTGACCTCTTCCTGTTTGACTTAATTATCGTTATTTTTAATTGTGACAAGTTGTAGTAACTCCTCGATAGACTCAGAAGGCGTACTAAAATAATTAAAAATTAATAGCAATGAGTTTACGCCTCACCATACCATAATTATAAAACATACAATTTAGAATAAAAACCAGTAGTAATCCTATGTGTTCCATTTTCGAAGCTCATCTTCTGTCAAAGACATTCCCAAAATGTTCACCAGTTTCAGTTCCAGCATTTCCAATGGTAAGTATCGCCCCTCTTTGGGGAAATAAAATTAAGACAAGTTAACAGTTTCACAGTGTAGCCTACACTGTGAGTATTCAAGGAGGAATTGTCCACCAGGTGGAAGGAGCTTTCCCAAGAGAAGAAAATAAGAGCACGGGTTGCGGTCATCTATAAATCGTCTCTCTCATCACCACAAAAGGCGTGTGCTGCATGAGATATGAGAATCGTCTCGGCTTTGTCCCGAAACTGAAGAAGGAGGTGATGACAGACTGTATAACTCGTTTTGTTAGTTCACAGTTGTATATTTCCAGCAACGTTCAGAGGACTACGTTGGGCCTTTCGTTCTGGAGCTGAGTGGAGAGTCTAAACCAGACATCGTCGGTTCTGTAGATTCCTCGATATGCGGTACACTACAGAGACTTGTACAGCTACTCTAGCTGTATCAGGAGCGCAAATCATATCAAACATGACCGCTCTGGTGGCAAAGCACTTATGGAACGCATGTGTGATATTTTCAGGTTAGGCCAAAATCTGAGACCCCCAGAGCTGGAAAAACTGACTCAGATAAAGCAATTACTACAATAAACGACATAACAAATGCAGTCATTATACTCGAACATATTACGTGTTCCAAAAATCTACAACTGATCGACGGTAGGGATATAGGTCTATAGTTCTGCATATCTGTTCGACGTCTCTTCTTGAAAACGGGGGTGACCTGTGCCGTTTCCCAATCTTCTGGAACGCTACGCTCTTCTAGAGACCTACGGAACACCGCTGCAAGAAGGCAGCCGTGTCGGTCGTCTTCTGCCGTAGCCTGTTAACGCCAGAGTCGGGCGCACTGTCCCAGAGGATACGTTTGACGTACGTTCCACGCTGATTTCAGCAGTTATCGCGCACAGTGTTAACGTTGACGGCTCCACGCAAAACGCCGCTGCTCTCGTTTGTCAAGTGTAAGCTATCGGCCACTGCATTGTCATGGTGAGAGGTAGTGCCTGAAATTTGGTACTCTCGGCACACTCCTGACACTGTGGTCTTGGAATATTGAATTCCCTAACGATTTTCGTAATGGAAAGTCCCATGCGTCTAGCTCTAACTACCATTCCGCGTTCAAAGTCTGCTAATTCCCGTCGTGCGGCCATAATCATTTCGGAAACCTTTTCACTAGAATCATCCGAGTAAAAACCACAGTTCCGTGTGTAAGGGATAATACTGCCATCTGTATATGCGCATATCGTTATCCCATGACTTTTGTCAACTAAGTGTGTAACAAGGTATACCAGCCAACGTCACACACTGATGATGAAGATATTGAACATGAAATTGGTATGTGAAAGGCGATGAAAATCTAATAATCGTTGGTGATTGGACCAGGCGAAAAAGTAGAAGACAGAGAAGGGAGAATATGGGCGCAGTAGTAAGAAATAGAGCGGAAAAAGACCGACTGAGTTCTACAATAAATTTCTGTTCAAAAATCAGAAGAGCAGGAGGTATACTTCCAAAAGACCTGGAGAAATGGGTAGATTCAAGCTGGATTACATCATTGGCATACAGAAATCCGACATCAGCTATTGGATTGTAAGACGCATCTAGGACCAGATATAGACTACGATCTCAATTTACCGATGGTGAAGAGCAGACTGAAGTGTAAGACATGTGTTTGGGAGAATCAAAGTGTAAAATAGTGAATTACAGGAAGATGCATTTAATGTTCTCTAAGTCTGTAGGCTGCAGCAATGAATGTCACAACAGACAGTTCGGTGGAAGCGAAATAGCTCTAAAGAGGAAAGTCACAGAAACGGACAGACAAATGTATGTGGTAGGAAGGTAACTGCGAAGAAACCGTGTATAACGGAAGAAATACTTCAGCTCGTCGACGAAAGAAGGAAGTGAAAAATTGTTTCGGAAAAGAATACAGCGGAATAAGTCACTTAGCAATGAAGTAAATAGGAAATGAGGAATGATAATGCGATGAAGCTACAGAAAAAGTGTGAAGACATCGAAAACGAAATGATTGACGGGAGAATTGTTTCAAAATAAAGAAAAAGAATTGGGAACATGTAGAAGAAAAAATGGGAGTCTGTATGGAAGACATCGGAGTTCCACTTAGTTTAACAGAGCTTTGGAAGACATGCGATCAAATAAGATGAAAGGCACAGCTAACAATCCTTCGGAATTTCTAAAATTGTCAGGGGTACTGGCAACGAAAAGACTATTCAAATTGCTGGTAGAATCTGTGAGTCTTGAGACAAAGTCTACCATCTGACTTTCGAAAAAATGCCAACCACGCAATCCTTATAGCAAGGGCAGAGAAATGTGAAAACTATTCCACATTATCATGCATCCAAGTTGCTGAAAAGAATAGTATGTAGAATAATTGAAAAGAAAACTGAGGATATCTTTCGTGACGATTAATCTTGCTGTAGGAAATGGAAAGCACCAGATAGGCAATTGCGATGTTGCCACTGATAATGAACGCAAGACTTAAGAAAAATCAAGACACTTTCATTGAATTTGTCGACCTAGAAAAACCGTTCGGTAATGCCAAATGGGACAAGATGTTTGATATTCTAAGAAAAACAGGACTAAGCTAAAGTGAAAAAGACTGGTAATATAAAATATTTGTAAGAACCAAGAGGGAACAATAAGAATGGAAGAGCAAGAACAAAGTGCTCGAATTAAGAAGTGTATTAGACAGGGTAGCTGTGTTTCGCCCCTACTATTCAATCTATTCAACCAAGAAGCAATGACGGAAATAAAACAAAGATTCAAGAGTAGGATTCAATTCAGGATGAAACGATATCAGTGATAAGATTCGTTGATGACATTGCTATCCTCAGTAAAAGTGAAGAAGAATTACAGCTCTAGTGAATGGAATGAACAGTCTGATGAGTGCAGAAAGTGAATTGAAAGTAAATCAACGAGAGACGAAAGTAATGAGGAGTAGGAGAAATGAGATTAACGACAAACTTAACATCAAAACTGAGGAGTACGAAGTAGACTAAGTGAATGAACTCTGTAACCTTGGAAGCAAAATAACATATGACGGTCAGAACAGGGAGGGTATAAAACACAGACGAGCATACGCAAAAGAAGTCTATTAGAGTAAGACATCGGGCGTAATTTGAGGAAGACGTTTCTTAGTATGTATGTTTGTAGTACAGCATTGTATGGAAGTGAGTCATGGACTGTGGATAATCGAAATGAACGGAATCGAAGAGTTTGGAAAGTGGTGCTATTAAAAAATTATAAAAATTAGTTGGAATGATGAGGAAGTTCTCCGCAGAATCAACGAGGGGAGAAACGTGTGGAAAACACTAACACGGAGAAGGTACTGGATGACAGGACATGTGTTAAGATATCAAGAAATAACATCCATGGTACTACACAGAGGGGAGGAACGTGTGGAAAACACTAACAAGGAGATGATACTGGATGACAGGACATGTAGTAAGACATCAAGGAATAACTTCCATGGTACTTCAGAGAGCGGTACGAGGTAAAATCTTTAGGGGATAATAGAGATTCAAATACATCCAATAAATAATTTACGAAGCTGGGTGCAAATGAAAAGTTGAAGAGGGTGGCACAAGGGAGGAATTCGGGCGCTGTTTGCTATAACATCGAAATTTAACAAGCACTCGACGAGCTTACCAATGCTATAGTGGATTTTGTGTCTTTTCTCCCCTACGAACCATCGTCTTTTCCCAAACGGGTTTCAGCTTCATTTGATTGGTAGCTTTGTTTACGTGAAACGTTTAGTGAGGGCTTGATTGTCTATCCTGCGACTTTTCTCCTGCCAAAGAGATAAAACACCTGAAAGCCAAAGGTTATCTGGGTTTTACATTACCCGTCAAGAGAAAAGGCCTAAATTGTTTATAAATATAGGGTTATTCACAAGTACCTCTAAGACTTCAGAAGATGAGTGCGAGAAAACTACAGGAAATACACAAAATTCAGGCGCACTGTCGGATTACTCCAAAGATTTTATCTGCTCAGGCACATTTTTAAGATTGTCAGTAAACGTGGGGTGGCGCCAGCGAGGCTGTTACCGAAATGAGGATCTTAGAGGGATCCTTTGCCCTTTTATTCACGCATGTGCCAATGTTGCACCCCTTCTTGGTCACACCACAGGAGGACGTGAAACAGGAGCACTAAAAAAGCATAAGCATCCTTTGCTGGTTATCATCGCATTCAAATTTCGCCGAAAGATTTTGAATGGTCCCTACTGGTTCCATCCTGTATTCTAGGGCAAAGTCTGCGGCCGCACTACAATCAAAAGTCGTGAGACCGTGTTCAATGGAAATGCAGCACCACAACGTCCGTAGAGAGGGGCTGAAGCACACAGGGGTGTCAGCAGTGTCAACAACGTCTTCCTATTGATCGACGCACTGGGAACTGTTGTTTTCGACCACGAATTGTGTGGGAATCAACGTCCCGAGGAAAGGACTGGTGCCATTGATGCCGTTCTTCCCACCCTCTGCGGCGTTTCCGTGCCAATTCTGAGCACCGGTGCGTCGTGAAACATTTTTCTCGGTTACCCATAAAAAATCACGCGATTTCAACTCCGGGCGTCGCGGTTCTGATCTCCATTGCAGAGGTGTCAAAACAAGTGGGGAAATGTGAGTAAGAGGGTCAGTGACGACCTTCCCATTGAGTGACACATCCAGGTGGCGTTGGAAAGACTTGTGGTGAAATATGGTGCCAATGTCACGTCATTAACCCACTTTAAACGTCACATGAGCTTCTGAGCTGTGGCCTTTTTCTCACCCTGTTGCTTGAAGCCTCGCCGAGTCAGAGGGTGACGTAGCGAGACACCACGCTTTTGCACCGGAACAGAGGAAGGTTGTAGGCACCTTTGATCCATATTTCTAATTTATGCTTCTAAACGGGAGACAGTTGCGGTGCTTCGAAAAAGTTATCCTTTAATTCTGTTGCGCAATGTTTCTGTATGTATGTATTTTCGAGCAAAAATGACTTGGGATTTTGAGCTGTTTAGTACTCTTTCACTTCTGATGAGAAGTGTACACAGTTTTCCATACGAACATCGTCTGGAACGTTCTACACGAATTTTACTTTGGTCCTTGACAATATTGCTACACGATGGCCATTAAAATTGCTACACCAAGTAATTGGACAACTATGTTATACTAGAACTGACATGTGATTACATTTTCACGCAATTTGGGTGCATAGATCCTGAGAAATCAGTATCCAGAACAACCACCTCAGGCCGTAATAACGGTCTTGATACGCCTGGGCATTGAGTCAAACACAGCTTGGATGGCGTGTACAGGTGCAGCTGCTCATGCAGCTTCAACACGATGCCACAGTTCATCAAGAGTAGTGACTGCCGTATTGTGAGGTGCCAGTTAATCGGCCACGATTTCGATTGGTGAGAAATCTGGAGAATGTGCTCGTCACGGCAGCAGTCGAACATTTTCTGTATCCAGAGAGGCCCGCACAGGACCTGCAACATGTTGTCGTGCATTATCCTGCTGAAATGTAGGGTTTCGCAGGGATCGAATGAAGGGTAGATCCACGGGTCGTAACACATCTGAAATATAACGTCCTCTGTTCAAAGTGCCGTCTGTGCGAACAAGAGGTGACCGAGACGTGTAACCAATGGCACCCCATACCATCACGCCGGGTAATACGCCAGTATGGCGATGACGAATACACGCTTCCAATGTGCGTTCACGGCGATGTCGGATGCGACCATCATGGTGCTGTAAACAAAACCTGGATTCATTCGAAAAAATGACGTTTTGCCATTCGTGCACCCAGATTCGTCGTTGAGTACACCATCGCAGGCGCTCCTGTCTGTGACGCAGCGTCAAGGGTAGCCGCAGCCATGGTCTCCGAGCTGATAGTCCATACTGCTGCAAACGTCGTCGAACTGTTCGTGCGGATGGTTATTGTCTTGTTAACGTCCCCATCTGTTGACTCAGGGATCGAGACGTGGCTGCACGATCCTTTACAGCCGTGCGGATAAGATGTCTGCCATCTCGACTGCTAGTGATACGACGCCGTTGGGATCCAGCACGGCGTTCCGTATTACCCTCCTGAACCCACCGATTCCATATTCTGATAACAGTCTTTGGATCTCGACCAACGTGAGCAGCAATGTCGCGATACGATAAACCGCAATCGCGATAGGCTACAATCCGACCTTTATCAAAGTCGGAAACGTGATGGTACGCATTTCTCCTCCTTACACGAGGCATCACAACAATGTTTCACCAGGCAACGCCGGTCAACTGCTGTTTGTGTATGAGAAATTGGTTGGAAACTTTCCTGATGTCAACACGTTGTAAGCGTCGCCACCGGCGCCAACCTTGCGTGAATTCTCTGAAAAGCTAATCATTTGCATATCACAGCATCATCTTTCGTTTAAATTTCGCGTCTGTAGCACGTCATCTTCGCGGTGTAGCAATTTTAATGGCCAGTAGTGTAGTTCCTTATTGCTGTTGCAATATTTCGAATTTCTGAAAGAAGTACGGTATCCCATTGCTTCACTGTCACCGGTCACGTGCCAAATTACACAAAAAGCAGCTCTCACAATACACTCAATTTCCGCGCCGACGTGTAAAAAACTGACCACAAGTGTTTTCCAGTACGGATTATTACTTCAGAGTGCAACACAATACTTTCTTGCTACAAGTAACGCTTGAGACATGAAAGCCGGTGGTTATAGAAGAGGCTTTACAGCCCCCCGTTTACGGGCCGCACAGCAGAAGACCGTAAGCGGAACCCTGTGGCACGCCTGGTGAGCCCCTCCTCGAAGGGCGACTTCTGCCGGGAAAGCCGGCGGCCGGCCGGCCGTTGCGGACAATAACCGGGTCGTAGCGGTATGCGCAGCTGCAGGAATCCGCGGCCTTGCTGCCCCCACCGCCAATGCGGCCGCTCCGGCCTCTCACCTGCTGGAAACACCACCTCCTGCGGCACGGGCTCTTCTGCGCGTCAATGGCACCTCATCCTTTCTTCTGAACCTTCACTTACCAAGCAGAACTTTCTCGCTTTCCTTTGTTCATCATTCTATGAGAATACATCGATCCGTATA
This sequence comes from Schistocerca gregaria, assembly GCF_023897955.1. NCBI lineage: Eukaryota > Metazoa > Arthropoda > Insecta > Orthoptera > Acrididae > Schistocerca > Schistocerca gregaria. The sequence goes on from NC_064924.1 coordinate 377,891,038, forward strand.
TCATCAACTAGCTGAGTACCCTACATTGCACAGGTATGTATCTATTCCAATCTTATATTAGGTCATCTCCTCCTCGTCCCCCCCTCCAAGTCAATCTCCTTTCCCTCTCTATCTCCTCCACACCTCTTCCAAGTCCATCTCCCGCTCTGCCCATGTCCACCTACCCCTCTAAGTCAATCTTCTCCTCCCCCACCATATGCTTCTCACATCCTCTAACTCCATGTGCTTCTCCCCCTGACTTAACCAATCTCCTCCTCCCTTCTCTCCATCCATTTCTTCCCCCTCTCCACTTGTCTCCACCTATCTCCTTTTTTTTTCCTCTCTCTGTCCATCTGCTCCTCCCTCTCTGTCCACCTAGTCCTCCCTCTCTATCCATCTGCTCCTTTCCCCTCTATCCATATTCTCCTCCTCCTCTAAGGCCACTCTAAGTTCATCTTCTCCTTCCCCCTTTCTCTGTTTCCTCCTCCCCACTCTCTCTGTCCCTCCTCTTTCCTCTCTCTGTCCACATCCTCCTCTCCTTCTCTCTGACCATCCCCTCCTCTTCCCACCAATTTCTCCCACCCCTCTCTCTGTCTATCTCCTCCTCCCCATCTGTACCCAATTCCTCCTTCCCCCTCTCTATTTGTCCATGTTCTTCACCAGGCGTTGTGGCCGAGCGGTTCTAGGCGCTTCAGTCCAGAACTGCGCTGCTGCTATGGTCGCAGGTTCGAATCCTGCCTCTAGCATGGATGTGTGTGATGTCCTTAGTTAGGTTTAAGTAGTTCTATGTCTAGGGGACTGGTGACCTCGGAAGTTAAGTCCCATAGTTCTCAGAGTCATTTCAACCATTTTTGTCCATGTTCTTCTCACCTCTTCTTTCTTCCAATAGGACTTTGCTGGTTCTTACTGCCACAGTATTTGTTTCCATATGGTAGGTAGTATGTGTACCAAATTCAGTGAATTCGATCCAGGAGTTTCGGAGGAGCTTTTTATCAGTGGCTTTGTTCATGTACGAACATCTCACATGTATTTAACATATTTCACACATATTTATACACGTGATTGACCTTTAGCTGTAGCGAACTTCCCCCTGCAGTTTCGTTTTCACACTGCTCAATGTTCACGAAGACACATCTCCTCAACTGTGTGCCATAATATGATATAATTTTGCAGGTACATTCAGCAGCTTATGTGGATACTGTCCGCGAAATTTGTTGCTAGTAGAGCTAGTAGCAAACGAGTAATAAATTAAAACGCTATGTTGGATGTGACAGTTTTACTGCCTGAACAGGGAAAATGTAGTAAGCTATAAACTTTCAACCTTTCATCATTTTGTGGGGACTATCAGCGATAAAAAGTTTCGTAACGATCTGAAATAGCGCTTGAAGTTTGTTGCAAGTCAAAAAGGACTTCGTTCCGAAATACTGGATGAATGCAGTCTGGGTATTCACATGTCGAGGCCTACTCTTTCTTTTCACCCCTACCTACACCGCTTTGGTAGGTAGGTGGTTCATATCCCCACAGTGAGTCTTTCTAGACAGTAAGTGAGATGTGTACCACGTTTGGTTAAAATCGGTCCAGTGTTTTAGGAGGAGTTATGGAACATACATTCTTACATACATACGCTATGTGATCAAAAGTATCCGGACACCCCCGAAAACATACGTTTTTCATATTAGGTGCATTGTGCTGCCACCTACTGCCAGGTACTCCATATCAGCGACTTCAGGAATCATTACACAGCGTGAGAGAGCAGAATGGGGCGCTCCCCGGAACTCACGGAATTCGAAAGGGGTCAGTCAGGTGATTGGATGTCACTTGTGTCATACGATTGTACACGAGATTTCCACATTCCTCAACATCCATAGGTCCACTGTTTCCGATGCGATAGTGAGGTGCAAACGTCAAGGGACAAGTACAGCACAAAAGCGTACAGGCCGACGTCGTCTATTGACAGAGACCGCAGACAGTTGAAGAGGGTCGTAATGTGTGATAGGCAGACATCTGTCCAGGCCATCACACAGGAATTCCAAACTGCATCAGGATCCACAGCAAATACTATGACAGTTAGGCGGGAGGTGAGAAAACTTGGATTTCACAGTCGAGCGGCTGCTCATAAGCCACACAGCACGCCGATAAATGCCAAACGACCCCTCGCTTGGTCTTACGGAGCGTAAACTTTGGACGATTGAACAGTGGAAAAACGTTGTGTGGAATGACAAAACACGATACACAATATGGCGATCCGATGGCAGGGTGTGGGTATGGCAAACGTCTCGTGAACGTCATCTGCCAGCGCGTGTAGTGCCAACAGTAGAATTAGGAGGCGGTGGTGTTGTGGTGTGGTACCCCTTGTTGCTTTGCGTGACACTATCACAGCACAGGCGTACATCGATGTTTTAAGCACCTTCTTGCTTCCCGCTGTTGAAGAGCAATTCGGGGATGGCGACTGCATCTTTCAACACGATTGAGCATCTATTCATAACACACGGCCTGTGGCGGAGTGACCTGCACAGAGTCCTGACCTGAATCCTATAGAACACCTTTGGGATGCTTTGAAACGCCGACTTCGTGCCAGGCCTCGCTGACCGACATCGATACATCTCCTCAGTGCAGCACTCCGTGAAGAATGGGCTGAACGTATACCTGCGAGAGTGAAGGCTGTCATCAAGGCTAAGGGTGGGCCAACACCATATTGAATTCCAGCATTACCGATGGAGGGCGTCACGAACTTGTAAGTCGTTTTCTGCCGGGTGTCCGGATACTTTTGACCACATGGTGCACATTTTTAAAATGTGTATTGCTACTATAGGCCAAATGTAGAGAATAATTTAGAAATTCGAGCGTACTAATAACTTACCACATTTAAAAAATCAAATCCAGAACAGCAGAAGTATTAAGACAGATACAGTTAATTACACTGTTGTTGAGTGATCTTCCGTCTAAAGAATGTTTTGATGTAGCTCTCTCGTTATCATATCCTCTGCATGCTTCTTCACCTGTGCACAACTGCTGCAATGTATACCCTCTCAACACTGCTTACCGCAATCGTCTCTCACATACCACTCCACCACCAAATAAATTACTCCTTGATCTCTCGAGATGTGTTCACTCAGTTTGTCCCTTCTTTCAGTGCCATTAATTTCTTTTCTCTGCCATTCGATACAGTACCTCTTCATTAGTCATCCGACATATCCCTCACATCTTCTACATTTTTCTGTAGGACCACAATTCAAACTGTCTTCTATACTGTCCACCGACCACGTTTCACTTCCATGTAAGGCTACATTCCAGATAAATACTTTCAGATAAGACTTCCTAAGATTCAAATTTACAGTAAATTTCATTTCAGGTAGCTTTGCTTGCCATTGGCATTCTGCACTTATATCGTTTTTCCCTCCTTCACTGTCAGTTCGGATTCCCAGAAAACAAAACTCGTCTGCTACTTTCAGTGTATCTTCTCCGATTCTGTTATCCACAGCATCACGCGATTTAATTCGACTACATTCCATTGATACTGTTAACGATGACATTGCAAACTAGTGTATTTAGAAGAAACTATACAGGGTGTTACAAAAAGTAACGGCCAAACTTTCAGGAAACATTCCTCACACACAAAGAAAGAATATATGTTATGTGGACATGTGTCCGGAAACGCTTACTTTCCATGTTAGAGCTCATTTTATTACTTCTCTTCAACTCACATTAATCATGGAATGGAAACACACAGCAACAGGACGTACCAGCGTGACTTCAAACACTTTGTTACAGGACATGTTCAAAATCTCCTATGTCCTCCGTTAGCGAGGATGCATGCATCCACCCTCCGTCGCATGGAATCCCTGATGCGCTGATGCAGCCCTGGAGAATGGCGTATTGTATCACAGCCGTCCACAATAAGTCTCCCACTAAGAGTCTCTACATTTGGTACCGGGGTTGCGTAGACAAGAGCTTTCAAATGCCCCCATAAATGAAAGTCAAGAGGGTTGAGGCCAGGAGAGCGTGGAGGCCATGGAATTGGTCCGCCTCTACCAATCCATCGGTCACCGAATCTGTAGTTGAGAAGCGTACGAACACTTGGACTGAAATGTGCAGGAGCTCCATCGTACATGAACCACATGTTGTGTCGTATTTGTAAAGGCACATGTTCTAACAGCACAGGTAGACTATCCCGTATGAAATCATGATAACGTGCTCCATTGAGCGTAGGTTGAAGAACATGGGGCCCAATCAAGACATCACCAACAATGCCTGCCCAAACGTTCACAGAAAATCTGTGTTGATGACGTGATTGCACAATTACGTGCGGATTCTCGTCAGCCCACACATGCTGATTGTGAAAATTTACAATTTGATCAAGTTGGAGTACATACTGAAGAAACTAAAATGAGCTCTAACATGGAAATTAAGTGTTTCCGGACACATATCCACATAACATTTTTTCTTTATTTGTGTGTCAGGAATGTTTCCTGAAAGTTTGGCCGTACCTTTTTGTAACACCCTGTATATATTCGATTCAATTATCCTCTAAGTTCCTTGCCTTCTCTGAGAGAATTGCCTCCCTCGAAGTCCAAATTCAACGTTGCCAGCTGCTTCTGTGAGTGGGACAGGTACTTCCACATATTTGGCACACTTCCATCTGTCTGGTATCAGACTTCTCTGGGGTCTCATACGCACACACTTATTCCGGAAATTGGAATAGAACACACGGAGAAGTTCAGACATTCGATGAAAACCATGTAATGTACTGTGCAGACAGTAATTTTCCAGAAAGATTAAAATCCAGAAGAAGAGTAATGGACAAAGTGGGTGAAGAATTTGTAAGATGGCTATCTTTTTTAATGATGTTATTGTATGTTTTAATGTTTGTGAAGGAAAAAGATGCATTTGAAGAATTGCGGTCAGAGAAATAATTGTTAGGCAACAGTGTCCGTGTCTGAGATGGCAGCACTGTGGAGTCATAGAATCTTTGACACTGTGGAGTCGTAGAATCTTTGACATTGTGGAGTCGTAGAATCTTAGACAGCCAGTAATGGATAGTTGCGGTGTGCAGCACGTGGGGTTCGTTGGGTGTTCATTGCAACGCATGGACGAACTTTTGGAACTATGTGAGTTATTGATTTATTATGGGGAGGAATTACTCAGAACAATGGTTGGATATCATACAGGTATAAGAGAGGTTTTGAAATGAAGAACAAGGTATTAATTGATGAGGTAAAAAGTTTATTTTTATTTTTGTATACTTATATTGCTGGCCCACTTCACACTCGTCACAGTTGGGTTTTTGACAATTATTCTATTGATTGATCTTCTGAGTTAGTTTACTGTACCACGGAAGTTTTTTGAATAAATGAATTTTCATTTTATAGTCTGTAATTGTTTTCTTTAATAAGTTCCTTCCTAACTGAAATTTCAGAACTTAAAGATTGAGTTATGTGTTTCATTGGCATGCTGTGTCAAGATTATGTACGCAATTTTCCTGGACCAACTGTAGTTAGTTTTTAGCAGTGTTTTTTTAGCTTTGCGGAGTCTTGCTATGTTGCTGTTTCTGCCAGTATTTCGTTTAGCACGTGAGGTGGTTATTTCGTTTCCTTTGTGCGATGTAGGTTCCGTCATTTTCTTTATTTTACCAGGGCGATATGAAAGTGCTGAAATTTTAGTGTGTTTCAGGTTACATTCTTATACAGGTCGACATTACTGTTTGGTTTTTTTATGTACAGTTTCGTAATTTTTTTTTCAAGCAATTCGCACTGACTGATTCTACTGAGCGTGAAATTATTGATATGCTTATTTATTTGCTTATGAATGAGATCGGTTTCCACACACACAGGATTCTTTCAGTTTCATGTAAGTGATATGGCTTTGAACTCAGTAGCACATTTATCTTGTCAGTTCACATTCCCAGGTTTGTATTTGTGATAACACACACACAGGTAAAGACTACTCACTCACAAACTTTCGAAAAGGTACCCACCACAACAAATTGAGCCAACAGCTACCCAACTAGACTGGAAAACTTGGAGGATCCTCAAGAGACTACGAACAACTGGTGCACGAGTTAGGACAAACCTATCAACGAGTGGGTTACGAAATGACAGCGACGTTTGCTGCGTCTGTGTTGTGAGGCAGGGGACGAACACACACTAGATTTTCCTATCGGTCCTTACGAATAGACCCTCGAAGATCTATGGTTGGGAGGCGATGCAGCAATCCACGCCGTCCAACACTGGGCCGAACATTTTAAAAGAGGTGAGAAGGATCAGAGATCATGGCAAAAATATCACCAGTATAGGAAAAAGTAAAGTAGTAAGCTCGAAAAAGCAACTCTTGAGGCAACTTTTAAGCTCTGTGGGCAATTCCCTTTCACATGTCGTGCGATTTTATCCCCCTGTTAACGTTCACGTGGTGTAGCTGACATTGCACTGGCCTAAGACGAACATTCTATATGTCAAGTAACTATTACCAACCCCTTGAAATGGTGCGGCGCTTAAACGCTTCCGGGACAGATGTTTCGCCTGATCTACGTGGAGGCTCCAATGGTCCTACCCTGCGACCTGGACTGTGATAGAGTGTTTGCACCACAACTTGCAAACTTCACGGGGAGACTAGAAACTGCTCACAACTACAGAACAAACAATGTGCCACTGTAAAACTGTGTTTCATGTGAAGTGTAAATATATTATCTTTCTTTACCAGTTTGCACCAGGGTTACAGTTATGTTTGAATCACGTTCATATTTGGAAGCAAGGAGTACCCTTTTCCTGTACAGTTAGCGCAACTGTTGTTTTTGAGAAAAATCGTGACGGATAAATTTACCTGCTGCATCTTTTCCCGTGCTATGCTTAACTTTTAGGCACACACGCCGAATCATGTACAGGAGAGAGCAAATAAATATCCGGAGATACGTAAAGATATTCCAATTTGCATTTTTGCGTAGAGGCCACGTATTGCAAGTGGGAAAAACAACTTACAGTGTGGTGTGGAACTACGCTACTTGAAAACTTCAGGAACTCAAGGACACAAGCGAGAAACACTCCACACTACTACATGTAAAAACTCCACTCGCTGACAAAACCTGGAGGTTGTTGGTACAAATCCTAGTGGTGGAAGTAATTCTCAGAAAAGGAAACTCCCTCTTAACGCCCGGGCAGGAAATATCTAGTAAATAAACTCAGTATCAGGTTACCTTCCATTCAGAAAGCTGTTGCACTCAGCGACTGTTATATTGACTTGTAAATTATAGATTGCAGCGATCAGTCATCCTTTTTAAATTTTTTATTCTGCAGATATAGTTTTCGGCTACAAGCTAGCTATTCTCAATGCACTATTATTTTCGCTCAATGCATGTAAGGTCTGTTGGTGCGGCTTTATCTACAGTTCATTGAATACTAGTATTCAATGAACTGTGGATGAAGACGAGCAACAGACCTTACATGCATTGAGCGAAAATAATAGTGCATTGAGAATGGCCTAGCTTCTAGCGGAAATCCACACTTGCACAATAAAATTTAAAAAGGATGAATTATCGCTGCAGTCTATAATTTACAAACCCTGTATCACTCTAGACACCTCGAGCGACTGAGTCGGCTGCTGTAAAATATCAAAGTTGTCGATAAAGTTGCTACTATATACCATTATACAGTAGAGTGTGACTGACAGTTCAGTATCGGCGCCCTATAAACAAGTCACTGGAGTCAGTGGACTGTAAATGAATTGCTGTCCTACCGTACATGATAACTTACACTTATTTACACCTTCTTCTTTGTAGTGTGATCAAAACTGCAAAGTAATTTGGAGACATACCGAGTGCAGCATTACTGAGGAATAACCAATGCTTGAGCAATTTAGCGAAGAACGGGCTCCAAAAAACTGGACTAACGTGCTACTTCAGCAGTTGTATAAAACTGTGAAGGTGAACACATCGAAGATAAAATAGACAAGTGCCGCAGCTTGTAGCTCCAATTGAAATCCACTGCCAGTTGTTTCTCACGCTTCGCCCAAATGCCCTGTGGTGCTTGTAGTGTCCGTTAACATTAGTGCTACAATGAATGCAGCCCCACCGGAACTTTTGCTCGATTAATGCAGTGCACGCTACCACCAAATTTTAGCCAGACTAGAGCTGATTGTCTTACGAAGTCTATCTACGGATACTCATAGATTTCTCTAATTGTCAGACACAATTTTCCATCCATGTATTTTTATAACTTTTGTATCGGTATTATATCATATATCGATTATAAACCGTGAAAATTAGTGGAAGCATTATTAACAACACATGCTGTGAAAATAAATCTACATCGTTTACAGTATTTTTGTTATTCCGTTTTCTATACAAACAAAATATCGACATATAAATCGATATTGTTAAATAACTGGATGTCTCTAATTTTAGATTTATAAATTTTGCAACTTTTGACATTTGATATTACTACTAAAATTGTTTACATAAATATAAACGTTCGGAAAATAATACATAATCTAAATTTCTTAGATAATCTAAAAAAATGGCCGTCATCTGAGTCATATTTTCGCCTTTGGTATGTTCTCGAAGATTCTGTAACTTCTATATAGTCTATATTATACAGTGTTGGTGCTATGCGCGTCAGATTGTTTTGAGCGGCACTTCAGTTTAGTTCAGTTTTGTGTCAGATCGTTTTCAGATGTTTTTAGTGGAGAATATGTCCATGAAATTCTCGATGAGTATGTAAGCGTTATGCTTTGTTTAAATCCATAATGATTTGGAAAAAATGTGAAATGTCATATGAAAAGCTTAATAAACCGCAAATGTTACCACAATGCTATTAATCCCACAGCCCGTTCATTTAAAAATTGAATATTACGAAATATGTGCCCAGACGTTGAGTTGTTGTTGTTGTGGTCTTCAGTCCTGAGACTGGTTTGATGCAGCTCTCCATGCTACCCTATCCCGTGCAAGCTTCTTCATCTCCCAGTACCTACTGTAACCTACATCCTTTTGAATCTGCTTAGTGTATTCATCTCTTGGTCTCCATCTACGATTTTTATCCTCCACACTGCACTCCATTAATAAATTGGTGATCCCTTGATGCCTCAGAACATGTCCTACCAACCGATCCCTTCTTCTAGTCAAGTTGCGCCACAAACTTCTCTTCTCCCCAATTCTATTCAATACCTCCTCCTTAGTTATGTGATCTACCCATCTAATCTTAAGAATTCTTCTGTAGCACCACATTTCGAAACCTTCTATTCTCTTCTTGTCCAAACTATTTACTGTCCACGTTTCACTTCCATACATGGCTACACCCCATACAAATACTTTCAGAAATGACTTCCTGATATTTAAATCTATACTCGATGTTAAAAAATTTATCTTCTTCATAAACGCTTTCCTTCCCATTGTCAGTCTACATTTTATATCCTCTCTACTTCGATCATATTTTGCTCCCCAAATAGCAAAACTCCTTTACTAATTTAAGTGTCTCAGATCCTAATATAATTCTCTCAGCATCACCCGACTTAATTCGACTACATTCTATTATCCTCGTTTTGCTTTTGTTGATGTTCATTTTATATCCTCCTTTTAAGATACTATCAATTCCGTTCAACTACTCTTCCAACTCCTTTGCTGTCTCTGACAGAATTACAATGTCATCGGCAAACCTCAAAGTTCTTCTCCATGGATTTTAATACCTATACCGATTTTTTTCTTTTGTTTCCATCTTGAAAAGCTAAGTACATTTTATAAGTTGAGACGTAATGTTACCTGTCTCTAAGGTAGGACATCATTGCTTACATAATAATGTTATTATAAGTAATATTTACTGGCAATCAAATTGTAGAGTATTAAAGGGAGGTGCATTATAGTACATATTAGTATCTAATTAGAGACTCTGTGACCGTCACAATCCGATTCCTCAACTGAGGCCGTTATCTCTCGCCAGTGTAGTGAAACATAACCCGGAAAGAACCGATCAGGATATTGCTAGTGGAACAAAACTTTACTCTAGTGTCTAGCTACTTGGTAGGGAAGCAAACCTGTGACGGGGGCTAGCGGTTCCTCGTCGGCAGTCTGTGTCCCAGTACAGGAAAATACCCGCAAGAGACTGTGAAGGAAAACCCGAGAGTTCTGATGCCCACGATACTGTGCTAATGGGAGATAATACAGATAAACGTGGGTGCAAACTTTGAAGTCATTCGCCGTATCTGACAGCATTTTAAGAACGATCAACTTTTTAATGTGGCATAAGATAAACTTAATAGTAGTAATAGCTTTTTTTGTGATTTCGGACTTAAACTTTAACTGAGGAATTTATCCATATTCAATAGCTGTCTACGTATCTATGGACTGAAAGTGTCAGATCGAAAGACATGTAACACATGACGGGTACCGTTTTCTTGCCAGTGATACAATAAACAACTACATACTGCAATACATTTGACGATCACGAAATGCATGTTATGTTGACTCAGATCATTAACATTATTCTGTTGTCTTCCATAAGTTGGTAGTTTCCTAGTAACTGGTAGGCTGACCCTTAAAAATCACACTCTAATGAGGAGACATATAGTACTAGCATCGCCAGCTGATTGCACGGTGCAGAAATATTTATCGTGTCTCTTGATATAACAACTGAGAAGCATTCAGACAGGTACAGGCTACTGCGTCCAGTTAAGATGTGTGTGTCATGTTTTTTCTAGCTCAGTGATGTTCTGAGTCGTCAGTCGTGTTACCGCGTCGGTTGAACGAAGAACGGAGGTTAGAGTTTAAGGTCCTACTACAGCCGAGGTCATGAGAGACGCTCCTTGCTCGAAGCTGAGCAGCAATTCTAGCCTCTAGTTTTCGACAGTCTTCAAGGGCGCCGAGAGTTGTGTAGCTAGTTTGGATTACGTAACGCGTCCGGCTTAGGATCTGCTAGAGTGACAAAGCACGTGGCGATCACGAGTTAGCTGCGGGGTATCGTCGACTCGCCAAGAAATTTTCCCAGAGGGCATCTTAGGAGGAAACCTCGTGCTCTTCTGTTAATTCGTCACCGCAACTTGTGGTCTCAACCAATAAAAAAGTAAGCGTTTCCTCAGAATCGACAAATGAGTCATAGAGAAATTCCTTGTAATATACATCGTACTTACGATAAAATCTTTAAACGAAAGGCTCAAGTATTCAGATATTGCAAGCACTTAAAACGTAAAATAAGTCATTACATTGATGATTGTTTTGTTCATAATCAGATATGGTTGTACGTCGTCCAGTTTGGGCCATTTACTCCATACAGTCTACCGAGAATGTATACTTGTAGCGACTTAGTATATTTCACAAGTACAAGGCAAGAAAAACAGAAACCGTTCCAGAGAATGAACCCCGAGCTAATCAAGAAATGGTCAGCCAACTGGCGCCCTGAAAGCGGGTCAGATGTTGATGTTTCTGGTGTGAAAGGTTTAGCCATCATTCTCTGACCTTTCCGAGGGTACAGCATAAACCGATTTAAGCCAAATCCCTCGAAGAGAGAAGTGTGTACTTTCCATTTGAGAAACAAGGAAGCTAGTCCCAAATTAAAGACAATATGGTCAGGTGCCGAACTGGCACCATGTGAGACCCTGAAATATCCATCAGTGGCACTTTAAAGATCTCTTACTTTCAAGACGCTTTACAGGAACTGCAAGTCAAAATACTAGAAACAAGTTTCTGCAGAAAATGGCCATTTCACAGTGGTATAGTCAACATGAAACAATATGAACTTCTGCAATTGCGCTATGCCGTTCTGTCGTAGGTTATGCATGTCTTGTTTGGTATAATTCAACATGTGTCTAACAGGTAGACATAGTTCTCGATGACACCTACGGAACCACAACAAGCCGAATAGCTGTGCCACCTACAGGAATGACACCACCTCGTGTTCGAAGAGAAATAGTGTAAATGAGGAAAGAGAGAAAGTGGAGCAGGAGAGAACCCATCAACTGTACTGGCGAGAACCGCACCTGCAGCGATTCAAGTTAAGGATGAGTTTTCTTGGAACATCGACAGCACTTAGAACCACTGCTGAAAAACCTAGGCTGCACTATTGAAGGCTACGACCTACCTTCCCCCTGGCCGGAAAAGGGTTTCTGAAGCTATACCTCCTGGCTATGATAAGGAATGAACGACTCGGGAGTCGCTAAATGAACTGAGAACTGGAGTTGGCAGATCAAAGATGAAGATGATATTCAGTGTGACTGTGGAGAAGACCAGACTGTTCATCATATGCTCCGATGCCGTCTGTGCGCAGCCTCCTGCACAGAAGATGAACTTCACTGAGAAACAGAAAATGCTCTGGAAGTGGCCACGTTTTGGGAAAAAGTAACATAGTCATAACTGTGTGTGATATGTTTCTGATACGAGAAATAAAAAATAATAAAAATCTAGAAATGTAGCGAGCAAGCAAAAACCGCGGAGTCTCGGGTTTGGCCCTATTAGCACACTATTTTGTTAGGTTATGCAATAGGCACAGACAGTATATATTTAAGGTCCATGATGGCCCTTGTACGATGTTGATTGTACTTAGGTAGGCCGAGCGCTATACATTGGGAAGAAAGCTCCCAAATTCTCTGCAGCCACATTATATCCAACAGATAAATACTGTAGTTTCGGAGTAAGGAATTCAGTATGAAGCAACTCTCTATTCCATAGTAGAGGCCTAGTTTGAACCTATCTCATATCGGAGTAACATTCATATACAGAAACACACACTGACTCCTCCATAAACTTTTTAAGATCCATTTGAGCTACCCCACGGCTGCCTACACTGGTTGGTGGACAGGGCGGACTTTCTTAGTCGTTTTGGTATGCTCGAGTTTTGCATAAATTTGTAACATTTTTCCTCACCGCCAATGTCAGCTATTGTAATCGCCTCAGCCAGTTACCGACTGAAGGTGAAAGGCAGTTTTTTGTGCGGGCTAGAGATGGATAGGCCGGTCTTTCCCTAATGCTCCTAAATGGGTGAGGATGAGAGCCGACTAGGCTGACTTTAAGGGCGATTAAGTTCCCCATAAAGGCTGGCGTTTTCGAACTCGTTGGAGAAAAAGTTCTTAAATACCTCGGAGGAGGCGGCACCTTACAGATGCGATGTAGGCCTAAGCAAGGGCTAGAAATGGCCAGTGAGAATGCCTAATTTCTTCTCCTGATTCTAACTGGCTGAAAGGTCTATGTGTTAAATAATTTCGTGGAGCCTGTTAGAGCTCGCGAAACTGAAGAATCACATGACGTCCCTCGAAGGGTTGAGGTGGCAAGTCGTGGGTCCTCTGGACGGAGTGTATGCTTTAAAGCAGTTATCATCTCGGGAGTCCTTCGTGATCAACGAAATTACTTTTTCGATATGGAAAGCCTACAAAGCTCGGGCTTAGAATTCTGCTTCTGCATTTTCCTGATTCTCTTTCGCCGAGTATTGCGGATAAGACAGAACTCAGAGCAGAGAGTGGAGCCATTGGCCACCTGAAGGAGGTGTTTTATAAAAGTGGAAGACTTGGTTTAGGTTAAATTAGGACAAAAAAGTTTCTCACATTCTGCGACATAGTCGCGAAGAAAATAACTGATCCAGAGAGTGTATACAAAATTCATTTTATTTCCGTCCATGATCACAGAACGTTTTGGTCCTTAGACTACCGGTTTCGGCCAGCGGTGACCAACTTCAGAACTGTTTAAAACATTTTCTAATATAATGCAGCCATAGTGGCGTCGTGAAAAAATAAACACAAAATCAACTTAACATCGCCGCACCTATTTAAAATATTGTGTAAACTAGACTACAGTGCCGCAGAGTGATCCTGTTGTTCACGATAAACTGGGCTACAACAGCCACAGAATATGTTTGTGTCGTAACTTAGTCAGATGTCACGACGTAACCCTATACGTATTCGTCAGTTATATAATATTACAAACGGCCATAAAATGAAAAAATACAATAGCTCAAATGTGTTCTGGGCTTATTTAATGTACACGTTATTAGAGTGATAAAATTTAACAAATTAAAAACGCTAAGAAAGTTAAGTTTTGAAATTATTGTAATAACATAAACAAGAACAAGCTTGCGGAATTACAAAATAATATACGAATCACAAAACAACTGTGGAAAAAGTGTTATGATGTGAGTTGGTAGGCCGCACGGGGTAGCCTGGCGGTCTAGGGCGTCATTTCACGGTTCGCGCAGCTCCCCCCGTCGGAAGTTCGAGTCCTCCCTCCGGCATGTGTGTGTGTGTGTGTGTGTGTGCGCGCGTGTGTGTGTGTTGTCCTTACACAAGTTAGATTAAGTAGTGCGTAAGCCTAGGAACCGATGACATCAGCAGTTTGGTTCCACAAAAAGGAAAAAGGTGTGTCGGTAAACGTTATATTCCAAGGAGCCAAATATTACTTCCTCGCTGCTAATGATATATGAGTGGAAGGTGGCCAAATGTTCCGTCGTATTATGAATCTGAGCTTTAAGTGAATATATTGCACCAACTCAACTTTTGGATGAAGAAATGCTACACCGTTGACAACTTTTGGCAGATGCGGCTATCTATAATCAGAGGCCCGACATGAACGTGAGCCTAAGTACACTGAATGTTTGCCCTTAGGGCTAACAATCAACAAATCGGTGTAATGTTCGGCATCAACTAGCAACAGTGTGGTAAGAAACTGGTACACCCACCTAATAGCGTGTAGAATCCCCGCGGGCACGCAAAAGTGCCGCACGTGGCATGGAATCGACTAGTGTCTTTTCTTCTGCTATACGTTTTCCACCTCCTCCGATAATATTCCGTTGCAATTTGACGTCATTCTAACCAGTGGTGTTATTTATACAGCGGTTTGAAAGTTTAATTTTAATTATAATCACTCTGTACATTTTTGTAAATGTACGTCACCAGCTTTTGTAAAGACCTCGTCAATACTGCTGCGGAGGCCGAGTTGGGACCGTTATTGCGACAGGCCGAGTCCGTAAGTTCGTGAAACGGCTTCTGGTGCAGTACACCGCTAAGACAATTTCTCCCTGCCCGTATTACACAGCTACGCTCCAGGTCAAGTAAAAGGATAGGAGAACGAAGGTTCTACTATACTCCAACAAATTAGTAACCAAGTCACACAAATAAGTTAAAAGGTTTACTTATCTTCGTGTCTAGTCGAATATTGAGGTCTGCAACACTGCTTGTAATGTAACACAAAAGAGGCCCTCAATGGCGAAGTGAAAATGACCGTAGGTAAACTTCACAGTAGATGTTGTTGTGGTCTTCAGTCCAGAGACTTGTTTGATGCAGCTCTCCACGCTACTCTATCCTGTGCAAGCTCCTTCATCTCCCAGTACGTACTGCAACCTACATCCTTCTGAATCTGCTTAGTGTATTCATCTCTTGGTCTCCCTCTTCGATATTTACCTCCACGCTGCCCTCCAATGCTAAATTGGTGAGCCCTTGATGCCTCTGAACATGTCCTACAAACCAATCCCTTCTTCTAGTCATACGTAAATGGTATAAAAATGTATAAGTGTGTGTTTTATTTTTTGCTTGTTGCACATCCCTTCCTGGAGGGATTTCAAGCAAAGTTAGAACACATGTCCTTCACTTTCAGGCAGCAATCACAATGGGGATAAGGACCACCTACCTAACACAGTCGTAAAGACTGAGATGCATGGAAAACTGCCGCATGATGTTTGTCGTTTAAACTTGTTACCCCTTTGCTACTAACGCTACTCGCAACATGCACTGAGGTGACAAAAGTCATGGGACATCCCCTAATATCGTGTCAGACATCCTTTTGCCTTACGTAGTGCAGCGAATCACTTGGCGTGGACTCAAAAACTCGTTGGAAGTTATGAGCCGTCCATAACTGCGAAAGTATTGCCGTTGTTTGATGCAGCTCTCCAAGCTTCTTCATCTCTCAGTACCTACTGCAACCTACATTCTTCTGAATCTGTTTAGTGTATTCATCTCTTGAACTCCCTCAACGATTTTTGCCCTCCACCGTGCCCTCCAATACTAAATTAGTGATCCCTTGATGCCTCAGAATATGCCCTACCAACCGATCCCTTCTTCTAGTCAAGCTGTGCCACAAATTTCTCTTCTCTCCAATTCTATTCAATACTTCCTCGTTAAGTATGTGATCTACCCATCTAATCTTCAGCATTCTTCTGTAGCACCACATTTCGAAAGCTTCTATTCTCTTCTTGTCTAAACTATTTATCGTCCACGTTTCACTTCCATACATGGCTACACTCCATACAAATACTTTCAGAAACGACTTACTGACATTTAAATCTATACTTGATGTTAACAAATTTCTCTTCTTCAGAAACGCTTTCCTTGCCATTGCCAGTCTACATTTTAAATCCTGTCTACTTCGACCATCATCAGTTATTTTGCTCCCCAAATAGCAAAACTCCTTTACCACTTTAAGCGCCTCATTTCCTAATCTACACTCCTGGAAATTGAAATAAGAACACCGTGAATTCATTGTCCCAGGAAGGGGAAACTTTATTGACACAGTCCTGGGGTCAGATGCATCACATGATCACACTGACAGAACCACAGGCACATAGACACAGGCAACAGAGCATGCACAATGTCGGCACTAGTACAGTGTATATCCACCTTTCGCAGCAATGCAGGCTGCTATTATCCCATGGAGACGATCGTAGAGATGCTGGATGTAGTCCTGTGGAACGGCTTGCCATGCCATTTCCACCTGGCGCCTCAGTTGGACCAGCGTTCGAGCTGGAGGTGCAGACCGCGTGAGACGACGCTTCATCCAGTCCCAAACATGCTCAATGGGGGACAGATCCGGAGATCTTGCTGGCCAGGGTAGTTGACTTACACCTTCTAGAGCACGTTGGGTGGCACGGGATACATGCGGACGTGCATTGTCCTGTTGGAACAGCAAGTTCCCTTGCCGGTCTAGGAATGGTAGAACAATGGGTTCGATGACGGTTTGGATGTACTGTGCACTATTCAGTGTCCCCTCGACGATCACCAGAGGTGTACGGCCAGTGTAGGATATCACTCCCCACACCATGATGCCGGGTGTTGGCCCTGTGTGCCTCGGTCGTATGCAGTCCTGATTGTGGCGCTCACCTGCACGGCGCCAAACACGCATACGACCATCATTGGCACCAAGGCAGAAGCGACTCTCATCGCTGAAGACGACACGTCTCCATTCATCCCTCCATTCATGCCTGTCGCGACACCACTGGATGCGGGCTGCACGATGTTGGGGCTTGAGCGGAAGACGGCCTAACGGTGTGCGGGACCGTAGCCCAGCTTCATGGTGACGGTTGCGAATGGTCCTCGCCGATACTCCAGGACCAACAGTGTCCCTAATTTGCTGGGAAGTGGCGGTGCGGTCCCCTACGGCACTGCGTAGGATCCTACGGTCTTGGCGTGCATCCGTGCGTCGCTGCGGTCCGGTCCCAGGTCGACGGGCACGTGCACCTTCCGCCGACCACTGGCGACAACATCGATGTACTGTGGAGACCTCACGCCCCACGTGTTGAGCAATTCGGCGGTACTTCCACCCGGCCTCCCGCATGCCCACTATACGCCCTCGCCTAAAGTCCGTCAACTGCACATACGGTTCACGTCCACGCTGTCGCGGCATGCTACCAGTGTTAAAGACTGCGATGGAGCTCCGTATGCCATGGCAAACTGGCTGACACTGACGGCGGCGGTGCACAAATGCTGCGCAGCTAGCGCCATTCGACGGCCAACACCGCGGTTCCTGTTGTGTCCGCTGTGCCGTGCGTGTGATCATTGCTTGTACAGCCCTCTGGCAGTGTCCGGAGCAAGTATGGTGGGTCTGACACACCGGTGTCAATGTGTTCTTTTTTCCATTTCCAGGAGTGTAATTCCCGCAGCATCACCCGATTTAATTCGACTATATTCCATTATCCTCGCTTTGGTTTTGTTGATGTTCATCTTATATCCTCCTTTCAAGACACTGTCCATTCCGTTCAGCTGCTCTTCCGGGTCCTGTTCACTTGTAAGAGTTCGCTAAACGATGTTGCCTGTGTAAGTCAGCCCTGGTTCAAATGGTTCAAATGGCTCTGAGCACTATGGGACTTAACTTCTGAGCTCATCAGTCCCCTAGAACGTAGAACTACTTAAACCTAACTAACCTAAGGACATCACACACATCCATGCCCGAGGCAGGATTCGAACCTGCGACCGTAGCGGTAGCGCGGTTCCAGGATGTAGCGCCTAGAACCGCTCGGCCATAAGTCAGCTCTGGACTGTGGTCGTTAACCAAGTGGGCGAGAGCTGCTCTCCTGTCCTCCGGGTAGGCTTTTGTCAGTTGTCGTCCGGTCATTGGCGGATTTTGCTCGGCAGGCAATTGGCCGAGGCGAAATCATACTCAATGCCGTTGGTTGCGCTGGTGGAACTCGCGCAAGTGGGGAGTTTCTGTGACACTCGCCGTGTCTTGTTCGGACGACACAGCACACATATGAGCGAACATCTTCCGAGACTGTCGGTATCGACACTTTTTCTCTGATACTAGCGAAATGTCGCTGCAATTTTCGAAACTGGTATCGATACCAGAGAGCGATGGGAATGAGGTGTTGGGCCTGCGCGGTCAGAGTTTCCGCGGCTGCAAAGGGCCCGCTACTCCACGCTACGCTGCAGGATGCTGTCGGGACAAAGCGGCCCAGGTCGCGTATGTAGGCTGAGGCTGGGCCGCAAGTGGAGCGCTTCTCGCTGCTCGCTGCCCGCCGGTAACGGCACAGCGCGAGGCGCGCGGCTGCCCGGGTCACCCGCCGCCCAACCTCTTCGCACGTGTCCGTCGCGTGTCATCCCATGCCCTCCTAGGCAGGCCACCGAAGCGAGGCGTTCTGCAAGCCTCGGGCCTGATGGTCTGGCGGTATACGAGTTGTGTTCAAAAAGTAAGGCGACTTTATTTTTCTACATCTACATGACTACTCTGCAATTCACATTTAAGTGCTTGGCAGAGGGTTCATCGAACCACAATCATACTATCTCTCTACTATTCCACTCCCTAACAGCGCGCGGGAAAAACGAACACCTAAACCTTTCTGTTCGAGCTCTGATTTCTCTTATTTTATTTTGATGATCATTCCAACCTATATAGGTTGGGCTCAACAAAATATTTTCGCATTCGGAAGAGAAAGTTGGTGACTGAAATTTCGTAAAAAGATCTTGCCGCGACGAAAAACGTCTTTGCTGTAATGACTTCGATCCCAATTCGCGTATCATATCTGCCACACTCTCTCCCCTATTACGTGTTAATACAAAACGAGCTGCCCTTTTTTGCACCCTTTCGATGTCCTCCGTCAATCCCACCTGCTAAGGATCCCACACCGCGCAGCAATATTCCAACAGAGGACGAACGAGAGTAGTGTAAGCTGTCTCTTTAGTGGACTTGTTGCATCTTCTAAGTGTCCTGCCAATGAAATGCAACCTTTGGCTCGCCTTCCCCACAATATTATCTATGTGGTCTTTCCAACTGAAGTTGTTCGTAATTTTAACACCCAGGTACTTAGTTGAATTGACAGCCTTGAGAATTGTACTATTTATCGAATTCTTTTGGAACTCATTTTTACGAAAAGAGATTTATGTATTCATCGATATTCATGTTGTTCCCTTCAAAGTAATGGCCCCTCAGACACAACACAGTTGTGCCAACGCTTCTTCCAATCCTGGAAGCACTTTTCATAAGCATTTTTTGGTGCAGCCTTGATGCAGTTTTTATTGCCGCGAGGAGTGGCCGCGCGGTTTGAGGCGGCATGTCACGGATTGCGCCGCCCCTTCTGCCGGAGGTTCGAGTCCGCCCTAGGGCATGTGTGTGTGTGTGTGTGTGTGTGTGTGTGTGTGTGTGTGTGTGTGTGTGTGTGTGTGTGTGCGGGTGTGTCGGGGTGTGTCGTTTTTAGCATAAGTTATTTTAAGTAGTGTGTAACTCTAGGGACCGACGACCTCAGTAATTTGACCCCTTAGGAATTCACATACATTTGAAAATTTTGCAGTTTTTATTTCCTCAATCGTTGAAAATCCTTCGTCGTTCGTCCTTGACCCTGACCTACATAGGGACGAACAATCACCATGATAAAATAAGGGAAATCAGAGCTCGTACGGAAAGATATAGGTTTTCATTCTTTTCGCGCGCTATACGGGATTGTAATAGTAGAGAATTGTGAAGGTGGGTTAGATGAACCTTCCGCAGGCACTTGAATGTGACTTGCAGAGTATCCATGTAGATGTAGATCTAGATAGGTCTCTTCAACTTTAGCAAGAGGAAAAAGTCACAGGGGTGAATATGGTGGCTGAAGCATGATTGTCGTGTTTTTTTCTTTTTCCCCAAAAAATCTCTCACAAGAAACGATGAATGAGCAGGTGCACTGTCATGATGCAAATCCATTAATGTTTTTCACAATTCCGGGCTTTTTTGCGCATAACATCAAGGTAATACTCGTTGACCGTACGACCTTGAGGCAAAAATTTACGATGCACTACGGCACGGTAATTGAAAAAAACACTGAGCAAATCTTTGACATCTGATCGAACTTGGCGCGCTGTTTTCAGTCTTGACTCTTCGGCATGCTCCCGTTTGGACGAATGGGCTTTGGTTTCGATGTCATAACTGTAGAACAATGTTTCGTCACCAGTTTGTGACCCTTTTGAGCAAACCAGAGTCATCATTGACGTCATTCAAGAGCTCCTGAGCGATGCTCATGCGACGGCTCTTCCGATCAAAACTGAAAAGTTTTAGCACAAACTTCGTTGACACACGTCTCATGCCCAAAACACCCGAAAGAATTGCATGACACAAGTCGACCGATATACCAACATCCTCAGCAACTTCTCTTAGGGTGTTTCGACGATTTTCCAAAACAATTTTCTTCACAGCTTTCACGTTATCATCTGCTGTTGATGTGCTGGGGCGTCCAGAACGAGGTTCGTCATTGGCATCTTCTCAGCCATCTTGGAAGAGTTTGTACAACATGTAAACTTTTTTTTTTAGTTATAGAAGACTCATCGCACGCCACTATAAACGTTTGAAGTGTCTTAGAGCACTTGATTCCATTTGTCACACAAATTTTGATGCAAATTCTTGGCTCCATTTTCTGAATAAGCGAAAAACACCGAGCACACTAAAACACGTCTAACCTTTTTATCTGTCACAAACAAACGAATTATGCTGTACACTTGAAATTGTGAACATGTGTTCGGGATATGAGTAGCAACATAGCAAAAAAAAAAAAAGATCGACAATCGAATGTACGTTGCGCCCGCTACTTGAAAAGTAACCTTACTTTTTGAACAGCCCTCGTGTAGTCTTACTTCCCAAGATTCACGCTTGCGTACATAGTGTAGGAAAATTCGATGAGCTAAGAGCGCAGAGTCGTTCTAATTAAACTTGCGCTATTATGAGAGAGCGCCCAGGAGTAATGAGTGACCGTAGGACAATGAAACTTCGTGGAAACAGTTGTAAAGATAGGTGGAAAATAAACAACAAATGAAGCATTGAAACAAACACATTTTAATTTCCATGTAAGAGCGTGATATTTGTCAATTGCGTGTCACGTTTACGTTCTAGATTAGAAAAGTTGCTCAAAGTTACGTCTGTCTGCATCCACGACAGTCTGGACCGCACTAGAGACTTATCTACTGTTTCTCAAAATAGCGGTGGACCACGGAATGTTCAGCTGTTGTGACACAGATCGTGCGCGGCATGAAGATCTCACATTGCGTCCAGCGTTCTCGGCCACGGCAACAGTGACGTCTTCATCAATGTGTGACGCAATTGGCAGTCGCCCCTCCCAGGAGCATTTCCATAATTCTCAGTTAATTTTAACTTTCAAATCATGTTCTTCGACGGCAGTGAGGAAAGAGAACCTCTCCGTATTCCTTTAATGCGTTGATACAGAGCAGCAGCATTATTGCTGTTGTTTTGACAAAACAGCTTTACGGATAAAATCGTTCTCATCTTCTGCAAACCTGCGTTGACCGTCGGCAGCTTTAACGAACACTGATGCCAGTGTTTCAACCTAATGTTGCCGTGCCAGTTCCGGCGACTATCGGCAAGTCATGACACTAACACTATTAATAACGGAAATCCTCCAGCGCGTACTCTGAACATCATTCCTATGAAGCTTGGTACCCGTACGTTAAATAGTTTTCCGCCTACACTGGCTCAACTAACGGAAGTTTACTTATAATCACCTTGCATGATGTCAGCGGTTCGACACTTTGCCTCGTGGTCACATCTTCAAAGTGAAATACGACACCTTATTTCTCCCGAAACGAAATGAAGGACCAAATCTTATCGTTCTGCACAAAAAGCTGCTAGCCCTTTGCGTATTCAAAACTTACAAGCTGTGGAGAACATCAATGAACTTGTAACCTCCTAACAGTTTATTTCCGTAACCTCGGAATAAAAATGTGACTAACCTCTCAATAAAAATGTGACACAGATATAACCTTTCAATAATTAACTGACTGTGAACCTAAACTGGTAAATGTGGACGTCAGTACTGCTGCGTCATGGCCATGAAAAGTCATTTCGATTAAACTGAAACTTCTTACCTCAATTATTTCGCCGGATAACGCGTATATATCTGCTCCTATAAGAAATTTTTCAGGCACTAGATTTCGTTATGTATGAAAAACAACTGATTTTATTTACGATAATTGGCATGACAATGGATGGGAGAAACTAGTAAAAACTTTAAATTCAGATGAATGACTGTCAAAAGTTATCTTCATAAGAAACATTATTGAAAAATTATTTACATGTGACTTTGATATAACTATAGCACAAAATGAGTTGTTGCAAATTACATATGCACGCGGCAATAAAGAACAGTAATATTTTCCTTTTACCTTATACTACATCGCTCAGGCACCGCCATCGTTCTCCACGACCGGCCTTGGTAATTCCATACAGGACGCAAGTGTTCTCTGTGAGCTATACAACTCGACAACTGCTCTCTAAGAGCGACCTGACCCAACTGCCCGACTGCGAGCTACTACCACAACTACCGCCGACACTGCTCTCTGGTCTGCGATTCTATTGTAGCTTACATATCGCAGGCAGCGCGTGAACAATCCATCGAAGTTACATATGCTCGAGTGCGCTAGCAATAAATTCCTTAGTCATGGACTTCTTACAAACTATCTGTCCACTTATCTCTGGTCGAAATTGCCCCACTAGACTTGTAGGCACCTGTTGATGTACGTGCACTCTACTAGTTGAGATATTTCCTCGTAGAATACAGCTATACAAGGTGTTCAGAAATTCCTGTTACAGACTTCTAGGACTTGTAGAGGAGAGTGAGTACACAATATTTCGAATAGGAACCCATGTCTGGAAACGTGCCGTTTCCGTTCTACAATGGTTCCGTTTGAGGTGTGTAACGCGTCCACGTCTGTTTAGGGTAAGATAAAGGTCTCAGAGCTGCTTGTCCTGATATGCAGTAGAGTTGACAGGGTAACATGTACTGCGTTAGACGACCACCTAATGTCACTTAACATCTGTCTTGCTGCGAGGTCTATCCAATGCCTGTGCGTCTCCGATTCATAAACACGGTTCGGTTCTCGTTTTCGGAATACACAGACGTGTTCCTTGTGTACGGTGAAGCCCGAAGTAACGGAAGAGCTGCCAGCCGTATGACCAGCGTTTTTCGCACCGTAGCACGCCATCATAAAAACTGTTTGCCCAAGTTACACAGCAGCACCTAGGAGCAGGTACCTTCACTGCGAGCAGACGCTCTACGACAACGCCGCACGCCCGAATTAAAAGAAGATGTACCTCATCGCTTTGAAGGAAACACGGCAACGAGTACTCGAGCCATCTAGCCATTGCGCGTA
Organism: Schistocerca gregaria; assembly: GCF_023897955.1. Taxonomy (NCBI): domain Eukaryota; kingdom Metazoa; phylum Arthropoda; class Insecta; order Orthoptera; family Acrididae; genus Schistocerca; species Schistocerca gregaria. Next base: position 377,914,810 of record NC_064924.1, read on the forward strand.
CAGTGGGTGTTAGTCACATTATCGTCTGGAACATTCTGCGTGAGCAACAATAATAACCGTATCACCTGCAAAGGGTACACGCTACGGGCCCAACCGATTTTCCACAACGCATTGCCTACTGCATGTGGTTTCTGCACCGCTGCATCGGCGCACCCTGTTTGCACGTCGAGTTTCGTTCGAAGATGAATGTAAGTTCACTATAGACTGTGTTCTGAATTAGCAAAACAGTTATGTCTGGGCAGACGAAAACCCTCGTGCCACGTATGTTCAGGGATTTCAGTACCAGTTTGGTATTGACGTGTGGGTACTTATTCGGGACGGTCATGTGATTGGACCGTACCTCCTACCATTCAAGCTAACTGGTCCTGCGTACTTGATCTTCCTACAAAAAGTATTGGACCCGTTCTTGGAACGGTGTCACTGAATGTCCGTCGGAAATGTGGTTCCAGCACGATGGTGCACCATCTCACTTCTCACGTGCGGTTCAGAGGAATCTCAACAGACGATGTGATAATAATGTCGTGTGACGAGGGCCTCCCGTCGGGTAGTCTGCTCGCCTGGTGCAAGTCTTTCGATTTGACGCCACTTCGGCGACTTGCGCGTCGATGGCAATGAAATGATGATGATAGGGACAACACAACACCCAGTCCCTGAGTGGAGAAAATCTCCTACCCAGCCGGGAATCGAACTCGGGCACTTAGGGCTGACAGTCTGTCACGCTGACCGCGCAGCTACCGGGGGCGAACACACGATGTGATGTAAGATGGATAGGCGGAGGTTGTACAACCGCGTGGCCGCCTCAGTCGCCGTATTTAACTCCTATTGACTTCTTCTTGTGGGATTCGTATGCCAAGTTTAATTTACGAGGCTCCTGTAAACACAGAGGAAAATTTGCTGCCACAATTGAAGAGACACCAGGTGGGATAAAGTGTGTGTACCAGAACATGCTTCGTAGGTACAATGTCTGTAACAACGTTGGTGGTCGCCACATTCAGACGCTATTGTAATGCATCAGTATTGTTCCCCGTGGAGTATGCTGGGTTCTGTTTTGCTTGGAATAATGTAAACATGTAATGTTTAAGTCTTCTTAGAAACAAATGTGCTGAAGTGATAAATGGATGTTTCGTGATGTTTCCTTTCGAATTCTTACTGGGCCATGCATAATATCAATTCCTCAGGCATAAGTAGATGAGTTAAGCATCTGAACTGAAACCGACGTAGAACAGAAACGTTAAGTTTCCAGACATAGGTTCCTGTTCAAAATATTATATACTCACTCCCCTCTACAAGTCCTAGAAGTCCTAGAAATCTGTAACGAGCATTTCCAAACATCCAATATACAAACAAGAGGCGCCGAAACAAAAATTGATTGAGTTTAAGGAAATCTATAGGATCGTAATGGAAAATAAATCGAGGTGTGTTGTGGAACAAAAATTTCCTAACAGTAATTGACAGGGGAAGTGGGAATACATTGCTAGCCCGTACTGATCATCATGTGAAAGCGTACTTGTACACTGTCGTAAATCGAAAAATCACGACCGAGTCTAGGCCCCGTGAAATCCACTTAAGAGACTCACCCACGTGCATAATATGTAACGTAACTGACAGCGGTAAATACAGGTTCGTATCCATTACCGCAAAACAAGTATGTGACTACAGAAGACACGAACTGGCAGATATTGAGAGGACTTCGCCAAATACAACACCAGAGGATTTTTCACAACCCTGATGCATTTCCAAAGACGAAGAGGACTGTTGTTAAGTGGAGACAATACGGACTATATACTGAGGTCAGAAAAAACGTAACAAGAGACTTTTGTGTCTATCTAACAATAAAGCACCTCGTGGTTAAAAGGGGAATTCTAATAAGGAAAATTTTTCTAATTTGTTGCGAGAAACCATTATGTAAAAAACCTTCTTTCTTTATCATGAAGGATTGCTGGGCGAGGAGAAAGGCGAGTACATGTTTCACGTTCTCATCTTATGATCTGCACATTATGAGGAAATGAGTGTTGTTTTAGTTATTTTCACGTATATGAATGCCACAGATGAAGAGACGAATGTTTAGTTCCTGTACAAAAAGTGTTGTCATTATTCAATTTTAATCAGAGAGCCAAAAGAATTAAATACAGACCTAAGAAGGAAAGTCACGTGGGTCCGTTCTTTATATTTCTAATATATAGGCGTCACCTGCGTTTTTTCCAGTCCCTTGGGACTTCGCACTGGGAGAACGATTCGCTATAAATGCAAGTATACCTAATGCAGAGAAAAAACCAATTGATACAAGTACTTGTCAATGCTTCGATATGAAGTCCTACCATCACACACGCTCAAATTTTACTAAAGCACACTATAGGCTCTGATTTATTGGTCGAATATAGCAGTTTGCGTCCAGACGATTTTGTTTACAAAACACTTGCCCATGGTGCAATATTGCTCAATTGTGTACGACCCATAAGAAGTTAAACAGGTCACACAGAGAGTAAAGACTATCCAGACAGTTAGACTCAGTATGTATACAGATGGCAGTGAAATCAATTTCATGCACTGTTTTTAAATCATTTTACGATAATGATGACACTGATGGCTGACTGCCGTAGCTGATGATTGAATTATTTTAGAAACTTCAGCAACCTGCCACATGTTGCTGTAATTGTTCAAGGAGCTTCATTTCGAGGTGATTTGTTATCAATTGTATCTTGAAATACTTTCCTTTTCTTAATTTTTACAAGTTACATGAATAATTCAAAATACTGCGTGGCATCTCCCACATGGACGTCTATTGCTACTGAAATTTACTGTCGACTTTAAAATAAGTTGTAGATTAAAAGAGTATAAATTTGTGATTTTATGTCTTATATGATTTATCTCAAATCTTTTAGTTTCTTCATTAATAAGCGGAAAACGTATCCTGGCGTTCACCTATTCGGAAATTGCACCAGTGAGCTACGTATCTGAGTTTTGTTACACTTGGCTTATGGAATATATGCTACATTGAATGGCACTAGTAAACCACGTTTCACCAACCGGGACATTCATGGACGAAAATGAAAACTGCGTAACTTCAAAACCGAGCAGATTCTGGCGATTTTGTTCAGACGAAGACGATGTTCAACAATGAAAGGAATGTTTAGGTGGGGAGGAACTGGAAGTAGGGGGGGGGGGGGGATACAGCGAGGAGTGACGTTATAAGCGATTACACCTAGTGTTTTTTCAGAAAAAAAATGTGGTACAACCTCGCTGAAAATAATTTGTGTCAAAACAATTAAAATGTTTTGCATTCTATTAGACCCCTTACAATTCCATATTGATTTTTTCAGGCTTGTACAAATCGGGAGTAGAGTAAAAATGAAGTTAAATTTTTTATCCATCTCAGGGCGAAAACTACAGTATATCTCCTGCAGAGATTACTAGGATAAAGTTCGATCAACAACAACTTTTGCAGAGATATTTAACCACTCTTCTCACTAGATGATCAAGCATTGGTGACATCACAAGCAGACTGACGGAGGCGGACAAAGTTTCTTCAAAAAAAGACTTCTGCTGGTATTTCCCACCGCTATTTACACACCACAGGTAGTTACTTCGCAAGAATACGCTTACGTTTCCCCAACAAATTTACCCAGGTTGCCGTTCTTCGAATCACGAGGGGTCACTGTGATGGTCGTGTGGTTTTTCTCAATCTCGTTTCGTGCCACTTCTTGTAGAGCATTAATTATCTATTCTGTATGTGTTGGATATATGTAAGGTTTCGTGTTACAAACATCTCTGGTTTCCGTAAAGTTCTTAGAATACAGTGATTTAGTTTCACACACATGTTCTTTGTTACTCCAAAGATGTATCGTCGACAGTGTGGCTGTAACAATCGGCGCACTTGTCCAAATTCAACAGACTTCTGTTCGAACAACATTGTCTTTGTAGAAGTGAGATCAAGCTGCTGATTAATTTATTCTTTATTGTGTGACCGGTCTCATTCAAAGCCCATTGTCCAGCAGAGATTTTTGTTAATACCAAGAGTTACATACATAAATTACATCAAAAATCAGTGCATCTACCTACACATGACTAAAAAATATTTAAAAATAATGTATTTTTGACATAGAGTTTTTGGTTTATATATGTAACTCTTGCCGTTAACAAAAATCTGTGCTGGTAAATGACCTTTACAACCGGTTGCGAGAAAAAAATTAAACAACAGCTTATGGTGTTGCCTGATGTCATTTCTACAATGAATTAAAGTGGTGGAACATTATGTGCGATAAAAAATCGATTGTCTTGGCTCAAAGGGGCATTTCGATACTGGCGTCGAACAAGTTAACCACATTCGTAGCCGGTGGCGGTGGCTGAGCGGTTCTAGGCGCTTCAGTCCAGAACCACCCGGCTGCCTCGGGCATGGATGTGTGTGTGATGTCCTTAGGTTAGTTGGGTCTAAGTAGTTCTAAGTTTAGAGGACTGATGACCTCAGATGTTGAGTCCCATAGTGCTTAGAGCCATTTGAACCACATTCGTAGAAAAACTAATCTCGAGTAATACCGCCGTGCGATTTTAATTTACAGTACCGGAATAATTGTGTGTTCAGCATCTGTGAAACAACCAAGTACAGATTCCATTCGACTGCACACAGGAATTGGAACGTGATTAGCAGGTCATTAGCGGTCACCTGTGAAGCAGTACAGCATCTTTTTTCAGAACTGACGGTCTGCAAGACATATGTGTTGATAGGTTGCACATAACAATATAGGCCTACTTAGACACGTGCCATAGTCATAACTATAGACTAAGCTTGGTGAAAGTCACCTCCTCCGACTTTTCAACAAACTTAGGAAATTGTAGGAACACCTTCAGCTTCACATCGCACCACGGTGTAGCTCGGCAAGTTTCACACAAACTCTGTGCAGAGGTAAAGAAGCGGCAAGCGATATTTAAAAATGTTAGGACAGACGGAGTACTGAACCCTATACCAACTGATCTGTAGTGTGGCACTTAACGACTGACACACGCCAACAATCGGAAAATAAAGGCTTTCTCATCGCGTCAACATTAAATTTGTCTCCACAGAAAAGCAGGCATAAACTGTTGGCAGCATCTACCAAATATCTCCAAACCTGATCTATTAAATTTCCCACGTATAACCGCTTAAACCCTTCTTCTCTTAAAATTTCGTCAATATACCTTTCGGTGATCCCCAGAGTTAGCCGATAGTATGTCGGCACTCTCAAGGTGACCCAAGGATATATAGTGGAAATATTAGGAAAAGAAATAGTGTTTATATTATGGGGTTGCACGACCAAAATGTAACTGATCAGCAACTGCTTTGCGAAAACATAAAGGAGCACGTCTCCAAACTTGTCTGAAACATTCAGAAACTATATCTAGACTGATATACTTTGAAGTACTAGAACAGTTTTAGAGTAGATGGAGGAAACACAGAATAATCTCATTAGAAAAGGTATTGCACCAAACACCCCAATGGCATTGTGACCACAGGGAGGAGTAGACAATAGTACATCTGTATGTTATCTGTATTGCAGAGAAGAATGAGCTCAAGGATGAAGGCAGTGCAGCGCAATATGTCCAGCTCTAGGCAAAGATCCAGAAATTTTTACATTTTTTATTTTGTATATACGTGCCAATAGCACGGGGGGTTTCAGGACCTCACCGGCAAACTTTGGGGAAAGATAAGCCAGACAAAGAACCTTTAATTTATTGAGAAAGAGTTTCTTTTTAACTGGCCGTATATCTGCTATGCTCAGGGGACTTTGTAAATTATATTTTATTATGCCATGATCGAGTTAATTAACACCAGATGTTCAGACAGTCTGCACTGAGTCTCATTACATAGTTGATGTATTTGTAGAAATGTCCGACTGTCAAGCGAGGTAGGATTCTGAGTCATACCTGGCGATCAGCTCGACTAAGGTGACTGATGGAACAATGTTCACTACATTCTTCACACGGCCACAAAGCAAAAGAATGCCATTTAAACTTGCGAACGCAATGCTTATGCAAGATGTGCTGCATGGCTCATCAAAGCTGACAGTAAGCTTTGCTGGAGCTGCAACAAGCTGGAACCTGAGATGGCTGCGCGCAGTTGATGATAGTATGTGCGGAAATTCGGCAAATGTGTTATGCAGAAACTGATGATCCAATTAACGGTGCCGCCCACTGTCCAAGTCCAATGTTTAATGAGAACCAAAGGTTGTGAGGTCTTATAGCAACTGTGTGTGGGTTTTCACAGGCCTCGATGTGAGCAGTTCGACTACTAAAATAACCAGGATGTACGTAGCAGGCCTCAGTAATAGCTCACGTAGGTTTGGAATTCGGAAGCATTAGCATTGGTCAAAGAAACTACAACATATTTTGTACTAAAACATTCGTCACTTCTTCCTAAATAAGCTATATCGTGAAACTAGACGGTTGGTGCAACTCACTTCCGAACGTAACTTCTTAAATTCACCAGGTCTTACAACTGATGTTTTTTTCGCAGTTTTACAATTGTCGTTTGTCGATTTCACTGCGAAATATTTTTACTACAACCAAGTCTGTTCGCTCCCTGACCAAGGGCGCATTCACATTTTATCATTTGTTTCATCAGAGACTGTTTGAAGCCAGGGACATCAGTTTCTCTGGATAAAAATGACGCAGTTGGCTAACTGATCCAACCTAGCTCTCAACTATAATTAAATAAATACTACTAAATAATAATAATAATACAAAAAGCTTTTTTACTGGAATGTGCGCGAATTATCTGCCGATACAGCATGCAATTCTAGACACTTGGGAAGAGTCCGACTGGTGATAAAATACGAAATTTGGGATAATGAATTCGTTTGTTGTCTTTGCTGTTATAATAATACTGATGATAATAACAATAACCAATCAATTCCTGCGACTGAGTAGCGAAAAGTATGAGATATTACAAAACCACAGTACCAACTGGACACGAGGTGCAAACCTGTCGGTCCTAAACCCTGAACCTTCTGAAGATACACATATAGGTTGTACTCGAAAAGGTCACGCTACCTGGGTCCATAGCAAGTTCCACAGCAAACATACTGGACTTTCAAGTAGACCGTGCCTAGTAAAGTACTGTGATGTACAAACCAGCCTTCTGTTTGATGAGACGTTTAGCATTTTATCCAAGTAGAGTTGAGCAAACAAAGATTACGTCTAACACTTCACACGAAAGTTGGGTTTGTGGAAAGTTAGAATGAATAAAACCAATCAAGTAGTAAAGAACTAATGAGGAAATTAGTTTCGACCAGCAATTAACGCATTACAGGATCCTGTTCACAACTGATTACCTATCTCATACAACCCCCCCCCCCCCTTTTTTTTAGTTATTTCTGTTCCGTCAGGCCACTGAATTTGTTGACGCGCGTTGATATGGTACATCGAGTCTGGTAAGGTTTAAGAAGTGCTCTGAAATGAACGGTATCTTTCAGATGTACATGAATGGCGTCTTCCGCTGTACATGTTCAAAATGTAGCTTCCAACCAGTTAACTACATAACATGGGCCGTATTGTTGAACAGGTCATACATTGCAATAAAAGACGAAAGCAGTACACAATGGCGCGAAAGCGACAGTGAACAACAGAATTTTGTTCCGGCAGTCACCTCCACTTCCGTGAAAGATCGTGTGTGAAGTAGATGTCCTTGAATCTGAGTTTCACTCCTCGCTTTCACTCACGCATTGACCGACCTGTCACTGCATACTAAACGAATACCGCACCTCATGTGCTGTTGTTCATCGACGCAAAATTAACAGAGCAATGAGCGAAAGCGTAGTCTGTAACATAAAAGCTCAGATGTGTGATATAGAGTCTACGACTTAAGAAAGATCATCTAAGAAAAAGCCACAAGAAAACACGTCACAAACGACGACCCAGTAATATGGCACTCGGTTACTTATACCTTACATACCTTTAGTTTATGTTTTCCAGTATTCACAATGCTTAAAAAGTTGCAGCGTTGTGGAGTAAATTATATTTGCAGTTTAATGTACCCTGAATGTAACTGTAAATTATTAGATACAATTTCCAAGAAGTTAGGAAAAAAATATGGACGCGAGATGTTCCACGCTGTGTCTGAGAGCATGTACTGACGTTGTTACGTTGCTGATTTTATATTAGATTCGGTAGAAACTGGCGTGACTTCAAATTATTCAGACAACAGACACAGTCGCGTAATGTTATGTTTATACATGTCCAAAATACATAAATGTATTGCAGCTGGAAATAGGTTACTCGTGTAAAAGATATATGCGTCAAACACTGACGCAGTAATAATGTCTACGTGAAAATGAAACAGCCGGAAAACGCAGCACTTGATATGTAGTACTGTAGAGAAATAATAAAGAAGTCTGCAGAAAAATATGAAACAAGATTTTTCTAATAATTCAAGGGCTTGGTTGATAATTATGTAAGTATCAGAATATAATTCCAAAGAGCAGGGGACAAATACTCGGTGGACCCTGGGCAGTGACTATTTTCCAACATTTTTGGTGTCGGAACGCACCTCTTCAACCATACAACGCCCTCTCCCCCTCCTTAGCCCCTTACCCAGACATAAAAAAACACAAGTTTCGATTTTTGAAAACTTATGATAAAACTTACAATGAGCAATCAGTTATTACAAAATACTTTTTTGGAATTCAGGTTTCTAAAACAATTTCTTATAACCAAAACAATAAAACCACAATATTTAATGCAAACATGTACTACCGCTTGTCCCCGTGCAGAGTCGCTTTGCTCCCTAGTTCTGCTCGATGCATAGCGACACAAGACAGTAAAAACGTCTTCCTGACTATGACGTCTTGTTATCAACATCTGCCACCCGCAACGTTCAGGCTGTGGCATTGTAGCTGCTCGGTGAAGCGGATGTTTGGGGTGTACACTTGTATTCCTACGGTTTAGAAAAGCCCACAGTGAATTTTCTGGCAACTTAAATTTTCTGATCGAAATATTTCATTAACTAACATGTCATGCTAGTTAGAGCGTATCTCGCTCCATGCTCATGCCCATCGCATCACGTTGGTCACCCAATTGTCACGTTCACAGGAGCCGGCGTAGCAGCAAGTTAATGTTACGTTGGGATTTAATAGACTTCTACGATCCTAAATCTCCGGTGCCAACTTGTTCCAGCGAGTTAAAAAAAAATTGCCAGGGAGGCCCCGGTACTCCGTTCCAGCGCGTGCCCGTCGGAATTGAGCCCTAATTCTGGGTTTTAGTTCTTTTATCTCTGGCAATGATACATTAATCAGAAAAATTGCGAGTTGCACCGTGGTTCAGGGTTCACATTAAATTGGACGTCTCCTCATAACTGCCTGGGCAAGTCAGTTCAGAGACCTGAGGAAGGCAACTTCCGATAGCATCCGGCCTCGTAAGAGGTCGCAGTTTTCTAATCAGCCTTCGGGTTGAGGACCCTTTTTAAGCAAGCCTGTGGAAAATCCTTCTACAGGGTGGGTAAATAAAACTGGCAAGGAAAATGTTTATAAGATTGGCGCGGAACTGACCCACGATAATGAACAGGAGAACTGCCCATCACAAAACTGTCGAAAACCACCATTTCGACGCAACAGTCGGTTAATATCACATTTTTACAGATCCGCGATTGCGGTATGCTCTGTACCGAATACTTCGCTGTATCATTACGTTTGAGCAAACGAGAGGAGCAGACGTGTTTCGTGAACATTTGAATGCAACACAAAATGGTACTCACAATAGAAACGCACGGCTTCATTGCCGAGTATTATGCGAAGCACAATTCCAGGAAAACGTGTGCGGAACTCTTCATTCAACAGTTTAAAACTGCAAGTGTTTTGGCAAAACCTCCAGCGAAGTCTGCAGTGTAAAACAGGATGGTGAAAAACGGGCTCTGAAGGGAATATAAACCGTTACTTTCGAAAACTGTGCAAATGCCTGGCCGGTTCGAGAAAATTTTACCACACAAGTAGCTTGTATTTTGCCCCCCCCCCCCTCCCCCGCCCCCCGTATCCATGGCCCTTATACTCTTTTACCCGTGTCAGCTATCGCTAGTAATTGTGATGTGCGTTATTAAAAAAAAAAAGAAGAGTTTGCACTTGGGCACCATGAGCGGCCTCTACCATTTGCCACGAGTTTAATTTTTTTACAGGTGTCAGCACCGTTAACCCAAACTGACACAGATTCAGATTCATTTACTTTATGACGATTCCTGGTCCTGAGAACCAAGAGTATCGACGACAGGTAATACGATTTGTCCATATCTCGATTGTAGACCTCTCCGATCTGAAATGTTCGATAATCAATGACGTCACGGCTGTTAAAACTTTCCACCCTGCAACTTTATCGACTTTCGGTCCACTTACTAGAGCAACGATGACCCAGCCATTACCTTGCTGATTGACATGACTGTTGCTAAGGGTAAATTTAAGAACTCCGCCACAGAATACTGATGGACCAAGCAGAATGACTTGTGCACCTACATAGTTCTCGGTATTAATAGCAATATTGTCTACTGCTTTACACACTGTAAGGCGGGTACGTTTTCTCCTCTTATAATATCGTGGCATCTTCTGTGTGAGCGGTCCATCGCCGTTGCTCAAGCGACTGCACGAAGACTGACGCCTTCTTAATAAAATCATTACTTATATAGACAAAACTGTTGCATCCTTGAGCCCCCGGTTCGCGATGTACGACTAGCGGTTCTCGGCTGACGCTACCGATCAGAAATTCTCTAAGTTCGAACTGGATGTTTTATCCCGTACGCGGGTGTTTCCCTAAGAGCGTGCACAAATTTAACATGACATAGAGGATGCTGCACTGAATAAAATGAGGTAGGGAACCTGGGGTCGGTGAAGCCAGCTTAAGGGAATATGGATGTAAACTTGTCTACCGCTTTGTCTAGCATCACTGTTTTCCAGCTTATTTACAGCTAACATTAGTACACGTTTACACATACTGTGCTCTTTATGTACATTTACATTCCATATTGCCTGCAAGGAAGCAAGTAAGACGAACCAAATATACCTAGCCGTCTGAATGGCCACCTGTACTTGAGGTTCGTGCAAAGAGTTCCAACTGAGTTATTGAGGAACGTACGCTTGCCTGTTGGTGAGAGGATGTGATAGAACATGACGGTGCACCGTCTGACTTCAGTGTAGGCATCCGTAACCATCTCAGACCTGTATTTCCTGGTCGCTGGATTGGAAGAGGTGGTCCTATTCCATGGCTGAGAGGTCACCTGACCTTAATCCCCTTGGGTATTTCCTACGGGAATATCTAAAGTCACTTGTGTATGAAACCCCACTGGATACGGAATTTGAATTAATTGCCAGAATTGTAGCTGCCTGTGCTGTGATTCGAAACACACCAGGGGCATTTGTCAGGGCGGGTCAGAGTCTTTTTCGCCGATGTCATGTTTGCACTGAGGCTGATGGCCGTCAGTCTCAGCTCATTTTGTAAGATACAGCAAAAATGGCACTTTCATTGTGTCAATGATGGTACTTGCAATTAACTGTATCTAATGTAAATAAAAAAGTATACAGTAACGTGATTTTATTCCTGTTATGTCCTTAAGCTGGCTTCTCCGACCCCAGCTTCCCTATCTCAAATTGTTCTGTGGGGCGACCTCTAGGTCCTGTTATATTTTTGCAAGCTCTTCCGGAAATACCCTTAGAGTTGTGGCGCCTCTGGTGAACCTCTCAGCTTGGTGTCCCTAGCAGCGGCTTGTGCCGTTTTGACTTAAACCGGCACTACGAACACCAGAAAACATTGCTCGAGTGAACTAAAGCCAGTAACAAAGTCCAAAGAAATCTCAACACTGGTTATAGTGCAAGTTGAAACTAATAGTGTCGAAACATTATCAAAAAGAACCTACATCTATATCTTCACAAATTTACTGTTACGAATGAGGTAAAGCGCCCAGACGAACTTCCGCAATGAGTTCCGCCGGTGGTTTGTGAACGAACTGGAATCATGAGTGTTGGATCCTCAGTTTTTCATGTCTTCAGATGAGGCCCGGTTCAGCCGGTAATGTTCTGTGAACTCATAGAACGTGCGCCATTAAGCCTCAGGTTATCAGTACTTTGAAGAGCCGTTGCACAATCTCAAGACTGAAGTTTAGTGCGAACACCGGCTTGAAACCTTTACACGAGTGCTCGAAGTGTTCGGCGAGCAGAGGCAATCAACAGAGGCAGTGCAGCCTCCTCCCATTTCGATCGCTCGGTCTCTCCACCGGTGTTTTTTACCTGTCGGGCAAATTGAAGGATCAAGTGTACTAAACAGTCCTCAAATACTGGAAGAACCACACAAGAACAGTGAAAACGGTGTTGCTGCTCTCTGTCAACCAGGGCTGCTACGTGTGCCTCACAGTTTGATAATGGAGCACAGTGCTGTATCAGCGCCAACGGTGGCGACTTCCAGCACCATCTTTGATGTTCGTTCCAAGGTTCTTATTGTAAATATTTTCCGGGCCACTTTCAGTTTGCCTAATCTGTACAAACGGCAGTCGAAGAAGGGAAATAGTTCGAGATAGACGATAAGAATTTTGTGAATGAAACCTTCTAGGTCCTTTAAAATATTACTTTATTTACAACGTTGTTTAGGTTGCTGCGATCATAAGACCAAATCTTAGTTCTAAGCAGCAGCTCTAATTGCGTTATAAATAAAGTAATTTATTAAGAGATCTAGACGGCTTTATTCACAAAATACCCACAACGATCTCAGACTGATTCAGAAAATTTATTTATTTTATTAATAAGACGATACGAATGATACTGAAGAATGAAATGTATAATGACGTATTTCGGGGTTGCTGCTTGCGTATCAGCACTCAAAACTGAATGCCCCGGCGAGGAATGATGGAAGAATGGACTAAACAGAAATCGAAACTATAAATATAGTAAACAGTAGACATATGTATGACTTCTACAATCAAAAAGCAACATGACAAAACTTCAAACAATTTCAAACGGCAAAAATTACGGCTCACTATACTCTATTGAGAATTGCTTTAGGATTGAGAGCTATAAAGGTAATAGTGTGGAGAGGCATACAAGTACAGTAAGGGATGCGTCCAGCCAATCCCACGTGACCTGTGGCCGCAGCGACCACCCGGCTTTGCAACAACACATCCTGCTTACACTGTGCTGCAATTTCAGGATGCGTGCTGACCAGTAGGATTGTTCGCTGCGCACTGGGATTTTTGTTGTTTTCTTTCTTTACAGTTGCGAAGTTAATTCTTTATCTGTTATTATTATTGTTTATTGAGCGTTGGGCGATACTGAACAATGTCAGTAGCAAGATCGTTAAATGCTTTTCAATGGAAATGTTCATCGTCGCTCTCTTGGCTAGGGGATTGCCGTATGAGGTCAGTCGAGGGAAATAGGTTGCTCCTTTCGTGCCTACACAATCAACAATTGAACAAATGGTGCGAAAAAGGGCTAAAACTGTAAAAACTTAGAGTTAAATGTTGCCATCTGCTGCTGGTACGGGAATTATCAAAAATGACATTCGTCTCACCCCTAAATATCACATTAGGATATTTAGGGGTGAAACCAATGTCAATTTTGATAGTTCCCGAGAAAAGCAACAGGAGGCAACACTTATCTCTAAGCGTTTACGTTTGAGAGTTTACCCGTTTTTCCGCGCATGACTTCAGTTGATCTTGATAATTCTCCCAACCTGACACGTTCCACATCATTACGAAGTGTCGTATTCATGATCTATGGAACAAATATTAATCTAATCTAATCTCTAATCTCTTGTTGCAGACTGCATAACGATTCTACTGCTACCAACGTACATTCCGCTAAGATCGAGACGACGTAATAAGAGACTTTAGGGGTCGTTCAAATGGTTCAAATGGCTCTGAGCACTATGGGACTCAACTGCTGTGGTCATTAGTCCCCTAGAACTTAGAACTACTTAAACCTAACTAACCTAAGGACATCACACACATCCATGCCCGAGGCAGGATTCGAACCTGCGACCGTAGCAGTCGTACGGTTCCGGAGTGCGCGCCTAGAACCGCGAGACCACCGCGGCCGGCTAGGGGTCGTACGGAGACATATAGACCTTACCTCGTTCCATTTGCGAGTGGTACAAGAAAAGGATTAACTAGAAGCTGTACAAGATACCCTTCGCCGTGCACTTTATGGTGGCTTGTGCAGTATGTATGTAGATGCAAAAGAGGCGTATCATAGGAAAGCGAAAGGAAGAGATGACTGACTGCCTTCAGCGTCACCAACATCGAAATAAGTGATAACCTTAAAAAGGTGGAGATTAATAAACTTATAAACATCCATAAACCACGATCCCCCAGATGCGAAATCGTCGAGCTGGCAAAACCATAAGGGCATATAGTCATTAGGTTGCTACCTTGTCTCTACCCTTTTAATTCAATAGAATTGAGATGCGGGGTTCTGGAACATTAGGGAGGATGACATCTCAAATCCCCGACCGATCTTTCAGATTTAAGTTTTCCGGATTTCCCTGTATCGATTAAGACAGTACCGAGATGGTTCCTCTGAATGGCCATGGCCATTTTCTTTCCTTGACCTTCCCCTTATCTGAACTTTTGCTCTTCCTCTAACATGCTCGCTGTCGACGGGACGTTAAACAGCAACCTTCTTTGCTCCCGTTCTGGATCATGAATGTTCGTCTCTATACCTCCCTCAGAACCAAGGAAAATAAATACCGTTGAGGCAGTGCCACTTAAACCGGAGAAGCCGGTTCAATCCCAGGGCGTTGTCCCTGATTGCTCATGACTGAAGCATGTTACTACACGTCACCGAGTAAGCTGCAGAGAGGTTTCTCACGATAGAATTCCAGAGCACTTGAGTAAAAGGTTAAGGAGTTATGTAGGGCATAGAAAACGCAGCAAGTGTCGTAAATGGTTTTGGAAGGACTCTCAGGGGAACTACAATGTGTCCAAGACCTGCTGGAGTGAGCTAGAATAAGTTTGCTAGTTCTAGTGGCCAAGGCTGTTTATTTCCTCTCAAAATACAAGTGAAGCAGTCGAGAAAGTTCTCTATCCAAGTCTGTTATTCTTCCACTACTTTATGTAATATGCTTTCACTGAAACAAGAATTACTTGGGTCTTTGTGTATCGTTTGCCTCTGGCGGAATACCCTCACCCAAAAGCGAATAGGCTGTCATACCCATTCTGACACAGCGAACTGATAAAAATTTTTGATTCTCCATAAAAACTGTAAAGTATTTTGCTGTTTGTCGCTTATTGATCACTACTTTTTTCAAGAGATCCTAATAACGACTTCTTGCTCTCTTGTCTTATGCCGGTGAGAGTCCTACGATAGCAAGCAATCCTCTGTTTGCCAGTGACTGATATGAGCAGTTCGTTGTGTCTGCTGCTGAGTAAACTAACACTCAACACGTATGTAAACTCTCGAACTCATCACAACACTTCTTGAATAAACAGTATAACCAGATTCTTAAATTACACCCTTTGAGACGAGAATTATACTCAGGGAGTGTGGCGCAGTTTCATTGTTGTTTTGATTTATTGGTGTTTGATGGAAATATCAAGGAGTCATCACCAAACTGCACATTCGCGTTGTTTGGTGATTACCAGGACATACTAACTGATAAGAAAACAGCACAACATGGTGACAGGCAAAAAATACAATTATATTGCTTCGTCGATCTACCACGTTGCACAGTTGCTGAATTTGAGATTGCCAGTCAAACCGGCAATCTCAAAACAGTAAAAAACATGGTAAAATATTTGACAGTAATTTTCTCGGTAAGGAGAAGAGAGGGAGATTATGGTTAGGCTTAGTCTTCCACGTTAGAAAAGGCATAAAGAGATACTCAAAAACTCTAACCATTACAGCAACGGGACACATGAATGTTGCTCCCATTACTCCAATTTTTGTGAGACTCACAGACGGATGGTGGCAGATGACGTTTTATTCGCTGATGCAAGCAAGCATTTCTGAAGCAGATACTTCCTGCATTTTACAACATATTAGAGCCACTCTGTGCAAGGGCGAGCGCACGCTAACTAAGGTAGGTAGAGGCAAAGGAAACATAGATATCATTATAGTCGACGCGCTAGTCCGATCGGAGAAGAATGGGAAATTCATGGAATTGGCTCCAACTTCTTTATGCGATTTATACACTCGTAGGTAATTTGCAAAAAGTCAAAATCAGTGGGAATCTATGTACTTTCAAATCCCTCTCCTCCCAAATAGAAGCACAGGGTGTATAAAAAACAATCATCCGATTTCGCATGTCTATAATTCTGAAACTAACAGAGATATACAAGGAATTTTGTTTTTTATGAAAAGGAAACTCAAAAAGTTTTTTTTTATAACTTTTCAAAGGTGTTCAATATGCCCCACTTGAGACGCACGAATTGAGTGCGGTATTCAAATTATTCCCACACTGCAGCGAGCATGTCTTGAGTTACAGCTTCCACAGCTGCGTTATGCGATATCTCAGTTCATTCATTGTTGTTTACTGTATACTTAAATGATGATGGCGTCCTCTTGGGTAAAATATTCCGGAGGTAAAATAGTCCCCCATTCGGATCTCCGGGCGGGGACTACTCAGGAGGCCGTCGTTATCAGGAGAAAAAAACTGGCGTTCTACGGATCGGAGCATGGAATGTCAGATTCCTTAATCGGGCAGGTAGGTTAGAAAATTTAAAAAGGGAAATGGATAGGTTAAAGTCAGATATAATGGGAATTAGTGAAGTTCGGTGGCAGGAGTAACAAGACTTTTGGTCAGCTGAATACAGGGTTATAAACACAAAATCAAATAGGGGTAATGCAGGAGTAGGTTTAATAATGAATAAAAAAATAGGAATGCAGGTAAGCTACTACAAACAGCATAGTGAACGCATTATTGTGGCCAAGATAGACACCAAGCCCTTGCCAACTACAGTACTTCAAGTTTATATGCCAACTAGTAGTGCAGATGATGAAGAGATTAATGATGAGATAAAAGAAATTATTCAGGTAGTGAAGGGATACGAAAATTTAGTAGTCATGGGTGACAGGAATTCGAGAATAGGAAAAGGGAGAGAAGGAAACATAGTAGGTGAATATGGATTGGGGGTAAGAAATGAAAGAGGAACTCATCTGGTAGAATTTTGCACAGTGCATAACTTAATCATAGCTTACACTTGCTTCAAGAATCATGAAAGAAGGTTGTATACATGGAAGAATCCTGGAGATACTAGAAAGCATCAGATAGATTATCTAATGGTAAGTCAGGATTTAGGAACCAGGTTTTAAATTGTAAGACATTTCCAGGGGCAGACGTGGACTCTAACCACAATCTATTGGTTATGAACTGTAGGTTACAACTGAAGAAACTGCAAAAAGGTGGGAATTAAAGGAGATGGGATCTGAATAAACTGAAAGGATCAGAGGTTGTACACAGCTTCAGGAAGAGCATAAGGGAACAATTGACAGGAATGGGGGAAAGAAATACAGTAGAAGAAGAATGGGTAACTCTGAGGGATGAAGTAGTGAAGGCAAAGGATCAAGTAGGTAAAAAGACGAGTGCTAGTAGAAATGCTTGGGTAACAGAAGTATATTGAATTTAATTGATGAAAGGAGAAAATAGAAAAATGCCTTAAATGAAGCAGGAAAAAATAATACAAACGTCTAAAAAATGAGATCGACAAAAAGTCCAAAATGGCCAATTAGGGATGGCTAGAGGACAAATGTAGGGATATAGAGGCCCATATCACTAAGAGTAAGATAGATACTGCCAACAGGAAAATTAAAGAGACCTTTGGAGAAAAGAGAACCACTTGCATGAATATGAAGAGCTCAGATGGGAACCCAGTTCCAAGCAAAGAAGGGAAAGCAGAAAGGTGGAAGGAGTATATAGAGGGTCTATACAAGGGCGATGCACTTGATGACAATATTATGGAAATGGAAGAGGATTTAGATGAAGATGAAATGGGAGATACGATACTGCGTGAAGAGTTTGACAGAGCACTGAAAGACCTGAGTCGAAACAAGGCCCCGGGAGTAGACAACATTCCATTAGAACTACTGACGGCCTTGGGAGAGCCAGTCCTGACAAACCTCAACCATCTGGTGAGCAAGATGTATGAGACAAGCGAAATACCCTCAGAGTTCATTAAGAATATAATAATTCCAGTCCCAAAGAAAGCAGGTGTTGATAGACGTGAAAATTACCGAACTCTCAGTTTAATAAGTCACAGCTGCAAAATACTAACACGAATTCTTTACAGACGAATGGAGAAACTGGTAGAAGCCGACCTCGGGGGAGATCAGTTTGGATTCCGTAGGAATATTGCAACACGAGAGCAATATTGACCTTACGACTTATCTTAGAAGAAAGGTTAAGGAAAGGCAAACCTAAGTTTCTAGCATTTGTAGACTTAGAGAAATTCTAATGGTGGCAGGGGTAAAATACGGGGAGCGAAAGGCTATTTACAATTTGTATAGAAACCAGATGGCAGTTATAAGAGTCGAGCGGCATGAAAGGGAAGCAGTGGTTGGGAAGGGAGTGAGACAGGGTTGTAGCCTATCCCCGATGTTATTCAATCTGTATATTGAGCAAACAGTAAAGGAAACGAAAAAAAAATTCGGAGTAGGTATTAAAATCCATGGAGAAGAAATGAAAACTTTTAGGTTCGCCGATGACATTGTAATTCTGTCAGAGACAGCAAAGGACTTGGAAGAGCAGTTGAAAGGAATGGACAAAGTCTTGAAACGAGGATATAAGATGAACAGCAACAAAAGTAAATTGAGGATAATGGAATGTAGTCGAATTAAGTCGGGTGATGATGAGGGAATTAGATTAGGAAATGATACACTTAAAGTAGTAAAGGAGTTTTGCTATTTGGAGAGCAAAATAATTTATGATGGTCGAAGTAGAGAGGATATAAAATGTAGACTGGCAATGGCAAGGAAAGCGTTTCTGAAGAAGAGAAATTTGTTAACATCAAGTATAGATTTAAGTGTCAGGAAGTCGTTTCTGAAAGTATTTGTATGAAGTGTAGCCATGTATGAAAGTGAAACATGGACGATAAATAGTTCAGACAAGAAGAGAATAGAAGCTTTCGAAATGTGGTGCTACAGAAGAATGCTGAATATTAGATGGGTAGATCACATACTTAACGAGGAGGTATTGAATAGAATTGGATTTTGTGGCAACAAGAAGAAGGCATCGGTTTGTGGGACATGTTCTGTGATATCAAGGGATCACAAATTTAGCATTGGAGGGCAGCGTGGAGGGTAAAAATCGTAGAGGAAGACCAAGAGATGAATACACTAAGCAGATTCAGAAGGATGTAGGTTGCAGTACGTACTGGGAGATGAAGAAGATTGCACAGGATAGGGTAGCGTGGGGAACTGCGTCAAACCAGTCTCAGGACTAAAGACAACAACAATAACAATGTAGAGCTGAATCATTTGGTACAGTTTGACCGATCAATCGTTCAGTAACACTTTGATTTAAAAATTCCTGCACTTCCAGATGTCCCATCCTGCTGATAATTGAAGTCATTCGAATCAGTCTCCAGCCATGCTAAAAAAAAGTTCTCAACCTTACCGAGGTATGTGCTTCGTGTAACACTGTTTTCGGCAGAGAAAAATGGACCATACACCTTTTCCTGTGAAAATGCACAAAACACATTAAATTTTGGAGAGCCCTCTCACGTTGTACAACTTCATGTGGTTGTTCCTTACCCAATCTTTTCACCTTCGCATGTAAATGGAATGTTGCCTCGTCACTGAACACTAAGCGCGGAAGAAAACTGTCATCCTCCATTTTACCAAGAACGAAATTACAGAACTCCATACGTTATTGTTTATCACCTTCACGAAGAGCTTGAAGTATCTGAATTTTGTGTGTTTCAAGTGTAAACGTCGACGCAGCACACGCCAGACGGACATCGGGGGTACGACGAGCCTTCGAGCTGCACGGCGAACAGATTTGTGCGGACTCCTTGTGAAACGATGGCGTATGCTTTCGACGTCTGTGGCAGACACTCGGGAACGGCCCGGCGGTTTGCCTCTACACAGACAACCTGTTTCTCGGAATTGTTCATGCACTCGTTAATGCTCTGCGCTTTAGGAGGATTCACAACATACCTAGTACGAAGGTCACGCTGAACAATTATTATCGACCCGCATTGCGGAAAACGTAGAACACAAAACGCTTTCTGTTGTCCCGACACCATATTTACTTGAACTGGAGTGGGCGTACACTGCTACTACCTATCGGACACCATGTAAAACGCGAGAATTTGCTCTTTCCAGCAGTACGTTGTTCACGCACATATCTCAGATAACATAGTAGTTATGGTTTCTTAAGTCGGATGATTCATCTTGAAACACCCTGCATAATGTGTTACTTCACTCGCATAGCTGTGGGAGGAACCGTGACTGGCTCTTTTTTTCCTTTTTTCATTTTTCAATCAAAATTCGAGACACCTCCAGCGAATTGTGTATCGAAATAAAAAATTTCATCAAACAAAAAGAGTACGCGTCTTAAATATAAACTGCGTGTGTGTTTTAGGAAAGGCGGAAGAAACGTGAGTGGCAGTTTTAAAAGGGGACTTCGTTAGCCGCAAGGAGGTCCAATGCTACTCGCTCTCCTACCACTTTCCGACACTGCAGACAGCGCAGTATATTCGGCGTAGCATTTTATCGCTATAAACAGCAAATGGTTCGCGCTGTAGACAACCCACCTCCCGGTCGGTGCGGAGTAGCCCGCTGCCCACGCGCGTCCACGGCTGAGCGCCCCGCGCCAGATGACCCGCTGCTGGCGGAGGCAGCATCCTCGCGCCATGACGTCACGCGAACAGGTCAGTGACCAGCGGCCGTCCGCAGGTGGTCTCGCACTGCACACTGCAGAGGTCGCCGACTCCACGGCTGGCATAAGCGGCCGCTTCTCTCAGCTCTACGTCTGCACGCCAACTCTTTATACAGTACTATAACTTTTAGCTGACAAATCCGGTATTGCCCGCATATTCATTTTGCCAATTTTCTATTGAAACAATAACAAAGAGAATGATCTGTGTTTGTAGTGTAGAATGCAAAAAAAAATCATTTCCACGTATTCGTGAAAAAACCTTTGAAATTATTAAAACGGTAGTACAAAGAAGTATGCATAACGTGCAAATGTATAAGAACAGTACCCAAACTGAGAAACATGATAGTGGACAGTTTCTGTGCTCTAGGCGCAGCTGCTTCGAGTGTCTACGACGCTGTTTTGGAATGTGTTTATGGCAACGTCTCCTCAAAGCTCTATAGACGACTGCTGTTTTTGCCTACAGCCACTTGCGCCTCGCAAGTTGAAAGCTGTTAAAAGCTCTGTCAGGTGCCAGGGACTTTAAAGTGACTCGACTACGAGAGTGTCTTAGCAATATACTTTGAAGAGCAAAAGAAACTGGTACACCTGCGTAATATCGTGTTGGGCCTCCGCGAGGACGCAGAAGTGCCGCAACACGACGTGGCATGGACTCGACTGATGTCTGAAGTAGTGCTGGAGGAACCTGACACCGTGAATCATGCAGGGCTGCCCATAAATCCGTAATAATGCGAGGGGATGGAGATCCCTTCTGAACAGCACGTTGGAAGGCAGCCTAGATATGCTCAATGATGTTCATGTCTGGGGAGTTTGGTGGACAGTGGAAGTGTTTGAACTCAGAAGAGCGTTGCTGGAGCCTGTTGAATTTGCCCAAGTCCGTCGGAATGCATAATGGACATGAATGGATGCAGGTGATCAGACAGGACGCTTACGTACGTGTAACCAGTCAGAATTGTGTCTACACGAATCAGTGGCACCATATCACTCCAAATGTACACGCCCCGCACTATTACACAGCCTCCACCACCTTGAACAGTCCCCTCGTGACATGCGGGGTCCGTGGATTCGTGAGGCTGTCTCCATACCCATACATGTCTATCCGGTTTGATACAATTTGAAACGAGACTCGTTCGACCAAGCAACACGTTTCAAGCCATTAACAGCCCAAAGCCGGTGTCGACGGGTCCATGCGAGGGGTAAAGCTTTGTGACGTGCAGTCATGAAGAGTTCACGAGTGGGCCTTTGGCTCCGAAAGCTCATATCGATGTCTCGTTGAACGATTCGCACACTGACACTTGTTGATGGCCCAGCACTCAAATCTGCAGCAATTTCTGGAAGGGATTCTCTTCTGTCACGCTGAACGATTCTCTTCAGTCGTCGTTGATCCCGTTCTTGCAGGATATTTTTCCGGCCGCAGCGATGTCGGAGATCCGATATTTTACCGGATTCCTGACATTCGCGCTCCACTGATGAAATGCTCGTACGGGAAAGTCCCCACTTCATCGCTGCCTTGAAGATGTTGTGTCCCATCGCTCGTGTGCCGACTTTAACACCACGATCAAAGTCACTTAAATCTTGATAACCTGCCATTGTAGCAGCAGTAACTGATATAACAACTGTTGTCTTATATAAACGTTGCCGACCTCGGCGCCGTGTCCTTCCTGTTTACGTATCTCTGTATTCTACAACGCCTGCCTATGCCAGTTTCTTTGCTGCTTCAGTGTAGAATAAATGTATTAAAAGTTAATGCATGATGCAGCAGTCTTTACACTTCTCGTTGTGTATGACGTCAGGTATGAATCGTACAGTGATGTATATGTGTAGGTACATTTAGCAGCGTAAGTGGATACTTGCAGTACGTCAGCGAAGTACGTTCAAGGGACAAAATTCATGGGATATTGACATGCAAATCGCGTACACAAACTGTAAAACGGCAATGCATTGGCGGAGTTGTTATTTGTACTTGGGTGATTCACATGGAAAGGTTTCCAAAGTGATCGTGGCCGCATTATGCGAATTAACAGATTTTGAACGCGGGATGGTAGTTGGAGCTAGACGCATGGAACATTCCATTTCGCAAATAATTAGGGAATTCAGTGTTCCCAGGTCTACAGTGTCTATAGTGTGCCAAGAATACCACATTTCAGGCTTTACCTCTCACCACGGACAACGCAGTGGCCAATGGCTTTCACTTAAGGAGCGACAGCAGCGGCGTTTGCGAAGTGTTATGAACAGACAAGCAAAAATGCGTGAAATAGCCGCAGAAATCTCTATAGGACGTACGACGAACGTATCCATTAGGACAGTGCGGTGAAATTTGGTGTTAACAGGCTATGGCAGCAGACGACCAACGCTAGTGCCTTTGCTAACTGGACGACATCGCCTACGGCGCGTCTCCTTGACTCGTAACCGTATCGTTTGGACCCTATACGATTGGAAAACCGTGGCCTAGTCAAGTGAGTCCAGATCTGAGTTGTTAATAGCTGATGGTAGGGTTCGAGTGTGACACAGACCCGAGGAAGGCACGGACCAAAGTTGTCAACAAGCACTAAGCAAGCTGGTGGTATCTCCAACATCGTGTGGGCTGTGTTCACATGGAGCACTGAGTGCAAATGGTTGCGTTCCACTACTTGGAGACAATTTGTAGCCGTTCCCAAACAAAAAATGGTTCAAATGGCTCTGAGGACTATGGGACTTAACATCTGAGGTCATCAGTCCCCTAGAACTTAGATCTACTTAAACCTAACTAACCAAAGGACATCACACACATCCATGCCCGAGGCAGGATCCGAACCTGCGACAGTAGTGGTCGCGCGGTACCAGACTGAAGTGCCTAGAACCTCTCGGCGACTTAGGCCGGCGTGCCCAAACAACGATTACGTTTTTCTAGATAACAGTGCGCCATGTCACCGGGCCACAACGGTTCGCGATTGGTTTGAAGAACGTTCTCGACAGTTCGAGAGAGCGATTTGGCAAGTAGATCGTTCTACTCGAATTCCATCGAACATTTATGGGATATAATCGAGAGGGCAGTTCGTGCACAAATTCTTGCAACGGCAATACTTTCGCAGTTATGGACGGCTCATTTTTCCTGCAGGGGACTTGCAACGAGTTTTTGAGTCCTCGCCAAGTCGAGTTGCTGCACTACGTAAGGCAAAAGGAGGTCTGACACGATATTAGGGGGTGTCCCATGACTCTTGTCACCTCATTGCATGTTGCGAGTAGCGTTAGTAGCAAAGGGGTAACAAGTTTAAACGACAAACATCATGCGGCAGTTTTGCATGCATCTCAGTCTTTACGACTGTGTTAGGTAGGTGGTCCTTATCCCCATTGTGATTGCTGCCTGAAAGTGAAGGACATGTGTTCTAACTTTGCTTGAAATCCCTCCAGGAAGGGATGTGCAACAAGCAAAAAATAAAACACACACACACTCACTTATACGTTTTTATGCCATTTACGTATGACTAGAAGAAGGGATCGGTTGGTAGGACACATTCTGAGGCATCAAAGGATCATCAATTTAGTACTGGAGGGCAGCGTGGAGGGTAAAAATTGTAGAGGGAGACCAAGAGATGAATGCACAAAGCAGATATAGAAGGATGTAGGTTGCAGTAGGTACTGGGAGACGAAGAAGCTTGCACAGGATAGAGTAGCGTGGAGAGCTGCATTAAAGAAGTCTCTGGACTGAAGACCACAACAACAACATGTATTATGTCGCAACAATATATAAGAAGTACAAAATTGTGAATGTGTTACAGTATTAATTCATTTCGTTAACAGGTTTTCGGCGTACAAGGCCTTCATCACAATCATTGCTTCGTTCCGAAGCTTCTGCATTACTCTTACTCTCTTTTTTTTTCATTTTCCAAAAAACGAATGTTACTATCTCAATTTTAGAGAAGTAGGGCCTAATCGTCACAGTATTTCCAACTACAGAGAGGCGAAATTAGTATGGGCGTACCATGACCGCTACTCATACCTTCTTCCCAGTTGATTTCCTTTCTTGGAGTTACGAATATTGTCAGTTTACACATTTGTTAACATTCCTAATACTCATATCTCCCAATGACAATCGTGGACTGAGAAAAACACAACACGGAGTAACTCGATTAAGTGGTTGCTGGTGCGTGGCACTTCCAAAATCCGGTAAGCTCATTTTGTTCGTGTAGAGTTCTCCAGAGATATCAGTGTTCTAAACTCCTTTTTAATTCGCCTGTTGCGAACACCAGGACAAATCCCATAACGAGACAGTACTGCACGAAAGAATGTAAGTGTGCGATTTCACCCAACGATGTCGATGACTGTTGGATTCGTTGAGTCTACAAGATACTAGACGCAACAGACATTAAATTTAGTTTATTTACCAATTTGTCACCTGTTCTTCTGTAATAGCTGAAGCTTAAGATTATGCGTCTGAAATTTTTACTTCCTGGTAGCCAATCCGTTACCTTTAAATAAGGTGTGAATGGTCCGGAATGTCCACTGTTGTTGCTGTTGTTGTTGTCGTCGTCGTCGTCGTCTTCAGTCGGAAACTTGCTGAAGCAGTTCTCCATGATAATCTGTCCTGTGCAAGCCTCTTCATCCCTGCAGCTATTGCAACCTACATCCACTTCATTCTGTTTACTGTAACGAAGCCTTGCTGTCTTCAGTTTTTACACCACCACTTCCCTCCATCACCACACCAACTATTCCTTGATATAATAATTGATTTAAGAACCGATGTTACGGCATAATGTCATCAATATACAGGGTGTTTGTTCTAACTTGAGACAACTAAATATCTCGAAAACGACGCATTCTACGAAAAAAATGTTATAGCTGAAAGTTAATATTAGTAAAGGCGACATCTGTCTGTGCTACAGCTGGACACCTTCTAACCAACCCTCTTGCGTGGGCGGAGTACACTTTGTGTTTCCGAATAGGACCCCCCCCCTCCCACTTTTATTTCGTATTCAGATACTACGCAAAACATACCCACGGTTTACTCAAACACTGTTTCCCATTCGTGGTAAACAACGCTCTAATTGACAAATATCAAGTGTGCCTGTTTTTTGCAGATAAAAAGCGACGCATTTGATTCTGCGTTTCATTTACGATGTAATGTAAAACCTTTGTGTTCTAACGGTTGATATTTATGTTATAAACTTGCTTTAATGTTGCAAATTTGACTGCACAGCACAATTTGGTTAGCCGCTTCAATGTCTGGTTAGAAGCTACGCCCGACGTGAGCCGTAAACAACGACGTGGATGTAATAGTTTTCGGTTCCCATCGGTGTGCTTCATATCGACGAATCCCCTTGCCTCTCACTATCGGTATGCTTGATTTCGGTGAGTATCCTTGCCACTCACCATAACTTTAATTCACAATAAATGCTCAGCTGACGACCTTCCATTACGATACACTTATTAATTCGTGTGTGGAATACAAGTACACAACTTAAAAGCACTGTGAATTACAATTATGGTAAGAGGCAATTAGACTCGACGAAATCAAACACCCTAATGGTGACAGGCCAGGGAGCTCACCGAAATCAAGCATCCCGATGGAAATAGAAAACAATTACAACCACGCCGTTGTTCCCAGACCACGTAAAACGTAGTTTCTTATCAGACAGTGAAACGGCTAACCATATTGTACTGTACAATCAAATTTGCAACACTACAGTCAATTTTCAACATAAATATCAACCGTTAGAACACAAATTTTTTCATTTACATTGTAAATGATATGCAGAATCAGATGCGTTGGTCCTTAATTGCAATAACAGGCGTACTCGATACTCGTCGATTAAAGAGCCATCTACCACGAATGGGAAACACTACAAAGTAACCCCGCCCTCAGAGGAGAGGTGGTTTGGAGCCGGCCAGTTGTAGAACCGACAGATATCCCTTGTACATTAACTTTTCACCCAGAACGTTTTTGTCAAGCTGTGCCCCATCGACTTATAACTTCTTTAAGTCAAGATGGGCACAAAACACAACCACTAACCGATCTGACTCAGTCTCTCTTCTTTAGCTATCCAATATCTCCAACAAATCAACAGAATTCTTCTGCTGCAAAACATTTCAAAAAATTCTATTATTATCTTTTCTGTAGTCTTTATTTTCGACGTTTCACTTACACATAAATCTACAGTGTACACTACAATTACATATCACTTGAATTAATCTGATAACTTCAGGCCAGCCATCTCGAGTTAGGTAGGATGGTTCCGTGAGTAAGTGCAAGCCGAGTTTCTTCGCCATTCATATAGCTTGTACTCCTTCTGTAATGACCTCAGAGTCTTAGTGTTCCCTCTTTTCCTTTTTCTTGCACTATTATTCACGTTATGACTAACTAGAACAGTAATGGTCAGAATTTTAATGGAAAACCAGATAACAAATTGCAGCTTTCCCTTACATAGCAATTTTTTTCATTTCCACGTCACAACTACGCATTGGAGCTTTTTGTTGTTATGTAAGGATCTTCATTGCGACGTCAACTTTCAGAAGACGTGTATCTGTGGAAGATATTACTCAGTAAGAATTTGCAAAATGGAAATGGAATATATGCAGATGAAAATATATGGATTTTTGTCGAAACTTGTAGCATACCTGCGAATTTTGTAAATTTCTTTTTCATGTGACATCCCAATGAAACAACTTCCGCATGTTCAACATACACAGCTTCAAAAACGACATTACAAGTATCAAAAAACAAGACGAACTGCAAGGATATTTCAGTGCTACAAAGCCAAAAAATTACTTACAGGTTACACAACACAACTTAACTCCTAAATGAAAATTTTACTTACATATTCCACATAAAAATTAATGATAATGTCTATTGTTGTAAATGGTTCAGTGCTATAAGCGTTTATTAATATGACGTATTAAAAAGAGTTTCTTGACAGTGGACTGTCCACCACCATAGCTGAGCGGTCAACGTGGCTGACTGTGTTGCAAAGCACCCAGGTTCGATTCCCGGTACTGCAAGGGAATTTTCCTTGGTGGGAGTGGAAAGGAGTGCACTCAGTCTCGTGATGCCAGCTGAGAAGCTTCTTGTCCGAACAATACCGATTCATGTTACAAACACTGGCAACGGCCAGGAGGGCGTAGTGCAGATCCACACCCCTCCATACTGCAAGCAATGACGTCACTGGAAGAGGATGACACGGCGGTCGGTCATTGTTAATGCGCACTCCTGGACATGTGTCTGGAGTTAATAGTGAACTCATAGGTTTAACTAGATTGGGTTACAACTGAAAGACATTGACTGATACCAAAGAGCGAAAGTGGTAAGAGAGACAGAAATGGGGTAAGGGTAAAGGTGTCTCAAGCGTTTGTGTGTGTATGTGTGTGTGTGTGTGTTTGTGTGTGTGTGTGTGTGTGCCTGCTTCTTAGAAACGGATTTAAATGTGTCTTTATATGAAATTTGCTCTATAGGCTACGCATTTAGTGAACGCATGACACAGTTCACAGTTTTCTTGCTGTCTTGCAGACGAAGTGCTGGCAGACACCTACGGTATATGGCGGCAGCCACGGAGCGCCTGAGCAGAGCGGCGGCAACAGCTGCCTGGAAGGCCGCGGCGTGCGTTTGGCAGCCGTCAGCGAGACTCAGCAGCTGCGCAGTGTCGCGTGCCACGTGTGCGAGTTTCGGCCACACACCTGCCCTGCCTTGCCGCTTCTCCAGGGTAACCAGCCGGCCCTCGCACCGTCCTCACATTCGACACTAATTTATGGACTTCAGATTTTCGATGTTACCTTTAAATGGAGTCGTATGTGCTTGGTGCTTGTCTGTATTTCATAGATTACAGTTTATTAAACTACTTTGCTCGAAGATTTTTGGTTTAGTCACACAGATTTACTCTACACTGAAGAGCCAAAGTAACTGGTACACCTGCTTAATATCGTGCGGGGGCCCCCTGAGCACGCATTCATTCATTCATTCATTTCCGTGTCCGGTCAGCATTTCCAGAAGATAGCAGCTCCAATGGCCTTGTTGTTTCCCTCGATCAGGTCCTGTGATGTGCAGGGTTGTAAAAGTTGAGGGCAAATTAGCAGGTGGGCCGTGTCACTAGCAGGATGTATCTCCATCAGCCCCATTTTCGCATGTATTGCAAAGAGGAACGCCCACCCTAAGACGATTGAGCGATCTCGAAGTAGGGTAGGGCAAGTCATTTCCTTTACAGGGACATCAGGTGGCACGGACTCGTCTAATGTCTAATGTAGTTCTGGCGAGAATTGACACCATTTATCCTGCAGGGCTGTCCATAAGTCCGTAAGAATACGATGGGGTGGAGATCTCTTCTGAACAGCACGTTTCAAGGCATCCCAGTACAAAATTAGCCCCGCCCACGCAGGAGCGGTGGTTAGAAGGTGGCCAGTTGTATCACAGACAGGTAATGGTTTATATACCTTGTTTGTTTATTTAATTAGTTGTATCCAGGGTTGATATGACTTGAATTTTGAGATTTATCTATTAACTTTTATTTTTTAAATATTTATTTTAGTAGTTTTATTTTCCTTATACCTAAATAACTTATATTCAGAGCGTGGCACCGATAATGTTCAGGATATATTTCTATTTTTAGGTATTTATTAATATAGATAGTATTATTTTACAGTGAAAATGTAAACTATATAAATGTTAGAAATGTTAGTGGAATTTAACCGCTAATATAAAACGTTACTTTACTTACATCGTAAACCATCAAAGTATGTAATCCACCCCCTTAATTCTTGAGCGCGTTGAGACACCACTGAGCAATACGCGTCGCGCCTTGGACCTAGCTACGATATATCTCCAAATGATACGAGTGCCGGTTGAGCGCTCATGGATCGCAATTATTCTCCAACACTTCAAGTGTTTCGTGGAGTTCATTCTGCGACGAGGTACTTAACCTCCGGCACAAGTCTCCGGTTAGGTATACAGGGTGTTTCACAATTCACACTACACACTTCTTGAGGTTATGGAGGGGATTTAGTAGATTAAGTTTTTCATAGGAATCCATGTCCGGACACTTCATCCATCGACGCTGCAGAGCGTAAAAGTTATGAGCGCCGGCACCTGTAAATATATGTATAGGTGATGATGCAACATACTATCTAGGATGATGGAGATAGATAAATGTATCAGTTTGAGGCAAGGGTCTCTGTACCGGAAATAGACGAGTCGTAAACGATAAGCGAAAAAAGTTCCTATGACAGTGGAATATATGTACCTTAAGAGCTATTAGCACTCGTTCAATACAGGAGTTGTGTTTCACAGTGACAAAGACGAGCAAATGCTGACAGCTCCCCAGATATGCATTTTAGGCTCCGTGTTTAATGGACATTATTTTCATGTTTTTGTCCATACTATCACCTCTTGAAAGTTGCCTACTCTAAAATCTTAGCGACAACAGTACTGCTACACGTGTTCCACTGTTCAAGGTATTACAACAGTTTTCGCGTACAACTTTCGACTCGTTCGTTTCCATCACAGGGTTCAAATGGGTCTAAGCACTATGGGACTTAACATCTGAGGTCGTCAGTCCCCTAGACTTAGAACTACTTAAACCTAACTAACCTAAGAACATCACACACATCCATGCCCGAGGCAGGATTCGAACCTGCGACCGTAGCAGCAGCGCGGTTCCGGGCTAAAGCGCCTAGAACCGCTCGCTCATAGCGGCCGGCCCTTACCTCAAATTGATACATTTGTCCTTTTCCATTGAGAGAGGATAAGTTACACTATCATCTATATTCCGTAAACGGAAAGTTATTAAAGTTTCATTACAACCTGATGCACCTTGAGCGATACTCTAGAAAGTTTGTTTTTTATTAGATAAAAATAAATCATTCTCAATCATTTATACAGTCCCAACAGGGTTAGCATTCACCATCATCTTACAATGTTTGTAAAATCATCACTGTATCACCACTAGTATATATACAGTTACAGACTCCAGCGTCTATAACCTTGTCGCCTTGTAACGTTGCTCAATGACGTTTCCGGACAGGGGTTCCCATGTAAAACTTGATCTACTAAGTCCCCTCTGCAACCTCTAAAGACGTATAACATGAACTGTGAAAAACCCTGTATAATCGCTGCTCAATAGTGTACACGCTATCTAATGAAAAGTAACCGGACATGCATGTAATCGGGAGTGACCACATGTTACGTGAGGCGGCCTGCCGGTATAAAAAGAGGTGGTGACTGTTGCGTTGTCACCGGTTAATCAGTAGCAGCAGAATGGATCGCTCAGAAGAGCTTAGTGACTTAGAACGTGGACTAGTCATTATATGTCACCTGAGTAACAAATCCATCAGCGACGTTTACACCCTCCTAAAGCTGCCCAAGTCGACAGATGGAAGCGCGAACAAACAACAGCAGATAAACCAATATGATACAGGCCTCACGTACTGACAGACTGGTACGGCCGAACACTGTGGTGGGTGTTTGTAAAACAGCACGTGAAACCAGTGGAAGGAATCACTCGTGAGTTTTCAAATACTACCAGCTGTCCCACTAGCACACTGACTCTCCATAGGGAGTTAAAAATAATGGAGTGCAATGGCTCCTCATCAGCCACATATTTTTGTACCCACCGTTAAGAGGGACATCGCCGGTCAGCGGATGACTGGGACGGGTGACTTGGAGCGATGAATCACGCTATGCATTGTGACAATCCGATGAAAGAGTTTGGGTGTGCCGAATGCCTGGAGAACGCTACTTGGCATCGTGTGTAGTGTCAGTTGTGAAGACACTGATACGGCATGGGGTTGTTTTTCGTGGGTATGGCGTGGTTCCCTTATTGCGCTTAAAGCACTCCGTCTTCAGGCCACAAATGGCCCATCGGTACCATCCGACCGCCGTGCCATCCTCAGTTGAGGATGCGGATAGGAGGGGCGTGTGGACAGCACACCGCTCTCCCGGTCGTTATGATGATTTTCTTTGACCGGAGCTGCTACTATTCGGTCGAGTAGCACCTCAATTGGCATCACGGGGCTGAGTGCACCCGAAAAATGGCAACAGCGCATGGCGGCTGGATGGTCACCCATCCAAAAGCCGGCCACGATCGACAGCGCTTAACTTCGGTGATCTCACGGGAACCGGTGTAGCCACTGCGGCAAGGCCGTTGCCTTATTGCGCTTAAGCAGACGCTATATTCGGAAGGATATGGACACATTTTACAACATTGTTATGTGAACATTGTGTACTGCTTACAGTAGAGGAACCATGACGGTTTGTATCAGCACGACAATGCACTCTGTCCTAAAGCAGTATATGTGAGACAATGGTTTGTGGACAGTAACATTCCTGAAGCTGACTGGCCTGTCCAGGGTCCCAACCTGAACCTAATGGAATGCGTTTGGAATGTAGTAGTAGTAGTAGTAGTAGTAGTAGAGGGGTTTTGGGTGCACGACAGCAAGGTCTTCAGCGCCCATTCAGTATCATAGTGAGACGGGTGTCAAGAAAAATCCCAGAACAGGAATATAAAACGAAACAGAAAACATGGGTAAGAATCGTTGAAAAACATGTGCTCACCCACACCAGAGCGTGGAATGAAGCAGAGCGTCAGCAGTAAAGCATGGACAACACAGGAAGAAAATGACAGAGGGAGCTAAAACAATGTAGCAGATGGTAGTGGCTGGCTGACCGCAAGGAAAAAAGGGGAGGAGTCAACCACTCTGCAATACACTAAAACCTCCAGCCTAAAAGTTTAGGCCAGAGTCCAGACACATCACAAAACTTAAAAACCCTAGACACACACGTCTCATCATTAGCTAAAGCAGAAGGCAGATCCCCATCAACTTGTGCTTGTGCCCGTGCAGTCTGTTAAAATGTGCCGGACAGAGATGTGCACACCACAAGTATCACAAAACGGAGGATCCTCCCGTCGTAATAAAAAGCTATGTGTGAGAGGACAGTACCCGATCCGAAGACGTGTGAGGGCCACGTCCTCTCGCCTGACCAACCGGCAGGAGGAACGACACGGCCGAGTGGTTGACTTAATCAACCGCAGTTTATTGGCCGTCACCGCCAGCCATTCGTCCTCCCACAACTCCTTGCACTTCCTGTGGAGTGCAGAGATGACTGACTGCAAGGGAATAGGACACTGGACCACATCCTGCTCTCTGCAGGCCTCCTTGGCAGCCCGATCGGCCCGTTCATTGCCCCATATGCCGACATGACCAGGCACCCAGCAGAAGGATACTTCTGTACCCCGAAGTTGGAGCAAGTACAGTTGTTCATGTATCAGCTGGACCATCTCCTCAGTTGGGTACAGATTCTGCAATGATTGTAAGGCACTAAGAGAATCGGAGCAGAGAAGAAATCGATCGCCCCGAACACGATTCATCTGCTCCTGTGCCTTCAGGATCGCATGGAGCTCCGCTGCGAAAACGGTATATTCAACAGGGAGACGAATCCGGGTAACCTGATCAGGGAACACTACAGAACAGCCAAGGAAATTCTCCTGTTTGGAGCCATCAGTGTAAACGAAAGTGAAACCGTGATGCACATCTAAAATGTTAAAAAACAGAGATTGGAATGTAAAATCTGCTGTGCGTTCTTTCTTAAAACTAGTCAAATCTAGAATAAGTTTGGGTCTCCGGAGAAGCCAAGGTGGAGATCTGCTCCAAACGCGACGCAAAACACGAAGACCAGCCATAGACATCGCAGCGAGGCAATCCTGTGCGCGAATCCCATAGGGCTGCGTTGCATGTTGCCGGTTATGAAATGAGCTACAATATCGACTTAACTCCAGACGCCAGCGACGAACATCACTACCTTGTCTGGTTTCGGATCTTGAGAAAGAGTGGGCTTCCACAGGCTTTCATATACCTGACAGGTATTGTCCCTAGCAGAATTCAAACCGTCATAAAGCCGAAGGGTGGTCACATGCGTTATTAATATCCACTAACAGATGTCCGGAGACTTATGATCGGATAACGTAGATGCTCCTGCACGAGCTTCTCTGCAGATTCGCAACGTTTTCAGCAGCGCCCCTTTCGCCCGTATTTACGCCGCCTTGTCGGGCTTCCCAGCGCCGGGACGCGGCGTAACGGAATACCCCGCATCCGCCGCCGCAGCCCTGCCTGGGACACACGTGCTACTTAGGCACGTCGCGCGGGCCCGGTGCTGCCGCGGTCGGCCGTTTAAAAAACGAACGCGCCTGCCGCGGAAGCTCGCCACTGTTTGTGCCGCCGCGCTTCCGGTCTCACTGCCAGAGAGGCACGGCTCTTCTCGTGAGGGTCTGCCCGGCCACGGCCGGTAAAGCGCGGGCAGCTGCCCCACCAACCAGCGCCACGCTCCTCGCCAGAGGAGCATTCGCCGCAGTGCTGCTCAATCTATGTCGCATCTGCCGTCACACGGCCGGCCTATTGACGGAGCATGTAGTTGGTTAAAAAGGCTCTGAGCACTACGGGACTTAGCTTCTGAGGTCATCAGTCCCCTAGAACCTAACTAAACTAAGGACATCACACACAGCCGGCCGATGTGGCCGAGCGTTTCTAGGCTACGGTCGCAGGTTCGAATCCTGCCTCGGGCGTGGGTGTGTGTGATGTCCTTAGGTTAGTTAGGTTTAAGTAGTTCTAAGTTCTGGGGGACTGATGACCTCAGAAGTTAAGCTCGATAGTGCACAGAGCCATTTGAAACATCACACACATACATGCCCGAGGCCTGTAGTGCCTAGAAGCGCTCGGCCACTCCGGCCGGCAGGCATTTAGTCCCAAAATGTTTATTGCCTTGAAAATTCTTTTAAGTGAACAAACTATTGGCTAGTTTGATGCTGTAATCCATTTTTTACTATTTTGAGATAATCTTTTCATTTCTACGTAACTGCTAAGCCCGACGTCCTTAAAACTCCAGAATCTGAATTTTCATTGTGCAGCGAAGTGTGCGCTCATGTGAAGCTTCCTTTCAGATTAAAACTGTGTGCAGGACCATTTCGCGGACAAGTGGGACTGAGAACTGAGCTACCCAAACACGACTCATGGCCCGTCCTCACAGTTTTACTTCCGCTTGTACCTCATCTCCTACCTTCCAAACACAAGATCTGCGAAACTTGCAGGGCTAGTGCTCCTGGAAGAAAGGCTATTGCGGAGACATGGCTTAGCCACAGCCAAAGTGAAGTTTGCAGAATGAAGTTTCGCAGGAAAGCTTCTGTGACGTTGGGAAGGCAGAAGACGAGGTGGTGCAGGAATTAAAGCTGTATGGAGGGGTCGTGGGGAGTGCTTGGGTTGTGTTTTCGTAAACCCTCTTCACAGTTGGGGAGTATCGAGGTGGGGCCGACCTCGATAGTGGACCTTGACTCGAGCCAAAATGGTAATCGACTTGGTGCCAATGAACACTGTCTGCATATGAGAAGCATGCGTGGGAGAGCGCGCAACATTTTGTTTACATCGTTTTTTTTAATTTCCTTCTAAGATACATAAGCAGTGTAACTACAATAATTTCCATTTGCTTATTGGCCGAGCGGTTCTAGTCGCTTTAGTTCGGAACCGCGCTGCTGCTACGGTCGCAGGTACGAATCCTGCCTCAGGCATGGATGTGTGTGATGTCCTTAGGTTAGTTAGGTTTAAGTAGTTCTAAGTCTAGCGTACTGATGACCTCAGATGTTGAGTCCCATAGTGCTTAGAGCCATCTAGAGCCATTTGCGTATTTGTTCTCTGGTGGTTTCAATCCATCCGTATTTTGGAAGACAGATGCGCAAAGGAAATGTGTTTACATTTTATTTCATGTTGATATGATTTCTGTTATTTACATCGTGTCTGAGTGCTTCGTCTCACGCTGATAAGAGTTAATAAAATCTTCTCTGTCTACCAGCCACGTCAGGTGATTAAAATTCCACAAGCTTTCGACTAAGCTCTCGTCGGCCGTTGTCAAGTGATAAATGACAGCTGTGTCACCGCTGCGAGGCCCACGCGAAAGACAGGCCGCGGTGCGTACGTCATGAAGGTACGCCTGAACTCGCGCGTTCGCTCAGCTCAACAGACAAAATGCGTTTCTAAACCTTTGAACTCGTAGCTGGCCGTGTTCGTAGAAATGAGAAATGCATCTTGTACTGGAATCTGCTATTATGAGGTCTTACTGATTAACAGTACTACAACAAAATTTAATGTAAGATCAATACCCGATGTAAATGGTATAACGGATTGTTTATAGCATTTAGTATCTTCAGCTTAACAGTTCTCATTACATACAGGAAGAGGTGCCTCATGCAACTGATAATCATTTCGGCATGATTTTAATGTTGTTGTACCCAAGAACAGCCGTAACGAAGTATAAGTAGGCCTATGGGCTTCCGATCATTGTAGGACTAATATCAGTAAGATTCCATAATAGCGGATTTCAGCAGAAGATGCAGTTCTCGTTTATACGTTCACACTTAGTTACGAGTTAACAGATGTAGGAACGAAGTCTGTCTGCTCAGTTGAGCGAGCGAGCGCAGGCCTACTTTCATTACGTCCACGCCGCGGCCTGTCTTCCTCGCAGGCCTCGACGTCGCTGGATGTGACGTCACTGGTGCCCCCTTCCTCGCCAACTGTGGTAGTGTTTACGTCCCGCATCCGTCGCGCAGCTTCAGCCTCGCGATGGCCGGGTACAAGGCTATGCTGAGCTGCAAACCGCCTTTACTGACGGTGTTTTCAGATATTTTTATTTCTACCCCTTCCTTTATGACGCCATCCCAAAAGCCCCCCGACCTCATAATGACGGAAGTTTCATCGAATAGATTCAAAATGGTTCAAATGGCTCTGAGCACTATGGGACTCAACTGCTGTGGTCATTAGTCCCCTAGAACTTAGAACTACTTAAACCTAACTAGCCTAAGGACATCACACACATCCATGCCCGAGGCAGGATTCGAACCTGCGACCGTAGCAGTCGCACGGCTCCGGACTGCGCGCCTAGAACCGCGAGACCACCGCGGCCGGCCGAATAGAATTCGATGTCGATTTTCTAAAGTGTGTTCTGCCACGGCTGACTTTGCAGGACAGCGTAAGCGTAAGCACCTATTGTAGGGTCTGAATCAGAGGCTCAGACGGTTTTGCGACCGTGTTGGCTGCAGATTCCTTGACTTGCGCCATAGGGTGGTGGGGTTTCGTGCTCCGCTGAATAGGTCAGTAGTTCACTACACCCATCTGGCGGCTACACGGGTAGCGGAGGCTGTGTGGCGTGGACTGGGCGGTTTTTTACGTTAGAAGGCCTCGGGAAAGTACGGGGTGGGCTGCAATGTCAAAGGGTGCATGGCAAATACAGAACGTGCTTGGATCAAGGAACAGTCGGAATTATAGTTGTAAATTGTTGTAGTTGTGCTGGGAAAGTCCCTGAGCTTCAAGTGCTAATAGAAAGCACAGAAGCTGATATCGTTATGGGTACAGAAAGCTGGCTAAAGCCTGAAATAAGTTCTGCAGAAATTTTTACGAAGTCTCAGACGGTGTTCAGGAAAGATAGATTAGGCAGAATTGGTGGTGGAGTGTTTGTGTCTGTCAGTAGTGGTTTACCTTGTAGTGAAGTCGAAGTAGATACTCCGTGCGAATTGGTATGGGTGGAGGTTATATTTAACAGCCGAACTAAGTTAATAATTGGCTCCTTCTACCGACCCCCAGACTCCGATGATACAGTTGTGGAACAGTTCAGAGAAAGTTTGAGTCTCGTAGCAAATAAATACCCCACTCATACGGTTATAGTTGGTGGGGACTTCAACCTTCCCTCGATATGTTGGCAAAAATACTTGTTCAAAACCGGTGGTAGGCAGAAAACATCTTTGGAGATTGTCCTAAATGCTTTCTCCGAAAATTATTTCGAGCAGTTAGTCCACGAACCCACGAGAATTGTAAATGGTTGTGAAAACACACTTGACCTCTTAGCCACAAACAATCCAGAGCTGATAGAGAGCATCATGACGGATACAGGGATTAGTGATCACAAGGTCGTTGTAGCTAGGTTCAATACCGTTTCTTCCAAATTCCTCAGAAACAAACGCAAAATGGTTCAAATGGCTCTGAGCACTATGGGACTCAACTGCTGTGGTCATTAGTTCCCTAGAACTTAGAACTACTTAAACCTAACTAACCTAACGACATCACACACATCCATGCCCGAGGCAGGATTCGAACCTGCGACCGCAGCAGTCGCACGTTTCCGGACTGCGCGCCTAGAACAGCGAGACCACCGCGGCCGGCAAACGCAAAATAATTTTATTTAAAAAAGCGGATAAAGTGTCACTAGAAGCCTTCCTAAAAGACAATCTCCATTCCTTCCGAACTGACTATGCAAATGTAGACGAGATGTGGCTCAAATTCAAAGATATAGTAGCAACAGCAATTGAGAGATTCATACCTCATAAATTGGTAAGAGATGGAACGGATCCCCCTTGGTACACAAAACAGGTCCGAACGCTGTTGCAGAGGCAACGGAAAAAGCATGCGAAGTTCAGAAGAACGCGAATTCCCGAAGATTGGCTAAAATTTACAGACGCGCGAAATTTGGCACGGACTTCGATGCGAGATGCCTTTAATAGGTTCCACAACGAAACATTGTCTCGAAATTTGGTAGAAAATCCGAAGATATTCTGGTCGTATGTAAAGTACACAAGCGGCAAGACGCAGTCAATACCTTCGCTGCGCAGTGCCGATAGTACTGTTATCGACGACTGTGCCGCTAAAGCGGAGTTATTGAACGCAGTTTTCCGAAATTCCTTCACCAGAAAAGACGAATGGAATATTCCAGAATTTGAAACACGAATATCTGCTAGCATGAGTTTCTTAGAAGTAGATACCTTAGGGGTTGCGAAGCAACTCAAATCGCTTGATACGGGCAAGTCTTCAGGTCCAGATTGTATACCGATTAGGTTTCTTTCAGATTACGCTGACACAATAGCTCCATACTTAGCACTCATATACAACCGCTCGCTCACCGATAGATCTGTACCTACAGATTGGAAAATTGCGCAGGTCGCACCAGTGTTTAAAAAGGGTAGTAGGAGTAATCCATCTAACTACAGACCTATATCATTGACGTCGGTTTGCAGTAGGGGTTTTGAGCATATACTGTATTCAAACATTATGTGTCACCTCGAAGGGAACGATCTATTGATACGTAATCAGCATGGCTTCAGAAAACATCGCTCTTGTGCAACGCAGCTAGCTCTTTATTCGCACGAAGTAATGGCCGCTATCGACAGGGGATCTCAAGTTGATTCCGTATTTCTAGATTTCCGGAAAGCTTTTGACACCGTTCCTCACAAGCGACTGCTAATCAAGCTGCGGGCCTATGGGGTATCGTCTCAGTTGTGCGACTGGATTCGTGATTTCCTGTCAGGAAGGTCGCAGTTCGTAGTAATAGATGGCAAATCATCGAGTAAAACTGAAGTGACATCGGGTGTTCCCCAGGGAAGCGTCCTGGGACCTCTGCTGTTCCCGATCTATATAAATGACCTGGGTGACAATCTGAGCAGTTCTCTTAGTTCGTTCGCAGATGATGCTGTAATTTACCGTCTAGTAAGGTCATCCGAAGACCAGTATCAGTTGCAAAGCGATTTAGAAAAGTTTCCGGTATGGTGTGGCAAGTGTCAGTTGGCGCTAAATAATGAAAAGTGTGAGGTGATCCACATGAGTTCCAAAAGAAATCCGTTGGAATTCGATTACTCGATAAATAGTACAATTTTCAAGGCTGTCAATTCAACTAAGTACCTGGGTGTTAAAATTACGAACAACTTCAGTTGGAAAGACCACATAGATAATATTGTGGGGAAGGCCAACCAAAGGTTGCGTTTCGTTGGCAGGACACTTAGAAGATGCAACAAGTCCACTAAAGAGACAGCTTACACTACACTCGTTCGTCCTCTGTTAGAATATTGGTGCGCGGTGTGGGATCCTTACCAGGTGGGATTGACGGAGGACATCGAAAGGGTGCAAAAAAGGGCAGCTCGTTTTGTATTATCACGTAATAGCGGAGAGAGTGTGGCAGATATGATACGCGAATTGGGATGGAAGTCATTAGAGCAAAGACGTTTTTCGTCGCGGCGAGACCTTTTTAGGAAATTTCAGTCACCAACTTTCTCTTCCGAATGCGAAAATATTTTGTTGAGCCCAACCTACATAGGTAGGAATGATCATCAAAATAAAATAAGAGAAATCAGAGGTTGAACAGAAAGGTTTAGGTGTTCGTTTTTCCCGCGCGCTGTTAAGGCGTGGAATAGTAGAGAGATAGTATGATTGTGGTTCGATGAACCCTCTGCCAAGCACTTAAATGTGAATTGCAGAGTAGTCATGTAGATGTAGATGTATTTCGTCCCGCGTTGCTCCATAGTGCGTACTGTCTGGCCGATCTAGTAGCAGCCACACTGACATGATATCTTGTACACTCCAAGCGTTCTAAGCCCTAGATCGTCGTTACAGGCCTTTTGAGTTGTATTTTTGCTGGGGGTCTGAACACTGATGAGATGTTGTGTCTCTTCAGGAGCTGGCTAAACTTTCCCTACACTGTGCCACAAAAAGGCAAAAAATCAAGTTTTTGTTGTCTTCTTCGCTGGTCTTTCTCCTGCGTGTCAGACAAGGAATAGCCTGTGATAGCTGACGGTGAATGTAGCCGTTTTCGTGGAACGTGCAAATACCAATCCGTGT
Organism: Schistocerca gregaria; assembly: GCF_023897955.1. Classification (NCBI taxonomy): domain Eukaryota; kingdom Metazoa; phylum Arthropoda; class Insecta; order Orthoptera; family Acrididae; genus Schistocerca; species Schistocerca gregaria. The sequence goes on from NC_064924.1 coordinate 377,955,211, forward strand.
GTGTAAGTTTCCTGTACGCTCAGTGCTGAGGCGTCCATTGGTTTTCCGGCGAACTAGGACGTCAAGGAAGGGGAATGCACCACCCTTCTCTACTTCCATCGTAAACCTAATGTGGTCGTGAACGCCGTTCGGGTGCTCTAAGAAATCGGCCGGCCGCGGTGGCCGAGTGGTCTTAGGCGCTTCAGTCTGGAACCACGTGACCGCTACGGTAGCAGGTTCGAATCCTACCTCGGGCATGGATGTGTGTGATGTCCTTAGGTTAGTTAGGTTTAAGTAGTTCTAAGTTCTAGGGGACTGATGACCTCAGAAGTTAAGTCCCATAGCGCTCACAGCCATTTTGCTCTAAGAATTCCCCGAGTTTTTCACGTCCGTGGGTCCAGATGACAAAAGTGTCGTTGAAGTAACGATAAAAGCAACTTGGCTTATCTGGAGCTGTGTTCAAATTTCTCCGTAAAGAGGTTGGCTATGGACGGAGCTGACAGACTTCCTGTGTCCATGCCGTCCAACTGGTCGACATACTGGCCGCCATGCACGAAATACGAAGACGTTAACCCGTGTTTAAACAATCCCACAAATGTGCTATCGAATAACTGGGAGAGGAGATCTACGCAGTCAACACCAACAGCAAGGACGGCGGCATGCAAGTCAGCGTAATCTGGGACCCGGCTACCGCGAGACTGAAGCAGGCGTGACGGAAGCGGGATGTAAACATTACCAAAGCTGGCGAGGAAGGGGGCACCAGTGACGTCACAGCCAACAGCGCGACCATATAACGGCGAGGCCACGGCTACGCGGTAGTCATTTACCACTTGACGAAGGATGGGGAGAGCTCGCTCGAAAGGTGGTGGGATTTTAACCACCTGACGCGGCTGGAAGCCCGAGAAGATTTTATTAAGTTATTTTCATTATGTCTTCTCTACAACAGAAATAATTTGTATCAAATTTCTATTCCAAATTCTGGAGCTGAACAGAAAAATTTAAATGAAAAAATAGGAGGGGTATTTTGTGGACTGGAAGGGGGGGGGGGGAGGCATCGTGGCCAGGCCGTGGGTTACGGCCCCTGCCCACCCCGTTTCCATCAGCCTGAAGCTTACCGCGCTACTTCCTTTAAAAACAAAAGACAAAAAGCACCTGTCTGCAAAGGGCAAAGATCCCAGTTTCGAGTGTCGGTACTGCACACGGTTTTAATCTGTCAGGAAGTTTCATCTTCTACACTCTGTTTCACATACTCTGGTCCCTGTCTCCCCTTTCCTTCACTTCTGCTTCCTCCAGCAGCGCTCCTGGGCGCCATTCTAGGTCACTGACCTTGTCCTTGATCTACAAGGACTCTCTCACAGATTTCGTTTTCCGCCTATACTCTTCAGCGCAACATTTCGTAATCGCTTGTCAGCTGTCCAAAAATGTGCATGTCTATTGGTTATGTTGGTGATAATTTATTTAGTATAAAATGGATCAGAGAATTTAAATCTTTCTATAAGGACGAAACAGCGTAGTAAACTGTTATAAGTGTTAAATATTGCTTTTGGTAAGTCTGCTATGAGCGAAGCAATGGTTTACGAACGGTCTACACTTGTCAACGACATTAATAACTAGTCGTGGCCTCTCTATGACCAACCTTTAGGTTAGGAAAATATTTTATTACTAATATTCTATCTACTGTAACGACATATGTATTTTCTAATTACTGCCCAACGCGTTTCGAAGCTAAAACTGCATGTTTAAGGACTATGTACACATGTTGTTGTTGTCTTCAGTCCTGAGACTGGTTTGATGCAGCTCTCCATGCTACTCTATCCTGCGCAAGCTGCTTCATCTCCCAGTACCTACTGCAACCTACATCCTTCTGAATCTGCTTAGTGTACTCATCTCTCGGTCTCCCTCTACGATTTTTACCCTCCACGCTGCCCTCCAATGCTAAATTTGTGATCCCTTGATGCCTCAAAACATGTCCTACCAACCGATCCCTTCTTCTAGTCAAGTTGTGCCACAAACTTCTCTTCTCCCCAATCCTATTCAATACCTCCTCATTAGTTACGTGATCTATCCACCTTATCTTCAGTATTCTTCTGTAGCACCACATTTCGAAAGCTCCAAACAAATACTTTCAGAAACGACTTCCTGATACATAAATCTATATTCGATGTTAACAAATTTCTCTTCTTCAGAAACGCTTTCCTTGCCATTGCCAGTCTACATTTTATATCCTCTCTACTTCGACCATCATCAGTTATTTTACTTCCTAAATAGCAAAACTCCTTTACTACTTTAAGTGTCTCATTTCCTAATTTAATTCCCTCAGCATCACCCGATTTAATTTGACTACATTCCATTATCCTCGTTTTGCTTTTGTTAATGTTCATCTTATATCCTCCTTTCAAGACACTGTCCATTCCGTTCAACTGCTCTTCCAAGTCCTTTGCCGTCTCTGACAGAATTACAATGTCATCGGCGAACCTCAAAGTTTTTACTTCGTCTCCATGAATTTTAATACCTACTCCAAATTTTTCTTTTGTTTCCTTTACTGCTTGCTCAATATACAGATTGAATAACATCGGGGAGAGGCTGCAACCCTGTCTCACTCCTTTCCCAACCACTGCTTCCCTTTCATGCCCCTCGACTCTTATTACTGCCATCTGGTTTCTGTACAAATTATAAATAGCCTTTCGCTCCCTGTATTTTACCCCTGCCACCTTTAGAATTTGAAAAAGAGTATTCCAGTCAACATTGTCAAAAGCTTTCTCTAAGTCTACAAATGCTAGAAACGTAGGTTTGCCTTTTCTTAATCTTTCTTCTAAGATAAGTCGTAAGGTCAGTATTGCCTCACGTGTTCCAACATTTCGACGGAATCCAAACTGATCCTCCCCGAGGTCTGCATCTACCAGTTTTTCCATTCGTCTGTAAAGAATTCGCGTTAGTATTTTGCAGCCGTGGCTTATTAAACTGATAGTTGGGTAATTTTCACATCTGTCAGCACCTGCTTTCTTTGGGATTGGAATTATTATATTCTTCTTGAAGTCTGAGGGTATTTCGCCTGTCTCATACATCTTGCTCACCAGCTGGTAGAGTCTTGTCATGACTGGCTCTCCCAAGGCCGTCAGTAGTTCTAATGGAATGGACACATAGTAGGCGTTATATCTGGTTTAAGTTTGCACTTAACAATGACGGAACGACACAGTTGTCAGATTTAACGAGATAAACTGTCTCAAACTAGATTAATGAGTGAAGTGCTAGAAAAATGAGAGAAAAACGTATTGCAACGTTTTGTCTGTGTTTGATAAAATAACATTTGTCTTCTGCATTGGCGAAAAATTTCCACATTTGATTTACATTTTGAACGATTTAGCACATGGCCCATGTTTAAGTTGCACTGTATTGACGTGATGGAGTGTTGAATGACGTTTCATTTCAGCGTACGTGGATCGGCAGAATACAAACAATACTTAAAGGAGCGACAGTTAATAGTTTTTGTCTTGCTTATTCACGTACAGACTGATTCCAAATAGTCGTTACTATTACTGCCTCTATTGATAAGTGAGTAATTTATGCTTGCTGAGACTGTAAATAGTAATAACTTCTTAATTATACATACAATTCAAATGAATCTACTTACTGCCAAGTGACAGAAAGTACGATCTGATGGATCGGAGGGAGGGAGGAGGGGAAACGGAACCGAAGAGAGAGAGTTGCGAAGAACACCGTGAGGACTTCTAGCCCTTTCATTCTCGAATTAATATCTCTGATTTAAAAAATTATGTACTTTCAAACACGTAATCTAGGATGAATCTGGAAGTATAATTGAAATTTTCAAAAAATTTCCCCCTCCCAGTTTTGAAAAAAATATTGCCCTATGGTAACATTAGTACTTAAAAAAATGATTATTAAGAATATAATAAAATCAGCTATTTTTAAAAACTGAATATAAAAAAGAAATTTAATGTTGGTATAAGGAAGAAAAACAAGGAGAATATGCCCTTATATGGATGACATGACCAATTACAAGTTTATCCTACACAGCATATCATAAACATACTGTAAAAATACGATGTGAAAGACTTCATTTATTGCTTAGAGTGGAAAGACATAAAGCAATCTTTTCACTTTTTAGACATAAGAACACTTTACATTTTATGCACGGCACGCTGTTGAACCCTTTAGAGCATAGCTTACAGCGACCTTTCTGGTGGTTCTTTTTTGGCCGGTGACCAATGTCCACATATCTAACTTATGCAATAGGCCTTTTCTTTGAAGTTCTTTTATCTTCACTGAATGATATTCGTCTTCTGTGCTGAACAACATTTCCTGCTACAATAAGACCAGAAGCAATATGTGCATGGAAATCCAGAAGGGAAAAAATGTGATACTCTGCTTCGCTGATTCAATGGACGCCTTGCAAAGCAGCCATGAATACGCAGCTGCTGCGTCGGAGCACCAACAAACTATTCGCATGTATCATCTTCTACAAAGTTCAAGAAGCGCGTCTGCGAAATCCACCCCTCCCATGTGCTTATCCTATTCTTTCACAATCAGTGGTCGAATAACCTGAATTGACTGAGTATTCTTTTTACTCCACGTCTTGCATGTATCTTGTGTATTTATACCCGTATATCTGGAAATTAACGGAATATCAATGGTGAAATCCAGCGTTCCTCTCCATTTCTTTTTCAGCTCTTTTTCTTGCGCTAAAGGACACTATGATATTCTGTCTGAATGAATAGTCCCAAGACATAAAGTCCTCTTCTGTTTGAGCACGTCTACAAATTCTAAAGAGTTGAACCAATTGTCAAAAACTATCTAGTAGTTCTTGCCCTCAATTAAATTTTCACACAGCGTCAAAGCAATGTCTCCTGAAAATCCTAAACTGTGCTCTTCGAATGGACTTTACCCACATAAATTTCAAAGTCATTTATTAGGCCTGATGCTCCAGCTCGAGTAACACCGTATGTTCCCAATTACGAGGTTTGTTCTTGAGATACTGAATTAAAGAACTTCTTCTCTTGAAAACTGTCATACTCTTCAGTACTCTTTTTCTCTCCTGGAGGAAGTTGCAGCATATAGTTCTGCAAAGAATCTATTAAGGATTTCATTTTCAATAACTTGCCAAGCTCGGGATGGTTTCCGGCTGTTATTGGCTTTTAGCTAGAGTTTCAGATCTATTACTACTCATAATATCTGCAACTCGAGGGAAACGAAACTGTTGTGACCAGTACATTTTGTATTGTGGCACTTGAACTGTACCCATAAGACGTAAAATGCCCACACGTTATTTTATTTCATTAGAAGAAACGTCAATGAACATCTGAAAATATTTCATTGCTGTCATGTCTTCATCAGGTAATGGTGGAGGTATGTTAGCTTGCCATTTTGTATCTGGTGGAATGAAATCACCTTTCTTCCATGTGCAATTTTTCTTCTTCTTTTTTGCATGTTGAGTTGCTTTCTGTAACATAATGAATGGTAAACAATTAGTTATGAGCATTTTTGAGTTAACATTAAAAATATATAATACTTAACTTACTAGTAGAAGGTTGAACACGATTGCTTTTTGTTTCTTGCTTGTGGTTTAGAGATGTCCTCATATTCAACATTATAATCCTCTCCATGGATGTGTAATTCAATATGATTTTTTTGAACATTCTATGATCCTGTCAAAGTCTTGTTGAATAATGTAAGACTCATTATTTTCTCCATCAGATGGAAAGCTTAATTCTGGAATATTACCATCCGGAATCTGCAGTAGCTCTTCATATTTCCTCAGCAGTAAGAATATTTCGGCGAAATTCGGTTCCCAAAAACAGCAAAACAGGAATCAGTTTCTGAGATTATGTCACTGTAAGATATGAATTCCCAAAATTACCAAATGGCAACAGTTATATTTCAGTAACTGTTCTAGATATAAATTATTACAAATGTATTATTATCTTATAGTAACTGATACAGTGTAGTTTTATCAATACTGTGCAAAACTTACTCTTTAGACATTCGTTGTGAATGCAGTACAAGAATACAACAAATAGGACACAGCAGCTGATCAAAATAACATAATGGAGACTCATACAAAAGATTGCTTTCAAGACTCCTTTGTGTGCATACTGCTGCCATCTGTTGCTGATTTGTCAAAACACGTATGTGCAGCCATAAGCCAACTACAGGAAAAAGATTTGAGGTGAAGGCCTGCAAGTATGGCCAATAAAAAAGTAGCATTGGTATATGGCTAAATTAGAGATGAAAAGGTTAAGGGGACGAGCGCTCTGGACAACCCAACACATCATCCATCGATAAAAACGAGGAAAGTGTGAATTCAGTGATCATGAACTATCGCCAAAGCACAGTAAGTGGCATTCCAGATGGCTCGTGCCTTGCTATTTCTTCCGATATTTTGGGTATTGCACGAACGCAAGCAACATTTGTACTACAATTATGGGATTTAGAATGAAAACAGCGACGAATGCTAGTTGTTCCGGAATCGCTACATGAAGCAAAAAAGATGCAGAACTACGGAAACGCGTCATAACAGGCGAACGCGGATTCGCGGATATGACGTCGAAACTAATGCTCAGTCGACCAAGTGAAAACGTTCTGAATTTCCCAGAATGAAAAAAAGTTCGAAAAGTGCGGTCAAACGTGAAAGCTTCGCTCACTGTGTTATTCAGTTTTAGCGGCACAGTGCAACATGTGTTCTTGGCATAACGTCGAACGATCAATAAGAAGGACTATTTACAAGACCGACACCGTTTGCGTGAACCAGTCCGAAAATTCGTAGGTTTGTCACAATAATAATGCATTTGATGACACTCCGTAGATTGTAAGCGAAGTTTTGGCCAAAAGAATTACTGTTATGATGCCCCAGCCACTATATTCGAGAAACATGGTCCCTTGCGACTTTTTTCGCTGTTTCCAGACATAAATAAAACTTAAAGGGCCAACTTTTTATGGGAATATATGAGACTAAAAATGTATCGCAGAGAGGAGTTAAAGCTATCCCAAAGATCGAATTTCAGAAGTGTTTCAGGAACTGGAAAAACCCTTGGCATAAAGATATAATACACTCCTGGAAATTGAAATAAGAACACCGTGAATTCATTGTCCCAGGAAGGGGAAACTTTATTGACACATTCCTGGGGTCAGATACATCACATGATCACACTGACAGAACCACAGGCACGTAGACACAGGCAACAGAGCATGCACAATGTCGGCACTAGTACAGTGTATATACACCTTTCGCAGCAATGCAGGCTGCTATTCTCCCATGGAGACGATCGTAGAGATGCTGGATGTAGTCCTGTGGAACGGCTTGCCATGCCATTTCCACCTGGCGCCTCAGTTGGACCAACGTTCGTGCTGGACGTGCAGACCGCGTGAGACGACGCTTCATCCAGTCCCAAACATGCTCAATGGGGGACAGATCCGGAGATCTTGCTGGCCAGGGTAGTTGACTTACACCTTCTAGAGCACGTTGGGTGGCACGGGGTACATGCGGACGTGCATTGTCCTGTTGGAACAGCAAGTTCCCTTGCCGGTCTGGGAATGGTAGAACGATGGGTTCGATGACGGTTTGGATGTACCGTGCACTATTCAGTGTCCCCTCGACGATCACCAGAGGTGTACGGCCAGTGTAGGACATCGCTCCCCACACCATGATGCCGGGTGTTGGCCGTGTGCCTCGGTCGTATGCAGTCCTGATTGTGGCGCTCACCTGCACGACGCCAAACACGCATACGACCATCATTGGCACCAAGGCAGAAGCGACTCTCATCGCTGAAGACGACACGTCTCCATTCGTCCCTCCATTCACGCCTGTTGCGACACCACTGGAGGCGGGCTGCACGATGTTGGGGCGTCAGCGGAAGACGGCCTGACGGTGTGCGGGACCGTAGCCCAGCTCCATGGAGACGGTTGCGAATGGTCCTCGCCGATACTCCAGGAGCAACAGTGTCCCTAATTTGCTGGGAAGTGGCGGTGCGGTCCCCTACGGCACTGCGTAGGATCCTACGGTCTTGGCGTGCATCCGTGCGTCGCTGCGGTCCGGTCCCAGGTCGACGGACACGTGCACCTTCCGCCGACCACTGGCGACAACATCGATGTACTGTGGAGACCTCACGCCCCACGTGTTGAGCAATTCGGCGGTACGTCCACCCGGCCTCCCGCATGCCCACTATACGCCCTCGCTCAAAGTCCGTCAACTGCACATACAGTTCACGTCCACGCTGTCGCGGCATGCTACCAGTGTTAAAGACTGCGATGGAGCTCCGTATGCCACGGCAAACTGGCTGACACTGACGGCGGCGGTGCACAAATGCTGCGCAGCTAGCGCCATTCGACGGCAAACACCGCGGTTCCTGGTGTGTCCGCTGTGCCGTGCGTGTGATCATTGCTTGTACAGCCCTCTCGCAGTGTCCGGAGCAAGTATGGTGTGTCTGACACACCGGTGTCAATGTGTTCTTTTTTTCCATTTCTAGGAGTGTATTTGTCCAATGAATACCCGTTTATCATCTGCATTTCTTCTTGGTGTAGCAGTTTTAATGGCCAGTAGTGTAGTATAATGTGTGAGTATTGGTACAATCTGACTTCTGTAAAAATTCAATGCAGTAATGCAATCATTGTAAATAAACGTAGTAAAATTAGTTTTCTGTCTGGTGACGGACGGCTGCAATAGCCTAAGAATTACCAATGCATCTCAGTGCATTGAACAGTTATCTGTTTTGTGCCCATTTACTTATCACCTTTTAAATAAAAGCCGGCCGCTGTGGGCAAGCGGTTCAAGGCGCTCCAGTGCGGAACCTCGCTGCTGCTACGGTCGCAGGTTCGAATCCTGCCTCGGGCATGGATGTGTGTGATGTCCTTAGGTTAGTTAGGTATAAGTAGTTCTAAGTCTAGGGTACTGATGACCTCAGATGTCAAGTCTCATAGTGCATGGAGACATCTGAATTTGATTTTGAAATAAAAATATGTACACGACTTTGTTTCAATTATTCTACATTCATGGGAATCGTTTCACTTGAGATCTGTGTAAGGTGTACTAGAATATTTCTTACGTTTTGTAAATGTTTATTGTATGTTCTTGTTTTCTCACATTTGCTATATCCTGGTCGACCTCCTTATTATGGTCCTTTGAAAAGAAAATTACATGTAAATCTAAAATCTAATCTAAGGTATACAACATGGACATATGAAAATATTTTTTTTACAAACTTTGCTTTTTCTGAAACCGTCGATTTCAAATTCGGTCTGTGTTCAATACGTAATAGAAACTACGTCATACTGCACGGAATGATTTATCCATCTGAAGGCTAAATGTGGAAGTGGTTTAACTTGAAAAATGTATAAAAAAATAATTCTATGAAAAATTAACATGTGGTTTAGAAGCGCGTAGATGTAATAAAAAACAGAAAGCAGGGCCGTATAATTTAACTAAGCGTGGATTCACTCAAGGACATTAACGCGCAGACAGCAGCCATAAAATAATATCTGCAAACGGTATCAAGTGCGCTGCTGTTTCAGTCGGGAACTAGCGAGTTTTCGCACTTAAGCCACTCCTTAAATTCAGACACTGAGAACGTATCTGATTATTAAAAGCTTAACAGCGATGGAAAGTATTTTGCTATTCAAAAATTAGATTAAAATTCGTTTAGCTTTATTTACTGATTCATAATGTTCAGAATGAAAGACCTACTTTCATGGATCAGGGCAAAATGTACTTACTTTGGTTTTAAACATGTTTCATGCTGTATTCCACTTAACGGTCTATCTCGAAACAATTATATCTCTCTATCATAGCTGATTTAAGAACATCTCCTCGATGCGTACCGTCGTTCTTGAAGTGCCTGTAACTGGAATGGCAGGAGGATCGCTCGTTATCACATCTGCTAAACGAACTTGCGACGAAACTCGCGCTTCGATTAAGACCCTCACTATCATTTCTGCTACCACTGTCACAAAATAGTCGTAGCATCAATAGCAATGCTCACAAAACGACCGAATGTAGGTTTTGTAAGCTACATCTTTTGTTGTGCTCGTTGTAATCTCTGGAGGCGCATATTCTTACATAATTTATGGCTGTGACAATCTAAAGTGACTGATCGACAATTGTGTAACAGAACAACGACTGGTACTCCCGCCTGTTTATGTCCAGATCGTTAACTTTTACGTTCGTTGATAGTCAAGAGGCAGTCTCTGCGCCAAGCGTCGATTGTACGCAGTCAAGCCTCCACGCCTCGTCTACGAGTTTTTACGCGTTTGCTCCCTTGTTTACTTTATATCGAGACAGGTGCGTGAAAAAGAAACAAGCAGAAAAATCTTGACTATCCAACGAAAACTTCATTGCACGACTGAACGTTGTGGCAGGTTTTTAAATATAGGGCTACTGTAAATGATTCACTGGTTTTCAAAGCTCTATATTTTCTTAAATATTACATGTACAAATATCATTGATGCGTGAGGAAAACCGTAAATTCAGCGAGTTTGCATCGCCCGCATCTCGTGGTCGTGCGGTAGCGTTCTCACTTCCCACGCCCGGGTTCCCGGGCTCGATTCCCGGCGGGGTCAGGGATTTTCTCTGCCTCGTGATGGCTGGGTGTTGTGTGATGTCCTTAGGTTAGTTAGGTTTAAGTAGTTCTAAGTTCTAGGGGACTGATGGCCACAGATGTTAAGTCCCATAGTGCTCAGAGCCAACCGAGTTTGCATTCTGCCCACCAGCAGGAGTTACGAGTGCAGTGCCTTGACAAAATGGCGACAAACACAGAAAAGAGTTTTTTCGTGTTGCAAAATGCAAGACAAAGCGACATTCCATTTATCTGGCAAGGGTAATCGCCACTGAGTGTAGGGCACTGAACATCTTCATCAAATTTTAGCGTATAACGAGATTCGTTTTCTGTGCAAAGTCACAGACGAAACTGTGTCGGCCGTCTTTCTTCTGTGAGAAGACTGTGACGGGTATATGTTACGCTGATATATTGAGTTTGTGGTTGTTTCCTCATCTGACTGCTGATGCCAAGAATTTCATCTTCCAACAAGACGGGGCAGCCCTTCATTAGAGCGTCGATGTTCGTCGCTATCTAACGTCGAAGTTCCGCATCATTGGCCTGGGGGTAGTAATGAAGATGATGTGGCTTTGTTCCCTAGCCGCCCAGGTCTTTGGATGTACATTAACGGAAGTGTTTAGGTTCTCTCATCGCCAAGAATACTGTCACAAGTCAGAGCCTGCTGCGATGAGCACTGACAGGATCTTGATCCATAAGATGTGAACTACTGCTTGAACGTGTGTCGTGGGACCACAAGGAGACTCATAGAACATATGTAGAGTGCAAAAACGCAGACTTATCTAGTTTACTGTTATATTCATGCCACAGTCAGATTTGTACATGTAATAATTCTCGCACTTTGGAGAATACTAAATTAAACTCCGTCGGAACAGGCCTTGGAGACCGGCCGGAATGTCATCCTCAGCCAATAGGCGTCACTGGATGCTGATATGGAGGGGCATGTGGTAAACACACCGCTCTCCAGGCCGTTTCAGTTTACGTGATCGGAGCCGCTACTTGTCAGTTAAGTAGCTCCGCAATTGGACTTCCGAGGGCTGAGTGCACCCCGCTTGCCAAGTCCGACAGCGCTTGAGTTCGGTGATGTGACGGTAACCGGTGTTACCACTGCAGCAAGAGCGTTGCCACTCTGAAGAACAGAGAGCCCTGAAAACGAATTAATCATTTATGGTAGTCCTTACAGTAGCAGAAAAGGGGATGGGACATATGATACTGCGAGGAGAATTTCACCTGGCACTGAAAGATGACTCTCTCAGAACTACTGAGATCGCTGGAAGTACATACCATGACAAATCTAATCCATCTGGTATCCAAAACGTATGACACAGACGAATGAACCTCAGTCTTAAACAAGAATGTAACAGTTCTTTATTGCAGAACCTTACGTTTAATTAGTCATAGTTTGCAAAATACTGACATGAATTATTTACAGAAGAATGGAAAGATTGGTTGAAACCGACCTGGACCAAAATCAGTTGGATTTCGGAGAAATGTAGGAAACGAGGGACAATACTCAGCCCACTACTGAAGGACGACAAACCTACATTTCTAGCTTTTTTTATATAAATGTTGCATATTACCCATCTTTACCTACAGCTTACTCCTTTTTTGTCAGAATTTCGAACATTTTGAATCATTTTACATTGTCGAATGCTTTTTCTAGGTCGACAAATCCTGTGAAAGTGGAAATCCTATGAACGTATCTTTGATCTGAAGTCTTGCTTCCATTACCAAGTCCAACGTCAGAACTATCTTTCTACTGACTTTCTTCGTTAACTTCTTTCCTTTAGTGCTGCAGCCATCTGAATAATTCAGTGCGCCGAGTAACGGGACGGCAGCGGACTACGGTTAATTTCACATTCTCTTGGAACTATCGTAAGGGACAAGTGGGACAAGAAACAACCAGAACTTACGATCGCCGGCCGGACTGGCCGAGCGATTCTAGGCGCTACAGACCGCTCCGGTCGTAGGTTCGAATCCTGCCTCTGGCATGGATGTGTGTGATATCCTTAGGTTAGTTAGGTTTCGGTAGTTCTAAGTTCTAGGGGACTGATGAACTCAGAAGTTAAGTCCCATAGTGCTCAGAGCCATTTGAACCATTTTTGAAGAACTTACGATCGGCGGTCAGGGGTTGTGTTTTCTATGATTTCTAGCAGGTTTGGGTTGGAGCTGGAGGAAGGGGGGGGGGGCAGCAGGATCACGGAATCTATCACAAACGGGCAAATATAGAAGCACATGATTTGATTTGTTATGGGAGAAGAACTGTATATAAGTGAGAGAATTTGATTATTTCTACCAACATTGTTTGATAGAGCAGTTCCTTATTTATCAGTTAATACGAGAACAGTGGATATCCCAGAATGTTTATTTCCTTTGCGAAACGGACTTCAGCCCTCGGAAGGTTATTGTCAGATAATTTCATCTATAATGACGGACCAAAGTTCAAAACTCTTAGTTTGTTTCTGCAGTTTACGCACGCCATTTTTCATTCATCTACACTGACGCAAATGGAAAGTACTGCGCCATCAAACTAAGTGGAGAGATTCAACACATAACAAGTATTAAATTACTGAATTTTCGTCATCAACATTGGTATGATGTAGGAACCCCACGTGCTCGCACACATGTATTAGTAGTTGTGGAAATTAGGCAAACAGCCTCCGAATATCATCCTGGGGAACCGCTTGGCATGCCTGAAGCACATGCTGTGTCAGTTCATGAAGGTTGCTGGGTGGAGACTGCCATGAAAATATGAGTCTTCCCGTCGCATCCCAGGCATGATCTATGAGTTAGAGCGCAGGCGACCGGGCAGGCCAGTACATTCCTCGGGGCGTCTGTGGTGTGAACAACAGTGTTGGGTCCTGCGTCATCCTGCTGGAATATGCTACTGAGTACGCCGGTCATGAAGGGAGTGACAACGCGGCTTACCATTTTTACCGCACACTGGTGAGCATCCATTCTTCCATTCAACTTCCCTTCTCGAGAACAGCTGATTCACGTGACCTTTCACCAGTTCGTCTACAGACTCGTAGCAGTCGCCACAAATAGAAGCGGACTCACTGCTGAACACTACAGAATGCCACTCTACGTGCCAAGTGGCTATGTTTCCACGACATACAAGTGTGTTGTTTTAGCACACTAGACTCGCATTCTGGATGACGACGGTTCAGTTCCTCGTCCAGCCATCCTGATCTAGCTTTTTCATGATTTCCCTAAATTGCTTGACACGGATGCCGGGATGGTTCCTTTCAAAGGGCAAGGCCGATTTCCTTCCCCACCTTTTCCTAACCCGAGCTTTTGCTCAGTCTCTAATGACCTTGCTGTCGATGTTAAACCCTAATCTCCTCCTCTGTTGTTTGTGGTCTGGTGTAGAGGTAAACGACGCGTGGGGACTCAAGATTTCAAACAACCTCGAGTAATCTGTTCCCGACAGTTCGTACTGTCCCCTCTGCCCAGATTCCAGCTGTTGCCATTCGTCTATTGACCAACCAGCCGAACGCCCCTATCACCTTCTCACGGTGCAGTCTCTTTGGAAGGATCCGTGCCTACACTTGTTGCCATACTGCTCTACAGAGCCCCCCTCGTCACCGATCGTCGTCAAGTCGTTACACTGTGCAGCATGTCGGTTGATACGGGCTGTTCAAAAAGTCTGTCGGCATGATTGTTAGCCGCGCGTGCCGTATGCCGCAATGAATATACCGAAATGAAACTCAGTGAAACACAAGTTATTAATTTACTGAATATTCATTTTTATTTACAAACTTTCACATCAGATGTTGAAAGGGTCTCTCCTGCTGTTGAATACACAATTCATTTCGTCTAATCATGTTTCCAAACACAAGCTGTAGCATTTTTTTCTGTAACAGAAGCAATGAAAGTAGATATTGCAGTTTTCAATGCATCGATGGATTTTGGACTATTTTTATAGACAGTTGCTTTCGCTGCAACCCAGAAGCAAAAGTCAGATGGTGTTAGGTCAGGCGGTCGTGGAGGCCAAAGTACCTGTGACATTATGCAATCACCAAAAACACCAGCTAGCAGTGACACTGAAACGCGAGCTGTATGCGCGGTTGCACCATCTTGCTGAAAATAACCGTTCAGTATTTCACTTAACCCAAGTTCTCCTATGAATGGGTACAGAATATCACTGCAGTATCGTTGTGCGTTTATTGTTTCGTTGAAAAATATGGGACCCACAATCC